>NC_136915.1:197152054-198463054 GCF_949752795.1 Hyperoodon ampullatus
GGAAGTTCTCCCTCCCTGGAATGGGTCAGAGACAACAACACAAAATTTTCATTCGAATTAGCATTCCCAGGAGGAAGTGGCAACAAACCCTGAGACTCAGTCTGATTCAAAGCCTCAGTGAATCATAATCTCGAATTCCAGAGACCTACCCAAACCCAGCTCCGGGCCATTACCCCTAAGGAATGGAAGTTACCTCGAGTCCCAGCTCGAGTCCCAGCTCGGGGGTGGGTCCCCTCCACCCAGAAACCTGCATCTGTGCAGACTTCACACTCCTCACATTACGCCCACTCCTTAGGCTACTGGAAGCTCCGACTAGGGCAGTGGGCACCCAGGAGCAAAGGAAGAAGGTGCTGAGAACTTTGACAACTTCCCCAAACACAGAACCCGGACTGGAATTCCTATTGGAATTCCTATCCTCCGCGTGCCAGATCCAGACGCGTGCCCCGCAGACGCCCCCTCTCCTGGAGGCCTGCAGCCTAGGGCCGAGAGAATATGCACCGACACGGCCCGAAGGGGAGTGAGGGGCCTGGCTGGAGCAGCAGCCCCCCCGGGATGCCGGGGCGCAGGCAGGGTGGTGGTGCATGGGAACTGCACCTTGTTGGCTTGGGCTGGGGGCACCAGCAGACTTCCGACCACGGCCACCAAACACAGGAGCTTCATGCTTCTCAGACTTTCGGGGCCGGCAAGACCGCCCACCTGGAAGAGAAATACTGAGGCGGAGAAGGGGCGGGCGGCCACGCAGCACCCTCGGCCCCAGAGCGAACCGCCCTGCTCGGGCACGGGAAGTGGGTGGGAGCTGGGCCCGGGGTCCTGGGCCTTCCAAGCCTGGTCCGCGAAGGCGCTTCCCTCTCCCCCAGGCCTCGACTTCCACAGCCCACCTGGCGCGCCGGGCCGCGGGGCCTCCCGGGCGGGGCCACGGGCCTCGGGTCCGCCGGACAAGGCCGGCCAGCGACCCCCATCTCGCGTTCCTCCGCCCTCCCTCATCACCGCCCGCAGCTCCTCCCGCTCGGGCCGAGGAGAACCTGGGGCGCGGAGCCTGGGAGCCCCAACCCCACAGCCAGGCCTCGGGCTCTGGACCCCAGGGCCCTCGCGACCCCCGCGACCCCAGCACCCCTCCCGCACGTCTGCTAACCTGCGAACCCCGCCTTGGCAGCACTGGACGCGGCCGGCCCCGCCCCTCCAGCTTCTATTGGCTGCTGGGGATGTCATCAAGGCCACAAGGCCCGCCTCCGCATGGGCGCCGAGGCTCCGCGCAAGGGAGAGGGAGGCATTTCTCAACCCGACCACACAGGAAAAGGGAGCGTCTGCAAGCGAACGAGAAGCTGGGAAGGTGTGGCCTCCTTGCGGCCGCAGAATTCCACCGCCGAGCTCGCTCCTCCCCGTACTCGAAACCCGGGGTTTCGGAGGGGGCCTAAGCTGTTCAGTCTTGCCGTTTTATAGAGAAAGCACTTGATAAACAATAAGCTGGTAACGACAGTAACGGTAAAAGCAGATTCAAGGGCTCCGTCCTCATCCACAATTTGGAGATGTCATCTGAGTCGCATCTTTGCTGCAGAGGGTGGCCTCACCTCTCCTCCCCATCCCCGGCAGGAGGAGGAAGCGGGGCGGCGAGGGGCGGCGAGGGGCGGGCTGGGCCCGTGAAGGGTGCGCCCCGCAGCTGCCAGCCTGGTCCCCTGGTGCTGGTTCTGGACCCGGCAGATGGAGGCAGGATGTGCGGGGGGCGGGGGAGGTCCGGGCCGCTGAGGGGCAGGGGTGAACTCGGTCCAGCTGCAAAGGAAAGAGAGAGGAGTCGTCCGAGTCTAGGGCACCGACCCTGGTGAAGACACCTGGGCTCTGGTCCCGCTCTGCCACTAAGCAGTGGTGTTACCTGGAAGACACCTCCCCTCTCCCGCCTCTGCTTCCTTGTCTGAAAGGAGTTGGTTGGATGCAAAGACCCTTCAGTCGATATTTTGGGATTCCGGGGGGGGGGGGGGCTTGACGTGGCCCGCCCCTCCCCGCAGGTACTGTGGATTGTGGTGGGCACTTCCTGTGGGGATCGTTGGGTTTGTGTTGGTCCTTCCTACTGATATGTGTCCCTGCCTGTATCCCCTCCACCTGCAGAGTCCCTGCTTGCTGCATTGGGTAGATTTAAAATCCGCCAGCCGGAGGACCGGCAGGAGGCGCCACAGTGGCACACAGAGCTTGTGGGCTTTGGCCCTAGGCCAACCAGGGCACCAATCCTGGTTCCTCTCGTACTAGTTGTGAGAATCGGGGTGGTTGGCTTATCCTTTAGAGAGCCTCGGTTTCCACATCCATAAAATGGGGATAATATGACCTACTTTCAGGATATAAGGAGTCTGTATGTGCAAAGCACCTGGAACAGTGGGGGCTCTGTCAATGGAGACCGTAGCTCATTCTGGAGGTCAGAGTGGCTGCTTTCGGAAGCAGGCTGGGACAGAGAGAGGATGCCTGTCCTGTGGGGGCAGAAGGGACAGTTCAGGCACTGGAAAAACACCCTCCCCCCCATACACCTCCTATGTGGCGGTGGAGACCTTCTTGGGGACAAAAGCAGAGGGCCGAGTCTCGGTCACCTCCAGCGCATGGTCCTCTGACACCCGACACTAAAGGTACCCAGTGCCGGTCTCACCATGTTCACCACAAAATGGAAGCGAGGCCTCCCAGCTTCCTCTGTGCACCATCATCCTGCCCTTCTCAGGAATGCGAGGACGTGTGCATCAAATGATCTTTGACTCTGTTCCCTCCTGTCTCCACCTCGAGTCTATGCCGGCGACCCTAAGGGACAGCCATCATTGCCCCGCTGGCATACTGCACTCTGTCCTCCTGCTTCCATCCCGTCTTCCATCCAGTCCTGTTTTCAGCACCTCGCTCACTGCTCTGTAATCCCTGCGAGCACCCTATCGCATCAACTAGAGACCCCTCCACCTGATGTCCGAGCCCTGGCCCTCCCATCTCAGCTCTGGTTACCCTGCACCAGCTGTCTCCCACATTTGGCTTTGCTCATATGAGTCCTCTTGGCAGGATGTCATCACCCCATCAGCCTGCATCTCTTTCAGACCTCTGCCCCAAGCGCTTCTCTTCCAGAAGCTTTTCCCAGGTAGCCCTACCTGGCCCAGTGCGCCTCGCTCCCACACGTCCTCCGTGGGCCCTGCGTTTAAGAGCCAGGCCATTGAGAGGAGGCTGAACCTCTTTATTCAATCCAATTCCACAAGCGAGTGCAAATGCTGTCCAGATGCCCCAGGGGACACAACAGACAAGCCACATGTGAACCCTGCTTTCAAGATGTGTCTTGTAGAGAAGGCATGTAGCCAGAACGTAATTTAATATAGTTAAATTCTATAGAAGAGTTTCTGGACTAAAATGTTTTTGGAACACTACGCACCCGGCACTGTGCTAGTTGCTAGGATATATCAGTGGACAAGAGAGACCCTGTCCCTGCTGTCATGGTACTTGGCATTTATTGCAGGAAAATGACAAATCAACAAGCTGTTACAATCCAGGGTGCTGGAAGCTGTGGAGAGGAAGATCTACAGAGGCCCACGGGCCAAGTCAGCCCGGAAGGTGGAGAGGATGCTTTGAGGGTCTCGGGGGCTACCGGAGCTGGGCCAGTGCGGGCCAGAATAATGTCCCCCCCAAGATGTTCATATCCTAATTCTGGATCCTGTGAATATGTCACCTTACATGGCAAAAAGGACTGTGCAGATGTGATTAGGGGAAAGCCCTTGGGATGGCGAGAGGACCCTGGATTATCGAGGTGCTCCCAGTCTAATCAGGGGAGTCTTTAAAAGAGGAGAAGCTTTTCTGGTTGTGGTCGGAGAAAGACGTGAGGACAACAGTGGAGTCAAAGACACTGAAGGTGGAGGAAGGGGCCACGAGTCAAAGAATGTGGTGTTCTCTAGAAGCTGGAAAAGGCCAGGAAGCAGACTCTCCTCTGGAGGCTGCAGAAGGAACCAGCACTGCTGACACCCTGACTTGAGTTCAGTGACACCTGGGTAGGACTTCTGACCTACAGAAAAGGGACATCCTAAGCGTGTTTTCCGGGGTTTTTTTGGCCGTGCCGCGCGGCATGCAGGATCTTAGTTCCCCGATGAGGGATCGAACCTGTGCCCCCTGCAGTGGAAGCGCAGAGTCTTAACCACTGGACCGCCAGGGAAGTCCCAAGTACGTGCTGTTTTAAGCCATTCAATTCATGGTAATTAACAAATTTAGAAAACTAATCCAACCAGGAAGGGTGGGCCAGGTTTGGCCCAGAACGCAGGAGCAGGGTGGTAAGGGGATGGCATCCCGCGTGGAGAGGGGGTGGGGAGCAGAGATGGGCTGGGAGGAGGCACGTAGCAGAGCAGCATGGGGTTCCATTTGGCTCGAGCCCAGGGCTCGTGATGGGAAGGGAGGGCAGAGAGGTGAGCTGGGGCCAGACCTTCGTGCCAGCAGAGCCTGGGGGAGCTGGGGAATGAGCGGGGCTGCGGCTCGGGTTCTGGGACTGGATTGAGACCAGGCAACCTCAGGAACAGGCTCTGTCCAGCAGAGGAGGCCAATCCTGCTGCTTCCTTGTGGGACTGTTAGTCTTCATCCTGCCCCGAGTTTGGAGCCCTAGGGCTCAGGGCAGAACGCAGGCCCTGGTTTCCCTCTCCCGTACCTGCTTTTACACGAACAACTCTGTGTCAGTTTGGCCTTAAAGGCATCGGAGCCAGAGCTGAGGGTCTAGTTTCCTCCCCACTCTCTGTACCCATTCGGGGCACTCCTGGACAGAGACTGGGCTGCTGTCATCATCCCCAGACTGTGCCCACCCTCCTGGCACCCTTGGCACGGCCCTGGTCTCCCTCTAGAACCCCGCAAGGCCTGTCTGTCCCGTGTCTCGTGGCCTCAAGCTCCTATGAGATGATTAAGTTCCTGATTGTTCCATTAGCAGGCACGACTCAGCCTTCCCAGGGGACAGCCGCCCCAAGGGGTCATCCGACCGGAACAGAGAACAAAGCCCAAGGGTAGAATTCAGGCCCTGTGTGCGTTCCGGATCACAGAGGAGCCCTGACCCACCCCTCGCAGGTGGCAGGTCGGGGTCCCCGGAGGCCCTGCGAGGGCGTGAGTTTCCCTGAGGATGTCTCCCCTCTGCCCACAGCCGGACTCCCCAGCATCAGGGCAAGAGGGGTAGAGGGGGCCCTGCTGACAAACACACGCCCCCAGCTGCGCGCTGGCCTGGACCCGGCCCTCCAAGCTCACCTCCTCACAGATGCGCGGCTCTCCCAACACTAACTAAGGCAATGCTTGATCAAACAATATTTATTGATAATTGAGCAAAACTTTGAATCAAAGTGTTATTCTATCTAAAGTTTAATACGGGACGTCGATTCTGTCCAGTCTAATATATATACATACACACATGTACGTGTGTAATAACACACACACACTCACACATATGTAAATGTAAACTGTGGACCCACTTGCTGCCGGACGTTCTACCCTCGATTACTCTCCAGGCTCGTCATGTGCGTGGCCTTGCCCTGCACCCCCCTCCCTCTGTTGCCCTGTCTGGGCTCAGCCCGCACCCCTGCAATGCTTTCTGCGCTCAAGCATGAGGGTGCTGTGGAGTGTAGGATAACAGTTCTCTCTTGGGTTTCCATTTTCTTCTCCACGTCAAATATCTTGGGTTTGGCTGGTTGGTTGTTCCACTTGCAGTGGTGTGTTAGGCAGGGTGGGGTTATAGTAAGACTCTGGACCAGAAATCATAAGATCTGCGTTCAGTTTGAACGATGCACTCCTGTCCGAGCACCAGCCCCTTGGGGCTTCATTTTCCCCGGAAGGGATTTATTTAGAATAGCAGTTTTAAAACTTTTGGGTCTCATGTCCTATGAAATAATAAGAAAAAAATTTATATATATATAGGTCTCTTCCCCAGTTCCTGACACAAGTCTCCTAAAATCTTTAATTTCCTGAACGATCGGATGGTCTGACATCGAGCTCCCAAACCCGTGGAATCTCCAGGGTGATGGGAGCATCTTTTGTTCTAACGAGCCAACTCCTGGTGGCCTCCTGGGTGCAGGCTGCTCCCTAGGAAGACCAAGCCATGATGAGAAGCTTGGAACTTTCAGCCCCACCGTCTGTTCTCCGGAGAATTAATAATCGATGGTGCCTACGTGATGAAGCCTGCGTAAAAACCCCCGAAGCACAGGGTCCAGAGAGCTTCTGAGTTCCTGACACGTGGAAGTGCAGCGAGCAGGACGCACCTGGAGGGGCTTGGAGTCCCCGGTGCCTCCCCCGGGGACTGTCCTACTGTCTCTTCCACGGCTGTTCCAGAGTTGTATCCCTGCATAGTGAGCTGATGATCTGGTAAGGAAAGCAGTTCCCTGAGCTCTGTGAGCAATACTAGCAAATCATTGAGCCCAAGGACGGGGTGCAGGAACCCTGATCTACGCCCATTAGTCAGAAGCACAGGTGATAAGCAGGACTTGTCACTGGACCTGAAGTGGGGGGAGAAGGGTCAGCCTTATGGGAATAAGTCCTGAACCCATGAGTCTGCGCTAATTGCAGTTAGTGTCAGACAGCCAGCGGGCATCGAAGAATTGCTTGGTTTGTGGAAAACCCTCACATCTGGTGTCAGAAGTGTTGCTGCACACTTCTGAGTACAGTAAGGGAAACGAGTGTTTTCCCCATTTTCACAACCCCTTTACACTCTTAAAAATTATTGAGGACCCTCAAAGAGCTTTGTTTATGTCGTCATGTCTATCGATATTTACAGCATTAAAATTAAAACAGAAATTTCACATCCATTTACTTGTTTTAAAATAACAATAATAAACCCATGGCAGACATACACATCTATTGATGGAAAAAAAAAAAAACCCACTACATTTTCCAAAAGAAGACGTTGAATGAGAAGAGTGGCTTTGTTTCACATTTTTTGGTAAATCTCCTTAACGTCTAGTTTAATAAGAGACAGTTGCGTTCTCACATCTGCTTCTCCACTCAGCCCCTTGTGATATCACATGTCACCTACCCTCTGGGAAACGCCACTGTATGCTTGCAGTGGAATGAGAGTGAAAAAGGCAAATCACATCTTAGAACTGCTAGGAAAATAGTTTGATCTCTTGATCTCCCCGAAAGAGCCTTACAAATCCACTGGGTCCTCAGGCCACACTTTGAACACTGCTGGTTTACAAAACCCTGTCTCCTAACATTCTGTGGACTTGCTGACAATACTCTATGATAGTGTTTTTCAAAATACGCTTCTGGGAATAATTCATGGGATGCTACTCTGTTGGGGAGAATTGTGGTTTCTATGAATAAATTAGTTTGGGAAGCCTTAGCTTAAAGCAAATTACATAGATGTATTTTACTGCAGGACTTTTTAGATGCTTCCATGTGGTAATACACATTGTGAATCCCTTAAAACAATCCAATTGTGTATAATATTTCTCCATCATTTTGACAATAGACTCTTTTTGGGGGAAGCATCTTGAAAGACTCATGTACCGAGGGATATACTTTGGGAAATGCTGCTCCAGTAACTCCCGGATACTTTTCCTGAGTATTAGCAGGTCGGATTCTACCATTTGGAATCCATTTTTCTATAAATTAAATTCTACATGCACACTTTTTGGTTCTTTAAATGTAGAGACTTTTTGGTAGTCATTTCTAGGACTCAGAGAACCTCGGATTCCTAAAATTTTGGCCTCTAGATACATTGCATTTTCCTGCAAATTAAATAGAAAGAATATGAGCAGCTATATTAGCAGTAATGTTTATATATATTTGATGAATGAATGAATAATAATTACCATTTCTTGACATCTACTACACACCAGGAACCTTTTTAAAAACATAGCAATCAAGACTGTGTGTTATTGGTAGAGGGATAGACACATAGATCAGTGGAACAGCACAGAGGAGCCAGGAATATACTCACACAAATATTTGACCCATTTTTGACAAAAGTACAAAAGCAATTCAATGGGGGAAAGATAGACTTTTCAACAAACAGTGCTGGAGCAACTGGACATCCAGAGGCGAAACGACGGACCTGGGCTGATGTCTCACATCTTATAAAAAAAATTAACTCAAAATGTATCACAGACAAATGTAAAACCTAAAACTATAATTTTCCCCTTTTTTATTGAAGTACAGTTGGTCCACAATGCTGTGTTAGTCCCAGGTGCACAAAACTATAATATTTTTAGAAAAAAAGTCATAAGAGAAAACTATTAGACTCTAGGGCAAGGAAAGGCACTCTCAGGCTTGGCACCTGTAGAAATAATCAAAAGCTGGAAACAAGCCAGATGTCCATCAGCACGTGAATGGTTAAGCAAACGGTAGTACATCCATAGCATGGAAGACTACCTAGCGATAAACAGGAAAGAACTCTGGAGACATGCCGCAGCCTGGATGGATCTCCAAAGATTATCTTGCATTTAACAAGCCACTCCCAAAGGGTTTCACACTGTATGGTTTCATTTATATAACATTTATATTTATATAACATTCTTTTTTTTTTTTTTTTTTTTTTTTTTTTTTTTTTTTTTGTGGTACGCGGGCCTCTCACTGTTGTGGCCTCTCCCGTTGCGGAGCACAGGCTCCGGACGCGCAGGCTCAGCAGCCATGGCTCACGGGCCCAGCCGCTCCGCGGCATATGGGATCCTCCCAGACCGGGGCACGAACCCGTATCCCCTGCATCAGCAGGCGGACTCTCAACCACTGCGCCACCAGGGAGGCCCTATATAACATTCTTGAAATGGCAAAATTATAGAAATAGAGAATGGCTTAGTGACTTCCAGGTATTAAGGAGGGTGTGTTGGTGGATATGCCTATAAAAGGCCACATGAGGGATGCTTGCCATGATGAGAATGTTCTGTGTCTTGACAGTATCAAGGTTAACATCTTGCTTGCGATATTGTACTACTGTTTTGTAAGATGCTAGCAATGCGGGAAACTGGGTAACGAGTGTAGGTGATCTTTGTGTATTATTTCTTTTTTTTTTTTTTTTTGCGGTACGCAGGCCTCTCACTGTTGTGGCCTCTCCCGTTGCGGAGCACAGGCTCCGGACGCGCAGGCTCAGCAGCCATGGTTCACGGGCCCAGCCACTCTGCGGCATGTGGGATCTTCCCGGACCGGGGCACGAACCCACGTCCCCTGCATCGGCAGGTGGACTCTCAACCACTGCGCCACCAGGGAAGCCCTGTATTATTTCTTATAATAACACAGGACACAGGAAGCTATACTTATCTCAAAATAGAAAGCTTAATTTTTTAAAAGCCTACTTGAATTAGTCAAGATGGTAACTGTACTAGGAATCTAACTCAAATGTATTTAAATTATTAAGCTACACCATATAAAGTTGCCAACATTTGACTGGTTTTGGCATACAAAAATGACAATTTCATATGGTTCAACCTAAAACAAGAGGACTGTATTAGCTCACATACCTGGGAAGTTTACATGTAGAGCAGGCTTCAGGCATGGTTGGATCCAGCAGATCAACAGGTATCCTCAGGGCTCTGTCCCTTTGTCCATCTCTGGTTATGCTTTCCTCTGTGACCTGGATCATTTCACACAGTTGGAAAGATGTTGCTAATAACCTCAGGCCTACAGCATCATGGTTTGTGGACACCAAAGAAAAAGTGATCTATCAGAGCATAGATGTGGCCAATCTCAGGGAAGACCCTAACTGGCTTTGCTTAGGTCACAAGTCGATCCATCAGCCAATCACTGTGGCCAGCGTGGTGGATAACTCTGATTGGCCAGCCTGGTTCGTGTGCCCACCTCCCTGGGGAGGACGAGACCCTGTGATCGACTCCTATCAGGACCAATAGGATGCAGAGCAGGCAAAATGACAGATGTCTGCTCTCCTATCTAAATGAGGGTTGGATGGATGGATGGTAGATGGTAGACAGCTGATAGGTAGGTAGGTAGATCTAAGATAGAAAAAGAAATAACATTCATACAAATGTTTCTGTTCATTGTTTGCTTGTTTTTCACAGGGGTGGGAAAGGGAAAAACAGTGAACAACCTGTTTTACTTCAGAAGTAACTTTGCTTGTTTAGAATTTTTTCTTTAATGAGCATGGCTCACATTTCATCACTTTCTTGAGAGAAAATATATATATGATCATTACTACTGGGTAATATTCAGGAAAGTCCTAGTTGAGCTGAGGTCTCCCAACAATTCTCAGAATACTCAACAGGCCTCTTTCCTAAAGTTAAATTTGTACCTTAGAGATGGAGGAAGGGGTAAGCCTGCTGCCTGGAGCCAAGCGTGTAATGCTCAGGGCGGACACAGAAAGAGAGAGCAAGCCTGCAGACAGCGTTTTGTGTCTGTAATTTCTGCCAGAGGGAATTCTTTTCACTTCGCGGGGGTGTGGGGGTAAGGTGGGGGGCCTCGATCGGCTAGGATGGCAGCCCAGGGTGGGTTCAGTGGTCGTAGCGGGTTGCTCTCGGCCAGTCTCCCCCAGATCACATGTCTGAGCTTCACGAGATTCCCTGTGTCCATCTAATACTCGGCATTTTTCCTGACTGGATTCAAGTCAGCTAACTTTACGTTTCTGAGCTTCGCCTTGGGGCGCTAGTTGCCGTGACCCCTAATGGAGCTGCTGTAAGGAAGTCCTGTGAAATAGTCCAACAGAAGTCTACTCCCGAGGCGTGATTGATTTCTCACTTACGACCAGCCTACCAGGGGCTTACTTGGCTGTTTAGACATCTGTAGGATAATAACATGACTTGTAAAAGTACAATTTGTGTTGTCAGAAGAATGCTAACTTTTAGGTGATTGTCTGCATAATGACTCGGACTTACTGTCTGACTAAGGACCCTCTTTCCACCAGCAGCCAAAAAGGAGAGAAGAAACCCAGTCCTGTCACATACTGTTTTTTCTTTAACTTTCTTTTTAAGGAGGTATAACAAATCTATAGTAAGGTGTATAAACCCCAAGTGTCTAGCTCGATGCATTTTTACGTTTGTAAAACTCAGGTCTCTGTACGACCTTGAGCAGGGCGTGTGTCCCGTCTGAATTTCACTTTCCCCAAACATAAGGCAAGAGCACTAAACTAGATTGTTATTCCACCAAGTGTGGCGCATGTGTGTGGAATGAGATGATTCTGCGTGCATGTGGATGGGAGAACATTTTTACTTGGATAGATATGTAGTTTTTTTATTTTTTAAACTTTCTCATGAGTTGTAATTCACATACAATAAAGTGTACACATCTTTTTTTTTTAATGGTTTATTTATTTAGGCTGTGCTGTGTGGCATGCAGGATCTTCGTTCCCCGACCAGGGATCAAACCCTCGCCCCCGCATGGTGGAAGCGTGGAGTCTTAACCACTGGACTGCCAGGGAAGTCCCTAAAGTGTACAAATCTTAGTTGATGTAGGTGTATACTTGTGTAACTACAGGTATAAACCATCTCCAGGTCCCTAGAAAGCTACGTCTCCATCCCGGTCAGCAGGCATCCCCTCCCTCCCAAGGAACCCAGTGTTCTGAGCTCTGTCAACACCACCTGTTCCTGCCCGCTTTTGAACACCCTGTAATGAAACCATAGCGGATCTACTCTTCATCTGCGTCTGGCTGTTTGCGCCCATCGTCTGTTTGGGAGAATTACCTGGGTCGTTGCACAGAGCAGTAGTTCACGCATTTGCATTGCAAATAGCGTTCCATCGTATGACTATACCGCAATTGTCCATTCTGCTGCAGGTGGACACCGGGGTTGCTTCCAGTTTGAGGCTGCTGGGAGCGGAGCTATGGTGACTGCAGTGTCTTTGGAGGACCTGTGCTCTCATCTGTCCTGGGCACGCCCCTGGGAGGGGAATTGCTGGGCCGCTGAGTCCTCACACATTTATCTTCCGTAACTGCTACCAGATTGCCAAACCAGATGTGCCGATTTCCGCTCCATCAGGACAGGAGACTTCCAGGTGACCCGCACCCCTGCCCCCTGCTGTCACATAACCTTGCATGAAAATATGGAGGTGCATCTGCCAGGGGAGGAATAGAGACCATCAAAACCTTTTTCGGATCCTTGTAGGGACTTTCTGACTAAAAGGGGGCTTTTCAGTGTCCCGGTAAACATAATTCTAAGGGAGAGTTGTGGGGGGGAACACATTTGGCTAAAGAACTTGGAGGGAGAGCATATGCCCAGCAGACCGCGAAGCTGTGTGCAAGGGCAGAGATGGGCGGGAGAGGTGGGTGCAGGACAAGGGCTATTTTGGAGGATGGAGCCAGCATCCACGTGACCTTGTGCCACTGAAATGAAGGCTGAACCTAAGCTTCACACTTATACAAATACAGGCTCAGAGACCTGAGTAAGAAACAGGATACGCTGGTGAATAACACAGTGAAACGGGACGGACAGGCTGATTTGGCAGGAGTTAGGACCCTGGAGGTCATTTGGTCCAGACCGAGGGAGGTGGTGACGGGCTCCGTGCTGCACCACAGGCCCACGGCTGGGTATTCTGTTCCACTTTACGGACTTGCCGTGAGGACAGGAATACATGGAGGGCACAGTGGCCAGGTGGGGAAGGCCTCGAAACCCTGCCACACGAGTAAGAGCTGTAGGAAGTGGGACACCGTCCTGGAACAGAGAGATCTTGGGGCGGGTGGCTGTCTGCGGCCATCTGAGGGCTGTCGGGGGGAGAGGAATGGAATTTCTAGTGCAGGACCCCAACGGTGGACACAACAGAGAAAACTCTCAGGGGAGCATCACAGGGGGTGTCTAACGAGGGCCTCTGGAGATGGAAGGAGCTGCCTGGAGAGACAGTTTTGCTGTCACTGAGGTGTTCGCACGTCTTTCGACAGTCACTTGCTGAAGCTAATTCGGGGGAATTTAGGAGTCGGATGAAAAATTGGATGGATGACTCTAAGCTCCCTTTTAACTCTGAGAGCCTGTGAGTCTGACTGTGTGACCTTGGACTTCTTGGAACCTCAGCTCTGCGTCTACAAAACTGAGGATGGATTAAGGATTCTTCAACACCAGACAAATTCACTGAGCTGCTTCCCAAGGGAGACCAGATGATGAGTGACGCGTGTTCCCAATCACTGGCTGTGACTCGGGCAGTCAGGGTGTTTGGTCGTAAGCAACAGAAACCGATTGCTAACCAAAGGGAAAAGGGGGTTTGCTGGAAAGAAGTGGGGAATCCATGTAACCTAAGAAACGGCTGAAAGGCAAGGCGTGGAGAGGACAAGAGCTACAGCAGCCCTGTGGCACGCCGCAGAGGCAAACCGGCTGCAGACGGGTTCCCCTCATCCTCGGACCACAACTCAGTACTCAAAGTCCAGGGAGGGACTCAGTCCTCTGGACTAGCCAGGTCTCACATCTGCCCCTTGACAAGAAAGGTCAGCCCAAGGTCAGCCCCCAGACTGAAATCAGAGGCCTTTACCAGGGAAGGGACGGTCAAGGGTCCCCCACGTATACCTCCCTCTTCTCTCTGGCTCAGGGTAGCACCTCAGAGCTCAAGGGAGTGAGTATGTGATACACTTCATCAGGAATAATCTTCATTCTGTTCTAGCTTATCTTTAGAAGTGAAAACTGCATCCATCTGGATGCTTTTCACCGACAGCACATGTGACGTGTCCTCACTGTGCGGGGGGTGCCAGCGAGCTGGGAACATGACTCCCCCAGGAGACAGATGCGCTGGTGGACTCGCCATCCACAGCGGGTGTCGGGTGCCCGCTGAGTGTCCAGGGCCGTGATCGACACCGAGACTATTTAAGCCGGTGCAAAAATGGAAAGGATACCTATTTGCCCCTTGTAGATGCAAAGGGCAAGTGCGCCGCGTGGGGGTGAGTGGGGTAGGTTGGCCCAGGAGGACGCCTGTCTGGCCTGGACCCCTGCGGCCCCAGCGTGGCCCCCGCCCTACCCATGGACCCCCTCACACCATGACTGTCCAATCCCCGTCCCCCACCAGTGAGGCTCCGCCCATGACTGGACAGCTGGGGTCCTCTGGGGAGGTGGCGCCCCCAGAATAAGGACAGTTCTGTCCCGGGCCAGCAGCTGTCACCTGAGAAAGACTAAGATTCCCCACCCGGCAACAGCAAAGAGGCTTGTTGTGCCCAGACGGGCGCAGCTGGGATTCCCTGCGGTGGTAAGTAACCCGGGGAAAAATGTGACAAATCCCCGGGCCTGGGCTGCGGTGGCCTCTCATCCCTAGGACTTCCCGACAGGGCCCCAGCCTGGGTCTGGCAGGCTGGGGGAGAAAGCTGCGGGGTGGGAGTCTCCTCGTTTTCCTGGAGCCATGGGGGAGCTTGCACGGTCCCGTGGGCGTCCTGGGCTCCAGCCCTGGCCCCTGCCCATCCAGAGGGCGGCTGGAAGCAGACGCTCGGGTTGCAAAGCGAGCCGGGCACAGTGGGGGGCGCTGGCCGCGGGCTCTGGCGCCGCCTGATTTACTGAGCCCAGAGGTCACCGCTCCTGCAGGCCCCGCTGATGCCAGGGGACACGGCAGCACAGAGACACTAGTCAGCGCCTTCTACACGAGATAGTACTTACTCTTCCTTTCACACCTCCAGGTGCTGTCATAGCTGGAGGGACCGGCGGTTTTAGAGGATTTCGGCTCACGTTCTCAGGGGCCCGTGGGACAAAGACTCCGGGAGGGGTCAGAGACCCCGACCCCAATCTCGGAGCTGCCCCAGCTCCAGATCACAGCCTCTCTCTGGACTCAGTTTTCTCACCCGTCCAATGGGTGGAACCAAACCTGAGGCATCTCACTGCCTTTTAGGGATAAAAGAGAGACCCCAGCGAGTGTTGGAAAGTTAAAGCCCCTCAGGAGTAGAGAGGTTCCCCTGCTTGTGAATCTCACACCCCTCTCTGGCACACTTGCTAATTTTGTTTTTCAAAAAGCCTATAATTGACTTGAAGGAGCCCAACCTACCTGCTTGGTCAGAGGAGGGTAGGAGGTGGGTGTGTGTCGGGGGCTCGACTTGGTGGGAAAAGGCTTCTTATTTGCAGGGATTCTCTCGGGGATGAAGTAAGGGGAGGAGGGCGGGGAGGGTGACTTCATAAATGTCCCTGTGATCAGAGCCCTGGGCGAGTCCAATTGGAGGAGGAGGCTCCTAGCAGGAAACTGAGGCCCAGGCAGGGTGTGGGACCTGCCCAGGGGACCCACCTGCCCGCAGAGTCGCTCTGGAATGTCCTCCCTGACTGGCTTTCCTCCCCCACCAACCCAGGAGAAGTCGGCTTCCAGGATTTGGGCTTTTCTCCCCAAGGGCTAATGGAATGGCTTCCTGCTTCCAAAGCGGTTTCGAGCCTGGCAGAGCCGTTCTCTGACACTGTCCTCAGGCCGGGGGCAGCAGGTTGGGCAGCTGAAAAGCGTTCCCTGGGGTGTGGGGATTCGGCAGGGGGAGAGCCGCATGGCACGGTGCACCCGATCGGTTTACAGCCTGCTGTTAATAGAGGCCATCAATCACGGCCAAGTGCAGCTGGCCTGCCGGCTGGGCCCGAAAACAGAGGCCACCTTCTCCTTCGGTCACCCCAGGGCCCGAAAACCCATCCCAGGAAGGAAGCTGGAACATGTGCTCCCGACCTGATGACACGCACACACACAGCTGGGGTCTCCCTCTTGGCAGGGGGCTCCCCCAAATGCCCCAACCTGAGTAGAATGCCTGACACAGTGGCTGGCACACATTAGGTGCTTACTGAATACTTTAGAAAGGAGTCTGGTATTTGGGAGGCTTTGGCCCCAAACGTCAGGAGAGAGGGAGGGAGAGCTTCTGGGGGTTTCAGCCACCGACTAGACGGCAGATTCCCCATGGCAGGAGAGGCGTCCACTTAGCACAAGGCAGATCCTTCCCTGCAAGGAGACAGTGGGGTGGGGGCCCCGGCCGGGTCAGTAGGCTCAAGATGTGAGCTTCACGGTTCAGAGCTTGCTTCTGTTTCCATGGCGCCGGGGGCCGGCATGGCTCTGGGTCCTGGACATCTGTAACGCCTCTTGGATATATTAGGGTCAAGACCAGGGCTCAGGTGGACCAGCCTTCCAGGCCTCCCGACAGAGTCCTGGATAGTTCAGTGCAGAGGGACTAGGAAGGCCAGCCATCCTGTTCCAGAATGTTCTACTCCAGTTAGATTTTGTCCTACCCCAAACACTGAGCCATCAGGGCCCCTTAAGTTCTAAATCAGAGGAAGTATCTGCTATTTTTTTGCCAAGTATTTATTTTAATGCTCAAGCCTAGAATAAGAGCAAATGAACAGAAATTAGGGGAAAGGATTGACTAACTGGACTGACTCTCCAGCCCCCATGTGTATGGACTTAGCCCAGGCCAGCCACTCTGCTACATATTATTCAAATATCATCTCACAATTCCCAACAACCCTGCAAAGCAGGTGTTATTTAATCCTCATTTTGCAAGTGCAGAAACGAAGCTGGAGAAGGGTTAAATTACCTGATCAAAGTCCCAGAGCAGGAAGTGGCAGAGCTCGCTTTCATGCCTGGGCTGTCCGGCTCCTGGGGCCAGGTTTCAACCACCCAGAGAGGATGGGCCTGGAGAGAAGCTTCCAGCAGGTGGTTGTCAGACTCAGACCTCTCCCAGAGGTCCCCCCTCCAGCCGGGCATGGGTAGCCCTCCCTGGAGAGGGGAGGTGCGGGCGACCTCTCGGGGGGGACCCTTCGGACAGACAGTCCTCACGCTCTCCCTGGAGGATTCCTGGCTCTCCGACCTCACCTGCTTTTCTTTCTGCACCGTCCAGGCTGGTCCCAGCCTCCTGATGGCCGTCAGCTGTCATCGTGGGTCCAGCAGAAGAGTGTGCAAGCCCCTGCGAGATTAGGGGTGATGACGGGCCTGGCAGCCGCCAGGGCACAGGATCACTTGACAGGCATCTCTATTTCGCTGTCACGAGGGCCGAGACTGGAGCCCTCTCTCAGCTCCTGCAGCCGCCCTGGCCTCCCTGTGACCCAGCCTATCTTGTTTCCATCCAGCCGACCCTCCGCCTCACAGCTGCGGTTTTCATACTTTTTGGTCAGAGCCTCTGAGCTCTCCCCCGGTCATCCAGTGTCACCCCGCACTGAGGGCCAGAGGGCTAAGAAGCCCCCCACCTGTCCTCTGGAGGACACCCCCTCCTCCCTGCCCACCGAAAGCTCTTCTTAAAAATATCCATCCGAAGAGGTTCCCTGTTCTCCCTGCCCGTTCCCTCAGGGGGGAGGTTTCCAGGAATTTGTTGGGGGTACATACAGAGATTTTAAAGTATCCCGTTCATGTAGTGCAGGGGTCTGCAGAGGGCCAGAGAGTGACTATTTTATCAGGTCACACAAGTTCCCTTGCCACCATGTGATTCTGCCGTTGTAACACAAAAACAGCCTTAGAAGATATGTAAGTGAAAGGGCGAGACTGTTTCCAATAAAACCTTATTTACAAAATCAGGGACTTCCCTCGTGGTCCAGTGGGTAAGGCTCCGCGCTCCCAGTGCAGGGGGCCCAGGTTCGATCCCTGGTCAGGGAACTAGATCCTGCACGCCGCAGCTAAGAGCCCACATGCTGCAACTAAAAGATCCCGCACGTGGCAACTAAGACCCAGTGCAGCCAAACAAATAAATAAAATATTTTTCAAAAACCAAAAAACCAGACTGCCCCAGATTTGCCCTGGGGGCCAGAGTTGCCAACCCTGTGATAGACAGCAGTTTAGGGGAGTGGCCTGGGTGGGGCAATCTGGCTGGGGCACACCCTGCACAGCTGGGGCACCGGCCTCACCCACCCCACAGAGATCCCGAGTGGACAGAGGCCTTTGGGGAGCACTGACCAGGGTCGGGGCTGCTGTCATGGAAGCATCCCGGAATGGGGCCCCAAGGCGCTGACCGCTGGAATGAGTCCTCGTGACCCGGGCAGACAGCCTTTGCCCTAAGGAAGGAGGCCCCCAGCCTTATCATTGGCTGACACCCTCATGTGCTGCTGGACTGGTGCGCTTGGAAGAAAACCCCAAGCCAATGCTCCTGAGTCGTGTGTGGCTGTTGAGGTGCTTCCTGTCTGTGAAGTCTTTTATTTTATTTTTTTTGCGGTACGCGGGCCTCTCACTGTTGTGGCCTCTCCCGTTGCGGAGCACAGGCTCCGGACGTGCAGGCTCAGCGGCCATGGCTCACAGGCCCAGCCACTCCACGGCATGTGGGATCCTCCCGGACCGGGGCACGAACCCGCGTCCCCTGCATCGGCAGGCGGACTCTCAACCACTGCGCCACCAGGGAAGCCTCTGTCTGCGAAGTCTTTGGTGGGGAGGGGCCCAAAGGAAGCCTCTCAGACAGAATGATTTCATTTCCTCTGGGGCATCTCTGTCTTTTCTACCCCGAGGCCTCTGCATATGCCGTTCTCTCTCCCGGAACAATTTTCCTCCATCTTCTGCGCTTAGCTAAGTCCTGCTCTTCCTGTCACTTCCTCCAGGAAGCCTCCTCGGATTGTTGAGCCCTGACAATCCCGTTGCTTCATTGTAATCACGTGCTTGCCTGGATCCTTGGCTAGAACATGAGTCAGAGTGAAAACCCGGAAGGCAGGACCCCAGCTCCCACCAGCACCCAGCAGCTGTTCAACAAATACCTATGCAATGAATACCTGGATCTCACCATGTTCCTCGACCCCTTGTCGTGGCCACTGCGGTGGTGGCACTGCTCCAGGCTGGCCCATGACCACCCCGTGGGCTGAGGTCCAGAGAGGCTGCTGCAGCTCCACGTGGTGGGAGAGACAGACGGGGAGGGTGGGGGGAGGGGGAAGGAGCGAGGTTTCCAGCCTGTTCTAGAGGTTTCCCTCCTCATGCCCATCTCTCCGCACCTCTTGGGGAAACCTGTCTGATGTCTTTTCAGCTCCCTCAAGGCCACAAACCCAGCCCCTGGGCAATGCTGGCCTGTGACTGGGGAGCAGCCGCCTCTTTTGACTTCAGGGTTCTGTGCCTTTGATGATGGGATAACCTCTGAGGAATTCTCGGAAGGCAACTGGGAGGAGCCTGCCTGGCGGCTCAGCCAGGCCTTGGTGACAAGCAAGGCCATTTGATGGGATAGTAAAACTAGCTTACAAAGACATCAGGGCTTCCCTGGTGGCGCAGTGGTTGAGAGTCCGCCTGCCGATGCAGGGGACACGGGTTCGTGCTCCGGTCTGGGAAGATCCCACGTGCCGCGGAGCGGCTGGGCCCGTGAGCCATGGCCGCTGAGCCTGTGCGTCCGGAGCCTGTGCTCCGCAACGGGAGAGGCCACAACAGTGAGAGGCCCGTGTACCGCAAAAAACACAAAAACACAAAGACATCGTTCTCCTCCTACCCGACCCTCTGCTGCACTCTCTCACCTCGGAGCCCCGGAGACCAGAGCCTGACCGGCCCAGATCCCTGAACCTCTGGGTCTCCCCAGCCCCTGCCCTTGGAGCCCTGCCCTCGCTCTTCCAGGCTGTCCCCGGGCCCTCTCACCGTCCCCAGAGTGTGGCCCTGGCAGAAAAGCTGACAAAGCAATTAAAAGCCCTGGCGGCTCAGTGAACGCTGGTGCTGAGGTGTTGAATCTTCTCCAGCCAGTCAAGGGCAGCCGCCTGGAGGTCATGCAGGAGGGAAGATGGGCCTGGCTCCCGCGGCCGCCCTGGGCTGGCCACCCACCGTCCCTCCTGCCACGCCGGGCCCTCCCCACGCCTCGTGGACCTCTGAGAACACGTGACAGCCTTTGTCCGCTCGGGTTTCTGCCTTAAGGCTCCCATCTCCTGACGCAACTCCCGAGGCTGAGTCGTTCCTGGGCAGAACCCAGGATGGGTGCGGTGGGGACAACCAGAGGAGAAGGTGGCATCGTCCTCTCCTTGGGGAGCACAGAGGGCATGTGGCGAGCGTGCGGGGGACAGAGGGGGTTGGGACACAGCCACGCTGCCTTGCACGAGTGTGCTGCTGGAACGGCAGTGGGTGGAGGGGCAGGGGATCTGGGTCAAGAGGAATTAACCAGGGAAGGATTCTGGCAGAGAAGGGCCTCTGCAAGCTTTGAAGAATGGTGCTTGATAGAAAGAAAGTGACCCCGATTCAGGGAGGGTTAAGTGACCTCCAAACAGGGCTCGCAGGCAGCAAGGGGCCTTGGGTTGGAAGGACTAAAGTCCTTGGAGGTTTGCTGGCCAGCAGGAGACGATTCTCTCCAGATCAGACCCAGGAGGAGGGCCCTGGGGCACGAGAGGTCTCCCGTTCCAGGAAGGGCTCACCACCTGAAGGCTAAGTTCCCTGGCTCCAGAGAGGAGCACGGCCCGACTCCTGCTTCCGATGTGCGGGCGCCCCCGCCGTGCCCGTGAACCGCGTTGCTGGCGGGCTGCCCCTGCGCCAACATCAGCCATATTCGGAAAGGCCTGTTTCTCTCTCCTCGGGGGCCCGGCCTCCATCCCTCACTGATGCCCACCGCCCCCCGCCATCACCGCTGCTTCCCTCTCCCTCCACACTCCCTCCCCCTCACCTCCATCACGGCTCCTCCAGGCCCCTTTGCCCATGGCTGCAGGCCCTCCCCACCCTCAGCCCTTTGGCCGTGGAGTCAGGACAGCTGGGCATGGGGTGGAGGGGTGGGCAGGAGGGCATCGGCTCAGGGGCACGGCGGGCGCAGCCGTGGAGAAGATGCCCAGGTTTCATCATCTGTCATCAAGTATGGTGGAGCTGGGCTCCATCGAATTCTGCCCCTAGAGCTTTCAGTCTAGTGAAAGAGACGCTTCAAGTAACTCCCCAATAGCCAATGACAAGCTGTGACAAGCCAGCCCACCCCATCATCAATCCCGCCTGCAGGTGCACCTAGAATCCGACCCCAACTCCACCGCCCCGTGGTCCAACGGGCAGCACCTCTCTCTGGATGATCATGGGGGACACTCGTCTGCTTCCCCTGCGTCCACTTTTATTTCCTTTCAGTCTATTTTCCACCCAGCAGCCAGAGCGGTCCTTAAAAAACAGACATCAGATCTCTTGACCCCTCCGCTCAGGACACTGCAGCGGCTTCCTGTCTTATTCAGTGTAAAAGGCAAGTCATCACCATGGCCCATAGCCCTGGTGATTGATGACCCTCCACCTGGCTAACAAAATGCCCTCTGCTTCCCTCTGTCCCAACCGCTCCAGGCTCATGGCCTCCAGGTTGTAAAAATGGTATTTAAACCCGGGTCTGTCTGATTCACGAGGCCACAGCCTTTCCACTAAGAACAGAATCATCCCCTTTTATCAGCGAGGAAACAGATATTCAATAAGTTTAGGGAATCGCCTGGTGGTCCGGTGGTTGTGACTCCGCGTTCTCACTGACGCGGACCCGGAATCGATCCCTGGTCGGGGAACTAAGATCCCACAAGCTGCACGGAGCGGCCAATAAATAAATAAGTTTAAGACCAGGCTGTGCTCACGTGACTAGGAAATTACGTCTGCCATTATCTGCATAATTAAATCCTGGGACAGACCCCTACCACTTCTTCCAGAAGGTTACAAATGTCCACCAGTGTAGACCAGGCAATCATGTTGTTGACAGTTCACGTCACTTCCACCACCAAATTCTCCTGGATTTTTATCTCTACCCAGTGTGTGGGCTTGTGGCCTTTTAGCCTGAGGTCACTTATAAATGATCTCAGAAAGTCAGCCAGGAGATACCATTTTTCTTCCTTTAAATTTTCATGCTACCCACAGCGTAAGGGCAATTTTTTCATCTCCATGATTTTTGTAAATACAGCCTCCTGGCCCCCAAAAGGTCTGAGATCACCTCTCTTGCCCCCAGCCTCCATAGAGAGGTAAGTCCGGGCCAGGCTCAGGGGGAGCCAGCCTTCGCTGGATCATCAGTGGAACTGTCTCTGGGGGACAGAGGAAAGCTCACCAGACAGGGAACCCTGGAGGGACACGAGGGGCTCAGTGCATCATGTCCCACCCACGTGTGTCAGATTAAACCCATGCAAGAGGGCCCTGGACAGCTTTCTCCAGCGTGGAGATGGGCCCCGGGGCTACTGTCTCCAGGATGGACACCAGGCCGGGCTGAGACTGGGCCTCAGGTCATCAGGCTCCCAGTCCCTGGAGCCACCATGCTGGGGCTCCATCGAGAGCTCCTCCAGGACCACAGATCCATCCCCAGGCAGTAAAGCCCTTTTCTGCCTGGGAATTAGTGAGATCCTTGCCCACACTCCCCCGTGGCAGAGCCTTGGGGATCACGCCCTCTTGTCTGTCAGGGCTGTGACTAGCTCCCCAAGTCTGGGCCTGTTTGGTGCCACTTTGGATGGTGATTCCCAAGGGGGCAGTGGCTTACGGTGTCAGGGGTCCCAAGGGATCAGCTTAGCTGAAAAATTAAGGCTTTGGATGATGAGAACAACCCCGCTAAGCGGGGTCATGTAAACCAGGCAGCACGGGGCGAACTTGACCGAGCCAATCTGGTTGAGGGCTTCACGCTCTGCGAGGAGCTGGATGAGCTGATGTCACAGGACCCCTCCACCTCTGACCTCCCAGGAGGTGAGGACGTGAACCCCTGGGGGTCCTGCCCCGCCACGCCCGGCTCGAGGAGGAGGAGGGAGGCGGGCTGAGTGGGAGGGGCAGAGGGCGCCGTGAGTCTGCCGGGACCTGCGTCTGCTCCCCGCGCCGCTGGTCCTCCGGCAGTTCATTCAGAGCCTCGGGCAGCGCACAGCAGCTGGACCCGAGGAGGACGGGGCGGCTGGGAGGCTGGAGGCCGGCTGTGCGCCTGGGTAGGTGGGCCCTGCACACCACGTGGAGGGGACAGAGATGGAGAGGCTGGGACACTGTCCAGCTTCTCTGCTCAGGCGGGGCAGGCAGTGGGCAGGAAATCCCGGGAGAGCTCCCCGGAGCCGGTACATCCCCTCCGACGGTTCCAGGACACTTGGAGGGCAGAACGGCAGTGAGTCTGTCCGGGTGCTTCTGTCCTGGCTCTGATTTTCCCACGCTGCTCGGCTGGCAGTGAAGACCAGCTTAAAACCTCTGACCAGCTCTCCAGAATGAGGACCTCAGGCCTGGGACTGGCTACATCTTGATAAATAACATGGTCAGACGGTTGAGAGAAGCCCTGTTTTTCTCTTCCTGCCCTGATTCCTACCTGCTGAGAAACTGGAGGCGGCAGGAAGCCGGATGGGCTGGATGAAGCACCAGGTGGGGCAGGGGCTGGAGGGCTGTGGGCCCGAGGGGGGACCAGGAGACACTGGCTGGGACCCGAGCTGCTATTTGGAGCAGAGAATTAAGATTCTTCTCAAAAGTGGGAGGACCCCTGGAGGAGAGTGCGTGTCTCCGTTCCATGCCCGCCTGGTTTACATGACCCCGCTTAGCGAGGGCGGTCTCATCATCCAAAGCCTTAATTTTTTGGCTAAGCTGATCCCTTGGGACCCCTGACACCGTAAGTCACGCAGACACTCCACGACCTGCTGGTCTCCGACCAGACAGGTCTCTCGTCCTTGTCTTTGACCTCGTACCACGTCTGGCTTATTCCCAGAGAGGTGGAGGTCAGGAGGGCGAGATGGCTTAACATTGGCCCCCTAAGTCCCCATGGGGGCTCATCCTCTCTTCTTTCTCAGCTGAGGCCTGGAGGCAGGAGGCTGGAGGGAGAGGCAGGTGGAGGATTATGCTTCTTGGTGTGTGACAAACAGCCAAGTAAGTAACCGGGAGCTGGTGTGATGGTGATGGAGCCGTGAAGGTGAAGATGCTGACTAAGATATCCATCCGAGCTGACCCAGCCCAGGGTGGAGGTCGTGGGCAGGCGTTGGGTGGTAGCCCGGGGCGTGGGTGGGACGGAGCCCCTCCCCACCGCGGCCACAGCTGGGTCCCCCTCCATCCCCTCTCACCCTCCCCAGAGACTCCCGCTGCGCGGTGGCCGTGGCCCTGTGACCACGCCATCTCCAACCCGAGACACATCGAGGTCAACAAGGAGGGGATCGCAACGTTTGACCTGGAGCTGGATCTCAAGAGTTCTGAGAACAAGCTTTACCTGTATAAGGTGAGGCTGGAGGGGCCATCGAGTGGGGGGGCTCTTGGCAGGGATGCTGCAGTTCCCGGGGGGAGGAACTGTGCGAGCAACCGAGTACACAGGTGACGAGCCCCGCCTGCCGTGGGGTTCCTGCTTTGCTTGGGGTCAGCTCAAACCCTGGCGAAGACAGTCCAGGGAGGCCTCTGACCTCTCACCGAGCGACCAGGCTTTCCAGCCAGAGCACGGGGTCAAAAGAGGTTTCTGAGAAGTGCACCCCTCTCCTCTGAGCTCTCTCTCCAGACACATCGCTGCAAGGACTCCAGGAGTAATTACACATCAGCCAGGTGGTGGTAGGGTCGGTGTCTGGAGACGGGTGCTGCAGGGGGCGGCAGCAAAGCATCACACTGTCCTGTGGTCAGACTCCTCCTGGCTCCCCCAGTTCCTGGCTGTGTGACCGCAGGAAAGGTGCTTACTTTCTCTGTGCCTTGGTTGCCTCATCTGTGACATGAGGATAATGCAGGACTTGTCTCCTGGCGTGTTGAAAGGATAAATGAGATGGTGCGTGATTTGCTTCTCCGCTCAGCCTCCCCCTGGCTGCCCCGCTCCGCCCTCACCCCCGGCTCACCCCCGTTCCTTTGCTCCCTGCTCCCTCTGTCTGCCGTGCTCTGACCCTCATCCACACGGCTAACTGCCGCCCCCCAGTGACTCCCCGGCCCCGCTGTGTAGTGGAGTGTGTCCCCAGCCCCATCCGGCTCCTGGACCCACATACTCCTTTCTCTCCCCCCGACCCCCGACCCCAGTTCTATCTCTTTCTAACAAACATTATATCCTTTACTTATTTATGATGCTTATTATTTCTCTGTCTCCCCGTAGAACTTTAGTTCCCTGAGGGCAGGAATCTTTGTTTTATTCACTGATGTGTCCGAGTACCTAAAACAGTGCCTGGCACACATCAGGCAGCTAAGTGTTAGCTACTGTTAATACGGATCTTCCTCGACCTGTGATGGGGTTACGTCCCGATAAACCCCTTGTAAGTTGAAAATATCGTAAGACGAAAATACATTGAGGGCTTCCCTGGTGGCACAGTGGTTAAGAATATGCCTGGCATTGCACGGGACACGGGTTCGAGCCCTGGTCCAGGAAGATCCCACGTGCCGTGGAGCAACTAAGCTCGTGCGCCACAACTACTGAGCTCGTGCGCCACAACTACTGAGCCCGTGTGCCACAACTACTGAAGCTTGTGCACCTAGAGCACGTGCTCCACAAGAGAAGCCACTGCAATGAGAAGCCCGTGCACCGCAATGGAAAGTAGCCCCCGCTCGCCGAAACTAGAGGAAGCCCGCGCGCAGCAACGAAGACCCCACACAGCCAAAAATAAAATAAATAAAATTAAAAAAAGAAAATACATTGAATACACCTAACCTACTGAACACCATACATAGGTCAACCCAGCCCTCCTTTAACGTGCTCAGAAGACTTGTATCAGCCTAGAGTTGGGCAAAATTATCTAACAGAAAGCCTATTTTGTCATGAAGTGTTGAGTATCTCCTGTAATTGATTGAATGCTGTACCGAAAGCGAAAAGCAGATGGTTGTCTGGTACAGAATGGCTCTCAGTGTGTCGGTGGCTCACCCTCGTGAAGGCGGGCTGCCCGGGAGCTGGGGCTGCACTGCCCAGCACTAGCCTGGGAAAGATCAAAAGTCACGATCCCAGGTACGGTTTCTACTCAATGTGCATCGCCTTCGCACCATTGTAGAGCCAGAAAACAAATCACAAGCCAAACCCTTGTAGAGCAGGGACCATCTGTTTTTCGGCAAGTCGCCAGTCGTTCCAGGGCTTGGCTACGGTGGGTGTGTGCCTCAGTCGCGGTAGTACTCCGGTTCCTCATGAATGAATGCCTGGGGGCCCGGCCATGCCCGCTCTTTCCCCGCCCCCCTCGGCGGTGCCGGCTCAGCGATCTCGGGTGTCTCTTGCGCAAACTCAGCAGGTCATTTACAACGTGGTAAGAGCCATGGATATTCCTAGAGCATTTCTTTCCCTCCACCACGCGCTCTGGGCCTCCACCCCGCCCCTCTCCGCCCCACCCCTTTATCGTCCAGCGGTGTTGGTGTTGTTTGGTGCCCGGGCCAGTGGGGAACACGGCCGGTCGTCGGCAAGCAGGATGGGGGCAGGAGGTGCTGTGGACCCACTGAGGCCCTGGACCCCCCTCTTCCTCTCCTGGCCTCAGGATGGCGAGATGGCCCCCTATGGCTTTGACAACCAGACCAAGCACTGCCTGCAGCATCTGGGGAAGCACTACCAGTTCCAGATCCGAGACCTGCAGCCGGAGGACGCTGGCATTTACCAGGTCGGGGTGCAGGATGCCGAAGTCTCCTCCACGGAGCTGGAGGCCAGCGGTGAGTGGTCTGCCCTGCCGAAGTCTGAGCGGGGGGCGCTCATTTCGGTTCCATTGCGGGGGGTAGGTGAACGTGACATGGCCCCCCTTCTCAGTTGGGGAGAGGAACGTGTACCCAAATGGTTAAATTATGATGATGCCTTTTCAAAATCTTGGTCCGAGGTCTGTGTTCTCCTGGTGCTGGGCTGGGCTCCACTGCGGGTCTCAGACATGGGGTACCTGGCTCTCGCCTTGCTCACAGGCTGTCCATAGTATCCACTCACTCTCAGATCAGGTCTGCCTAATTCTACGGCCTCCTCTCTGATGTGGGTCCTCCCCTCCCACGACCCCCCAGCAAGAATCTCCACCATGTCGGCACGCTCCTGCCCTGTGCAGACCCCTCCCTCCCCGCCCCCCGTGCCCACACCCCACCGGGACTGTCCCTTCCCCCCTCATCAAGCTCTTCCCTTCCCACTGCCACTGCCCCCACCCCTGCCCCAGGACCTGACAGCTCAAGGGACGAGGCTAAGTCAAGGCTGAAGAAGAAGGAGGGGTTAAACCTCCAGCTGGCCTGGCGTGGTGGACGCGGAAGAGGGCAGGGCTCCGGGGTCAGCCAGACCAGGCTGTGGATTCCGTCTGGACCACGTCTTAGCTGGGCAAGCCATATAACTTGTAAAGCCTCAATGTTCTCACCTGTAAAAGGGAAATAACACCACCTGCCTCGGAGGTGGTCGTGGGGATTAATCGGACGGCAGGCATAAAGCACTGGGCTCAGCCTGTTGGTTTCCTTTCTGTACCTACCTGCCCCCAGATAGAACGGTCAGATTTAGAATTCCAGAATATTCCAGAGCCCGAGTCGGACTGTTCACAACCTAATTATAACTCCTCACTTTATGTGGGGAAACTGATACCTGGGGCAAGGAGTGGCCTGTCCAAGGTGACAGGGAGCTGTGGCTAAGCTGGCCTGAGCTGGGCTCGCTGTCTCCCAGCGCCCTGCGTCGGGTCACGCTGTGTCCTGCTCTCCGGCAGCCGTCCTGCCCCAGCTGGTGGTCCCACTGGCCTGTGCCCACTGCGGGGAGCAGGGCGATGCGGTCCTCGAGGGCACTCTCTCTGGCCCCTGCCCCGGCGCCACCTGGCATTGCCGGCACCGGCCGCTCCGGCTGAGCGGCAGATACGAGGTGTTCGTGTCCAGTGATGGGCTGACCCACCAGCTTCTGGCGAGAAGGGCCTGTTTCTCAGACATGGGCCTCTATTCCCTTGGCACCAAGCTCCACGCCTGCAGCGCCTGGCTGGTGGTTGAAGGTGAGTAGGCGCCCCCCCCACCCCGGTCTGTCCCCGCCTCTGCCGCAGTGGCGAGACCTCAGGGCCCCGGAGGGCGGGAGGAAGGCCGGGGCAGGGCTTCTGTTGCCAGTCCCCTGCTTTGGAGATTCTTCCTCCCCGCAGAGAATGAGGAAGGCCTCCTAGATCTATTCTTGATGCCTGCAGTGCAGGCCCTTCACGGCCAGCCCAGCCCTCCTCAGTGGCATTTGCTCCACTGGGCACAGATCCAAGATGGCCCTAAGGTCCTGGACAGGGCTTGGGACAGTGGCCCAGGTCCACTATGGATGAGAAGCCCCTGGGTCAGGCCAAAGAACACCCTTAAACTCCCCTAGGGTTCTGGGTTCAGGGTGATCCTAGGAAACTGTAAATTGGACGTTTGTAAGGCAGGCAGTAGGGCACGTAGATGTTTTTAAAAACCAGCCACTTGCTCGTGGCAAATGGCTTTTGGCTTCTGTATTTTCTCTAAAACGCCTCATGAACCACCTAGCAAACTGGGGTGGCCTCGGATACAGGACTGGGGAGGTGATGATGGGGTTTATCCACCAATGAGCTGCCACATTCTGGCTTCCTCTGGAGATGGTCGGCTTGTTTCCCTGCTGGGGAAACTGAGGGTCAGGCAAAGCCGCTGGGGTCCGAGAGGTGGCTTGGCCTGAGTTCACAGGTCTTTTCTCCTGTCTTTCTCTGGGGGCGTGACCTCTCACCAAAGCTGGGAAGGATAAAAGCCATCTGACCGCGAGCACTGACCACCAGCAGCCAGTACATGGAGCCCAGAGCCCAGAAGATTCCAGGAGCATCCGTGGCGAGGGGGGAGGACCCAGAGAGCAGGACCCCACAGGGAGCTCCCTCCAGGGGGCCGGGCTGGCTTCTGGGCTCACAGCCGGCCCAGACAGAGGTGGCCTGGGTGGGCGCAGCTACACTTCGATGGGGGACGAGGAGGCGGCCGACTCAGCCCGGGGCCCTGGACCAGCAAGAAAGGGCTTTCTGGAAGAAGGGGGCAGAGTCACTCCTCTTGGTGAAAATCAGCTCCATGGAGAGGGACGCAGGGACAGGAGCCTTCCAGGGGCCTCAGGGGAGGGCCTAGAATCAGGGCTGGGCCTCGCAGGGGACCAACCGCGAGGTCGTAGCAGTGACAGCGAGGGGGACGGATGCTCTGGGACGGCAGGAGGCAGGAAGGCTGGGTCCCGGCGTCCTCAGGCTGGAGGGCTGGGGTGCAGTGGGGGAGGGAAGGGGCATAGAGAGGACCCCAGGAGTCGGCTGCCCAGGCTCAGCCAGGAACAGCCCTGGGACGCTCAGCTGGGACCTGGGACCAGAGAGCGGGCCCCGCAGGGATCCCAGGCTGGTCATGTGGGGTCTCGGTCAGGAGGGGAGGGGATGGAGATTTTGCAGGGGCAGAGCCTGGATGAGGTGCGGGGAGAGGATGGTCTGAGTGGGGAAACGGGGAGAGGAGCAGCAGGGGCAGCGCAGGGCAGCGGGACTGGCCTGGGGGACACCAGGGGCCGCCGCAGGGTGGGAGCTCCTGGGGCCCTGGAGCCTTCCAGAGGAAGAGGTTCTAGCTCCATGGCAGGCAGGGGCCCTGAGTCCTGGGGCTCTCAGAAAGGTAGTGATGCTGATCGTGGGGACCGGTGGTGCCCCTTGGGGTCAGGGGAGTCTCCAGGACAGACCTCTGAATGCAAGGACTTCCAGGGGCCACCGATATCTGGTGGCGGGGGCATCCCCCTGGGGCACGGGGGTCCTGAAGCCAAGGCTGGGTCTTCACTGCAGGAGGCAGGTGATGGAGGCCCACGGGGGTCTGAGGATGGGGGAAGGGGCTGCACAACTAGCCCTGGAGGCCCAGGGGGTCCCGGGGGCTGGGACAGGGGCCCACAGGGGCTCAGGGGAAGGGAGGGCCCGGAGACGGCGGGGACCTTCGGCGAGGCAGAGGATGGCTCCAGCAGCCTCCAGGATTCCCGAGCCTGGACAGCCGGGCACAGGGGAACAGGGGAGGCAGGCAGAATAGGGTCTGAGGGCCCAGGCCCTTGGGAGGACACACGGTCCAGCCCCAGCAAATCCGGGGCCCACTGTGGGCCTCGAGTGCTGGGGTCTGGTGGGGGGCAAGAGAGTGAGGGGAGCACCCAGGTGGCTGGGCTGATGGGTTCTGGTCGGGGCGTGGATGCCAGAAGCCACAGGCTGAGAGGGCCTTCGGGCCCTGGTGGGACACTGGGAGGCACGGATGGGTTCAGAGGTGCAGGGGCCATGGGGTCTGAGCCAGATTTCTGGGATGGGCCACGCAGCTCCAGGGAGAAAGGACCCGGAGGTGAGATGGGCCACGGGGATGGCGCGGGCGGCTCGGGGGTGACGGAGTCTAGATTCGGTGATGGCTTCGGGGACCCCCGGGGAGCAGACCTAGAATACGGAGCTGGTTACAGTGATGGCTCAGGGAGGCCGGGAGCCGGGGGGTCTGGAGACGGAGCCAGTTATGGGGACGCTACCTGGGGCCCCCAGGCACGAGCCCCTCACGCAGGGCCGGCCTCTGAGAGCCGGGGCGCTGATGAGTCTGGTGAAGCGCCGGGCCTTGGGGATGGATCACGAGCTGCAGGGCCTCTGCCCACTGGAAGCACATCAGCTTACGGAGGGGGGTCAAGGGGTCTTGAGCCTGGGGGGATGGAGCCAAGGGGTGCGGCAGGCTTTAGAGGTGGTTCAGGAGGCCTTGGAGGAACTGGGTCCGGCGCTAAGGCTGGTTATAGGGGCGAGTCAGGGGGTTCTGGGGAAATGGGGTCCGGTGCTAAGGCTGGTTACAGGGACGATTTAGGGGGTTCTGGAGGAACTGGCTCAGGGGGTGAGGCAGGTTACAGGGACGGTTTGAGGGATACTAAGGGAATGGAGTCAGGGAGTGAGGTAGGGTGTAGGGGAGGCTCAGGAGGATCTGGGGAGATGGCGCGAGGGGCTGAGATGCGCTGCAGAGATGCTTCAGGGAGGTTTGGAGGAACAGGCTCACCAGCTGGAACGGGAGGTGGGGGTGGACCCAGAGGCCAGGAAGCCATGGCACATGGGTCAGTATACTGGGCAGCCCCAGAGGGGTCTTATGGTGGCACAGGTCCCAAGGATGGTCCGGAGAGGGGCAGCGGGACGGGGCTCGTAGGAGGGGAAGGTGCTGGGCTGGGCTCCAGGATGGCCGCAAGGCCTGGCATCGCAGACGGTACAGCACTGGGGGACGGGCCCAGGGGCCCAGGGCTGCTGGGGATCCACGGAGGCCCTCAGATGCTTTCAGATGGGCAGGGCTCCAAGAGTGGTTTGGGGGCCTCTGGACCCCCAGGCACCCCTGAGGCATGGGGGCCTGTTGGCTCGGAGGGAGAGTCAGGCATCAGAGGGTGGCAAGGTAGCTCTGGGCTCCCAGGGTCCCCTGGGCACAGAGGGGCTCCCAGTGTGGAGGGAGGGTCTGTAGGCCACACAGCGGGTGTGGGCGCTTCTGGGATTCCTGACGGTCGGGGGGCAGCGCAGGATGAGACCTGGGCAGGGACAGCTGCTTGGGAATCCGGACGTGACCAGGCCTTCTGGGAAGCAGGTCCAGGGGCAGCAGACAAGGGTCCAGCAGCTGGCCAGGGCGCGTTGGCACCTCAGGGCTCCAGGGCTGCACAGCTGGGTGGCGGGAGGATGGGGGCAGGGTTGGGGGGCTCAGCAGGTACAAGCCAGGGTCTGGACAGCAGCCGGATGCCCGGGGAAAGGGGCAGATCCATGTCACTGTCCGCCAGTGGGCGCGGAGAAGGCCACACTTGGGGCCCAGGCTGGGAAGACCAGGGGTCTGGCCAAGACAGCACAGGTGCCAGGGACCGGCCCCCAGGCTCCAGGGCTTCAAGCTCCCTGCAGGAGGAAGATGCCCCTTTCGGGGGGACCCATGAAGGGCCACAAGCCTCCTGGGTCTGGGAGGGGATTCCAGGCAGAGAGGAGGCTGGTGGGGGGCAAAGCCCAGGGTTCCCGGATGGCAAAGCTTCAGGTCTTGGAAGCAGCAGGGCTAGTGGCCCAGGGGACTCAGGTGTCCCGGGTAAGGGGACTTCTGCTGGGAGGGAGAATGGCTCCACCCAAAGGCCTGGGGCTTCGGGACGTCAGGGAGCCTGGGAGGGCCCAGATGTTCCCTTCGGCAGAAAAGACTCTGGAGACGGGTCACAGGGGACCCAGGGGCCTGGCTCTCGGGTGGGCACAGGACAGAGGGGAGGAAGGGGCTTCCTGAGGGAGCAGGGGTCCCTGGAGGCTAAGGATGAGAGGGCCCGACGTCCAGGGGCTCTAAAGGAGTACGAGGGCCGGGGAGCCAAAGAGTCGACCAGGTCAGAGAGGAGGCTTGGTCCATTCAGGAACAGGACTCAGACGTGGTCCAGGGTCGAGGTTGGAGCAGCAAAGAGGTGGGGAGTGGATAAGGCCAGACACCTGGGGGAACCTCCTGGAGGAGAGGATGGGGGGTGCCCAGAGAAGGCCCCCAGCCGTCCTGGCAGCAGGAAAGCCGGCAAAGAGGGTGGGTCAGACGTCCACGGCCAGAGAACAAACGCCACCCGGAGTCCCGGATCCAGACAGAAGCCTGGCGCTGGCGGTTTCTCCAAGGAGGCGCGGGGTAAGTGCCTCTCAGCTGTGCTGGCTCCAGGCGGGAGCCAAGGGGGGCTCCCTGCACACTGGGCTGCCTGGGCCGTTCCCAGACCCAGGAGTTTGTTGCTATCAGCGACCCCCATTTCCAGGGATCTCTTCCCAATTCAGGAGGCAACCTCTTCCTCCTCGTGTGGGGGGGATGCGGGCTGCACGGGCCTCGGGGCCCTCCTGGTATGTGTCTTGACGCCCTGTGTCCAAAGCACTGGACTTGTTGAACTAACTCTCTGTGGGTCCCCCAGACGTCGCCCTGTGTGACTCAAGGGCCCCTCATCTCCCTGGCCCCCCAGATCCCCTGCACTAGCCTGGGCCCTGCAGAGAAAACCGGACGGTCTGGCCTCGCTGGCTGGACGTGTGGCCTCCCGGGGTACCGGGGGAGGCTGGGCGGCAGGGGCATCCCTGGGCGCCGGTCCTCCACACTCCCCCGTGTCTCTCCAGGCCCTACAGGCCACTTCTCCCAGGGCCTGGCTGACCTGGAGGTGCAGCGCGGGGAGGCTGCCGTGCTCTCTTGCACCCTCACCAGAGACCTGGGACCCGGAGCCTGGTTTAAGGATGGAGTCAAGGTACCGCCCCCCACGCCTCCTCACCAGCTGGTGTGCGGAGAGGGATGAGTGAAGCAGGGAGGAGTAGAAGTTTTCACTCTTCCTTGTACCAACGCGCCCGACACCTTGGTGCGCTTGGAATAAAACTGGATTTTTTAAGTGGGCGTGTCTCCCACTCACCCCTCCCTGTACACACCCCTGGCCCTCCCTCCACATCCAAACTGCTGTCCTGCCCCGGCACCTCTGGAAGTCTGCCTGTCCTTCAAGGCCGGTACGGAGGCCGCCTCCTCGGCCCAGCCAGACGGGCTCTCCGCTCCCTGAACAGCCCTCAACCCTTTAGCTGTCATCTCAGCAGGGGGTAGTCAAGGGCTCTGGAGCAGGCCCTTGGCGTCCACTGGACCGGGCTGAGCCCAGTGCGGCCACTCACCGCGGACGTGGCCTCTGGCTTCCGTGCCTGTAAAATGGGCTAACAGGGGTGCCCACTTCACAGGTCGTGGACAGTTGATGAGACACTGAAGGGGGTGACTGGCTCCAGCCGAGCACACGATGAGCGTTCAGTTCATTCCCGCAGTTGCCGTAGAAAAGGCCCTGGCCCGCGGTGGGAGGGGCTGGACGGGGCGGGTGACGGTCCTCTGTGGCCTCGTTCCCAGCTCAGCGCCCGGGACGGAGTCACCTTCGAGCAAGACGGGCTGGAGCACAGGCTCCTCATTGCCCACGCGGAGGGGACCCAGGCTGGGAGGTACAGCTTTGGAGCCGGCGACCAGCAGAGCGAGGCCATGCTGACCGTCCATGGTGAGGCCTGGCCCTGCCCTTTCCTGCCCGGCGGGCTCTCGGCCGGCGACACACGCCACTGCTGAACGCCTGGACATGTCGCCAGCCTGCAGCCCGTGTCGAGTCTCACCCTCGGTCTAGGGGATAGTTTTAAAAAGCAACCCACACGCTCCCCATTCCCGTCAGCACATCCTCGGAGAGGTCTGACCCCGTCTGTCCTGCTGCAGATGAAGCCCCTGGGTCCCACCCGCCCGTTCTCACGAGGCGGGGAGGGGGCTCTGTCTCAGGGCCCTTCCTTCCCCGCCCCCAGGTGCCCGGCGCCCAGTGTCTTTGACTCCTTGTGCCCTGTCCTCTCCCCAGAGCCCCCGGTCATTGCCCCCGACATGACGGCGAAGCTGAGGGAGCCGCTGGTGGTCAAGGCGGGGAAGCCAGTGACCATGAAGGTCGCCTTCCAGAGCTGCCTCCCGGTCCAGGCCACCTGGAGCAAGGACGGGGCCGAGGTGGCCGGCGGTGACGGCAGAGGGGCCCAGGTGGCAGTGGGGGACAGCTCCACATGGCTGTGCCTCCCCAGCGCCAGCAGGAAGGACTGCGGCCAGTACAGCGTGGCTCTGAGCAGCAAGGGCGGCTCTGTGCAGGCCAAGCTCACCCTGCAAGTCCTAGGTGCCAGCCTGGCCCCAGCCCTGTCCCCGGCCCCGCTGAGCCCTCCCTGGCAGCGGGGCAGGCCCTGGTGGGGGGTGTCCCTGGTATTAACCCTCACGTGCATGCTGTTTAAGATCCCAACCTACCCCTAGCTGTCCTCACCCCTCCTCAGACTGGTTTGGAATCCCACTGCGGGGAGACGGGCCATGTGTCTCTGCAGCTGACACACCAGGCCCTAGGGGTGTCGCTGGGGTGGGTGATGGCCCCCAGACCTGAGTGGTGCCAGCGAGGTGGGACTGCCTGTGGCCAGAAGGCAGTGCCCATCTGGGCTCGGGGCTGGTGCATTCCGTGTCACCTTCCGGGGGTGTGCATGGCGGGGGTGGAGACCAGGGACGCCGCGCGGTGATGCCCACCCAGGACCTCCAGCCCCGGGCAGGCTCGTCTGCTGATGGGGGGAGCCCAGCGCCCCTCCCCTGCGGCTCCTCTGACCCCCCTTCTCCTCTCGGGGGTCCCCAGACAAGCCTCAGCCCCCACAGGGCCCCCTGGAGGTGCAGGACGGCCACGGGGCTGGCATCTGCCTCTGCTGGCGGCCCCCAGCGGACGACGGGGGCCAGGCCCTGCAGCACTACGTGGTGGAGAGGCGGCAGGCCGGCCTCAGCACTTGGCTGAAGGTGGGCGAGCCCCCTGCGGACAGCACCACCTTCACAGATGCCCAGGCGGAGGAGGGCAAGAAATACAGCTTCCGCGTGCGGGCCGTGACCGCGGAGGGGCCCGGGGAGGCCCTGGAGTCCGACGAGGTGCTGGTGGCTCCCGAGGGTGAGAGGACAGCCCGGGGCCAGGGAGGGCACGTGCCGGGCTCCCCACTGTGCCCGGAGAGCAGGAGCCACCAGCCAACACCCTGGGGGTCTCGAGGCCCTTCGAGCGCACTGTGAGAGCCTCACCCCCGCTTCTTGGGGACCTGGCGGCCAGATCAGCAAGCAGGATGTGCGGGGTCTTCTCCAGCTGTGGCTCTGTGGGACTGGGGGCCCCTGGGACGGCCTGGCATCGTCCTGCATCTGCAGCATCTCGCAGGGCCTCAGGGCCGAGGGGCCTGAGGCTGGCTCAGACCCCTGACCCCCCGAAGAAGGGATAGCACGTGGCTGGGCCCAGATGCCCGCTCCTCCTCCAGGACCCCCGGGAGCTGGTGCCTCTCCCAGCCCCTGACTGACCTCTCCCGGCCCCTGACTGACCTCTCGCAGCCCCTGACTGACCTCTCCCGGCCCCTGACTGACCTCTCCCAGCCCCTGACCGACCTCTCCCGGCCCCTGACTGACCAGCACCCTCTCCGCCCCCAGTTCTGCCCGGGCCCCCTCCCCCGCCAGCCATCCTGTCGGCCTCCAGCCAAAGCATCACTCTGTCGTGGACGGCACCTCGGGGCCCGGGCAGTGCCCACATCCTGGGCTACCTGATCGAGAAGCGCAAGAAGGGAAGGAACCCCTGGGTGGCAGTGACCCAGCAGCCGGTGCCTGGTGAGCAGCCTGGCGGTGGTCTGCATCGTCCTGGCCTCCAGGGCCTCCCTGGACCCCCGGCCCGAGGTGCTGTGGCAGCATCAAGCCAGATCACTTTAGAATGACGGTCTCACTGGTGGTGGTTTACCTCCCGGGGCATTTGGCAACATCCAGCGATTTGGGGTTGTCACACTGAAGGGGGAAGATGGGGGTGGCCCCTCGTGTGAAGGGACTGAGATGCTGCGGCATGTCCTTCGACACACAGGGCAGTGCCCTCCCCCCCCGCCAACCCCGCCCCTTCCCCAAACAAAGAACTGTCTGGCCCAGAGCCTGGTTTAGCAGAAGTCTCACGTGGCAGGCAGCTCATGCTTCTCTCTAAGGTGAGCTTTCTCATCCATACACGACGGGGAGAAGTGCCCCCGCCCCCGAGTAGATTCCAGGAAACTGCTTCCTGAGCCCAGAACAAACTCAGAAAAGCCCAAGCCCAGGCTAGTAGGAGAAAGAGGGGTTCAGAGCTCCAGGCAGGCTGTGCTGGGTGCCAGGCTGTGCCCCCCGGAGCCTCGGCCTCCCGTCTCTGGAAAGAGGGCCATGGACTGCGGACACCTTCTGTACCTACACTGCTGAGTCGTTCCGTTTTATTTAAATAGGACAGCAGCTCTAAGGCAGAGGGAACCAGAGCCATGAAGGCTCTCCCCTTGGAGAGGACGAGTCAGGGCCGGCTGGGGGCTGGGGGGCAGGGAGGTGTAGGGCCAGGCTGGTCTCATCCAGGCATCGCCCGGCCCCATCAGGCGGGACTAACGTGGGTGGGCTTCCAACAGAGAAGAAGTGGACGGTGATGGACCTGAGGCAGGGCTGTCAGTACGAGTTCCGGGTCACAGCCGTGGCCCCCTCTGGCCCCGGGGAGCCTGGGCCCCCATCGGATGCCGTCTTTGCTCGGGACCCCATGAGTAAGTGGAGTGCCAACCCGGGAGAGGGTGGTGGCAGTGGCATGAGCAGGCCGGGGCAGTCCCGAAGGAGACATCAGGATGGCTGGGGGATAAAGGTCGAAAGGCCCTGAGGGCGAGGCAAAACTTAGGGGCCCCTGGAGGCTTGAGGCCCTACACTGAGACCAGACAGGCCCAGGAGCCAGAGATGGGGGTTGGAAAGTCCTTCCCCAGCTCAGCCCACTCACTTGGTCCCATCCTGTAAGCACCCACTGCCCCCAGTGAGGGGGCATCATCCCTACAGGGAGGGGGTGGTCACAGGGGAGCCTCACCATCAATTCTCCATCCAGCGAGCATCTGCTCATCACCTGCTGGGGGCTGGCATGGTGTCAGGAACCAGGTGCATCCTTGGAACACTTCTGGTCTAGAGCAGCATTACCTGTGGTCCACGTGTCCACGACAGGCAGCCTAGGACATTTCCAAGCCCTACAGAAGAGAAACCTGCCCTGCTTTGTTTGATCCAAATTTCCCAAATTCAAGCAGAGAATACCTTTTCCACGAAACACCTGTCAAAGCATCCCTCCACGGCCTACAGCTGCTCTGTGCGCCTCTCCTGAGCTCTTACCCTCATGAGCCCGCGGGTGACAAGCCCTGGGGGAGCAGCACGTTCCTGGCCCTTGTGGATCGGCCAGGGGCGTCCTTCCGTGTCAGCCGGGGCCTGGGGAAGTGGCCGTGGGGCCTGGAGAGACACAGGGAGTCTGGGGAGCTGGGTGCCCAGGGACTGCCCCCAGGTGGTTCCCCAGGTTTGAAGTCCAGAGCCCTGGACGCAGTCTACAGAGCCCTTTACATAGCTCACACCTTTGTTCTGAAACCCTCGTGGGTGGGTGGGCCTGTGCTGGTATTGTTCCCATTTTACAGGTACAGAGCACAAAGTATGGACTAAGTACCCGAGGCAGTCTTGACTAGGAGCTTAATGCTCACAACAGAAAGAGAATTCTAGTCTTCAGGGATGTTGGAACCTAAGGACTCATTGATGAAAACAGCAGATCAGGGGAATTATGGAAAGACAGTTAGGGGAAGGGGGTTGGCAGGTTGGCGAGTGGGTGGAAGGGGTCGGGGGAGGCTTCCCGGAGGAGGCGAGCTGGGATGGGTGGTGCAGACTGAGGAAGAGTCCGGGGTAGAGTAAGGGTTTGGGTCCAGGCAGGTGCTTTACAAAGCCTGGAGGCGGACCCCTCAGTGAAAGCAATCCCCAGCCGCCCATGGAAAACCAGTGAGTGGCCACCGAGGGGCCTCCCTCAGAAGAGGTGATGCCGCTCCTGACACCCCGTGGTGCCTGGCCAGGACCCCCCGGGCCCGTGAGGGATCTCCAGGTCACGGACACGTTGCACACCAGCATCACCCTGAGCTGGGCCCAACCGGACCCTCAGGACGGGGACGAAGCACTGGGCTACGTGGTAGAGCTGGGCGACTCAGCCAGCCTGCAGTGGAGTCCGTGCCATGCAGGCACCGTGCCGGGCACTACGTACACGATCAAGGGGCTGCGGCCTCGGGAGGGCTACTTCGTGCGGGTGACAGCCGTGAATGACGGGGGCCGAGGCCCTCCGACTGCCCTGGACACGGTGGTGCAAGCCATGCCCGTCAGTGGTGAGTCCACCTGCCTCCTCCAGTCCAGGCCCTTTCTGGGGAGGGCCTCTGAGTTGCACCCATGCACGAGCTGAGCCGGGACCCCCACCCCCACCCCAGCTTAGTGAAGTGTCACGTATTGGGCGCCTAGTAAGAGCAGGGCACTGGGCTAGGCAGGCCCTTTCAGAAATGCATTTTCATTGTAACTCATGAAAATCGTACAAGGTCAATACTATCCCCAATTTACAGATAAGGAAACCGAGGTCAGCAGTACACTGCCCTGGGCCTTACCACTGGTATGCAGCAGAGCCCGGGTGCAAGCCAGGGGACTGACCCCAAAGCCCAGGCTCGCGCCAGAATTCTTTGCTGCCTCCCCAGCGTGGCCTGAGAAGGCCGGCTGCCCCTCAGCTCCCGGGTCCACGTCAATGCAGAAGACGCCCCCTTCCCTGTTACCGGAAGGTGGACTGTCCTTCCCTGGGGGCGTTAACTGCTGGAGCAGCTGACCTGTCTTTGGCCCAAGCTGACACTGGGCCATCCCAACAGACCCCAGCTGTCCTTGTGATGATAAGGGAGACATACAAAAAAAATCACCCTGAGTCTGTGGCCGGAACCCAGAGCCCGTCCTGGCTCCGCCCCAAACCCCGGGCTCTGGGGCCACTTCCTGCCTCAGGTGGGTCGTTTTCATCTGCAAAACACAAGAGGGGGCGGGGCTGCCCTGGCGGCGCAGTGGTTGAGAGTCTGCCTGCCGATGCAGGGGACACGGGTTCGTGCCCCGGTCTGGGAGGATCCCACATGCCGCGGAGCGGCTGGGCCCGTGAGCCATGGCCGCTGAGCCTGCGCGTCCGGGGCCTGTGCTCCGCAACGGGAGAAGCCACAACAGTCAGTGAGAGGCCCGCGTACTGCAAAACGACAACAACAACAACAACAAAAACCACAAGAGTTGGGCTAGTTTCTCACCATCCCCCTCCGTTCCAGCCTGACCCTAAGGCTGCCCCTGACGGCTTCCCTTTCTCAGCCCCCATCCCGCTCCCCCCTCCCCCAGCCCCGCGGCTCCCCCCAGGATTCCCCTCCAGCCCCCTCTCCAGTTCCTGCAGGGCCCCCTGTCCGATGTCCAGTGGGGTTTCAGCATCACTGGGCTGGCCTAGCGTCTAGTCCCCCTGCAGCCCTGCCTGGTTAGTGACCAGGGCTGGGGCCCAAATGCAGAGGGAGGTGACAGGCCACCCCGTGTGTTCCAGGCTGTCCCAAGTTCCGCATGGACGCCAGCACGAAGTACTTGCTGACGGTCAGAGCTGGGGACACAGTTCGTGTGCCTGTCCACTTTGAGGTGAGCATATCTAGTGGGCTGCAGCAGGCAGTCTCAGCCCTGTGGGCCTCCTTTCTTCCCGGTTCCTTTCTGGCCCCTAGTCAGGGACCTGCGCTTGTGCTGGAAATCAGGCCGCATAGAGAACGGGAGGGGAGGGGAGGGTCCTCCTGGCAGGCACAGCCCTCCCCTGGAAGCTGGGTGGCCACTGTGCTCCTGTCCACGACGCTCTCTGGTGGTGGCGATCGGTACTGCACCTCTAAACCCGCGCCCCGTCCCCTCCCCCCACCCACTTCTCCACCTCCTTAGTCTGGCAAGGGTGCCCTGCAGCGGGGTGATGCCCCTTGACTTCAGAATGCCTGTTGTGAGAGTACGTAGCCTGTGTTTGTACGTGTAGTACAGCAGCCAGTGTGGTTAGAAGCACAGGTGCCTGGATTCAAATTCTGACGTCAAGGCTCACTAGCTGTTTGACTTTGGACACGTATCTTAACCTCTCTGTGTTCCGACGTCCTCATCTGTCAAGAGAGGGTATTAATAGTAACTTATCTCAAAGGGTTGTTCTGAGGATTCAAGGAATTAATACTTGAAAGCGCATAAATAGTGCTGGGCACATGGCAAGTACCCGGTGTGTATTATTATTATGGTTGTTGTTGTTGTGAAAATTGTCATCATCTGCGTGGGAAACTCATAGGTGGCGGAGTCAGACCCAAACCCAGATCTACCTCTAAGTTACATGTTCTTAACTATTAGACCATAATCATGACGATGGTCAGGATGACAAAAATATTTAAGACACACCAAGTGTTTGCTCTGTGTTGGGCCCTGTTCGTATCATTAACTTCTTGGGTCCCCAGACAAGCCTGTGAGGTAGGTCACTGTCAGCATCCCCAGGTGCCTCTGGCACCCAGAGCTGAGGGTCTCATGGGAGTTGGTGGTGCAGCCATCAGGCAGCTGGACTGGTCCCCACACCCTGGTCAGGGTCAGGCCACCATACTCTCCCCCCTGGACTATTGCAGGGACCCCCAAGTCATACCCCCCTTGGCAGCCCAGCCTGGGCACCAGGGTGGTCAGCACTCCCCTCCCACGAGTCCTCCCCACTTCCACCCGCCCTCGCTCCCCCAGCCCCATGAATCCAGATCTAATTCCTGGTTAAAGTTTACAACAGCAGTTCGTGGCTCACAGGACGAGACGCAGGTGTCTGTAGGGGTGTGATGTGCGGGGCCCTTAAGGTGTTTGCAAACCCCCCCTTGCAGCCTCCTCTCCTCTCCCCCCACCGCTGCTCCCACCGTGGCTCTACCCGGATGCTCCTCCCAGGATGCTCTTCTCACACTTACACTTCAGCCCAGCTCAAAGCCGTGGCTTCCACAAAACTCCGCTCTCATCTGTCCTTCCTCTGTGTCCCAGGCCGCCTCCATGCCAGACGTGACCTGGCTAAAGGATGGCTTGCCCTTGCCTAAAAGAAGCGTGACCTCCGTCAAGGACGGCGTCACCCAGCTCCTGGTCCCCGCGGCCAGCCTCGCTGACAGCGGCCTCTACACTGTGGTGCTGAGGAGTCCGCGGGGGGAGGAGGCCACCTATATCTTCCGCCTCAGGGTGGCAGGTGAGGCGGGCTGGGGCTGGGGCTGGACACGGCTGGGCTGCTCCCCAGGGCTTGGTCACAGGGCTGCGGGATTCCACCCGCCTGGGTGTGCCCGTGACCACACCCTGAGCCTTCTTATGCGCCCCAAGGGAGAAAGGAGGAGGGGCCTGGGGGAGGGGGTATCACTGTCCTTCTCTTCGGGGGATTGGGGACAGTTGAGCACAGCCCTCCCCGGACCTCTGTTGTCCCTCGTTTCGGGTCAGTGAGCAGAGACAGTCACCACCATCACATCACTCCAGTGAGCGGTGGCAAGAATTGTCTGTGCTCCTCCCCTGGGATAAAGGTGGCCTCCCCCAGCCCCAGCCCCGGAGGGGGTTCTGAAACACAGAAATGATGGACAACTACAGCGGGAGCTCTGTAACTTGGTCTCCTGGAAGCCCCCATTCTGTTCCTGTGTCATTTTACTTACAAGACACAGTGAATTAAAATGAGTCTTTTTGGAGGTTTCCCACCCTCTAGCAGTAACTGCAGAACTGACCCAGTTCTCTCTGGCTCCAGCCCCCTGCCTGGCGAGACCGTGTCTCCAGGGCCCTGGAAGAAGTGGGCAGGACTTGGGGACCTGGAAAGACTCAGGGCCCTGGGCAGGGCCAGGTGGAGCACTTCCGGCTCCAGCCTGACCCGTCTGTCCCCGCAGCGCGCCCACGGGCCCCGGGGCCCATCCTCCTGCGAGAGGGCACGCTGGGCTCGGTGACCGTCGAGTGGGTGCCGTCCCCGGACGAGGCCGATGGGAGGGCCGCCCCGCTGCACTACACGGTGCTGACGCGCTCCTCCGTGCACGCGCCCTGGCGCCCCGCGGCCGAGCGCCTGCACGCCTGCCGCTTCACCCTGGAGGGCGCCCTCCCGGGCCACGAGTACCACTTCCGCGTGGTGGCCAAGAACGAGCTGGGCGCCAGCGAGCCCTCGGACACGCGCCAGCCCTGGGTCGTCCCGCGGCAGCCGCCAGGTGAGCTCCGCGCGGAGAGGCGGGGACGGAGGCTGGGAGGGCGGGGACGCAGGCTGGGAGGGCGGGGACGCAGGCTGGGAGGGCGGGGACAGCCGCCGGTCCATCGCTCTTCCCACCTCCCGCCCCGCCCACCGGCTCCCGTGTCCTCCGCGTCTGCGATTCAGGGTGGGTGCTGCTTCCTCCGCGGGGAGAACGCGAGGAGCCGGGGCTGTCTGCGGGTCTTGGGTGGCCTCTCCAGTCAGTGGCAGGCGAAAAGGTAGACAGAGACCAGTGCTTCTCCGAAAACAGAGTCTTTTACAAAGTCAAATAGATGCGAACCTTCAAAGCAGTTGCCAGAAAAAGCAGGCCATAAAATCAGATGCTCGTTTTCTCACTTTCACGAGTTTCTAAAGTAGAAAAAATGTCTGAAAGGTTCCACACCAAAATGTTAGCTGCGGTCATCGGTAGGTAATTGGCTGTGCTGGGTTTTTATTCCTTCTCCTTTTGATTTCTTGTATGTTCCAATTTGTCCACACTGAGTGTGTGTTAGCTTGTAGTACAGGGAAAAAAGTCCAAAAATTATGTTAAGAAAAGGATAAAAAATGAGCAGAGCAGCCTTGGGGCCAAGTTTGCAGGCGAGACACGGCAGGAGGGTCCAGGCAGCGCCCGAGTTCACCAGGGGCTTGGGGCTCGCCGCAGCCCTTCTCTCTTTCTGACCCTCCTCGCCTGCCAGTTTCCACTGCAGACAGGGTCACGGTGAAGGCTCCCAGCTACCAGGAGCCCTACCTGAGACAGAAGCCCCGCTTCCTGGTGGGCCTGCGGACCCACCTGCTGCCCCCGGGTTCTGAGTGCTGCATGACCTGCGCCGTGCAGGGCTGGCCGCAGCCCCGCGTCACCTGGTTCAAGAACGACCAGAGCCTGGCAGGCGACCCCGCCGTGTACAGCACGGACCTGCTGGGCGTGTGCTCCCTGGTCATCCCCAGCGTCTCGGCCGAGGACGGCGGCGAGTACAAGGTGGTGGCCGAGAACACACTGGGCCAGGCCGTCAGCACCGCCACCCTCATCGTCATGGGTGAGACGCTACCCGACAGGGGGGCGAGCTGGTGGGGGGCGGGGGGGAAGGAGAGCCAGAGACACAGCTCCCGGCTGCCTTCAGGGAGTCCTCAAGGGGCCCGTCCCCTTCTAGAGGGGTGGGCTGGAGTCAGGACAGCGCGGTTCTCCGCCTGGCTCTCCATGAGCTCTGCTACTTAACCTCCACCTCCGGCTCTCCTGGGGCCTTGGTTTGCCCATCGCAGTGGATGAGATCACTGGTAAGCAGCTCTTGGCTTGAGGGGCTCTGTGCCACCCACCTAAGCTTCCCACAATGGCCTCGCGACCCATTTTGAATGAGAGAGAAAGAGGCTTCTTCTCAGGTGCACCTTCATAAATATGCCCAGAGAGGGACACCTAGTGCCCCAAGGCCACCCTAGTTCTCTCGTGGGTATTCCCCAGTAAAGTATATAATGTGTGTTAATAAGAAAACTAGCCTCTTTTTTTTTATTGTTAGAGTACATTTCTTTTATGTTTTTAATTTTTATTTTATATTGGAGTATAGTTGATTTACAATATTGTGTTAGTCCCCAATAGCATCTTATATTTTGAATAGTTAAAAAAAAAAAAAGGAAGTAACTCCTAAACATTTTTCATTAATCGGGATTGACCTTTGTGCAGCAGTGGCCCTTTCAACCCGGGAAAGGAACGTTTCAAAGTGCCCAGCTCGTGTGCACACCTATCGTTTGGGGGAGGTTACGGTTCCCCAAGGGGCCAGGGGAGAACTTAGCCCAAAGTTGGAGAGCGTGTGGTGGCTGTGGATCTGAACCCACACGCCCGTGGCAGAGCCCCGCGGCCTGACCCCCTGCGGTGTCACGTTGACCTTCAGGACGACGAGCCCGGATCCTGGTCCTCTGTGTCTTGCAGAATCTAGCTCTGAGCCCCAACACACCCTGGAGTGGCCCAGCCCATCCCCACAGCCTTGGGATGAAGGCAGATCCTCGAAGGTTCACTCCTCACACCGCACTGGCCTGGGGAGGCAGTCCCAGAGGATGGAGGATGCTGGCAGTGCCCAGAGCCCCAGGGAGAGGGGAGTGAGGGGGCTCCTGGGGAAGCTCCTCCCGGAGGGCACGGAGGCTTTGGGGAAGACAAAGAAGAAGCAGGCATTCAGCCTCCCAGCCCCAAGCTAAGTGACTGAACGGGATGGCAGCGAGCCTCCTGCTTGGGGGAGCAGAGGGAACTGGATGTGTCTGCAGGATGGAGGCCAAATCCCTTGGGGGGAGGGCAGGACGGGCTGGGCCTGAGTGACCACAGTGAGGGGAGAGCACGGGGGTCCGAGGACCTGGGCGGGAGCCGGGGCTGAAGGGCCATGTGTGTGTGTGTGCTGGGACAGCTGCTCTCTGTATGTTGTTTCTTTATTAAAGCATTGGCTAACACTGGCAAACCATTTGCAAGTGAATTTGGGGTCTGCACTCTGGGGGGAAGATTCCCAGTGCAGAGCCTCTGTGCCAGGCTCCGGCCGGGGGTGGGCTTCTAGCTGGAGGGAAGAGCTGGGTCAGAACCGGGCTCTTCTGCATCCCGGGGCTGCGCAGTCAGTTCCAAGGGTGGGAAATCTGGGAACGTTCCGAGGGTCTGCGTGGTGGAGAGACAGCCCCACCCCCACCCCCGCCCCGCCCGAGCCCTAGCCCGTGTCTCCTGCACGCCTCTGTCTGGCCAAATCCTGCTCAGAGCCGGAGGCTTCCCTGGGTGGAGTCTGGACTGGGAAATAGCACTCCTGGGCGGATGGGCGGACTCTGTGGGCCCCAGCTTGCCCCTCCACAGTCCCACTGCCCCGTGTCACAGACGGGCCCCATGTCACAGACAGGACGGGATGCTGTGTGACCCACCACCTCCACCAGAAGCTCTGGTCCTATTTCACCTTCCAGGCCTGGCCCCTGAGCCTCCTAGGCTCCCGGGAAGTAATATGTATCAAAAGCTTTAACATGTATAAATCTCTTTGATGATGCAGTAATTTCATGTCACTGCATGTATTGTTATGAGGGCAAAATAGGGACTTTTTCCGAAAAACAGAGACGGAGTTTACCGCCAATAAACTGAATAATTTCCATCTTATACCTCAAACAGAAGAAAAATGATTTCTAGAGATAAGTTCTGAGATGCAAGAAAAAATGATCAGCAAAGATATTTGAAAATATTTGGGTAAACAAAAAAATGCTGGCTGCAAATAATAGTAATAATATCTACTAGGATAGACTAAAATATTGGACAAAAATTAGGTGTAATTTAGGAGAAGAGTGATCAGAGGTAAAATATGCTAGGATATTATTATTATTAAACTTTCGCACCTATTAACAATAACTAGAGTTAAGCCTCAACTAATAGATTCTGAGTGTATAGCTTCCAAACAAAATGTGGAATGAGAAAAATAACTGCAATCAATCAAAAAGAGGGCAAATAAGGAGGAGGGGAAAAAGAGGAGGGGGAGGAGGGGGGCAAAGGAGGGGGGAGGGGAGAGGAGGGGGGAGGGGAGAGGAGGGGGAGGGGAGAGGAGGGGGAGGGGAGGAAGGGGGAGGGGGGAGGAGGGGGAGGGGAGAGGAGGGGGGATGGGAGAGGAGGGGGGATGGGAGAGGAGGGGGAGGGAGGGAGGGGAGAGGAGGGGGGATGGGAGAGGAGGGGGAGGGGAGAGGAGGGGGAGGGGGAGGAAGGGGGAGGGGGAGGAGGGGGAGGGGGAGGAGGGGGATGGGAGAGGAGGGGGAGGGGAGAGGAGGGGGATGGGAGAGGAGGGGGAGGGGAGAGGAGGGGGAGGGGAGAGGGGGGATGGGAGAGGGGGGATGGGAGAGGAGGGGAGAGGAGGGGGGATGGGAGAGGAGGGGGAGGGGAGAGGAGGGGGATGGGAGAGGAGGGGGAGGGGAGAGGAGGGGGAGGGGAGAGGAGGGGGAGGGGAGAGGAGGGGGATGGGAGAGGAGGGGGAGGGGAGAGGAGGGGGAGGGGAGAGGGGGGATGGGAGAGGAGGGGGGATGGGAGAGGAGGGGGAGGGAGGGGGGGAGAGGAGGGGGGATGGGAGAGGAGGGGGAGGGGAGAGGAGGGGGAGGGGAGAGGAGGGGGAGGGGAGAGGGGGGATGGGAGAGGAGGGGGGATGGGAGAGGAGGGGGGATGGGAGAGGAGGGGGAGGGAGGGGGAGAGGAGGGGGGAGGGGAGAGGAGGGGGAGGGGAGAGGAGGGGGAGGGGAGGAAGGGGGAGGGGAGGAGGGGGATGGGAGAGGAGGGGGGATGGGAGAGGAGAGGAGGGGGGAGGGGAGAGGAGGGGGAGGGGAGAGGAGGGGGAGGGGAGGGGGAGGGGAGGGGGAGGAGGGAAGAGAAACAGAACTCCTGGCACAAATACAAATAAATACAAAATATATCAGTAATCACAATAAATGCAAGTTAGATTCTCCAGTTAAAAAAATCACCAGACTAGATTTTAAAGAACTAGCTGTATCCTGTTTACTAAGACACACTTAAACACAGGACCCAGAAAGGTGGAAAGGAAGAATGAAAAAGATATTTCAAGTAAATACTAGCCAAAAACTAAAACAAAAACAAACAAAACCCCCGATATAACTACATTATATGTAACACATAAATAATTTTTAAAGCGAATGCCATTACTAGACATAAACAGAGTCACTGCAAAGGGTTAAAATGTTTACATCACCAGGAAAATATAACAATTCTGAACTGGCATGGACCTAAAAATAGAGCCCCCAAATATAGATAAAAATATAGCCCCAAAACATCTAAAGCAGAAATGGACAGATATACAAGAAAAATTAACAAAATGTATCTTTAAACAATTAATGATTCAAACAAATAAAAAAACATATTGGAAAAGAGGAAAACATTTAGAACTGAAGGATAAATAAAATGAAAACTACACATCAAAACCCGTAGGATCCAGTGAAAAGCAAATGCAGAAGAAAATTTATACCTTATATACTCACTCTGAAAAAGAAAGCTCTAAACCAATAAGAGAAGGATCTGTGATTGATAGTTTCCCAGCCTCCCAGCTAGGTAGGTCATGTGACTGAGTTAGGTCATGTGACTGAGTTAGGTCATGTGACTGAATTATGGCCCAGGGAACAAGGGCCAAGGATGGGAACTACTTCTGGGCCTTCCCTCTCAGGACCGGCTGTGCAGGCATCCCTTCTCTCCCTTCCTTCAATGCCCAGCTTGATGCCAAGCCTTCCTGTAGGACCCTGTAGCTCTAGAGGTCGGTGGAGCCACTGACCCAAGGACCCCTCACTCCTGAATGATTCCAGGGAGAACAAGTCCTCCAGACCAGCCCGCCTTGGGCTGTGATATGAAAATTAACCTGAACCATATTAAGCTACTGAGATCTAGAGGTTGTCATGGTATTTAGCAAATAACTTTTTAATAAATGACATAACTTTTAAAGAATAAAGCAAATGACTTCTTTAAAATGAAAAAATGTAGAATAACTTTAAAGAATTAGAAGACACAATGAAGGGCAGAAATGACAGGAGTGTGTAAATTACACATTTGTAGAAAGGATAATATAAGTCAAAGGTTGTCTTTTTGAAATGGCTAATAATACTGAAAAAGTTCTGTTACGATTAATCAAGGGAAAAAAAGAAATGGCAAAAATAAACAAGAATGAAAAACAGGGCACATTACAGATTCGGCAGAGACAAAAGTTACTATTAAACACTTGATGTGAAGACGTTTGAAAATTTCAACGGAATGTGTGAATTCCTAGGAAAAAAAATCATTTACCAAAACAGACTCAAGAAGAGAGAGAAAACCTGAATAGTCCTATATCATTGAAGACACTCAGTTGGTTGCTAAGCATTTTCCCACAAAGAAAACAGCCCAAAGTCTGGTAGGTGAAAAGTTATTCCATGCGTACGCGGGCCTCTCACCGCCGTGGCTTCTCCCGTTGTGGAGCACAGGCTCCGGACACGCAGGCTCAGCGGCCATGGCTCATGGGTCCAGCCGCTCCGCAGCATGTGGGATCTTCCCTGACCGGGGCATGAACCCGTGTCCCCTGCATCGGCAGGCGGACTCTCAACCACTGTGCCACCAGGAAAGCCCAACATTTATAATCTTAACCAACTTCCCTGGAGATTCCAAAAAGAAGGGGGACTCTCCACCTTATTAAGTAAGATTAGTCTCACCTGATGACAGAAACACAGGGTCAGTACACAGGTGGAAAATTATACACCAGTCTAACTTATTAACGTAGACGCAGAATCGTTAACAAATGTTGGAGAGCTGAATCCAGCAGGAGGGGAATGTTCATACATCACAACCAAGGTAGGTTTGTGCCAGAGCTGCAATATTGGGTTCATATTAGGACAATGATTTATGTAATTCGCCACATAGATAAAATAAAGGAGAAAACCACACAATCATTTCACTAGATGTACATGAAGGAGTTAATAAAATTCAACATCCAATGAGAAGTTTGAGAGCGTTACAAACAGGCTCTGGAGCCGGGCTGCCTGGGCTTGAACGCTTAAGGAGCTCTGTAGCCTTCAGGAGCTTCTTTAATCTCGCTGGGTTTCAGTTTCCTTATTTATAGAGATGAAGATAATAAGAATAATAGTACTTTCCTCATAGGTGTGTTGTGAGGATTAAAATAATTTATGTATGTAAAGCATTTAGAACAATCCTTGCACGTGTTAACACATTTGTTACTACGTTGGTGATTTAAAAAAAAAAAAAAACTCTTACAAACTAGGAAAAGAAGTAAACATCCATAACCATAGCATCCATAAAGGCCATTTACAAAGACCTGCAGCAAACATCGTAATTGATATTGAAATGTTGAAATCATTCTCTTTAAAATCAGAAGCAAGACAAAACACCTACAGTCATCATTTACAGCTAATAGTGTACTGGGGCTCCACGCCAGTGCAAGAAAGACAAGTAAATATGTAGGAATTGGAAAGAAAGAAACAAAGCTAGCATTACTTGCAGGTGATATGATTGTCTGTATACAAAATGCAGAATAATCTACAAAATATACAAATTAATAAAAATTCAACAAGCGTTCTGGATAAAATAACCGAATACATTTGTATTTCCGTAAACAGCTCCACTCAATTGGAAAATGTAACTTTAAAAAGATATCATTTAGAATAGCAACAAGTAAAATACCTAGCAATAGAGCTAATAAAAGATGTATAATGGAGAAATTATAAAACCTTATTGAAAGAAAAAAAAGTTTTTAAACCATAGGCTGTTTTTTTAAATAAATTTATTTTATTTTTTATTTTTTTATTTTTGGCTGCGTTGGGTCTTTGTTGCTGCGCGCGGGCTTTCTCTAGTTGCGGCGAGCAGGGGCTACTCTTCGTTGCGGTGCATGGGCTTCTCATTGCGGTGGCTTCTCTTGTTGCGGAGCACGGGCTCTAGGCGCCCGGGCTTCAGTAGTTGCAGCACGTGGGCTCAGTAGTTGTGGCTCGCGGGCTCTAGAGCGTAGGCTCAGTTGTTGCGGTGCACAGGCTTAGTTGCTCTGCTGCATGTGGGATCTTCCCGGACCAGGGCTCAAACCCGTGTCCCCTGCACTGGCAGGCGGATTCTTAACCACTGGGCCACCAGGGAAGCCCTATCATTCTTTAAACCAGAAAAAAAATACTTTTTTGTACACTCTGGTATGTACATTTAACAAAATAAGTAAAAGTAATAAACTGTTGCACAAAGCATTTGAATAGAATTCCTCTCTCTCTGACACACACACACACCTCTCATTTCTCCCCTCACCTCTCCCGACTCACCTTTACTGATCTTTATATGTAAAACATTGTACTCGAAAGAGGGCTGTTGAATGCACTAATTTAGGTCACAAACATTGCAGATTTATTCAACTGAGTTCTATGTTTTCTGTTCCCAATTTTAAGGTGGGTGAGATGTCTCCCGTGTCTACCTCTTAAGCTACATTATATTGCCTTTTACTTGTACATCATTTCCAAAGCACAGGAAAGGCCTTCTCACATCTGCACTGAATCATAAAAGATAGGATCGTTGGGGACCGTCTACTGTGGTGAGAGAGGAAATGAAATAGAGGATAAGACAACGGTAACGTTATACCCCAGTAGGCACCTGGGGCGGGCACCCATCCTAGCATCCCAGGTGCGCTGGTCTCCGCCCTGCCCTCCAGCGCCCCTCCGCGCCAGGCCACACCCACGCCTCCCTCTCTTTCCCCTCATTGGCTGTGAAAACACGGCCACAGCCAACCAATGGCAAGGGTGTCGTCATGTGACTGGAGACACCCGCCCCCCCACCTTTCGCAAGTCCTCGGAACCCCCTGCTGAGAATGGGGGGGGCGCGGGGGGGAGAGCTGGAAGATGGGACCCGTAGGGGCTCCGAATGAGTGGGGGGCAGCGTGAGCTGTGGCTGCCAGAGCCCCCGCTTGGAAGGGCTTTCACTTGGCTTAAGGCTCTGCTCTTACCATCCTGAAATTCTTAATTTTTAAACAAGGGGCTTCCCGTTTTTATTTTGCACGGGACCCGCAAGTATGTCACCGGTCCTGGGTGAGGGTAGGGACACCGCTGAGCATTAGTTCCCAAATCTCAGTGCATGTCAGAATTACTCTGGGGGCGTAGCAGTAATATTACCACTGATAATGGGATGGATGGCTGCTGTAATGATATGTAGCCAGGAGGGCAGCAGCGGTGGGGACTTTCTCAAATAGGAAAGTGACCCTCTTACTTGTTGGGTTAGAGGGCCGTGGCCTGGGCATCCTAGAGCAGGAACTGACCCAGCTTTGGGTGGCACTGGCTGGAGAAGCCATGGGGCTGACCAAGCAGGTACTGGCTGTGGTCTCTGCAGAGAGGCTGGCGCAGCTGCTCTGGGCCAGGGAGGGGCTGTAGCGCCAGCGGGTGGTGCTGCAGGAGAGGTCAGGCGGCCTGGAGGGGGGCCCTGAGGCTGCTCTGCCCACGGCTGGACCGGGCCCGGGCATCAGGCTCCCACCTAGAGTGTCCTGTTGGGTCCCTGGCCACCAGCCTCTGGGAGATCCTCCTGCCCCTGGGGAGAGGAGTGTGGGAGGCCCAGAAGGCCGGCTGGAGCAAAGACTGGGCATCATGGTCCAGCGAACCTCGGAGGCAGAGAGGCCCTGGCCACAGGGGCGGCTCTCCCAGGTCCTGCAGCTGCAGTGACAGGAGCCAGGGAGCTGGGGCTGGGGACAAAAGTGTGGCAGCTCTGAGCAGTGGCCCCAGGGCACAGCAGGTGGCAGATACCTGGTGAGAAGAAACTGCACTGAGTTGAAGGCTGCCCCTGCCCGCTGGGGGACCTCAGGCACCTCACCTAACCATCCTGGGTCTTGGACTTTCCTCCAATGGCCAGTACTGCAGTCCTGCCTACCTCCGGGGTCATGAGCGTGAACGCACATTGAACGCTGCTAGCCCGAGGTCAGGTTATTGCCGGCTCCCAGGGACCCCTTCACTCCTGCTGGCGGCAGCTGAGGGCAGCAGGCCCCGGGAGGAGGGGGGCTCACGGGACAGGAGGACAGAGGTCTGGTTCACCTGCTTCCCTGTGGAGGCAGGCAGGGGGGGAGGGTGTCACTGTCCCTCACCTGTAGCCTGCGGCCCAGCCCCTGTCTGCGGGAGCCGGGAACCTGAGGCCTGGCCTCCAGCCCATGGAGATTGTCTGGTGTGATGTCCTCTGGGGCCAGACAAGGCCCAGAGAGGGAAGGCACATTGCCCAGAGCCTCACAGCGAGTTAGGGCCGAGCTGGGCTTAAACTCTAACTCCCAGTGTAGAGTTCTTCCCACTCTCCCCCCAGGGAGGGCCTGTCCTGGGACTGAGGCTGCAGACTCCTGGGGCTCCGCACCCCGAGAAGCTCTGGGTGTCCCGCAGGTGCCGTCCTGTCCCAGCACCATCGTTTACCAGTTGTGTGGCCTTGAGAAAGTGACTCAGCCTAGTCCTTCGTTGGTGCCATGGAGGTGATCACAGACCCTCCCCCGGACCCCCCATCCGTGCTCGCACCCAGAGGGAGGCCAGGGAGGCCAGCTAGCCAAAACCAACGAGGAGTGGCTGGAGCAGGTGGGAGAGGCAGGCAGTGGAGTCCAGCAGTGTGGGGGCCAGGAGCCCTGCCCAACCCAGAGTGCATGGGTGGGGTGGGTGGGGCACTGGGGAAGCCCTGGCCCCCTCCTGAGTCCTGGGGCCCAGCGGCCTGCCATCCCAGACCTGACCACCAGGTGGTGCCCCAGGCTTTGCAGCCGGGCCGGACACGTGGCTGTGAGAACTCGTCCTTCCGGAAAGGGGGCTGCGTGGGGGCTGCGTGGGGGCAGGGGAGGGGGATGGAGGGCGGCATCAGCCACCACCAGCAGGTTCTCCCTCCCGCTCGGATCTCCCCCGGGCCCTTCTGGGAGAACGCCGTGCTGGACCAGGAGCCCTGTCCCTGGCCTGGCGGAGGGGGTGTTTCCTTCCCCAGCCACCTCCCCTCCCCACTCCCTCCCCCCACCACCGTGGTCCTCAGCATGGGTTCTTCTGGCGTCAGGGCTCGGGTCCTGGGTATCACTTAGAGGGGCTTCAGAGGGGAGGTCGGGAGGCAGGTCCTTGGGGGTCTCGGCGACCCGCATGGCCAGTGGCTGGAGACAGTGGGCAGGGCCAGCAAGACCCAGCCCAACGCCACCTTCTCTCTCGTGCTGCCATCTGGGCCTGCTTACGTGTCCTCGGCATGTTCCCTCCAGGACACGGAAGGACAGGCCCACACACAGACCCCCTCTTTCCTCCTGGACCCAGAGCCTGGGGTCTCCCTGAGGGTCAGGGAGTGGTGCCAGGGGCGTGGCCAGAGTGGAGCCCCCCAGGGCCTGGCTCAGATGGCCCGGACAGGATTGCAGACTGGCCCATCAAGAACAGGGTATGGGGGCTTCCCTGGTGGCGCAGTGGTTGAGAGTCCGCCTGCCGATGCAGGGGACACGGGTTCGTGCCCCGGTCCGGGAAGATCCCACATGCCGCGGAGCGGCTGGGCCCGTGAGCCATGGCCGCTGAGCCCGCGCGTCCAGAGCCTGTGCTCCGCAACGGAAGAGGCCACAACAGTGAGAGGCCTGCATACCGCAAAAAAAAAAAAAAGAACAGGGCGTGGCCACGGCCAAGGGCGAGTGGACAGGGCGGCAGCAGGGGAAGCCAAGGCCAGGCCCAGCCGGAGGCTCAGACGAGACACCCTCCCTGGGCTGTGGGAGCCCTTTCCGTCCAGCCAAGCCCACCTCGGCCATGGAGGCGGGTGGGCAGGAGGTGGGGAGACAGGGCGCGGCCTCAGCTGATGGCAGCTCTGCTGTGCTCCCTCCTGCCATACGGTGTCCTGGGTGAGGTGCCTGCAATGTGGCCAGCGGGCGGGCACAGGCCTTGGGAGGGTGGCCCTGGCAGGGACAGGCGCTTCTTGTCCGCACAGCGCTGGCCGGAAGCCGTGGGGAGGGTCTCTTCCAACAGAGCGACCCTCTCGTCCACCTTGGGCTTCAGCCTGCCAACTCCAGCCTCCCCTGGGGGGTGTCCTCCCCTGCCCCGCACAGCCCCAGACCTACAGCCAGTGTGGAGCCCTGCCAGCCTGCACCCCACCTCTGGCCATCCTCTGTGGGGCTCTCCTTTCTGTGTGGACCCCCCAGCCCTGTCCCTCCACCCCTCACACCCTCCTCCAGGCTTGCGGGCCCGTGGACAACCTCCCAGCTCAGGGCTGGCCGTGGAGGGGATGCGTGAGTGTCCGCTGGACGGAAGCCCACCCTGCCCCACCCCCTGGAGCTGTGTCCCTGCTCAGACGGCGGCTGGGAGTAGTTCTCCAGTCCGCAGGGCAGTGGACTTGGGGAGCTGAGTGCCACCATCACCCGCCGTCCTGCCCCGGCTCTGCAGCAGTCCCAGCCAGGACAGCCCAGTCCTCGTCCCAGAGCTGGGATAAACGCGTGTGCCTGCACCGGGCAGAGCAGGAGCTGGCAGAACTGGCGGGGGCAGGGCCGCCGCGGGGGGAGCAGCGGGCCCGGAGGACAGGCAAGTCCCTCCCTCCGCTCCTGAGCTTGCTGGGGGGGGAGACCCCGTTCTGCTGAGCTTACCGTTTTCAAACTCCTTCCTGAGAAGTTGGGTTTGTTTTGTTTTTTTAATGATTAGGGAGTTGGTCCATGTTGGCACATCCTTGCAGCATCACAGGCACTGTCAAGCTCCCCATCAGCCCCTGGGGCGGGGCCCTGCCCGGGCCCCTCTGTTCTTTCGCTGGTGGGACAGTGGTGGCCTGCCCCCTGCAGTGGGAGAAGCCGTCTGGCTCCTGTTACCAGAGGGCAGGGGCCAGTCGGGCCATATTACGGGGGAGGCGAGGGAGGGCGGGAAGTGGGTTTGGCCCAGGGAGGTGGGCTGAGGAGCTCTCACCTGTTCCAGGTAAGAGAGGTGTGGCTTTGTCGTTTGCTGGAGGCTGCAGCTAGTGGACCCACCCGTCCCCCAGGCCTGGCCTCGCCCAGGGAGCTGCCACCTGGGAGCCTCCTCTTCCAGAGCCAGGCAAGGCTACCCGGCCTCACCTGGAGGCCAGGCCCAGGGTGTGGGCTCCGGACTCCCAGGAAGAGTGCACTGCGCACACTCAAGGCCTTTCCCCGCCCCCAGGCCTGAGGAGGCTCATGGGGTGGGGCTGGCGTGGCAGCCCCAGTGAGAGCCTGGTGGAGGCACCACTCAGCCCCTGCCTGCGTCAGGGGAGCTGCCCGTGCTTGCTCACAGCTTCCCAAAAAAGGAGACGTGGCTCCCAGCCAGCCTCCCCACGCCGCCGGGAAGCTCACACCCTGTCATCTGGGTGCTCCCCAGCCCTTCTCCGTGAGGGCCCGGCGGGTGGTGGGCCCGGGCACCAGAGGAGGGAGGCCAGGCAGTGGGCTGCAGGGAGAGGAATCAGCAGGTGGACAAACCCTCCTGTAACGCGGGACGCTTCTGCCCGCCTTGCCGCCAGGCCCTCCCCGCAGCTGGGGCTGGGGATCAAATGGGGCCAGGAGTGTGCTCCCCTGGACTGACCGGCGTGCAGGTCCTGGGGAGGCATCCAAGCTGGAGCGTGGCCTGGGCGGGACAGATTCTGGTAATCGTGTGCACGCAGATGGGCATGTCTGGCCCTGGCTTCTGGGCAGAGAATCGTGGCTCCCAAGCCCCTGCTCCGACAGGGGGCCACACCCACCTCCCCGTGCTGTCCTGTCTCCCTGGGCTGCCTTGGTGAGAAGGCACAGAGCTGTCTGCGGGCCCCAGTCCATCCTTTCCCTCCATCTGAGTCTGTCCCCCTTGAGGACTTCGAGCCATTGACGTGTGTTTTACATACAGTCAAATGCACAGACCTCAGTGGTGAAGAGCTTTGATAAATGTCCACAAATCAAGATACAGCGCATCCCAGCTCCCTGGGTAGTAACCTGCGGGCAGGGCCCGTGTCCCTCAGCAGCTGGCTCCAGGTGCCAGTTTGTGTGTTCCAAGCCTTTTCTCGACTGACTTGACTTCCTGGACGCAGGGCCTCCCCCTCTGTCCCTAGTGGAAGGGCCCCTGGGTGCCCTGGTTGTGTCCGGACCCCCCTGGGCTTGATTATGTCATGGGGCCTGTGTTTTCCAGTCTAACAAATGAGAGGTTATAAAGAAAAGATTTCAGCGTTTGGGGGCACCAACAATTTCTTTTCAAATAACAGCATTTGAAGCCCTAATACCTAAAGCAGATAAAAGTGGAGCCACTCAGACAGAGTGGGCATGGAGGGCCAGGCCCCACCCTCCAGGAGCAGCCCGCCCCCCTCCCCAGCTCCAGGGGCCCCAGGGAGATCCTTGGGTTCCGTGACTCACACTTGGAGGAGCTGGTGCTCGGCCTGCTCCAGAGAGAGGAGCATGGGTCCAGTCATCCTGAGACAGCGCCTTACTGTGAGGGGCGCAGGGCCGTCTTCTAGCCAGAGAGACCGGAGGAAGTGACTGGCCACCGAGTCAGCGCTTCTGTGTGTCCTGGGTCCTGATCCCGCAACCTCACGTATTTCTCAGGACCGTCTCACGAGGGGTGTCCCTGCCCATTTTACAGATGAGGAGGGGCTCTGCCAGGACGCACAGCTGCCCTCCGGGGGGCCGGGTCAAAGTAAGGAGCGGGCAGGGTGGGAGGGTGACCCTCAATGGGCGCCTCTCCTGAGCTGGGGGGTTCCGGTCACCCGACAGCCACCTGCAGACGTGCCAGGCTTGAGGTGGGGAGCATGTCCTGTCACCACGAGGCACGACTGTGCCCTCCCATCCTCAGGACAGCAGGGGCAGGCGATTAGCCTCTGTGGGACCTCCTGTGCCAGGCTGGCCTGAGGGTGGCCACGGACACCGTGAGGGCAGGTGGGAAGTGCAGGGCTGGGTTCCTGAGCCCGGCCGCCCACTGGGCAGCACGAGGCAGAGGCGAGGGGCTCTCAGGCCTCCCCGGGGAAGGCTGCTCCCCTTTGAGGTGGGAGCTGGGAGGGCAGGGGCCAGTCCGGGACTCACACCCTTCCTGGGCCCGTCACTAATGCGTGTGGAGTGAAGTGGTGGAGGGAAGGTTTGGGGCCACCTGTGTCCCCAGAGCTCCCCAGGGCCTGAGGTCCAGGGGGCCTTTTCTCTGTCGGTTTCTGTCCCTCCCTTGCCCCAGGTAGGGGCCCTGCTGGGAGCAGAGCTGGCAGAAAGGGGAGCCAGCTGGGGCCCTGGGAGCGGGGAGCTGGGGGTGGGGAGAGGAGTGCCTGCACAGAGCCTGGAGAGGGCGGGAGGAGGCTGGAAGAGGGGAGGAGGGAGGAGGGAGGGGAGGAGGGAGGGGAGGAGGGAGGGGGAGGGGAGGAGGGAGGGGAGGAGGGAGGAGGGAGGGGAGGAGGGAGGGGAGGGGAGGAGGGAGGGGAGGAGGGAGGGGAGGGGAGGAGGGAGGGGAGGAGGGAGGGGAGGAGGGGAGGAGGGAGGGGAGGAGGGAGGAGGGAGGGGAGGAGGGAGGGGAGGAGGGAGGGGAGGAGGGAGGAGGGAGGGGAGGGGGGAGGAGGGAGGGGAGGGGGGAGGAGGGAGGGGAGGGGGGAGGAGGGAGGGGAGGGGGGAGGAGGGAGGGGAGGGGGGAGGAGGGAGGGGAGGGGGGAGGAGGGAGGGGAGGGGGGAGGAGGGAGGGGAGGGGGGAGGAGGGTGGGGAGGCACATTTTACTGTTTCCTGGGCCCACACCCCATGCTTCTCACCAAATACTCTCAGTGTCTGTATCTTGAAAACCTGTTAATACCACACCTGCCTGTAGAGCACGGGTGTCAAACATGGCGTAGGAGAAAAGGAATGTCAAAATATCCCAATAATGTTTTTTTTTTTTTTTGTACGCGGGCCTCTCACTGCTGTGGCCTCTCCCGTTGCGGAGCACAGGCTCCGGACGCGCAGGCTCAGCGGCCATGGCTCACGGGCCCAGCCACTCCACGGCATGTGGGATCCTCCTGGACCGGGGCACGAACCCGTGTCTCCTGCATCGGCAGGCGGACTCTCAACCACTGCGCCACCAGGGAAGCCCTAAAATATCGCAATAATTTTTATACTAGTTACATGTTGAAATGATAATATTTTGGATATATTGTGTTAAATAAAATGTTATTAAATTTAATTTCACCTGTTTCTTTTTACTTCTTTTTTTTAAATAATTTATTTATTTTTGGCTGCGCTGGGCCTTCTTTGTTGCGTGAGGGCTTTCTCTAGTTGCGGCGAGTGGGGGCTTCTCTTCCTTGTGGTGCGCGGGCTTCTCACTGCGATGGTTTCTCTTGTTGTAGAGCACGGGCTGTAGGCACGTGGGCTTCAGTAGTTGTGGCACACGGGCTCAGTAGTTGTGGCTTGCGGGTTCTAGAGCACAGGCTCAGTAGTTGCGGAGCACGGGCTGTGGCGCACGGGCTTAGTTGCTCCACGGCATGTGGGATCTTCCCGGACCAGGGCTCGAACCTGTGTTCCCCGCATTGGCAGCTGGATTCTTAACGACTGCGCCACCAGGGAAGTCCCTCTTTTTACTTCTTTAAATGCAATTGCTGGAGGATTTAAATTGTGCGTGTGGATCTCATTATGCTTGTTGGACAGCCATGATCGCAAGGCGTGTCTCAGTGCCCGGCGCACTCTGGAGGCCCAGGCCCGGTCCAGCCCACAGCCTGCCCTGCCCTCTTCCGGGGCCTGTGGTGGGGTCGACCATTGTACTAGGCTGTCGGCACTGCTGAAGAGATGGCCCAAGGAAGGCGCCTGCCTGCCCAAGGCACCAGCTGAGCCCCAATCAGGAAGCCAGCGGATGTGACCCGGAGGTCGGGACCAGCAGGAAGGGCCTCGGCTGTGTGCAGGTGCTCTGTTTGCACCATTTAATCCTTGTGACAGACATACAGGTGGATAATATTATCTCCGTCTTCTGTCTGAGGGGCTCCAAGAGGTTAGTGACCTCAGCCTGGGTCACAAGGCTGCTGAGTGGCAGAGCCATGATTCAAATAAAGTTTATGGGATTTCAAAGCCTGTACTCTTAACCCCCAGCTTGTCCCATGGGGTGGTGTCTGAGTCCTGGAGGGTGGAGTGTGGATCGGGAATTCCATCTGCGAGGAGGGGAGGGAGGAGCTTCTGAGGCCCACGTGAGGGTGTAGGCAGGGCTGATGTTCTCAGAAGGTGTCCTGGGTCCCTCTGTGGGTCTGGGCCTTGACGGTGGGAAGGCTGACCGGCTTCACCAAGGCCACCCAGCAGCACATCTCAGGGCTGGACTCGGGGCCAGTCTCTTGTGTGGTGGCCGTTCTGCTATCCAGGCGGTGACCACTTTCCACTGGGCTGGTGAAGCCCAGATACAGCCAGGCATCTGGTCCAAAACAGAGCCCAGGGGCTGTGGGTCCCAAGGCCTCAGGCTCTGAGGAGGATGAGGAAGCCGGAGACCATGTGACTGCCACTCACTGTGTAAGTAATGAGTTTGTGGGGGCAAAGGAGCCGTTTCTGACCTCTGCGCGCGTGGCCCGGCCGAGAGCGGCGTGTTCCCGCCCTGCAGGGCAGGCGACCGTGGGCACCACTGGGACCGTGCTGCTCTGTGGCTTCAGCCTTCCTGGTCTCGGGGCCTGGGGGTCTGCACAGGGCCTAACCCACCACGGCCCTCTGCTGTGGGAGCCGGGCTCTGCGTGACGTGGGGCGGCCCAGACCATCACCCCTTCCCTGTGCAGCCTCGCTCGCCCGCTCCAGGCCCAGGGCGTCCCTGCTGTGCTCACAGGTCCGTCCTCAGAGCCTTCGTGAGGGAACTTCCTGCCTCAGCCCGGAACACACGCCCTCAGAGTCCTGCTCATCTCCTGCGCGGGACACCCGCTCAGAGCACGGCGGGCGGCTTCCTGGACTCACCAGCTCCCGTGGTTGGTGCTGTGCCATGCTCTGCTCTTGCTGTCTCTCTCTGGCCTCAGTTTCCTCACCCATAAAATGGGGTGACACCACCCACCCCACAGACCTGGGAAGGTTAAATCTGTCTTAACCTAGGAGGGTTAAATCCATTTTGCCAGGTTGAACGCCTGGCAAAACAGATGCTCTCCAAGCCTGCCTGTCTTCAAGGTCCAACTCAACCCGTCTCCCCCAAGAAGCCTCTCCTGTGTCCACTCATCCTGTCATCAGAGGCAGGCTGAGCCCAGGAAGGGGGCCACGCCCACCACAGAGCCCCCTCTTCTCCAGGACTGATTTCAGCTACACTCACTTATTTTTTTTTTAATTTTATTTATTTATTTATTATACCGCAGGTTCTTATTAGTTATCTATTTTATACATATTAGTGTATACATGTCAATCCCAATCTCCCAATTCATCCCACCACCACCACCCCGCTCCCCGCTTTCCCCCCTTGGTGTCCATACGTTTGTTCTCCACATCTGTCTCTATTTCTCCCTTGCAAACCGGTTTCATCTGTACCATTTTTCTAGATGTCACATATATGCATTAATATACGATATTTGTTTTTCTCTTTCCGACTTACTTCACTCTGTATGACAGTCTCTAGGTCCATCCACGTCTCTACAAATGACCCAGTTTCGTTCCTTTTTATGGCTGAGTAATATTCCATTGTATAGATGTACCACAACTTCTTTATCCATTTGTCTGTTGATGGGCATTTAGGATGCTTCCATGACCTGGCTATTGTAAATAGTGCTGCAATGAACATTGGGGTGCATGTGTCTTTTTGAATTATGGTTTTCTCAGGGTATATGCCCAGTAGTGGGATTGCTGGGTTGTATGGTAGTTCTATCTGTAGTTTTTTGAGGAACCTCCATACTGTTCTCCATAGTGGCTGTATCAATTTAAATTCCCACCAACAGTGCAAGAGGGTTCCCTTTTCTCCACACCCTCTCCAGCATTTGTTGTTTGTAGATTTTCTGATGAGGCCCATTCTAACTGGTGTGAGGTGATACCCCATGGTAGTTTTGATTCGCATTTCTCTAATAATTAGTGATGTTGAGCAGCTTTTCATGCACCTCTTGGCCATCTGTATGTCTTCTTTGCTGAAATGTCTATGTAGGTCTTCTGCCCATTTTTGGATTGGGTTGTTTGTTTTTTTAATATTGAGCTGCATGAGCTGTTTATGTATTTTGGAGATTAATCCTCTGTCAGTTGATTCGTTTGCAAATATTTTCTCCCATTCTGAGGGTTGTCTTTTCATCTTGTTTATGGTTTCCTTTGCTGTGCAAAAGCTTTTAAGTTTCATTAGGTCCCATTTGTTTATTTTTGTTTTTATTTCCATTATTCTGGGAGGTGGGTCAAAAAGGATCTTGCTGTGATTTATGTCAAAGAGTGTTCTTCTATGTTTTCCTCTAAGAGTTTTATAGTGTCTGGTCTTACATTTAGGTCTTTCACCCATTTTGAGTTTATTTTTGTGTATGGTGTTAGGGAGTGTTCTAATTTCCCAGCACAACTATTGAACAGACCGTCTTTTCTCCATTGTATATCCTTTCCTTCTTTGTCATAGATTAGTTGACCATGGGTGCATGGGTTTACCTCTGAGCTTTCTATCCTGTTCCATTGATCTATTTCTGTTATGCCAGTACCATATTGTCTTGATTACTGTAGCTTTGCGGTATAGTCTGAAGTCAGGGAGTCTGATTCCTCCAGCTCCGTTTTTTTCCCTCAAGCTTGTTTTGGCTATTCAGGGTCTTTTGTGTCTCCATTCAAATCTTAAGAGTTTTTGTTCCAGTTCTGCATGCCATTGGTAATTTGATAGGAATTGCATTGAATCTGTAGATTGCTTTGGGTAGTATAGTCATTTTCACAATATTGATTATTCCAATCCGAGAACATGATATATCTCTCCATCTGTTTGTGTCATCTTTGATTTCTTTCATCAGTGTCTTATAGTTTTCTGAGTACAGGTCTTTTATCTCCTTATTTAGGTTTATTCCTAGATATTTTATTCTTTTTGTTGCAATGGGGAATGGGTTTGTTTTCTTAATTTCTCTTTCTTTCATTGTTAGTGTATAGGAATGCAAGAGATTTCTGTGCATTAATTTTGTATCCTGCAACTTTATCAAATTCATTGATGACTTCTAGTAGTTTTCTGGTGATATCTTTAGGATTCTCTACATATGGTATCATGTCATTTGTAAACAGTGACAGTTTTACTTCCTCTTTTCCAATTTGGATTCCTTTTATTTCTTTTTCTTCTCTGATCACCGTGGCTAGGACTTCCAAAACTATGTTGAATAATAGTGGCGGAGTGGACATCCTTGTCTTGTTCCTGATCTTAGAGGAAATGCTTTTAGTTTTTCACCATTGAGAATGATGTTTGCTGTGGGTTTGTTGTATATGGCCTTTATTATGTTGAGGTAGGTTCCCTCTTTGCCCACTTTCTGGAGAGTTTTTATCATAAATGGGTGTTGAATTTTGTCAAAAGCTTTTTCTGAATCTACTGAGATGATCATATGGTTTTTCTTCTTCAGTTGTTAATATTGTTAATATGGTGTATCAGATTGATTGATTTGCGTATATTGAAGGATCCTTGCATCCCTGGGATAAATCCCACTTGATCATGGTGTATGATCCTTTTAATGTGTTGTTGGATTCTGTTTGCTAGTATTTTGTTGAGGATTTTTGCATCTATGTTCATCAGTGATATTGGTCTGTAATTTTCTTTTTTTGCAGTATCTTTGTCTGGTTTTGGTATCAGGGTGATGGTGGCCTCGTAGAAGGAGTTTGGGAGTGTTCCTTCCTCTGCAGTTTTTTGGAAGAGTTTGAGAAGGAAGTGTGTTAGCTCTTCTCTAAATCTTTGATAGAATTCACCTGTGAAGCCATCTGGTCCTGGACTTTTGTTTGTTGGAAGATCTTTAATCACTGTTTCAATTTCATTACTTGTGATTGGTCTGTTCATATTTTATTTCTTCCTGGTTCAGTCATAGGAAGGTTATGCTTTCCTAAGAATTTGTCCATTTCTTCCAGGTTGTCCATTTTATTGGCATAGAGCTGCTCTCAGTAGTCTCTTAGGATGCTTTATATTTCTGTGGTAACTTCTCCTTTTTCATTTCTAATTTTATTGATTTGAGTCCTCTCCCTCTTTTTTTGATGAGTCTGGCTAAGGGTTTATCAATTTTGTTTATCTTCTCAAAGAACCAGCTTTTAGTTTTATTCATCTTAGCTATTGTTTTCTTTCTTTCTATTTCATTTATTTCTGTTCTGATCTTTATGATTTCTTTCCTTCTACTAACTTTGGGTTTTGTTTGTTCTTCTTTCTCTAGTTCCTTTAGGTGTAAGGTTAGATTGTTTATTTGAGATTTTTCTTGTTTCTTGAGGTAGGATTGTATTGCTGTAAACTTCCCTCTTAGAATTGCTTTTGCTGCATCCCATAGGTTTTGGATCATTGTGTTTTTGTTGTCATTTGTCTCTACGTATTTTTTGATTTCCTCTTTCAGGGATCTCTTGGTTAGTTAGTAACATATTGTTTAGCCTCCATGTGTTTGTGTTTTTTACCTTTTTTTTCCCCCCTTTCATTTATTTCTAATCTCATAGCGTTGTGGTTGGAAAAGATGCTTGATCTGATTTCTATTTCCTTAAATTCACTGAGGCTTGATTTGTGACCCAAGATGTGATCTATACTGGAGAATGTTCCATGTGCACTTGAGAAGAAAGTGTAATCTGCCGTTTTTGGATGGAATGTCCTATAAATATCAATTAAGTCTATCTGGTCTATTGTGTCATTTAAAGCTTGTGTTTCCTTATTAATTTTCTGTCTGGATGATCTGTCCATTGGTTTAAGTGAGGTGTTAAAGTCTCCCACTATTTTTGTGTTACTGTCGATTTCCTCTTTTATAGCTGTTAGCATTTGCCTTATGTATTGAGGTGCTCCTATGTTGGGTGCATATATATTTATAATTATTATATCTCCTTCTTGGATTGATTCCTTGATCATTAGGTAGTGACCTTCCTTATCTCTTGTAACATTCTTTATTTTAAAGTCTATTTTATCTGATATGAGTATTGTTACTCCAGCTTTCTTTTGATTTCCATTTGCATGGAATATCTTTCTCCATCCCCTCACTTTCAGCCTCTATGTGTCCCTTGGTCTGAAGTGGGTCTCTGGTAGACAACATATATATGGGTCTTGTTTCTGTATCCATTCAGCGAGCCTGTGTCTTTTGGTTGGGGCATTTAATCCATTCACATTTAAGGTAATTATTGATATGTATTTTCCTATTACCATTTTCTTAATTGTTTTGGGTTTGCTTTTGTAGTTCCTTTTCTTCTCTTGTGTTTCCCACCGAAAGAAGTTCCTTTAGCATTTGTCGTAGAGCTGGTTTGGTGGTGCTGAATTCTCTTAGCTTTCACTTGTCTGTAAAGCTTTTGCTTTCTCCATCGAATCTGAATGAGATCCTTGCTGGGTAGAGTAATCTTGGTTGTAGGTTCTTCCCTTTCATCACTTTAAATATATCATGCCACTCCCTTCTGGCTTGTAGAATTTCTGCTGAGAAATCAGTTGTTAACCTTATGGGAGTTCCCTTGTATGTTATTTGTCGTTTTTCCCTTGTTGCTTTTAATAATTTTTCTTTGTCTTTGATTTTTGTCAGTTTGATTACTATGTGTCTTGGCATGTTTCTCCTTGGGTTTATCCTGCCTGGGACTCACTGTGCTTCCTGGACTTGGGTGGCCATTCCCTTTCCCATGTTAGGGAAGTTTTCGACTATAATCTCTTCAGATATTTTCTCAGGTCCCTCCTCTCTCTCTTCTCCTTCTGGGACCCCTATAATGCGAATGTTGGTGTGTTTAATGTTGTCCCAGAGGGCTCTTAGGCTGTCTTCATCTCTTTTCATTCTTTTTTCTTTATTCTGTTCCATGGCAGTGAATTCCACTGTTCTGTCTTCCAGGTCACTTATCTGTTCTTCTGCCTCAGTTATTCTGCTATTGATTCCTTCTAGTGTATTTTTCATTTCAGTTATTGAATTGTTCATCTCTGTTTGTTTGTTCCTTAATTCTTCTAGATCTTTGTTAAACATTTCTTGCATCTTCTCGATCTTTGCCTCCATTCTTTTTCCGAGGTCCTGGATCATCTTCACTGTCATTATTCTGAGTTCTTTCTCTGGAATGTTGCCTATCTCCACTTCATTTACTTCTTTTTCTGTGTTTTATCTTGTTCCTTCATCTGGTACATAGCCCTCTGCCTTTTCATTTTGTCTATCTTTCTGTGAATGTGGTTTTCATTCCACAGGCTCAGGATTGTAGTTCTTCTTGCTTCTGCTGTCTTGCCTCTGACTTTAACTTTTCCTTTAATGTTTAAGTAGTGATTTTGATGGTTTTTGTCAATATGGTACATGCTTATCATAAAAATCAAAATAGCACAGAAATCCACAAAGGAGAAAGTAATAAAACACCCCAGATCCCACCACCCAGAAATAACCAACATAAATATTTGCTGAACATCAGTCTTGGCACATGTCTAAGCATAAAGACAGATAATATGGTAGACAGATGATAGACAAACAGAAATAATGGTATAAGAATGGGATCACATTACATCCTTTGAAAATGTGAAAAGGTTAAGTTTACCTGTGCTTACATATGATAGAAAAAGAAAAGGAAAGCTGAAGGCATTATTTGACCTTGGATAAATGATTCATAACCACAAGAGACATCTGTACCTATAAGATCCCTCTATAGACAAGGAAATAAATTCTTTTTGAAATCGTTTTAAAAGCCTGTAGATGTCGGTGTTTTTGAGTTATGCTTTTATTGTAGACGGTGCGCTGACCCCTGCACTCCATCCCTCCCCTTCTTCCATATCCTGAGTTTTGTTCTTTTTTTTTTATTATTTTTATTATTTTTTTTTTTTAATTTTTTTTAAAGGGCTTCAAATGCTTGGCTTTTTAAAGATTTATTTATTTATTTATTTATTTTTGCTGTGTTGGGTCTTCGTTTCTGTGTGAGGGCTTTCTCTAGTTGCGGCAAGCGGGGGCCACTCTTCATCGCGGTGCGCGGGCCTCTCACTATCGCGGCCTCTCTTGTTGCGGAGCACAGGCTCCAGACGCGCAGGCTCAGTAGTTGTGGCTCACGGGCCTAGTTGCTCCGCGGCATGTGGAATCTTCCCAGACCAGGGCTCGAACCTGTGTCCCCTGCATTAGCAGGCAGGTTCTCAACCACTGCGCCACCAGGGAAGCCCTGATTTTTGTTCTTATAGAATTTCATCATGCTGGGCGCTTTAAGTGCTCCTATTCTGCTCTGCGTGGAAATGGATGCACCGCTCACCAGCATCCCTTCTTCTCTGGGTTCCTCAGCTTGAGTCACTCCAGTTTTCTGCCTTTTATTGTTGGATGGTATTTCCAAGACAAGGTTCTCATGTCTGAGGGTCCCTCTGCTGACTTTAGACTTCGGCCACGCTTTCCTTCCCTCCGTGTGTTGTGGACATTTCTTCATGGTCTCCTGGTGTTGGAAGTGGGGAAATCTGAGGCTATCCTGAGTTTCCTTCTTGTAATGACTTGTTTTTTCTCTGCCTGGACGCCTGAAAAATTCTTCATGCTTTGAAGTTCGGTAAGTTAAACAGGTTACGTCACTGTGTTGACCAACTCTCTATTTTTTTCTGGGATTATTCCTGGTGTCCTTTCCATTGGTAAATTCAGTCCATCCTTTATTTAAGGGCAGCCTTTTCTGTACAATATCCCCAAATATCTTTTCTATTTCGTTTGTATGGTTCTCTACTTTAAGGATATTAATTATTCTTACATTAGCCGATCTTTATTTATTTTTTTCTCTCTAATTGCTTTTCTCTGCATTGATTGTGACAGTTTCAAGCCTCTCCTTTGTGCCATTCTATTTTTAGCCTTGTTTGTTGTTGTTTCTAAATCATTTATTGGGTTAGTAACGGTCGCTAGTTCTCAGTTTGTCTTCCTGACCCTGCAATCTCTTTTTATCCCATTCAGTTTTATTATCCAGTCTTTGAATACTGTAATAACACCTTCTCTAAAACAGGATGCACTAGGGAGGAATCTGCTTCTGTTTTCCACTCAGGTTTTCCTCCAGACTGGACTCTTCCCCCATCTCTTTCACGCTTTGCTCCTCCCCCTGCACACCTCCCCACACACACCGTCTCCCTGCACCCACAGCCTATTTGCAGAGTTGCTGTGCTATTTCTTTTCCATACTGCTTATGCTGACACGACGGCCCCATCCACACCCTCCATTAGCTGTGATATAAAGCCGATGAGTCACATCTGTCTTGTACTGTTGCCCGGATTGCCTCATGCATGTAAGTCTTGCCCTCCTGCCTTCGGCGTCCCGAGGACAAGAGCCGTTCTTCACCCTCCTCGGCTCCCTGTTGGGCACGCCACATGCAGGGGCTGTCTGAGTTCTAACTCCAGTGACCACAGGTCGGGGCTGAACCAAGTTCCCAAGCCCTGAGAGATACTTTTATAATTATAGAGGACTCTCCACAGCTGTTCTGGGAGCTTATGGAGGGCAAAGCAAGGAAAATGTGTTTAAATTGCACAAGAGAAACTGAGGTTACTCAGAAAACATAACTTGCTAAATTCCAAGAATTCACCTGACACTAAATTTACAGAAGCAAAAAAGCTTGAGCTTATTTCAGTTGGGGAGGGGGTTTTGTTTTTCCCATCTCCTCTGGGTGCAGAGTTTGTTTGAGAAGCTCCCACACCTCGCATCCAACCTGTTAGGGAAAGTTTTCTTGAACACCAACACTACCAGCGTTTAATAAACACCTACTCTGTGCTGGGCACTTGGTGTTTATCTTCCCTCTTAATCCTCTCACAGCTATCCTACAAGTTGGTTTTCATCAGTTTCTTTTCACAGATGAGAATATTGAGGTACAGAGAAGTTAGGTAACTAGTCCAAGGACATAGGTGAACTTCCCAGACAGGAACACAGACCACCCTGTCCCCCCAAAGCCTTGCTTCTCCTGCTGCTGCCTCCCAAGTTGGCCTTCAAGAAGTGTGGGCGGGGGCTTCCCTGGTGGCGCGGTGGTTGAGAGTCCACCCGCTGATGCAGGGGACACGGGTCCGTGCCCTGGTCCGGGAGGATCCCACATGCCGCGGAGTGGCTGGGCCCGTGAGCCATGGCCGCTGAGCCTGCGCGTCCGGAACCTGTGCTCCGCACCGGGAGAGGCCACAACAGTGAGAGGCCCGCGTACCGCACACACACACAAAAATAGAGACAGAAAGTAGAAGAGTGGGTGCCAGGGGTTGGGGGTGGGGGGTAGGGACTTTTTTTTTTTTTTAATAGGTACAGAGTTTCTGTTTGAGAAGATGAAACGGTTCTGGGGATGGATGGTAGTGATGGTCGCAGAACATGTGATGCACTTAATGCCATTGAACTGTGCACTTAAAAATTGCTAAAATGGTAAATTTTACGTTATGTATATTTTATCACGATTTTTAAAATGCAACCCCACAGATTAGCTGGACCTGTCATGTTCTTTAAAAATTCGGGTTCCTCGGCCTCGCCCTGGACTTGGGTGGGTCCCTAAAGTGTGCCTTTTAAGAGAAGCACGCAAATGGTTCTCATGCCCTCTAGTTTAAGGACCACTGGCCAGGATGGAGACCTGACTGGTGACAGACAACCGGGCTGGAGGAGCACGTGGAGGTGACCAGTCTTCCCGAGTCCGGGGGGCTGTGCCCGGGAGATTCACTCTTCCTGCTGGTCCAGGACCCCCTCCTGGGCAGCCGGCCATCTCTGGGAGAAGCCTGGGGGCAGCAGCTCCAGGGAGCCCCAGGGGCGGGGTTCTAACCCACGTCTGCCTCGCTGACACCACCGGCAGGGCCGTTCCCTTGGAAAGAGAGGCTCTGGGGACGGGGAGAGTCCAGCAGGTCACCTGGTTCCTCTTCCCATCACTGCCAGATTCTCTCGTACCCGTGACCCTCCCGTCTGGGTCCCAGCGTAATTCATTGTTCACAGGGTTTCATCCACAGGGAAGTGTCTGCGGGAAGCGTCTGGGGGCGGGTGGACACTGGCTGGCAGCCTGAGGGCTGCGGTCACATGAGCCAGAGCAAGTGGACTCACCTGGCTGCAGGGGAGCGCTGTCACCACTGCTTTTACTCCCCGTGGACCAGGCCCATCCCCTGCCCAGAACAGCCCCTTCTCAGTTATCAGGGATCCCAAACAGGAGGGCACTGCAAGGCCTCCGACCGGAACCAGGGGCGGGGGTCCCTCCCCTCCTCCCTCTCCTCCCCGGGGCCCCGCCTCACTCTCTTTCTGTCTCTGCACCGGGGTTCTCTGCCTGCTGGGCAGTGTGGTTGACAAGTGGGTCCCCAGCACCCAGAGCACCCCAGCCCCACTTTCAGGGTTACTCTGCCTGGATGGGTCCACCATGGCCAAACCTGTGAACAGGCCCTGGGACCCCCGTTGCTGCCACATCCCAGGAACTGATGTGAGGAGGGGGGTCATTCCCAAACAAGCGGAGCTCCGAGGGTCCTGATCTGCATGTGATCCTGTGCTGACACCTAGGAGTTCCCCAGGCTCTCCCCCACCCACCCCGTCTTCCCAAACGGCTCCCACATCCCTGTCTTTGCAGAAGCTCTTCTGTTCAGAAAAGCAGAGCTGGGCAGGCGCAGGGCCAGGACCCAAACCAGTCCTTCTGGCTCCAAGTCCTAGCCCGGTTCTGTCCCCCGGGCTGCTGTGAGTTTTCTGTGTAAAGTGGTGGCTGGCTTTCAAATCTCCCCTAATGTGGTCCAGGCTTTTTTTTATTCTTTTCCCTGTAGTTCCTCTGTGATTAGGCTCATCTGGGAGACTTCTTGTCCATGTAGAAAGGGGATGATGTAGAGAGCCTTCCACCCAACAGAAGGAGAAGGAAGACACTCCTGAGACCCGGGGTGGGCACAGGTGGGCAGGGGAGGCATGAGGGCTCTGCCCTCCCCCCCACCACCACCGGGTTCCATTCAGGGGAGGGAAGAAGTGTAAGTTAAGGGTAGAAACACCCAGAGAGTTTGGTGGGGGTTCCCATGCAGGAGTCACCCTCCTAGCTTCTTAGTATATGGACCCACGAACGGCAGGCCCCTTAGAAAAGCCCAGTGGTCCCCATGGGGCCACATCCACAAAGGGACAGAGAGGCAGATGAGGTGTCTGGAGAGGAGGTCCTGTGCTCTTGTCCCCCAGCTCCCTACGGCCTTGCTGAGGCATGTGGGGCTTCGCCAAGGTCCTGCCCCTCCCCCATGAAGCTGCAGGAGGGGCTGAGACTGCTGCCTGGCAGATTTGCCAAGGAGCTGGAGCGGGCAAAGCAGCCACAAGGGCGCAGGGTGCCACACGCCCACGCTGGGAAGGAGGTTTTGTCACGACCAGGACTCAGGCATCTTTGGGGCCCGGAGAGCTGAGGTGGGGGGGCGCCTGGCCAGCCGGGGAGATGGCACCGCCACCCCTAGGAGCAGCCCCAGGGCCTCACCTGGGATGGGGCAGGGGGACCTGCAAACAGAGGGCGGAGGGCAGACCCCCACTCTCCTACACCAGGAGGGTGCCCTCGGGCACCCTTGAGATAAGCAGTAACAGCCCCGATGTGCAGTTTCAATGTTGAATTCATCACTCACCCAAGTGACTGTGAAAGAATACAAGACAGATTGTTATAAACCAGCACCCCAGTTACCTTAAATGGGCAAGTTGGTTTGTTTCCTACTATTGGTTCTGCAGCATGATCAGAATCAGAAAGCGGGCCAGTGAGTTCCCTGGAATTTGGTATAGACAATACGGTAGATTACTTTTTGTGTGTGTGTATATTTAAGTATATTATGTAAACATTACACATCTACAAACCTAAAGCTTTATACCTAGAAACTGAGAGATACCCCAGTCTTGGTCAGAGACCCCTGGCCTGGAGCGTGGAGCAGCGGTTCAGACAGGACTGGGCTGGGCACCAGGTCCCCGGAGCCCCACCCCCCCGCCCCAGGGGCTCGGCTCTGGCCTGCAGGAGGCTCTCCGTGGCCAGTGGGCTGAGTCAGGCGTCCCTCATTGTCAGACCAATGCTGACGGGAGAATCAGCACCAACAGCCATTAGGGTAATTGTTCTGTTTACACGTAACCGGACGTCACTGCAAGGGTTGAGGGAGTCTTCATCTGGCAGCGTCCCTAGAGGGCTGCCCGCTGCCGTCCGGACTGTCACAGTGGCCACCCCGCCAGGGCTCGTGGAGGGAGAGCAGGGCGGACGCGAGGTCGGGGTGGGGAAAGGAAAAGCCCTTGCTGGCCGGTGGGGGGCTCTGAGCCTGCCTCCAGCATCCACTGGCGCCGCCTTGCCTGCCCGCTTTCACCCACAAACGGCATTGCCATGGAGACTGACAGCCACGCCCGCCCAAGCACCTCGAGGCGGCCGTTTCCCAAGGGAAATGAACCTCGGATCCCCCTGACCTGCGCCTCCCTCCTGCCCCGACCCCCTCAGCAGCTGAGGCCCAGCTCACAGGCTCCCCAGATGCTCCGGGTGGAGTCAACACACTCAGGGGACCTGGAAAGGAGGTGGGGCCCCCCTCCAGGACAGCAGGGAAAGGGGAGGAACTGGGTGGGACTCGGGGGACCCTGGGGACCAGGTGGCCATTATGCCATCACCTGGCAGGTTGGGCTCTAGGATGAGGGGGGAAAGCACGGGCGAGGGTGGCCGCAGCAGCTCCCTGGCCGTCCCCATCCATAAAGGGGACAGTAGTCAAGAGGGGCGCTGGTGGCCTGGTGCCTTCTGTGGGGTGCTGCCCTCAACCATCTTGCTTTATTTAATCCTCGTAACAAGCCTTCCAGGTGGGTGCTGTCACCCCCATATCACAGGCTCCAAGAAATGATGCGTTTGCCCAAGAGGTGGTTAGTTGATGAGAGGTGCCTTTGTCTCCAAACACTTGAGTCTTAATCACACTGCTGTGGGTCTTCAACACATACATTTGTTCAGGACTTTGCAGCCTACAAAGTGCTCTCACACCAGTAGCCTGTCTGTTCTTCAAACAGCGCCCTGGGGAAGGTGGTGGCTGAGAGACCATGGCACGTGGGAGGGATCAGTCAGGGGACCTGGCCTGAGACCCGTCACTCTAAGCGCGGTCTGAGCACAGGCATCGCCGAGCTCCTGGTCAGAAGTGCAGAGCCCTGGACCTGCTGAAACAGAACCTGTATCGTAAGGAGATTCCCAGGTGATTCAACACACGTTCAGATTTGAGAAGCACCGACTTAGAGCATCTACCCCAGACCCCTCATTTCACAAGCGAGGAAACTGAAACCCAAAGAGGCAAGGACTTGTCCAAAGTCACACAGCAAGCTGGAGGCCAAGCCAGGCCCAGCCGTCTGCTTCGTACCAGGCAGTGTGGGGGACACAGACCCCAGGGCAGTGCTCTTTGCCCCTTGACACCCACCCTCCCCTCTGCTATCCACCTCCCACTGCTCATGAAGCCAAGCCAGCTGAGCCCCAGCGTGACTGGCTGTAAGAAGGTCCAGCAACTCCTGAGGAAATTTCTGAAAAAAACAGAACTAAACGAAACCAAGCTTCCTGTTGAAGCCTGGTGGACCATCCTACCATGAGGATGGACCTTGGGAACCAAGTTCTTGGCCAGTATCACAGATCAGTAACTGGACTGGAGCCCTGCTCTGGCTTTCCTCCCAGAGAAGCACCCCAGTTTACCCACCTGAAAAGAGGCATCAGGGCCTCCCAGGACGCATAAAACTGCCGGAGCTCTCAGAGTGAAAGGCCCATCAACAGACAGGGCCCCATTATGTTTGCTTGTCGGGTTTAATTGTGGCTGCGCCACATTAGCTGCCTAAAGACGTCCCATTAAGCGGGATGTATGAAGCCATGGCACCCCGTGGGGTGGGGGGCCACGAGGCTGACTTCCTGGCCGAGGTGTGTAACTGGCTTTGTAAATTCCTCCCAGGGAGGTGACGTCACCGTGGCTACTTTTCCCCGAGCCCTTGGAGCATATTCTTTTCTGGGTACGAGTGAAACCAAACAAAAAGTCGGTGGCAAAGGGCAAGGGACGAGAGGTTGGCCGTCCAGTGCTGGGCAGGAGCTGCTGGCCCCTGCGTGCTGCCATTGCTGAGGGGCTGTGTCATCCCGGAGCCCCTCCCTGGCCCCAGGGGCCAGCCCTGGGTCTCACACCCCCACCAGCCAGGTGCCCCATGGGCTTGCTGGGAGGCTGACAGCTCAGGCCAGGTGACCGAGAGCGTTTCGGAGTTAGTGTCTCTGCTTCCCAGGGTGGACGCACACATCACCACAGACTTGGTGTCTTAACACCAGCATTGCCTTCTCTCACAGCCTGGAGGTCAAAACTCCACAATCAAGGTCTGGGCAGGGTTGGTTCCTGCTGGAGGCTCTGTGGAGGAATCTGATCCGTGCTCCAGCCTCTGGGGGTCCTGGCGTCCTGGGCTGTGGCTGCACCCCCCCACCCTCTGCCTTCTTCTCTGGTTCCATCTCCCTCTGCCTTTTCCTGGAAGGACACTCGTCATGGGCTCCAGGGCCCACCCAAAACGCAGCGTGACCTCATCTCAAGATCCTTACCTTAATTACGTCTGCAAGGACCCTTTGCTCATACAAGGTCCCCTTCCTGGGTTCTGTGGTCAGGTCATGGACACCTCTCTTTTGGGGGGTGCCACAGTGTCCCCTGACGACTGTGTGCTTCAGCAGCTCTGTGCACCCCAGACTGTCCCGTGCTGTGTGGCGGGCGGACGTGGAGGGAAAGCCCTCGGCTCGGCGTTGCAGGAAGGACCCCTGAGACTCAGCTCGGCCACTGAGTCCTGCAGCCCCTCTGGGCCCCATCCTCACAATGGGGGTGTTAACGGGGGCGGACACTTCTCTCAGGAAACTGATGGGCAGATCCCAAGAGATCAGGACAGGAAACCATTTTGTAGACTAAAGAACTAGCTAACTACGAAACAGGGTCACGAATGCATGTGCAAAAAGACAAGAGCAGAGGCAAAAACTGTCCAAGCCAGCCAGTGATCCAAAAAGTACTCACTCCTGAGGGCCACCTATGATCTCCCTTTGCAGGCCTAGGAGCAAAACTCTTCATCCTGGACCACACGTTTGCCTTCCACTGTTCTGCAGTCCCCAGCGTTCCCTGTGTCCTAAAAGGCCTCAAGTTTTGTCTCTATGTCACTTTGCCCACCCTCCCCAGCCCAAGTTCTGAGCTGAGGGCAGTTGGAATGGTTTTATCTGTCTTAAGCAGAGTTCAGAAGTCACCAGTTTCCAAGACAGTGGGGTGGGGTACAGAATCCTCCGTGACAGAAGCCAGGCCGCCCAGGGTCTCCTTGGGGCAGGAGGCGGCCAACACTAGCAGATGCGAAGCGTGTGGAGAGGCGCCTTTGGGAAGGAGTGAGACGAGCCCGGCCGCCTGGCCCTCCCGCTGCTTCCTCTGCAGCCGTGGTGGCCAGTGCAGAGCTAAGGCTGGAGATGGCTTGAGAGTCAAGGTGTCTGGGGAGCCCCCAGCTCCTCCCCGGCTCCTTGTCACAACGGGCCCAGGTCCAGCTCCAACCCCAGCAGGGCCTCTGGGATGACAGTACCTCCTGGAAGGAGAGTGTCGGGGGGCAACCCAGTGCCCAAAGAGGCCTCTGGCCGCAGGACGTCGTAAGAGAACACAAGGAATGTCGCTGCATGGGCGAACGCTCGCCGAGCCATCGTGATACCCGGGCCTGCCGGTGACTCGGGGACCTTACAGTGAGCTGGGGGGCGCAAGACGTGCTGAGTGGCACGAGGCGCCGGGGCAGCGGTACGTCCAGCTCAGGACACCTGTGGGGAGGGGGCAGCGTGTGAGCTGGGCTGGGGGGCGTGGCCGTGATGGGGCTGAGTGCGGAGGGCGAGAGCAGCAGCCCCGCCAGGCAGACGGGCCACAAGTGACCCCCCGTGGCTCCCAGCTCAGGCCGGGTCAGTGGGAGATGACAGACCCTTTGGGAGCAGCCTGCAGCCCAGGGCCCCGCTGAGCACAGATGCCGAGGCGCCGGCCTGCTTGTCACTGGGGCTCCTGATAAGAAGGCACCCAGACGGGCAGTCCGGGCCGAGGCGAGAGGCGACGCAGACCGGGTTCTGCCTCCCGGCAGGGTCTCAGCCCAGCCCCAGGCCCAAGCATCTTGGCTCCCACCGGCGCCCATCCGTGGCCTTGCAGGCTGCGGCCTAGCAGCTCAGAGCAGAAACACTACCGGGGTGCCAGCTGCCCTGGGTGTGGCTGCCTATCTGCGGGCGCCAGCGGATGACGCATCCAATTATCAGGAAGCGGTGAGGGCTGCGGCTGGGGTTGGCGACTGTGAGACCCAGGGCAGTGCAGGGCCCGCCGGGGGCACGGGGGTGCTCACATCCCAGGCCTGCCAGCCCTGCACCTCCCACAGCAGTTCTGGGGCTGCAGCTCCACCTCACAAATGCCACGATTCTCCCAGCACAGGACCCCGCCCTCAGACTCCCCTCAGGCTTGTCACCCAGCCCCACTGTCCCCCAAAGGGAGCAGCGACCCGGCCCCCCGGGTGTGGGAGGCCTTTGTGAGGCTGGATCACCAGGCCCCTCTGCTCTCAGGGGCCTCTTTGGATGAAGCAAGGGGTTGACCAGATGGTCTCTGAGACGCCCTCGACCTCTGATGTTCTGAGGTCCCCGAGGTCAGAGTCACGCGGGGCGGGGCGGGGCAGGTGGAGTGGGGAGCAGAACCAGGGGAGGGAGGGTCTGGAGGGGAGCACAGGTGGACAGGAGGTGCTGCCGGAGGACGGAAGGACGCTCTGATTATCATTAAGCTCCTGCAGTATACCAGGCACCAGGCCAGACGTTTCATAAATAGTTTATACATATTTATGGTCACAAGAAGCCTGTGAGGTAGGTGTGACTAACCTCATGTTACAAAGGAGGAAGCTGAGGCACAGAGAGGTCAAGTGGCTTGTTCAAGGTCACACAGCTAGCAGTGGCCCCCAAAGCCCCTGTTGTTGTTTCCCAGCTGCCTCCTAGGGAGGCTCTGGAGTCTGCGCTCCAGCGGCTTCCGGTTCTGCATAGCCATGTGCCTCCCCGCCCCCGGCCCCCAATCCTGAGACTGGGGTTCCGCCCCAAGTCCTATCGCTGGTTTGCAAAACATCACTGCTGGCCAGGGGGCAGGGCAGCTGGAAAGGCAGGTGCTGGGTTTGCCAGCGTGGGGAGCACAGAACTGGAATTTTGGGTTGGCAGAGGCGCGGGGCCCAAGCAGATCTAGTGCTGACAGCAGCCAGATGGGCCGGGCTGGACCACAGCTGGGTTATTCATCACCTTCCCAGCCTCCCGGGCCGCCGCCCCACCCACCGCACCCAGGGAGACCAGAACTGCAGCTCTGAAAGGTTCTGAGCTTTGGGAGACGGAGCGCACACCCTGGCCTTGCCCCGTAGCCCCCCGGCCCAGCCGCCTAGGACTCACCCAGGCCCCCCCTGCTCTCCAGGCCTCGGCACCCAGTCTTCTGCTCGTCCTCCCTCCACTGCCGGCCCTGTCCCCTCATCCGGGCTGAGCACAGCAGGGGCGCATGAACGGGCACAGGCGCCCCTCTTGTCTCGGGCATGGGGGCCCCGGTCACGTGCTCTCATCGTCCAATCAAGGTCCTTGCGAAGGGCTTGGGGCGTGGCCCCTGCCGTTCCCAGCCCCTCCGTTCTCCGTACCCCCAGTGGGTGCCGGGAGCCTCTCTGCGGCCCCTCTGGACCCTCCGGGGAAAATGACCCTGGGCGACAGGGCTGCGGGCACCCACACCTAGGGTGGCGTGAGCTAACACCAGGAGTCAGGTCCAGGGTCTGTCCATTCCTATCCCGTTCCCCTGAGGGCAGCGAGGGTCCAGGATTCTGCGAGGGGTCAGCACAAAGTCCATCCATTCAGATCCTTGGGAAGATGACTTCCTAGATTGGTTTCTCCCAGGATGACCAGGCCAGGGCAGGCGGGGAGGGAATTCTGACTTCCTGATGTGGGTCTCCCTCAGGAAGTGTGAGTGCAGGCCCCTTGTGCTCCCTGGAGGCGTGGGGGGATGGGCTGGGGCCACGGGTGCAGCCCTGGGGTATCCCTGATAGCAGGTGGTGAGACAAAGGTGTAGAGAAATCAGTGCTTAGAAAGGCAAAGGCTCGACAAGGCTGCACTCAGCGTCCATTATCCCAGAGACCTGGCTCTGGAGCAAGAGGGTGGACTCGGTTGAACACAGTAAGCATTTATTGAGCACCCAGTGTGTACCAGTGGTGTGGACGGTGGGGAAGGAGAAACGAGTAGCACACAGCCCCTGCCTCAAGCTAAGAAGGTGACGGGGACTGTAACACAGGTAGGCACCTGCCACAAAGTGTCCCAGGAGAGGGCACTGAATTCATTCATTGTTGGGGAATTCCTCGGCAGGGAGAAACAGGATTGATGAGCTGAAGGGTGGCAGGAGGCAGGGGTGGAGGGTCTTGTGCCCCTCGTTTCAGGCCTCTCAGTGGTCTCTCAATCCTCTTAGAATAAGATTCAAACCCCGGACAGAGGTCTAGAGGGTCTGGCACGATCCTGTGCTGGTGGCCACTGTATTCACACATGGAAGCATCTGGAATGTGGCTGGTGTGTCTGAGGAGCTGAATTTTTTTACTTTTTAAAATTTATTTTAAAAAAATTTTAATTGAAGTATAGTTAATTTATAATGTGTTCCAGGTGTTCAGCAAAGTGATTCAGTTATACATATATCTATTCTTTTTCAGATTGTTTTTCCTTATAGGTTATCACAAGATACTGAGTAGAGTTCCCTGTGCTAGACAGTAGGTCCTCATTGTTTATCTCTTTTACGTATAGTGGCTTGTATCTGCTAATCCCACACTCCTGGTTTATCCTGCCCCCCTCCTTACTTCATTTAGCCGTAACCGGTTCGATCAGCACAGACACAGAGCATTGCCGCCATCACCCAGAGCTGCGCAGGACAGCGCACCCTGCCCACCTGTGTCCACCTGTGCGCACCTTCTCCTCCCCACACCGAGGCCACACTGGTCTGTGGGCCCCGAGGACGTGCCAGGCTCATGGCCTTTACCCCATGGTTCCCTCTGCCTGTGGCACCTTCCCCCTCTGCTGAGATGGGTAGCCTGCGCACCCCTCTCTGACCCCTCCCTGACCACCGCTCAGAGGGTGAGTGAGAGAGGACCCGGCCATCCATCACAGTTTTGTCCGTGGGGACTGGCCTGCCTCGTAGCCGTTTAGCACTCGGGACAGACTTACGTGACAGCCTGAGTGAGCCGCACACGGAGGAACGTATGTGCAAAGGCACAGGGGAGGCATCGGCGCCGGGCGAGTCGGCAGGGCTGGCAGGAAACAAAATGAGAAGGGAGGCTGCTGAGAGGTGGGGGAGGGGCAGCGGGGTCCCCCAGGGAAGGCGCTACAGCTCCTGAGTTGGGCTGCCACCGGGGATCCCACTAGCTGACCGGGGACTCAGCTGGAAGAGACCAGCCAGCCGGAAAGCCCAAAGCTACCCGGGACAGGGAGGGGGCAGGTGAGGAAGGACTGGGCTTCCCAAGGGGTCCACCCAGGAAGCTACCGCTTCCAGCTCCGTTTGGGGTTCAGGTAGAGGTGGCCACCTCACCTGAGGGGCTGGAAACAGCAAGGAGTAGCTTCAACCCTTAGAAGCAGCAGGAGCCCCAGAGGCATCCTCTCAGCCTCCACCTGAGCCAGTGCTCCTACCTGGCCCTGCCGTCCCTGCCTCCCTCACCTCTAGGAGGTGAGCTGGATAAAGGCAGGAACTTTGTCTCTTTCGGCCTCATGTCCTAGGACGGGCCCTGCCTCGTGGGAGATCCTCACGAAATACTCATCGAATGAATGAATCCATATTCCACTTCTCGGAGAGCCCTGAGTGTTGAGAGTGGAATCCGGGTCCCAGGCAGTCTGCAGGGCAGGCAGCAGCGGATAAGACCCCCATCCACACTCATCATCCCAATGTCTTTGAAGATGAAATTGACTCATCTTGTTTCCGAACCAAGTCAAAATTAACTTCTTCCAAGACGCTTTCCCTAGACCACCCCACACCCTCTAAACTCAAATCCACCCACACCCACTAGGGTGTTTTCACCATCTAAAGACATGCCATTCAGAGTGTGCTCATCTCCGGGGCCTCTGGGACCTCTGTTCCTCACTTGGGGACTGTGACCCTCTCCTCTGGCCTGTTTCAGGGGCAGGGCCCCTAAGGGGCGGGGCTTGGGCAGGCAGGAGAGAGAGGTGACAGGAAACGCTGTGGCCCAGACCAATCTTCCCAGCCAGAACAAACCTCCCTGTGGCCCCAGACCTGTGGCTTGAGTCACCTTCCTTTCTTTCTCCCAGGTCGGGGGTCAGACTTGGTTCTGATCCTGGCTGCACCGCTGACGTCATGTTTCTGAGTGTGTTTTCTCATCGGCAAAACAATACCTCCTGGGGGGTTACTGGGAGATAAAATAGTGCCTGCAGAGTGGACGAACTGTTGGTGCGGCCCTCCCTCCATCCATGTCCACATCCAGACTTTGCTTCACCTTGTTATTGGGGCAAGAGAGGCAAAGTCCAGAGACCTGATTCAAGATTCTCCTGCTCTAAAAGCCCCCATAACTGACAGCTGAATTATACAGTGCTTGGGCTACGGTGGACTTGGGGAGCTATCAAATCTACCTCCTTGGGCTTCCCTGGTGGCGCAGTGGTTGAGAGTCCGCCTTCCGATGCAGGGGACACGGGTTCGTGCCCCGGTCCGGGAAGATCCCACATGCCGCGGAGCGGCCGGGCCCGTGAGCCATGGCCGCTGAGCCTGCGCGTCCGGAGCCTGTGCTCCGCAACGGGAGAGGCCACAACAGTGGGAGGCCCGTGTACCACAAAAAAAAAAAAAAAAAAAAAAATCTACCTCCTTGCTTTACAGGCTTGGTGGGGAGGATGGAGGAGGGCACCTGTCCAGCCTCATGAATCGAGTTAGGGATAGAGCAGGAACTGGATCCCAGGTGGCCTGGCTTTCGTGCCTTGTGATGGAAACAGATGCTGTTCAAAGGTTGGTCCATGGAAGGCTTTTAGCCACTGCTCGTCACAGGGGAATCTCAAGGAGGTCGCCTGGCACCGTCACCGACTGCCCAGGTGCTGGATCCAGGCTGCCTGTGCTCGGCCCTGCCTCTGCCACTTACCAGCCTTGTGACCTTGTTGAGCCTGTTTCCTCATCTGAAAAAGAAAGATGGTGATGCTGGTACCCACCTCACAGGATGATCGTAAGCATTCAAATGAGATGGTCTGTGTAAAGGGCCCAGACTGTGTCTGATTTGTAGGAGCACAGCAAATACTGGCTGTGGCTATCAATAGATCAAAATGTTAATATCAAAATAATAGAGAAGCATCTAGAAAAACTTCATATCTGGAAACCATTTTAAAGATAATCAGTTTCAACCTCCAGGGGCTAAGTATGGCGTATTATAGCAATATGGGCTACTCCTGTCACCTCCTTCAGGGCCCTTCTACATCCTAAAGGTGGCAAACTTATCATTATTTAAAGATGTAATTAACATTTATTATGGCTAGCGTATTAGGCTATAGATGCGCCAAATGCGTGATTCAGTGGACTTGTGTTTTTATGTGCTGTCATGTATACTTTACAGGATGCTGGGGCCCTTCTGTCATCGGTGTGCACTGTACTTTAAGGCCCGTTTTACAGGACTTTTTAAAGGGAGGCCAGATAGTGTGGAGGGGAGAGCACTGGCCCTGGAGTCACCAGGCCCGACTGAAATGTAGGCTTTGCCACGTATTAACTGGTGACCACGGGCAAGCTACCTCCTCTTCAAGTCAGAAAACTGCAGAGGCTGGGCTGGATGATGTCCTAGACTCGGTCCAGCCCTGACAGACTATGGCTCAGAGCAGAATCTTACAATCTGAAGTGATAATCAAGGTCTACAGGGGTTGAGCTTTGGTATCCATGACATATTGTTGGTCACATCTCTGATTTATTTGACTCTAAGTTCTTAGGGACATAACCCTCAACTGTAAAACTATTTCTATTGAATCCACGATGTGCTTTACGATTTTCCTCTCTGCACGCGGCTCCCAGGAATGCATTACGGAGAACAGCTGCGCTCCTGCATATGACATCCACGTCTCAGGAAGAGAGCGAGTGACCATCACGTGGTCCCTGAGACCATCCCTGGGCTTCTCAACTCTACCTCACAGAATTCCCGACGAGCATAGATTCTGAGGGTCCCTTCCCCCGCAGAGCAGAAGGGCAAGCTGAAAGTGAAGGGTGTGAGCTGTGAGTGCCAACTGCAAAGGACAGCAGAGGTGATGGCTGGAGGAGCCCGGAACACAAAGAAGCTGACCGGACTGCACTGTCAGTTCAGCACTGGATGTCCAGCATGGGAACCCTGAGTTGTCAAGAAGTGCATAAATGTGCTCAGGGTCTTTTGCTAAAGGGGGAAAGGCAGGGGTGTGCTTCCCTTAGAAAGATTTCCATCAACATGGTTTAAAATATTCAGTTCCTGTTACACACCAGTTTCCCTGGCGCCGGCTACCTGGGGGCCTGAGGACAATGCTACAAGAATGAAGCATCAGTACACACGCCCCAGGGAGTATGGGAGAATGCACACAACGTCCTAGGATAATAAGTCCACAGCCGGATAGTTTTAAGGGGTAGGCTACCTTACGGTTTTTCAGTAAGGATCTGGGTAGGATTCAAATAAGACTTAATTTACCTTAAATTAGCTAGTCTTCATTTATTCATCCATTAAAACATATTTTTTATTGAGCCCCGAAGATGTACCAGGCACCCATTTTAGGGGCTAAGTCTGGAGTTTCAGAGACATCCACTGTTCACCTGGTGTTTCCCCTGGCGTGCCCATGCCCTGGGGGGCGGGTACTGCTTTGTGGTTCTGCATCTCAAGTCTCATCCTGGTGTGGGCTTCAGGTCCTCACCCCCTCCCTGCAGGTTGGAAGCTGTCTTGGAGCAGACCCTTTGGACCGGGCTGTGCTCCTTGCCGTCAACCTGGGAGCCCCCATCCCCAGGGCTGGTCTCCGCAGTGACCTCTGCACGGAGGCAGACGGGCATCTGGCTGTGCAGGGGGCCCAGTCGAGAAAGACTCCTTTTTCCTAGAGAGAAGTCTCCCTCAGTCCCGAGCTGAGCACGCACTCTATCCCTGAGCGCGCAGGACCGGGACAGAGGTCGGCTCCCCGGCGGAGGCCTCCCCTCGGCAGGTCGCGGGGAGAGGGAAGGGGGACAAAGGAAGAGAGAGCACGGTCCAGGCTCGGGCCTTGAAGCCCTGCCCCCAGAGCGCCCGGCCCGCAGCTCAGCGCCCCGGGCTCCGCTGGAGCGGCCGCGGCGGGGAGGGGGCGGCGCCGGGCGGGGCGGTATATCCAGTCCGGCGGAGGGCGGGCCCGCCAGTGCCTGGACCAGGACGCGCCGGGTGGAAGCGCCGGGAGCAGCAGCCGGGAGCCGTCCAGCGCGTGGCCGTCGCTCTGTGGGCACAGGGAGCCGCTGAGCACGAGAACAGCCCGCAGCCGCTGCCGCCCGCACGTCGCGCGCCCCGCACCTCGCACCTTGCCGCTCGCTCCCCGGGCCCGCGCCCCGCGCCGCCATGAACCACTCGCCGCTCAAGACCGCCCTGGCCTACGAATGCTTCCAGGACCAGGACAACTCGACGCTGGCTCTGCCGTCCGACCAGAAGATAAAGACCGGCACGTCGGGCCAGCAGCGCGTGCAGGAGCAGGTGATGATGACCGTCAAGCGGCAGAAGTCCAGGACTTCCCAGTCGTCCACCCTGAGCCACTCCAACCGAGGTAAAGGCCGGATGCGCGCGTGGCCGGGCGGCGGGGCGCGCGGGGCGCGCGCAGACCCCAGCAGCGCTCCCTCCCGCCGCCGGGTCCACTGAGCAGCCGCGGCCCGAGCCGCTCGGCGGCGCGCTCACGGTGTTGGGGGGTGGGGGCGCGGTGCGAGACGCAATCAGGGCCGTTCTCGGGGCCCAGGGCTTTCTGTTCCCCGGCCTGCTCCGGGGAACTGTCTCCGCGTCCTGTCTTACCCGGTCGCCCAGGGTCGTGCGCCTCCCTCACCCCGCCCCATCTTGCCCGGACTTAGCTGCGGGATCCCAGTGGCTGGGGGGGTCCGGGGGGAGGGCGGTGCGTGGCTGCCGGGCGGGCAGGGAGTCACGGAGACCCGAGTGGAGGCCCAGGAGGGGCGGGGGGCCGGGAAGGTGGCGCAGGGAGCGGACAAGCCCGTGTGACTGCGCAGCGTGGTAGCGGGAGCCTCGCACCTGGAAGAGGCGTGTGTGGTTTCAAGGTTGCCCCGGGCCAGTGCGGACCCTGGGGACTGAGGCCGGGAAGGGGTCCAGGATGCCCTCTTGCCCGTGGCTGAGAGAAACCCACTTTCCCACGGGATTCGCCCTGACCCACTCAGCTTGCCTAGAAACAAGTGTCTTAGGGGCAAGTAGGGAATTCGGTGGGCAAGGTTGGGAATCCCTCGACCCCGACCCACGGCTTGCTGGGCCCTCGTGGTGGGCACTTGTCCATCTAGGTGCCGACCTGGCCAGCCCTCTGCCCTCCACGGTAAGGTCCCCCACCTGGGGGCGGCCAGGAGAAAGGGGTAGGACCCCTGAAACGCAAGGAGGAAGGTATGATACCTGACAGGGCCCTTTGCGGAGGATTTTTAGACCAAACGCTTTCATACAAAGCATTCCCAGTGAGAATTACACACAAATCAGGGCACCTTCTATTTATTTATTTAAATGCTAATAAAGACGCTGCAGACTGCAAACCAGTACGGGCCATCCAAGATTTATTTATTGAAAAAAAAGAGATATATTGATCAAGTCAGGTGTTCATGAGAGAGCGGGGAGAATGGGGGTAGTAAAGAGGGGGGACAAAGGAGATGAATCCTCACCGATTCTCCCACACACGCGTGCGTATGCGCGCACACACACACACACACACACCAGCTCACGATTTCAACCTCTGTGCCCCCGCCCAAGTGGCCCCTGTGTAGAGCTGAGGGGGAGGAAATGGCTGGCGGAGGACTCCTCTGCACCCCAAACCCAAAGGTCTGTGCGGCTGTGCCCCTTACCCTGGCCTGGGGCCCCTCCTCCTCTCCTGCCAGACCCCCACTCAAGGTCACAGCCTCCAGAGCGCTTGCCCCCTTCCCTTTTGTTTGGTGCCTTGGTAGCTGCTTCCAGCCTTTTTTGGAAGTAGGTTTGGGAAACAAAGTGCCCCTCCTTTTGGCCACAGCCCAGTCACAGCTCAACCCAACCTCCTCTCTCCCTTGCTGAAGACTCACCTGTCCCCATCCCACTCCCGCTCCGTCCCTGGCCTGAGCTTGAGGCTCACAGCTCCAGAAGAGTCTCAGACCAGCCCCGGTGCCCCAGACACGCCCTCTAATTCCCCCCGATGGGGCGCTGGCTGAGCACTGTGCCCCTGGCCTCTCTCTTTGTGGGTGACATCCATCTCTCTTCTCTCCACTTCTCCATCCCAAGGTCCTCCGGGGGCGTCAGCAGGCAGGGGTGGACTCTGATGGCTAGTGTGTCCCTCTCTGAGAGCTGACCCTGTAAGCATGTCCCCTCTACCCTGGGCTCTGACCAGTTTCCGCAGCGGCACTGTAGCTGGGAGAGGCGGCACTGTAGCTGGGTGAGGCCGTCAGGCCACCTGCAGCTGGTGTTTCTGGTTTATCTGGCTTTGTCTCTTCGACAGCGCCGCCCAAGCGTCCCCCGGTTTGCTCTGTGACTGCCTCTCCCCGCTTTGGTCCCTCTTTGTCCTGTTGGTTTCACTCCATGTGTCTGGAGGGGTGATGGGCGGCTGTGAAAGGACCACGCCCCAGGCCATCCCCTTCGCCCCCTGGACAGACTCGAATTCTCTTTCAGTTGCCTGAGAGAGAAGAGCAGGTTTCTCTGGGGTCTTCGATTCTCCTGGCCCCCCGCCCTGAAGAAGGCCAGGTGTGCCCCACTGCCCGCAGAGGAGATGCCTCTCTCTGTAGCCCACGGAGTACAGTCAGGAATCAGCCACCCAAGATCCTGGCAGTAGGAGTGTCTTTTGTTTGGAGCCGGCCCGTAGGGCTGCCTTCCATCCTGTCAGGGAGGGGCCTTGAGCCGCTGAGGGCTGCGTGTGGGACCGCATGGGAGAAGCCTGGCATGAACACCCGTCTCTGCCGTGCCCTCCCCAAAACCCGGGCCCAGACACATGGCCCACCCTGTCAGGCAGTCCCCGGTTAGGGAGGGGTTCTCTGGGGCCTGGAGACCCTGCAGGAGGAGGCTGCTCGGGACCTGCCCACCCATCTTTTCCTGAATGGGGCCCCTGAGCATTGCTGCCCACGCTTCCCGAGGATCCCCATGGGCAACGGGTGTAAGACCACGTGGGAAGCGGGAGGAACCCGGGGACGTGGCTGCCCAGCCGGAGATCGGGGCTGGGAAACATGACCTCCTTGCGGCGGGCGGGGAGCCCCTGCGGGGTGGACCGTGGGGTGAGGGACTGGTGCACTGTCATCTGGCCCGAGAGGAGACACCGCCATATTCATGCCCCTTATACTCCGCTTGGAATCTCTTCCTAAAGCTGAACCCAAATCTCCTCTGATCCAAGTCTGAAGCCGCAGCTGCCACACACACACACACACACACACACAGCTCGGTGGAACCAGCTGCCGTCTGCACATCACTCCAAGGAGTCCTAACCCACGCGCTCTGCCCACTGCCCCGTGAGCCAGCGTCAGCCTTGGGCCCGAGGGTTCTGTCTCCACTCTTCTCAGAAGCACCATTTCCCACCTGTGATGGTCAGAGGTGGGGGTGGGGTGCGCTGGGCAGGTGTCCTGCTCCCCGGGGCCCTCCTGGGGGCAGGCTTGTGCCCAGGGGAGCCAAGACCCCATCTTAGGGCCCCGCTGGCCAGCTCCCTGGATTCGTGGGGGGCTGTGTCTCGGCGTGATCCTCCACCCAGGGAGGTTCTGCTGTCTCTACTCTCCTGGAAGGTGTCCTGCCCTGGCCGCAGGCTGGGCACAGGTGTCTCTTCTGGGCTTATTTCCTCGGGACCAAAGCTGAGACGGGAGGAAGTACGCGGTGTCTGTGCTCAGGCTGCCCCAGCAGGGAAGCATCTTAGCTAAACTTCAAGCGGACCAGTTCTAACTTCTTCACAATGCCTCCTCTGGGAGCTGAGGGCTTAGCCAGAATTTCCACCGGCCTGTTACAACACATGCAAAAATGCCGAGTATTCCGGGGTGTTCCCCCACCATCCTGCTCCTTTGCTAAGCTCATTGACAGAGATTAGAAAACAAATAAAACAAAAGAAATTCCTCTCCCCACACACGGAATTGTAAATATCAATAAGCCACTTGTTCCAGGTTTAAAACTCTGGGAGCTACTTCTGCGATAGGGTATGACCCCGTAGAAGTTATGTGATGTTTGAACAAAACTAAATGGAGGACTGGTTTCCATGGAAGGTAGCCTCATGTGAGGTTCTTTGTAGGCACACATCACACAGGCACGCACGTATGCACACGTATACCCACCACTGTGCACACACACACGTGTCCTCACGCACACACGCACGTGTCCACGCACACACGCACGTGTCCTCACACACACACACGTGTCCTCACGCACACACACGTGTCCTCACGCACACACACATTCACACACAGCCCGCCTCGCAGCCTGTGCAGCGGCAGGAGTCCAGCTGGTGTCAGGAGGCTTGAGTTCTCTCTGATTTGTTGCCAGCTGGTGTGTGATCTCGGGCAAGTGGCTGCCCCTCTCTGGGTCTGTGCAACCGTAAGAGGTGGGGTGAGATCATCTCCAGATATTTCACTGGAAGTAGATGTATAACTCACTGCCTCTGCAGACCGTTTCCCCAAACTGTCTGCAGCTGCAAAAAAGCTCCTCCCCTCAAGACAGGGCCCTCACAGCTTCCTTCCAGGAAGCATCAAATCACCAAAAAATATCCCCCAAAGCACTGTTCTTAAGCGTGGTTACACATCGGAATAGTCTGGGAATTTTAAAGAATGCAAGCGCCTGGGTCCGGCCCCCAGAGGTTCTGGTTCAGTTAGTATGGGGACAGCGTGGGCATGTGGACTTTTAAAGGCTCCCAGGCGATTCTGATATGCAGCAAAGTTCAAGAATCCTTGTTCTTGTCCTCACCCTCCCTCACACAGAGACCCACTGTGAGGACCACCCCCATCACAGGCACACACCTCTACACACACACACACAGGGATGGACATCTAGTGTGGCAGTTGCTGGTGACGATGTTTTACCCTGGACCCCCCTCGGGGGGCTGAGCCCAGGCCCCAGCATGCTCCTGCCCTCGGTCCAACACTTAGGCTTAGTGGTGGCCACACACAGGCCATGAGGAGGAGAAGCAGGATTCCAGCAGAGCTGGGGTTGAACACACCCCGGTGTGCTTTGGTGTTTCTGTTCTGTACATGTGCCCAGAAAAAGGCAGCGACTGCGCCCGCGTGTCAGGTGAGGTTGAGCTGAACTCCCCCCGTGCAGGCCAGGGCGGCGTGTCCACGAGCGCCCCGCCGGCCTGGGTGGAGGGCAGAACATCCCCTGCGATGTTCGAGGGGCAGGAGCTGGGCTGCGGGACAGTCCGGGGGCCCAGACGTCTCCGTGCCCTCTTCCGACAGTTCTTCTTATTGTCTAACTTAACTTCCTCTTGCTGTGGGCCTCGCCCTGCTGGGCGCCCTGGATGGGAGGGATTTAGGGGGTGAAGTAAAGGCGTTTCTGAGGCCGAGAGACGGTGCGCTTCCTTTCTGAAGCTTTTCGTGCTAAGGAACAGGTGTAAGTGCAGAAGCAGCTAGAAGAGGCAGGAGCCTTGTGAGAGGCAGGTTCTCAGACACCCCTTTCTGTGAGGGCCTGTGGCTAGCAGGGACGGGGGTGTGGGGAGAGGCATTTCGGGCAACCTCTGCCCCTGGGACAGCCCTTCGGCCAGGCTGGCCAGGGTCCCGAGGGCCTTCTCCAGGTGGAGTCTGGTCCTGGGTCGGGGTGGGTGGAGAAGGCCCCCAGCAGACACACACACAGAACGTACAGCACAGAGTGTGTCGAGCGGGTAGACCGAGTGCTGACACGGCTCCGAGGGAGAGTTCGGGCACCGGGGTGGGAGGTGGGAGGTGGGTCTTCTCCAGGAGGAGCTGGTTTTGTGCAGGGTTTGGGCTCCAAGGAGAGGCTTGGCTGAGAAGGAAAGCAGGAATGTTTCAGGCGTGGCGGGTGTGACCCATGGCAAGCTTGGGGGTGGAAGGATGAGTCATCCCTGCGAAGGTTCACCCGTCCCAGGGGGGAAGGAGTCCCGGGGGTCCTGACAAAGGGCTGCCCAGTGACACAAGGAGATTCAGGCCGCCGTGCAAGGCCGAAGGGAAGGGGCGCCGGGGTGCTGCCGTGGGCAGGGTGGGTTTTCTGAGATGGCTTGTCACCCGGAGCAGTGACCCTCAGTGAGGCTTGCAGCGAAGGGAGCGGCTGGCGATGCTGGTCCACAGGGAAGGCAGACCTTTGCTCTCTGACCCCGGGCTTCTGTGGGAGGGCAGATGCCTCGAGGCAGACACACAGTTGGGCCACACGGACAGGCCCATGGGCCCTTCCAGCGACGACAGCGGGTGCAGTGCTCCCCGGGAGGTGGGGTGACTGTGGGGCAAGCTGGTGCTGGGACCTCCCTCCCTTCCCACCCCTGGACCAAGAATCCTCCCTGAGAGTATAGCCTTGGGCGTTCTGGCTCCAGTGTCTCCCCGGTTCACCTACCCTCGAGGGACCTCTTTGGATGGGAGGGGGACCTGGTTGAGTGGAGGCAAGGACCCCAGTCCCCTGCTGCGGTTATGGGGACACTGAGCCTCAAGGCACCAGAGCTGGGCAGGGGGACCGTACCTCACCGTACCCTGCACTGAGAGGACAAGCAGCCTGGGGCACGGGGACCAGGTGGGGGTCATCAGGAAAGGCTTCCTAGAAGTGACATCCAGAGAGGTCAAGGGGCCAGTGGAGAAGTGCAGGCCGTCAGAGCTGTCCCATCACTCTCAGTGAGAAGCTCCATGTTCTTCCTCCTGAACTTGACTTTCAGAGGGTGATACTTCCCAACCAGAGACCCCCCAGGGTCAGGAGAGGGAGCACTCGCTTCTGCTGTGGGAGCAACAGTCTCACAAATGATGTGCCTCCCGCCTGCACCCCTTCGGGTATCTGGCACACTGCAAGGTGTGACTGCAAGTGTGTAAGGTCTCTGGACTCCCCACCCTTGAAACCTCGGCCCAAGGGCAGCTACCTCCTGCCAGAGAAGCAGTGCTGGCTGGTGTGATGGCAGCCACGTTCTCACAAGGAGGCCAAGCCAAGCAGCTCACGGTGGGAGTCAGGTAGTTTGACCCCCAGTTGCAGGTGGTCTTGGGGAGATGCCTTCAGGAGTTGCCTGGAAGGGCCTGGAGGCCTTGGCCCAACCAGAAGTGAGAGTTACAACCCACACCTGTCATCACCACAGTCCCCCCTGGGTCACAGGGACTGGCCTTGGGATGATAGGGTACTCCAGAGGTCATCTGCCTCCACGGCAGAGAACTCCCCACCTGTCACACAGAGGAGAATGAGAGGGAGGCGGGCAGGTGCAGGGTGTCGGGGAGGACATGCTTCACCTGATGACCAAGAGGGCGAGTGACATCACTGCTGACAGACTCCTTCCCGAGCAGGGCGGAGGCTCCGTGGGAGCCTGCCCTCCACGGAGCCTCCTGGGGACGCCTCTCCCAGAACTCTGTGTCTGTCACCACCCCAGATTTTCCATCCAAAGCAGCTAGCTGACCCATGCTTGCCCTTGAGTGAGAAATCCCTGCCCAAGTGAACCCTGCCCTGCCCTGCCCTGGAAGGGATGTCAGGAGTGGGCTGGACAGAGGGGAGAAGGATGGGACGCTGGCTGTCGGCCACCGGGGTTCCTGGCTGCGGCCCCTTTTCTCGGTGAGAGAGAGTTCTGGGGGTCCACGCCCATGAGGTTGCCTCCAGACCCTCCTGACGAAGGCAGCTTTTCCAGAGCTTCTGGAGAAAGGAAGAGGCACGAGCTGCCTGCATACAGCAGGGAGCTTGGAGTAATTCAGAGCCTCAGGGGCGTCCCTTCTGGAGCCAGGCCTGGGCCTGGGGCTTTCTGGGGTGGGGACACCTCTGGGGGACCCTGAGCCGGGCAGCAAAGGAGGTGGTGATGTAGCCTTTGATGCCCAGACTTCCTCCTTGCTGAGCCCTGTTTCTAGAGAAGAGAGGTCAGGCTTCTCTGAATGGCGTCAGGCACAAGTCACTATAATCACACAACCACGCGACCTTGAGGTACAGAGAGGCCACACCCCTCTTTCTATAGAAGAGGAAGCCGAGGCCCAGAGAAGGCAAGTGCCTTGCCCAAATGCCAGAGCCAGGACCAATTCCAGCACCACTAGGCGCCCAGGGCAGGGGGTCTCTGCCACAGCCGGCAGCCCCCGTGGCCAGTTGATCCTCCATGATGGGGGGCATGGAGAATCAGGGGCACTGCCCCTCCTGTGGGCTGTTGGGGGTCACCTGGCTCTGGACAGAGGAGGTGGCACCAGGCAGGGACATCGGCCACATCCCAAAGCTGCCCCTCTGCTGTGTCTTCTCCCCCAGCTCAGACGCTCCAGCGCCCACCCCCAAAGGCTTGGGAATCTGAGGGGGCACAGCCGATGGGGAGGGGTGAATTGAGCCAGGTGGGATCCCGGCCGGACCCTTCCCCTGATGCTGGGGTCAACCCTCTCTCCCTGGATCGACTTTCCCCAGGGGCCATCGCTTAGTAAGAGTGTAGGACCACCCTTGCTCCGGATGCCCAGGCCATGGGGCCATGGTTCCTAGTCTAGGAAATGGGGCACCAGGCAGGATGTGACCTGGGGTACGGACAGCAGGACAGCCTCTTGGGCGGGGCCCGGTTGCACGTTTTGAACTTGGGTTTACAGACGGTTGCAATTCAGTGTCTGTGGCTGAGGAAGGAAGGCAGCCTCGGCACGGGACACGGTGTGAGCAAAGCCCCGGGCAGGTCACTGTCAGCCACGCTTCAAGGGCAGCAGGACAGCAGGCAGAACTGGGCTGTCCTTTCGGGTTCCCCAGCCATCCGGTGAATGAGCCTAGCGTCCAGGCTGCCTTCTGAAATCCAAAGCCACTTTACCCTTAATAATTGTAATGACACTGTGTCCTCCCCGGAGCCTGTCATCTGTGGGCCCCCAAGCACTCGGAGAACAGTTAATTAATCCTCACCGGGCCTTTGAGGTTGGTGGCCGCTCCCCCTGTAGCAGCTGGGGCACCTGGGAGATGCAGGAGGGGGCGGAAAGCTGGGCTCGGGGACCAGAGTCCCGCGTGGCGTTGGCCCCGGACCCTCCGGAGCTGCCCTGCGGCCCTGAGGCTCTGGAGCTGCATGTGGAGCTCCGGGCTGTCGTCCATGAGTGGGAAGGCTGTCCTTGTGGCACTCGGAGTTGTGATTCCCTGGACCGGGCCGACGGGGGCCTGAGGCCCTCCAGGCCAACTCGTGACCTGTAGGTGTCAGCCCACCCCCGGCCACAGGGGTAGACCCCCAGGAAGGGGTCGGCCGAGGCCCTCGGAGCTGACCCTGCAGCCATCTGGCTGTGGAGGGGCGGGTGGAGAGAGGGGGAAGATGAGCAGAAGGCCGGTTCCCCGTCCTCCTCCTCCAAGGCCTCAGCCCTGGTCTCCTCCGAGGGCCGCAGGGCACCAGATGCAGAGGGGACGCCGTGGGCAGGAGGGCTGTGGGGAGCGAATGGCCTAACCGCTGCCCTTGTCCTAAAGGTTCCATGTATGATGGCCTGGCCGACAATTACAACAGCTGCGGGACCACCGGCCGGACCAGCTACTACGCGAAGTTCCTGGCGGGGAACGGCTCGTGGGGCTATCCGGTAAGGAGCTGCTTCCCGCAGGGTGTGGGTTCAGGCTTTGTGGAGGAGAAGGTGTGTCCTGGTTGCCGAGACAGTGATGCGGGGTGGGAAGGGTCCCCGAGGGGAGGCCCCCCAGCTCTGACCGGGTCCGTTTGCTTGGCCATCATTTCACACGTGGCTCTTACTGCAGCCTCCTGTCTGACTGGATATTTCTGAATGTCTCAGATGAGAACATTTTAGAAAAAGCATAAAGAAAACATCATATTTTTAAAAAAGCCCATTTCCCAATATATCTGATTTGATCATAGATTTGAAAGAAGTTTGAATTCCTATGGTCCAGTCATGTATAGATTAGATGTTTCTAGAAAAATCCCGAAGGGACCCTCTCCTCAGTATGTGCTGATGACCAAGGATGTGTGCCCAGCGGGGAATGTGGCTTGAGTTTGTAAGCTGGACAAACCCACGTTCAGATTCTAGCTGTGTTACAGCTGAGCACGTGACCTTGGGCGAGATTCTTCTACCTCTGGGTCTCAGTTCCCCTACATGTAAAATGGATATAACAAAGTCTACCTCTGGGGATTGTTGTCAGGACTAAACGAAATAATGTGCATTAAAAAAAACCCTGATTGGGCTTCCCTGGTGGCGCAGTGGTTGAGAGTCCGCCTGCCGATGTAGGAGACACGGGTTCGTGCCCCGGTCCGGGAAGATCCCACATGCCGCGGAGCAGCTGGGCCCGTGAGCCATGGCCGCTGAGCCTGCGCGCACGGAGCCTGTGCTCCGCAACGGGAGAGGCCGCAACAGTGAGAGGCCCGCGTACCGCAAAAAAAAGAAAAAGAAAAAAACCTTATTATAATCATTCTTAAGAATTTTTTTAAAAAATTAGCATGAGAAGAGATTATCCTAGATCCTTTAATCCTGGCCCTGTCACTGTGTTTCTGTGTGATCTCATCCCGCCATGCCCATCCACCCATTACTGAACAAATATCTCTTTAGCCCTAACTCTCCACCAAGCCCCAAGGCAGGTGCCCTGGTTCAGCCACACAAGCCCACGCAGGAGTTTTCTTCTCCTCCACAATCGGGGTGTTGGGCTAGGTGACACCCAGGTTTTCTCCCAGTCTGCAAATTCTGTGACTTTCCTTTAGTTTTGCTAATTTCAACATTAGCCTGTATTGTTCTGGAAATTCTTCTGTGAGGCCCTTCAGGCCTGTGCAGCTGGGGATAAAGACTGCTTCTCCATGGGACTCTGGGCTCCGTCTGCTTGGGCCTCAGGTTTTAGCAGCTTTTGCTTTGAGTCCACATTGTTCACAGATGTCGGGGTCCCGGGCAAGAGAGAGGTGGGAGGTTTATGAGTTAGGTGTTCTTTGTCATCCGCTTGATTCCTTCCTACCTGCGTTCTTACTGGGGCTGATTTGGGAGGATTTGTCTCTCTTGCATGCTACAGGTTTAACTAGGTTTGCTGTGAATTTATTTCCCTCCCTTTTTCCTGATTCTTGATGTCAATTGATACCCTCAGTGCTGATAACTGATAAATACAGTTGACTGAGCCCAGTAGGCTGGTAGACCAGACATAGATGTGAGTAAAGGGCTTTGACAGAAAGACTGATGACCAGGCAGAATCTGAGAAGATGACTTCGTAATGCCGTGAAAAGGATTAGGAGAGACCCAAGGAGGGCAGGTCCCAGGACGGGACCAGCAGTCAGATGAGTAATCATGCTGACCGTGCAGATGTTATGTGTCTTTACAATGTTGCGTTGCCCAATCAGAATTTGGCGCTTGGGTTCCCGCCCTGGGCCTGCTGCTCTCTGGCTCTGTGACTTTAGATCAAGCTCTGATTTCTCTGGGTATCAGTGTTCTCATCTGCGCGTGCTTCACCTCCACTCAGGGGTTGACGTGTTAAATTAACCGGGACGTGTCATCAGATGGGCATTGAGGGGTTATTACATGTGGAGATGTGTAACCAGGACCTGCAGGGAACTCGTTCTGAGGGCCTTCTTGGGAGAACCTGTGTGCAGCTGGGTTGAGCACTGCTTCTGGTCCATTAACTCGATCCTCACCAGCTCCCAGCTGCCCTTACGCCCTCCCTGTGACTGTTTTCTGACGCCCGGTGAGAATTCCTTCCTTTCCCGAACCCCAAGGCCCAGCCCTCCTCGCTCCTTCTCTCTGCCGGCCGGATTTCAGAGTGACTCAGTCAGGAGCTGCCTGGGCGCGTCCCAGCTCGCTTAGCTCAGGAGGGGCGGTGGGACACGGGGATTTGGTGGAGGGAGGGGGATGGGTGGGAGGATTGATGCTGGAGCCGAGCACGTCAGCCATGATGGCAGAACCGCTAGTCAGGACTTAGGGGACGGGGGGCAGGGGGCGAGGCAATAGAGGTGCCATGGGATTTTCCCAGGGATGGCACAGCTGAGCCAGGGGAGTCCAGTGCCCCCGCTCCCAAGAAACCAGCGCAGAGGGCAGGGGGAGGGAACAGGACACGCGGACCCTCCTCAAAGGAGCCTCCGTCCGCCCTGGGAGGACCGCAGACAAATCGAACGCAGGTGTCGGTTGCGAAGCTGGAGGACTCCAGCTGTGCTGCCGTTGCCGGAAGTGTTTCTGGAACCTCTAAAAAAATTTTTTTTATAAAATATAATTGTTGTTAGTGCCACTTTAGGGGCCATCTAAGAAAACCAGCCCCATTTCTGTGTTGTCAGGACCTGTGTTTGAGCAGAAATGATATTAAGCCCTCTGAGAGCCTCACTCCTCGGATTTGTCTTCAGTTTCAAATATCAAATCAACTTCAAGTCACAAAGATTGGTCACCACTGACTGTATATTTTATTTAAATAGGCAAAGGATCTGTGGGCACTTCCACAAAGAAAGTTCTAAAAATGTCTAAAAAGCAGTGGTGTCACCTTATGATTTTACCTTATATTCTATTTCAGCAATAGTCTTCTAATTTAAAGAAGCAGATGAGATATATCTCATCATGCTCTCTATAGTCTATGATCACTTATATCACAAGATAAGAAAATTGAATACAGACGGTCTTGTAATAGAATGAAACAAAGTTAGTCTGACACACAAAAAGCATCAAGGGGCTTAAGGAAGAGAAGAACCGGTCCCGAGAAAGTCGTTGGCCAGTCGTTCTCTGTTCTCTTCTGGCCGCTCCAGCCTCCTGGTCCTCGGAGACCTTACCTGCTTGTCAGCATCCCTGGAGCCCAGAGGCCCAGGGAGGAGCCCGGGAGCTGGGGCCAAGGGTGGGGCACGTCCAGCCCCGTTTCTCAGATGAGCAGACTCAGCTCTTCTGTCCCAGGTCTCAGAACCAGACTCGGGGACTATTAGAGACCAACAAGGTTGGCATTTCATAGTTGAGGACACTCAGGCCCAGCAAGGACGGGTCACACGGCTGGTTAATGGGAGAGCAGACGAGACCCCTGGCCTCCTAACTCCTGACCTGATGGAGTTTCCTTTCATCGCTCCAGACACGTGCGCTCTTTTGTGGGTCATTTTATGGGATGTTTTCTGGTGTTTTTTTTTTTTTTTTTTCAGTCTCAATATTTTAACACGATAGCATGTTCTGAGGGCTTGGAACAGATGCATGAGTCCAGATCCCTTCACTTCCTCCCTTCCGTCCCCCAGCCAAGCCTCCTCTTTCCTTGATGAGTCAGCCTCACACAAGAGATGCGGGGCAGGGGCTCCTTTTTCCTTCCTAGACTCAAGCTGGAGCCACTCAGCTGTGGGGGTCAGGGTGGGCTACCAAGTAAAACATAAAGAAATGCAATATTTGCGACATACTGATCCTACAATGTTATTTGCTGTTTACCTGATATTCAAATGTAACTGGGTGTCCTGCCTTTTTATTTGCTGGATCTGGCGTTCCCCAGGTCAGGCTGTATTTCCACTCATTCCCTGTAATAAAAACAAGACTCCCTAAGTGCCCCTCTCCTAGGTTGGGGACCCAGGCAGGATTACTTTAGGGGAGCAAAGGGAGGCTGACGGCCCCCCTGAGGTCCTTGTACGGGGCACTTTGACCACGTCCCCTGGGTCGGCTGACAGCAGGTTGAGGGAGGAGGGGGCAGGGAGCACGGAAGGCACAGCCCTTCCGTTCCAAAGCTGAACATGGGCTTCTGTCACGTGGGTTTGTCCTGGATGAAGTTGCGGCAGGTGGACATTTCAGCTTCCAGGGAAAGTTCTGGATTAAGAGGAGGGTCTCCTTTTCTACCGCCTCCAGCCCCGAATGGTTTTCCTATTTACAAATCGAGAAGCACATCTAGAGCGCTTACGTCCCTCTGGGCGTCACATGGAGTGAAATGTGCTCTGGTTATGGACGGGCCTAGAGCGTCCTGCCGGGAGCCGATCCCATGCGTGCAGCAGCTGCCAGGCTGTCTGGGCCAGGGTATCCCGTGGGGGCATCGTGCTGAATCCCTTCGCCGTGCTCAGTTACACCAGCCCAGCGCTCGGGGCGGGTGCAGGCCAAGACTCCCCAGGAGAATGGCCAGAGGAAATTCTGCCTTCATCCTGGTCACTGACCCCATTTCTCTACTTTAATCCAGGGTTAAGGGAATTCCCTTGTGGTCCAGTGGTTAGGACTCTGAGGTGCCACTGCAGGGGGCACGGATTCAATCCCTAGTCGGGGAACTGAGATCCCTCATGCCACACGGGGAAGCCAAAAAAAAAAATTACTAAAAAAAAAATCCAGGATTCGCTAGCAAATCTTCCTCCCAGCCTCTTCTCAGCCGTACTTGCTTAACTGATGTGTCAGTATTTGATGATCCCATCACGACAGGGTCTCCTGGACCACGTGCTGGGGACCCTCTCCCTGAGGGGGACTGGTCCTGCCCACCCCAGACCCAGAGACACCTGGGTGGCCCTCTTCTGTAGATGAGAGGGCTGAGGCTGTGCACAGCTCCGTGGGGCATGGGAACCCAGGCTCTGGTGAGCCACGTGTGTGCAGGGTCTGCAGGCGGCAGGGCCCAAGGCCGAGGGGCTGCCGGAGAGAAAACATCAGGACTCTAGCCCTTGAAGCAGAGAAAGGTCCCAATAAACACAGACCCCTCCCATGGCAGGTGGTGTGGAGGGACCAGCCCTGGGCCCTCAGCTGGCTGGATGACCCTCAGCAAATTCTTAACCTCAGCTGCTTGCCCATCTCTGAAATAGGTGAGAATTCCTATCTCGTAGGGCAGTCGGGGCTGCAGACAGGACACACCCGATCGGGTAGGAGGCCTGGATTCTGGTCTCAGCTTGGCAGCTGCAAGCGGAGGGGAAGGACCTGGGGGGTCTTCACCTCCTGAGACCTTTTCTCATCCACGGAGCAAGGCTGTTGGACTAGACCCAGCCAAGGACTCCTTCAGCCCCGACTTTTCAGGGTGCTGTGCGGCTCGAGAGCTTCCTCTGGACGGCGGCGGGACCCACAGCCTGGGGCTCACGGCGGTCTCCGGGGCCTGCAGGTGGGTGAGGGCTTCCGCATGACCCCCCGCTTTCATCTGGGCACCTCCAGGCCCCGGGGAAACGGCCGGTAATTAGCCCTTGCAGCAGGATGGAGAGCTGGGAGGCCCTCATTGCCTTCAGCTTTACAGAGGGGAGGCGGGCCGCCCAGCCTCCTGCCCTGTTCCCCTCTCTCAGCTGGGTTCTCTGGCGGTGCCTGCCGGGCCTGGTCTGTTTGGAAAGTCTGGGGAGAGAAGGCTGGAGGGGACGCGAGCTCCTGCCCCGCGAGGAGGGAGTGATCGTCGTGCCTGCCAGCCCGGCGTCCCGCTGCCAGCAGTGACTCACCTCCACCCAGCCCCGCGGCCCCCAGGCTCTCGCCCAACGAGGATGCTGCTGCCGAGGGACAGAATTTGTCCGAGAGAGGAGGAGGCGAGGGAGTGGGGGCCGCGGGCCGGCTCCCCGCCCCCCTCCCGGGCTCCCTCCCTGTAGGAGCAGCGCCCGGCTGGGCATCACTGAGGCTGCACACATCCCCTCTGTTCAAACTCATACGCCCACGTCGGGGTGTCTCTTGGAGTGGCCATGTGTATGGGGTAGCCCTGCTTTCTGTGCCGGACGATCCTGCTGCCCCCGGGCCGGAGCCTCCTTCTGGGCTGCTTTTCACCGAGGGCTGACTCTAGCCTCTCGGAGAGGCTGCTCTTCCTGGCTCAGATTTGGGGGGACAGGGACTCTTTAGAGGCCAGGGGTGAGGTGGAGGGAAGGCCACTGGCCTGGGCGTGGGGCTCCCCAGCACTGCCCAGCGACCGCTGCTGGCCCCCCATCCCTGCCGGGCCCCAGGTGCACCATCAGACTGGCTCCTCGGCCCTGACGTCCTGTGTTGTGTGTCCTCCCTGGGGGGAGAGAAGTCGGCACCGCGCCTGTGAAGGGAGAGGACCCGGCCCGCAGATCAATGCAAGCGGAGTCCCAGGACGGGCTGCAGGCAGGGAGCTGGGACCGTAGCCCCCGGGCCGTCCTTTGTGAGTGCTCACAAGGCACAGGCATCGCTCCGACAAGGGCAGCTCCAGAGGCCAGGCCCAGGAGAAGGCAGTCACCTGTCACTGTCCCAGTTGGTGGACCCTTGTGGGGGAGGGAGGCAGGCACTTGGTCGCAATGTCCAGAGAGACGTGTCCGTGCAGGGGACTCAGTGTGACCACTGTGTGGTTGGTGGGTGGGAGCATTGGGCTTTGCCAGCCCTGGACAGTCTGCAGGGGCCCCTCCCAGATGGGCTCGGGAAGGAGTTCCCCCTCCTCTGAGGGAGGACCGAGCCTGGTTTTACGTCTTTCTTTGGCTTTAATCCACCTGTCACTTCCGGTCAGCGTCTTTCCCCAAGAAGGAGGCTCCCCCGTGATCTGCCTTTGTTCTCACCTTCCTTCTCATACACATGTCACAGTAGAGCCGCTGAAACTTTAGAGGGAAGATTTGAAGAATCAAGGGCAATTGCAAACTTCTTTATTTCGCTCCAGAAGAAAATTAGTGAGTTTTAGTTTTGCCTTTTTTTTTTTTTTTAAACTCCTGACAAGAACTAATCATCTGAGCCAACAAGACTTTAAAGCCCTAACACTCTAGTTAAAAACAACTAACAGGGGACTTCCCTGGTGGCGCAGTGGTTAAGAATCCGCCTGCCAATGCAGGGGACATGGGTTCGAGCCCTGGTCCAGAAAGATCCCACATGCCGTGGAGCAACTAAGCCCGTGCGCCGCAACTGCTGAGCCTGCACTCTAGAGCCCGCGAGCCGCAACTACTGAGCCTACGAGGCGCAAGTACTGAAGCCCGCATGCCTAGAGCCCGTGCTCCGCAACGAGAAGCCACGGCAATGAGAAGCACGTGCACCGCAGTGAAGCGTAGCCCCCGCTCGCCGCAACTAGAGAAAGCCTGCGCGCAGCAACAAAGACCCAACTCAGCCAAAAATAAAGAAAGAAATTTATTTAAAAGGAAACAACAACAACTAACAGACGAGACACCAGCGTGAGAGAGGGTGTGATGAAACGCAGGGGTTTGCAGCATGAGCTCCTTAACCCTCTCCGGGCCTCAGTCTCCTGGTCTGTCATCGGCGGGTGGGACCAGGTGACCACCCAGCCTTCTTCCCTAGCACCAGCCCTGGTCCCCAGGGTCCTGGAGGTTTGGGGACGGAGCCCTGGGGTGCTGGGTTAGCAGGCAAGTGCCGGCTTTGCCAGGACCACCACCTTCATGTTTGGGGGGCTGTCGGTGGGAGGAAGTCCAATCCTCAGAATCCCTTGAATTATGGAGCCGTTTGAACGTATACAAGGTAATCCTGTTTCCACTTCCCGACCTGATCCTTCCACCTTTGTGAGATCTGGACGGATGAACTGGTTCCTGTTATTCCGATTTTATCAACAGGGAAGTCAGGCTACGGAGAAGTGCGGGGGCTTGCCCGGGAGGTCCCTCACCGGTAGAGGGCAGAAGTGGGTCCAGAGCCCAGTCAGCTCCGCGTGGGCTGTCGGGGGACACGAGGAGGAGGAGGAAGGGTCAGGACCTTGTCTCCTGCCCGGCGGGCGAGCGGCAAGGGCTCCAGAGCCCGGAGGGAGGAGGGGCCCTGAAGGAGGCCGCCAAAACAAAGCCCTGGGCAGGTCCTCCAGTGCCTCTGTTTTGATTGCAGCTGCCTTTTGTCACCGGGCTCCGCTGACAAATGCAGCAGCCTTTCCCATAGGTGGATGAGGACCTCACCCCTCCCTAGGGTGGGGCTCAGCCGCCCCCCCTAGGGCCCCGCCCTGGCATGCCACTACCAAGGACTTCCAGCCACAGGAGAGCAAACTTAGCTGAAAATGAAAATCCAGTGGGGCGGGGGTGGGGGAGAAGGTGGACACAGCTGGGGAGGGACGCAGCTTTGGGGGCTCTAGCAGGGGGCACCCCGCGCACACACCTGCACAAGGGCGTGGCCCGGAGTGGGGTGAAGACAGCCTCCTGGGTGTGTTCCGAAGCTCTGAGCTAAGCTGGGGAGAAGGGCGAGTGTGACTCCAGCGGGGCTGAAACGACACTGAAAGTCAGAAGCCTTACAAGGCTGGCTCTAGTTGGGGAAACGGAGAAGCTCAGAGAGGTGAGGTGACTGCCCAAGGCTGCACAGCCACTCAGGGAAGAACCAGGACTAGAACCCGACCTCTGGTACCCCTGCCCAGTGATCCTGGTCACACTGTCACAGGAAGGGACCCTGGCCACTGTAGGCAACAGAGTTTCATCTGATCTCTGCTGTCAGAGGTTTTACAAAATCATCACACCAACTATTATTTACTCATTTTTAATGAACTACCTTTTAAATTTCAGTGCATTCATTTTGAGAAGAAACTTTGTATCAGTAACTTGAGAGAAAAACAAAAGTATCCTTTGCCATAAAAGAAGGCTTACCATAATTTAGAATCAATAATAATAAATAGAATGAAAACAAATCATTGTTTAATTCCAAATGGGTACGGCTTTTTTTCTTTCTGCTCAGAAAGGGAGGTTGGCAGATGTTCAAGACACATCCTGGCACCAACCTGGACCTTCTCCTCACGGTAATCAAAGTGAAAGAGAAGGAATTTTCTGTGAGCCTCAGCGCTACTTACTGGCTGTGCCCTTAAATGCCCTAAAGTCACCTCACGACTGCCGATGGAGCCTGGCCCACACTTGGGGGGGTTCTGGGTCATAAGCTCATCATGCAGGGTAATTTTCCCACAGCTGGTCCAGCGGGTCAGGTAGAGCTGAGGGCCAAGGAGAAGGGTGACCAGGTGGCGCCCCCTCGCCTCATCGGTGACTGCCGTGTGCCCAGCTCAAGGCCTTTTTGAATGGAGCATTTAGATATTTTCTTTTCTTTTTCTTTTTTTTAATATTTATTTATTTAGGCCACGCCAGGTCTTAGTGGTGGCATGCGGGATCTTCGTTGTGGCATGTTTCTTGTTTTTTTTTTTTTTAGTTGTGGCATGCAAACTCTTACGTGAAGCATACATGTGGGATCTAGTTCCCCAACCAGGGATGGAACCTAGGCCCCCTGCATTGGGAGCGCAGAGCCTTACCCACTGGACCACCAGGGAAATCCCTTGAATGGAGCATTTAAAGATGAGGATTCCGGCCAAGGTCTGTGGCCCTCTGTACTAACCCAGGGCCTGCCGGACACCAAGCCCTGCAGGATCAATTGCTCCTGCGGAGGGTCGGCAGGAGACCCCAGGCTCTCCCGATCTCCCTGCAGCCCTAAGCAGCTCTGGGAGGCCCACAGAGCTGGGGGAAGGGCGAGGTGCCATGGGCAGAGGCCTGGAGGGAGCTGGGGGCCTCGGGACAGGCCCTTCTCCTCCCTCTGACTGCCCCTGAGGCTGGGAGGGAGGTGGCTCAGCTTCTAGAGCCCCAAGAAGCTCAGAAGACTCGGCTCATTGCAGGAGACTCCGGGCTCGGCCTCAGTCAGCAGTCTTGACGTGATGTCCTGATCTCTCAGGGCAGCTTGTGTGCACCAGGAACAAGCATGGGTGCAGGGCATGGGGGCCCGCACTCACTCCTCCATGCCCTCCCTCTCGAGACCCCCCCACCCCGGCCAGCCCTGCTGTGATCACAGGCCGCCTCGCCCGTAGGCGTCTCTCGGAACAGAGGGCCTTCCAGCCGGGCTCTGTGGGCAGTAGAGCCTTATCATGTGTCACACAGCCGTTCAGCTGCACTCTTCTTAAATGTTTCCCACCATCAGCCAAAGAGGAGGAGCAGGCATCTCTTGTGTCTGGGGCTCTGGGGAGGGGTTTCTAGGTGATGGGCCAGCGAGTAGCCCGAGGTGGTGGTGGAGCCTGTCCTGCAGAAGCTCTGGGCCATTTAGACTTCACTCATGTCACCAGACTCTGGTGGCCAAGTGGCTGGAGGACGAACACCGGGAAGGTCGGAGGCCTGGGTCCTGGTTCAGGGTCTACCCCATCTTAGCCTCAAGTTCTCCGAGCTTAAGAGGTGCTCTCAGAATACAGACGCTGCTGCCTGTCCTGGCACCTCCTCGGCTAGGCGGAGGACGGAGGCTGTGAGGTTCCAGCAAGAGGATGAATGGGAGGGCTCTTTACAAACTGTGAAGTACCAGGCCTGCTATGGGGTTCTTAGGATAAGCTCAAGGCACTTCCAAAGACCTACCCGCCTGAGTCCACCCCCAGCCAAGTGGTGTGTGTCCCACACAGGCAGGTGTGCACGTGGAGTGTGTGTGTTTGTGCACGTGGAGCGTGTGTGTGTGCACGTGGAGTGTGTGTGTATGCACATGCACACAGACTCGTCTTCCAGTCGGGGCTGTGTCACCAAGCCCTTGAGGGTCCAGCCAATCGTCCCTTCCTTCCTGTGAAATTTTTGGCTGTCTCCTCAGTGGGAGTGGGTTTTTCACCAAGGAGTCTCCAAGGGGCTCTTTTTTGGCCAAGGAAGAATCTGCTCCTCAGGATGTTGCCGTCTTGCAGCGTCTGGCCCTCCTCTTATGGCTGGCAAGTGCCTCCTGGCTCAGGGCTCGGGTGGCAGTTCAGGGGCACCCCCAGTCTCCCTGCACAAGGTGGGGTGCCTGGCCCAGTGGGATCTCCCTGACGCTCAGGTCTGCTGCCTCAGGAAGCGGGCACTTCCTCGAGGTTCCGGGAGTTCTTTCACGTGGGAACCTTGGAGGGGCCCTCACCTCCCCAGGATGAACCATCACGGGGAAGAAGGGGTCGGCCTCTGGGTTCACAAGGGACCACAGAACACAGGGCTCCTGGGGGGCAGGAGGACCGGGCCTCGGACACTTCTGAGCCCGAGAGAGGTGGCCGAGGTGCAGGCATCCTTTGCCTCTTGGGACTGTTGAAAGCTGCCTCTGAAAGGCAGACACCTGCCAGTGGGTACTTCCCAAAGTGAAGCCTGAGGTTTCCACGAAGAAAACCTGAGGTCCTCGTCGCACAAACCCATCCTGGCGGGTCAGGAGCTGAGTAAAGCCCACGTCTCAGGTGTGCAGGGGGAGAGGTCCAAGAACAGAGTTTCAGGAAATAGTTTCTCCCACAGTTTAGTGATGAAACAGGGAGCAGGATGTGAAGGCAGAGGTGGATGCTGGAGCTGGGAGCTGGGAGCTGGAGCTGGGAGCTGGAGCTGGGTGCTGGAGCTGGCAGCTGGGTGCTGGGTGCTGGAGCTGGGTGCTGAGCTGGAAGTGGGGTCCTAGAGCTGGATGCTAGAGCTGGGTGTGGAGCTGGGAGCTGGATGCTAGAGCTGTGCTGGGTGCTGGAGCTGGGAGTGGGATCCTGGAGGTGGGTGCTAGAGCTGGGAGCTGGAGCTGGAGCTGGGTGCTGGAGCTGGGAGCTGGGTGCTGGATGCTGGAACTGGGTGCTTGGTGCTGGAGGTGGGTGCTGGATGCTGGAGCAGCTGGGTGCTGGGTGCTGGAACTGGCACCGTTGTTTTTTCAGACATCACGTCACGGAGACCAGCTCTCGGCAAGGTGCTGGGGCACACAAACGCACTTTGTGCCCCCCGTTCCCGCCCCGTCGCCAGTAGCAGCAGGAGCCACGGTGGGCCTGACCCTTGCCCCCGGCCTGAGAGGCAGACTTGGAGCCTGGAGCCTGGAGCCCAGGAGGTCAGGTGGCTTCTTTCCCCAGAGTTGTGACCTCTGTCCCTGTGGAGAGAGCAGCACCTCCGTGAAAGACCCACAGGCTACAGCCTGGAGCGTCATAGGCGCTTTTCTACTTGGGCTTCATGGTCCAGATACTTCAGAAAACTTTTCTGAATTACCCACGACAGTTCTTACTCCTGCCCTGGTCGCTGGGAGTTCAGTCCTGACCCTACAAGGTTATAAGGGATGTGCCGTTATTTACCAGCTCCCTGGTGAAACCTCTACTCTCAGAATGAACGTCAAAACTTTCTTCTTTTTCATATTAAAAACATTCAGGTGATAAAAGATGCCCAGCCCCCGGCATTGAATTTCAGTTTCAGATTTCTGTGGTGCCTCCCCTGAGCCTGGGAGCCGGGCCTCCATCAGTGTTGTCCAGTTCGCAAGCCGGGGTCTCCCCGGGTGGGCACTGCTGGTCACTGGGTGCGGGTGACGGACTGTCGGGGGCAGCTCCCCCAGCCCTGAGGGACGGCCTGGCCGGGGTGCCCACAGAGCCTCCTCCGGGCCCGCACGGCAGGGCCTCCGAGCCGAGGGGCTGCTCTGTCTGTCCTCCACGCTCCGCACGAAGCCGCGTGCCAGGGGAGGGCCGGCCCAGGGCGGGACCCCTGCTCCTAGCCAGAGAGGGAGCGGTGCCCGGGGGGGTGCGAGGACCGGCACTCCCCCCGGCCGAGGTCCCACCTTTGGTGACTCAGGCCGGTGGTTACCACGCTGATGCAAACTGCCGAGCAAGCAGCCGCCCCATGCCCGGGGGAGCCCCTCACACCCTGGGCCCTAAGTTTCCCCCCCCGGGAGCCCTTGCTGGGAGGGGACCTGTGCCCTCCAGACCCCCCGGGGCCACCACGCAGCGTGGGAAGACCCCCTGCTGCGGTGCCATGTCAACCGCACCCCCAGGGGGAGGGAGGCTTGCTGCCTGCCTGCTGCGCCGGGGGCCCGGCTGGGTGCTGAGTGGGGTGGCAGGTGCAGGGAAATGGCCGATGGGGTCTGTCCCTGAGGCGTCCGTAATCCGGATCCTTTCTCAGGAGCCCCCTCCCGGGGCCACGAGGGCGAGGACCCCGTGAAGTGGCCCACGCGCTGGCTCTCACGGGAGGGCATTGGACGTGACTCTGAGCGCACCTGGGCAGGAGGGTCTGGGCGTGTCTGCCCAGAACGGGTTTGTCCAGCCCTGCCTGCCTGGTGAAGCTTGGTTTCAGAAAGGGCTCATCAGCAGACACAGACCCTCTTTTCATCCGGGCCCGCCTGGCGCGCCGCTGGCTGCTGCAGACCGAGTGGGGCTCGTGGGGGGCCGCCCGCACTCAGTGCTTTGAGGCCCTGGGTCCTGGGCTTCTGTTGCTTTACTTTGGCCCAGTCGCCCTGTAGGACCGGCTTCCTTGCCTGCAAATGAGAGGGTTGGCCTCTGCGAGCTTGCTGACTTCGGGAGGGATAGAAAGAGAGATTACATGGAGGGCCCAGGGCGGGGTGAGAGCACTCAGTGGGCGGCAAAATCCCCCTTTTCCACAAAGGAAGGGGAGAGGGAGAGAAAATGGGTTATAAGGCCAAAGTCACTAGCAGAGCAGGGCGGGGCTCCGGGAGGCTCCCTGGATGGTTCCAGGTGCTGAAATGTGTCTCTCTGGACACACTGCCCAGGCGTCCCTGAGGCTGCCCGGCCCAGCCTGCTCTCTGGCTGAGGGGTCAGCTGTGCTCCCGGGAAATTAAGTGTCTAGCCTCTGGCATGTTTTGATCCATGGGCCATCCCACCCGAGGCCAGAGTTTCCCAAGGAAGCATGAGATGACCAGACCACAGGGTGCGTGTGTGTGTGTGTGTGTGTGAGTGTGTGAGACTGTCCTTTGTTGCCACAGCAGGGGATGCTGCCAGCAGATGACTCTCTGAGCGTGGGAGTGGGTCCCGGCCTGGCCAGCACCATCCCGTGCTGCCTTTCTCCCTGGTCTAGTCCGGCGGCTGCTCAGGATCCACAAGGCAGCGTTTGGAAGCGTGTGGGGTGTTCTCACTGGTCAGAGTGGTTGTGAGGTGTTACTGGTATTTAGGGCCTGGGGGCCAGGGCACCAGACCTCCCACATTGCTTGGGGCATCCTATACAGTGAAGAATTGTCTGGCCTGAAGGCCGACATCGCCCACGTGAAGAAATACCAGGCCGTTTCTTCATAAAGCCACCCATCTGGGTGGACCAGTCTCCTCTGTTTTTCTGAAACCCATGGAGGCTGTTCTGTGGCCGTGGGGTGAGAGCAGCCTGGGCCCAGGAAGCCAGCGTGCACCCCTTTCCCAGGCCGTCCTGGCTGCCTGGATTCCTCCCCCTTCCTGTGCCCACCCGGCAGCTCCTTCGGCAAGACCCAGAGGCGGCCACCCTGTCCCCAGTCTGAGCGTCAGAGGGACACTTACATCATGCTCTGTGCTAAGCGCCTCTCAAACATCCGTGCACCGAATTCTCCCAACGGCCCTGCACACCGGGCACAATGATGCCACTTTACCAGTGAAGAAACCAAGACGCACAAGCCCAGGGCCACTTATCGGGCAGTTGACATGGGCGGAGCTCAGCCCAGGCCATCTGGCTCCTGAGTCTGTGTTCTTGGCCCCCGAGACTCCCTCTGCTGCAGAAGTCTCAGCCCACCGAGCCCACAATGCCCCTGTCATTTCAGGCGGATAGAAGAAAAGGGGCAAAGGGCACAGGCGTCAGCTAGGCCACGGGCTGCCTGCTCTGGGAGGGCTTGTCTGCGCCTTGGAGGGGAGCCCAGGCCCCCTGTGCGCTAGGAGGGGATGGTGCCCGGCCGAGAGGAGCCCTTGCTCACGCTTGTCAAAGTGACAGCAAAGGTCCTGAGGGCGGGAGAGTTGTCCACAGCTGGCTTGGCCACCGCCAGCCCGCCAGCAGGCCATGCCACAGGAACCAGGTGGGGTGCACGATGCAGCTGTGGCTGAGAAATGCTGCCCCGCGGGGCCGCTGCCTCCCCCATACCTGCCCTCCCACAGCACAGCCGGCACCCCGGCCCCTGTGGGCAGCGCCCCCCGACCCCTGGCCAGGGCAGGAGAGCAAGCCCTGAGCTTCGTCAGCAGGACGGCATGTGCGCTGGGTTTGGGCCGGGGAAGCGTGTGGCCTCTCCGGCGTCACAGTCTGGGGTGACGACCAGGAGTGTCATTACTGAGGACCAGGGGGGCCCAGCCTTCCCTCCACGGCGCCTTGTCATCTTCCTCCCCCAGAGGAGGGTGGGGTGTGGCCGCCAGCCTGAGGCCTGGAGGCCTAGTTGTGTGTTTCTTGTGTTTCTCGTGTGCCGTGCAGGCTGCCCACTGAGGATGGCCAGACGGTGGCCACCCCGCTGGTCTCTACCTCTTCTTGTCCCTTTGTGCCCACCCTGCCCCACACACCAGTTCCCTTTGGAGTTGGCTGGCTTGACCCAGTTTGGGGGTGAATGCCTTGCCCGCCTGAGTGCATAGCTGCCCGCGTGGGTGGAGCTGACCAGAGCACCTTGGCCAAGGTTGACAGTGGGTGGCTTCTGAGCGCTGGGTGTCACTGATGATGGAAGGTGACCCACAGGCGGTCTCCTGCTTCAAAGGCTTTCCCTGCAGAGAGGGACGCGGCCCGGCCAAGGGCCGGTGGCTAGATCTGGAGTGGAGGGGAGTTCCCAGCCGCCCGGCGACTCCCCTGTGTGTGGGCACTTACACACACACGCGCATGCACACGCGTGCGCGCACACACATGCACACGCGCACGCACGTGCACACACGCGCACATGCGCACATACATGCACACACATGCACGCGCGCACACATGCACACGCGCGCACACATACATGCACATGCACACATGCGCACATACATGCACACACATGCACACGCACACACACACGCTCACTCACGGGGTGGGGCGGGCAGGCTCTGGGCTGCTGGACTGGCCCCAGCTCATCCTGGCAAAGCTGAGTCCCAGGTCAGCACCTGTGCGGAGACATTTTCTCAGGCTGCATGTTGATCCTCTAGTCTCGGGACAAGTCAGAGCAGGCAGACCCACCGCCCGTGAGCTCCTGGGAAAGCTCCTTGGACGGCCCTGTGAGGGCTTCGCCCCCACCAAGTCTCCGGCTTTGCAGGCTCTTCCCAGGGCACCTGACTCCCCAGCTGGGCTCACACAGAGCCCTGGGGCTGCCTCATTATTATAAGTTTCCTGCTGGATTGAGCCTTGCCCACCTCTCCCCTGCTGCCAGCCTGATGGCACAGCCTAGGAGGCCGCCCTGCACCCCTGCTGCAGCCCCGGGCCGGCCTCCATGGGTGCAGGAGGCCCAGGGAGCAGTATATTTTCCCCCTCTGGCCTTCGAGGGGTCCCCCTAGAATGCCTCTTGCCATTTGCTTCTTGGCTTGGCAGACAGGAGGCAAAGATGGGGAGTTTAGCAGAGAAATAACAGTGGAAAGAAGTTCTGGCCAGGGTAGGAGAAATTTCCCTGTGCGGAGTACAGGCGGCCAAGGCGATCAGGAGCTGCTGGTGTCTGGGAAGTGCACGGGGCGGCAGGGCGAGGGCCTGGGGGCTTGCGTTCAAGTCCCACTGTTGCCCTGCCCTCTGTAGGAAGGCCGTCTCTCCTCCCTGGACCTCTGACTGCCTTCCTGGACCGGGCCGACTGGGACCGGATCAGCGGCTGTCAAACTTTTTTGGCTACAACGCACAGTATGAAGTACATTTTACATGATAGCCCAGTCCTTTCTACCTGCACTGCACTCTGATATTTTTTATTCCAGTATATATTATTCAATCCCATTTTAAAAAAAAAGATGGTCACAGTCTGCTAAATTGATTTCATAATCCATAATGGGTCACAGCCTGCAGTTTGAAAAGTAGTCTGAGATGCTGGCCAAGGTTCCCTCCACACCAGACGTCCCGGGATTCTCTGAGCATCATCACGGGGGCAGCCGGGGGCTGAATCCCGAGGCCGGCTGGACCCAGGATCCCGGGTTGGGACCCTCGGCTGAGCCTCTCTCCCCTTCTCTGGCCAGATCTACAATGGGACCCTTAAGCGGGAGGCAGGCAACAGGCGCTTCAGCTCCTACAGCCAGATGGAGAGCTGGGGCCGGCAGTACCCCCGCAGCAGCTGCAATCCCCCTGGCGCCGGCAGCGACATCTGCTTCATGCAGAAGATCAAGGCCAGCCGCAGCGAGCCCGACCTCTACTGCGACCCCCGCGGCACCCTGCGCAAGGGCACGCTGGGCGGCAAGGGCTCCAAGACCGCCCAGAACCGCTACAGCATCTACAGCACCTGCAGCGGCCAGAAGGGGGGCAAGAAGTACGCGGTATGCCCGCCCTCCTGTAGCTCCAAGCAGGACCCCGTGTGCGTCCACCCCATCTGCTGCACCAAGGACCAGTCCTTCAGCCACTCAAGGGCCAGCTCCAAGTGAGTGTCACTCGGCGGAGCGGGGGCGCGTGTGGGGCATGGGAGACAGACCGTTAGCCCGGGAAGTTCTCAGCCTGGAGACACTGAACAAACCTGTCGAGTGTGTGAGTTTTCAAGGGTCACAGGTAATGAACAAGCAGAGGAGAATCAGAAGCTAGCTGGGCCAGCAGTTCTCAAAGTGTGCTCATCTGGCCAGTAGCCTCAGCATCACCGGGGAACTTGTGAGAAACACTCCTGTCAGGCCCTCCCAGACCTCCAGCTCAGAAACCCTGGGAAGGGCCCGCGGTGTGTGCGTTACCAGCCTGCAGGAGACGGAGACCCTGCCAGGGTTTGAGAATCCCTGGGCTTGGGTGTGTAAACCTCTCCCCACGTTGTGAAATAGCAAAGGCATGTGCCCTGGGGTCAGCAATGGGAAGGAGCCGGGTCCGTCTTACAGGGCAAAAGACATAAAACTGGTAAGATCTAGTGCCAGGGGTGGGAATGCAGGAGATGGAGTGGGAGTCCTAGAGAGAGCCCTGGGCACAGGGTGGCTTGGGGATGGCCGCGGTGTCTCGAGGGTCTTGAGGCCCCTGCCCTCCAGGGCTCAGAGCCCCATGGACCTCGGAGCTGTCCTCTGTCACCACTGAGTGGTCCTTTATTCATGTATTTGACATTCACTGAGCGTGTGTGGTCTGTGGTCAGAGCGGGGAGACAGCCATGAAGAGAACGACAGCCCAGGGCTATCCTGCAGCTGCAGGATTAACCCCCTGCCATGGAGCCCACGAGCCTTGCAATCTTCATCTCTAACCCTCAGAGCCCTTCCAGGCTAGAACCTGAGGAGAAACAGGCACAGAGACATTAGGTAGCTCGCCCAAGACCACACAGCCGAGGCCACACCCTGTGCCCTCCCTTACTCGCCACGCTGTCCCGATCATAAGCAGAACCGTTATAAAGCCGGCCCTCTCCTGGCTACTCAAAGGCCGTCAGGGGTATTTAGGATGCTCCAGAGAACTAAGAAGCCTCTCTCCATGGACAGGGCAGCGCCTGGCCCTGGCTCATTGCCCCAGACTGGAGGCCCCAAGAGGACAGGGTCAGGTGAGCCATGGAGGGCATGAGTGACAGGCCATTTGGAGGTGACGTTCGACTGGCAGATTCTGGGCGACAATCTCTCAGTGAGGATGGGGGAGACTGGGGAGCTCTGCGCCATGGGTGATCCTTCCAGAAATGGAGTCGGGCACCCGCTATGGAAAGGCATGAGGCTGGTACCCATGAGGAGTGTTTCTCCCTCTAGAAATGCTGGGAAGATTTCTAGCGGGGGAGGGCTGGGTGCCAGGAAGGAGCTGTCCCCGCTGTCTTGTGGGACCCAGGACACGGGCAGCTGGGGAGGCAGCCTGTAGTCAGCACCCTGGGAGCTGGTGTGGGTCCTGGAAGAGAGGTTTCCTTTCCCTGGGAAGACAGTGGGTCTTCAGTGGGTCACGGGGATGGTGAGGGGATGGGATAGAGACGCCCCTGAGCCCTGATCAGGGCACAGTGCAGAGAGCAGTCTTGCTGGAGCAGACCCACGTTAGGGCTAGAGAGTGTGCAGGACACAGCAGAGCCAGACTATTGGGTTAGAACATGATTGTTCTAGTTTTGTGGCTCAGAAAAGCTGATTATCGGCCATTTAGTGTGGTTCGACCTAACACGTGCCCTTGGATATCAGTTTAAGCAGTTTGAACTTGAACTTGCAGTATGAGAAGCTGCTGATGGGGACAACACAGTGAACAGAGCGTTAAGACTGCTCATCTGGGAAAGGGGTGTAACATTTTGGGTGGGAGTGCTCGGAGAAGACACCAGCTGCGGGGGTCTCACTGCAGTCCCAGTGAGAGTGACCGTGGTCAGAAGGAAGGCAGTGGCCATGAGGATGGAAGAAGGAGTAGGTGTGAGAATTGTTGTGTTAGAAGAATTAGCTAGACTTAGAAATGAAGGGAGGAGAGAGAGATGGATGCGTGGATGAGTGGGTGGGTGGGTGGATGGACGGATGGATGAATGGATGGAGAGAAGATGGTGGATGATGGATGGATGGAGGGATGGGTGATGGAGGGATGGAGGGAAGGAGGGAAGGAAGATGGATGGATGGATGGAGGGATGGGTAGATGCCTAGATAAATGGGTAATGGATGGATGGAGAGAAGATGGATAAATGGATAGATGGATGGATAAATGGATATGTGGATGGAGGGAAGATGGATGGATGATGGAGGGAGGGAGGGAAGATGGCAGGGCATGGATAAATGGACAGGCCCCCAGCCATTCTCTTCCATGTTCCCAGTACCAGGCACAGACATGAGAGATGGCAGAGTGGGTGGAGAGCTTCCCCTCAGGAATAGAGTGGAGCTTTTTCTCAGGGCAGAGGTAACTTGCTGCTTGGACATGAACCCATGACAGGGCCTCGTCCCAACAAGTGTTCACGGTGGGGTGAACCTTTCCCCTCCTCTGGAGGAGCTGTCCACAGTGGGGCCTGGGGCTGCCTCATTCTGGCTCTCGGGCATGCAAGGGGGATTCCAAGCCCCCATAACCCTCCCACACCCCACACCGCCTGTCCCCACAGGATCTGCAGCGAGGACATTGAGTGCATCGGGCTGACCATCCCCAAGGCCGTGCAGTACCTGAGCTCCCAGGACAAGAAGTGCCAGGCCATTGGGGCCTATTACATCCAGCACACCTGCTTCCAGAATGAGTCTGCCAAGCAGCAGGTGAGTGGCCTGGGCAGGGCCTGGGCAGGGCAGCCTGACCCTGCACTTGAGCTGGTGGGGGCACTTGCCGTTGGCTCCTTCTCCCCCCAGCGCAGCTGCCTGCGGCCAGGAGTGGGCCTGGCACTACCCGAGATCAGAGCGGGCATCTTAACCCTCTGTGGGAGCACAGCCCCTGGTGGAGGGCACGCCACTCGGCCATGTTTCCTCTGTTGGTCGTGGAAGAGACACTTGGTGACGGCCACGGGTTCCAAAGAGACCCCTGCTCAGAGTCCACCAAGGAGGGACGTCTTCCTCCACTTCAGCTTCCTCCCCCTACCCCTCTCTCTGTTTCGGTCTCTCGTCTGTCTCTGTCTCTATGTCTCTCTCTGCCTGTGTCTCTCTGTGTCTTTGTTTCTGTCTCTTTGTCTCTCTCTCTGTCTCTGTTTCTCTTTCTCTGTCTGTCTCTGTCTGTCTCTGTTTCTTTCTCTCTCTCTTTCTCTGTTTCTGTCTCGGTCTCTGTCTCTGTCCCTCCGTGGTGCCATCCTCTCTCACCAGGCTTCTGTGGTGGAGAACAGGGCTGTCTGTGCCTCTAAACGTGGCTGTCAGGAAGGACTCATCAAGTCCTCTGCTGTCAGCCCAAGGGTGCAGTCCCGTGAATGCATTTCCTAGAGTGGGCAGGGTCCGTCTGCATCCAGTTCCTGCTGTATGAGGAGGCGTTTCCACGGGGGTCTCCCCGCCTTAGGCCTCTGAAGTGTGTTTCCATGCGTGTTCCCGTCTGGTCCTCACACCAGGCTCCCGAGGTGGAAAGCAGGGCTGGGGAGGAGGGCCTCAGGGAGTCCCAGCTAGGGTGCGAGAGAGCTGGCGGCTAAGTCCTGCCTTTGCTCCGCGTCTGGCCGGTCACCATCCCTCTGCGCTGCATGTTTATTTCGGCCGCCCTGGGTGTTTCGGCCGGGGTGAAGCTGCTCCAAGCGGAGGGTCGTCAGCCCGGCCTCACCGTCCTACCTGGCGCTGGGCGCCCTGTCCCACAGGTGTACCAGCTGGGCGGCATCTGCAAGCTGGTGGACCTTCTCCGCAGCCCCAACCAGAACGTGCAGCAGGCCGCGGCCGGGGCCCTGCGCAACCTGGTGTTCCGTAACACCACGAACAAGCTGGAGACTCAGAGGCAGGGCGGCATCCGCGAGGCCGTCAGCCTCCTGAGGAAGACCAGCTGCACGGAGATCCAGAAGCAGCTGACTGGTGGGGAGCCCGGCCACAGAGAGTGGGGCGGCTGGGAGGCGCTGGGGCGGCCACAGCCCAGGACAGGGTGGGGCGTGGGCGGCCTCAGGCTGACACCCCAGGAGTCCCATGGGACCAGTGCTGGCCAGGTGGGTCGTGTCCAGCTGGTGACCCTGGGTATTGTGTCCCTCCATCCATCCGTCCATCCACCATCTATGTGTGAGGGATAGAGGCCGGGGGTGGAGGGTTGGTGTCCAGGCAGGGCCCGTACTCAGCAGACCCTGGGATTTGCAGGTGAAGGGGAGATTGCAGGGCAACAGGTCTTCAGCGCCTGTATCCAAGGCTTGTGCCAGCAAGCGCTCAGGGTGGGGACACAGGGCACAGAAGTCACCGAGGAGACCTTGAGTGGGACGGGGAAGATGGGACCACATACAGAGCAACAGTAAGAGTCTCTGGGCTGACTTTTGGGTGGAAAACAGAGACGGTGAGAAGATTCTGAGTGCTAGCATTTGTATCAGAAAACACTGATGAGTCAGACGTGTTTTGATCAGCTTCCCTACGTGTAACTTTGACCTGCACAGAGAATTCTAGACGCTCTGCCCTCAAGAGCCTGCCGTCTAGTTGAGACGTGGGCAGGTGGGCTCACGGGATGCTCAGATGACAGAGGCCCGTCCGGGAGGTGGTGTCCAGCCGGGGGTGGCACTGGGTCCCTGGTCTTCCTGACCCTGGCGGTCCCCACCCCCAGGGCTGCTCTGGAACCTGTCCTCCACCGACGAGCTAAAGGAGGAGCTGGTCTCGGAGGCCCTGCCCGTCCTGGCTGACCGGGTCATCATCCCGTTCTCCGGCTGGTGCAACGGCAATAGCAACGTGCCCCGGGAAGCCGTGGACGCTGAGGTCTTCTTCAACGCCACCGGCTGCCTGAGGTGAGGGCGGGGAGTGCAGCCCGGCTCAGCCCAGGCTCAGCGGGGCAGGGGGCCGACACCAGCCTGGCCTCCTGGGCCAACTCCCAGACGTGGCTGCATCCCAGCTTCCCTGGGCCTGGTGGAGGCTCAGGACCCTAGCACCTCTGCTGAGGGGGTCTTCCTTAGGAATCTGAGTGGAAATGCTTGGATCTGAAGAGCTGAACTGGCTCAGCTGTTTCCCCTTCTTCCACCCCACAAAATACGCCTTTCTCGTGCTGTCTTGAAGAGCATTTTTAGACACAGGTCTGCTGATGGGCTCCCGGCTGGGGTGCAAACAGCATCTGCTGTATTCCTCGGCGTGAAGGTGGCACTGCTCTGCCCAGAGTTCCCTGAGTTCTGCCCCAGGGTGTGGCAAAGGCCCTGGAGGCTGTTGGCGGAGGGACCTAGGCGTCCAGGGGGGTGGGCAGTATGGAGGTGGAACTGTGGAGCAGACCCCCCGAAGGGTCACACCTCACTCTGACGGGGTTTGTCTTCCCCAGCTCCTGGGAGCCCCAGAACAGGGCTACACTTGGCTTGGGCTCCTCCCTCCCCGCCTCTGGCGGCAGCCTCTGGGGAGCAGAGAGGCTAGGCAGAGGCAGAGACGGGGTACTCGAGGACTTTGTGGGGCGGCAGCAGTCACACCCCACCTGCACCAGGCAGAGGGGCCCAGACTGCCCGGGTGGGAGAGAGCCCACGGCGGGGGGCGGAGCACAGCTTCCACGGGGAGGGACGCCCAGTCCCCTGCCCAACAAGTGCCACGAGGGCAGGGTGTGTGCCTGGGCTGCCAGCGGCACCGGAGCCCTGGACACAGAAAAGTTACGGGCCTGGGGACCAGGTGGGCAAGAAGGGTGGAAAGAGCCGAGTTCCAGTGAGACCCCTTCCCAGCCTCAGCCAGGACTGAGCAGGATTGGCTGAGCGACTTCTCTTCCCTTCCTTGGTCCTCATTTCTGTTTCCCGCCTGTTCCTTCCCTCTTCTCCCCCCCTCCCCTCCCCCCTGCATCTCCTCCTCTCCCACCTGTCCCCCCACCACCCCTCTCCACCCGCCCCATGTCCTCCACAGGAACCTGAGCTCCGCGGACTCGGGGCGCCAGGCCATGCGCAACTACACGGGTCTCATCGACTCCCTCATGGCCTATATCCAGAAATGCGTGGCGGCCGGCTGCTATGACGACAAGGTGAGCGCCGCCCCCAGGTGGCACCCCTGAACCTAGACTCCTCTCTGTCTCCAATCAGTGAGGGCGGCCTGGGACTCCAGGTCCTGGTACTTTTCTCTCCCAGATTCCACAGGGCAGGTCTGCACTCCTGGGAGCCTTTAAGGCGTGGCCTGGTGGCCGGAAGGGACCCAGAGCCTGGCCAGCAGAGGGGACGTCTGGATGCTGAGCACCCCGACCCTTCCTTGGCGGGTGGCGCCCGAGCAGTGGTTACAGGGGCAGGTCCTCTCCCGCACTTAGAGGCCTTGTGACTGTGACACTTCCCTCATCTCTCTGTTCCTCAGTTCACATCGTATCTACCTTGGGGGTTGTTTTAGAGACTCAGTTAATAAGCAAAACATGAAGAGAGCTCCTGGCTCAAGGCAAGCTCTCTGTGAGCATCCGCTGCCGCCCCCAAAGGCCCTGGTAGAGCCACCCTCCCACCCCCCAGGACTCTGGACACCTGCCCAGACAGACAGAAAGGGGAAATCAGGGCAGGAAGGTAAACTGGAGGCTGAGGTCCTTCCGCACAGCAGGACGGAGACTGGCGAGCAGTCCCCAGGGGGCTGGCCGGGCGTCACGGCCCCTGGGTCCTGCACGCTGTTTCTCTGGGGAGGGATTTTGTCTCCTACTACCTCCCCTGGAAGTGACAGCCGGCTTCAGGAGACAGCCTGTCACTTGACTGCTCAGGCTGACCCCAGCAGCACCGTGATCTGCTGTGGATGGGACACCCCCTCCACCTGGGTGACCCCGGGCCCTGGAAGTCAGGGGCTCCCAAACCTCAGCAGGGCCAAACATTAAGAGGGCAGATCTGCTGCCTCACCCCCGAGCCGGGAGGGTTAACGGAAGGAAAGCGGCAAAGATCTGGGAGCAACTGCCACTGGGAACTTCTTGGACTGTGGCGGGGTCTGCTCTGGCCCAGGGCAGCCCGAGGGGCCCGCCCTCTCGTTGGAGGGATTGTGGCAGCAGGGACTGAGCCAGGCTGCCAGCAGGACTGAGAGGCTCAGCGCCGTCTCTGCTTGGCCCCCAGTCTGTGGAGAACTGCATGTGCACCCTGCACAACCTCTGCTACCGCCTGGACACCGAGGTGCCCACCCGCTACCGCCAGCTGGAGCACAACGCCCGCAATGCCTACACCGAGAAGGCCTCCACCGGCTGCTTCAGCAACAAGAGCAACAGGATGATGGTGAGCGTGTGTGTCTGTCCGTGCGTCTGTCTGTCTGCTCCCGCTGCGTCCCCCGGATCCCACTGCCTCATGCACCCCACCTCTCTGCCCTGCTGGAGCCTGAGACTAGTCCCCGGGGATAGACCCCTGCCCGACCTTGGCATCTTACGACACTGGGGGTGTGTGTGCTCTGGATGTAGGAGCTGCTCAGACCCCCAGAGGCCAAAAGCTCCAGCCCCCTGTTTGCAGGCCTCGTCTCTCTTGCTGTGTGACTAGTAAAGTCTCCCCCTCTTCATCTCACCCCTGAAGATTGGGGGGCAGCCTGGTTCCCACCGCCTCCTGAGCCCCCCAGGTCTCCCCAGAAGCAGAGGGATGCTGCGGAGGGAGGGTGGCTGCCATCACTGTGCCGGCGGTGGAAGCCAGGCCCTGGACCACCCTTGTTGGCCCAGGGAGGGTCAAGTTCAGGCTGTGACTCTGGGAGGGGTGGAGGCGTCAGGGTGTGAGACCCACAGCAGCCTCATAGCTGGGTGGGGGCAGAGCTGGCCTGGGGCACCGAGGATGCCCTGTGCCCCGTGGAGACGGCAGAGGGCACAGTTGCGCCTCACCCACCGGGGAGCAGCTGCAGTGCACAGAGGAGGGGGCAGCGGGCGCTTCCTCATCTGGGCACCGTGACCCTGAGGCTGGGGGAGCAGAATGCCTGGGTTCGGCCCCTCTCGACTTGCTTCTTGTCCCCAGAACAACTACGACTGCCCCATTCCTGAGGAAGAGCCCACCCCCAAGGGCAGCAGCTGGCTGTACCACTCGAACGCCATCCGCACCTACCTGAGCCTCATGGGCAAGAGCAAGAAGGACGCCACCCTGGAGGCCTGCGCCGGCGCCCTGCAGAACCTGACCGCCAGCAAGGGGCTGGTGAGCGCCCCCGCCCGCACCTGTCCCTCCACCCGCAGTCCGGGCTCGGCTCCCCGCGTCCCCATGTACCAGGGCCTGCCTGAGTCAAGGGTCTGGCATGCGTAGGCTCTGGGCCAGGCACTGGGGAAGTTGATTCTGGGGCCCCTCCCACCGTGAACGCGGCGGGCCGGAGACTTCCCTCCTTCCCTGGGCTCCAGGCTGCCCCGGGTGAGGTGCAGGTGCATGTCTGCCCGGGGCTTTGTTCTGCAGTCACGCAGCTGGGAGCAAACGTGTGTCTGTCTCTGCTTCCAACACGGAAGAGAGAAAGTTCTGGGGTCTCTCGGTTTGGGGTAACTGGCCCTCTCCGGCCTGCCGGGCGGCCTGGGGAGCCCAGCCGAGGCCTCACTTGTTCGTGCCTTCTCTCAGATGTCCAGTGGCATGAGCCAGCTGATCGGGCTGAAGGAGAAGGGCCTGCCTCACATCGCCAACCTCCTGCAGTCGGGCAACTCAGACGTGGTGCGGTCCGGAGCTTCCCTCCTGAGCAACATGTCCCGCCACCCCGCGCTGCACCGGGTGATGGGTGAGCGCCGCGTGGCTCAGGCCAGCCCCCACCCCCTCGAGAGGGACCCCCGCTTTCCAGAGCCCACCGATAGGTTACCCTCTGACCGCTCCCTGGGGTGGGGGGCGGAGCTGGCCCAAGAGAGGCTCCGGCATGGGAAGGGGCAGGTCACCTGAGGACGGGGCGCAGGCGTGCGAGGTCCCGTACGGTCCCAAGCCCCGAGTCAGAGCCGCCAGGCCTGGGGCCCCACGGGAGCCCTCGGTCACCTGGCCCCGTGCCCTCCCCTCCTTTCTCTCCCAGGGAACCAAGTGTTCCCAGAGGTGACCAGACTCCTCACCAGCCACACCGGCCACACCAGCAACTCAGAGGACATCTTGTCCTCGACCTGCTACACCGTGAGGAACCTGATGACGTCGCTGCCGGGGATGGCCAAGCAGCACTTCTCCAGCGGCATGATCAGCAACGTCATCAACCTGTGTCGCAGCAGGTGGGCAGGATGGGGGCCCCCTCCGTGCCCTCCCCGGCCCCGCGGGGCAGCAGTACTGCAGCCTGAGCAGGCCGAGTGGTGCCGGGAGACCGTGCGGTGCAGGGGGCAGAGTGGCGGGGAGGCTGACCAGGAGGGCAGTCCAGAAGCTGAGCTCTAGCGTCCAGGCCTCGGGCAGCACACCTCCCGGCCAGGGGACCGAGGGACACTGTGTCCTCGTGGGCCAGCAGGAGGCACCGAGCGGCAGACCCAGCCGTTCGGGAACTGCGTCTGCTCCACGGGCCCCTCTCCTCCGAGGACAAGGCCAGGGGGTGGGACCGGGGCCCCAAAGAGAGTCCCAGGTACCTCTAGGTGGGCAGGGGCCCGGGGTTGTGCCCGCTGTATAGAGTGACCCCCCGTGGGGCTGCGCTCTCGGGCACCCAGGGGGCGCCCCACGAGGAGGTGAAGTGGGGGACGGAAGGGGGTGTCCGTTCATCCTCAAGTTGCTGGAGTCTCACCCCTGATGAACTTCCCCCCGTGCAGTGCCTCCCCCAAGGCTGCAGAGGCCGCCCGACTCCTCCTGGCCGACATGTGGTCCATCAGGGAACTGCAGGGGGTCCTCAGACAGGTAAGGGCCCACCCTTTCCACCCCTGCCGGCGAGGCTTTCCCGCTCCTTCCCGGCACTGACTCGGGTCCGTGCGGCTCAGGATGGGGGAGGCCGGCCCCTCGGTGACTGGGATCCAGGCGCTGACACATCTCAGCCCAGGGCCTGCGGAGGCGCTGAGGGGGTGGAGGACAGGAGATCCAGGAAGTGCCGCAGAGGTGTGGGGGTGGCGGGTCTTCTGGGAACGACCTGGAAAGCAGGCGGACCAAAGGCCCATCACGCACCTGGGGGCACGTGTGCGCTCCGGCTGGGAAGGCGGGTTTGGGCTGCCTGGCGAGACCCCATCAAGTTTAGACGAAAGGTTTGCTTTTGGCGCTGGGGAGCCCTTGAGAGTTTGGAGGAGAGGGTTCCATGCTGAAACCAGCCCTAGGAAGGCTCCCTCCATGCACTGCAGGGCGGAGTGGACACGAGACCAGGCTGCTGGATTTGTCCGGTGGCAGCCTCGCCCCTCTGGCCCCAACACCTCCCCCCTCCCCAGCCGCGCGGTCGGGTCCAGGTCTGGAGGAGCCCTTCAGGCTGACCGACCTCCTGTGCCGTCTCGGGGGCGGCCGCTCTGTAGACCGAGGTGTCAGCAGCGGTGAGGGTGGACGTGAAGGCAGGGGCGGAAGAAGCAGGCGGGTCGGGCTTGCGGCTGGAGACCCTGCGGTGACGTCTAGAAACGGCTCCGCCAGGGGAAGGGGGAGGCTCAGGGGCTCTTGAGGGACGCGGGAGGGGAGCCCTGATGGAGAGGCGGAGTCTGGGGCCCGCGTGCGGGGCCTGGGGAGAGAGGCCAGGCTGCGTGCAGACGGCTGCGTGTCCACGTGGGAGGAGCCACGGGCAGGAGCAGCACGTCTGCAGAAGAGTCCTGGGGGACAAAGGCGGAAGCAGGGGGAAGACCCTCCCTGGGGGCCGAGGGGTGGGGGGGCAGGGAGGGAGGAGGAATCGCTGGCGGGGGCCAGGCCGCCGTTCCCGGGGCTCCTGAGGCACAAGGAGACGGGAACAGGAAGGGCCTGGATCTGGGGATCCAGAAGTCCCTGGTGACTCCAGGGCACAGCTGTCAAAGGGGGGAGGGGGAACCCCATGGGGCCCACGCAGGGGGAGGGCGGGGGGCTGGGAGGGGACCTGATCACCTCAGTTTGGCCAGAGGGCAGGGAGACAAAAGAATGGGTAAAAAGCCGCCTGTTTGATGACATTTCTGCAGGGAAAGTAAAGGAGGAGGAGGAAGGTGGGGGGCGGGGGGTGGGGACAGGGTCTTGGAGGGTCAGGAACTGACTGACCAGGCCGGGGAGGGGGTGGGAGGACAGCCCCCTGGGCAGGAGGAGGACGGCTCTTCCTCCAGCGCAGTGGGGAGACGGACGGGGCCGTGGAGCCACCGTGGTCAAAGGTGGCCGGGGCCGTGTGAAGCCACTGCCGGTGGTGGCCCTTGTCCTGCTCTTTTGGGCAGGTGGGCTTGGCCACGTGACAGCTGCCAGGAAGGCCTAGTGGAGGGGAGGCGGGTGAGAGGACCAGGGAGCGCTTCTTCCAGCTGCTCCAAGGTGGCCCGAGGGTTGGGCTCACCCAGGTACAGAGGCAGCACCTGCCCGGGACACACAGAGAGTCCCCTCGTTAGGCTCTCCTGGGCCACGCAGTTGGAGCCAGCTTTGACCACAGCCGCAAAGGGACTGGGCGGGTGCTTCGGTGCTCATCCACCTTCACGGGGCTGTTGCATCCCCAGTGAGGCCGCCATGGGCTTGGTCCCTCCTGCAGAGGGAGACAGAGCCCCGGAGTTGGCCGTGAGTCAGCCAGTTGGAGGACAGCGGGGCTGGGACCCAGGACTCATCTCTCCTGGGACCTCCACCACATCCCGCCAAGCTTGGCAGGAGAGAGCCTGCAAACCTGCAGGGGACGGGGGTGGGGTGGGGGGATGATCACGTGACCCATGCCCAGACCAGGTGGGACCGGGGCTTTGAACCGCCTGCCTTGGACCCCTGTGTCCCCACCGGTCAGTGAGCGCTGACGAGGCTCTCAGAGGCCAGGGCTGGAGCCAGGAGCCCCTTCTCAAGGGCCGCCCTCAGTCACTCCAGAGCATTTATTGAGCACCTGCTCTCTGCTATGAGACATACAGGAGTAAGATTCAGTCTCTGCTCAGCATGCACTTGGGGCTGGTAAGGCTGGAGTTGGCAGAACACACAGGTAGACAGAGCCCATGACCCTTCCGCCCCGCCGGGCATGACCTCCCTGCCAAGAGCTCTTGTCAGGATTTATTTTTTTAAAAAGCAGGGCCAGTCAGAGGAAGAAACAAACAATTTTTCTAATCTGATTTCGGTGGCTGCTCTGTTTCTAGAGTGACAAGCCCTAGCTAAACCCTCACGCCTTGATTCAGATTTCTGTGATGTCAAGTAGGATGTTCCATTGTGCGGAAGGCCAGACGCATCTCACTAACTCGTGAGTGTCAGTGACCTCATGCTCATCACGCGTTTAATCAGGCCAGCTTTAGCCCCGACACACGTGCAGAGTGTGTCCGGAGAGCTTCGCGCAAGCTCGAGGACACTTGGGGGCAGCCTCTGACCGCGTGGACGCCCACACTGGTCCGTCCTGTGATGTTTCATATAGCTGTTGTTTCTCCTCCACAGCAAGGTTTCGATAGGAACATGCTGGGAACCTTAGCTGGGGCCAACAGCCTCAGGAACTTCACCTCCCGATTCTAAGAAGAGGCTGCCCAAGCAAGTTCGGCTTGCAGGTAAGAGTCGGCCCATCCAGGGCAGGGGGTGACCCCAGGACCCCTGCCGCCGCCTCAGCCAGTCCCAGAGAAAGGAGCCAGGCGGTGCTCCCCAGGGATGCAGAAGCATCCTTCAGTCCAGCTGACACACGGTGAGGCTGTCTGTGAGGACAGCCGTGTAGACTGCCTGGCCAGTGACCATCCCACACAGGATGTTAGGGGTGTGCAATGTCCTGGTAGCATCGACAGGCCAGAGGTCTGGGCAGAACCGCTGGGTACAGCCGTGTGCGCTGCACACTGCACGACCCAGGTGGTACCATTCACGTGGACTGCAGTGTGAATGGCGCCCCTGCAGTGACACCATGTGTCGTTTTGGGTTTGGGCTTCTACAGCTCATCACCTTCTCCTTTTTATAATCCACCTTCCAGTCTCTGCAACATGCCTTGTGTGGACAAGCTTGTTTGCAGCTGATGATTCTAGGGACCAAAACCTCAGATCTGATATCTGTGACAAAGGCTCATAAATAAGCCTTAGCCTTCATTAGACTCACCTGGGATGCTTGCTAAACTGCACACCCCTGGTCTCAGCCCCAGCAGTTCTGATTCAGTGGCTCCAGAGCGGGGTCCAGGAAAATACATTGTTAAACAAGCATCCAAGGTGATTCTGATGCAGGTAAGCCCAGGACCACACTTAGATGCTCAAATCAGACCTCGTCAACCCTCGAGGGTCAACAGAGGCAGGCAGCCCTGGGGTGGAGCCATCTGCAAAGAGCCAGGGATGAGAACAGGGTCTTCTGAGCTGAGGGGGACTTCCTAGTGCCCCAGCTATTGCCAGGACCCCAATCCCAGCACCTGGGGAGGGTCCTGGTTGGGGTAGGGGCTATAACTTCAGTCCAGATGAAGGTTCCCTTAGACCTCAGACACCCGCTCCTGGCAAATGGGCCCCAACAACATGAGGACAGGAAAGGAGAGGAGACCAAGACCAGCAGATGCCTGATGCACGCGGTCACGGCGTTCGGTGCTGCGCTGGCCCCCAGTGGGGGTGGGGGCGGGGGGCAGCTCTGACCCAACAGGAGCAACCTATGAACGTGTCGAGGGCGACCCTGACCCCAGGCTCAGGCCTGGGCACATCTGTGCGGACGTGGTGAGAGGGGGACAGCCCTGGCGAGACCGGTGGCATGGCTGTCCCCCTGTGGGCACTCACTAGAGGTCTTGTCCTTTTCCAGACGTGATACGATCCAGCTGAGAAGACTCGGGCCTTGCTGGAGGGGTATTCTGTCCAGCTGCACAGTATTGGGAAATGTTTAACCACAGCTGAGAGCAAACCGGGACGCTGTGGATGACAAAAATACTTTTAAATTCTTTTTTTTTTTCCTTGGGGGAACTGACAGGATTGGGGGTTGGGGAGGGTTGAGGGGTCTTTCTTCAGTTAAGGGAGCTTACATCTGATGTCAATACTTCTTTTGCCGAGAAACGGTACATATACATGTGTATAGTGTGTGTGTGTGTGTGTGTGTGGCCGTGCACACGTGCGTGTGCATGTGCTGAAAGCAGGACCTCAGACTGCATAGAGCTGTGTGAGCTGCTGGCCTGCAGCTCGCGGTGGTGGAGGGAGTCGCCCTCACGGGCGCGGACGATGTGTGCTTTGGGTTTAGCTTCCCCGTCGTCCTGAGCTGTGTGTGCCAGGGCAGGGGCCACGCCAGTGCCAGACCCACAGGGACCGCTGCAGGGGGTGGGGCGCGGTGGGGCATACGTGGGGCCGGGGGCTCAACCCCCGCTAAGAGGCAGCTCTGCAGGAAGGGAGGTTGGCGGGGTTCGGTGTATCTCCTGGGAAGATCTAGTTGTGCGCTTGTGCGGCCCAGCCCCCGGTGCCACGCGGCCGTCTGCAGGACGGGCCAGGACAGGCGCGCTGGCTTTGCTGTGTGAAGGCTGTCCCGAGGGTAGGTGCCAGAGAGGGGGGCTGGCCATTCTCGTGGGCTGTGTACCCATCAGAGCAGGCTCAGCCTGGGAAGCCCCTGCCTTCCAGGGGCTTTGAATCCACTTGTTGCAGGAGAAAGAAGGCAGAATGGTGCTCAAAGCCCAGGAGCTGTTCAGGGAATGGCAGCTTGGTCCTCGTGTTCCCAGCGGAGGGGCAGACTGGGCTGGGCAGGGAGTCAGCCAGGAGGGTCCTGCCCTGTGCGCCTGCCAAGATCCAAGCGAGGGAGGGTTTTGGGTCCCAGGAGACTTGGGGAAAGGAATTTGGATAGACCGGGGAGGGGAGCCGCCCCTGTCCCAGCCAGAGGCCGCTCGCTTCTTCCCCGACCCCAGCCCTCTGTCTCCACTTTGTGCAAACCGCAGGGGATGTGATAAGAGGCCCACCAGGGACACCGGCCACCCCGGACCCCAGACTCCTGTGCATTTCAGATGAGACGTAGAGGAGGGGCCTCCGGAGAAGGGCTGTGTAGATGGTCCTTGGTCTGCACTGGAGGACAGGGCAGGACACAGCGTCCCCGCCGAGTGGCACTGGTGGTGATCGGGGGAACTGGCTGCCTGGTCCTCCCTCCTCCCTCCTCCCCACCTGGAGTTCCCCCCACGGCCCGTCCAGCCCCGCCGCTCACCCCAGCAGTCAGAGCCTCTGCACTGAGGACCCTCCTGATGAGAGGTGTGGCAGCAGGACACGACTAGGGAGGGGGTGGGGAACAGACCCCAGATGACGGGCCACGCAGCCACGTGTACTCCGGTGCTGGGTCTGTGCCGCGCCCTCCCCGCCCCTCGTGGTGGCGGCTTGCCTCTCTCTCAGGGCCCGTGGGGAGCTGGTCCCACTAGACTGTCCCCTCTGCCAGCCCTCAGGGCCCAGAGGAACTGGTTTCTCAAAGAAACACGTACGGAGCCAGGCAGTGTTGTAAGCACTCTGGATACATCAGTGAACGGAGAGGCCACACCCCCGTCTCACGTTCTCCTGGAGGAAAGAGGGGCCCTGGGGTCCCTGGCTTTAGGGGTCCCCAGTGTGAGAGGACCATCCAGTCCAGTCAGGGCAAGAGGGAACTAGCCGATGACCCTGTGGAGGTGCCCCTTCCCTCGGCTTTCCTTCCCCCGCAGAGTTAGGAGCCGGGGCCCAGCTTCTGCCTTGGGGATGGGAAGCTTTTCAGACCCCCATGGGCCAGGTGGACAGTCAGGCCAGGCCTGGTTTTGGTCACCTCTCTCATGACTTCTGAGGCCAGCCAGCTGGGCCTGTCACTTTGGAATAGGCAGACCTTGGAGGGGCCTGTGGATAAATTTCCTACAGAAGGAGCACGGGGTCTGCTGAGGCCCAGCTCAGGATGTGACGTCCACATCGGCCGCGCTGCCGGGCTCGACACCCGGAATAGGACAGTCCAATGCCGAGTGGGGGAGGACCCTGTCCTCCCTGTCGCTGCCCCGACCCAGGGCCTCCTGTGCTTAATACAGACCTGGTCACTGGCCACCAGCAGCCAGTCCAGCGGGGCCGGCCTAGCAGCGCAGACTCAGTGCTCCCGGGACGCAGAGGCGGAGCTGCTCCCATCCACCCTGGAGCCTGGCTGAGGCGGGGGCAGCTGGGACAGTGAGGAAGGGGCTCTGGATGGGCAGGGAGGGAGGGTGGGGCGCTCTGCAGCCCGTCCGCCCCCCCCCCGCAACCGCTCCATGTTTGCGGAGGAACCTAGTGCTGGCCAGGCCTGTTTCCCTGGGGGGTACACTATGCGTTTGCTTTTTTTGGAAATATAGGAAATCAATAAATTGCTGGCATTTCTTTGAACATTTTCGAGCAGTGGATTATTGGGGGAGCTGCTGAGGACCGAGGGGCCGCTCACTTCCTCGAGGGATCCCCTCTCACTGACCCTGCGCCAGGCAAGGACTGGGGGCACCATGGGGGGGGGCACCACCCGCTCCGAGGCCCACATTCCGTGCTCGTCTCCAGGACACTGGTGTGGCTGCCCTGATCTTACAGATAAGTCACGTGGGGCTTAGGGAGGGGATAGAAAAGCCCAATGTCCCACAGCTTGTAAAGGGAAAGCCACCCCCAGGGGAACATGTCCAGGCAGGCACCTGGGGGACGTGAGCTTCAGGGCTACAAAAGGAGCTCACATTTACTGAAAGCATGTTCTCCCTGGGTCCTGCAGGACGGGCTGGGGCCCCCTGCCTCAAGAGGCTCGTAAGGGACACGGCAGGCACATGGGACTTTCTAAGTCACAGGGCATAAGCTCCAAGTGGTGGTCAGACGTATGGCTGTGGGCTCCCAGAGGGAGGAGGCTGGAAAGGCTTAGGGAAGGCTGGAGAGGACTCTTCTCAGCCTGGGAGGGCAGTGCCCTCTGTGTAGAGCCCATGGCCCTGACCTCTGGGTCACCCCTCAGTTGGTGACGGTCAGGAAGGCCAGGGAGGAGGGCTCTACCTCAGCCTAGCGGGAGAAAGACGGCTTGTCTGTGGCCCAGACTGTTGATACACCAGGTCTGGGGCCTCCAAAATGTGAGATCAAACTACAGATTCAAAACCAATAAGTATTTGGACTTCCCTGGTGGCGCAGTGGTTAAGACTCCGCCAGCCAGTGTAGGGGACATGGGTTCAAGCCCTGGTCTGGGAAGATCCCACATGCCAAGGAGCAACTAAGCCCGTGCACCACAACTACTGAGCCTGCGCACCTAGAGCCCTTGCTCCGCAACAAGAGAAGCCACCGCAATGAGAAGCCTACGCACCACAACAGAGTAGCCCCGGCTCGCCGCAACTAGAGAAAGCCCGCGCGCAGCAATGAAGGCCCAGTGCAGCCAAAAATAAATTAATTAATTATTTTAAAAATGGCTGCTTAATTAGGAAAAAAAAATCAGTAAGCGTTTAATTGGTGAGCTGTCACTTAACCGAAGCGTACACACAGGAAAGCACACGGCTTCAGCGCGGGCAGCTCTGTGAATCTCTGCCAACTGAGCGCAAGTGCCAGCCCCCAGATCAGGCACAGAAAGTGACCGGCTCCCAGTGGCCCTCAGGCCCCGCTTGTGCCTGTCCTGCTCCCCAGGGCAGCCCCTGTCCTGACCGACCTGTGCTTCTTATAAACGGAGTCGGCACGCCCTTCGGCCCTCCCCGCAGCTCATGGTCACGGGGCTCGTCCGCTGCTGCTCCGGGTCACGGTCACTGCTGTGAAGCAGCCCTTTCGCGACGACCCTACGATGCAAAATATACTGTTCCGTCCCCACCGTCCTCACGTCCAGCGTTTACGAACGTGGAAACCACGTGTGGATTCGTTGTCTCCCTGCCCAGGAGTCCCTACAGGTGATGTGAAGACAAAGTAAAACCGACGGTAAAGAACTCCGATCTATATGGTCGGTGGTGCATTTAACGTGTACGGGTGCTGAAGGCACGTGATGTAGCCGTCCCTGGTCAACGGGGTGCAGGCCCTTCTGGCCCCTCAGAGGATTTGCAGATGGGAGTGGGAGGCCTCGGGGGTCCCAGGGCAGAGGGAGTGCAGAGCGGGGGCGCCAGGAGCCGCTGCAAGCCTGGACTGTGCAGAGGGGTCTCCTGAGTCTCCCAGACCCCAGGTCCACGTTGCCCACAGCCCGTCCGCCCCGAGCCGTGATGCCATTTCTTCCTAGAGTCCAGGCTGCCCTGGAGACCCTGCAGGTCTCACTCATCACCTCTTAGCGCTAACGCAGGGCGTTCTGCCGCCCAGCGCGCCCAGAGAAAGACTGAACAGAACTTATTCATCCTAACAACAGGCTTTTTACTTGAGGGACCACAAAATAACCCTGTTACCTTGCAAAGCCTTTGGGTGTTCGTTTGCTTCCCCTGGTGAGGCAGGCAGAGCTCAGGGGACTAATGTCCCCTTCATAGAAGAGGAAACAGGCCCAGGGAGGCTGGCCCAGAGCCACACGGCACGGCTGCAACACAAGCAGCGCGGGACCCGGCCTCCTGGGGCCCAGCCCACGGGGACATCCCAGTGTCAGAGCTGAGGACCCCGTAAACAGCCGGACACGGGGACTCCGCTGTATGTCATTCAAGCTCCAGTGATTCGGGCGCTTGTGCTGCCTGAGGCCTCCTAGGATCTCACGTCTGGTGCCAGGGCTGCTGGACCGACGTGCTGAGGAAGAGAAAGTACTGATCCATGGAAGATCAGATCCCAGAAATACTGTGAGGGTCACCCCGTCTGGGGCCGGCCGGTTTGCTTGGTTAGAATATGGGCCTAATAAGAGCAGGCCACAGGGCAAACTATGCCTCAGTGACCCCAGCAAGCGTCCCCCCGCCTAACTGGTCATCCTTCAGAAACTGCCACTGGCTCAGCAGAGGACTAATGTCATCGACCAGCATGTCAGCCCTCTTGGGGACACACGTCAATGCCGATGAGCCGCCTGACGGTGGATCAACAGGGACCCCATGTAAGAAAGGACTTCACGCCCTTTAGCCAACCATTTGGAAGTTTCATGACTGGTGAATTAATAAAAAAGCACTTTGGCATTTATCGAGTGGTTCTGAATCTCTGGGCCATAAATGACACCCCTTCCACACAAGGCCATTAAAATCCCACCCTCTGCACCTCTCTCAGAAAGAAAACTTCACCTGGGTCTCCATGACCAAGGGGACCCCCGCTGAGCCTAGTGTGTCGTTCTGGACCTCCCCAGCCTCGCATCCCTGCATTCTGGGGCCTGAAGTTGTCCTGGAGGACACCTGGGCCATGGGGACAGGTAGACGTACAGAGCAATAACCACACATTAATCACCTAAATCTTTATATCGATGCCACAAGGTAGGCATGACCACTCCCAGTTCACAGATAAAGAAACTACGGTTCAGGGAGGCTGAGTAACTTGTCCAAGGTCACACAGCTCGTAGGTGACAGACTTGGAATTTGAACGTGGTCTGAGGCCCAGGTTCCCACTCTTCCCCCCTTCAGCTGCATGTAGACAGCAGTTGCCCACAGTCAGGCCAACTCCCACACTGCCCGCCGGGGACTGTGTGAGCCCGAACCTCGGCCCCCACCTGCCCCAGCTCCCAACCAGGCAGGAGCGGGGGTACCCAGGGTTGGTGCCCGGACCTCACAGCCTCCCGCCTCAGCGTCTGCCTGAGGCGGGAGGCCCGGCCGATGAAGCTGGCAAGTCAGGCGGTGAGGACTGGCCCTGCCAGCTCCACCTCCATCCAACCACAGTGCCAGCAGAAGCCCAGGCTGCCACCCGCCCTCCAGGTGAGCAAGACAGGGCACTTCCCTCTGCCCTTTTACAACCAGCAGGGGTGCCAGCTCCGGGCCAGGCTGGTGGATTTGAGAGAACCATCGCATTTGGGACTCAAAACAAAAGCTGGTGAGGACAATCTGCCCCATAGACCCTGGGCAAGGCGACGTTGCCTCGACCCCACGGCCGCTGTCCAGGGGGCGGTGGGGAGAAGCTCCCCCAGTGTCAGCTTCCCACCTCCCGAGGGTGCAAGGGTTCCTCAGCACCAGAGAGCCTCACATGAAAGCCTTCGTAACTGGTGTATGTGCATACATGTGTGTGTGCCTGCGTGTGTGCATGTGTGCATGCATGTGCGTGTGCATGTGTGCATTGTGTGTACACGTGTGCATGTATGTGTGCGTGTGTGCATGTACATTGCTTGTGTGTGCATGTGCATTGTTGCATGTGTGCATTGTGTGTGCATGTGTGCATGTGTGTAGAAAGGAATCAGATTAGCATTTCCCTAAGTTATTCCCGCAGGACGTTCTTAGGTGCTAAGTGACAAAGGAGGTCTAAGTTTTGGAGACTCTAAATGGGGTTAGGCAGTTAGCGTTCTTCACTCAGGACCCCCAGAAGCTTTAAGTGCTTGCACACGTGGGAGCAGAGAGAGAGAGAGAGAGAGGGAGGAGGTGATGTGAGCCCCCGCCCCAACCTTGTCTCCCTGCAGGGAGCCAGTCTGGGCCACAGTCTGCCTCAGCCCAGGTGAAGGGAGATCCTGGGGCCCCAGGCAGACATCCCCCTGGAGCACGTTAGTGGCAGACCAGCCAGGCATGGCCTGAGGGGGCCTCTGCCTCAGCTGAGCGGGTCCCACGATGGGGACAGCCTCCCAGGGGAGTTGGTGTGTCCAGGTTTCAGCCAGCAGGAGAGGCTGGTGGGCAGGCTGCTGTCAAAGGCGGATTCAGGATGGGGCCCGAGCAGACCTGCATCATTATTTACAGAATTTGAGACGCCCCCTCCTCTGCCCCCAGTCAGCCTGACCAGCTGACCCAGATTCCCAGAATCTCTGTCTTGTCGGGGCTGGAACAGCAAGAGTGACCTCGCTCAGTAATTCTCAAGCTGTAACGTGCATGTGGCCCCTTGGAATCTGGTTAAAATGCAGGCTCTGAGCCTCTGCGTTTCCACCAGCCCCCAAGGGGTGCTCCTGCCGCCCGCCTGTGGACCACACTTAGCAGCGAGGTCCTAGCCAGTCCAGGAAGGCTCCCTGGAAGAGCAGACCTACTAGAGAGGGGAGACCGGAAGGAAAAGGTACCAAGAAGCAGAGCTGGGGCTGCAGAATCATAGGAAAGTGGGGAGAGCCTGACAGCGAGGACTTTGCGGTCCCGGACTTGAAGCAGGCACGGGGTGGGAGGCCCAAAGGAGGCCCAGAAGGTGGACGCCAAGGCCAAGCAGCCGGCCAAGTCTGCCCCGGACCCCACGGGGAGGGTGACAGTGATTCACATGCAAGGCCTGGGGACCCCACCCAGGTAAGCCCTAATTCCTTGGGAGAGGGGTGTGCCGTCGGCTCCCCCCGCGGCTGGGGGCTGCAGGGCAGGGCAGGGTGGGCCCATCTTCCCATGACCAGCGGCCCCAGGCTTGACTCAGGAGGGAGAGGGCAGGAAGGACGGGCGGCCAAGGCCCGCCCTGTGCCCGGGGCTGGGGGAGGGGCGCCTAAGCTGGGGGAATCTGGGGGGAGGCAGAGGGGGCTGGGCACCCCGGGAAGGAGAAGGACAGGGGACACACACAGTGTCCGAGATGCCAGCAAACACTCCCAGGCTTCCCCCGTGCGCCAGCTGCTGCTCTGAGCTCTCAGATCTAAAGAAGCTCGTTTCATCCTCACAAAGACCCAGTGGTCACGTCACCCCGTTTTACAGGCGAAGAAACGGAGGCACAGAAAGGTCACTTAGCAAGTCTGTGTTACAACTGGGACTAATGCACGGCGGGTGGCTTCAGAGGCTGTGCCCTTAACAACGGGCTCCTGGGCTCCCCACTTCCCACCTGCCGCACCCACCGGCCCAGCCCCGGCCCAGCAGGTGCAGGATAGGGTCTGATGGCCAGAACAATGGTCCCACTGTCGGCTGGCAAGGCAGCCTGATCTCCTTCCTGGGAAGAACTCCTTTCCTACTGGTCCCCACAACCATTCACTCAGGGTCCTGCAGCCCTGGCCTCTCCATTGCCACCAGCTGAAAACTCTGTGAATTCCCTTCCAGTGATAAATTCTTTTGAGTGTCAAATATCCAACTGCCCCGGCCCCGGGGCCACGGATCTCTCTGTTCCTTTCCCAGCAGCAAGATTCTCTCTGACCTTTTTAGAGCACTGGGGATGGGTGGCCCGTCCCGTGCCAGCCTCAACTCCCTGGGAATAGACGGGCATTCATTCATTCATTCAACAAACAGTTCCTGCGCACTTCGTGTGCCAGCCACACTCTTGATGCTGGGGATTCAGATGGGAATTTGGCAAAAAAGACAAATCCTGGGTCTCTTCGAGCTGACAGTGAATGGAGACAGAAGAAAAACAAGATAAACCGTGAAAACACACAGTATGCAGACAATGAATAATAAAAGGGGAAAGGGACCGGAAGCGCCACGGGGAGGGGAGGGCACGGCAGGGTTAGCCTTTGTGCCAGGGATGCCCACCTCCAAGAGGCGAGGCTTCCTTATGAAAGTCTCATTTTTATCTCAGTAACGGCCACAACCGAGCCCCAGCGAAGCCCCTTCCCTGCAGGGTGGTGGGTCAAGGCCCCGGACTTAGCCGTTTTGGTTCTTTCAACCGTCACATCTTAGTTTTGAAGACTCCATCCTAACCCACCTCAAACGCCTGCTTCATATTCAACTCACAGCGCCCCACCTTCCCCTCCGCCAGCACGCACAGACCTGGGGGACAGGGCCTGCGCTCCACCATCCCCCACGCCTCTTTCCCCGCGGACCCCACTCGTGGAGGTGGGCCAGGGAAAGGAGACGGCGGCTCTTCCCTGGTCCCACGGGTATCAGGCCACCACCCCACCCCACCCACGTAGAGGCTCCATCGGGTCCTCCGCTTCATCGTCTGCAGGCTCAGAGGGGCCGGAGGGCGACCGAGAGGTGGGTCGTGGAGGGGCCAGTCCAAGCGGCAGACTCACCGGACTGCAGCTCTGGGCCATGCTGTGATGCGCCCCCTTCTCTTCAGGGACACTAAACCATGCCTGGGACCCCACGCTCCCAGCCCCCCAGCTTTCCACAGTCAAGCCCCCCAAACCGCCTTCTCTTGCCCTGGGGGAGGGGTAGCTACTTTGAGCCTTTCTAGAGCTTACGGTGACCCCTCCCCATCCTGTCCCCTGCAGCTGGTCCCACAGCGCCCTACGCACACCTCAGCCTCCATGGACGGGAGAAGCCCTGGAAAGGTCAGGCCTCCCCAGCCGTGGTAGCCGAGGCCCTGGCCAGCGGCCCAACCTGTTTCTTCCAGCCCGTCTCTTCTGACTCTGGGAGGACCATGAGCCCCATCACAGCCCCCCGTCCAAGCTCCCCCAAGCCCCACCGGCCACACACAGTCACCCCTGGGCCCCATCCTGGGTCTGGGGGCGTCCGGGGCACACACAGGTGGTGTGGTCTGCCCCACGGAGGACGCACCCAGGGTAGAGGCCTCGCAGGCCCTGGATCGTGGCAGAAAGCCGGGGTGCCAGGCACCCCGACTGTGGCTAGAGCAGCAGTGGTGGGGGTGCGGGCACTGTTTCCAGTCCTGGGCCACAGGAGCCCTCATGGCAGAACGCAGGATGGCTGCATCCCAAAGCCCACGGCTGAGCCCAACTGCGTGTGTGTTTCTCCTGTAGCAAGACTTTCCTGGTGAAGGAACCTGAACGGGCTCAACTTCTGGGGCAAATGCCCATCTCGCTGTGGTGCGTCTCTGAGCAGCTCTGGTTCAGAGCAGCTGGTCTGGGGGCACGTCCCTCGGGCGTCAGACTGCTCTTCCCACCAGGCCCTCCCGGGTCTGGGGTGACGCTGGAGGGACCAGGTGAGGCGGGCCTGGGGAGTGGATCAGAACCTGCGCACTGGAAACAAAGCAACCTGCAGGGCACTCTCGCCACAAGATTCTACACCAACGATCTCAGAACCCCATCTCCTCATCTCCTCCACCCCCAGCCAGGACCTCAGCTGCCCCACCTGCTGCCCCACCGTCGCCACGGTAACAGCCTCCCACCTGGACTCCCCACGTGCCTTCTGGCAGCTTCACAGCCAAAGTGATTTTTTTTTTCATTATTCTAGGTATATTTTATTGGTAGTATCCTTCACTGTTTGCAGATGACATGATACTATACATAGAGAATCCTAAAGATGCCACCAGAAAACTACTAGAGCTAATCAATGAATTTGGTAATGTAGCAGGATACAAAATTAATGCACAGAAATCTCTGGCATTCCTATATACTAATGATGAAAAATCTGAAAGTAAAATCAAGAAAACACTCCCATTTACCACTGCAACAAAAAGAATAAAATATCTAGGAATAAACCTACCTAAGGAGACAAAAGACCTGTATGCAGAAAATTATAAGACACTGATGAAAGAAATTAAAGATGATACAAATAGATGGAGAGATATACCATGTTCTTGGATTGGAAGAATCAACATTGTGAAAATGACTCTACTACCCAAAGCAATCTACAGATTCAATGCAATCCCTATCAAACTACCACTGGCATTTTTCACAGAACTAGAACAAAAAATTTCACAATTTGTATGGAAACACAAAAGACCCCGAATAGCCAAAGCCATCTTGAGAAAGAAATACGGAGCTGGAGGAATCAGGCTCCCTGACTCCAGACTATACTACAAAGCTACAGTAATCAAAGTGATCATTTTTGAAACGTAAACCAAAGTGTGTCCTCCTGCCTGAAACCTTCCGTGACTTCCCATCACACTCAGAGGAAAATCGACCCCCTTCGCCCGGCCCCCAGGGCCCTGCCGGCCTCCCTGACTCCTCTCCCACCTCCTCTTGCCTGGCTCTCTCAGGCCCCGGGTCACACCAGCCTCCCTGCCCTGCATTCCCTCTGCTCCCCGACAGCTCCGCTCTCCTCCTCTGTGGACGCCTGTTCACCCTGGGCACCAACCCAGCCATGGCTCCCACGTTCCACATGTGTGTGTCTAAGTGTGTACATGTGCGTACCTCTATCTGCATATTAGTATCTATCTGTTCATCGGCTTAATGTGTTTACTTTCTCTCTCCCTGGTCTATGAAGACCTGGAGCACCTGCCCTGTTGCCAGTTCTGACCCCGACAACAGTCACGACCTGCCCTAGGCTCTGTGCTCACTGCGTGTGTGTTGGATTCACGGAAGGATGGATGAGCCTCACGGTAGAAAGACTGGTCGTCAGTCAGACCCGGTGCTCACGCTGATGTCACGTGAGTGAGGCGAACGTCTCGACCTCTCAGGATCAAAGTTGTTCTTTTTCTAGTTTCAGTTGTTTGGGGTTGATTCAGTGCTTTGACTATACAAGCTAGTACAGCTATCATGTGACAGTTTTGCCTTATTTTCCCTCCCCGTCAATATTTGATGTTCAGATGATCAGTTCCTGTACCAGACAGGCTGGATGAGAATGACCTCTTCCTCCATCCGTTCACCATATGGGGCCGGACACTGGGCTCCACAGATGACTAAGCCAGGGCCCCAGGAAGCTCCCAGGGTAGAAGGAGAGAGATGAGAAAACCAACCACCACAGCGGAAAGGGGTGAGGCTGATGTTAACCTGAGCAAGGACAGCTGCAAGACCCCACGCTCACCAGCCAGACCGCCAGCAGGGTGCCCAGGGAGCCATCAAAAGCTTGCAATACACAGATATGAATGTTATTTCACACTCTGTTTCCCACCATCAGGACTGCTGCACGCAGACTTTGCATCATATAATCAGAAATTATTCAAACATTTGTTGGCTAAAATACAGAAGCAATTGCTTGAAAATACACTTTTCTTGGTTTCTATCAGATACCCAATTTGGTACAAAGCGTACCATGCAAATAATTTAAAAATCATAATCAAAACCACAAAGGTCCTGCCCTGCATGGCCTTGGATGAGTCACCCAACTTCTTTGAGCTCCAGTCCCTCATGTAGAGGGTGTTATTTATGGGGGCCCTGACTCGGTGTGGGACTGAGATGGCGCACGTGAGTTATGCACGGTGCCCCGGCACACAGCAAGGGCCTGATGTTGATCTAACATCATCTGTCTGCGTCATCGTGGAGCCGGCTTATAAGTGATGCCCACTACTCACCGCCTGCCCTCAACCCCAGAAGGTAGGAGATGTGGAGCCAGAGGGGTGACTACTTCAAGTCCAGAGGAAAAAAAAACTGCTTGTCCATTACCACCGAGCAGAAATGAAGTGACCCCTCCCTCCATTCTCAGCAACGTGCACCCGTGGGCTGCTCCTCTGGGGAACTGGCAGGGGAGGGGTGGGGGGAGGGGAGGGGTGCGGCAGCTTGTGCTCAACAGGGTCTCCCGACCCTCCCCCTGCAAGCCCAGCACGTGATCTCAGCCTCATCTCAGCAATTCTCAGCCCGGAGCCTCCAGGGACCCACACCCCCTCCAGCCCGCCCTCCGCTTTCCTGAAGAGCAGCCCTGCCCGCCTCCTGCGGGGTGCCAGTGCTGGGCCCCACTTTATGCGGAAACTGCTTTGGGACTGGGGGAGTGCCGGGCCACGGGGCGGGGCTGCCCCCTGGGGCCTGGGCGCTTAGCGCCAGGTGGAAACAGTTTTCTTCTGAGTCTTCCAATGGGAGCCATTTAAATTCCTGTAGCCATTGGGGTGGAGGCTGAGAACCGGGGATGAGCGGGTGGGTGGAGCTGAGGCTCCAGGGAGGGTGCGGGGAGGGCGTGGGGCGCCCAGACCTGGCCTCTGAATCACAGGTCCAGAGTGAAGGGCCTTCAGCGTGGGGCTCTCAGGAAGGCATCGCCCGGGAGGCCACAGGAGCTGGTCTTCCCCTCAAGACTGCTGGGGAAACCGCGACTTGAGCGAGGCCCCGAGGGACGGACAGGAGAGCGGGAAGGAGGGCCGTCCAGGGACAGGGAGGAGAGGGCGGCGGTGGGAGAGTGCGGGACGTTTGGGCAAACAGAAGAGCTTTGCTCCATCTGGCTGGACTGCGGGGGCTGCAAGCGTTCCCTGGGGCGTCCCTGTCACCCCAGCAATACAGGGCAGCCAGGCCCAGCCCCTCCACCCTGGGGTCCCTCTCTGTGCAGTCGGGGTGACCCAGCGGCAAAGCAGTGACAGGTGCTTCCTGATACCCCCCAACCCCGTGCTCACAAGGATGGGCTGTCATTACCCCGAGAAGGGGGAGGTCCCTGAGTCCCCGCCCCTCTGGGCAAAGCCCTGAGGAAGTCCCCATCTGCTGCTCATTCCAGAGCCACCTTCAGGCTGGTCTTCCCGTGCTGAACAGGGCACATCCCCTGTCTGGTCCCCCAGCTCCCAAGGGGGCAGAGAGGCTGCCAGGAGGGGCTGCTGTTTCTGGGCTGGCGGGGAGGAAACAGAGTCCAGCCCTGCCCTCCTGCCCCGCATTGACCCAGGCCACCCCAGCGGGCTCCCAGGGTTCCCGGGGGGCGGGGGCACTCTGCAGTTGGGGAGGCTTGGGGTGCTCCCAGCAGCAAGGCCCGTGAGCTAGGCCGTCCTGGCTCTGGAGCCGTAGATCCGGTTCAAACCCCAGCTTTGCACTTACTAAGTGAACGCCCTCAGACAGCGCCTAAACCTCTGAACCTGTTTCCCCATCGACAGGGGATGTGGCCTGGGGACCGTGGGTGGTTGGCCAGAGAGGACACGTGTAAGGCCGCCAGCACAGGCGTGCACGGGGCAGAGTGAACAACACATGAGGGCGTGCTGTGTGTGGGGAAAGGGGTGGGCCTGCCCTCTCCCAAGCATTGCTCCAGTTCACACTGTCTCCGCCCGGGTCGGCCTGGCGGGCAGGCTGGACTTCCAGGGGAAGCGAGCCCAGGGAGGCCAGTGCCACGGCGACCCCGCAGGGACACAGACACCTGGGCAAGTGGGGGAGTCTGGCCAGGAGGAGCGCCACCACCCACCCCTGGCCCCAGGGCAGGCCCTGCCCCACCCTTTCAAGAAACCAGACTGCAGTATCAGGGGTGGAGCCCCAGGTGGGAGCCAGTTCTGCCACTTCCTGGCAGGATAAGTGGCGCCGACCCAGCCAGCGCCAGGCGGGGACGGCCAGCAGCAGCGGGGTCATGCTGCCCCCAGCCACTGGGGTATCTAAAGGAGAAGGCCTGACCTGGAACCCAGAGAGAAAAGAGGCTTCGGGGGGCTCCGTAGACCCCGCACGAGGAGGGCCGGCCAGGGCCCAGCGCTGCTGACCTGGCTTCCACACACCTTGAGCCCTGGAGGGGGCCGGTGACAGGTTACGGCCAAAATAGCAGAGACAGCGGCCCACATTCATCACACACTTGATGGGCCGTGTGCTGGTTACCGCACAGGTGCGGCTCGGTTTTTCAGATAAGGGAACTCAAGCACAGAGAAGGCAAGTAATTTGCCCAAAGCCACAGAGCTGGGAAGTGCAGGGCTGGACTTTGACGTGGTCTCCAGCTGGAAGCGCTGGGTTTCAAGGCAAGCAGGCCCCAGCAGAGCCCGTTGTTGTCTCTTAGCTTTTCCACCTTGAAAGTGGGCACAATATGAACCAGCTCTGCCCTGGACGTGCACCAGTGTGGAGAGAGAACCTGAGGGACGGGAAGGGTCTCCGTCTCTGACCCAGAGCCTCGGAACCCGGAGATCATTTTCCCTGAGCACGCGCGTACACAGGGGGCCGACAGATCCCCGAGGCAAGGGGTGTGGCCAAAGCAGGGCGAGGTGGGGCCCGGAAGGATTGGGGCGCCTGGGGTTCGGGAGACGCTGGGCACAGCAGGGGTCAGGGTGTCTGGTGGGCAGCTGGTCAGGACACCCAGGCCGGCTCCTGGCCATCCCCCACCTTTAGCGTCTGGTTCTGCCCCTGCTGCGTGGACAGCACAAGAGTGATGGAATAAAGGAAGAGCTGAGGGGGAGGCGGGTGCGCCCCCCCCGGGCACCACCACATCCTGAGTCCATCGAAGGGTTTCGGTGCACACGTCCTGGTCCCCCCGCTTCTCAGGAGAGAATGGGGAGCGCGCACACCCTTGCCTTGGACTTGGAGGGGCCCCTGCCCTAGGCTCTGGGCCTGGCCCTCACTCACCCTCTCCTTGGTGAGCCCGCCTGCCCAGACCCTTCGCTTATGGACGGTGCTTACGGAAGGGCACACAGGGGCCTGCTGGCCTCCAGCCAGAGGCGGCACTCGGGTCAAGGGTAGGTAGGGCTCGTTTCACGATGCCAGGGTGGGGACTGGACAACCTGCCACAGTCAGAGCACGGCCAGCTCTGCATGGGGATGGCGCTGGGGCACCCGAGGGCCTCTCCTGGACACCGGGGGACCTCAGGAGAAGAGAGAAGCGGGACCTGGCCTCAGGGAGGTTCAGAGCAAGGCAGCGAGGCTGCCCTCCGCGTCCGCCTCTGCATGGGGTTTTCAAAGGCAAGACCGTGTCCACTGGAGCAGAGAGACGGGCATGAGGACCCTGTCGGGAGGGGAGGTGCAGCGCTCAGCATGGAGACCTCACCATCATTCCGTCCTGCTGCTCCAGGGAGATGCTGGGACACAGGAAGCACAGCCCGTGGGGACTTGGTGGTGGTTGGAAAATTCTGGTGTCCACTTCTGGGCTCGATGCCCCTCTCTCTGGGGGCAGGAGAGGGGACCATTACGGGGGAGGGGCTGGGACACTGATGCAGCTGTCGACTGGGGAGCGTGAGGGGGGCCGTGCCCAGGAGCTCTGGTGGGTCTCCTGGGGGCAGAGGTGAGAGCCCCCCGTGGGCCCGAGGTCCTGCCATGTGCCTCCCTGCCCTTTCGGGCCGGTGCAGGGGGCCCTCCTGGTCCCACCACAAGCCCTCGGGCTCCGTGAGCGCGTCAGGCTGGCCCCTGCTACCAGGGCCTATGTCTGTGCTGCACCTTTTCCCTCCCTGCCCGCCACCCCCCAACTTTCTCCTCCTCACCCTCTGGGGCCTGGTGAGGACACCATTTCCTCCAGAAAGCCCTCCTACCTGCCAGGGCGAGGCCGGGGGGCCCTGGTCTGCACTGCCTCAGCCCCCGTGCACCCCTGCTATCGCGCGGAGCTGGAGCCTTCTGCTGCTGTGTCTCTCCCCGACGGGGCTGCGCGCTCCTGAGGGGCGGGCGGCCCTGTCTAATCACAGCGCCCCTGCCCGGCACAGCAGCTCACATACATTTGGGGCTCAGGAGACATTTACTGAATGAGTCAGTGAATGAACAAGGAATGAGGCCAAGACCCCAGGCCCCACCCCTCCCAGGCGCCCTGGGACCATAGTCTCTTCATCTCAGCATCTACCACGGGGCTCGGCACACAGCACAGGACAAAGAGGCCCACACGTCTCTCGAGCATGGAAGGGCAATGCCCAGAGAACAGGAAACTTGCCCTCCGTGCGTAAGAGGTGGCGTGACCGTGACAGTTACAGGCCAGCAGTGTGTGCAGAGCAGGGAGAAACGAGCTCACTCTGCCTGGAAGAGGGTGGGAGGCCCCACCCCACCCTGAAGTGTGCACAGTGCCCCTTCCGGTGGAGGAGTGAGAACCGAGCGGAGGACCCCGCACGGAGGGACAGCTGCGTGCAGGGGGCCCCAGAGCGCAGGGCGGCCCGCCCCCTCCCCCGCGGCTTCCGCGTCCTCTGCCGACTGGACCAGGGCCCCGTCCTCTTCAGCTCAGGGACCCTGCGACCCCGGCTCCCAGTTCAAGCCCAAGAGGACCAGATGGTGGGGGGAACCGGGGCCCGCAGACGGGCCCAGGCCTCTGAGGCGTGAGAAGCCGCCTGATGAAACGCCTCCTTCCTCCGCCCGCTTCTCGCACCCCGGCCCAGAGAGGAAGACAGCAGGTGTGCACAGAGGCCTCATTGTTCCCGGGAGTGACTCACTCGTGAAGCCTGGGGGCCCTGAGGTGCCGCCAGGGGCTCCCATCACAGCCTCTCTGCCCTGCGGCCCAGGCTGGGGAAAGCGTGGGCATCCCCGGGCCGCGGTCGAAAGCCCTGGTCCAGGGGCCTGTGTCCCTGAGGGCTGCTGTCCGCCCCGAGTCCCTGGGAGGCCAGGGTGCGCCTCAGTTTCCCTCCTTCTAAAGAGAAGTGACAGGATGCCGTGGGTGCTTGGTGGCCTTTATTACTGGCTAGGGTGGGCGTGGGGGCGTGGTCGGGCACGAGTGCGGCTTCCAGCTGGGCCAGCTCCTGGTCTGTGGAAGGAGTCGGCCTCCGGGGCTGGAGGACCCGGGGAGCCGGGGGTGTGCAGGGCGGGGACACAGCGGGGAGAAGATCCTGGGAGAAGGAGGCTCGGCCTCTGAGGAGGCTGCGGCTCTACTTCCAGCGCCCGGTGACTTTGGCCTTCCCACGGGTCTTGGAGCTGCAGGAGAAGCAGGGCCCAGTGAGACAGGACGCGGGGCAGCCCTCCATGGTGGGTAGGTGGGGGGCGTGGGGGCTGCTGAGGGCTGAGAGGGGCAGGGGGCCGCCTGGAGCTGCCTCCAGAGGCCCAGCAGGGCAGCAGCCTCAGGCGGGGGCGAGCTCTTTGACCCAACAGGAGAGGAGGAAGGGGTGCGAGGCCTGGGAGACAGGAAGGAGGGGAAAGGGGGCAAGAGGGGGATGGAGGTCGGATGCTCACACTTTCTGGTTGTCATTGATCCTGTTGCGGAGAACGTTGATCTGTACGAAGAGGAGGAAAGAGAGAGTGACCCCGCCGGCACCCACTCGGCTCAGGGCCCGGCTGGCCTGGGGATGGGGTGGGATAGGACCAGTGGGCTGAGCCGCTCTCTTGCCTGGCGCCTGTGCTGCCGGGACCCCGCTACTTCTCCCAGGACCCCACACTAGGGCCCCGGGCCATCACGGTGAGAAGTAAGAGGCTGCGTCCCTGGTGAGGTCCCCACCACCACCTCCACCGGGAGGCCTGGCCCGTGCATCCTGGTCCCCCCGTCGTGCGTGCTCAGTGAGCTGAGCTGCTGCCTCGAGGCCAGAAGTGGGGAGACCCCAGGGCTGGAACCCCAGGAAGTGTCTGCTCAGCCCCAGCGAACCCTCAGACTCCAGAAGCACCAGCCAGCCCGGCGGTGGGCGCTGAGCACCGTCACACGAGGCAGCGGGCGGGCAGGTGAGCAGGACGGTGTGGGGCTGCGGACGGGGCCGGCCGGCTCACCTCGTATTTCTGCTGCTTGAACTTCTCCTGCAGGTCAAACTTCTCCGCTTCCAGGTCGTAGATGCTCTGCTGCAGCTCCTTGGCCTTCTCCCTGCACAGGCCGAGGGCGGGGGCGGTAAGGAGGGGCCCCGGACCGCTCCCCTTCCCGGCCTCCCCCCGCTCCAGGCCTGCCAAGGCCCCCACCCCGGCTGACTGCAGTGCCCGGGACTGAGGACGGGGCACCGGCGCCGCCAGGACACAGCCCCGAAGCGCGGAGGGGGCGGCGGGGGTGGGGGCGCACCGACACCGTGCGCAGGTGGGGAAGGGGAGCGGGGCTCTGCCGCCCCGGCCAGCCCGTCGCGGTCCCGCCAAGCCGCCGACGGAATAAGTGGGGCGGCAGCGCCCCCTGGCGGCTCAGGCGAGCCGGTGCCCCTGCCCTCGGCCCGACGCCCCTCGCTCGCGGGTGCGGCCCCAGCGTGCGGGCCGCCACCTCAGCTGGTCTTCCCACCTCAGCTGGTCTTCGTTCAGGTGATCGATGGCCAGCACCTTCCTCCTCTCGGCCAGAATCTTCTTCTTCTTCTCCCGCTCCGTCTGCCTCTTCCCACTTTTACGCTCCGTCTGGGGGGGGTGAGAAGCAGGGGAATGGGTTAGTGAACACCCCCTCCTATCCCCACACCCCCAAACCCAGCGGGGACAGAGGCTCGGCCTTGCAACCCCCAGGCCAGCCACTGCCTGGGCTCCCCAGGAAACAGACAGGTGGGGGCTCCCTGGACCCCAACCTCCCCACATCTCCCCCCAGCCCGACGCCTCCCCCTCCTGGGGCTCCCCAAACTACGAGGAGGAGGAGGGTTTGAGGACTGGCACCCACCTGGGCCTGCAGAGCCAGGACAGCAAGAGGAAGACCCAGAGAGAAAGATGCAAACAGTGACAGAGACAGAGAGAGGGGAGGGCACAGGGACACAGGCAGAGACACGGGAAGGAGAGGGTTCAGCCGCGCCGCGGGCCACCTTAGTTACTGGACGCGCGTCCGGGGTGGGGTGGGCGTGTTTGACAGCAGGGCCCCGCCCGTAGGGTCGCCGTGGGGCGCAGGGGCCAGGAGGCTGGCCCAGTTCTGAGCTGGGGACTTGGAAATCTAAGAAAATGTTCTGATGTGTCCGCTGCACAGACAAGTTCAATTTCCCATCTCTCCGCCCCTGGGAATGGAGTATCTGGTGGGGATGGGCACCAGCACTAGGGTGTGGGGGTGAGCTCCCAGGAGCAAACCAGCCTGCGTCTAGGCAGCACTTAGCCGCACTCCAGGGTAGCTCATCTGACCCTCTCAAAGCAGGCAGGGTGGACATTAACCCCATTTGACAGATGAGCAGACTGAGGCCCCAGGATTGCATGAGGCCACACACGGTGGATGTGAGACGGGGCACAGGGCCTGCCGGCTCCACCAGCCGGCGTGGGGCTAGGGCTGGGAGGGGCAGTGGTGTTCTGGGCTCTGCCCACAGAGCTCATCCCAGCAGCCCCTCCCAGGGAAAGCCAGCTGCGCGAGAGCCAGCTTCGGGTCTGGCGTGAGAACTCGGTCTCGCAACAGCGGCTGGACATCTCTTCCCGGGATCCCGTGCACAGTCACTCCTCACGACACAGGACGCCTGGAGGCCCCCCACCTTCTGGATGTAGCCTCCAAAATGCATCATGTTAGACAGAGCCTTCTTCTTCCGGGCCTCATCCTCAGCCTTCCTCCGGTTCTCCTCCTCCTCTCGGCGGGCCCTCTCCTCCTGGTTTCCGGCAGGGAGGGAGTGGATTAGGGGTGGGGGCCGGACACCCTGATTCTGGGCTGGCGCTGGCGGTCTTTGTGGCCAAGCAGACTGTGCTGAGGACTGAGGGCACTCCGGGCATGGGGCCTGGTGCTGGAGTTTGTCGGCCGGGGACATGGGACCGAGCGAGCGGGGTCCCAACTCCTGACACTGAGGCCCACCACAACCAGGCCAGGAGCAGGATGCCCCAGGGGTCGGCGGCATCACTGAGGCGGGGCCCCTGGCAGCAGCACAGGACGGGGGGCCACGACACCTCAGCTCCCAGGGGGCGCGCTGGGCAGGGATGAGGGTGGGGGGGGTCCTTAAACGCTCAGTGCCTTTCTGTCTAGTTCGCCCAGACAACGCCCAGCGCCCAGCGGGTGCTCGCTGTCCCTGACCGAGTCCCTGTCTGCGAACAGAGGGCCGGGCGGGGGTCGCTCACGGCCAGGCGGGTCTGCCGCTCTTTCTCCCGCTGCGTCCGGATCCGCTGCTGCTCTGCCCGTTCCGCCCGCCGTTTCTCCTGCGGAGGGAGCGCCCGCTATGGGACTGACCTCAACGCCTGAAAAATGTCGGGTGGGCTTCTCCGTGTCCCCTGAGTGTCCCCCCACTGGCCGCTGCCCTGTGCTGGAGACAGAGGCCACGTCCTGCTGTCGGCCAAGCAGCACAGGAGGTAGAGAGGAGAAAGGAAGCCGAATAGCCTCTTGTCCCCGGGAGCATGGTTCGGGATTCCGGAGGCCACCGCATCTTCCCTCCGTGAGTGGCGGGGCAGTTGGCGGGGGGGTGCCCGGGGGGAGTGAGGTGGGGGGCAGAGATGATGACTCAGCTCCAGCCCTCGGGGGGAGGGTGCTGGGGCCTCAGGGGCTCTCTCTGGACCCCCCACTCCCGGCCCCGGGAGGCGTCCGACACCCACGATCCTGTCCTTGAGGGAGACCAGCTCCTGTTCCTCTTTCTTGCGGTTCTCGAAATGCGCCTCAATCAGCGTCTGCAGCTCGTTCAGGTCTTTCTCCATGCGCTTCCGGTGGATGTCCTGGGGGGGTGCGGGACTCAGAGGCTGCCCACCGCCCCCATGCCAGGGGGGAGGGGCCGCGCCCAGGACACTGTCGGGCACTGTGTGCCCCCCGCCCGTGACCACCCCTCCGCCAGGAGGTCCCGAGCTCTCTCCCAGGGGGCCTGCCCTCTCCGAGACTCCACTCACGTCGAAGTCCACTCTCTCTCCGTCGGGAATCTTGGGCGGCACCAGGTTGGGCATGAACAGCCTGGTGGGCAGACGGAGGCGTGAGCACCAAGCCCTCCCTGGACCAAGGAGCTGCGCTGTTTGGGCGGGCAAGGTCCTCTCCTTCCTGCAGAAACGCGGCCGCCACTGCGCAGCCACCGGCACGGCAACACCAGCGTGGCGTGCACACAGGAGCCCCCAGGCCGCTCAGCACCAGGGTCCCACGGCGCCTGCACGTGCCATCACGTTTACCCACAGATTAGGGACCACTCATCTCACTCAAGGAAGCCGAGACTCTGAGACATAGCGCCTGGTTCAAAACCACCAGCCAGGAAGGAGAGAGGCTGCACAGGTGACAGCTTGGCTGACCCACGGGACCTCCCCAGGAGCCCAGGAGGCCGCGCTGGTCCCCACCCCCTCCCACACTCGCCGTGGGACTCCAGGCCCTGGGCGCTGGGCCTTGGTTTCCCGTCTGCCTCCTCTGTGTGGGGCTGAACCGAGACACTGCAGCGCTCACACCAGCGGGGGAACGGGGAAGGGGCTGAACTGTCGGGCCGGGCTAGTTTCAGACCATCCACTCAAGCCGGAAGGCACCGCGGGGAGACGCCTGCATGTGCTGAGACGCCATCAGCTGGTGGCGTTGGCGTTCCCGAAACCCCCATCCCACCCAGCACCCAGAGCTCCCAGGCAGTGTCACGTGTGTGGCAACAAGTTGCCCTGTGTGGCCCTTCGTGACGCTCTGAAGCCACAGGCCGAGGCTGACGCACTTTCACTGCTTGGCTCCCCCGAATTTTCTTCCCTCTTCCCCCCGGTCCCACCTCAGCCAGTGAGGATGCAGTCCTAGCTCTCCTGGTCGGACACGGTGTCCACCCAGGGCCACAGCTAGTTCATCCTCTTCCTCTAGATGGACACAGTGCTGACGGGGGCAGGGCCCGGAATTGGTGATGGAGTGTGGGTGGATTTCAGCCCCCATCCCCGCCCCACACACACACCCTGGCAGCAGACGGCAGAGACTCTTGTGCAGTGCACAGCCTGTGAAACCATACGTGGTGGTCTATGACCGCTGTGCCACCAGGCGCTGCGGTCCTGTCCCGGTTGTTCTCCCTCATGGGCCCTCTGCCCCCAAGGCCTCACCACTCACCTGGGCCTGGGCTTGGCCTCCTCCACTGGGCCATCTGGAAAGAAGAGAAGCACACGGCCACGGGGTCAGGAGGCCTGGGTCTGGTCCCACTATGCCCCTGAGGAGCCGGGCACCTGTGGGCCTCCGTTTCCCCGTCCACCTGGGAGTCCCTCCCAGCCCCGGGTTGCAGGAGCACCCAAAGAACTAAGCCGCAGGGCTGCAAACCCCACACTCCATCTCGGGGTTGCTCCCTGGGGGAGCCTCGGGAAATGCACGCACGCACAGCCCTCTCGTTCAGCAGTGCCTGGCCTCACAGTGAGGAGGGGTCCAAGGCACGGTCCCTGGGGGTCCTGGCCCCAGAGTCCCCTCCCGAGCCTCTGCCTCCTTGGTTGCCCCCAGACCTTCTGGCGGCCCAGGACCAGGAAGCTGATGGGGTGCGACCCTAAGACCCACTGGCTGCGCCCCTCCAGAGGCGTGACTGGGGCCACGTGGGCCCCTGGGGAAGGCTGCCGGCCAACAATGACCACAGCAGTGACCTACACCACGACCACCCGTGCCTGGGGGACTCCCCACCCTCGAGTGGTTCAGCCGGGCTCCAGGCGCCTCGTGTGTGGACGTGGCTGTGACCACTGCCCTGCCCTGCCTGGGCCCTTGGACATCTCCGCTCTCCCTTGGGCACCACCGAGGCAGCTTCTCTGCAAGGAGGAGCCCGACCTCCAAACACGCATGGTCACCGAGCTCTGTCCTGCCTTCCCCAGCCCCTCCCCCACCTCCCTGGGGTCTCCCCCAAGCTGCTGGAGGGGCTCCCCGGCCCCCCAGCACCTCCTCCCAACGCCCAGCGGGCCTCACCTTCAGCCTCTTTATCTTCCTCTTCTCCACCTTCTAAACAGAACATGAGAAATCAGTAAAGGTCCTGGTTCTGAGCTCAAACCCCTGCCAAGAGCCTCCCCACGACAGGTCCTCAGCCAGTGTGCCCTGTGGGGGTCTGGGGTCCGGAGCTGTCTGTCTGCACCTGCCCTGGGCCCAAGACCACCAGGCACCAGAGGGGCACGTGGCCAGCGTTTACTGACAGGGTGACCGAGGGCTGAGCCCCGACAGGATGAGTGGCCGCCCAGGCTGCAAAGCTCGGTCCAGGCGGATTTCTTGCTGCTGTAGGAGTGGCTCTGGGGCTCTCGCCACCCCGGACTCCAGGACAGAGCCCCCTGCGCCCTCAGCCCGGGCGGAGCCTCACCTTCCGTGTTGGTCTCCTCCGCGTCCGTCCCGCCTCCAGCCTCTTCTTCCACTTCCTCCTCCTGCTCTGGAGAAGTGAACCAGACACAGTGAAGACGCTCGTGCTGGCAGGCAGAGCTCGGGGCAGAGGTGTGGGGAGGGTCCAGCGACATCCAGGTTCCACATGAATTTGGGGGTGACTGATGTGACAAGACGGGGGCTACTCTGTTCTCGGTTTAAACCAGAAGTCCGCAAACTATGGCCCAATCTGGCCCCCAGACTGTTTCTAAATAAAGTTGTATTGGAGCACGGCCCAAGCTGCTTTCACACAACAACAGAGCTGAGCGGCTTCCACAGGGACCAGGTGGCCACAAAGCCTAAAACATTTACTATCAGCTCCTTCTCAGGGGCCTGGAGACCGGCTCTGCGCCTGGGGGCCTCTGGGAAGGCCAGGCGGGTGCTGGGCGGCACCAGGGAAGGGGTGGGGGCTGTCTGCCGGGCTCTTTCTGTCGACTCAGCCTCCCCTTCCCCACCCCGTGCCCCGATGCGGCACTACAGGGGTCAGGGGAGCGCCTGTCCCGGGCTCAGACCCTGGAGACCCTTCATCTGTATTTGAAAGAGACCAAAGCAGGACTGCGTGTGGGTGAAGGAGCCGCCCTGCATGTGGACGTATGTATGGTCCAAAGAGTCAGGGGTTTCTGTTTTCATCCACTTGCTTGGCAGGGTGTAGACCCCGCCCCAGGCAGGCACTCCGAGTAGATAGACACATTCGACAGCATGGCACCAGGCACAGGGATCCGCCTGCAGGGGGTGCTGATGAAGACCTTGACTGAGGCACTACATGTGGTGGACCCCTGGCAGGGGGGCTGGAAAGCCTGGAGGTGGGGGGGTGAGGCCAGCACGGAAATGTCCACACTCCCTGCCTCCACACTCACCACCACCCCCTGCCTCCACTCCCTGCCTCCACTCCCTGCCTCCACTCCTGGCCTCCACACCCACCTCCACCCCCTGCCTCCACACTCACCTCCACCCACGGCCTCCACCCCCTGCCTCCACACTCACCTCCACCCCCTGCCTCCACTCCCTGCCTCCACTCCCTGCCTCCACTCCTGGCCTCCACCCCTGGCCTCCACACCCACCTCCACCCCTGGCCTCCACACCCACCTCCACCCCCTGCCTCCACACCCACCTCCACCCCCTGCCTCCACCCCTGGCCTCCACACCCGCCTCCACCCCCAGCCTCCACACCTGGCCTCCACACCCCCTGCTTCCACTCTTGCTCTAGGTCTGAGTCCTCTCTGAGGCCTGGAGAGTCCTCTTCTTTGACCCCTGCAGGACCCTTACCTCAAAGAAGATCCTTCCAGAAGGGGTGAGAGGGGAGGGCTGGCTAGCAAGGACATGGCCAGGTGTGGGGTCCACCTTCAGGCCATCTTGTTAACACCTCTCCCACCGCGTCTGATGTTTCAGTTCCCACCTCACCCAGTGGGCACCCAACACCCCCAAGGGGAATGCCCCAGCTGCCCCCACATCCTCAGACGTCACTACAGAAAGTTCCCGCTAAAATTCCGTCCGTGTCTGTGCCCCCCACCCCGCCCCGTCCACCTGCAGCCATGCTCACTTGCAGGCTGACATCCCGTCCTTTCTGCTCAGGCTATTTCCAGCCCCCCAGCTGCTCTCCCCATGATTCGGTCCCCAGGCCCCTTCCATCCCGGCCGCCCTGCCCCGGGGGCTGTCCCCTAAGAGGGAGGAGCCAGCACACAACAGTGTGTGTGCAGCAGGGCGGACATCAGTCCCCTCTGGATCCTGGACTTGGAGCGGGTGGGGGACTGGCCAACCTGGGTCCCTCTCAGGAAGCACGGAAAGGGGCGTGGTCCCGCCCGCTCCACAAAGGTCCCCACCCCAGTGCAGGCCCCTCCTCATGGGGGCAACTTGGGACAACAGGGTGGGAGCACAGGGACAGGCAAAGCTGCACCGCTGTCCCATCCTCTCTCCGGGCTTCCTCTTCTGAGGTCGGGGAGCGGCAGCCGCGAGGGGAGAGGCGAGACAGGTTAGCCTGGCAGCAGGAGGACGGGGCAGGAGTGGACGGCACATGGTGGCGCGGGTGTGGGCCGTGGAGCCCAGGCCCTGACCCACCAACTCCTAGACCCGCTCCGGTGGCTTCCCTGAGCCTCAGGGATCAGCAAAGGGGAAATAAGTGCACTCCCTTCTCGGTGATGCTCGGCTGTGCCCGGGCCGTGGGGGGCACTCAGGGTATCTGCCACTTCCTGCTTCCAGACCCCAGGGCCGCCGTCTCCCTCTCACGGGGACAGAGGCCCCAGAGTGGGAACAACGCACCCTTGTCAGACCCCTCCACACCCCGACCCCGAAGGAGCCTCTCAGGGACCCACGAGACACCTCCAGTTTCCAGGAGAGCCGGGCACAGGGCAGACTTGGAAGGAAGCTGCCCCATGCAAGGAAGCACGCCCCAGCACTCCCACTCTAGGAGGGCCGACTGCCTGTAGAATGATTATCTCCTGAAGTAAGCAGAGGCCCTGGGATTGTCATCCTGTAGGCTTAGGGACACCCTTCCAGACCTCGCTCTCTTGGTCGCTGGCAGCCGGGGACTTAGCTACCAGGGAGCCAGGTGTGGTCCATTCACTGCAAGCAAGACGGACGCTCCAGGGACTCAGACCCCCACCGCAGTGGAGAATTATTTTGTTAATTCACAGCCAAATCCTGCTGTGAGTAGCAGGCAGATTGGTACCAAATCCAGAGTCTATGGCTCAAACCTCACCCCCCAAAACCTGTTGCCAGGAGCTGGCAAATCCCCCAAAGCAAAGGAAAACCCACCGTATGGAGAGTCTCTGTAGGAAACACAACTGAAGGTGGTGCTAGATTTTTGATTCAAAAAATATTGAAATAGCCTCTGAAGTGAGTGGTGTTCCTTGAGAACTGACTCCCAGGGCCCCCCTGGGTTCTCCTGTGAGTGTCTCTGTGTCTCCTCTTTGTCAGGCACCCCTGGAACAGCCTCAGATGCAAGAGGCCCCCACTTTCCCCAGAAGACTCGGGAACAAGGGTCAGCTCCCGAGCCCCGTGGTTCTCTCCCAGAGACCCTCCCCCTAATGTCCATGCACGGTATGCTGACATGATGCTTTTCAGGATCTGCTGAGCCTCTCAGGGGCAGGATCCACCCTTCCCCAGGGGTAGAAGCCTGAGGGGCCCGAGGGCCATGCTGGGCCACTTGGGGGCACGGTAGGGCCAGAGAGAGGCCTCTTGACCACTGGCAGGTGTCAAGTGCTCAGGAAGAAGGGAAGGTTGGGTGCTTGCCGGGAGAAGGGGGACGCTGAGGAGAGGACCGTGGTAATTACGATGATCAACAAGTAGGAAGGGCAAAGATCCGAGGGTCGGAGTGGACCTCTGCCAGGTAACAATGCCTTCACGTCCACATGACGCGTCTCAGATACCTGAACACCTTCATAATCTCACTTGAAAAAGCACTAAACTGAACGTTTTTAGGTGTGATCATGGTATTATGGTTATGTTTTTTAAATAGTGCTTGTCTTTTAGAGATTCACACTGAACTATGTACGCGTGGGACGCTATGAAGTCTGGGGATGATTTGTCTGCTCTAAAGTACTGGGCAGAGACGGAGTGACTGAGAGAAGATGGGCTGTAAGTTGATGGCTGTTGAGCTGAGTGTTGGGTGCATGGGGGTGCATTATTCTATTTTTGCCACTTTTATGTGGATTTAAAACTTTACATGGTAAAAAACATCAGAGAAAAAAAGCAAAAATAATTCATTGGAAAAAAAGCAGTGATTCCGTGTGAACCACCTGGTGGGCGATAGAGACAGGTTTAAACCTTTTACCCCAAGACCTGAGCACCAGGGTTCGGGCTGATCCCAGCTAGGAGCTGGGATTGGTGGAGGGTCTTTGCTCAGCTGAGAGTGAGGGGCGGGGACCATGCGCTCCCTCCACGCCACCCCTCCTCCCCCCCATCCGTCCCCCATACCTTCCATGGTTTCTTCTGCTCCGGGGATGAGGCGCGGCCACAAGAGAAGAGAGAAGAGACCATCAGTTTCAAAGCAGGCTGTCCTGCCCAGTGAGCGTGGGGCATGCGCTTACCTTCCTGCTCCCTGCGGTGCGAGGGGAGATGCCGTCAGGAGCACAGGGCACACTGCACACACCTGTACACCCCCACACACACCCCCACACACCTCACCCTGGCCTTTTCCTGAAGATGACCCCAGTTTTTGCCCTCCGCACTGGGGGCTGGCGTCCGCCCGCTCTGCCCACCCGCACGGCCTGGTCTGGCCCAGCCTCCGGGCCCGCTGCCTCTGACCACCCCCAGGAAACCTGGCTCAGCTGCTGGTCCCCTGCGCTCTGTGCACCCCCTCCACCCGGGGTCCAGGTCCACGCGGGCGGGCGGGGCCCCTCCACGCAGCCCCCCCGGCCCTCCACGCTCCGCGCCCAGGAGGGAGGTCCGTGGGGTCCCAGCCGTGCCAGCATTCGTGTCATTCCTGTGCACCCACTCCCCGCAGGAGGTGACTGTTTGATTGGCCGCCAGTGTGCGCCCCCTCCCCGGCGCAGGGGCAGAGATGACAAGGGCTCTGGGGTGGATTCCTGGGGCACAGTCGCTCTGCGGCCTCGGGGTCCTCACGGAACCTCTCTGGTCCGTTCTCGGGAGGCCCAGCTCCCGGCAGGAGCCCGCTGCCCTGGGAATGGGGTCTTTACTGCCAACCCCGCGGGGCAGCCCAGAGGCACAGGGCTGGAAACGAAGGGGTGCAGCTCTCCCCGGGCCCTCAGAGGGGCGCGGCCCCGGCCCACACCCCGGCATCTCCCAGGCCAGGTGCACGGAGGAGACGGCCCCCCAGCAGGACCCCGGTACTCACCCCTCGGACTTGTCCACCGCCTCCTCCGTGTCCGACATGGTCTCCGCTTCCCTCCGGAGAGAGGAACAGTCAGCATGGGCGGAGGGCCAGCCTCCCGGCTCTGCGAGAAACACTGGGCCCACAGTCCGCCCGAGACGCTGACCACCCACCCTTTATCCGCCTGTGATGGCAGCAGAGCCCGCTGCCTCCTCTGTCGGGGGCACAGCAACACCTGCACCACATGGTGACTGTCTGAGCCCCAGCTCTAAGCTTCCCCAGCCTTCCCAGCCTTGCCCAGCGACCAGGGGAGAAGCACTGCCCCATCCGCGCAGTCTCCCCTGGGAGCGGCACAGCATGGCATGGACGGTAACTAGGCAACAGAAAGGAGCAAACCGGGGGGTGCAGCTGACACCCCGGACGAACCTCCAGGGAATTACTCTCCCTGGAGGGAGGAAAAGCCGAGGCATGTGGTTCCATCTAGAGATGGAACATTCTCAAAATGGCAAAGTTGTAGAAATGGAGAACAGATCGGTGGTTTCGGGGTCATGGGGAGGCTGGGGGGGAGGTGGGCGTGGTAGGAAAAGGCACACGAGGGACGTCTGTCTGTGGTTCTAGAACTGCTCAGTATCTCTGGTGGTGGATCCTCGGGCCTGCACAGGCTAAAACGGAAGAGAATTTCACACTCACACTCACACACGCTCACAAAGTCGAAGCAGAGCGGGGAATCCGAGTAAGATCACGGATGGTGCTTCCACGTCCCGGCTGTGATTTGGACCTGGTTGTGCAAGTGTTACCGCGGGGGACACTGGGCAGTGTGTGTGGGTCTACATCATTTCTCATAGCAGCGTGTTTATCTACACCGGCTCAATAAAAAGTCCAACTCAATGGAGTTTCTCTGGGGAAGCTCTCGTTTTGAGATTCTCCCCCCACTGCACTAGGAACAGAAAATCAAGACTCTCCTGTCAGCTGAGCATTGGGGCAAGTCTTCCCAAAGCGCAGACAGAGTGCCCGCATCCTGGCTGCCCGGCCCAGAGGTCTGTGAGGACCAGGCTGACACCGAGGAAAGCGTTTTACTGTCACTTCCCTGCAATGACAGGGAGAAGCCAAGGGAGGGGTGGAGACTGCCTGCAGGGGACTGGGAGGCCGATCTGGCTTTGAACGCTGGCTCCATCTCACATTTACCTGTGACCTTGGAAAGGTCGTTGACCTCCCTACACCTCAGTCCCCTCTTCCCCGAAGGGGTGATGCCAGGCTGCTCCTGACTGCCCCACTGGCACCCGGCGCTGCAGCCACCAACTTCCGACTCAGCCTGCAGTGACAGTGGCATGGAGAGCGGTGCTCACACCCACACCACCTGTCCCCGCACACCCCACTGTCCCGGCCGAGACCCACCCCAGGCACCCATCTGCGGAAACGCAGTGAGCCACAACTCTGGAGGGTGGCGTGATGTCCACCGCAAGGCAGCCCCTCTGAGGCCGAGAAGTTCTGAAGGAGCCTCTGCCCCGCGGCCCCTCTGGCTGAAGACCTCCTCAGACCCAGCACCGCCGCAGCCTCGGACTGGCTCCTCTTTTGAACCTGCCCCAGTTTGTCCAGTCCTGCTGGGTCAGGGCGAGCGCTGCAGCGAGCCAGCCCCCCTCGCTGGAGTCGGTGGGGCAGTGCGGGCGGGGCCAGGCACAGGGAGCTTTGCACAGAAGCTGGCTCCCCCGGGTGAAGGTGGCAGTGGGTGAGAAGAAGAGATGTCCGATGTGTAGGGTGTCCTGAGAAGACACACCCCAGAAGGTCTTCAAATGGAGCCTTGCGGGGAGACTGGCAGGGGAAGAGCCCCCAGCCCAGAGTGGGTGGGGGTCTGGCAGATGAAGCAGTGCCTGGAGGCCCAGGGAAGTAGCCAGAACCAGTGGCCCGAGAACTGGGGAGCCCCTCCCTGAACCCCGGGTGGAGTCTGTCACCTCGGCGCAGGGAGGTTTCCCAGGGAAGGGGCGTGGCCAGACTGGGGCTTGGGGTCTCTGTCTCCTCTCCTGCCCGCCCGCCCACCGGCTCAGAGCCATCGGGCACAGCCCCGGAGACCGCCCCCTGCTCCTCTGAGCACTGTCCAGCTCCTAAAAATAGCCTGCCGGCCATGGAGGGAGGGGTGCTTTCAGCAGAGGACGCAGCCAAGACAATTGTTCAGGGGACTGGTGACAGGAAGGCGATGGGCCCGGGCGGGGCTCCAGCTTGGAGGCAGTCGAGAACCCGGCAGGCGAGGTACCAGAATGCCCACGCCCGGGCCCCCACCTGCCACCGCAGACTGATTTCTAGCCGGTCTCCCTCACAGCCAAGAGAGTGGGGGCACATTTCTTGGGGAGTAAAGCAAAAATGATAGAAGGCAGAGAGAATGCTGGCCATGCGGTCAAAAGAGCTGGGTTTAAAACCCAGTTTTTGCTGAGTGACCTTAGTTAAGTCGCCTAACCTCTCTGGACCTCAGTTAACCTGTCTATAAAACACAGGAATGGGGGTCCCATCCCTCAGCCCTTGTCCCCAGCATTCAACTGGAATCTTCCTAAGCCTGCAGCTGCTAGCCCACCGGCAGAGCCAGGCCGGGGCAGTGGGCAACTTGATCCTCTCAGATGCCTCTTCTGCCCCAAGAGGAGGAGGCCTTGCCCTATAAGACCCGGGTCAGAGGAAGAATGCAGGAGGTCAGGTGCTTCCCAGCTGCACTAGGACAGGAATGTGCTTTGAAATTCCCCGCGCTCCAGGCAGCCCCTTTCCCCGTCTGTCCTCAGCCTGCCCAGAAGAGGGAATGGTTCCCCCTCCGGAGCTTAGAGCAAGAGCTCTCCCCGGGGGTGTATGGAGGTGGACGGGGCAAGGGTCACACTCGCAGGGACCCTGGGGTGGGGGGCAGCTGGACTCAGGGTTAGCCCTCTAACGCAGTGAGCTGGGTTCACCCCCCATGACGGGGCCTCCCAAAGGGGTCTCTCCCCATTGCTCAGCCCGTGGCCTGCCTGGGGAGGTGTGCAGTCCTGGGTCTGGGAGGTCGGATGAACCCCGTGTCGGCCTGGAGGGGCCTCCAGGGGTCCCTGCGGCCTCAGGACAGTGTCTGAATTCCGGGAAAGAGCATTCGGCCGCAAGGACTGTTCTGACAGATGCGAACAAGGCCTCACTCTGCTCTCTGGGGATCGAGAGGGACCCCTTCCCTGGGAAGGCTCAGGGGCCCTCTGCCTGGAGGGGGAGTCCCCGTGGGTTGGAGCATCATGTATTCAGAGGCCTGGCAATTATCTATCCCTCCTACCGATGAGGAAGCTGAGGCCCGGGGAAGGAAAGCCACTCACCCAAGACTTTCCAGCAAAACCACCCTTCGGTGACAGATCCCAGACTCAAACCCAAGCCTCCAAGCTCTCACTGAGGGCCAGTTAAACGAGTCTCAGGGTCCTGTCCCTGCGACACCTCCTCGGAAGCACCCGAGGGAACGGGGCCTCCCCCAGCTCTGACACCCTCTCAGAGAGGACCCAGGGACTCGGGACAGAAGGGCCAGGCCGCAGGACACCCCACCCCTCTCCAGAGCCTGCCCGAGCCTTACCCAGAGCAGGAGCCGCCGAAGACCGGTCCTGCGGTGTCTGCGCGGCCTCGCAGGGTCTGGACGAGGGCAGGGGATGGAGAGGGCTTTAAGCAGACACGCGGTCGGCGGGGAGCCAAGCCCCTCGGTGGAGGAATGTGCAGCAGGAGACACCCAGGGGGGGTGGCGGGGGCAGGGGGAGCGGGGCTGCTGGCTGCTATTTTGGCAGGTGCCGGGGACAGGGCTGAGGGAACATGCACCCCAGGCCATATAAGCCCATGTGGTCGTCCAGCTGCTCAGATAAGCTATTTAAAACCAGGACAGATAGGCAGGGGACAGGAGGCAGCAGGCATGTAACACAAACCAGCTGTCCCTCCTGAGAATCCCAATAAAGTGGATGCCAGCGGCGGGGTGGCAGGCTGGGGGCAGGGCCGGGGGCACAAGGCGCTTTGTCAGTCTCTGGGCGGGGGTCCCGGGAGCAGAAGCAGGGCTTATCTGCAGCTCGACGGAAGTGATGCTGTGGATGAGGACGCCTTCCAGGCTACTGGCTGCTTCGAGCAGGACGAGCAGCCTTGTGGGGGAGGCAGGCTCTGCTGGCCTCAGTGAGCACATCTGCAGAGTGGGTCTTCTCCTTGACCCCCAAGCCACGTGGCAAGCCCTCCTTACTGGGCAGGGATTAAACCCAATACAGGAGGTCAGATTCAAGGTCGAACGTCCAGCCGAGAACGAGGGTTCTCCTCCAGAGGGAGCTGGTTGAGGGAAGGGGCAGGGGAGGCGGTTGAAGTCCACGCCGCCACGGCTTTAGAGTTAGGCCCCACGGGACTACGATCTGCTAAACCCACTCGATTACAAGGTCCGTGAGGCCAGCGCCCAGGGCTTTGGTGTTTGCTTGCACGTATGTGGCTGCCTTAGGAGCCACGTGCCGCGTCCACCACTGACGTCCTTGAAAGGGTCCTCCACGTGCTGCTCACCCACTCTGCTATCAGACGTGCCCCGTCACTCAGCTGAAACTGTCCTTCCATGGTGCCCGGTGGCCCCTGAGCCCAGGGGTCTGATCCCCCACCTCCAGGCTCAATCCCCGCCATGTGGCCCTTTACACTGCCAGCAGATCCGGGGCGGGGCAGGCCGAGGCCACATGCCTGCTGCCGGCTTCCCGGGGGAACAGGGAGGAACAGTGAGTGCAGCCAAGCTGTCGGGAAGGAGGGGCGACGCCCCACCCCCCGCCCTCCCGGTGCAGCCCGCCAGGACCTAGCCTTGCCCTGTGTCCTGGCCTGGAACCTCCTGGAACCTCCTGGAATTGAGGAATCGCTTTGCCTAAGTCCTCCCGTAACTTGAGCTACTTCAGTGGGTTCCTTGTAAGCTCAACAGTCCTTCAAGTGGGACGTGATTTGCTTGCACAGATGCCTGGGACAGAGATCTGGCCACCTGAATCCCCACGGGGAAAACCTGGTAGGTTCCTGGCATCCATGGACTCACTGTGTGAGGCTCTCGGTAAGTGTCCTAAGGTGGGAATTTGACTCGGACCGTGGGCAGCAGTCACTCAGCTGTGAGTCCAGCCACCCTCCAGCCACCACACCCGACCTGCCGTGGACGCCCCGTCCCTGCAAACAGATGTAACGTCACCCCCTCGTGCGAACGGCAGAGGGGAAGGAAGAGAAAACAGATGGTGCTTGGCCAGAATTTTACTGGAAGAAGCAGATGCTGGTATGGAGCTTGCACATTTGAGGACCCGCAGGAGGAGAGGCTGCTTGTGAGGTCCCGGGTCTCCGGGCAGAAAGGCAGGCAGGCAGGGCCCGGAGTGTGGGTGGGAGGGTGGGGACCTGTTCTGTCCCTGGAGGGAGGGGCCTCCCCCCACCTTGTCACCCAGTCACCCCCAGGCTGCACACTCTGTCTTCACATGTCACCAGCTGAAGTCATCCTGGGCATGCATCCATCTCCCGGTTCACAGACCATCCCCCGATAAGGGTGCGTTCAGGGCCCTCGTGTGTGGGATGCACGAGTGCAAGGGGGCAGGAGTCGTGGGGTGCCGTCCCCCACACCCTGCCCGGCAGTCAGCCCTTGATGGGCACCCCGGTGTGCGGCTGCAGGCACCAAGGGCTCCACCCCCGAGGGCAACAGCTACCGGACACCCAGATCCCCAGGACCAAGCGCAGCCAGCCCCTCGGCCCGCTCTCGGGTCTCCACGCTGGAGGGAGGGTTAGAGGACAGTTGTGCTGGACAAATTCACCTGCTGGGACTTTCCCAAGTTTAGAACGGGAGCATTCAAAACCCTGCAGGTCCCTCGTCTGAACCCCGAGCTCCTGGCAGGGCCTGCCTGGCAGGGCCCGCGTCTCCGGGCAGTGTTTGCCCCACCCCTGGCTTCATCCTAGAACTCCAGTCGGTAGCAGGTGCAGGCGTCCCAGGCAGGCCCTCCAGGTCCTGCTGCCCTCCGGCTCCGGGCAGGCACAGGGCCGGCCCCAGGAAGCCCACAGCGAGAGACGGGCCAGCCTGGGGTCATGGACGGGGCCCCGAGGGCCTCCTGTGCCCTGGACCCCAGGATGGAAGACAGGAGCCTCACCCAGAATCACAGAGGCTGGACAAGGCTGGCCGTGTCTGCCCCACAGGCTCGGGGGCCTGGTGACCCTTCCAGCTGTGCTCTGAGGAGCCCTGGGGTTTCCCAGGTGGGCCTGGGCCGGGGGTAGAGGGGCGTGGGCTCTGTGCCCGTGTTCCCGCAGCTGGCTCCGGGGCACTTGGGAACAGAGTTCTAATTTCGTTCTAACGATTAAAAGAAAATACATACGCGCACGTGTGTGTGTACGTACACACACACACGCACGTACGCTGGTGCACACACATACCCTCACACGTCTACCTTTATCACTACAGCACAAAGGGCTTTGACAGGCACCAGACTTTCTGAGTTTGCTTTGTCCTAGGTTCTCAGCTGGCCCAGTGTCCGCCAAGCCCACAGGAGCCATGAGGTTAGAGGAACGGAGGACCGGATTTGGGGATCGTGTGTGTTGGGATGTGACAGCAGGCCTGGCACTGTTTGTGGCAGTTCTGCCCCCACTCAAGTCACCATGCTAGACAACTGGGTAGCAACCCCCTTAAACGTGAGGACAAGTGATGAGGAAAACGCCTCCCCGCTGCACACCCGCAGCCAAAACAGCCCTCCCCAAACGCTGCAGACGGTCCCCATTAACAGCAAAGCCTCCAGGGAGGAAGCGCTTTTAAAGTATTATCAGTCACTTACACCTGAGAGTGAATGAGTTTATCAGCTCTTTCCTGAGAACAGGGGGAGGGGAGCACAGGATGGCTTGGCCAGAGCAGCAGGTGGGGATGTGAGGGGGAACAAAGCAGGGGACGGGGCCAAGGAAGACTGCGACGCTTCCAGCCTGGCCGAAGCGGGTGGACCGGCCTCTGAGAGGTACACAGAGACACCTGCTGGGCTCGGACCAGGCAGGGGCCCGGGGCTTCTTTCAGGACAGCACCCCTGACCCTGGAAGGGACTGGGAGGAAGAGCCGTCTCTGGACAGGACGCTGAGGCCTGAGGTGCGGACGCGAGTCGTGCTGTGCCCAGGCTGGCGCTGGAGCCCAAGATCCACCGTGCCCACAGCAGGACAAGGGGCCAGGCGCACCTGCCCCAGAGGCTGGGCAGGGAAGGAGCTGGCTGAGTGCCCCCGACGTTCCTGGTCCCAAGTCCAAGGCAGAAAGGGAGCGGGGTGACGAGACAAGGCTTCTCACACCTACGGGGCAAAGGGCTATTAGCACAAGACGGGTTCCTAGGGCTGGACAGGAAGGCACCCCTTTCCCCAAGCCCCGCGCCCACACTGGGCCAGAGGCCCCAGATCTGCTGGTTGAGGGGGGTAGGGGCTTGCACAGCTGTGGGGAAGCGAAGCCAGCGGAGGGTGCAGCCAGCGTTCCCCAGGTTGGGACAGCCCAGCCTGAGAACGGGGCTGTGCAAACACAGGCCAGTCAGTGTGCGTGGCGCTGGGCGTGTGGCGTCTCCGCAGGGCAGCCCCCCCACCTCACCTCGGCATCCAGGGAGGGGTCTGCTTTCTTCCTCCACTGGATCCTCCTGGCGGCTGCCGACTCTTTCTGCACCTCCTGGTTGCAGGCATCAGGGCGGAGACCAGAGGCTCAGGCTTACGGCACCGGGGTCCCCAGACCCCTGGCCCTCCCGAGGGAGGACCCCGGACCCTCCTCTCTGCCTTCTGGCCCGCAGGCTTATCCAACGCCGTTCCCACACCCAGAATATCTCCACTACTTCTGCGGTTGCCCCTCCTCTGACAGGTCATTCTGCCACGAAAGGGCCCGTGGTGAGACCTCGGGAGGGCCGGGGTACCTGCGGGTCCCCATCTCCTGACTCCTGGGTCCTGCTGATCCACAGGTTGAGCCTCGATGTCACAACCCCTGAGAGCCGCAAGTCCTCCTGAAAAGAGAGCTTCCGTCTCGGGGTCGGGTGGGCGTCTCCAGAGGCCTGTGCCTTGCCCACACCCATCCAGCCCAGGGTGCCGGGCCCGCACCCCCTCACTGGGGCTGTGCGCACAGCCAGGGGCACGGGCGCTCGCGAGCAGGAGTGGCAGGGAACTCAAGTCAGCGGCAGGTTCTCCCAAACTGACGCACGAAGACACAGAGCTGTCTGGCACTGCCCAGGCCAGGGGTCGGGTTTTGCAGACACCCAGCGTCATCGGCCTGAGCCACTCACCCTCCGGCTGGAGGCTGGTCCTTCTCGGCCCTGACCCACCAGCTCCTTCTCAAAGAGGTGGCGCTTGCTGGCGACGTCCACGGGAGCCACCAAGAACTCAGCGCGGGAGGGGCCCGGAGACCTGACTGACCCTGATCTCTGAGAGCGGAGAGCACAGGCCGCTGACCCTTGAGGGTGGGCGCCGAACACGCCCACCACGCAAGGCAGGTTCCCGGTCTCGCCCACCTGTACAGCTGTGTGGTATCTCTCCAGCTTCTGGCCCAGTGTGGAGGAGCTGGCCGGGAGCCTCATGCTGGTGCTGCGGGACGGGAAGGCAGGGCAAGACAAGCCAGGTGAGACCCCCGCCCCCAGGGAGACCAGGCCTGCGCCCACACCCCCAGCGCTTCGGCAAAGAGAATGTGGCCTCAGTCACCGAGTGAGACCATGATGACTTGGCCAAGGTGACGATCTACAGACTCGGGGGACTCCCCGGTCCTCCCTAGAAACAGTCCATTCAGCAGGACATCGCCCCACCCCCGACCAACCCCATCCTGTCCTCAGGCCACCGACGAGCGTACAAGACTCACGACCTGGCCGTGCCTGCCCTCCTGACACCAGTGTCCCCGCACCCCTTTCTCCCCACGCTGAGGAGCCCGCCAACCGGACACTGTGCGTGTCACACTCCACGCCTTTCCTCATGCTGTCCCCTCGATCCAAAGCTTCCTTCTGCTTGGAAATCTCCCTCTAGTTCAAGTCCTTTCAGATGCCAATCGCTCTGGGACTGAGTCCCCAGCTCTCGAGGGCCGAGCTCCCGCAGCCATGAGGGGCTCCAGCCCTCAGTTCCCATGCCCATCCCGGCACCTCCGTGCTGTGGGGCTCTTGCACGTTTCATGTCTGATGTGAGCCGCTCGAGGGCAGCAGCGTGTCTCATCCACCTTGTACCCCAGCGCCCATCCCCACCCCCAGGCCTCGCCCAGCACTGCTGCCCTAGAGGTAGGCTGGGGGCAGACGGATGCAATGCATGAGCATGAAATTCCCAACGCATGAGCACAGCTGCTCTTCAGACCCCATTTGTTGTTGGTTATTTTTTTTTTAAAAAAACACACAGTCCTCCAGCTGCTTGCACAGACGCTGTGGGCGGAGGCGGGGGTCGGGGGGAGGTGGAAGCACTCATCAAGCTTGCAGAGTCCCGGGCGTCCGTGCCCCGCCTGCTGAAGCGGCTGTGTCCCCTTCCTGCACTGGTCAGTCTCCCTCCGCACCCCTGCGCCTCAGGACAGCCCCGCCCAAGCCCCGCCTCCTCCAAGCAGCACCCCCATCCCTCCCCTTGTGCCACATCTCGGGCCTCAGTCCCTCCCGCTAACCCTGCAGCACAAGCAGGACGGAGCAGACGGGAGAGGACACAGCCTCCGGGCCCCTGACCTGCGGGTTAAGGCTGCCTCTGAGTGGTCTCTCCGGGGGCTCATCTGAAACGAGAAGGAAGGTGCCCGTGAGTGGGGTCAGCCGCGGCCTCCTCAAAGGGAGGGTTCAGCTTCAGAACACATCCCCCTCCTGGGGCCTCCCACCCACCTCCGCTCAACGCCCAATCCAACCCCCATTAAAGGGTCTGGGACACGGCCCCACCCACCAGGCCGGGTCAGCAGCCCCTCCTTGTCGCCCCCAGGCCTTCTTGGGGCAGCTGCAACCACCCGCTTCCCGCTTGCTTCCCCACCGCCCCGAGCCCTGTAGGGCAGGGACAGGCACCGGCCGGCAGCAGGTCTCCTGCCTCTCCCCAGGGCCTGGCACAGCGCGGTCAGTCAAAAAGTGAGTGAGTGACCCAGTAAACAGAGGAACCAGGAGTAAATTCTGGCATAAAGCGAGAGGACCAGCCCCGGTCCACGTGATTTGTACTCCTGGGGCAAGGCAGGGTGGCGGGCACCGGGACAGCTCCCACCCACCTCCCTCCTGGAGGAGAGGCTCTCCCCGCAGTCCGCCTGCGCCGCCCTCCTGCAGGCTAGCTGTGCCCACCACCTGGGGCTGCTGGGTCTCGTCCACACCCGCCTCCAGCCATTAACCGGTGCTTCACTTGATCCAACCCCATCTGCTCTTGGCCACCCTCGGGCATCCAAAAGCCCTGTGTCTGCGTACAACGTCCCTGGTGTCTAAGCCAGGGCCCTGGGCCGTAACGGGGGCTGCTTTCCTCGGCATGCCCTCCAGCGGATGGGAGACAAAGGGACCCAGGCCTCACCCGAAAGGAGATGGTCCTGGGGCTGGCGCGCTTCAGGGAGCTGCTGTAGGTGGCCTGGGTGGGCGAGGGTGTGTCCGCCTCGTCCTCCTCGCTAGGGATTTTCATCTGGATGGAGCAGGGGGAGTATCACACGGAAGCCCAGGGTACCCCGAGCCCGAGCTGCCACGGGGGCACCACTGGCCTGGCTCATCCCAGGAGCTGCAGGGGGAAGCAGGTAGCAAGACAGCCCCGTGCCTCCTCCCGGGTCCGCTATCCTGACCGTGGTGGAGCAGGTAGGGAGAGAAGAAGAAACAGCCAAGGCCGGCCTAGAGGCAGGGGGACAGGACTAGAAGGGTGGGCAGGGGCACCGCCAACCTGGAGAGTGATGGGTGGGAGGTGGCAAGTCACAGCCGGACGCTCTGCCCCCGGCTCCCGCAGCCCCGCCGAGGACGGGGGCTCCTGCTCGGGGCCGGCCCTCCCCTGCCCCTTAGGGGTGGACGGGCTCCGCGCAGAGGCTGGCTGCTCCTGGGCCTGGGGCTGCCCTGGGCCCGCCGCCCTCGTTGGGGCCAGCCGCATCTCAGGGGCCGGGGTCTTCTCAAAGACTGCTGCTTTCTCAGACGTCAGTCTCTTTTCTGAGTCCGACGTCTTCCCTGGGGACGGCAGCTTCTCCAAGACACTTGTTTTTTCCAGAACCAACCTCTTTCCCAAGATGGTTCTTTTCTCCAACACTGCGATCTTCTGGGACACAGACACATTCTCAGGGCTGGGGGTCTTCCCGGAGGCGGAGATTTCCTTGGAGTCCAGGCTCTTTTCAGGCGCTAATGTCTTCTCTGGGGCAGAGGGCTTCTCTGAGCCCCCCTTCCTGCTGCATCCCAGCTCCCTGCCCACCAAGCTCTCCTCCTCCCGGACCCAGGAGCTCCGCTGCTCCCGGCTCAGGCTCCGGCGAGGCAGCAGCCCCAGCTCCTTCTCGGGCGCCAGGGGCAGCTGCCTGGCCTGCCCGGTGCCCGCGCCGTCCTCCTCCTCTGCGACCAGCTGCTCCCAGACGGGGGCCTGCGCGACCTCCGCCTCCCGCTGCCTCTGCCTCCGCTCCTGCCGTGCCCTGAGGACGGCCCGCACGTCCTCGTCCTCACCTCTGGGGTCTAGGGGTGGTCGGGGGGAGACCTCCATTTCCTCCACGCTCGGCAGTCTGAGTCGAAAGATGGGAGATGGGGCGGGAGAGAGAGTCAGAGGCCGGCAGAGGTGGGAGAGACCCTGGGGTGCCCTCCGACCCAGTGAAGATGCCTCTGGGGCCACGTGGGAGGGGCGAGGAAGGAAGGCCGTGCCCCGCCCCCCCAACCACCATCGCTTAAATCAGGATCCCTTTTATCTGCTTTACACATCGGGCTTCTAAGGTATCCTTTGAACAAAGCACATGATGCTTTTAAAAGAAATGCATAAACCCCTGAAAGGCGCGACCATTCCATGCTCAGCCCCAATCAACAAACACCTCAGCTGTGCCAGGCCCCGCCCCTTATGGCTTAGATCAGGACCAGAGACAGTCAGGGAGCTGGCACAGGTCACACAGCTAATGGGCGGGCCTCTGACGTTGCTCCCGGCCCCTGTCACCCACGTGGGTGCAGCTCAGGATGCACACCTTGTGGTCCCTCCTCTGGGGGACCCAGGGGAACAAGGGCAACATGAGAGGCCCTCAGCCCCCAGCAAAGGAGACTCTTCCGTCCCCACCACCTGCTCGCCGTGCGACTTGGGGCAGGATAGGTCACTGTCTGAGCCTGTTTCCCAGCCTGCAAACTGGGCTTCTTCGGAGGCGAGAGGAGACTCATGGCAGGAGCGGGCGCCGTCCTGACAGACAGGAGCATCCAGTGAACACGGCCTTTCTCCGCCTTCCCCTCTCAACCCTGAGATCTGGTGGCCAGACCAGCCCCCGCGCTCCTGCAGTCAGAGGTGGACCACGGAGGGTCCAGGTTAGAGGGAGGCAGCCTGCTTGAACAGGGCCTGACAGACGTGGACGACACCCGTGGCCCCCGCTCTCCAGGGGAACACCCGTGCGCTCTCTGACCAGCTTCTCTACCTGTGAGACGGGTTAGGACCCTCCCTCTCGGGAGCCTGGAAGGACTGAGTTACGCTCACAAAACCTCCAGCAAACGCTGCGCGTCTCATGAACACTGGTCCCACTGGCTGTCCTGACGAGAGTGGGACCCACGGAAGTCCAGCCTGGTTCTCCAGGCAGGGGCGGCCGGTCCGCCCGTCAGCCGGGACCGGAGCACCGCCTCCCCACCCCGCACCTCTCTGGGACTGCCGGGGCTCCATCCTGGGCAGGCTGGGCCACCTCGTCGTCCGTGGTGGAGCTCAGGTTCCGGTGTCGCCGCCGCCGTTCCCGTTCCTGTTCCTCGTCATCCTCCAGGGTCCACTGCCTGGCCAAGCTGGTGGGGGACAGGGGTCAGTGCAGCCCACACGGCCCGCCACCCCAGCCTGCACGGCGACACCCCCAGGGGGACGCTGGGCTGGACTCCACCCTGGACCCCCGAGTGGGATGGGGGCCCATGCTCCGGGGCGCCCAGGGACGTGGGAGGGCAGGCGCAGCTCTGCCTGAAGGAGGTGGGTGAACCTGACAAGCTGCCCTCTCTCTCTGGTCCGGGGACTTAGATGAAATCCCTCAGTGGACAACTGCAGAGAAACGTCCTCAGCTACACAGCTCGCCGTGGGACTTCTCGGCTCTCCAGAGGGGAGACTCCCCACTGAGACCGGTTACAGCCGGGGAGGGCCCGGCAGCACTCCCTTCACCTCCCAGGAGCCCCGGCAGCCTCTTCGGCTTCCGAGAACCAGCTCTCAGGTGCCGGGGGCAGGGGCCACACCCTGCTTTTGGTTCCTGCATCACAGGGCCTACCAGCCACCCACCCCCGCCTTCAATCACGCAGCCATCCAACCTCCTGTCCCTGCAAACAGCCCTCCCCCATCACCTCCACCGCCCTGCCCACCCGTCATCCTTATCCACCTATCCCCCTCCAGCGCCCCGTCGGAAACTGCGGCTTCACAGACCGGGGCAGGGCCCCTGCCTGGGAGACACCTGCCAAATACTGAGAAAGACAACTGTGTCCACCAGTAGCCCCCCAGCTCTGCAGAGGGAGGGAAAGGTTACTGGGGCTGGAGCATCAGCAGAGGCCCCAGCAGAGCCTGAACGTGGGCTGAATCTCAGGAAGGGGGACAGGCCAGGGCTGGGAGAAACCCGAGGTCCAGGCAGAGGGGAGGGACGAGCAAGCCTGGAGGTCAGAGGGAGGGAGGGGATGCTTCACCCAGAGCCGCAGGAGAAGCTTAGGCCGTGAGGGTTGGGAGTGGCCCCCCAGTGCTGGTCTGGGGCCCAGGTCAGAAGGGCCTCCGCTTGGTCCTCCTGCCCGCAGGCAGGTACCTTCCTTGCCTCCGTTTTCCCCCCTAAGAGGAAGAGGAGCCCCCACACGACGGCCCTGATCCTTTTTTCCAAGTCCAGCATCACATCTGCTGATCTGATCATCACGGAACTCACATGTTTTGAGCTCAGTCTACAGGCAGGCAGGTTCCGGGGACTGGGAAGGAGCCCGACGGGGTTCTGCCCTTTGGGGTGCGTGCCAGGTCGGGGAGTCAGACAGGGAGCAAGGAGCCCGCACGTGAACAAAACGTCAGGAAGAGACTGAGGACGAGACAAGGCGCCTGGAGGGAAGAGGGCCCGGAGGACCAGAGGGGCTGGGTCAGGGGGACGGGGCAGCACAGCACAGGCCTCGGCCGGAGGGCCGTGCTCAGGGGACGGGAGCCAGGGCAGGAGGCCCGGGGACGCGGGAGAGCGTGGGTTTATTCCAGGGTGCGGGAAGACACTGGATAGTTTCACACCGAGGGGGACGTGGTAAGACTTATTATGGTCACTATTTTAAACCTCTCGGGCTGCTGTATGGTGACAGGACAGCAGAAGGCGGAGGAGAGGGACTGGGCCGGGGGTGGGGGTGGGGGGCCCTTGCCAGGGCACGAGCTACAGTGACGTGACCTGGGGTGGTGACAGTGAGATGGGAAAAGTGATGGATTCGAGACACGTTTTGAAGACAGAGCCAACTGGGTTTGCTGATGGGCTGGATGGGGATGAGGGGCGAGGAAAGGAGAAAAATCAAGGCAAACTAGATTTTCTGGCCTGAGCAGTTCCTGGTGCTGCTCTTAGAAGGATGGGGACCATCAGGGAGGAAGGGGTTTGGTGAGATGTCCGCGGCAGTGGGAGAGGAGGGAGCCAAGGAGGAAACCCGGGAGGAGTTGACCCGGAGAGCAGCCAGCCCTGTCCACACCGCTGGAAGGGCAAGACCACCAGGAGGCAGTGTTGAGCACAGAGGCTTCCAGACCCTTAGAAAGAGCCCGACTGGACAAGTAAGAGGAGAAGGGGACCCGAGAAAGAGGAGCGGTGACGGCCGGCAACTCTGCTGAGAAGGTTTAACGAGAAGAAAAGCCACCAAGATGAGACAGTACCTGGAGAAGGACGTGGGTGCAAAGATTGCTGCCTTAATTGAGGTGTCATTTACATACAATAAACACACAGATCTTAAGTCCTGTTTTCTTTTCAAAGATGGGCAAATGAGGCAGAGTGGAGAGGGTATGAAAGGTTTGAAAAGAAAGTGTGAAGAAGTTGCCCTGCAGGGAGAGAAAAGACCGCAGGACGGGCGCATCCACCACGGCACCACCTGGAACACACAAGCGCCACCAAATGTGGAACCAAGTGCAAGTGTCAACTTCAGAAGGCAGGGCGCTCCTCCTCCCTGGGGGGGGGGTTCACCAGAGCTCTGCCTTGATAAGCAAGAGCGCAAAGGGGGAGCAAATCCTAGGCACCCCCCAACGGCAATCTGCCCACTGCCCCAGGCAGCCTTCCAGAACCGCCCAAGTCTGGGGTCAGGGTAGCTCTGGGTGAAAACCCCAGTTCCTCCCGCTTCTCAGGTCCGTACTCCACCTGCGTGGGGATGGGCCAGGGCTCCAACCTAGGACCCACGGCCTTGACCGCGGGGTTTAAACCAGATTCCCGGGGCCTCCGTGATCATTCATCCACTCACTCCACGGGAACCCATGGCTCCTTCCGGCCAGGCCCCAATGCCCCACCCCTTCCTTGCTGCCCGGGTCCAGATGAGAAAGGTCCACTTCAGCTCGCTTTCCTCTGGACCCACCTAACTGAGTGCACAGTTTGGGGTCAGCTGTGCCCTGCAAAGCTGAGGGACCCCACCCCCCCCGAGGGAGACCGGCCCACCGAGCGGGGGCTCCTCCCCCGATAGGCGCGTCTGGGCTGGAGCCCCCGGGATTCCTTGGGCCTGAGCAAGCCCGTTCCCACACGGGCCGCTCAGCCCTCAGGGGAGCCACCGGTTTGTCTGTGGGACCTGGGACAAGTCGGTGTGTGATCTGTCAGGGCCTGGTCTCGGGAAGTGACTCACCCCAGGCGGGTCCTCACCCTGAGGGTCTCGGGGTCTCGAGTGACCCCCAGCTTTGCCCCAAGACCCCACCGCTCACCCAGGTGACGTGGTCACCCCTCACCCCCACCCCAGGAGAAACGTTATCTCCACCAAGCAAAGAGCTCCTCCTCGAAAGAGGAGAAAATGGGGAGGAGAGGGCGGGACGGGGGAAGGCCAGGCTTCTGGGCGGCTCCGCAGGAGGCCCAGGAATAAACAAACAGCAACCAAGGGCCTTCATTCAGGAGCGCACAAGTATTTGTTGACTACGGTGACTAACGAATCAATAAATAAAGGCAGAAGTGAGGGCTCTGACATGTGCTTACACAACACTGGGTGCTGCTCCCAGCGGCTCCCAGATACCTCTGACAAGAGGCCCCCGGCAACCCTGAGGGACGGGGGGTCACCTCCATTCCGCAGGTGAGGACTCTGAGGCTCGTGGAGGTCAATAACGGTCCCAGGACAGGTCAGCTCGTAAAAGAAGAAGCCAAGCTTCCAACACAGGCCAGCCTCTTGAGCACAAGGCTACAGGCCAGGAAGGATGCCCTGCCCCCTTCTCGGGAGCCCAGCAATGCAGAGGCAGGGGGAGGAAGGGGCTCGGGAGGGCCTCAGAAGGTGTGGGACCCTCCAGCCCAGTGCAGGCCTGAGCTCGTGGCGCAGCCTGGGGAAGCAGGTTTGGGGAAACCCAGCAGCCAACACGTCGCCCTCTCGGGCGCCAGGGCCAGGCCAGGGTGGACCGTGTAGGTCCCGCGCCCCAGGGAGTCCCAGCCACTGTCACCAGCTGATGCCGCAGCCCTGGGCAGCCGCCCCCTCTCAACAGCCCTTTCCTCCACCTCCTGGCCCTCGTCTGGGGACACACATCCCTCTCTTTGCCTCCAGGGAGGACTGCTAGCCACCCTACTCCTGACCTCACCAGCTCCGTTCTTAGTGCAAGGGACCTCTTTTGCCCTTAACGACTTCTGGAAGACCTCTGCCCTGCTGCTCAGGCCACAGCTGGTTCTGCTCCCTCCCAAGGGCCACTCTTCCTGAGGTCTATCCTCCCACTCAGCAGCAGCTCAGTGCAGGGGTGTAAGTGCTGGCAGCTTTACCAGGAGAACCCTGCTTTCCCCAATTGAATCGCACACAGGAGCCCATTATACGACAGACCAAGGCTCAGCTGCCCTGGTTACAGCAGGGGAAGGGTGTGAAGCCTGCCCCAGAGCATTCTGTGGAAGCCTGGGGCTCAAGGAGCTAGGATTTGCAGAACTTGGAAGGAGAAAAGGGAGCTCAGGCCTGGCACCGGGCTGAGAGACGCAGCTCTGATTAGCCGCGTGACCTTGGGCCAGTCTGCAGCCCCTGAGGGCTTCCACGCGACGAGGGGCCATGCTGGGTGGTCCATGAGGTCCCTTCTAGCCCTGCTGGTCTAGGGAGAGGTGTCAGGGAGAACCGAGCAGCTCGGGAGGTGGCAGCGCTGCTCAAGACCCAGGCAGGGAGATGATTAACGCTCCCCCGCCACTGCCCAGACCCACCCCTCGGCCCCCACGGAGGAGCCCGCCCAGCCTCACCCTCACCAGGCCAGCCCAGGGAGGAGAGGGCAAGGCTGCTGACCAGGGCACCCGGCCAGGCAGCTCACCACTGCCCCACCCCGGGGCTAGAGCGTCTGACTTTCTACTCGCCAAGGACGGGCGGCAGGCTGGCCCTCAGCTGCCCACCTGGGCCCTGTCTGGGGCCACGCTCCTCGCGCCCTCCTCAGCGCCCCCCCAAACCCGACCCCAGGAGGGCCCGGGAGGCTCCGTTGACAGTGACTCACAGCCCTTCCCTCCTGCCAGCTGAGGCTTGTTCGCCAGGGAGCAGGGTGGGAGGGTCCTCGGCTCCAGCTGCCTCATGGGGTGAGCGTTGGTCACAGCTGTGTCTGCCCACAGGGCTGGGGAGGGCCAGGGGGTGGGGCCGGGGCTGGTCCCCGGGGCTTCCCGCTGCCTGGCGATCGCCCCCCCCGGCCCCCCCTGCAGCCACGGGAGACTGGGGCCATCTGAGCAGGGGACCAGCTAAGACCAGACCCTGCTCGCACTTTAAAAGTTCCAGAGCCCCACTGCCACCTGGCACACACCCTGACACACATCCGGGCATGTCTCAGACACAAAGTCACACACATCCCAGCAGACTGGGGGCTCCTGACTCAGCCATGTCTGCTTTGTGGGTTTTGTGTTTTGTTTTGTTTTTTTTTGCGGTACGCGGGCCTCTCACTGTTGTGGCCTCTCCCACTGCGGAGCACAGGCTCCGGATGCGCAGGCTCAGCGGCCATGGCTCACGGGCCCAGCTGCTCTGCAGCATGTGGGATCCTCCCGGACCGGGGCGCGAACCCATGTCCCCTGCATCGGCTGGCGGTCTCTCAACCACTGCCCCACCAGGGAAGCCCTGCTTTGTGTTTTTAACCCAACGCCCTGCACTGTGGTCTTCAACGGACATCCGAATGGACTTGGACTCCCAAGGTCCAAACTCGGCAACGTCAGAACCTACCAGCCACCCAGACGTGTCCGCACTACACACCCCAACACAGACAGGCCCCGCCTGGAATCAGAGACGCTCCCACGCCAACACCGGCACCGTGACCCACACGCAGAGTCCGAGACCTTGACCCCCAGCTCCACCCTCAGTACAGACCCTCCCTGGGTGTGTCCAGCCTCTGAGGCGGCCGGGCCCCTGTCCAGGGCACAGAGCTCCTCCTTTCTTGGGGCGTATCCTTCCCCTCTCTAGACCCCGCGGGCCCCTCTGCAGCGGGGTGACCGGGCAACTGTGCTTCAGAGCAGTGAGATCTGAGGGTCTGGGAGGCCCCCGGCCCTGGAGAAGCTCTGGAGCCCTTGGGAAGGGGGTGGGGAGAGCCAGAGGCCTTGCTGGGGAAGGCCTGGGAGGGGCTGCTCCATGCCTGTAAAGGCAGCCTGGGCCTCCACCCACACGCCCACCTGAGAGGGGTCAGCTTCTACCCGCTAGAACCTTCCGGGCTCCGCTCCATCTACTACGTGGGCCTCAGTCTCCTGAGGGGGCAGTGGTGGGGGGGGTTTGCAGGTGAAGATGCTCATGGAAGCACCTCTGGGGGAGGTGCAGGGTGGCCCCAAGGAGTTCAGGGGTCACCAGCCACATGAGGGGGCTGCCTTCTGGACACGCCCCCAGGCTTCTCTGACCCTGACAGGATGTCCCGCAGGCAGGGATAAGACACTCAGTGCCCAGGCCCTGGGAAGGACAAGCTCACAAATAAAGGCTGAAGCCCAGAGGGGGGCAGAAGCTATCGTGAGGTCACCCAGCCCAGACCCCACCCCAAAACGCCACACTCGGAACCCGCGCCTCACCAGTGGGAGGGGATCTGTCCCCCCACCCCGTGCTATTCACCAGCGCTCCACGGTGGTGCTGCCCCGCTCCTGGCACGGCGCCCCACCCTCCTCCCCGGGCGGGGCCCCTCAAACTCTCTACAGAGAAACGCGGGCCGTCAGGGGGGCTTCTCGGGAAATGAGGCTGGGCCGTAACTCCGGAACGCCTCCCCAGTGCCCCGAACCGGCCTCTAGGGGCCGACGGCCCACCCCAGGCACCCTGCTTGTGCCTCAGCCCCCAAGCGGAGGAAGGAGGCGGTGAGGCAGGCGGAACACCTGCGAGCTTTCAGGTGTGGCCCCGGCTCTGTGGCCCCCAGGAGCGGCCCGGCCCCCGGGCTCACCTGGACAGCGCGGCCCAGTTCTTCCTGCTGACTGACATGCCGCCGGAGCCCGAGCGCCCGCCGCGTGCGTCGTGTCCGCTCGGCGCCGCCCCGCGCACAACCCACCCGCCGCCGGCGCAGGTAGGCTCACCTGGCCTCTTATCCCCCCGGCCTGCGTCCCGCGCAGCCGCGGGCCGCCTGCTGCCCCGGATTGGCCTGTGGGTAGGCGCGTCGCAGAAGGAGCCGCCCCGGTCCCCGCCCCGGCCCCCCGGCCGCGCGCCCTGGACGGGCCGCCGCACCGATGCACGAACGGACGGCCGGGTGGACGAGAGCCCGGGCCGCGCGGGGCGGGGCGGGGACTTCCTGCTCCGGACCTGTCTGACCAGCCCGCCCGGCCGCTCCCTCCAGCAAGTGCCGCGGACCGAGGCCGGGGGCCGGGGCCCGGCGACGGGCCCGCTCTCCGCCCGCCAACTGGGTCGGCCCCGAGAATCCCAGACGGGAGGCGGGCGGGCAGGTGGGAGCCGGCGCGCGTCTGGGGTCTGGAGAGCCCTCCCGGCTCTGCGCTCCGGCCCGCCGCACCGAGACCCCGGGAGAGCGCGGGGCGCGCTTCCTCTGTGCCGCGCGCAAAACTGCAGGCACGCCCGGAGCAAAGCCCACCCCTCCAGAAAGGAGAGCCTGGGTTCCATTCTGCGCACCCTGGAGTGCCTCCGGCTCTGAAAAAGCCAAGACCTCGGAGGCGGTCTCCTCGCAGGCTGGTCTGGACTTTGGGCTGGAGGGGCTGGGTGTGGAACCAGGCGGGGGAAGCTCGGCTTTCCCAGGAAGGGAGCAATGGACAGGGAACTAGCACTGGAGTTTTGGAGCAAGTGAGGCACCACCTGGCTCCCTTTAAGTGCGCATCCGGCTGCCAGGTGCCACGCGCCGCCCGCCCGGGAGCCGGCCTCAGGGAGACCAGGGATGGTCAGTCCCCAAGTCTCGGAGTCTTATCTTCACGACGCATCAGAACTGGTGCTGCCCCAGGCACCAGCAGGAGAAGAGGGAGGCGGAACTGACAGCGCCTGCCCTGCTGGGTCTCACTGACCAGCCTGGCCTCCCTGTGGCACTGATCCCGAGCTGCTGGTCTCTACAATACCCTCCAGCTCTGAGATCTCCCAGTAAAGGGCAAGCCAGCCTCTAAGCAGAAGCTGGGACACACACACACAGCTAGCCTGCTAAGGCATCTACGTCCCCAAATGCCCCCTCCTCCAGGGAGCCTTCCTTCCTGGCCAAAGGAGGTGAGGAGCGAGGTTCAAGGAATGAGAGCTGGACTGGGAGCCTGGAGACGGGGCTTTGGGCTCTGACGTGTATGAAACATGTGACGTGGGGCAAATCTCCTGTTTCCTCATGTGTGTAGTGGGAAGAATGATACTGTGCCCAGCTTCCTTCCAGGTTGTGGGGATCACACGAGTCCGTGGTTGCGTGCTGGTGATCCTGGGGTGAGCAGTGGGAAGGCTGACAAGACCCCTGCAGAGGCCAAGGCAGGCCCTGGGCCATTGGCTCTTCCAGGGAAAGAGAAAGAGGGGCTGGTAATAACCCAGGTCCCTGGATGCTGGGATTTGGGGCCCAACACTTCCTGGGGAGCCTGCTGACCCCTGGGGACCTAGAGAATGTCCTTCCCATGGTTTGTCAGTGGTGACATCTCAACAGAGAAGGACAAACGATCCCAGTCACTTGAAGCCTGGCCTTTCCAGGGACACTTCATGAAACCAGCAGAGAGTAAGCGGTGTCTCTAAAAGCCCAAACTCCAGCACCCTGTCTATGGACACAAAAACCCAAAGACACGGAAGATTGGTGTGTAGACAGCTCCAGAAGTAAGGAAAAGTGAATTATGGGCATGTTAGTGCCCCAAAAGTTCCTTGAGGGCAGGCATTGTATATTCACTAGACCCTTCCTGTGTGCCAGGCACTGTGCTTGGTGCTATGTCAGGGCTGTGGTGACAAAGTGTCACCAACTAGGTGGCTTAAAAACAACAGATATTTATTTCCCCACAGTTCTGAAGGCTCGAAGTGCATCAGCAGAGCCATGCTCCCTCCAGAGGCTCTAGGGCAGGACCTTTCTTTGCGTTTGTCGTCCTGCTGCTGGTGGCTGGCCACCCTGGGCCTGCCGCCATGTGACTCCATGTCTGCCTTCTTCAGAGTCCCAGGGAGCCGTCCCGGTGTCTCTGTGCCCGCGCCCAAAGTTCCCTCTTCTTATCAAGACATCAGTCCTTGTATTACAGCCCACCCTGATCCAATATGACCACATTTAAACTTGATCACATCTGCAAGGACCCGATTTCCCAGTGAGGTCACATTCACAGCTACCAGGGCTTAGGGACTGACCATTTTTTTGTGCAGGAACATAATTCTACCTGCTACAATCAGCAAACAGCGCTGGCTTTCAATGACACAAAGATGGTGGGGACTCGGATCCTGACCCCAAGACAGTCCCAACTTGGCAGTGGAGGCACACACATGCTGGTGCACGTCCACATGTTCTCCTAATCCACATGTGCTCCTAATCATGCGTACACACACGTGTGCATAAGCATACAGACACACACGTGTGCATAAGCATAGGTACACACATGTACTCCTAAGCGTCCTTACATCCAAGCCGTGTTCAAGACAGGCTGTGATGAAAATTGAAACTGTCATCAGGAGAGATTAGTTCTAGTGGAGGGGTTGGGGATGCCTGCAAGGGGAGGGAACATCTGGGTTGGGCTTGAAGGTTGAGTGGAATTCACTCATCAGAGAAGGGGGCAGGGGACCCGCTACAGGACGGGGCGTGAACGGAGATGTGGGGTCTCGAGTGGAAGGTGGTTCCACAAGGAGAGGGGCTCGTGTGCCCGAAGCATCGTGTGGCCGTCACGGCACCGGGAAAGGGGTCCTCATGCTGCCCTGAGCCCAGGACTTGGCCATGACCCTGCACAAGAGCTGACAATGACAAGGCAGATGGCCTCTGAGTGGGAAGGCCCCCGAGACTTGGAGAGCAAGACTGACCAGGCTTCAGGGGGGAGACCACCACCGAGGGGACTACTTTTAAGTCCATAAAAAAAAGAAGGACTTGAGCACAGAGGAGGGGAGGAGGGGTTGACCGGAGGTCGGAAGGCCGAGTGGTCATGGGGCTGGCTGCTGGAGGGAGGGGAGAAGGCCAGGTGACTCCCACTTGCTACCTTGAGGGGCCGGTGAAGGCTAAGGCCAGTGACCTTAGCCCGAGGGGCCTCAGCCTCAGTATTGACACCTGGGGCCTGAGAGCTCTTGGTGTGGGGCTGTCTGCACCCTGTGAGGAGCTCAGCAGCGTCCCTGGCCTCAGCCACTGGAATGTGAGGGCCCCAAGGACAGCCCGGGGAGCTGTCCAGCACATGGCTGGACATTGGGGCGGGGCTCAGGACAGCCTGGCCTGCATTTTCCACGGCACCCGAGGACTTGTGCAGGGCGGGCGGGAGAAGGGGACAATCACAAGGGCAGGGGTGGTGCTCAGGGCATCCGTGCCCGGGTCTCAACGCCCCGAGCGTCTTGGGGAGAGCAGGAGTGTTTCATTCACCCCCGTGTCTACACTAGCACTTAGCGTGGCAGGTTTACAGAATTGCACTAACTTGCTTTTGGAAGGAGAACAGGAAACCCCAGACAGCCCGAGATCCCCTCTGTGTCACCTGGGAGGCTAGGTCGGAGCCTCTCAGCGTCTAGGACCCTTCTTCTCCAGGATCTGGGTCACCCTGATGGTACATTGCTGCAGGAGTGTACTTGGAAACCAGCAAGTGCTGATGGCCTGGCACCTTGACCATGGGCACCAAGCAGGAGCTCAGAACATCCGAGGTAGCACTGGTTATAGTAGCAAAACTCTGGAAACCACCCAGAGGTCTATTCACAAGAAAAAGTGTGAGTAAATGGTGGTATTTCATCATTTCGTTCTTTCACAGGGGAGAATTTTACAATCTTCACCTCTAATGACCTTCAAGGCAGAAGCATGCATTTCGAGGCCCATGAGAAGGACATGGAGCGCTCGTCTGCTGTGCAGCGCAGCAAGGACATGGTGTGTGGGATCTGCATGGAGGTGGCCTATGAGAAAGCCAGCCCCAGCGAGCGCCGCTTCGGGGTCCTCTCCAGGTGCAACCACACCTACTGTCTCAAGTGTATTCGCAAGTGGAGGAGCGCTAAGCAATTTTTAAAAATTTATTTATGGCTGCGTTGGGTCTTCGTTGCTGTGCGCGGGCTTTCTCTAGTTGTGGAGAGCGGGGACTACTCTTCGTTGCGGTGCACGGGCTTCTCACTGCTCTTGTCGTGGAGCACAGGCTCTAGGCGCACGGGCTTCAGTCGTTGTGGCACGTGGACTCAGTAGTTGTGGCTCGCGGGCTCTAGAACACAGGCTCAGTAGTTGTGACCCACGGGCTTAGTTGCTCCGCGGCATGTGGGATCTTCCCAGACCAGGGCTCGAACCTGTGTCCCCTGCACTGGCAGGCGGATTCTTAACCACTGCACCACCAGGGAAGTCCACGCTAAGCAATTTGAGAGCAAGATCATAAAGTGAGACTCCTCCCCTATCTTCATTTGTGCTTTCTATCTTGGGGAAGAATTTAGTATCTTGTGCCAACTTTCAACCAGGTGCACCGCATTTAAATGCATGCATTTTATCTTGAAACTGGGGTATTCTTCTAAATGGGATTTCTTCTTTGTATTTCAGCTTAGCTTCTAGATTAGTTGGTATATCTACTTTTATTGGAATGAGGAAGCCCTATGTATCAGTTAGTAGAATCTTCATGCTTTTCTCTGAGGAGATTGTGTTTAATGGATTAGCCAATTTAGGTTCAGAGAACAAACTTATCTAAGCTCTGAATGTATGTTTCCTGACATTTTACATTTTCCACTTTCTTATTCCATCCATTAAGCTAGCCAATAATCCACCATCCTGTAAGGATTGTTCTCATAACTGAACAAAAACTACATAATCTAAACAGAGCAAAGTTACAAGAAAGAAATTTATTTAAACAAACAAACAAACAAACAAAAGCATGCATTTATGTCAGGTTGACAAAAAGACGCAATGCATGGTTTGGGGAGCCAGAAACATCGAGAACCAGGGGAATAAAGCACGCAAAACTGAGGATCGCGGGCTTCCCTGGTGGCGCAGTGGTTGCCTGCTGATGCAGGGGACGCGGGTTCGTGCCCCAGTCCGGGAGGATCCCACGTGCTGCGGAGCGGCTGGACCCGTGAGCCATGGCCGCTGAGCCTGCACGTCCGGAGCCTGTGCTCCGCAACGGGAGAGGCCACAACAGTGAGAGGCCCGCGTACCACACACACAAAAAAACTGAGGATCGCTTTTACCTTTGTGGAGGGGAAGTGTTATGGTTGGAGAGGGGTGTGCAGGGGCTTCAAAAGCATTTGCAATAACCTAATTCTTTTTTTTTAATCGAAGTATAGTTGATTTACAATATCGTGTTAGTTTCAGGTGTACAGCAAACTGATTCAGTTATACATATATATTTATGTAATTATTTACTTACTTATTTTCAGATTATTTTCTGTTATAGATAATTACAAGATATTGAATTGCAGTTCCCTAGTTCTTAAAATGAGTGGTTGACACAGAGGTGTTCACCGTATAATTCTGTGCATCTGTTAATAGCTGTGAGCCTGTGCTGGCCACTTCCCCTGGGGAGAATCCAGGAAGGCAGGGCTTATCACCCTGGGAATCCCCTGGTCCAGGAGGGGAGTTTTCAAGACTCCCCAGCCGGTGCGAGGAGGGAGCCCCCTCTCTCTTCCCCTCCCAAGGAAGACATCGGGCTCTGGAATCCCCAGCCCCAACCCCTGTCTACACAGGACATAAGGCAGCTTCTTTTTCCCCAAAGAGGCCAGAGTGGAGACCAGGGGATCCCCGGCCCCAGGCCAGAGGGGTTGGAAGTCACAGCCTGACTGTGACTGGGAGGTAAGACCCACACCCTAAAGAATCCAGGGCAGTGGTTCCCTGGCTTTGGGTTTCACCAAGTAATAATACTTTTTAAAATATGAATACACAAATGGTGTTGCCACCGTTTTGGGGTCTTTTTTGTTTCGTTTTGTTTTTGTCTTTGTTTTTGTTTTTGCGGTAGGCGGGCCTCTCACTGTTGCGGCCTCTCCCGTTGCGGAGCACAGGCTCTGGACGCGCAGGCTCAGCGGCCATGGCTCACGGGCCCAGCTGCTCCGCAGCACGTGGGATCTTCCCAGACCGGGGCACGAACCCGTGTCCCCTGCATCGGCAGGCGGACTCTCAACCACTGCGCCACCAGGGAAGCCCCAGCATTTTGTTTTTTGAAGTAAGAAATTAGAAGACAACAATTACCACTTCCTGTGCTCCCACCCCTTAAGTACAGGGTATCTTGATACTAAAATAATAGAATGAATGCATGCACACTTGAGAAAAGGAGAACCCTTTTCCCTGAATACGTGTAGCTTTATGGAAACTTCACTGCAGTAGCCCGGTTTCCTCAGCGGGCAGTGGAGCAGTAGAAAGTTGGGTCACAGAGATCCAATCAGGAGAATTGCATCCGGAAAATTCTAAAACGAGGGCCATGTGTGCATCCATCACACTGAAGGGCAAGCAAGCCACCACCCTCACGGGCACACGGACACACACACCAGGCTCACCCCTTCCGATGGATGGCCACGAGCGCATATGTGCACGCACGCGCACACACACACTCCTCCCCAGGGCTCCCGGGTTGGAAAACCTGCCCTGGCATCTAGGTGTGGCCATACTTCTCTCCTGAGCCCAGAGCCAAGGGTGGGGCTCACCCAGCCCGTGTCAACCAGTGGAGCCAGGTGGGTGCTGACCCGGGGCCAGAGGTGGGCCACCCGCTCAGGCCCCCGGACCACTGCCTCTGGCCGGGAGACCAGAGCTCTGTCCACCTACGGGGAGTCCAGGGCCCTGTTCTGTCCCCCTGGTTAGGCCTGTGACCTTGAGCAATTCAGTCTCCCTCTCTGGGCCTCCAGAAGCCGGCTACAGCCCTGTGCACCAGAGCCACGGGCAGATGGGGGCTGCGCTGCTCAGCTGTGGCCTCAGGGACCCACTTAGGAGTGTGTCTCGGGATAGAGTGCCCGTCACCCACCTCCAGCAGAGGGCCCGCTGGCCGGCTTTAGGGTTGCTGAGGAGGGAGCCCTGCTGGGGTCAGGAGAGGCGGCTGCCGTCCACACTGGTCCCAGCGGCCTGTCCCAGGCTTCAGCAGCTTGGTCACCCACCTGGAACAGACCTGGCCAGCCGGGAGCCCTGCGGGGAGCCTGACTCACTTCGTGGGGGGCCGTTGGGGCTAATGTTTAACGGGCTTCCTCCTTGGCGGGACACTCCAGTCCCTGCAGCCCTGAGCCTGGGCCTGCCCTGACCATCCTGCTGCGAGGTGGGCCCCAGACAGACAGTGGGCTCGGCCTCCTGCCCCGTGGATATAGCGACCTGGGGGGCGGCTGGCCTCCTGGGGCTCTGGGGCAGGCAGGGGCGTAGCAGGTGGCGCTCTGCCGTGGTCGTCCCTTCCAGGAGGCAGGAGCTCCCCCTCCAGCTGCTGCTATAGGTCCACGTCCCTGCTGTTGGAGAAAGTCGGCCCCTTTGCCCATTTGAGTGCATTTGCATCTCATCTGAATGTTTTCTCCTCTCTGGGGACAGGCCAACTCCAAGGTGCGTATGCATTGCCCTTGGTCCCTGGCCACATCCCTTCTGGAAAGTTACAGGTCGGGCTCTGTTGAGGCAAGTCTGATCCCAGAAAAGGGTGACCCCCAAGGCAGGTTGACCCAGGTCCCTGTCCCCAGCCTGTAGCTGTCACAGCCCGTGACTCATGGTGAGTGACTTCAACTCTCCCAACCTGTCTCCTCATGTGTCAGTGAATCTGAAATAACAGGGTCTGCTCCTTAGGTGTTGGTGAGAACGTAGTGATGTGATTCTGATAAGGCATGTTATTAAGTCGTGACTAAGAGTCCGGGCTCGAACAGACCAGCTGAGTTCGGTCCCGGCCCCTCGTTCACTAACCGTGTGACCGTGGAAAGGTGTTAACCTCTCTGTGCCTCACTGTTCCCATCTGTGAAATGAGAGTGGTTGTGGTCCCTGTCTCATGGGGTGTCGTGAAGGTCAGATGAGCTAATTCAGGTGCAGAGAGCAGTGCCTGGAGCGGAGTGAGGGCTGCGGCCGCTGGTCTTCAGTGGGGCCCAACTCCGGCTCCGCTCTGCTCGTGTCCAGGCTGGGTCCCTGCGTGGTGAGTGGGGACCGGGTGGAATCGTGGTTCTCTCTCTCCAGAGACCACGCCTTCCACCCAGGCCCTGCTGTGGCCACAACTAAGCCAGCCCCGCCCACTGCCACCCCAAGGAGCCCTGTGACAGAGCCCCCTGGTCGTCACCACTCAGGGCTCCATTGCACGGGGGGCAGGCTAGGTCTGGCCCTGCCAGGAAGCAGAACGGACTGGACATCCTCCCGGAGGGCTTTGGGTGGGGCTGGGGCCCTTTCCCAGAGGACCCTCCTCCCACGGGCTCTCTGCGCCAGGCGTTTGCTCTGAGTCAGGCCTGGCTTTGCAGGCCAGGGTGGGGACCCCAGCGTGCTGGGCCCTGGGTCAATAGCCAGGGGGGCGGAACCAAGCACTGCCTTTGCAACTCGGGGCCAGGATCTCCCAGGGCTGAGAGGAAGCAGCGGGGGAGGCCACGCTACGGACCCAGGCCGGCCGCAGTGACCTGTGGGTCAGGGAAGGGGGTGTGTGTGTGGCTGCCAGGCGCGAGACCCAGGCCAGGCTCTGTGCCTGGACCAGCCCCGCTGGGCTCTCCAGGTGTGTGTGTGTGTGTGTGTGTGTCTGGGTGTGTCTGGGTGTGTCTGTGCCTGAGAGTTTCCGTGTTTCTAGGAGTTGTTTTCTTTGAGCACGTCCACCTTTCTGCCCACTGAGCTGTTTGCAGCAAGGACCCAGGCAGTGTTCTTCCCCCAACACATCTCAGGCTGCTGGTCCTTCAGGGGCTGGCCGGGTGCATGGCTGGGAGCCAGACCCCGGCCCAGGGGCCCCTGGTGCTGCACTTTGCTCCCAGCTTCTGGCATTTATGGCAGATAATGCACTGGGAGCAGAGGGCAGAACAGGGACTCACAGGCAGGTGGAGGGCCCTTCACACGGCCCAGCCTCTCCTGGGACCAGTGCCGGGTGGCCAAAAAGCCAAGGGCCGGGCCGGGGACCAGCTGCTTCCTCGTAGGCAGATCTCAGGAGTCACATGACACTGCGTGGAAAAGCCAGGCCCTCTCTGGTCCAGACGTTGGTCTCTGCTCCACGGGAGCCGCTGTCTCCATGTGTGTGGAGGGGTGCCCCCAGGACCCCCATTCCACCCCAGCAGACTTGCACCCCCCACCGGGCTTTGGTCCAGATGTCAGTGGGATGGAGAAGGACCTGACCTGGAGGACAGACAACTGACTGCCCCCCCCGCTCGGGACAGAATCAGTCCTGGGGGACATGGTCCGTCAGGAGTGTGAAGGAAAGACAGTCAGGCAGGGTGGATGCAGGTGGACAGGGCTGGCCCAGGGCCCAACGGGAGAGCCCAGGGAAGGCATGAAGAAGGAGCTGCCTGGTGGCCGGGGTGGAACTGCAGGGCATCCCCCTGGCTGGGCCAGGTGCTGAGCAGGACACTGACCTGACGGCTCAGCCCCGAGGGTCAGGTACACCAGGGCACCCGGGAGGGGGGAGCCGGGGGAACGGCCCTGTGAGAGCAGCAGGGCCAGGGGCTGGGAATGGAGGGGCCCCTTGACAGCTGCAGGTCAGGCTGGGCTGAGCTGAGCCCCCTGGGGGTGAGGCTGTGCTATGTGGTGTCACCGGACCAGATGGAAGGGGGACCAGGGGGACCTCAGCAGGTGGCCCTCCATGCTGACCTGAGCTGCTGCCTGAAGCCCAGCACAGCCTCCCTCACAGGCTCCCTGCCTTCCCCCTCCCCCAGGTGCTTACAGCCAGAGCTGCAGAAGTGACCAGGACACTGGTTTTAATGGAGAGGCTGTGACGCCCACAGGCGTTTGACATACAGAGTGGAGGGTGCATGCCTCCTCGTGGCCTGGTTGCCCCACAGCGGCCGGGAGCCCCAGGGAGCCCACCCGCCAGCCAGGCGAGGTCTTCAGACGCTGCCGTTCCTCCCCTCTTAATCCCAGTCCCGCCGGAAGGCGCTCAGGCTGGAGGGGAGGCGTGGGAGCGGGGGGGCGCTCTGCAGTGCAGGGGGGTATGCTGAGAGGCCGGCGGGCGGGGCTGGAGGAAGGAGCCGGCAGGGCACCCGGAGCACAGCTTGGCCAGCTGCCTGGGGGACAGAGAGGCAGCAGCCCTCAGTTCCCAGGCCTTCTCACGCCGGCCCCCAGGCTGGACTGCTGTCCACAGGGGCTCCGACGAGCCTCAGCTCTCCCCCTCTCACACCCTCCTCCCCACGGGGCTCCTCGCACCTGTCCGCCTGGGCTTTCTCCCACATGTGGCTAATCCCCACCTCTGAGCTCTGGTTGCACCATCAGCCCCTGACATGCCCTCCTGCGGCTGCAACCCCGTCACATCCTCGGAGAGCTTGCCCCGCCAGGAGGCTTCTCAGATAGACAGGGCTATCGGACAGACCCTGCCCTGTTGCATGTGCCCTCCGCACGCCCACAGAGGGCTTCACGTGTCCTAACGTTGCTGCTTTCTCCAGCAGCTTCCTCGGAGAGTGGGTGGCCTTGTCTCCTCTGAATAGAAGCCCCCCCAGCCGACCAGTGCTGGGCACTTTGCAGGATTCCCCAGGAGGCAGTTAAAAGTGCTTTAGACTTTTGGAAAGTCAGAGCTGGAAGGCCCTGGGGGTCATGGAATCCAGGGGTTCTAAGCTCTGGCATCAGAGTCACCCAGGGGCTGATCCCACCCCCGAGTCTCGGATCCAGCAGGCCTGGGAGGGGCCAGATAATCTGCGCCCCAGGTGATACACCTGGGGGATCACGGAGCTGATGCAACCGCCATGCTGCAGGTGAGGGAGTGAAGGGCTCCGAGGCAGGAATGATGTGCCCGCAGTCTCGGGGGACCAGGACTGAGCCACCTCAGGGCTCCTCTTCCCCGCCAGCCACTGTCCTGGCGTCCCTGCCGCCCTGTTAACTGGGGCCTGGGAGCAGGGAGCTGGCTCTGCCTACCTCTACTGGGAGGTCGGGGACTTAGCAGCATCAAACATCTTCTTGCGGCCCTCCATCCCGGACATGGCCTCCACGTTCTTTCTCCAGTCGCCCACCTCCACAGGCCGCTCCTGTGGGCGGCCACACAGGGGACACTTAGCGCCAGGCCCTCCCTGCGCAGGAGCAGCTGGGTGATGGGAAGTCAGCCTCCCCTAAAAGGTGGGACATCCCAGCCCTCCTTCTCCCAGAACAGGGTGGTGAGGCCTCCCCTGGTCTCCCAGGGCTCCTGGAATGTGCTGCCAGCTGGCGGGGCTCCTGCGGGGGCTGCAGGGCTGGCCGAGGCCGCGTCGGGTGAGGTCGGGGGCTCACCTTCTCCGTGTCCTCCTTTTTCACAGACTTGAGGTTGGCGCGCAGGTCCATGGACACCTTGTGCTTGGAGCCCAGCAGGGCGCGCAGCATGGCGTCGGCCGAGACGCGGACACGCCGCAAGGGGGGGCGCTTGAACTTCCCGCGCAGGTCCAGCACCTTGAGCTTCAGGTCCTTGATCTGCGAGGAGGGGGCAGCTCAGGGTCCCGGGCCCCAGCCAGGCCCCACTTCTCCAGGCTCCAGGCCAGGCCCTCGGGGACTCCCAGACCCACTATCTGTCACCTTGCAACAGCCACCTCTGTTCTAACCTATTCTATTGGTACAGGGGTGAGTGGCACTCGGAGAGGGAACTCCATTAGCCGTGGCGGCCATGGCGGCCATGCAGGGAAGACAGAAGTGTCATTCGGAAGCCCTGTTTGCAGTGGGACGGGCCACTGCCTCTTATTCCCGCTTCTAACCAGTCCCTTCCTGGTGAGCCTTCAGAGCAGCTCATTGAGGGCACAGCCCTGGCCCAGCAGGATGGATAAACCCCATGTCCGAGCCCCCTGGGGGATTTCCAGGGTGCAACCTCAGGAGGAAGTTCTGGGGGGACCCGTGAACCCACAGAGCGTCATTCCTGCTGGGGAGAAGTGGGAAGGAGGGAAGTGGCTCCAGTCCCTCCCCCGCCTCTGCTGGAACAGGAGCCCACGCCAGGTGCAGGAGCCCTGTCCCTCTGCGTTCTCCCCACCACACCAGAGCTGGGTCTGGGTGGAGCTGACGCCCTGCGCCCCCTGCCGGGGGAGTGCTGAGTGACTGGAGTCGGGGTCAGAGGCCAGGCCCATGCCAGGTCCCCCTCTGTGTGACCTGGGCTGAGCTTCTCAGCCTCTCCGAACCTCAGACAGTCCTGTCTGTCAGGTGCAGATAAAAGCACCACTTCGTCCACAGGCGTGCAGGGAGGGTCAAAGGGCCAACGCACATGAAAGCCGTTTGCAAGGTGAGGCGTTACTAACAGGCTGTGGTTATTTGTGTGGGTGAATGAAAGGGGAGACTTCCCTTCCACTGAAGAGCCCACCTCATAGGTTGGAGGAAGTCTGTGCTTTTCATCTGTGTGAAAAGCGTCACTTTCTCTCTGCCCAACTCCAGCCCTGGGGGATGGAGTGCAGGGACCAGAGCTTCCTAAGTGCCACTCCCCAGACCCGGCAGTGGGAGGGGGCCTGGTCCACAACTGCCACGTCAGTGCCCACCCGACACCCCCAGACATCACCCGCCACCCACCTGACCTGCACCGGCTGCGCCTACCCCCCACACACCACCCTGTCCCAGCCAGCCAGCCTGCTCCGGCTGTGCCCCTGCCAACCCCCAGCCCCGGCCCGCCTCCCTGGTGTTGCTACCCCCCAGCCCCGGCCCACCTCCCTGGTGTTGTGCAGGCACTTGGCCTCAATGTCATATCTCTCCTCGTCCACCACCTCCACCTTGGCGTGCAGGTCCCGGCACAGGTCCTGGGGAAGCAGGGGTGTCAGGAAGGGAGATGAGGGAGCCGCTCAGCCCCCAGCCCCCCTTTTCCACCTCCCAGCCGGGGGCCCGGCGCCTCCTCCACCTCGGCAAGACCTGAGCTGTGGAAGGGGCTGGTGGACCCCCTCACTCTGAATGGAAGTCCTGTGCTTTCCTTTCCGAGGGTACTTATCGCTAAAACGTTTTCTTTTTTTTCTTTTTTTTTTTTTTTTTTTTTTGTGGTATGCGGGCCTCTCACTGTTGTGGCCTCTCCTGTTGCGGAGCACAGGCTCCGGACGCGCAGGCTCCGCGGCCATGGCTCACGGGCCCAGCCGCTCCGCGGCATGTGGGATCCTCCCGGACCGGGGCACGAACCCGTGTCCCCTGCATCGGCAGGCGGACTCTCAACCTCTGCGCCACCAGGGAAGCCCTAAAACGTTTTCTTATGATAAAAAGAATGTAAGTTAATTGTAGAAATTTTGAAAATTATATATTAAGCAAAAATAATAAAATAAGGGGACTTCCCTAGCGGTCCAGTGGTTAAGACTCCGTGCTCACAATGCAGGGGACACGGATTCGATGGAGCTAAGACCCTGCGTGCTGCGCGGTGCAGCCTAAACAAACAAAAAAACAAAAAAATACTACTACTAATAATAATAAAATAGGAATAATTAGTGATAATAATAATTATTATTTAATTAATAATAAAATAGGAATTATTACCACCAGGCAGTAATAACATAGGTTACCGCCTGGAGGTAACCATCGGTGACATGTTGGTCTACAAATGGTGAGACTTCCCTGGTGGTCCAGTGGGTAAGACTCTGAGCTCCCAGTGCAGGGGGCCTGGGTTCCATCCCCGGTCGGGGAACTAGATCCCGCATGCCACAACTAAGAAGTCTGCATGCCACAACTAAGACCTGGCACAGCCAAAATAAGTAAATAAATGTCTTTTTAAAAAAATGGTCCCTGACTTACGATGGTTCAGCTTATGATTTTTTTGCCTTTATGATGGTGAGAAAGCAGTACAAATTCAGTAGAAAACATACTTGGAATTTTGAATTTGAATCCTTCCCAGGCTGTGATGCTCGGTGCTGGGCAGTGCAGCTCCCGGGCAGCCCCGCGCTCATGAGGGTGACCACCCACACACTTAAAGCCATTCTGTACCAGACAACCATCTGCTTTCTCATCTTCAGTAAATTACATGAGATATTCAGCTCTTTGTTATGAAATAGGCCTTTTCTGGTAGTTGATTTCGCCCAACTTTCAGCTACCGTGAGTGGTCCTCACACGGTTAAGCTGGGCCAGGTGAGCTGTGATGTGCGCTGGGTGAGGTGTACAGTGCACTTTGGACCTACGACAGTTTCACCTGACGCTGCGCGTCTTGGGACATAACCCCATCGTAAGTGAAAGGAGATGTGTATTTCCTTCCGGGCCCTTCACTCTGCAGTCACTGGTGTTTAAACTCTTATCAGTGTTATAACAACATTAAAGGCCTATTTGCAGGGGAAGGACGGGCAAGTCTGGAGAAGTGGGCCCTCCCGAGCATTGCCCAGCTCCCCGCTCTGCACCGTCACGCTGCTCTGATACACGACCTGGCCCCTGCTCAGCCCCCCACCGCCCCCCTGCTCATTCCCCCACCACCCCCCCACAAGCAAGCCCCTTCTCCCTGCTGAGGCTCCCTTCCCACTTGTAAAATGGGACCCAACGCCCCACCCCAGCCCGACCTCGCCACACGGCGTTGTGAAGACTAATGAGACCAGGTAAGGGGGGAGCCACTTGTAAAGGACAGAGCTTCCAGCCCAGCCAGTCAGAGCCGCTGCCGCTGCCCACCTGCAGGGCGCTGAGCGACAGGCCTCGGGTCTGCAGCGGGGAGATGCGCTCGGCCAGGTAGCGCTTCTTCTCGGCCTCCCGCGCCTCGTGCTCCTGCTCCCAGCACTCCTTGGCCTTGGCCAGCATCAGGCTCTGCGCAGGACACGGCCGGTGAGCGGGGCCCGTCCCCCACCTGGCAGCGGGGCCTGAAGGGGAGGTGCGCCCCCCACCGCCAGCCCAGCCCCGGACGAGGCCCGGCCCAGGCAGCGCTGGGCGCCTGTGAGCAAGGCGGCGGCCGAGAGTGGGAGTGTGTGCGCGGCCACGTGACGCAAACCCTGGGAGACCGCACACGAGCACCCGCGCCCTTCGACCCCGGACCTGACGTCCTTCAATTCTTCCTCTTACCATTTCTCACCTTTTTGGGCCCCAGAGCTCCTAGGGAAGAATCTCTTACCAAAATAAAGCAAGCCCTGTGCCCCCACCAGGGGTCCCACCCTGAAGTTGGTCCCGCCTCCTGCCAAGCCCCAGGTAGGTGCCAGGACCAGAATTCCGGGTTCCCACCCTCTGACCACAGGCCCCGGGCTCCTGCCAGACTCCCTCTGCTGCGTCCTCCTCCATCCCCTCCTCCATCCCCTCCTCCATCCCCTCCTCCATCCCCTCCTCCATCCCCTCCTCCTCCATCCCCTCCTCCATCCCCTCCTCCATCCCCTCCTCCTCCATCCCCTCCTCCATCCCCTCCTCCTCCATCCCTTCTCCTCATCCTCCACCTCCTCCCCACTCTGGTCTCCCTCCTCTTTGACCTCCCACGACCCTCCCCCCCAGAGGTGCACTGCACCCCTCTGCCTCCGCGGACGCCTCCCAAGAGCCGGGACCCTGCTCACCTTCAGCAGAAGTTTGCGGGAGGCAGTAATCTTGGGTTTACTCTGAGGAGAAAGAGGAGGAGAGACGGGTGAGGTGGCGGCTACAGATCCGGAACTCTGGAGCAGGCCGGGATGAGCGCCAGCCTGTCACCATCCTTACCCAGAATCCTCATCTCAGGGTCCCTTAAAAGCTCATCTTGTGATTGCACCCCTCAGATTCAGAGACTCAGCTCACTGACCGAGGGGCTGAATCCTGCAAGACACTGTGTGGGTCACGGGGTCTGGGCACCCCCTTCCTCATCTGTGAGTCAGGATGCTGAGACCCACCTTACCCGGTCCACAGAGGGACTACAGACAGAATGAGATCATGGGTGAGCACCAGCTTCGAGCAGCGTGCATGAGGCACACGGCCTGGCGCTCCGGGGCAATGTTGTGTCACGTCAGAGAAGTAAGCCGTGAGTTCCCTCAAGAAAGAAGCTCGTCTCTTTAGACGTCAAAACTTTTCTTGATGTCGACACAATCCATATAGATGGCTCTCAGTTATGAAGACAATATTTTCTCTTCTTATTAAAAATGCTTGACACCTCTTGCTGACTAGATACGTCCTAATACGTCTTGGCCCTGTGGCAGCGTCCCCCAGGGAAGCGAGAGGTAGCTGCTCCATCCCTAACTCCGAGGGCTCCTGTCTCCTACTGGACACAGGCGGTCACTTCTCATGCTACCGGTGACCGCTGCCCCCCCACCACCTGCAGCTACTCTGCTGAGCCCCAGCCACAGCTTGGGTTTGCTATTCTTGTGCGTAAAGTAGAAGCAATCGGCTTTGAGCTGTCCCTGTGGGAGAAAATGAAGGGGCTCTCGTGCCTGGGACATGCTTCGAATCCAGCTATTCAGGGTGGTCTGTCTTTTCCTCTCCGAAAGCCAAGGGTTTTGCTGTGTGTCCGGTCCGCGTGGTTGCGAGGGAATGGCCTATTGCTATGAGCATCACCAGCATCTCCAGCCGCGGTTTACACTGCCCTGCACCCACGGAAATGTCTCACTGTCTCCCCACCACCTCGCTGCCCATCAGTCCCCAGGGACTCACTTTCACATGAGCCTCAGTGAAACTGAGAGATTCACACGACTATGGAAAAACAGAATCTCTGCCGAGTGTCCCCTCCATCCGTGCTGCTAACTCCCAGCCTGCCAGCCCTGAGTCCACAGCTCCCCAGCTGCAGTCCCCACCCCGGGCGGGGCGGGACACAGGCTGTGTGTCCTCAGCAGCCTAAACAGACCTGGGCTCTATGGGGGCAGGGCTGTCTAAGACCCGAGGGGAGGGCAAGGATTCTCTTGCTCCTCCCTCTGTGTCCGGTGGTGGGCGGGGCTGGAATAACCCAAGGATGATCCCCTCCCACCTTTCTAATGTAGATCTGCAAGGACAGGAAGGCCCCCAGAGCTGGACGCGCTCTCAGACCCGGTGAGGGAGAACTGCTCGGTGGTCAGCATGGGTGTAGAGTCACACCACCTCTGTGTGGTCCCAGCCCCAGGACCACCTTCCAGGGACGTGATGCACTGGGGCACCCCCCGCCGGACCTTGAGGAGCCCCACGTCCAGAATCTTCCCCCAAGGTTTATATTCTCCAGGGAATTTGCTCAGCCACCGAGCGCCCCTCCCCAGGCCTTGACCCAAGCTCTCTCTCCTCAAATGCCCACCCTACCGTCACCTGTCTAACGTCCACCAGGACAGAGACACCCCCAGTCTTACTCACCTCGCTGCAGGCATCCATCACAGGAAGGCCAGGGTGGGCAGGGGGCGGCGGGGGAGAGCAGAAGACAGAGTGAGTGTGAACAATGCATAACATCCATGCGACAGCCGACCGTGTGGACAGGCTGGGGGAGGGGCGTGGTGACAGCACACCAGAAAGAAAGCAGACAGACATCGTGCAGGGGGACCAGTTCGAGGACAAGCAGAATAGAATAGAAACCCTCAGGCCCTGTGGGCTACTGGAGGCCCTTTTGGGAAACACCAGCCACTGTACACTGGGGAGGGTGGAAACCTCCTAGGCTGTGAAAACTTCCGGCCCGGGCGAGTAGGTACCTCCCCAAAGCTTGTTCATCTACTGGGTAATGTTAAATCATGGCCTGGGGCTTGTGATCCATCCATCTGATCAGTGCACACAAACTCTAAGACACAGGCCAAGAGGGTCTTCCGGCAACAAACTGGGAGCCAGTTCTGCTCGAAGCCTGGGAGGACACGTGGACCCTGGGGACCCCGGCTCTCAGGACTGTGCCTGTTTCAGGATCTGGTCTCCCGGGGAACTGCTTCAGGGACCGAACAGATGATGTGAAATCTGCAGCAAGGGCACATGCCTTCCTGGGCCCTGGGGCGGGAGGTGGGGAGGCAATACTACTTACACTTCCGGCATGGTGGTGGTGGGGCGGCACCTGGGGCGGCACCTGGGGCAGAAGGAACCACGGATGAGGGAGAGTTACAGTTCCTGCCCTCCCCCCGACCTGGCTGGGCCGTGGGGCTGTGTCAGCCGCCCAGCCTGGGAGAGAAGGTCCAATAGCAGAAAGGAAAAATCAGACATATCGCCTTCCAGTGGGTCAGGATGGGGTAAATACTTGTCCATTTGCTCTTTTTTCTCTCCATTCACTTACTCACTCATTTACAGGGGAGAGAAACCTTACAAAGGCAAAGAAACAAAATGAGAATCAAAAGTGGTTCTGCTGGGCTTTTGTGCAGGACCAGGATCTGCAGACTACAGCCCACAGGCCAGGACTGGACTGTTTGCTTAAAAGACTGTAAAGCAAAGAAGCATATGCGACAGAACCTTATGTAACCTGCAAAGCCTAAAATATTTCCTCTCTGGCCCTTTCCAGAAAACGTTTGCCGACACCTGTGGGGAACAGAATGGGATACACAGAAAATGCGTTTGGAGCTGGGGGCTGGGTGCTTGCTCACGGGGCCTCAAATGACAGGGTGAGACAGACTGTCCTGTGGGCAGTGGGTGGTCATGAAGGTCTCAGAGAGGGCAGGGTCTGGAATAGTGAGCACAGGCCACAGGAAGCCACCACAGGGCACACCTCCAGGGGGCGCCATTCACATGGATGGTGATGAGCTGGGACAGGTCCGTGAGGGGGCCCTGCAGGGGGGTCAGGCCAGGAGCCAGGGCAAAACCCTGTGTCCCACTCTGGTCTTCACCCTAACCCTCTCCGGGCCAGCTTTTCCCTCTGCAAAATCAGGGGTTAGAGAACTTATTTTCCATCAAATATTTGGTTCTTGAACCCTTTGTTCAAAGCAAGTCCAATCAATAGAGCGGCTGGCCCTGGTGGAAGGGGCGTTAGCCCAGGACCCCCATGCTCCTCTGTGAGGTCCTCTGCCCGTGGAGCACAGTATGAAGCCCCCTGACCTGGGACCCTGGGACCCCTTTTAGTCCGAGAGTCTGGGGCTCAGACCGAGGAGGGGGTCCTCGAGCCGTAGAGGGGGATGCTCCGCAGCCAGGCCTGACCACCCTATGGCCCGGGCTGGACAGAGAGCATTCCAGCGGAGGTGGGGGGGGCACTGTGCCAACGACACAGGGAGGGAGGGGCACGGCTGGGGTGGGAGCCGGTGTGCAGGCGGGTTGGGAGCCCTGAGCTGGGTTATGAAGTGGAGGATCAGGGAAGGGATGGGGCCAGGGGAAGGCTGAGCACAGGGCCAGGATTTTGGATCTGGTCCAGAGCCTGGTGTGGGTAGGGGCAGGCTGACCCTGAAGGACACGTGCAAAGTGGCCACCGTCACCTCCTCCAGAGCCGCCTCCGCCTCTGCCTCGATGCCACCCTTTCCCCTCGTGCCCGGAAGCCTGGGTGGGGCTCAGCCACCCCCGCCAACTCCCATCCGAAAGTCTTAACCACGCCCCATCTGCCGCTGCCTCGGGGGTGGAGGGAGTGTGACCCAGAGCTTCAGCTGTCACCCTGGGGCACAGAGGGGAGTGGAAACAGTCCGCACATTCCCGAGATGCTTGGCTGCAGTTAGATTTATCACCAGCTGTTTATTCTAGGGCCGCACTCCTCTGAAGACACCAAGGAGGTCCAGAGCGGAAGAGCAGCCGGGGAAGAGCCCTCCCCAACCCGGGCCCCTCTTCCGTCACCAGCCCCCGCAGCCCGGTGCCCGGGGGCACAGATCTCACTGAGGAGGGACGTGCTCGTCCTCGGTCAGGGGGTGGGGGGTGGGGGTGCTTCCGGCCGTGTCCACACCCCCCTAGACAGCCACTACCAGTCCCGCCAGGACGAGCTCCAGGCCCGCCCCCGGCCCGCCCGCTGACAATCACCAGTCCGGGGGTCCCAGCCTTGCGCTGGCACCCACCAGATGGGACCCCTCGACAGGTCCCCTGGAAGACAAGCAGAGACAAGATAAGAACTCAGGATGGAGCCAGCAGCTCAGAGGGAGGGAGAGCCGCGCTCCCGGCCCCCAACAGCAAGAGGGAGATAACGGGACCCACGGTGGGACAAAAGGCCAGCCACGCCGTGAGACCGAGACTGAGGCTTTGTGTGGGTCTGTGTGCGTAAGTGTGAGTGTGTACGTGACTGGGTGTGAGGAGGGAAGGGACCACAACTTTCTACTCAGGCTTGTGCTCCTCCCCCTGCGCGCCCACACCCCCGATCTTGGACCTCAGTTCCAGGGCATCCCGGTCCTCCCTGACTGACTGCTCGCAAGGCTGCGGCTGTGGACCCCCCAGCACCCTGAGCTCTGAACAGGAAAGCCCGCCCACAGCTGCTGGGGACAGTCTCCAGGCCCCACCCCCACCCGCCACCCTCCCCCGCCACCCGCCACCCTCCCCCCCACCCCATCCCCCGCCTCGGGTCCTCACTGGTGTGCTCACAGGCTCTCGAGCTCCCACCCCAGTGCTGTCCCCCCTGCCTTCCCCCAAGAGCCCCCCTTCTGTGCCAGAGCCAGGAGGCTGGCTGGCGCTCTGTCCACTGTGCAGACAGCAAAGGGCGCCAAGCGAGTTGTCAAAGACGAAGAACAAAGAGGCAGGACGGCTTCCTTGGCCGGTGGCGGCGGGCGTAGGTGCAGCCTTCCGGCCCCCGAGTCCTGCCCTCTCTCCTCCTTCTCCTCCGACCCGGGCGTCGCCCCCTGCACTGCTCACCAAGCTCCCCCTCAACTTCCAAAAGCAGCCCCTCTGCCCCTCTGGTCCCCAACGCGCCCCTCTCCCTCCTGGGACGGCTGGGCTGCTGTGTGAAAACGATCCTCGAGGCTCTGCCGGGGGCTCCCTGGGCAGCCTGGAAAATCCTGCTCACGGCTCCAAACGGGCAGGGGGCTCACCTCCAGCCCCAGTCTTGCAGGGCAGAGGCCGCCCTACGCTACTAAATGCTGCGGGACAGTCTTAGGACCGTCTACCAACAAACCCAGTGGCACAGGCGAGACCATCTTCTTCGCCATCCCAGCCCTCGCTTGCTCCTGAGTCCGGAGCCCCAGCTCCACTGCCCGGGCGGTGGACACTCACCTTCCTGGGTCTCCGTGGGTGAGATGGTCTCGCCTTGCAGTTGACTGCAGACTGTGCGGGGCAAGCGAAGGGGAAGCTATGAAAACTACGGCCCACAGCAACTGGCGGGTAAAAATAGAACAGACGCGCAGCCCCTCCCCCTCCCCGCTCCCCCGCTCCCCCGCCCACCACACACACACCTCACGAAGGGGACACCGCAGCATGCACAGCAGCCGGCGGGCTTGAAGACACACGTGTGCCAGGCTCAGGAGGACACGGCGCCTGTGCACACAGCGGCCACCACCTAGGAGACGGCAGCCCCGGAAAGCGGGAGTGGATAGCAGACTAGATGGGGCTCCAAGCAGGGATGGGGCCAGGGCACCGGGAGGCCCGGGGGAAGGGAGGCCGTCTCGCTGGCCCTGCGTCTCTCGCAAGGGAATGTGGAAACCAGGCCCCACAGCCCAGGCTCCAAGAGGGCAAAAGGCTTGACATTCGGGCATCTTCTGAGGCTCTGGTACACGTGCGCCGGGGAGACGCCTGGACCTGGGGGTGATGTAAACAGTGCTGAGGGGGTCCAGTGAGGGTCCTGGGGCTGAGCTGACCTTCAAGCTCGTGGCGTCTGAGGGTCCACAGATGCTCTGCACACCCTCTCCTGGTGGGTTTCCCGGGCTCCAAACGGCGCCCCACACCCCGTGCCTGGAACTTGGTGAAACCAACGCCCTCTCTCCCCTGACCCGGCCTCTGGCACCAGCCACATGCCAACGGCATCCAGGGGGCTGGTGTGCAGGGGCCGCACCTGTTTACTGGTTATTTTTAGGGTGATGGATGAACACCTAATACCCACCCTACGGTCAGGGGAAGACAATGCCTGCTATGCTAATCCAGTGGCTATTATTGTTGGTCATCTCGTGGGCCAGGAGCCCGGGCTGGGGCAGGACAAGCAGGACGCTGACCCCTCTCGGAGGCCAGGAAAGGCCTTACCAGCAGCAAGAGGCTGGGGAGCTCTAGCCAAGCGTCAGTCGGGTGGGAACAGAGCTCGTGGACAGGGGTGCCCTCAGGGGACATGCCCAAGTGCCGTGGAGGGGTACAGGCGCCTCCCTCTGGGCCAGCAGAGGTTGCTCTGATTTGGCTTTGGTCAGGTCGCCTTTGGGAAGCCTCCATGCAAGAAGGCTGCCAGGGAGAGAGAACCGGGTCTGGGAGGTTATATGGGGGGGCGGGGGAGGAGGTACAGGATTCCAGGTGGAGGGGCTGGGATGGAAACCAGAGGAGCAGCTGGGGGTCAGAGAAGGAATCTAGGGGCTGGGGATGAGTCTGTGGGAGTTTATTGCATTGGTGTATTAGGTTTATAACTTTTGCAATAACTTTCATACAAAACCTTAATATGCGCAAAAACAAAATGAATCGTCTGCGTGGATTATCCCGCTTTTTTGAAAAGGAAAAACAAAGAGAACAGATTGACAAATAGAAGAGTGAAATAGGGGCAAAACAACCTAAAAAGTAGGCGAGCAGATGACCTCAGAAAGACTTGGTGACTGGGACCCTCCCAGCGGACACTCCCCTCCGCAGGGACCACGAGGAACCACGGCCTCGGCGGGGCTTGATTCATCCTCAGGCTCCATGGGGACCCCTGTCCCAGGCCCCCGTGTCCTGACTCCACCCACACCTCCCTCACCCCACCTGCCTCCACCCTCAGACCCACACGGGCCTGCAGCCCCGCTCAGCCACGGAGGGAAGGAAGCCCGTGCCCTCACGCCCACCCACCTCTCCTGGGCGTCTCCTGCTCTCTGCCCAGAGATGGTCTTCAAACATGGGGCTGTTAGGCCCTGTTGCCCTGGCACCTGCTCCTCTGTGTGGGGTGGGCACAGAGGCCCCAGAGCCCACCCCAGGCCCGCGATCTCCGGCTGCAGGCTGCCCACACCCAGCCGTGAGGCCCCCCGCTGGAAGTTGCAGCCCCAAGACCTCGCTCTCTGTCCCAGTGCCTCTGCAGCCTGTCCCCTGCGCTTGCTTAAAATCGTCCTCAAAAGGTCCCCCCACCTCAGAGCTCATCTGCCCAGGGGCCAGTTCAATCCCTTCCCATCCTGCCTGCGGACAGGAGCTGTCCCCAGGGCTATGAGGCCGAGTCTGGCACAGACGCGCCTCCCCAGACACAGAGCCAGAATCAGGGTCCGTGGCCTGGAGAGGCGCAGGCAGAATTCCCTGTGGTCGGCGGAACAATGCACCGCCCGCGCCCCCCAAAAACCATAATGTCATGTCCTAATGAAAATGGGACTATGTCACCTTCTAGGCAAAAGGGACTTGGCAAGTCTGATTAAATAAGGAGCTTGAGTCGGGGAGATTCTTCTGGATCGTCCACGGGGGCCCCACTTAACCACACGGGTCCTTAGGAGACGAAGGCATTAGCGTCAGGGTCAGCGGTAGGAGATGACAAGAGTGGCAGAGGCCAGAGAAGGGAGGATGCTGGCTGTGAGCAGGAAGGGGCCATGAGCCCAGGCGGGCAGGAAACAGATTCTCACTCAGAGCCTCCAGAGGGAGCAGCCCGGCGACGCCTTAGCTTTCAGCCCAGTGAGACTGATTTTGGGCAGCTGACCTCCAGAAATGTGAGACACTAAACTTGTGCAGCTTTGGAAGTAGGAAATGAATACCCTCTGGGATGCTGGGCAGGGCCCGTGGTCACGGTCCAGGCAGGCTCGGGGAGCTCAGAGAGCAGAGCCTACCCAGGCCCAGCGACCTCCCACGTTCCCGGCCAGAATCCAGTCCTGCCCCAGGGCCCGGCCTCCCCTGGCCAGCTCTGGTACCTCCGAGAGGATCGTAGGATGGAAGACCGTCCAGCCCAGTCACTGTGCCCGAGACGGACGGTGACCCAGAGAAAAGAGGCTGCATAGCGGGGTCAGGCCTTCCAACCCCTAGCCCCAGGCTCCCGTCACACTGCCCCAAAGCCGGTCACTTCCGGACCTGAACTCTAGCCCAGTTCTGACCCGAACAGCACCTCCTCTAACCCTGACACTGTAACTGGACCGACTCCACGGCGCACAGCCCCCCCCGCACGGATGCAGCACCCCGCCCCACCCCCCACCCCTGCACCCAGTACCCAGCGTTTCGGCCCCTCTCAGGCCTGCCCGGTTGTTCCGTAAGGTGAGCAATCCACACGTCTACACCGCGGCCCCAGCCCTGACCCCTAGAACCTCGTCCCTCTGGTGGTCTCCCGAGGTGGTCCCTTGCCCTCTAGAAATCTATTTTGTGCCGTTTTGTGTGAGATGCTGAAACAGAGCTTATCCTGTGCCTACTCCAGCCTCATCAACAGCCCCTGCTTGGGCCCGGGGTAGGGGGCTGGCCTCAGCTCCCCCCCCAACATTCACCCCACCCGCAGCTGCACGCCGTCCACACCGCACCCCAAAACCCAGCTGCATGGGGTCCTCCAGACCCCAGCTTCCTCATCCATAAACTTGGTTCACCATGTACGGTGACCGGGCCGGGCCTGGCATCCTCGGGGTGAGGTTGGCAGCCTTCCCTGGGCCTCTTTTTAAAGTCCAGGGGGAGTCCGCGGCAGCCACGACCAGAAGCCGGGCCTGTGTGACCGGGGTCCTCTCAGATCTGTGACTTCGCGGCACAACTGTCAGACCAAAGGGCTGAGGACCAGGGGGAGGGGCCGCTTGGGGGGTGGGGGCGGCGGGAGGAGACCCGCAGTGGGTGCAGCCTCGGTCCGCAGCCTTCCAGTGTCACTCTTGTCCCCCAGGGTGGGTGGCCACAAGGCAAGGAAGGAAGTGTCTGACCAGGGGAGCAAAGCTCGGTGAGGCCGTGGGTGGGGACCATGACCCTCCCCTCAATGGCCGACACCCGTCAGCCGGGCTCTGGCCAGGCTCTGGTCTGCAAGGTGGAGGAACCCAGCTTAGCAGGGGCCGAGGCCCGGCCCACCTGCCTCCCTGCTGCCAGGGGCCCCTCAGTGACAGCCCGCAAGCCCCTCCTGGCTCCTCCACCCACCCCCACCCCTGTCTTGAGCCCACCAGCCGGCCCAGGGCCAGCTCAGAGGAGGCGAGGCAGAAGGAACGAAGAACCGAAAAGGAGTCACCCCTCAATTTTCTGCCACAGACCATGCTCCCCAGCAAGGCATTAGAGACGCAGTGAGTGGACGCACAAGCTCAGAGGCAGACGGCTCTGCCACGCACATGGATGCCCCTCAGGGTAGCGTCTGCACCTCATTTCCTCACCTGGGAAATGGGGGTAAAGCGCCCACCTCGGGGACCCCTGCAAGGCTTAATGAGGCCCCCTGTACAGAGGGCTTTGCAAACGCTTAACAAATGTCAGCCGGGATGTTCTCACGGCAGCCACCCAGGAACAGCCTGAGGCAGGTGCTGTGATGAACTCCATTTTATTGATGAAGAGACGGGGCCCAGAATGGTTAAGCAAGTCCCTTAAGGCCCCATAGCGAAGAGGAAGCAGAGCTGAGACCAGCACCCAGGCCTCTGTGCTCCCTCACCAGCCCCGCCCTGTGACATCTGGCAATAGACAGGAGCCACCGTCACTGCCTTAATGTGTTGTCCCCAGCCAGTGAGTGTGCGGGCCATGGACTCCCAAGCCCCGTATAATTCATCCCTGCACGAAAACCACAAGTGATGTTCTGAATTACCCACTGATTCTCTTCCTACCAAATTGTAGGAGGTTTGTTTTAGACAGTTTTCAGTGCTGAGACCCCTGAGAAGGGGCCCTTCCCTCCCCTCCCGGGAGGCCTGGGGGGCCGGTGACGGACCGGGAGATAGGGGGTGAGTCCCTGCTCAGCTGGACGTCAGCATTCCTCACTGTCTCCTCCAAAGCCTGCACCCCCCATGTCACCTCTCCACACCCAGCTCCCTCCACAGCCCCCCCTCCCCAGTGATGGGACTTCTAACCTATATCTGTCCCCTCAGGACACAGTGTGGCGTGCGGCAGCCCAGGCCTCTGCTGGCCCAGTGGACTGAGGGCATCAGAACTCCTGCAGGGCTTGGTCAATGCAGATTTGGGGTCCCTGGCCCAGAGCTCCTGATTCATCAGGTCCGGGGTGGAGCCTGGAAGTTTGCATTTCTAACAAGGTCTCGGTGATATTGCTGCGGCTGCGGGTCTGGGGACCACACTTGAAGAACCCCTGTAGGTAAACCAAGTCGGCACCCCCCACCTCACCCCCCGTCAGACTCAACCCTGGGGCTGGAAGTCTGGACTTCAGCCTGTGCTGCCCACATGCCCCCGGCCACAGAGCCCGTGAGCCGGGCACAGAGAGCCCAGCCGAGGACTGCCCTGATCCATCTCCTGCCTTTGCCCCCGACTCTCCAAAGCCTGAACTCTGGGGGCGCCCACACTCCCCACCATCGTTCGCTCGTTGGTTCCTTCTTCATACCTGCGGGAGGCCCCCTGCATCCCGGGCGCTGACCCAGGCCTGGGTTCCATGGCCAGCCTGGGACCCTGCCCCTCTGCCGCCGGGCCTAGAGGGTGCTCTTGGGTGCCCTGGCACCTCCTCACCCCTTTCACTCTGGTCCTCCTTCCCAGAAATGATTTTCGTCTTCGTCAGAGGGACAAACTGAGTCCCAGAGCTAAGAGGGGAGGGTGAGTCAGTGGGGACAGAGTTCCAGCCGCCCTGGCACTAAATCTGTGTCTCCTGCCCGGGGGCCCCGAGGTGAGGCCCGTGTGCCCAGCGGCCATTCCACACGCCCCCTCGGCCCCTGCCCATCCTCTGGTCACCACGGCACAGAAAATGGCATTGCCACGCCCAGGCGCCAGACCAGAAACCCGAGGGCCATCCCCCGCCCCCGCCCCCGCCCCACGGTCAGTGGAGCTCCGAGCTCTGCCCTCCTCCCTGCCTGGAGTCCCCCATCTGCCCTCTGCCGTCTCTGCCCAGCCACCCCACTTTGCCAACTTCGCTGCAGCCTCTCTGGGATCCTGCGGCTGCCTGAACCATCCTCCTAAAATGAGGACACGGTCCCATCCCCAATTCCGCCAGCAGTGGCCTCAGGATGAAATGGAAACCCCGCAGTGGGCTCGGCCGCCCTTTGTGACCTCCTCTCAACCTCCCCGCCTCCACACACCCTCAGCTCCGGACACGGGACTTCTCGAAGCTCCTGGAGCTACAGATGCTTCTCAGAAGGCCCTTCTCTCACCCCACCCGCCTCTAAGTATCAGTGGAGCATTGCCTCTTCCAGGAAGCCTGCCCTGACCACCCTGACCGGCCTAGGAGCCCTCCTCCAGGCCCCGGTGCATCCCTCCTTCCCTGCACTTAACCCGCTGACATCATCTGTTTCATCATCTGGAGAAACCTGAGTGTCAGCCCCACGTCATACTCCTGTTTGTATACTCAGCGCCCGGCACAGTGCCTGACACACAGTAGGTGCTTACTCAGTGCTCATGGAGTAAAGGAAAGGACCGACGGAAACACGGAGAGGAGGCTTCTGACCAAAGACAGTGCAGGAAATCGCCTCTCAGGGCTCAGGAGGGATCCTGCTTTTTCCTGGGGTCCTGGAATATGGTCGGGGTGCCCATGGCCAGGGGCCCGGGGGAAGGGTCGGCTGGGAAGCTTCTCGTTCAAGCTCTTGGCACTTGGAGTGTCCAGGCCCCAGCTGCCCCCTCCCCCAGGGAGGGGCAGCCGCAAACTCTCGCTGACATTGACACAGGTGATGAACCGTTTTCCCCTCCAACAATGAGCTCAGACAGACATGGAGACAGCAGCTGGGCAGCTGGGCCTTTGTGGATGTGAAACTGAGCCCTCAGAGGTCACCGTGGGCTATGCCCACCCCCCTCCACCTCGCGTTCAGGCCGGGGCCAGGAGTGCCGGGGGGACACGGGTGCCAACGCAGCAGAGGGCCCTGCACTCTCTCTGTCCACCACTCTCACCCCAGGACGATTTTGCAGGCACCTTGGGGTAGAGCTGGCTAGAGAGGGGCCTTCTCAAGATCAGAGGCTCTAAGGAAGTTCCCTCAAAACCCAGCCAGAGTGAGATGACCTCTCCAGAGCCCCGCACCTCCTTCTGGGGCCGGCTTCGGGGGTCCCGCTCTTTCCACGCTGGGGCAGAGGAGTGGGAGCGGCCTTGGGAAAGCGGAGGCCCCTTCTGTGTGTGCCCTCCCTCTGCCAGTGCAGACACCCAGCCAAAGGTCCGCTCACGGCCCCCACCCGCGTTTCCTCTCCTTGTCAGAGGGGTTGTCTGTAGGAGGGTCCACAACCCAGAGTCCTGCCCTCGCCTTGCTCCTGGCCGGTCCAGCAGGGGACACGATGCTGCAGACACAGAACTGCACCCCGATGCAGGGTGCAGGAAACCAGCAGGGCAGAGGTGAGCCTGATCCTCCCGGCAGACCCATCTCTTCCCCATCATGGACTTTTGAACAGGTGGAGCAAAAGCAGGCACAGGTAAAACCGCTGATGCCACAGCAGGAATCAAGGTCGCGGCAGCAGGCTGTTTTCCCACGATGCGCTCACTGGGGAAAAGCCAGTTTCACGTGAGAGTGTCCTTGATGAGACAGAACAAAGTGCTAAGGGAGCTCTGTTGAACACAGCTGGTACACGGTGAGCTGGTCCTCTGTCTGCTTGTAGGTGTGAGGACATGGAAGCCGCCGCTTTCACGTGTCATTTTCACTTGATTGAAAACTATAGTTAGTCGGACTTCAATGTTGGTAGTTTTTTTCTCAAAAGTGAATACAGTGGGCCTGTCACCTCGAGGGAAACAGCTGCCCATTAAAAAATTCAAGCTTTCAAGAGAAAATGCAAATCTGGGAAAATTTGTATCTGCCATTCTGAGCTCGACAGTTTCCCAAATATGTAGACTTCTCTGATAAGATTGGCAGTGGTGTTAAAGAATGAAATTTTTACAGACTCGCTGTATGATGTATGAACTGTGTTCACATTGGGAAGATCTGCATGTTTTCCAAATGACCAATGAGGAGTGTTACAGAATCACCCTGTAAGAGATCCATTCAAAGTGCAGGATAAATGTGGGTTTTAATGCAACTTCATTGAAGAATGAAGACTTCGTTGATATGGTTTCAGATTCCACATTGGAACTAACCTTCAAGAAACTTCTGCCTGTTGAGTTTTGATACAGTAACCCAAGAAGAGTATTCACAATTCTCTGAAAAGATGATTAAAACATTCTACTTCTCTCTTTTCCAACTACATATCTGTGTAAGGCTGGATATTTTTTGTGAACTTCAAACAAAACATATTACAACAGATTGGCTGCAGAAGCAGATATGAGAATCTAGCTGTCTTCTATTGAGCCAGACATTAAAGGGATTTGTAAAAGTGTAAAACAGTGCCACTCTTCTTATTAGATATATTTTTTTAAAGATTTATTTATTATTTATTTATTTTTGGCTGCGTAGGGTCTTAGTTGCGGCATGCGGGATCTTTCATTGCACCGTGCGGGCTTCTCTTTAGTTGTGGCACGCGGGCTCCAGAGCGTGTGGGCTCTGTAGTTTGTGGCACGCGGGCTCTAGTTGAGGCGCGCGAGCTCAGTAGTTGCGGCGTGCGGGCTTAGTTGCCCCGTGGCATGTGGGATCTTAGTTCCCTTGTCCCCTGAGGTCGTAAGGCGGATTGTTTACCACTGGACCACCAGGGAAGTCCCTTGTTAGATATTTTTGCTTTGTAATTTTATTATTAAAACTATTATTTATAGTAACTAATGATAATGTATTTTATTTGTATTTATACATTTGTTATTTATAACATTATTAAAAATATTTTATTTATGTTACACAGGCTTATGTAAACCTATTTGGGCTTACATAATAAGATGTAAGATGGGCTTATTATTATACTATTAAATAACTCAATCAATATTGAAATTTTTTTCCATTTCCATTTCTAATATGGTAAATATTGGTAATCATGACCGACAAACAAAAGATTTTTAGGGCCCTCAGTAAAGTAAAGGGGTCTTGAGCCCCAAAAGTGTGAGAACCACTGTTCTGTTTTTAGCAGATTATTATTGTTATTATCCTGATTAATTTATTTTATCTATCAAATAAAGCTTAAAAATAGAAAAATGATCAACAAAAAGTGAAGTATGATTTTTGCTCCTGTCTAGTGGCAGCCAAAAACAGGAATAATTAAGAAATTCTTAACTTCCAAGTTATTGTGTGTGGATTGGCCACGGCTAACCTGGGGATTTTGGGCTTTGTGGTTTCACAAGATGCGCGTTAAATGACAAGTTAGAGAGACTTTGATAAGGAACCGCATGAAACTGGGGTTTTCACTTCAGTCCTTCTGGGCGAGAAAACTGCCTAAATTTTAGTTCTCATCATCGCCACCAGAGGGCGCACCGGGGCGCGTGAGTGTGTGTGTGTGACTTACTCGTGACCCAGCGACCACGTACACACGGTCGTTTATGTTCCTTCTCTCCACTTCACCCCTCCCCACCCACCCACTCCGCTGATGCACAGTCAGGCGTCCCCAGTCGGGTCCGAATCCATCACGCGCTCAGCCTTCCCTGCTGTCCACACGTGTTCACACAGGTGAGCTGGGCTGAGCCCAGCGCTAAACCCAGAGACCAACAAACACAGCTTATGGTAGACGCGTTTGCAGTGCAGTTACTGTGACCCCCATGTAGCTGCTTTGACAGTGGTTTACCTTCCTTAACGTGAGGGTACCTGCGTCTAAAAGTCCCCCTGAGGATCTAAGTGGTTAAGGGGTTCTTTATTTGGGAGGGGACTTAGAACTTCCTTTGGAAAGTTTTGAAATCCGTAACATTCACACACGTCATTTGGAAGTCATCCACTTTCACAGGCACACCGCAGCTGGGGGCTCCAAGACCCTCCGAAACCCAGTCAAGGACACACGGTGGGGGGGGGTCCGATCCAGTCGTGTGTACACAGCTGTCCCCAAGGACTCACAGTCCTTCCAGAGAGGGGACCCCTGCGCCCGGCTCCTCTCTGCGGTAACCGGGTGATGCTGAGAAAGCGCTGTAGGGGAAGGGCCGGCACTAGAGGGCGGTGCTGAGCGGGGTCTGCAGGGAGTGGGCGTTTTCTGATGCCTAAGAAGCAAAGGTATGAAGAAAATTGCTGCTGCTTTTACTCTAAGGATATTAAGGTCCCAGAGCAGCACGGAGGCCAGGGAACCACGGTATTTCAGAGCCTGTGACAAAATGATATTCGTTCTCACCAACACCTTTCCCCATGGACAATCACCTCACAATAATTCAGGGGGTCCCACCCGGGGTGAAGTGCACACTTGCTACACCTCACCCATTATCCACTCCCCAACCTCGATAAATGTGAATTCTTCATGATTCAGACTAAAATCTAGACAGACGCGAGCCTTCACCTCCTGCTTTGTTGTCCACATAAATATATAAAAAACTCCCCAAACAATTGTAATAACACTCAATACCATATGTGCTTTATTGTAGTACTGATGAGGTGTGATGAATTCTCTGAGAGGAGACCAGGTTTTTTAGGAAACATCAGAGTTTGTCAGGCAACCAAGGAGAAAGGGCATTACAGACCCAGGGTGGTCTGAGCAGACACAGTGGCAGGAAAATGCATGGGGGGGGGACTATAGGCAGCTTGCTCTCGCTAGAGTGTGAAGGACTAAGCTGGGGACAAGCAGGAGGTGAGTTGGGAGTGGCTGTGGGGTGATGACAAGTCCCAAAACCTGGTCTGCACCCCAGGTGCCAAGGGACCTGGACTCTGTGCATTTACTAGGGGTCTGTTAAAGGGCTATAGACCGGGTGACACAGGAAGATGTGAATTTTGGAAAGTTCATGCAGACCGCAGAATAAAAGCTGGATCCGAGGGTGGAAGAATTGGAGACCAAGCGACCAGTTCAGAGGCAATTACAATAATAATGATAATAAACAAATATAGAAAAATTTAAATATAAGTCATATAAAATACAGTAGTACCATAATAATAATGATAAGGGTAGCTGCTGAGGAGGACCTGAATTAAGGCAGCAGCAGTGCCATGAAACAGACAAGACTTCGACTGAGGAAAATCACACGAACTAAAAGTTATGAGTTACGTTATATTTGGGGACCTTTCTATGGATGGGAAGATGTAAGAGTCTGGGCTCACTGAAATTATTCCTGAGATACACATCTCAGCTCTCTAGGGCCAGTATCCTGTTTTTCTCCATCCTGAGTCCCCTCAGGGCGCAGCCTGGGGGCCCGGCTGCAGTGGCTGCTGTTACCGGAATGGCAGACAACATTTTTTTATGAGCAAGATAGATCCAGGAGGATGATCGTCAGCTCTAGCTGTTGACCGGTGTGTGTTGGGAGGTGAGGGAAAGAGGCAGTGGGGAGGTGAAGGAAAGAATGTGGACCAATCGGCTGAGTCGACAGGATGGGTGTGGTGCCTTAAACTGGAAGCAGAAGTACATCACAGAGGAAGAGCTGGTTTGGGAGGAAGCTGACGAGGTCCACACTGGACAGACGGCACCCAGGATGCTCAGGGGACGCACCAGCAGCCTGGCCGGTAGCTGGGGGGGTGGATATCCCAGTGCAGAGCTCCAGGGGGACATGGTGCCTGGACAGGCAGACTGGGAATCACCAGTGCATCCAGCGAAGGCCTGGAGAATACGGGCAGGGTGTGGGGATAGGAGAAGAGGGGGAGGGGGGGAGGGAGGGGGAGGATGACACCCCGAGGGGTCGGACACGCAAAGGCAGGCAGGGGAAGGAATTCAGAGGAGGAGATAAAGAGATGTGGGTCGAACTAGATCAGCAGGATGCCCTGGAAGGCAGGGAAGACAGCAGGTGTCGGCACAGTCAATGACACAGGCGCAGGCAGAGCTCAGGATACGGGCATCACACCGAAAACAAGAGAACGGAGCAAAGTTCACAGACGGAGGGGTAATAGCCACCCCTCCCACTTCTGCTCCGGAAACGCTGGCAGCCAGCCTCAGACGCCCTGGCAAGAGGGTGGAGATTCTGATCCAGGAAAAGCAACCATCCCGAGGAAAGCACTGACGTCTGACAGGCCTGCAGTGAGGCCGCGGGACCCCTGGAGTTAGACCGCAGGACCCCAGCCGCACCCACACACAGAGCTTCCAATGGCCTTTGAGTGCTTCGGATTCCTTTGTATGCATGGATTGAGGGACCGCCAGATATTTGAGGAAAACGTCTAACTTGAAGGGAACTAAAACATTCAAAAGTAATCTGGGGAAAGCACAAAATGCAAGGAACGGAACAAAACTTCAGAAACAGATTGAGGAGATACCGTGTCCGTGAAATGGGAGAGAATGCTGTAGAAAAAAGGAAAGGAGCATTCAGAAAATAAAAAGAGCTCTCGGAAATTAGCAATACGATAGCAACAATAAAGCATTCAGTAGACGGGCTGGGTGGGAAAGTGGAAGAAACCTTCTGGAAAGTAGAAAAAGAAATTGATCAGGAAGGATAAGAAAATTAAAGGCCCATCCAGGGGGCCCAGTATTTTACTACTTGGAGCTGTGGAGGGTCAGACAGCCTAGGAGACAGTCACCAGAGATGCTGAGCCCACACCTCTCGGAACTGAAGCGATGAGCCCAGCTCCATGAGGACCAGAAACCCGAGGACCAGGAGACCAGCTTCCGGAGAGAAAAGTGGTCACACACAAAAGCCTGAACACTTGGGCAGCTACAGGCCTCTCAGTAGCAATACCAGAAACCAGAATACAATAGAAAATGCCTCCAAAATCCTACGGGACGATGATTTCCAACTAGAATGCCTCAGATGCCCAGCCAAACCATCAACTGACCGGGAGGGTGGAGGAAAGATGTTTTTAAATATGCCAAGCTTCAGAGTTCTCGTGTCTCTTTTCTCAACAAGCTGCTGGAGGGGCTTCCCTGGTGGCACAGTGATTGAGAGTCCGCCTGCCGATGCAGGGGACGCGGGTTCGTGCCCTGGTCCAGGAAGATCCCACATGCCGCGGAGCGGCTGGGCCCGTGAGCCATGGCCGCTGAGCCTGCGCGTCCGGAGCCTGTGCTCCGCAACGGGAGAGACCACAACAGTGAGAGGCCCGCGTACCGCAAAAAAAAAAAAAAAAAAAAAAAAGAAGCTGCTGGAGGCTGGGTTTCACCAAAATGAAGGAACAACGCACAGAAGGGGAGGACTTAGTGCCGGGAACAGGGAGGGAGTCACTAGGGCAGAGGCAAAGGGAAGTCCCAGGTGGGTGGGGAGGAAGTACCCAGTGACCAGCAGCTGCGGCCGAGGCCCAGCATGACCAGCACAGGTTAGAGCGGGGGCGGGGCGGGCGAGTCATGGAAGAAAAGAAAAGAGGGGGAGGGGAGGAGGAAGCTGCCCCAGATCCCCTGTGGGTTCCTGTGAACTGAGTTCTCTCTGCCGCCGGAGAAACGGAAGCTCATTGAGTCGTGAACACACAGACAACCAAGCAAATGCAAACAAGGCAGAACTCAGCTTCAGAGAAAATCATGGTGCTGGAAAAAGGGAATATTAATCATAAAATACTATGCCGGCTCTGTTGTGAAAAGTATTTACATAGTCGAATTATGTAAAGACTTTTAACTTAACCAGATAAAGACTAAACTCCCTGAGAAGGCGTGGGAGGGATGGACGGGTGGGAGGGGGAGGGGGTTACACCGCACGTGTAGGAAGGTAACCGTGGTGACTGTGGGCTCGAGACCCAGCCCACCAGGACTGCAGGCAAAGGGTAGGCAGAGTCGTGGGGTGACCTGGGTGAGCTGTGAGCCCCCTGCCCGGGGTGGAGGCAGAGGCATAGGGAGGGGTGCTCAGACGTTTATCTCGTGGCTCTCTGCCAGTTTCCTGGGGACCTCAATGCCTTCATTGTCACTAGAGTGTCAGTGAGCAGGTGTGGCCCTGACCATGCCTAGAGCATTGAAGTCTTAACAGGGGAGCCTGGAGGAGGGAACTTCCTGACTCTGCAGAGCTGACCCACCGACCAGGTGACCCTGGACGGGCCACTTAGGCTCCCTGAACTTCAGGCTCGTTTGTAAACCGAGACTGCAAAGCTGCCATCACGGGGGCTTCCCTGGTGGCACAGAGGTTAAGAATCCACCTGCCAGTCCAGGGGACACGGATTAGAGCCCTGGTCCGGGAAGATCCCACATGCCGCGGAGCAACTAAGCCCGTGAGCCACAACTACTGAGCTCGCGCGCCTAGAGCCCGTGCTCCACAATAAGAGAAGCCACCGCAATGAGAAGCCCGTGCACCGCAGCGAAGAGTAGCCCCCGCTCGCCACAACTAGAGAAAACCCGCGCACAGCAACAAAGACCCAACGCAGCCAAAAATAAAAATAAATTAATTTTTAAAAAAAAGCTGCCATCACGGGTTGTCGCGAGAATGAAATTAGATAACGTCCAAGGAGAGCCTTTGTGGGCATCGAGAGTTCCGAGGGTCTCATGCTGAAACCAGATGGAGTAAGCATTGCCTGGAAGCTCCAAGCCTGAGCAAAGCCGGCGGTGAGGTCCCACGTGTGCCCTTGGCAGTGGGAGGCGGGTGGTCCCACGTCTAGACAGCTGACACCCCAGGAGGCTCAGAGGTCAGGAGAAGGATCTGTGGACTCAGGCATCATGGACCAGTAATAACTACCAGAGCTACTGGCCAACTGGACACAGCCAAGCCTCAGAGCTTCAGGTACCTCCACCATCACCGAACTCTCACCTGACAAACCCTTAGCCACAGCACCTGGGACACACAGGGCTGGGTTCCTGGGGGCCTCTGGTCACAGCGTTTTCACCAACCTGTCAACACATGACCTTGTTTTATGTATATTTCTGTTTAAAGACACTTTATCTAACATGTACCAAAGACTCATTAACATTGAACTCGTGGCCAACAGCCCTAGATCTTACACCTGAACGAAGCCCATCTAACGTGTTTCCTCCAAAAATCACGTCCCAGCTTCCTTGAGCTCAGGACACCAGAGACCCCTGCAGCATCAGCTTGGGGACCATTTTAAACACTGGAATCACCAACAAAATCACAAATATGCAAAAAACGTGGCACTAGATACTTGTTTACAGTATGAGACGGAAACCAGAAGGCAGACATCGTCTTGCTCAACGTCAGCTGGGAACATGTGCCGCAGGTGACATTTTTCGCCCCCCTGCACGTGAGTGACCATGAAGGCCCCGTGAGTAGTGATCAGGGATTACAAATAAATTTTAGCAAGTGGGCTAATTTGCAAATACGGATTCCACAAATAATGAGCAGTGACTGTTATTAAGCCCATTTTACAGAGCAAGAAACTGAGGCTCATCCAGGCAAACAGCTACACCTGACCAACAAGTGGCAGAGCCGGGATTCAGACCGGCCACGACTGCAGCACCGTGTGCACCAGCCCCAGGCCCCGCCCACCACTGCAGCCCCATGTGCACTGTCTCCGGGCGCCGCCCATGACTGCAGCACAGTGTGCACCAGCCCCAGGATAGCTTCTCATTTACAGCTAAGGCCCCAAGGCCCAGAGAGGATGCTGAGTCACCTAAGGCCGAACAGATGTTGGGGGCAGTTCAGGCTGAACCCTGGCCCTGGACCCGGGGCGTGTCCTTCCTCACAGCTGCACCCCTTCGGCATGAAGCGCCTGACCGCCTGCGTCGTGGGTTCTCCCCTCCCAGAGGTCGGAAGATGCCCTCAGGCTGCTGTCAGCAGCACAGCTCCGGCACTGCCATGAGTGCCTACAGATGGGGACACCAGGGGGCGCCCCCCTCACCAGCGCCGAGTGCCCCCCAGCCTGAGCAGTCCAGGAAATGGGAGGAACAATGGGGTGATTGATGCAGGCGCCCTGAAAGACAGATTGTTCAGATGAAGAGCATTCCAGGCTCCCGCCAAACGCCCAGAGTGTGTGGAATTTCAAGGAAAAGCTGAGTAAATGAAAGCCGTCTGGCTGGGACCCTGGCCCCCTCTCCGGGGTGTTGCAGGCTCAGCCTGGGCCCCAGAGGCCGAGCCTGGCGAGGTGGAGGCGGCAGGGGAAGCAGAGGGAAGGTGGAGCCATGGGTGGGAGGAGGGCTCCCTCCCCACCCTTCAGATGGCCTCCGCCTCTGGATACACTCAGACACGCACCCAGGTCCTGTCCCCGCACCAGCGCTGGCGTGAACCCCAGGGTGGCCTCGGGTAGAGCCCTCCACCTCTCTGAACTCTGTTTTCTCATCTGTAAGGTGGGACTAAGCATCCCTCCCCTTTGTGCTCAGGGCCATTGTGAGGGCCAAGGAGGAAGGGCTGGACAGCTCAGCATCAGGCTGCTTTCTGGTCAAGGCAGGCCCCCTCGAGCCGCACCAGGACCCAGCCCCTGCCCCTCCGGCTCGCTGCCCAGCCCCGCCTTGCTCCCCAGACCTCCAGGGGACCCGGCCCAGCACTGGCCCCTGGCGTGAGCTCCCAGCCTCCTCCAGCCCAGGATCTGAACTTCCGACCACCGCCCAAGGCCAGGGAGGGGGGTAGAAGGATCTGGGCTGAGGGCGCACAAGGGTTCCTTGTCCTGCCGGGCAGCCTGGCACCGCCTGTCCTGTCCCCAGAAGGAGTCTCTCTGGGACTATTGTCTTTCTGGTGTGACTCCGGGGAGGGCAGATCAGGGCCATGGGGCCAGACCAAGCGGTCGCGTGGCCTGCTCACACCGCACGCCACCCCCTGGAGCGCTGGGACCAGGTTTCATCCGTCCCACCCCAGCACGGGGCCCAGCCAGCACTTCTGTTCCTCGTGGTGGCTCCGCCCCCGGCCCCTTCCCTTCCGAAAACCTCAGCTCCCACCCTGTCTTCACAGCCTCTGTTCCACCTGTGTTCCTTTGCTGCTTTATTAATTGACTTATTTACAGTTCCTACTGTGCACCCAGCAGAGTCCCAGCCCTCATTAGCCTTCAGTAAAATGTACTTATAGCCCAGCCGCCAACCTAAGTCACCCAGGCAGGGACGTCAACTCCCAACCTTTACTCTGGCCCAACCTTTACTCTGGCCCGGCGTTCAGTGTTTGTCACTGTCCCTCCTGGCGGCCGGCTGCTCCCCGGCACCCCCGGCGTCCCCTTGCGGCTCAGCCACAGCCCGTTCTCGGCCCACAGACCCCAGTTCCGACCCAACATCAGGCAAGTGCTACGTGATTTTGAGCAAATGACCCAACGTTTCTGGAGTGTGTTTCTTTATCTGCAAAGTGAGAAGGGCTCATCTCTGCTCCAGGAGATGGGAAGATCTACCAAGATGGTAGTGATGAGAGCCCCGTGACACTTGGTCACCAGCCACACAGCAGGGAAACCGTCACTATGGTCCACGTGCTAGCAGGCAGCCTCCCCAGCCACCTGGAGACGAGGCTGTCCTGGTGCAGCTCCTCGGAGACTAATTATAATGATCCCTGTGGTGGGCCGTGTCCCGACTTCACGAAGCATTTTCACACCCTTCAGACCATTGTAACTTTCCCAGTGGATCCAGCGACAGAGAGTTGGGGAGGGAAAATGATCTGGGACAGCTGGAAACCTTCAGCATCACCCGGGTCATCTCTACAGGATTTACTATCCGCCAAAGATACACAAGGCCAACTCCCTAGACACACACTGGTGAGGGAGGAGATGGGTAAACAGATCTCAGCAGCCCCACTCTGGGGCCAGGACGGGCCCTCCCAGCTGGTCCACAGTCCCTCCCAGGGCCCGAGAGAGTTCAGTCCTGAACAAAGGCCTTTTGGGTGCTGGTGGTGACCAAAGAGGAGGCGCATGTGCCCGGGGCACACCCTTCCTGTCAGGGTCCCCGCCAGCCGCGCCCGCGCCCTTCCTGGCTTCTGGCAGGGTGGGCAGCTTTAAGTCCCTCAGGAAACAGCGCTGGGGCCGTTTGCCAGCATCGCATGCGTGAGCAGAGGCCCAGGCCCAGGGAGCCACCAACAGGCCTGGGGAGGGTTACGTCCACAGGATGTGCCTGGGACCCAGGTGTTCCCGTGGGTGTGGGCGGTCTGGCGGGGGACTTAGCAGCCTCCGCCTCTGCCGGGCTACCACACCTGCCCTGGGGAGAGGTGCTGCTCTCAGGGAAAGGAAAAGAAGAGGCCGGCTCTGAGGCCAGGCCTCCCACGCAGGTGCCAGGGGAGGTGGGGGGCAGCCAGCAGGGAGATGCCAGGACGGGAAGGCAGGGCTGGCCCTGTCTGTCCTGACCTCCCTTCATGTGAGGACAGCCGTTGGCAGCAGGGAAGTCGGTCTGGTAGTTCAGACTCCGGGCCTCCCGTGCTGGGTGAGGATACGATGCTAAGGATATGAGACCATGCTCTGTGCCTCAGTTTCTTCCCTCCTGGGCACACCCTCCAGGGTGTGTCTCACAGACAGCAATCAAGTTGTCGGCCAGGAGGGGGTCTCATCTCAAGGTCTGACCAGGAGGGACCTGCTTCCAAACTCACATGGTTGTTGCTGGGACCCAGGTCCCTGTGGGCCATTGGTCAAAGGCCACTCTCGGGCTTCCCTGGTGGCGCAGTGGTTGAGAGTCCGCCTGCCGATGCAGGGGACACGGGTTCGTGCCCCGGTCCGGGAAGATCCCACATGCCGCGGAGCGGCTGGGCCCGTGAGCCATGGCCGCTGAGCCTGCGCGTCTGGAGCCTGTGCTCCGCAACGGGAGAGGCCACAGCAGTGAGAGGCCCGCGTACCGCAAAAAAAAAAAAAAGGCCACTCTCAGTCCTGCCACGTGGGCCCGTCCAACACGGACGTTTCCTTCGTCGAAAGGAGGCAGGGAGAGCACCGCAATGAGCGGGACGAGCGTGAGGATCTTCCGTGGCCCTAATTGCAGACGTGACAACCCGTCCACTCACCAGGCCAGTCGCTCTCGAGGGGCGGGGTCCACACAAGTCCTGCCGGGGGCGGAGACAATGGGGGCTGCTTAGGTTCTGCCTGCCACCGGGACTCCCAAACTGGGTCTCAGAGGAACAGCGGGGACCAGCGAGGTCAGCGGGAGCGCGGGGCTCAAGAAGAATGTGGCGGTCGACTGAGAAACCAGAGCAGAAGGGCTGCCAGGCAGAGAGCAGACCTCAGGGAACCCACGTCCGGCCCGAGTGCGGCCCAGGAGTTTACGTTTTACTATGTGCTCACTTGTGTGTCCTGACCTTATTTATTCGCACAGTGTCCCTGGAGAAAGAGAGGATTATTGCTCTGTCTACATCTGTGAAAACCGGCCTCAGGCAGTAAGAGTGTGGCCGAGGACACCTGCCCACGTGGGCCCCCTTCTGCAGGGAGTATTTGATAAAGATGGAATCTGGCAAAGGAAAGCACAAGGCAAGCGCCAGTCTGAGGAAGACACAGGAAATGGAGGAATGAGGTCGCCCTTGCAGCCAGGACCCTGACCTCTCAGGCTAAGTGAACGCATAGGAGCTCGCCGTGTGTGAGAGTGTGTGTGTGTGTGTGTAAGACACCACTCAGCAGACTCCACTCACTAGATCTCCACCAGGCGCCTGGGCCCCAAGCCCCGAGGCCCGCACAGCAGCCCTGCGTTTCCTGCACCCCAAGCGCTTACTCTCCCCCAACCCAAGATCCACCATGTCATCTATCAGGAAATCGTCCAGCATCACAGGCTGTTGTGGTAACACAGCAAGATCACATCTGAAGGTTCCTGAGACTCAGAGGCCTGGGTGGAAACACAGCGTGAGGACAAGGATTAGAGGATGGGGGAGGGCTCTTCAGAGACCTTGCTGGGAGGGGGCTTGCTGGAGAAACAGACCATTGTGGCTGGACCCACGGGAGGGGGGAATGCATGTTGTCACTCGCGGTTTGGAAGTGGGGAAAGCATGGTGTCTGACGTCTCCCTTTGCACAAATAGCTGAAAGCTCCAAACGGCTGCCCCGAACACCCCAGTCAAGTATAACTAATTGCTGCTGTTCAAACCGCTTTCTGAGCTCCGTTTGTCCTTTTATCCATCTTGATTAGCGCGGAGGCCCACCTCCCTCGCCACAGGGCGCCAGCCAAGGCTCCCAGGGCTGGCCTGGGTCCCATTCTGCCCTCTCCTGTGGGCTTGGTGGGTGACAGGCTCTGGGAACTCAGGCATGGTGGGTAAGTTCCTGTGCCCGTGGTGTCCCCGGGCAGGGGGACAGGCGTGCATGTGCATGTGTGTGTGTGCGTGTGCGTGCGTGTGTGCGTGTGTGTGCAGGGCTCTGGGCCACTGGAGCGCAGCCCGGTGGAGATCGTGGCGGCGCAGCTCAGTCTAATGACGAGGAATCTTGACGGATCCTGACCTGCTCTCTCTCTCCAGACTCCTGCTAACCAAGGGGGCCCCGGGGGCAGTGGGAAGAGCCTGGGTCCCCCCACCCTGGGCCCCTGCTTCCACTCTTCCTGGTGGCACTTCCTCGTCTGGACAGGAGGTAAGTCTGGCAGAGTCTGTGTGTAATTTAGGCCACACCCCGAGGGCTCAATGTTGGTCCTGAGTACATTAATTACACGCGGCTTCCCCCCAGATGGGGATCAGGCGGGCAAGGTCGCGGGGAGGATTTCTACGCGGCTGTGCTCACAGATGGCCATGTGTACCACCTGTGTGCTGTGTCCTTTACAGGCACTCTCTCCACCATGTCTCACAGTGATCCAGGAAGTAGACCATCATCGTCTCCGTTTTAATGGGAGCCAAGTAGCGTGGCCAGAAAGACACGGCAGGATTCCCACTCGCATCTATGATTAATGCTTTGGTGGTCAGCGGCCACCTGCACACCTGCACGTAGGTGCCCTGAGTCACTGCCCACACGGGCATTTCCTAAACGGCTGCTGTCTCACCACCGTCTCCCTGACCCCCCCAGTCCCCCCACGGCTCCCCACACCCATCTCCCTGCCCCCAGGTCTCCCTCCTCTGCGACCACCAGCCCTTCTGAAGCAGCTCACCGGCACCCACCCTGTTCTTCAGCGGGTCCAGCCGTGCCGCTCTAAGAACTCTCCTAAAGAATCTGCATGGGGCTTCCCTGGTGGTGCAGTGGTTGAGAGTCCGCCTGCCGATGCAGGGGACACGGGTTCGTGCCCCGGTCCGGGAAGGTCCCACATGCCGCAGAGCGGCTGGGCCCGTGAGCCATGGCCGCTGAGCCTGCGCGTCCGGAGCCTGTGCTCCGCAACGGGAGAGGCCACAACAGAGAGAGGCCCACGTACCAAAAACAAACAAACAAAATCAAGATATAATACACATAATGACCCATGTGTGAAAAATAATTACGTATTACAAATCATATATAATAATTATATATTACATATATATTTGCATAGGAGTAAATGTAGAAGGAAATATACCAAAATGCTAGCAAAGATTATCTCAAAGATGGGAACACAGAGATGATATTTGTTTCCCTCTTTATAATTTTCTGTCCTTTCATATTTTTCTTCAATGTAATAAAATAAAGGTGTGTGTGTATAAGAACAGCGGCTTTGAGATGGGAGAGAGAGGAGAGAGATCACGGCCGGGGGCTCCAAGTCAGCCACCTCCTCTGTGCTCACCTGTTGTGCTCCCAGGCTCTGTGCCACCTCACCTTTTCCAGCCCTGGCAACTTGGCCCAGGCCAGGTCTTCCCCCTGTGCATTCTCCGCCCCCTGAGAGTCAGACCCCTAACCCCCTTGGAAGGACCACCGGAAACGTCCCCTGCATCCCGCCCCACCACACAGCCCTCCTCGCCGTTCAGTCCGCCTGCTCTGGCTCCAGTACCTGGCAGGTGGCGCAGTCGCGGCACTGGTGCAGCAGGTGTGGAGCTGATTGGAGAGCCCGGAGGACACTCGGTTCTCCTTCCTCCCTGCAGCCGGGACCTGACCGTCCTCTGAGGACGGCAGGAAAGTCTGCTGGCGCCAGCGTAGGGGTCGGAGGAGCCCATGGGCCATCGCACGGTAGCTCACAGCCCGGGACTCTGCATGGTCCCTTCTCAGGGCCGAGGGCTGTGGGCGGAGCTGACTGCTGAGATGGGGAGGGTGGGAGAGGCCAGGCTTCCTGACCCTGGGCAGGGCTGGGAGGGGGGTGACCAACGGTCCCAGAGTGCCCAGGAGTAAGGGGCTTCTGGGGACACAGAGCTTTCAGTACTAAAACCAGGAGAGTCCCAGGCAAGCCGGGATGGTTGGTCACCCCAGCAGGGGGCTGAGCCCTACCTGTGGGGCTCTGGGACCAGGGTGCTGCCACATGGGGTCACGTCCGCTGAGCCCAGAGCCCTTGTCCCTGCAGGATGGGGTCCCTGTACCCAGGTGATGAGACAAACAGCATTTGGGCCAACACAGGACCGGCACTGTCCCCAGCGTTCTCATGCCCCTCCCCTGACCCGGGGTCCCTCCGTTGTTCCAGGGGATCCTGCCCCAGCCTTGATCCTGTGGGCACCCACAGATCCTCCCAACCCGGGGACACCTCACTGTGTCTCCTCCTGTTTCAAGGCCTGGCTGCAGTCACCCCTCCACCCCTGCAGCCTCCTCCACCTGACTCTGTGGAGGGTCCCTTCTGGCCCTCACGCAGCCCCCAGGCCTCAGTGCCCGCCTGTGAGCTCCCTTCTCCCAGGAAATCGCGGGCAAACTCACCCTGTCACTCACCCGCTCATCCTGTGAGAAGTACTCGTCTGGTGTGGATTCAGACAATACATCTAGAGGCCCACTGCCCAGTCGAATCCTGGCTCCTCTGCCAGTTGGCCGCTGTGTGACTCCTAACAAGTCACATAACCTCTCTGGGCCTCAGTTTCTGAATGTAAGACCTAATTCACAACCTCAGCGGCTGGACGTTCCATGACTCCCAGTGCCCACAGAGCAAGCTCGGTTACCGTTTGCCATCGTGATGATGAATCGCCTGCCTTGTCCCAGGAACTCAGAGGCAGCAGGAACATACAAGTGACGGGAGTGACCGACTGTCGCCAGGCAGTGTGGTGACGGGAGAGCCGTGGCTGAGGAGCAGAGAGCAGTTCCTTGGCCTGGACTGAGGGGGGAGTCTCCCCATGGTGGGGGGTGGGGGGTGAGCAAAGGCCCCCAGCCAGTCCTGGGACCTGGCGCTTCCTATGCAGGGGCCCCGGCTGGGGACTGTGGGGACAGACACTGGAAAGAACCCTGACCTCGGAGGGCACACTTCCTGGGAGCTGGGACTTCCTCCCTGTGCACCGGTGAAACCTCGAGAGGTTTTAATCCAGAGGATGAACTGCGTCCTGGGCGGGACACTCAGGTGGCTGGGAGGAGGTCAGCCGGGGCTCACGTACAGCCTCCTGGCAGCTCTGCGCACAGCAAATCACAGAGTCTTGCCGGGGTCCCTGCACCCGGGCCTGGTGGGGCGGCCGCCAAGGTGCCTCTACACCCCAGCTTCCGGGAAAGGCCAGCCTCAGGGTCACGGGCGCGATGCCCGCTCCCTCCTGCTCCCTCCTGCTGTAGACCCTCTGCTTCCGGCAGCTCTTTGCACTCGTCCCCATTCCCTGCAACAGGCTGGCTCTTGCCAAAGCCTCAGCTCTCAGCCCAGCTCACCTGACTAGAGCCAACCGGGCCCTTCTCCCCCGCCTCCCCAGCCAGCTGCAGTGGATTCCCAGCTGCCGCCAGGCTGGGACTTGCCCCATCTCATTTTCCCATTGATGACTCAGAGATCGGGCAGGGGTGAGCCGTGGCTGCCGAGGCAAATGGAAAGATGGTGGCGACTGCCCCGCCCTGGCCTTACGGCGTCCTCGGGGCCCCAAATGAGCGAAGTTTTTCCATCTCGTGCATGTCTGCTGGCACTGTCGGGGCCTCTGTGCCCCCAGAAGACCTTGACCTTGCTCTGTGGTCCAGCCGAGCACTCCTGGGGTGAGGGCCCGTGCTCCTTGTCCCAAACTCAGTTGCCAGAGTGACGAAGACACCCCTGATCCCAGGAAGCAGAGAGACACCCCAGAGAGGTCACATATCTTTTAAAAAACGAAACTCACTGTGCAAGCCCCGATCCCCGTGCTGTGAGTTCTTGGCGCCTCCAAGCAACTACGGGGCTCGAGTGATCATCCCCATCCCAACACCCGCCACCGGCACTAGTGTCTGCTGAGAGTCTGTTTGAGGGTCTGTGCTGGGGTCCTGCAGCAGCACCCCCCTTACAGGGGCTGGGACCTCCTAGCAAGGAGAACAGCCGAAGCTGGGTTTGGATAGGAACCAAAGCATACTTAGAACCAACAGGGCTGGCTGTTCCCAAAAATCAGGGAGGGCCAGGAGTTGGGAGCCCACTCTCCCCCTGCACTGCGTGTGCCCCCGCAGACATCCCACACTGGCTGTGCCCCCTGCTGTCCTGAGCTGCCAAGCTCCGGAACCACCCCTGCAAGCTCCGCTGAGGACAGGACTGTGCTGGGCAGAAGGACACTGCCTGGGCTGCTCACACCCCTCTACTGGCACAGCAGGCACTTCCTCGCCCTGGGCTCTGGGCTCGGATCAGGTGTTTCTTCATCTCCACGCCCCAGCACCCAGTGCAGCACCTGGCTGCCAGAGGCACTGGCATGTCTGCTGGATGAGTGTGTCCTGCACCCCGGTTCCACCTGCGCACAAACACGTTCCCATGTCTGAGTGTCTGGATGCCTCCCTGAATCCTCACCATCACCATCACAATCACCATCAAAGTCACCTTTGGGCTCGGTGGAAAGGGCAAGGATTGTTTTGTTTTATTTATTTGTTTGTTTGTTTATGATTCTAGTTTAGAGGCTGCTGTTTTAGAGCAGGATGGAGAAGCTAAGCCTTTCATGTAGCTTGAATCAAGGAAACAGTGGCAGACACCATGCTCTCCCCACACATATATACAAGAGCTGCCAACCTCCCCACCTTCCTCCCAAAGCTCATGGCAGACATCACCAATTGATCACAGCACACTAGCTGGCACAGACAGTGATGCTTATTTGCCATCGTGGGCTGGGTATGCAGCCTAAGGAGATCGTAAATGAGATATCTGTAAAAATTCCTTGGTAACTTGTAAGTTCTCATTTGATTGTAAGATGTAGTTCACATATCAGATAAGCAAGAAGCCACACAGGACTCTGAGGGACGGGGACAAAGGACAGAGATTGTGATCGGACAGGAGGAGGAATCTGATGGGGACCAAACAGGGTGGAAGCACTGAGGGAGCCCGACTTGCTGCAGGGGACATTCAAGCAGCCACCACTTGGCAACAGGGGAGGCCGGACGTGGGCTACCCCATCAGCAGTTCCTGTGTAACTCAGGACAGCTGTGCCTCTGTACCTCGGTTTCCCCACTGCTGAAAGTATTCCTTTTCAACCATCCCGTAGAGAAGACTGAACGGTGTTAACGTACAAGGCCCAAGTGTGTAAATGACAGAGACAGGCCCTACCCAGAATGCAGAGCCGCCCCCCCAGGAGAGCAGGCAGAGGGGCATCTCTCGAGACCGAGTGGGCCCGTGCAGGCCTCATGGTCCCTCCCCTAGGACCTCTGAGTCCATGTCCCCTGGGTTGCAGGGTCTCTCCCTCCCCAGGCTGGAGATTTCAGGATGGGGTGTGGACTGGGAAAGTGGGGTGAGGACACAGATGCTCCAAGCACCAGGTCTTAGCGGCGGGCAAAGAATTCCACTCAGCAAGCAAACAGTGTGGTCACTGCCCTTTGCAGGGCATCTGCATTTGTGGACGGGTGTGAAATGGTAATGGCTGACCCCTCACCACCCCGCCACCTCCAGGCCTAGTACCGCAGTGGGGGAAGAGGGGCAGGAGGGGGAAGAACTGTGCAAAGAGAGGCCTGGATGGGTGGGGGTCCCAGAAGGACCCAAGCAGCAGATGACCCCCAGGGGTGGGCCTCAGACCCATCAGCTACCCCCGCCAAAGTAAATCCAGAGGCGAGCCCAGGTGGTTCCTCTTCTGAGCGCCAGCCTGGCCTCCCGAGTCCTGGGGCGCTGGCTCAGCGCCCCCGGGGGACTGCCTTCCTCCAGGCATGGCACCAAGCCAGGGGGCTGATTAGCAGTCTGCAGAAGAGACGCAGGGCCGTGGCGGGAGGGGGCTTGGGTGCCAGCTCTCCATCGCGATCTCGGAGGCCAGGCCGGTGGCCGGAAGGTCCTGAGCGAGAGTCTGAGTACCTGGGGGCTGGATCTTCATCTTCAGCCCCTTGGGGCCTTTGACCTGCTCCCCGGCCCCGGCCGCCCCTTACGCTCCAACGCCTCCTCCACGCGTCCACGGCCTCTACCTCACCAAATGGAGCACAGTCACGCCCCGCGAGCCAAAGGGGGCATGGAAGCTGGCGAGAAAGAACAGCAGTCAGGGCAGGGCAGACACTGGGGCGGTGAGTATCCACAGTAGCTGTTTGTACCAGAGCTTCCCAACCTGCTCCAACATTTCAGGAGAAACCAGCATTTGTACAACACCCTGTGATCACTGCAGGAAGCCGTTCCTCCCGGCCTCTGAGGCCTGGGGGACCAAAGAGGATCAGCTCTAAGGACAGCAGGCCTGCCTCCTGCCTGGCCTCTCAGTGACCCCTCACTGCCCCACGAGAGGCAGTTAACAGGAGGGCCGGGGGTGTGCAGCACCGACCACCAGGCTCAATGGACCCTGCCTGGTGAAGTGAGAAGCTGCAGGGCAGGGAGAGTCAGGAGGGTGGTGGTACTGGGGCAAGGGGTATACAGGTTTCCACGGGAGAAATGACAACTAGATCCTTCCTCAACCTGCGCCCGGTTCCCCCGGGAGGGAGCGGCATCGGGGGAAGAGGGCGCAGGGCCAGGAGCCACGGTTTCTAGGTTCTATTCCTGGGCCCTCCCCTGGGCCTTGCTGACCACAAACCCGCCCCCACCGCCTCCTCCAGCTTCCCTTCTCGGCCCAGCCAGCGTGGCGGGCACTCCGGGGCAGGTGGACAGGCCCACCCTCCTTGGCATCAGTGGCCTGGTCTGCACACCCCCCACATCTCCTGGTTTCCCAACATTTCAGCCCTAGGACCCAGAACCCACCACTGAGAACAGGGAGTGGAGCTCCCAGGCACATCCCAGCTCCCACCAAGGTCCCACCATGGGAACTATGACTCCTTGGTTCTGGTCCCAACCCTGAGAACCCTGCCACTGAGGGAGGCTGTCTTCCTGCCTCAATCCCACAGTCAAGCTCCAGGACAAGCGTCATCACAGCAGAAAGGGGTGGGGGGCAAGCTCATCCCCCCTCCGCCCTCCCCAGCTCCCTGAAAGCCACAGCCCAGGAGCCCTGCCTTGGTGGGGGTAGAGGCCCAGCCGCCTGAAGGTCTGTTGTGCCAGCCTCTTCCACCTGAGTCAGGGCAGAACCAACCTGGGGAGGGTGGTGCTTATCCTGCCCATCTTCCTCTCAGGCACTGCGGGCACATTCAGGACCCCTGCCCGGCGCCCCAGGGGGAAGGCCGGCTCTTGGCCCCAGGCCCAGGCACCCAGGGTCGACTCCTGGGCTTTCCCTCCCCACTGGCCCTAGGACGGCCAGCTTTGAGGAGGCATGCTGGAGTGGAGGTGGGCGGGAGGGCATTTCCTCCGTAGGGGAAAGAGGAGACGGGAGGGCAAGAGGGAAGGAGGGCTCAGACCTCAAGAACTCACCTGACACGACCCACGACACCGCGTCCATGGCCGCGGGAAGCGAAGACGTTAGCCTGCGGTCTAGGACACGAGGGTCCCGGTCCCGAGACTCTGCCGGGCGCGCACGGTCTGGATGGCCTGCTGGTTCTTGAACTTGACCAGGCCTAGGGTGATCTGCGCGTTCCAGCCGGGGTCCTCGGGCGGGCAGCGGAAGTCGATCTCGCCGCCGCCCTCGGTCACCAGCGTGAAGTAGATGTGGCGCCCGGTGCTCTCCACGCACTCCACGGCTTTGATGCGGGCGAAGCTGAGCTCCTTGGGCCGGCCGCCCGCGCCCTTGGCCTCGAAGAGCTGCAGCCCGCGCTCGGTGAGCACGCAGCGCTTGCGCTTCCACTGCTGCAGCAGCCCGCCGCTGCGCTTCTCCAACACGCCCTCCCGGAGCACGGCCGCCGTCATGGGAGCGCGCGGGGCCGGGGCCGCGGCGCGCCCCGCCGGTTCTCCCTGCGGCCCGGCCGGCGCGCCCCGTGCCTCCCGCGCCGGGCTTCGGCCCCCGCCGCTGCTCCGCGCCCTCCCGCCCGCTCTCAGCCGTTCGGCCGCTCGCTCCCCGGGCCGTCTGTGCGTCGGGCGGCAGCTCGCGGGATGTGCCCTCACATGTCCCGCGCCCGCCTCCCGCCTCCTGCGCGGAGCATTCCTGCCCGGCCGGCCCTCCCCTCTCCTCCCCTCCCCTTCGCTCCTCTCCCCTGCGCGCCCGGGGGCGGGGCGCCTTCAGGCCTCCTGTCTGCCGTTTCTGGGGACCACAGCTCCTCCAGGCCTTGGACTCGGGGTGGGGGGATAGTGAGGGGGAGGAGGAGGGGGCGCCTTCCAGACGTGAGGGGGTCGCTGCTTGGGGGGGAGGGGGGGTTGCTCCGTGGTCGCGCACTGGCACCGGTTGGGACTCGCACGGGATGGGGGTTGCCAGACAGCTGCTGGAGCTTCCCAGGCCGCGGCAGTCCTGGCCCCCAGCCTCTGCCCCTCTCCTAGCTTGACCAGCTCCCCCTTGGCGTTGCGCAATCAGAAAAATGAGGCCGATCCTGGGGTTGGGGCGGGGGACGGGGGGGATCCTCCCCCATCTGCAGATTTTTCGGTTTGGGCCCCAGACAGGCTGCCCACAGCTGTCTCTGCTTGGACGACCCACTGTCCTGCGCCTTCCCCCATCCAGCGCGGCTGAGGAAAGCAGAACCTTGAGGTGCCTCGGCCTCCCCTCCCCGCGGTGGAGGAGGAGGGGCCCGCCCCCCATGGATCACCTGGCAATGGCACTGCCTGCATCCTGGGCACACACTGGAGGGGCCTGCAGTTCAGCCCACCTAGACCGTGCCTGGTGGAGTCAGCCCCAGGCCAAGCGCGACCGGGCCTGTTGCTTCCCCTCCGCAGATTCAATCAACCTCCCTCCATCCTGCGCCCCCCCAAGAAGGGACTTTTCCCCGGATGCTGAGCTGAAGCCGGAAGGAGGGGGCGGGAAGAAGGCTCCCCTCCCTTTTCTGCCTGGAGAGTATGGTGTAAAGATACCAGCTCTGTAGAGTTGGGTTCCGACCTCAACCCTTCCGCCTTGGTGGCTGTGTCCCGCCCACCTCGGGCAACTTCATCATCCTTCAGTGTCCTCATCTGTCAAATGGGAGGATTAATTGATTCTTATCTCACGAGCTGTAGTGAATAAGTTAGATTACATTTGTGAAAAGCCCAGGACAGAGCCTGGTAACTCTCAGAGTCTCAGGAAATGTTATTCCAGGGAATTCCCTGGTGGCCCAGTGGTTAGGGCTCCGAGCTTTCACTGCTGAGGGCTCCAGTCCGGCAACTAAGATTCCGCAAGCCATGAGGCACAGCCAAAAAAATAAATAACTCATTGAAAAAAAGAATTATTCCACCCCTTCCCCCAGTTTTACTGACTTTAGAGGACGATGAGGACCCCGGCCCGGCACTGGGAGACGGCTCCCTGGGTCCTAATGCCGCCCCATCTTGGTCAGCTCCTTCGGGACTTCCCATTTCTTAGGGACCTATTCATATACATGTTAATAATAGTTTATTATGGGAATAATGATTTATTCCCATAATAATGATAGTAATAAGGCCTCTTTGTACCCACACCCTGTGTTTCCACCCTCCTGCCCACTGATGTGGAGCCTAAGGGGCACAGAGAGGGTCCAGTGTGGAGGGGAGGGCGCCCTCCCCGGCAGCACCCAAGTCAGGAGCTCTCATCTTCCCACCCACAGCTCTGCAGCCCGTGTGCTGCAGGAGACACACGCGTACACATACGCGCACGCGCACGCGCACGTGGGCCAACTAACCCTCCTAACTCCCAGAAGGCCCCTCCACGGGAGGGAGTGGTCAGGCCATGAGAGAAGAGAGGCAACCAAGATAGACAGCTCCAGAGGGCGGCCGTGGAGGGAGCTCAAGGGGCCCGCAGCCCTGCTTTAGGGACCCCCAAGGTCTCAGCCTGCCCGCCAACCATGCCCTCCTGTGGCCCTCTCTCCAGCCTCCAACACCCACGCCCCCCACTCCATCCCTCCATAGGCATCTCCTGAGTGCACCAACCCAGCACAGTCCTGCATGATCCTACTGAGGAAACAGGGCTCCAGACCAGCTCCGTTCCTGACTGTTTTATCGCTGTCGTTTCCTCCTCCTCCGGGCCTGGCACACATTGGTGCTCTCTCCAGACCCAGGTGAATTCACAAACGTACGGGCTTGGAAAGTTTACAGAGCGCTCTCACGTGTTTTTGAGTCTCGTGGCAGATGAGATCAGAGAGGCCAAGCAACCTAGATGAGGTCACACAGCTTTGTAAACGGCAAAGCTGGGATGAGATTGTGTGGTGGCTGAGAGGACCCAGGATCTTTTGCTGACATCACGCCACCTCTCTGTAAGCATCTGGGTCCACAGCGTTCCTTTTAGACATGAACCAGCCACCCACACTGTCCTCTTCAGCTTCCTGGCTGGAGGGGTGCCAGGCTTTTGGACATAGGAGAATGGCCGAAAAAAGACAGAAGCACTGGGTAAAGGGGAGGCCATGGGAGGAAATTCAGCAGGGCATACTCTATTTGCTGGAAAGGTTGTTACCAATTAAATGTCCGGTTCCCAGCCTCACGTCTCCCCGGTGTCCTGTGTAGGTCCTTGGAACCTGGGAGTCCTTCCCCCCACCCCCACCCCCGGGGACGAGGGGAGATGGTTCATTCTAAACCTTTCCCCCAGACTGGTGTCTGCCTGGTGGCCCCATCTGGGAGAGGCTCAGGCTCAAGCTGGTTTACTTGAGCCTCAGAAGGATCTAGAGGGGCAAGGTGCAGGGGGCTAGTGCTGGCGCTCCCTGCCTGCCAGGGCATCTGTACCCCACCCCCAGGGAACACCGCCCCTGGGTACCAAGTCCCTAGGTACACTGCCCCTGGGTACACTGCCCCCGGGAATGGAGCTCTCACTCAGCCTCTGGGGCTTGGCTGGGGCAGTGCTGAGTCCCGGAGACACTCACTCAATTCTAATGGACTTGCTGACTCCACAGGGGACTGCTAGACAGAACCGGGGCTGGCTCTTCCCTCTGCCCCCTGCACCCACCCTCCCAGGGAAGTTGCATCCAGCTGGAATGGGCTGGACTGCAAAATGGCCCCAGGGAGCAGCGGGCTGGAGGTGCTCTGAGCCTCCCTAGTGGGGAATAAGGCGCCCGGTCCACTCCAGGTGGCTGCCTGGGACGGGGTAGAAAGGAAGATGGGAACAGGATGGGATGGACGGGGCCCAGAGAGGCTCAAGGAGTAAAATCTCTGCTGTTTTCTACAATGTTTACTTAATCTTATTATAAATTCGCTTTAGTGTTCATTCACTGTGAGGCTCAGTCCATAGGACAAGCATTGAAGATCATTATATTTACAAAGAGAATGTATATTAACACGGTACAACTTTAAACTGAAGGGAGGATCACCCCTGTGCTTGCAATCCTCCAGAGCCTGAGGCCCCTCGGTGATGCAGCCTGGGGGGCCTGCCCCTTTCTCCCTGACCTGTACCCCACGCCTCCCCCACCCCCAGCCAGTCTCCTCGCCAGCCTGCCCACAAGGCCACGGGCTCCTCCCTGCCTGGACCGCTCCTCCCCCAGCCGCTCTAGGTTCGTTTCCTTACCTCACACAGCTCTGTCTTCAGACATCGCCTTCTCAGCCAGGTCGGCCCCACCACCCTGTTTAAATCCCCACACACACAGTCACACTCACACACAGACACACACACACACACACAGTCACAGGCACACATACGGCATCCCCTTCCCTGCTTGACTTTTCTCTATACCACGTGTCACCATCTACAAATCTTGATATTTTCCTTAGTTATTGTATGTCTCCTCTACTAGAACGTACGCTGTATGCCAGCAGGGAGTTTTATCTGTTTTCTTTACCCTTGTAGATCCAGCACCTAGACTGTTGCCTGGCACACAGGGGGGCCTCAGCACATAATTGTTGAATGAGTGGATGAAATGGAAATGTAACTGAAAATAACTGGGAGGAGGAAAAGGGATCACGGCGGAGTTTCCCATTCTTTCATTGTCAGGAGTCAATAGACGCTACCTAGAGTGAATGAACTAATAAGGAGAGGTCTAGGTATATGATTTAGAATAATAATAACTACCAGATGGTCACAGGGGATTTTTAAGGCAGTGAGGCTATTCTGTATGATACTGTAATGGTGGATACATGACATTAAATACATGTGTATTACGTATATTTTTAAAATAAAATCAAATCCCTGGGGCTAGCTAGAAAACTGGCCTGGCAATTCCCCAGGTGGGCACTGCAGGGCCTCCTGGAGTTGGGGGTGGGCACCACAGCAGAGTAGCCCCTGGGCTGGGTGTGCAGCCCCTCCTACCCCTGTGGCTCGCTCGCCCATCCCCCGCCCTGGGAAACACGGGAATCCCCAGGTTCCCCCTAGACCCCTGGCAACTGGGATTGGACGGCTCCTCCAGGCTGCCTGGATTGGACTCCCCGGAAGGAAGAGGCCGTGCGGTGCAGACAGTGCTTCCAGACGGCAAGGTACAAAGAGTTCACCTGGGGAATCTTGTGAATGCGGATTCTGATTCAGTAGGTTTGGGCTGAGACCTGAGATTCTGCTTTTCTAGAAGCTTCCACGGAACATACTTGGACAAGGGTCTAGAGCAGCGGTTCTCAAGTGTGTCAGCAGCAGCACCTGGGAACTTGTTGGAAATGCAAGTTCCAGGCTCCACCCTGGACCTGCCAAGTCAGAAACTCTGGGTTTGAGGCCTGTGTTGTAACCAGCCTCCAGGTGATTTTTTTTTCTTTTAGAATTGTGTTGCATTCTTTTTTTTTTTTTTTAAATTTATTTTTGGCTGTGTTGGGTCTTCGTTTCTGTGCGATGGCTTTCTCTAGTTGCGGCGAGCGGGGGCCACTCTTCATCGCGGTGTGCGGGCCTCTCACTATCGTGGCCTCTCTTGTTGCGGAGCACAGGCTCCAGAGCGCAGGCTCAGTAGTTGTGGCTCACGGGCCCAGTTGCTCCGCGGCATGTGGGATCATCCCAGACCAGGGCTCGAACCCGTGTCCCCTGCATTGGCAGGCAGATTCTCAACCACTGCGCCACCAGGGAAGCCCCCCTCCAGGTGATTTTGATGCGCCCCAACCACCGGTGTGGAGGACGGAGCACTGAGCCGGGAGACGGGGCCCCAGCTCCATGACACCTGGGACAAGTCTGTCCCCTCTCTGACCTCAGTTTCCTGGTCCCATAAAACGAAGGCTGCCCAGCCCGTGTTAGATTTGTAAGAAAGTCTGGCCGGTTTCTGGGGGGATCGGTTGTCTCCCCTTTGGTGACAGGAGAGGAGCATCTCTTCTCCTCCCCTGTCTGCTTCGCAGTCCCAGGTCCCTGAGGTCTGGTGGCTCCCGTCACCTTGATGGGACAGGAAAGTGGGTCTGCTCGCAGCCTGCTTCCCCCGCACCACACACACACACACACACACACACCCCACACGCACACACACACCACACGGACACACACACCACACACACACACACACCACATGCACACACACACCACACGCACGCGCACGCACACACACACCACACGGACACACACACCACACGGACACACACCACACGCACACGCACGCGCACACACACACACCACACGTGCACACACACACCACACGCACACCACACGCGCACACACACCACACACACACACCACACGGACACACACACCACAGACACACCACACGGACACACACACACACCACACGGACACACACCACACGCGCACACACACACCACACGCGCACACACACACCACACGCACACACACACACACACACGCAACCTCAGTCCACAGTTCCTCGCCGCCCTCCTTTCCCTGAGACTTCTCCTGACCTGCCCACACCCCTTTGATGTAGAGCGCTTAGTTCTAGGGCTTTGGGGTTTCCTCGGGTCTCTGTTTTTCTAAAGGGCAACAGAGAAAAACTGGGTCAAGGTTTCAAGTCTCCAGCGATTTGGGTTTTATGGGCACCATTGCAACAGATGTCAACAGGGCACCGCCCAGGCTTGCTCCTGGGCTGGGCTGTCTCAGTGGAAATCCCCTCCCACGCTCAGCCGTTAATCACTTTCCAGCCCAATAACTTTCCTGATTCACCAGGGCTCCCTGTCGTCTTGAGAGCGCCCACTGCCCACTCATTGATGCGGCTGAGTCTGGGCTTGAACACATTTGCTCCCAGTTTGGGTCTGGCAGAGATTGGACTGTGGGTTCAGGTCGGGGCCTGCAGAATTTTCCCTTTTCCCACGTCATCCAAGCATCTGGATACCCCTGCTCTAGGAGCAAAGGGGCTTCCCTGGAACGACCCTCATCCTCGGGGACACTGGGTCAAGGGGCAAGATCATCAGAAGAAGCCTGACTGCTGCCCAGGGAACTAGAGGCCTCAGTCAACCTGAGGGCACCAGCTGGGCAAACTCGGGCACACAGAATGCTTTCTAGTTCATGGCTTTCTTTGTCTTTTAACAATAACAAAGTGTTTGAAGTGCAAGTAATACTTGAATGCACTTTTGCTGTAAAAAATTCAAGACAAGAAAGTACCTTTTTCCACTCCTTCAGTCCCGCAACCTCAGAGACAAAAGTCACTTAGCTTGGCGTCTTCGCTTCCACACCTTTGCACCTAGAATGGTATCCAGCAGGCTTCTCCTTGGTCATGTGCGGGGCTTGCCCCAGCACTCATAAGTCCCCTTCCAGCTCCGACATTCCCTGCACTGGTGGGTGGCTCTTCCCTGTCCTCCTAAAGGGCAACCATTCATAGGACCTCATTAAAATCACATGGGGTAGCGGCATGATGGAGGAAGAAGGATGGAGAGAAAGGTCACAATGGCCCCAGGACTTCCTTCTACCTGAGGGGACCGTGGTGCTGGGGTTTTCCTGCTTGCTTTTGAGTTTCAGAGCGAGGATTATGAATTTTCACTTGTATTACTTTGATAACTGAGACCTTCCTCTAAGTGCCACTGTCAAGACCAGGCAGAGAAGGCTGTGAGTTGTCCAGCCTGGGACTGGGGTCAAGGAGAAGCTAAGAGATGGCTCAAGGCGGAGGGGCTGAGGAGAGGGAGGGAAGCCCCTAGCATATTCTTGACTATGATCTTCGGGGCGATTGGTGGGAAGGAATGTCAGAGTGAGTCATACTGGGTGTGAATTGTGTTCTGGGATGAGGCAGGGTGAGCAGGGACCTCCCTCACTCCTTCTGGAGGGAGAGGCAACACTGCGTGGCCCAGGATGGAGCCCTTGAACCCTCCCGAGGGGTCCGGCTGAGGTCGCAGAGTAGAAGTGTCGAAGGCCCAGGACCAGGGGCTTGGCCAGGAGCAGAAAATACCCACTAAGCGCTTTATTCACCATAACCTGCTTCCGGAATTTTCACGGCCTTGGGGCAAGTCTCCCCAGGCCCATAAACGAAGAACATCAGAGCTGGGCGGGTCCCAGAGCCCGGCTTGTGTGTGTGGTCCTGGGGCCAGCAGCATCAGTACCTCCGTCCCCTGGGAGCCCGAGAGAGGTGCCGAGTCTCAGGCCCCACCCAACAGCGGAACAGGAATCTGCACCTTTGCAAGATCCCCAGGAGCTTCTCAAGCCTGAGCAGCACTTCTCTGGAATTAATTGAGGCCAACGTCTCCATTCACACATGAGAGTTTGACGCCCAGGGTCACACAGCTGGTTCCAATCTCAGCCCCGCCCCTGGGAGTGACTTTGAGTAAGCCACATACAATTCACTGCATCTCGGTTTACTCTTCTAGAATAAAGGGATAAGATGACCACTTCTCAGTGCTGGTGGAGGGGTCATGTCAGACAACACCCAGACCGGTGCCTGAGTTCATAGGACGTGCTCCGTGAGTATTGGCTATTGCTACAGTCCCAGCACCACACCCCACACCTCCTGGCCTGAGGCAGTTTCTTCGCAAGCAGAGGGTCAGGTACGTGGTGCAGGATCCGGGCCTGGATCCAGCAATCTGCATTTCTATCCTGCTCTGCCATTTGACCTTGAGCCAGATCCTAAGCTGCGGTCGGTTTGGTCATTGGTGAATGGCAGTGGTTCCCATGGTGGGGGGCCAGGGGGGAGGAAGACAGGGGAGGGGTGCCAGGGAGGTGAGGGCAGGGGAGGGGGCCAGGGGAGGGGGGGGCAGGGGCCGGAATCGTCCAGTCACTGATCCCTGATGGCTCTTCCCCTGCTCCACAGCTCAGCACCTCCGGGTCTGGGAACGAGACCCTGCTCAGTCGTCGGGGGTTTCCTCCCACATCTGAGAGCAGCTCTCACCGCCCCGCTCTCCCTCTCCCTGTCCTCACCCCTCCGGCCATCCTCAGCCGCCTCCCCCCAGGAGGGACCACGCTTTCCCGTCCTATCCCAAGAGCCCACAGCGTGGCCCCTGCTGAAACGAGGCGTTGCTCCCACAGATGCATCTCCTGAAGGGCCCTGGACACCTCGCTCAGCCATCACAGAAATGAGAAGAAATCCCGGGATGGGCAAAGACCCTCGGCCTCTCTTCCTTTGGGTCATTTGGGTTTGGCAGACCACAGGGCCCTACGAGCATGCAAATCCTGCGAGGGAGAAACTCACCTGCGTCCAGAGGTGAGCACCTACGTGCAGGAAGTGGGGTGCTAGGGACCCTGGGGAACGGGGTTGGGGGACGCCCGCTTCTCGGCCCACCACAAGGCGCCACCTGCAAGGTACGGCCCCTCCCCACAGCCCCCTCCTCCTCTGGGGCCCCCACGTTGCCAAGCAAGGGCTTGTGTGCCTACAGCACAGAAAACCAAATTCTGACAGCTGGTGTTTGCTGCAAAGTGAGGGTTTACTAGCAGGGCGCCAAGCAAGGAGAACAGGTAGCTCACGCTCCAGAGATGAAGGCTTTCAGGCAAGGGTTTTTAAAGACAGTGTGAGGGGAGAGGGTTATGTGATGTCTGATCTGCTCCTGGACCTTCTTCTGGTTGGTTGGTGGTGAGGTAACAGGGTGATATTTCGGGAATCTCAACCATCAACCTTCTGGTTCCAATCTGTCTGGGGTCTACATGCTTGTGGTCAGCATGTAGCCACCATCCTCCAGCAGGTGGGGGTCTTAGATTCTGCAGAACGACTCAAAGATTATCTACATCCCTTCAGGAGGAACTAGGAGGCCTGTGATCTTGTCCTGACCATTAATTGTTGAGCCTGCTCTTTGGAACTCGGAGAAGGCCCGAGGGGTGGGATAAGCAGGGAAATAAAGTTTTGGGTAGAGAGATTAATCATGAACTGGGCAGGGGGACTCGGTTTTAGGGGAACTGGGTTTCACTCACTGCAGGCGGGCCTCCACCCCCCTCCTCCACTGCTGCCCGCCCCACGCTGCCCTTAGGGGCTTCCTGGCCAGCCACCGGCCTCTGGGTACAGCTTTCTGCCTTTACCCAGTTTCACCCCCAGGAGGTGCATCCGCCCCCTCCGCGCCATGGCTACTCTGGATGACCGGTGTTCCTGAGCTTGACAGCTAGTGTAGGAGCCTAGCAGATGGCCTTGTGCTGGGGCGCCAGGGGCCCCCAAGCCGCCAGCAGAGGGCAGCCTGTTCCCAGCTTTGGGGCCAGACGTTCCATTCCGGCCACTCCTGTGGGCATTCCCAGAGCAGCCCGTGGTCGGATGATCTGTTTGTGGAACCACCCATCCTCCCTGGTGCACAAACCCTCTGGGAGAATGTCCGGTTGGCCACATCCTGGGCTGGACATAGAGACGTTACCAAGATAATGGAGCGCTTGCCCTGCCGGGAGCTCACCTCGCACTTACCTACAGCTCTATAGCACTGACTGGTCTCTACCAATCTTGTATGTTTAGGGCCCGTTCCCAGAGGCAGGGAAGGGATCCATCAAGGCCACTGTTGGATCTGGTCATACAGACATGATGCACAGCCTTGCTGTTGTTAAAGCAGCTGCTTATTGTTGTCTTGTGAATTCACTTTGTGGGCAGGGAAGCCCAGCCCCAAAACGTGCGACAGGCATCCCTCAGATGAAGGACACTGCAAGCTCTCAGATGAGCTCACTTACAAAAAGTTTCCTCTTCCATGGACTTGGCTGAGGTGACCCACCGGAGACTAAGGGTTTGTGTCCCCGCAGAATTCAGATGTTGAAATCCTAACCCCCAAGGTGATGGTATTAGGAGATGGAGCCTTTGGGAGGTGATTAGGGCTTGAGGGAGGAGCCCTCGTGAGTGGGATTAGTGCCCTCATAAAAGCCAGAGAGCCCCCTCACGCCCTTGTGAGGTACGCATGTGAGGACGCAGCAGAAAGACGGCCGTCTATGAACCAGGAGGTGGGTTCTCCCCAGACACTGAATCTGCCAGCACCTTGATCTTGGACTCCCAGCCTCCAGAGCAGTGAGAAATAAACTTCTGTTGTTTATAAACCACATAACTTATGGTATTTTGTTAGCCTGAACTGACCAAGGCAGAAATGGGTGCAGGAAGTAGGCTACTGCTGTAACAGACACCTACAAACATGGAAATGGCTTTGGAGCTGGGTGATGGGTAGAGGCTGGAGGGGTTTGGAAATGTCTGCTAGAAAAAACCTACATTGTTGTGAACGGACCCTTAAAGGGGATTCTGGTGAGAGCTCAGAAAGAAGAGAGAGTTGGAGAGAAAGCCTGAGTTGTCTCAGGGAATAAGGAGGAAGTAATTCTGAGCAGAATGTTGTAGAAATATGGATGACAAAGGCCATTCCGATGACAGAAATGAGGGGTGTGTTATTGGAAAGGAGACAAAGGGGACCCTTGTTATAAAGTAGCAAAGAACGTGGCTCGAGCATGTTCAGACTCTGGTGTTTTGTGGAAGATGGAACTTGAGAGCAACGGTATTTAGCCAAGGAGAGCTCTGAGCCAAGTGTGGAAGGACCAGCCTGGCTCCTCCCAGGAAATGGAAACGCCGGAGGAGAGAAGTGCCTGGAGGCTGGCCTCGCTCGGAGCACACAGGAAGCAGAACTTAAAGATATGGACATTCCCAGCCTACCCTACTGCAGAAACAGAGCGCTCAGGGTGCAGCTGAGTGACCTACGATACGATTAGGACAGGTCAGCCCCTCAAGAAAGCCAAGTGCTGTTCCCCAGGACAATGGGGGGATGGCCCAGAGGGTGACTCAGAGACCAGGGCCACCACTCCCGTCACAAGAGTGTGAGGGCAAAGGGCTTCCCTGGTGGTGCAGCGGTTAAGAATCCGCCTGCCAATTCAGGGGACATGAGTTCGAGCCCTGGTCCGGGAAGATCCCACATGCCGCTGAGCAACTAAGCCCGTGCGCCACAGCTACTGAGCCTGTGCTCTAGAGCCCGTGAGCCACAACTACTGAAGCCCGCATGCCTAGAGCCCATGCTCAGCAATGAGAAGCCACCACATTGAGAAGCCCATGCACCACAACAAAGAGTAGCCCCTGCTCGCCGCAACTAGAGAAAGCCCACGTGCAGCAACGAAGACCCAACGCAGCCAAAAATAAATAAATAAGTAAATTAATTAAAAATAAATAAATAAAAGAACTAAAAACGTTTTAAAAAAAAGTGCGAGGGCCACCCCCACCCCAGGGTTCCGGTGAGGGGCCCACCAGGAGCCGCCCCACCACGTGGGTCCAGAAGGCCGAGGACTGGTCTCAAGGTTTGTGGTCTCGTGGAACTTGCCCCATTCAGTTTTGGAATTACTTGGTTCTGTCACTCCTCTCTCCTTTCCTATTTCTCCCTATCGGAACGGGAATGTCTATCCTCTGTGTGTCCCACCTTCGTACCTCGGAAGCACAGAACACATATTATTCACAGATTCACAGCTGAAGAGGAATTTGCCTCAGGACGCCTCAGACCTGGGGTTTCTCCCACGTCCAGTGTACGCGACACCACGTGAGACTTTAAGTCTCTGGAAGGAGAGTTAAGACTTTGGGGCTATTGGATCGGAGTGAGTGAATTTTGCATGTGAAAAGGACATGAATTTGGGGGACAGAAAGCTATTGACTGAATGCTGTCCTCCCCACCCCTCATATTCACGTGCTGAAACCTGACCCCCAGGTAATGGTATTTGGAGATGGGTCCCCCCACCCCCACCCCGCCACGGCGGGGGCGGGGTGGGGGTGGGGGGTGGGGCGGGACACAGTGAGAAGACGGCCATCTGTGAGCCAGGCAGCAGGCCCTGCCCAACCACAGCGATCTTGGACCTGATCTCGGACTCCCAGCCCTCACTCCACTGCCTTCCTCCTGGGCAGAAGTGAGCGTTCTGGATTTGACATGCACGTTCCTCTGGCTGAGAGTCCCTCTCACTCTGCGACTTTCCAAGCTGGGAAAAGTTCTCAGCACAGTTTGGGGGCCTTGCTGGGCCCCTCAAATTCCAAGCCCACACAGTTCCCACCCCCAGATGTGGCAGCAGGATTGGGTTGGCCGGGTCACTCCGGGACAGCGGGTTCAGTTCCAAGGACGCTAGGGAGGAAGCAGCCCCAGCACAGCAGGAAGCGGCCACTTTCCTTCCACCCGACCTCCTGCTAACTTCTGGTTGCTCCCATCAAGTCCCCTCCCAGCCCCACGGGGGTCCAAAACAGGACAGGGCACCAGAGTTCTGTTCTGACAGCTTTATTGACTGGGTGTGGAATCAGCTTGAGTACAGCCCGCGCTGCAGCCCATGGCCCAGAGGGCAGCCCCATTCCATCCCTGGGGGGCAGCGGGGCCTGGTCCCTCCCTACCCTCCTGCTGCTCTGGACCTGGGGGCCTGGAAGGGGTGGGTGGCGTGGCCAGAGAGGGGTCGCTGGAGAAGGCTGGGGGCAGGGGAAGGGTGTCCAGGTGAAGACAGGCTGCGTGTACCTCCCTCCACATCTGAGGGTCAGGCAGGCGTGCTAAGGACAGAGCCCTGGCCTCAGGACCCAGGGCTGGGGGCAGAGTTATGCACCCTCAGGTCTGGGCCTCTGACAGTGCAGCGATGTTGGAGTGTTTCATTAGGGTCCCCTTCCCACAGGGAGCTCGAGCCTGGGGAGGCCATACCACATCCTGACTCTGGGGCCCTTAGACCTGGCTTGCTCTCCGCCCGAGTTGGGGGGGACACCTGCCTCCAGTCTCAAAGGCACCAGGCCGAGCAGGGCAGGTGGCCCCTGTGGTGTGCGCCTGCCTGTGTGTCCCCCAGGAACTCCTGAGCTGGGACTCCCCAGGCCGGCTCTGAGGGACCCCAGGGAGCCCTCTCCCCGACAAGAAGCACAGCCTTTCCCACCCCACCCGGTTCTGCTCCCTGCCTGCTGGGCTCCACTGATGACGGACATGCAGCTCAGAGGCTGAGGACAGGGGTGTGTGGGGTGGGGCGGGGCCAGGGGGAGACCCAGAGCCCCAAGGCCTCCTGCTAGTGATGGGCAGCAGGTCCCAGGCGGAGGCAGCGCCTTGGAGGGGTGAGGCCTCCGGCAGACGCCCGAAGCAGAGGGAGCCAGACAGCCCAGTTCAAGTCCTTAGTGACGCGTGCAGGGCTGAAGGGAGGACGGATCGTGGAGGTCGTGAGGCTGCCAGGAGGGGGTGGTGATGAGAGGCACAGGCGTGGGCACGCGACGGGCAGGCTCACTCAGAGTGGACCAGAGCCCCAGCTCCCTGCCCAAAGCCGAAGCCCTTGGGCCCGAAGTTTTTAGCATAGCATCCTGCAGAGAGAACAGAGGGGTGAGGACGCCCCCAGCCACACCTCCCGGCCCTCCCACCGTAGCTCCCGCAACCGCAGCGCCTGGCCGGGCCCCTGGAGCAGCGAAGCCCACCAGCGCTGCCCCCTCCACGTCAACTCCAACAGCTCCACGGTGTGGCCATTCCCCTGCGTCTGAAATCCCGGGAGAAGCGTCATCTGCTGCCAGAGCTCTGGGCCGGGAGCCTGGAGCCCAGGCTCTGCCCCAGCCTGCCCCGATCTGCCCGTGACTCTGGCCAAGTCACTTCCTCCCCCGGGCTCCCCCTCAGCGCTGACGGGAAAGGGTCTCACTAGACGCTCTGGAACGGACTCCGAGGCCCGGAAGGGGTCTAGCAAGGCCTTCAGCCCTCTGCCCCTCAGACCTCCAGGAAGGGAAGACATGGGGGAGGGTCCACCCACCTTTGCAGTAAATCTCGCCATCCTTGTCGGCCAGGGTGGTGGACTCGAGGCCTTTGCCGCACTTAGCGCACCGGAAGCAGGACTTATGCCAGGACTGGGGAGGGAAGGAAGCAGTTAGTGCTGCCCCCGAGCCGTTCCCCTAGATGTGATGAAGGCACTCGAGAAGCCTGACCAGCCCCGCTGCTGGAGGGACCCTAGCCCCACCTCCTGGAGAAAGCGCTGGGTGGGCAGCGGCAGCAGGCAAGGGGTGGGACCACCGCCAAGGCAGCCGCTCCCCAGCTCCCACCGTCAGGGCCGGCCCAGCCTCATCCGGACCATCCTGCCCGGGACCACTGGAGCAGGCGAGGGCTCCGGACCTGCCCTGGCATCACCTCCAGGTGCACGGCCTCCTCACACCTCACGGGGAGACCGCTGCCGCCCTCGCAGCCGGATGTGAGGACCAGACAGACGCAGCCTGGCCACAGGGCAGGCTTTCATGATCCGCCAGGCCTCTGGATCCTAGAACAGGTGCCTGGTTTGCCCAAAGGCCGTCACCATGGCAGGAGGGGTGGCGCAGCTGGGCCGGGGCCTGGCACAGAGGAGGCGCCCAGCACCACTGGAAGCAGAAAGGGTCCACGAGCTGCGCTGAACCCGCAGGGAAAGGCCAAGGAGCCTCGTTCCCTGGGGGCCACAGAAGCCCCTAGTGCTTCTACGAGGAGCTCAGAGGCAGCACAGCTAACAGCCTCCCTGGGGAAGGTGGCCTGGGTCTGCACCCCCGGCAGGAGCCTGCCAAACCCAGATCAGCCGCCAGCTCCGGCAGCGCAGCCAAGCGGGATGACAGCTCTGCAGAACCGGGAAAGCCAGAGGCCGGCAGCAGCAGACCGGACAAAACAAGGCCTTTTAAGGACAAAGAGACTCCCTCGAACAGCTGCCCGTGCCTGGGGTGGAGATGAGAAAGGAAACTGCGTGCCCTCCGGTTTCCTGACAGCCACTGCATGCCCTCTGGCTTCCTGACAGCCAGACCCGCACATGTTGCCTCCTGCCTCCAGACCCCGGCGCCCCCAGCCCCCCAGCAGGCACCAGTGCTGGGTCTAGACTTGTCCTACGTGTGAGTTCCCCATCCACCCCCGCCCCCGGCCCCTCGTCAAGGTTGAAAAGCCTCGGAGGCCAAGACGCAGGTCCAGAGAAGCTGCAGACAGGCTCCAGGCCCCGTGGCTGCACAGCTGACCGTGTGAGCCTGGCCAAGCCTCGTGTGAAGGTCCAGAAACCCCCTCCGGGCACCCATCCTGAATATGCCTCTTCAGTGGTCCCCGACTGCTGGTCCCAGGCTGCAAATCCTGACCCCTGCCCACAGCCCCTCTGAGGGAGGGGACCCCACTGTGCTTTGGTGACCTGGGCGGCTACTATCGGAATACTGAGGGGGAGGAGCAGGCGAGGCAGTTAGAAAAGATTGCCTCCCAGGAGGCTGCGATAGGCCTGAACCTTGGGAAGCTCTGCCCTGCGGGGACATGGGTGGGTTTCTGAGTCCACATCCTCTGAAACAGGATGTATGTGGATTTTCAAGTGGTTCTTAACATTTCTGGATCATAAATCTTTTTGAAAATCTGACGAATGCTATGGATCGTCTTCCCAGGGAGAGACAGGATCCCACAAAAGTGTGCATATTCTTTTCAGGGCTTGTGTCCACGCACCCTGAGAGGTCTGCGGCCCCTGATTCTAGAGACACCCATAGATTGGCAGCTCCCTAGGAAGTGCCCGTAGGCGCTTAAAAATCAGTTCCACCAGGGGTGAGGCTGTTACACTTGATCGGGGAGGGGTTCAGCCCCCTGGAGACCGGAAGGCACAGGGGACAAGCAAGCAGGGGACAAAGGTTCCCCCTTCACGGTGGGGCTTTGAAATGAAGGGAGGGAGTTGCAGCCCGGGGCTCGGGCTGGCTGAGCAGAGCTAGGGTCGCACTCGCAGAGCTCCGGAAGCCACGCTTCAGGAAGGGGCCTGGACGGCCCGCGTCCCCGCACCCCCCGCTGGCCCAGCAGCCGCCTTACCTTCCCAGCACCAATCACCTTCTCGGCGGCGTAGACGGCCTGGCTGCACCGCGGGCAGCGCTCAGAGCCGCCGATCTTCTGGGCGAACTTGGCCGCATTGGGGTTGGTGACGGGCCTGTGGCTGGGGCCCCTGCATGGGGAAGGACGTGCAGTGACGTGACATACAGGCAGCAGTACGGGCGGGGGTCTGGCACCGTGTGGGCACCACCCCGCCTCCACCTGGCCCAGCCTGTTACAAGGCCGCGGCTGCCAGGGCCTGTAGGCTCACCTCCCACTTTACAGATGGACACACCAAGGGCCGGCACAATGTTACCCTCACCGGCATGTCAGACTTCGCTCAGCCCCCCAGTTAAAACACTGGAGTCACAGAACACCTCGTTTGCTAGGACTTGCCCTCCTCGGTCCCCCCCTCCTTCGGCCGGCCGATTATGAGAGTCTTTCCAGGAGAAATCTGTTGACCGATCACCCCCACTGGGGCAGTGACCTTGGCCGAAATGTGGGAACTCATCCGTCACTTCCGTCCATCCCCCCCCACCCCAGGGCCAAGGAGCTGGCAGGCTGACCGCCAGCACCTCCACTCACAGCAGGTCAGTGGTCAGTGGGTGCTGGGGACCTAGTGATACCCCGTGATTCCGGGGAAGGGAACTGACGCCCCCGTGAGCAGGGGTGCAAGCTGGTCCGGCTCGCACACTCCCTGGCTGTAGGGGCCCCCAGCAAGTTACCGAGACCGGCTGGGTTTTCTCATCTGTGGAAAGAGGAGACGGGACTCAGGAATTCTTAGGGCCCCTCCCAGCTCTGACGCCCATGGAAGTACTGGGAAGAGCCTGGCCTGTTTCATTCCCTGCTGGACCCCCGCTCCTCTGGCTGGCCTGACACACAGTAGGTGCTTCCACGCCTGGGCGGGGCGTACTCACTCCTCATGCTTGATGCCGAGCGCCTCCCCCTTGTCCATGCTCAGCGTGCCCGCGCCCTGCCCGTAGCCGTAGCCCTTGGGCCCGTACTTCTTGCCGTAGCAGGACTTGCAGTAGATCTCCTCGCCGTGCACGGCCACGGTGGTGCTGTCCAGGTTCTTCTTGCAGACCACTGCAGAGGGAAGCGGGTACGGGGAGTCGGGTCGCTGCAAGCACCCCGAGAGCCGAAGCTCTCTGGGACCCCGCACACATAATATCCCGATCTTTCAGGAGCCTGGTGACAGGGGTCAGGATGGCCAGGGAGCTGGGACGAGAGAGGAGGGGGTCTACGGGTGCTGGCCGAGCCGCCCCCCACCAGGAACCGCGTGGGCCGTCCTCGGTCCTCTGTGCCCTCAGAAGTCCCCGGGTTCAGAAGCCAAGAGCCTAGACTGACCCCCAAAGCCCCAGGAAGCCTGCTGGACCTTCACTCTGCCCTTGACAGACAGGTCACGTGTCCCGAACGAAGAGGAAAAGAAGAAAGGCAGGACGAAGGGCAGGGCTTTCCTGCCTCCAGCGATGGGATCCAGAAGGGACACCCCACAGGCCTGGGGGCAGGGGTGCAGGGGAAGTGATGCTCCCAGAGGGCACGGGCACTATTGACTAAGCGCCCGGCATGGCGGGCTCTGAAATGAGAGACAGGTTGTGCTCAACACGATGATGGCGAGATCTGCAACTGCTCATCTCAGAACCACTTTGCCATGGGAGGGACTGAGGTCAGATGCTGGGAGGAATTTCCTGACTCCAAGGTTAAGAGGCTGGAATGGGATAAACTGGAAAGCCTGCGGGCCGCCTGTATCTTCCTGTGGATCTCAGAGCAGGGCTGTGCCCAGCGACCCAGAGTAAAACAGTTCAGAGCCCAGGGTCATGTAGAGTCAGCTGCCCAGAGCCCAATCTCTCTCCCCGCCCCTTCCCAGCCCACGTGTCCACTGGTAGGTGCGGATGACAGCCTCCCCCCAAAAGGTGGCTGTGAGAATTAAATGAGCCCTCACCCGGGGAGTACTTAGCACAGTACCCTGTGCACAGTAGGCCATCATAAACGTCCGCTGCTTCTATAGTGTGATACAGAGTTAGTGCCATGGGAACACAAGGAGGGGGGTCAGGCCTCCAAATATCATCGGCTTCCCACCCCAAGTCCTTCTCTCAAGAGACCCGACTTCCACTGCTTCTTTAGGTCTTGTCCTATGATTCTAATTGGGTCCCACGAAGGTCCTCAGATTTGGGATTCAGTGTGTCCACCTGGACCACATCCTCAAACACGTGCTCTGAAGATGGATTCCGGGGAACCCCTGGAGGAGCCGGCCTCTCCTCCCTGCAAAGAGGTGCTCCGCTCAGCTCTGGCCAGCTTGCCATCCCCTTGCCTTCAGATTTTTTTTTCCCCCGCTGTGTGGTTTACGGGATCTTAGTTCCCTGACCAGGCACTGAACCTGAGCCCTTGGCAGTAAAAGTGCCAAGTCCTAACCACTGGACCGCCAGGGAATTCCCAGCCATCCCCTTGCCTTTAAAGGCCGGCTCTCTGCCCCCAGGGCTCAGGTTGGAGATTTCAGACTAACTAAGGACCCTCTGGTCCTGCCCCTGAGATCCCCACGTCCTTACGGCACTCAGGCACTCAGGCGACCCAAATATGGATCTTCCCACCGCCTCCCTAGGGCTTGGCTCCCGGGAACAGCAGGGGGTGGGGCTCCAACATTCCTTCTTGGGTGGGAAGTTGGCCTGGAATTGCTTCCCGTAAGACCCAAGCGGACCTGGAAATTCCAAGACCAGAGAGGAGGCAGAAAGTGAGACAGAAGGGAGAGGAACGGAGGTCTCCTCGGGGCGACCTTGCCAGCACGAGACCCAGGGGCTCAGCCCAGAGGAGACTCCAGGGTCTACGACTGAGCCCTCCAGACGGCCCCCTGCCTGAGCCCCAGCTTCTACAGGGGGACACCCCGACCTCGCTGCCGGCTTCCGCTCTGCCTTGTTCTCCCAGAGGCCCTGGCCTCTGCCCTCCACCGCGGTCCAGTCTGGGCACCTGTAGACTCCTCCAGAAACTCCACTAAGGGGAATTTTGAAGGAAGGCCTCAATCAATTTCTACCAAACCATGTTAAGCAAAAACCAGACAAACAGAAAAACTTAATTACGGGTTGGTTGTGTGCATTTGCTGGGAAAATGTACTCCGGATGCCACAGGGTAGAGGCAGCCCCAGGGTAGAGGCAGCCCCAGGGTAGAGGCAGCCCCAGGTGAGAGACCAGGGCCCCTCACCCCACCCCAAGACAGAGAGTAATCCTGTTTCTGGAAGGAAAACCAAGGCCCACAGAAGAGTTCCAGCTCATAGAACCAGCCAGCAGCAGGGCCCGGCTGGAGCCCAGCCTGACCTCCGGGCCTGATTCTTCCCTGCCAGCCCAGAAGCCCATTCGGGTGGGCCGGGCGTGGGACCACAGCCTGCGGGTGAGGGAGGCTGGTGCTGGGGGCGTGTGGGGTTCTGAGAGCACCCCGGTGCTCCGGGTTCTGGGGAGCAGCCCAGTTCCAGCAGCTGCCACCTCGGGGAGAGGCCAGACCTCCTCTGCTTTGCCACAGGGCTGACCTGCCCCAGGTGGGAGCCGTTACAGCTCGGAGAAGCAGCAGCCTCGGGGCAGGTCCCTGCAGAGCAGGCATGCCTGCGGATGGGGACTGGAGGTCCCTCCTCAGACCACCAGGCTGTACCCTGTGGGCCGAGCCCAGGGAAGAGGCTGCTCTCTCCGACCGTCTAGGGCAGCGTCCTGCGTAGCCCAGGCACCAGGAAAGGGATCATGGATGCCAACCTGAGTAGGAACCAGAGGCAAGCACCAGGACGGTCAGAGGATCTTCTCTCTGGGACTCACCCAGGCCTGGCCAGCAAGGAGCTGAGGTCCCTGATGCCACCCAGGCCCACACCCTGCTGGCCTTTCTCTGCCTCTGGAGTGAAGGTCCCCTGATTCTGAGGGTGATCCTGCATTCTTGATTCCAGCTGGACACTTAGGCCCACGTCACTGAAAGAGAAGTGACCCTCCTTCCACTCGTAAGCACACCTGCGCGCCCGGTGCTGTTCTAGGCCCCGAGAGTCAGCAGGTTGTGAAGATGCTCAGACTGGGGACATCCTCTAGCTCCAGTGCCCAGGAACTCCGCAGCAGCCGGAGACTGCAGAGACACGGGAGGCTGACCTATAGCTGCTAGTAGTCCTACGGCAGCCCCCCCCAGTCCTGCTCCCCAGCCTGACCTCCCACAACTGTTCTGGTCCTCCACACCCCACCCCTGCCCCAGGCCTGCACTTCCTTCCTGTACCCCGCCCCCCGCGCCCCGCATTCCTGGCTTCCCTGGACCTCCCGGCCAGCGGCCACTCCTCCACAGGCAGGCCTGCAGGCCTCCCTGCCCAGCTGGCCCATCTCAGCCCGTGATTAAAGCAACATTTGAGGGCAGAGGGGGTCCTTGGGGCCAGCAGTCTGGACCCTCTCCCTGGCCAGAGCCAAACCCTCTTATTCCCCCTGAAAAAACTAAACAGCTCGGAAAGTCCTGAGTGCAGAGAACTGCTGATTACATGACGCTGCTGTTGGTGGCCTCCTCCGGGCTGGACGCCAAAGGCCCCACCCAAGCTTGTTGGCCACCCGCAGCCCTTGGTCAGTCTCAGTGGCTGCATGGGGCGGGGCTTCTGGCTGCCCCACCCACAGCAGGTGGGATCTGATGCTCATCCAGGGAGCAGGTGGCCCTTGGCCTGTCTGGACCCTGCTCTGGACCACGAGCTCCTGGAAGCAACGCAGCCAAGCTCTCCCGACTCTGCTCGTGTGAAGCCGGGGGCACGGGCCCGATTCCCAGACCTCCCAGACAGGCTGAGATGTCAGCCGCTGTTGCGAGGTCCTCAAGCCACACCATCTTGCTGGGGATCCCCCAGGGCCGCGTGTGTGTGTGTGTGTGTGTGGTGTGTGTGTGGTGTGTGTATGTGTGGTGTGTGGTGTGTGTGTGTACGTGAGCAGGTGTGTATGTGTGGTGTGTGTATGTGTGGTGTGTATGTATGTGAGCGTGTGTGTCTGTGCATTGTGTATGTGTGGTGTGTGTGGGTGGTGTGTGTGTATGTATGTGTGTGGTGTGTGTATGTGTGGTGGTGTGTGTATGGTGTATGTATGTGAGCATGCATGTATGTGTGTTGTATGTATGTGTGTATGTGGTGTGTGTACATGTGTGTATGTGTGTGAGCATGTGTGTGGTGTGTGTGGTGTGTGTATGTGGTGTGTATGTATGTGAGCATGTGTGTATGTATGTGTGTGTGTGTGTGTGTGTGTGTCAGGGAGCTGCTATCATTTACTGAACACTCACAACTGCTCCAACTGCTCTGTTTGTTTTCCGAGCCCCTCCCCTGTTAATCCTCACCCCCCATCCCCCTGCCGCCATGACGTAGGTGTTGTTATCCCCCCTGTAACGCTGAGACCCAGTAACCTGCCCATCACCACGCAGGAACAAAAACGGAATTCACATCCAAACCCTGACCAACTGGTTCTGAAACCTAGAGCTTAACCCCACAGTTGCCTGCCTCCCCCTCTGCCTGGGCTCCAGGAGAACGCAGGTCACCTCTTCTTCTAACCCAGAACCTCGGCTCTGTCACAAGGAACCCCGTCACTCAGGAAAAGGGGGAGGCTCCCTCCATCCGCCACTTCCCAGGCCGTGGCCAGTGCAGCACCGCGGCCTCTGCATGTCCTGCATCCCCCGGACCACCCAACAGCTCCCGGATGGATGGCGGCCACTGCCTGGCTTCCTGTTCATCCAGGCTGTGATTGCAGCAGCGGGTCTCTTCCTCTTATTCCAGACTGTCAGGCGGGGATGGGAAGTGAGAGGAAAGGCCTCGGGCTGCAGGGGTGGGAGTGGGGGGTGGGGGGTGGGGGGTGGGGTGGGGGAGAGCCCAGCTCCTCCCTAGACGCAGCTGCCCCGAGGCTGCTGCCTCTGCTGCCTTGACAAAATGTTTTTTTAATTGAAATATAGTTGATGGACAGTATTATATACGTTTCAAGCGTACAACATAGTGATTCACCACTTTTAAAGTTCTTCGCTGATAGCTGTTATAAAATACTGGCTCTATTCCCTGTGCTGTGTACTATATCCTTGTGGCTTATTTATTTGACACATCGTAGTTTGGACCTCTTAATCCCCTTCCCCTCTCTTGCCCTCCCCCTCCCCACTGGTTTGTCCTCTGCGTCTGTGATTTCTGTTGCCATTTAACAAGGGGTAATCTGGGTCCAAAGACTGATGAAACTCTGGGCTAAAAGTGTCTTCCTCTTAAACGCCAGGATCGTGGCAGGGAGAGAAAGAAGGGAGAGTGAGCGGGAAGTTTTCCCGGCCGAGGAGTCTTCGCTGCTCGGCACTCAGCCCCTGAGCCTCCGCCACCCCTCCAGCTCGGGCCAGCTCACGCCCTTCCCTTAGAAAACAGCTTCTGAGGAACAAAAAGGCCCTGAAGTACTTCCCCGCCCAGCTGCGTGCCAGCCAAATGTCAAGCTGTTTACCTCCCAGTTCCCGGGGGGCCAGTTCCCGGGGTGTTGACTGGCCCATCCGGTCCCCATGGCAACAGCAGGGCCTGGGAGGGGTGCGTACTCACTGCACAGGAAGCAGGATTTGTGGAAGCTGCTGCCTTCGCACTGAACCTCTTCAGCGAAGTACACCGTCTTCTGGCACACCCCACACTTCTTACCTCCTCCCCAGTTCGGCATTCTGAAAGTGGACGCAGAAACGGGAATTAATTCCCCGGGGAGATGGAGACACAGATGGCCCACAACAGAAAAGCCAGGGACAGAGGCCGAGGGGGGAGCTGGGGGGGCAGAGCCCTCCTTGAACGGCAACCTGAGGGCTTCCCACCCCAGAGCCCACAGGTCATCGCTGAGCAACCACTGTGTTTTCAGCCCCGTGCCCGGCATTCTAAAGGATACACGCAAGCACAAGATACAGGCCATAACAGCAGTAACAACGAACCATCTGCTACGTGCGTCCACATGGATGAATCTCACCAAGATGAATTTGGAGCAAAAGAAGCAGATAAGCTAGAACTCATAAAACACAAATTATCTGTGTCAGGCCCGCAAGCAGGCAAAATTCTATCGTCAAGGGAGGGACCCATGGGTGGGAGAGTTATGAAGAAAAGCAATGGAATGAGTATCACAAACTACTGTCTTAGATTTGTGACCTCAAACGAGGCCACCCAGGGGGCTGCTAAGGCACCAGTCATGTGTGGTTATCACACAGAGGCTCCCTTTGTAATTATTCTTTGAACTACACATGCAGGCTTTATACGTTCTTTTGTATATAAGATATAGCTCACACACAAAAAAACCATTCTTGGGCTTCCCTGGTGGTGCAGTGGTTGAGAGTCTGCCTGCCGATGCAGGGGACACGGGTTCGTGCCCCGGTCCGGGAAGATCCCACATGCCGCGGAGCGGCTGGGCCCGTGAGCCATGGCCTCTGAGCCTGCACGTCCGGAGCCTGTGCTCCACAACGGGAGAGGCCACAACAGTGAGAGGCCCGCGTACCGCAAAAAAAAACCAAAAACAAAAACAAAGCAGGAGGCAGGCACACAAGGCACAGTTAAAAGTCCATTAGAATGGGGGGAGGTGGGGGGCTTTTGCAAAATCAGATTTTCCAGCGCCAACTCTGACCTGATGAATCATGACCTCTGAGGATGAGGTTCAAGAACGCGAATTTTTAACAAGCACCCATGTGAGTCCGGAGGAGGCGGCCTGGGACAACATTGAGATGCTCTAGGTATTGGTTCTGAGCTGGGGTCCTGATGCCAGATGGGTTTGGTCCAGTCCTGGCCCTGCCACTCACTGGCTGTGTGTACCTTGAACAAGGTAGCTGGTCTTTCTAAACCTTGATTTCCATATCTGTAAAACGGGGATAAAAGCAAAAGCTTCTTCATAGATCGTTTCCAGGGATTCAGTGAGACACGGCGTGTCAAAGGCGTGGCTCAGTGCCTGGCACGTGCTGAGTGTGCGGTGACGATTATTAGTGCAAGAATCCAAGGCACAGGGGAGGCGACACTGCAGGTCAGAGCCCGAGTGGCACAGACACAGATGCCTGCAGAGCCCGAGATCAGGGAAGGCCCATCTCAACCACTCTCAACAGATGCCTGGCTGCCAGGGGACGGCGACCCTTCCAGCTCTTTGGACAGAAGTGCACGGGGCGGGGGTGGGGGACTCTATGGGGTGCGCCGGCGACTGCGGGTACAAGATGGGTGATGGGGTGAGTAGGACTCAGGATGCTGGGAAATGGAGGGTGGGCAGGGGAGAGGCAAACCCCCCGGGATGTGCGTCATGGAAACGCCGAACGCAGGGATGGGGCATCCAGAGCCCACCCTCTTGGTACCAGGGACGTTCCGGCAGCTAAAGAGTCGGGGTCAAGGGCAGAGGGGACGTGGTCTCCACCGCCCGGAGCTTCCCATCTGACGCAGTGTAGGGACAAAACTTGCCATCCCAAAACGTCTCTCTGTCCTGCAGATTATTTCAAGCTGAAAACAATCAAGGCCCGAGAGACTCAGGAAGAAACTGACCTTCCCCCAACTGCCTAAAAGAATTTTGATAGAGGGGCCGTTCCCCAAACAGAGGTATAGCCAGAGATCTCTGCAAAGAACACGGGCCGGGTGTGCTGCGAGGGTCGGCAGGGCCTGGAGACCAGAGTCCACTCTGTCCCATTGTGTCTGCTGGCTCGGCAAACACTTGCTCACCAAGCATTTGCTTTTCCGTCTCCAGGTAAATTGCCTTCGTCCCCTCTGAGGTCCCAAACCACTACCCCCAACTTCCTCTTTTGTCTTTAGCTGAAGATGGTATTTAAGGGGAGGGTTTCAGCCATTTTGGGGAGTTACTCAGGTTTTCTGGGTCTCTCCCATGTAGACATGTTCTTGAACTTTGATTTTCTCCTGTCCATCTGTCTCGTGTCAATTTAATTTTTTTCCAGTCAGAAGAAGCTAGAAGGGTGGAAGAAAATTTCTTCCCCACCTCAGACAGTGGACACAGGCCTCCGCTCAAGAAGAAGGTCCAGTCGAGGTTCACTACCAAGTCCCCTGCACACACGTGTTTGTACAGGTGTGTGCACCTGGCACACAGGTGTTCAATAAATCGGCTCCCCTAATACTGAGGGCCACAGCTGGTCCATGCCCTCCATCTCTGCAGAGCCCGAGGCCCTCACAATGCTCAGTGGGTGTGTGCGGGATGGGAGCAGGCTCCACGTGGGGAAGGGGTGTTGGGGACACTAGCTTCCGAGGACGCAGGCTGAATATTATCGGGACCGTGGGAACCTCCGGCAAGGCTCTGTCGGAGCGACTGGTCAGTCACTCTTCACGGCCTCTGCTCTGTCCTCCCGTGTCCTGGAGGCTGGGCTTCCTCGGCTCCCACCCTGGTCCCTCTCTCCCCAGAGTCTCCTTTGGTCCCACTGCACCTGAGGCCACCCCTGCCAAGGACTTCCATTCATCACTGACCTTGACCTCTGCCCTGAGCCCAGGCTCGTACACCCGGTGCCACGGGAGCACCTCCACCTGGATGGTCCATGAGCACCTCGATTTCAACACGAGCCACCTGAACTCATTACCTTTTCTCTCTAACTTGTTCTTTTTCCTGACTTGTCCATTTTTTGCTGCTGGAACCCCAACCATTCTCTCCAGCACTGAGGAATCTTCTCCCAAACCCTAGAACGGGGAGAAGTTCTCCTCCTCTCTCGGCTGCACCTGCTCTGTGCCCCCTTTACCTGCTCACCCCAAACCCTGACACCCCTGCCCCTCCAGGCCTCTTCCCACTCACCTTCACTCAGCTGGCCCACGACCCCCTTGGAGGGGGCACCGCGCTCCAGTCCCCTTCTCCTTGGGAACCACCCTGATCTTCAGCCAGGGCACATGGCCTGGACCCAAGCTGACCAGCCCAGGTTACCGGCTTGGGGATGGGCCAGCTATGCATTTCAGGCCAAGGAGACAGAAGGGAGTTCTGGGGGCTCCGGAGAAGAAAACATCCTGATCTTCAGAGAGAACGTCCTGGAAGGAAGCCCCCCTCCCCTGAGTGAGGAGGGGGAGCAATGGGCTCCGGGGCTGTGGTTCCAGGGGGACCAGCCGTTCCAGGATGAAGCCACCCCCCACCCCCGCAGACCTCCTTGGCACCAAAGGGGACGCTCACTCCTCACCGAGAGCCCACCCGGAGTACCTTCCCAGCTGTCTCCTGCTGCACCGCCCGCCCCTCACACATCCTCAGGGCTGGTGATTGAATTGCCCAGCCTGGGGCCAGGCATGTGGAAGCCCTCTGGACAGGGCGGACGCCCACCGTCCTCACCCCCGTGGGTCTGGACGGGCCAGCCTTCCCCTCCCGGGCTCTGCACCGTCCACAGCTCATCAGGCGTGCGCACATCCCCCACCTCCAGAGGACAGGATCGCTCTCACTGCACGCGGCCCCGCTCGGCTCCTGGAGCCCCAGGGCCAGCCCCATCCCCAGCCTCTGAGGCTCCGCCATTCCTCTGGCCCCTCTGCCCTGCTGAGCCAGAGCTGGGCGCTGCAAACCAGGAAGGACAGTCGGGTGGGAGAAGAAAGGTCGGTACTGCCTGCCTAACCGTCCCCCACGCCGCCCTCGCTGCAGAGCCCCGTTCTAGTCAGGCAGCCACCGCTGCACCGAGTGACCCCAGGGAGGTGCTCAGGGCAGAGCCCAGACCCCTGAGCCACCTGGCGACTCCGGTTCCTGCGGGGCGGTACCGGGACGGCCACTGGGTGGGGAGCCCTGGGAGGGATTCTGGTTCACACGGAGGCATGCGGCTTTCCTGACGAGGTGACTAGACGCGACCCCCAACCCCCTGCCCGCGGCACCCGGCAGACAGCCTGCCCTGAGTCTGCTGACCTACTGTGCGCCGGGCAGTCTGCAAACACCATCCACTTCTCCTGGCGACCTGAGGCTGGGGACACGCCCGTGACACAGATGAAGACACAGGGCTGGGGAGGCCAGGGCCACCCCCCTGCAGTCACCAGGCTGTAGGAAGCAGAACTGGGACCCAGCCGGGTCCAGCCACCCAGTCACTGTGCTGGTGCCATCGTATTCAGGGGGGCTGCACTCGGGGGGCGTCCAGGACGCCCGGGCTCCTTCCTCCCCTTGCTTTCCACCCCCTGAACCCCCAGGGGACGTCCTCCAGCCCCTAGGACACCCCCCAGGGAGGAGGCTTCCCCGACCACGTGGTGGGGAGCCGTTCCCAGCCGTGTTTTGTTCCCGACACAAAAGCCCTTCTCCCTCGTGGAGACCCACATATCCAACAGGCCGTCCTTGTTCTCCCTGGCCCCGGGTCAGGGGCCCACAGCCAGCAGGGCCCAGGGAACCAGGGGCAGGGCAGGAGGGGCGAAATCTGCCTGGGGCGCCTCCCGGCTGGGCCACTCCTCAGCCAGGCCACTTGGGGGGGGTCCCCTTCGGGAGCCCAGAGGAGGGACGGGGCCCGGCGCCTTGGACAGGTTCCCCTCCCCCGCCCACGTGAGGACCCCTCCGCGGGATCTACGGGTGGGCGGGGGAGTCTCAGCTCGGGGAGCCCCGGCCGCCTCCTTCCCACCAGCCCCGTCTTCTCGTCAGCCAGACTCCGCGGACAGGAGGCCCAACTGCCTTAAAAGGAAACTGTTTCTCAGACCTTCTGGAGCTCCTATAGGGCTGCCCGGCTCCTTCTCAGCTGCCTTCTCAGTTCTGAGGACAGAGGCCCTGCAGCCGACAGGGAGGAGAGATGTTCTCTGGGTCAGAGTTCAGGCGGCTCAGTTCAGAGGTCAGGAAAAAGGGACCTGGATTCATCCCTTCCCAGCTGAACGATCAAGTGACTTTCCTGTCTGAGCTTTGACATGGTTGTGTCTCTAAATGGGACCATCCACTCACTCCTTAAGCTGTTGTTCTGAGGATCAGGAAAGAAATGATAAAGCAATGGCCCCGGGCCTGGTGTGCTGTAAAGGCTCACTCCTGACCACCACCCGCAGGACGGGCCCAGACGAGGGCCGGATGTCCGCTCTCCTCCCCAGCCAGGCCACATCTGGGAGCAGCAAGGCCTGAGAAGTAACAAGCCGAACAGGGACCCAGAATCCCTGACTTCGGGACGAGTGCCCCGCCCTTCCTTGGGGTGTAATCACCCCCGCACCCCAGATGCAAGCAGAGACTTGTCTTAACATCAACTCTTTTGTCTTCTGCTCTGGGTGACCAAGAAGCTTTGCTGTCCCTGTGATCACATCAGCCACTCTGGGTTTGCAGTGGGTTCCTCCAGAGAGGTCTGGTTCGTCCCACTTCACATGTCGACAATCTCGATAGAGAACCAGCCTTCAACTTTCTGCTGAATGGCTGGACATAGCTGGGAAGCTATTTTCCGGGAATGTCAGGATCCAGGGCCAGTGGGAAGCTAGAAGCCCAGGACTGAACTCTTCCGACGAGTGACTGGCTCGGTGTGCTGCACCCTCCTTCTCGTGCAGCTGTCTCATCAGATCCTCTGTCTTGAGAGCAGAGACCCAAGACGGGGCTTGCAGGGCAGTGTGGGGAGAAGCGGACACAGGGCAAGACTCCCATGTTCACCCCACATCTTATGGAAGTCGGGCTGAGGTGACGGTCCAGTGTGGTCAGGTTTCAAGTTTCAGAAGCCATCTCAGAGATGCTCCACCCTTAGCCGCTGGCTGCCAGTGTCTGAGGGAAGGCCTCCTCTCCTCAAATCAGTGGTTTGACTTGACAATCCATGCCATGTCTTTATTTCTCCAGTGGAAAACCCTCACCTCTCCCGTTCCAAAACCTCTTGCCCCCCAGGGCCAAAGGGTGACTTCTGGGCACAGAGTTGAGGTCCCCACCCACGCAGTCTGGTGGAGACCTATCAGGTGTCCGCCTACTGGCAATCACCTGGCTGTGTGGTATCCAGCCAGGTACACAGGGGAGCTGTCACCCTTTCCAGCTCTCTGCTCAGGCCCTTCCTCCCCACACCCACGTCAGGAGGGCAGCAGAGGCAGGAGTCGGGGGCACCCGCCACTCAGGGTTCAGAGCCCAGGTCTTAGAGGTGTCATCTGAGAGCCTGGCAAACGGTCCTGCCTTGAAAGGAATGGTCAATGTTGGGGGGACGAAGGGCCAACATGCGGTACAAGCCCGGCCTCAGCTTCACGGGATTTCTTGGGAACGCTGCACGTGACTCAGCCTCTGGGAGAAGCTGGCCGGCACCGCTGCGCTGCGATCCCTCCAGAGCCCACGGTTCCCAAAACTCCACTGTCACCCTGGCTCCCTGTCGCCCTCCCTCTCTGAGTTCTGTCTTTTCAAGTCCAGGCCCGGAGGCCCTTGTGGGGCTGTGGGCTGGGGTGGTGCCTGCCCCCCAGCGCCTCATATAACAGACCGTTCCACCCCCGGGTTTCAGAAGTCCAAACGTCAACCAAGGTAGAAATGGGGTCTAGAATTCATTTTAAGTATTTCCACACTGTCACAGGAAGTCCTATATCATAACAAGGTCTCACAGACTAACCAACAGATAAGTGTCTTTGCTTTTATCTGGAACGATGCCACCTTAGTGACAACTGGTTACCCATGCTGGAAAAGTCTGAACGATTTTCCTGGATTAATTTCTAAAAAGCAAAACCAAAACCTAGGAGCCCGGGGCTTCCCTGGTGGCGCAGTGGTTGAGAGTCCGCCTGCTGATGCAGGGGACACGGGTTCGTGCCCCGGTCCGGGAAGATCCCACGTGCCGCGGAGCGGCTGGGCCTGTGAGCCATGGCCGCTGAGCCTGCGCGTCTGGAGCCTGTGCTCCGCAACGGGAGAGACCACAACAGTGAGAGGCCCACGTACCGCAAAAAAAAAAAAAGAAAAAAAAAACCCATGAGCCCTTAGAGCTTATAAAACAGGCTGTTTGCAGCTGACGTCTCGGAAAGCCCCTGCCCCCGCGGCTCCTGTATAGACAGCCGGAAGCACTGCAGAGGAGGGTGCGCTTGCGGGGTTGGTGGGTCGGTCGAGGGCTGAGCCTGTGATCCACTGTTGCTGCAGGAATCAGACAGTGCCTCCGGCCCCTGGGAAGAGGTGGAAATGCTAGCTGCCTCGGTGTTTACACTCCTTACCATACATGGGAATCACTGAGTGTTGACGTCAGACAAATTCCTGGGTAGCTGCGTAGTGCGGCCCCATCACCACCACAGAAATTCCTGCCCGCTGGAAACCGCAGCAAAGCTGCTCCTGCAGGTATCCAGCACCTCCCCGACCTCCCCCCCAGCTCCAGTGTGTGTGTCTGTGTGTGTGTGTGTGTGTGTGTGTGTGTGTGTGTGTGTGTGTGTGTGTGTGTGTCTTTTCCTCAAGCAGGCTCTTTCCCAGGCTTCCTTTCTTTCCTGCAAACCTGGCACCAAAATTCAAACACGCATCAGACCTGGTGAAAGCATATCACCTGGGACCCAGGACCCCAGAAGGGCCCCCTCCTCCTCTCCATCCATGCGGCAGAGGGAAGACCTAGAGGTTGTGCATTCTAACGTGACTCCATCCACGTTCACTGGGCGAAGCCACATCTTCCTTAAGTAGTTTATGAGCCACCATAAAGCTCTTTGTAACGCGAATGACTGGGCGTGGGTCTGCAAGGAGTCTGCCTGTGTCTGAATGGTAGCTGCAATCCCCAGCAAGTTACTCATCACCTCTGAGCCTCAGTTTCTTCGTCTGTAAAATGGGGAGCGTCCTCCCCACCTCACAGACTGCCCCAGATAACACACACGTGAAGGATACAGGCCAGTCCCTGGGGCCCAACAAGCACAGACATCTGCCTACTGTTCTCTCTGGGAAGGGCCAGCTCTGACGCTTGTTGTCCAGCTCTTACTTGCCAGAACGCCCGAGTGGTGGCAACTGGTGACCTCTATTCTCACCAGCACCTCAGAATGTTTAATGCAGGATTCCTCTGCCCTCTTCAAGCCAACTTTTCACAATAAGCCGGCTTACAGAAATATCTAAATTCCAGCAGCCTCTCAAAAAAGCCTTCCCAGTTTGCCTTCCCACCAGGAGACCCAGAGTAAATAGAAAGTCTCTCTCCTCCCCGACCTGGGCCTCAAGCCCACTCACAGGGGCACCGGCGGGCACCAGAGCACCCGTTTGCAAGGTTCACACGTGTCCAGTAGGGCAGCTCCGCGAGCCGCCCACTCTTACCCCCTTCATTCACCAAAACTTTACCACTCGCCAACCAAGTGCCAACACTACACTCCGGGCCAGGGAGGACTCACCAGCTCACAAGCAGGCAAATGTTTGCCTTGAGAAAAGAAAACACCTGGGCTGGGAAGGCAGGTGCTGGGACCACCTGGAGGCAAAGGCCGTGGCCCTGCTGCGCTTCCCGTTTTATTAGCAGCGCTTCCCGTTTTATTAGCAGCGCTTCCCGTTTTATTAGCAGCGCCGCAGCAGAGGTGGTGGGCCCGCTCTTCAGTCTCGCCTCTGCGTCCCTCTAGCCCCCTCAGACCCTCCACAGTGGCAGTGCTGCCCCTGCCCACCCCCGGCCCACAGCACACCCTCTGCAGGATAAACTTCCTTCCTCGCCTGCCTGTCTCCCGCCCGGATTTCCTCCCCGCGGGACTGGGCCATTCCCTGGGAGGCTGTGGGCAGTACAGGGCTGGATCCAGCCACAAGGACAGTCTCTCTGGAAAGAGCCCGAGCCCACCCTGAACATCAGGAGGCTGCAAGTGAGCAGAAGTAGGAGCACAACAGTCCCCAGATCCCACCGGGAGGGGTCCCCAGGCTGCACTCTGAGCTGACAGAGCCGCCTCAGCTTCTGGGGGGCGCGGGCAGAGGAAAGGCTGGGGCGAGGCCCAGGGACAAGACAGTAGTTGGCCCCTCTGGGCTCCGGGCCTGTGTCATGCCCTCCCTGTACCACCCCCCAAAGAAGCTGAGCATGAGAAGCGAAGTCCCCTGTCCACGGTCGGCTGAGTATTCAGGGTCAGTCAGGGCCACACTTTGCCCGCGGGACCTCCCGGAGCCACTGGGACAGGATCCCCAGGGGAAGCCCTCTCAGCTGGCAGGGGGCTGCCCACCCATCCACACCCAGGAGCAGCGGTGGTGGCCAGAGCCCAGGCCTCTAGGGAAGGGCTGAGCCCATGCACCCTCCCGCCTAGACCCAGATCTTGATTAGAGCACAGCAAATGGCACAGGCGTTTGCAGAATATTCTGCAGCCTGTGAGAGCAGATACGACGCCTGCCTGGGGCGGCTTGTTGGGTAACGTATTGCAGCTTGCTTCAAGTGTGCTGGTAGCAGCCCATTCCTGCTCCCCGGCCCTCAGGGACTGAGGCCACCAAACACTGTGGCTTCCTTCAGGCTGGGGTGATGGTCCCCACGCAGCGCCAAGACAAGGGGCGAGGTGGGGAGTGAACGTGGTGGGGGGTGACCGGGGACGGCTGCCATCTGGTCCTTTCCTAAGGGTGAAACTCACACCTGGGCTCGGGGCACAGCTGCCTCAGGCGGGCCCTGAACCTAGATGTTCCCCCACCCTGCCCGCGGCACGCTGTCCAGGGGGCAGGCGGTGGGTGGCACGGCCGCCCTCATCCCCAGCTGTACAATGACTTCAGTGCGCGCGCAGAATCGCCGATTGTCCCGCCGCGGGACCTGCAGGTGGTGGGGAGACGGGCCGTCCCGGGTCAGGGGCACGTGGGGGCCCTTTGTGTCCCGGGGAGCCAGGGGTGGGGAGGAGTCCCGCGCCTCCTGGAAAGAGAACCAACCGCCGCCACTTCTCCCCTCTTCCGCGGCCCGCGCCGGCCCCGGCCGCCCCTTTTCCTTGCGACCCTCCTCGCAGCTTCCAGGGCGGCGGCGGGGCCGGAAGGCCGGGGGCGCCCTGCGCGCGGTGGGGCCGGGGCGCACTCACCTGGCGGCGGCTGGGCGCGCGGCGGTTGGCGGACGGCGGGCGGGCGAGCGGACGGCACGGCAGCGCTCTGGAAGCGGGGCTGGGCGCGCCCGGCCCGCGCGGCGTTTTGTTCCGCTCGGGGAGGGCGTGTCCGGGCCACGCCAACCAGTGGGCTTTGCACACTGCACCACACCGGCGCCGATGTCACCGCACCGGCGCTGATGTCACGGCGCAGTCCCGCAGCGCGGCCCCCAGGCCCGAGGCGTCCCGGCTGCGCTCTGGGGACCCCCGGTGCGCCCCGCCGCGGAGGAAGCAGCGGCTCACACGTGCCTGGAACTTCTCAGGGGTTCCCGGCAGCCTAATACGAGGGTGGAAACACACGTGATCCAAGAGATAAGACTCCTGATAAACTTGTGCCACAAGAGAAAGTGCGGGGGGGAAGGGAGGTGGTCTCGCGTTTGGTGTCCTGGTGGCAGGTGTCACGTGGGGCGCCGGGTAAGACAGGCCAAGCTGTGAGCCCGCCCCTTCCGTGTACTAGCTGGTCCCGCCCCTAGGCCTCAGGTTCCGCATCTGTGAAGGGGGTATAATCCAGAGGGAAGTGTTTTTTGTTTTGGTGGCGGGGAGGCGGGGGGAACAGATTGTATGGGCTCAGTAAGCCTTCAGCAGTGCCCTTCAATGAGTGTAACCCCCCCAAACAGCTCCGTCCCCTCAGCTTTCCCCAATCTCCCCTGCTATCCAAAGAAGGAGCCCCCCTCCGACCCCCAAACAGCAGCTCTGAGGAGTGGGTGCTTCAGCTGGGCTTTTATCTGGGCCTCGCCAAGCTGCCCAGGGGCAGCTGCGGGTGGGTGGGCTGCCCTTGCCACCTCCCAGCCCTTCCTGCAAGCCCGCTGCCGGCATCTCAGAGGGCGGAGAGGCTCACATCTCTTTCCTGGACGCAGGTACAGCTCAGAAACCCAGTGCTCTGGAGAGAGAAGGAGCTCCCGGGGGCCCCTGGGAAGGAGGCCCGGTGGGGAGCAGAGAGAGCCGGGCTTTAAAGGAAGGTGCCATCCTCTCCCCCCACGGTCCTGCCCGCCTCAGTCAAGGCGCACTGCCCTTGGGGCCTTGTGGATCTGGACCCGGAGGATCAGGAAAATCTGAGACGCTGGTGTTCCCAGGACTGGGAGAGCCTCGGGAGACAAAGCACTTCCTTCTAGTTTGCAGTTTTTGTAGCTTGTTCACTGCATTTCTAAGTCGAAAGGAAACTCCCTCTTATCCTCCAGGTTGAATTACCCCATTTGCACTGAATGCAGACGCAGACAGAGCAGGGCCTGCCCAGATCCTGGGTGTCCCTTTCGTTGTGATTGTGCCCGCTGTGCACCTGTCTGTGGGTCACTCTCTGCTGCTCTCTTGGGCTCCAGCGTCTCTGTGCGAAGGAAGCTTCCTTCTGCCCAAGGCAGTGAACTGGGGGCAGGTCTGCTGGGCAGCTGGTTGCCCCTCCCCCAGGTCACCCACAGATGCAGCTGCCACGTCTTCCAGGCTGCACAGGTATCAAGGCCTCAGACCCTCACAGGCTTCATTTAAAGCCCCAGGTGGCTGAATCAACTCTTCCAGGAGTAAAGTCAAGCATCTCATAATCCAGAAAGTGGAATATTATATTTATCTAGGCTTTTCTTACTTTCTACCCTAAGAAACATCTTTCCTTGGGCCGGGCCCTCCATACAAACAGGGTCCCCCAAGACTGGGAGCACCGACCAGGATTTCTTGCAGATTGGGTGGCCGTTCTCCTCTGACCCAGCCAAGATGTAAGAGCAGAACCCGGGAGAATTCCCGGTCACCCCTGCACCGCGTGAGCGATAAATCAACAGGCCCATTACGCTGCCGAAAGACATCAGGGTCAGAGGCCATGGGCTCGCTGTCCAGAGGTGGCGGTCTTGCGGGATTATCCCATCTCCCTTCAGTTCCCTGGATCCTGGAGAGAGGAGCTTTGGAGTCTTGCCCAAGATTTTACAAAAAGGCAAACTCCTGCCTTTCCTTCTTTGGTCTGGGTTTGTCCTGTCTGGGCGATGGGGCTGCTGATGGATTTCCCCAGTGAGGACAGCCAACCTGTGCTGTGAAACGTCCTCAGGGAAGGTCCAGGGAAAGGCAGCCACGCCTGGATTCTCCCGGAGGGTCTTGGAGCACCCTGTAAACTGGTGGCTGTGTCCTGAGCCCTGCTTCCTGGGAGGCTGCTGAGTGGAGAGCACAGGGATGTATCCACACGACACTGGGGCAGCAGGACTGTCCCAAGCAAACCAGGCCATGTGATCACCCTGCATGCTTTATTCTTGTCTTGGGGGGAGCACATGGTCAGGAAGTTTTGCCGGAGAAAGTGAGTGCTTGCAGGCCTGAGGTTCTGCCGGGAGCTGCCCAGGCGCACAGGGAACGTGAGGGCCGAGGAGGAAAGACGCAGATGAATACGTGGTCCATACGCCTGGGGGTGGTCACAGCTGTTTCACAGCCTGAGACGGACCCCCAAGGAAGAGCAAGGCCCTTGGATCATCAGGGCCACGACACTCTGAAGGAACCAGGGCTGAATTTGTATTGTGAGTCTCAGCTCGTCATCAAGCATTTAAAATAATAATATGGGGAATTGCCTGGCTATCCAGTGCTTAGGGCTCCACACCCTGGACGCCGAGGGCCCGGTTCAATCCCTGGTCGGGGAACTAGGATCCCGCACGCCGCACAACGTGGCCAAATCAATAAATAATATTCATGACAACCAGACAGATCATGGGGAGGATTTTGAGATGCAGAGAAGTATCAAATCGCTGTGTTTGTGCACCAGGAGCTAACAGTGCTGTCGGTCAATCGTGATTCAAAGAACAACCAAACAAACTGATGAAGAGATCAGATTTGTGGTTACCAGAGGCAGGGGGTGGTGGGAGAGGGATTGGCTAAAGGCAGCCAAAGGGTACGAACTTGCAGTATAAGATAATAAGTACTAGGGGTGTAACGTACAACGTGACAATGAGCCCTGCTGTCTGTTACCGAGGAAACCTGTCAAGGGAGGAAATCCTAAGAGGTCTCATCACAAGGAGAAACGCTTTTCTATTTCTTTACTATTCTAGCTCTACGAGATGTTGGATGGTCACCGAATTTATGCTGATGATGGTGTATGTGAGTCAAATCATTATGCTGCACACCTTAACCTGACACAGTGCTCTATGTCTAATACATCCCAATAAGACTGAGAATAAATGATATCAATACTAACAAATAACTGCCGAGCACCAACTGCTCGTTGGGCCCTTTACAGCAGCCCGCCTCACTCTCCCCAGTGGCTGAAGGTTGTAGGGCTATTTTCACCTCTTTTGCACGTAGGTGACCACTGGGCAGTAACCAGCTTGGTGACCGTGTGACCGTGATCCAGACCCCGGTTTTCCTAGTGTGTGTGCAGTGAGGGCTGGGACCAGCTCCGCACTCTCGAAGCTTCCCACGGAGGTGCCCCTGCCAGCAGAGAGGGGACGTGCTGCTCCCGGGAGCTCAGAGCGTTGGCAGGATCGCTCGCTCCCAGGGCTCTGAAGTCTTTGGTTTTATTATAAAAGTTTGTTTAAATTTCGCGTTCTCCTTCACAGATGCCTGTGTTTGTTTTAATAAAAAGATAATGTTGAAAATTATTTACAGTAAGAGAAACAGAGGTTCTTGGAAAGGGTGTCCTGCCAGCCTCTGTGGACCCTGGACTGTGACAAGCCCAGCAAGGGGCCTGGGGTGGCTCTAAGGCTCTTCCCAGGCTTGATCTGCCTGGATCTGCCTGGATCTCCTTGAATCTGCCTGGATCTCCCTGGATCTGCCTGGATCTTGCTGGATCTGCCTGGATCAGATCTGGCTCTGCAGTGCTGAGGCTGTGACAGGGGGCTGAGGGATGGCCCCGCATTCCTGACCAGGACCCTCAGTGCCTGTCTTCATGTTTCCCGAGGAGGGGTCCCAGAGCCTCCAGGGGTTTGCAGGAGAAATGAGCCTGACGGCCAAAGATCAAAGAAAGGGCAGGAAAGTCCATGTGTAAACATCAGGAGGATAAAATGCTTGGAAGCAAGAAAGGGGGAAATCCACCTGGAGAGGAACAAGGGTACTATGGGGGCTGCAACCGGGGAATGTATTCCCATCCTCAAGCTGCCCTTTACACTGTGAACCACAAGGAATGTTCCAGGGAGCTTGGAAGGTGATTCAGAAATTCCTCGGGGGAGGCCCGGGGCTGGGTCCTCAGGGTGTTGTGAAACAGGCTGGATAACTTTCAGTTAAATCCACCAGTTCCCCTTCCCCGCCCCCCTGGCCCGATGGCCTTGTGAGGCCACGTCCCTCTCAGCGGCCTGCGTCCACACCAGGCCGGTGTGGGCAGGGAGACAGGAGGCACCGGGAGACCGGGGAAAGGAAGGCCCGCTCCCGGGAGAAGTGTGGCCGGGCAGTCTCTACGGCAGACCTGCTTCCACTGCTCCTGATCTGTTCCCTGTCCTCCTGTCGAGGACCTCCAACTTCCCTGTGGTCATCTGGCCAGACAGCAGAGGTGTAAGCAGTAAGTAGATTGAAAATAACCAGGCTTTAGGCAAGACCTTGGACGCCTCTGGTCCATCAGGGTCAATCGTATGAAATGAGACCCCGAGACAGAAGAAAGGGCTGGACGACAACCCAAAGATGAGCTCAAGAGACAGGGTTTACTCTTTATAGGACGGCCGCAGAGGGCAGGGTTGTGGCTCGGTCTCCTTTGTAGCTCACACTCGCCTTGCCTGGAGAGGTGCTTGGCTTTACTTTATTTTTTTATGTTTTACGAATTCCAGCACCAAGGAGTTCATTCCAGTTTGCAGGGTTAGAAGCGGGAGTGAGGCTGCCACCTGCCGGCCAATTTGTGAATCACACCCTCAGAGGCCTCCTAGCCTAAGCAGCCCTTCATCCTTTGTCCACTGGGATCACTTGCTTCTTAAATTTTTTTGACTCTCACTTGAGACATCCTAGGCTCCTAGCAGAGAAGCCAAAAGTCCTGGGACGCTGGTCAGAGAAAAAGGCCTTTGAAGGTAGTGGAAGCTTGTTTGGCTCAGGGCCCTTCTCTCTCCCCGGAATCCTCTTCATCTCCTCCGAGCTGCACCCCCTATGTGCCAAGCGCTGGGCTGTAGACTCGGGGCTTCCCAAGGCCAGGGGACATGTGGGCGCCGGATGTGATGCAGGGGGCCGGCACAGCAAAGAGCACTGGGGGCTCAGGAGGGAGGCTCCCCTGCAGGAATCCGGGACAGATTTACCTGAGCTACTGCACACGCTGATGAGCTGGACCACGTGGAAGTGGACAGACTTCTGGTACCTGCTGCTGCGTAACGAGTCGCCCCAAGCTCAGTAGCTTAAACCCACAGCAGTCACTTACTTTTCTCTCTCGTGGTTCTGGGGTTTATGAGCTCAGCTGCATGGTTCTTGCTCAGACCATACATGTGATGCAGTCAGGTGATGGTTAGCTGGAGTCATCAGGGGGACTTTCCTGCTCACGTGGCCGGCGACTGATGCTGGCTGGCAGCTGGACGGTTAGCGGGGACCCCTACGTGTAAGCTCGCCAGGCGGCCAGGCGGGGCTAAGAGGGCAAGTGTCCTGGGAGAGAGGAAGTCAGGAGGAAGCTGTCTGGCCTTTTGCCAACCAGCCTCAGAAGGTGCACAGAACTCCCTCCCCCACCCTACCCCGTGCTCTGCTGACAGTCCCAAAGCCCCACCCAGTTTCAAGGAAAGGGGACACAGACCCCGCCTCCTGATGTGCACCGTGGCAAGGCTCTAGAAGAGCATGTGGGATGGGAAACACAGCCCATTTGGGAAAAGACAGTTTCCAGAGGTGGGTAGGTCACTCCAGGTGGATCCCTTCAGCTATGCTGCCTTCAGAGGTGCATTTCCTAAGAAAGAAAGTTTTTACTGATGAGGTGTTGCCAAGAGAAAACATGAGGGTTTAGAAGTATCCGCTGAGCCGTCCTCACTAAGACTTGCAAAAACATTTCTCTGAAAAGGAGCCTCAGAGAAAGAGGTGGATGCAGGCTGCCCTCCCGAGGGGGTGTCGGGGACTCTGGCTGGCGGCCAGCATTGACCAAGGCAAGGGAGTAGTGGCCTCTGGGGGAGGGGCCCGTCCAGCGAGGTTCTGCCGAGACGGACTCCCAGAGGGAGAAGAATCCAGTTGGTGTCACCACGGCCAGTGGCCAGGTAGAGCCAGCGACTCTGCCCTGCTGAGTCTTCTCAAGCAGCCACGGGCAGGGCCCAAAGCGGGAAGCGACCAGTAAGGAGAAACCGCAGCACAGCGAGAGAGATGAGGTATGGCCGTGGTCACGTGGTAGCTCCCTGTGTGGGTGTCACACAGGCGCCGGGAGTAGTCCTTGTGCAGAGTGAGACCTGGCTCGGAGAGCAGACACAGCCCGCCGGGAGAAGGCAGGATGGCACCGCAGCGTGCAGGGAGCGAGATCGAGGACCACGGCGGGCCGCGAGGGCCCACGGGCTGGTTGGGCACAGGCCTGGATGCCCAGGACCCTCCGTGTCACCCACCAGCCTTTAGGGAAGGATGGGTGAGCCTGCTTCAAAGGCTGGACGAGCTGGGATGGCGAGGTCGAGCGTGGCTTTCTGGGGAGGGGGATGGGGGTGGGGCTGGCCCTCGGCAGCAGCCGAATGTCTCGGAAACAAGCTTCCGGAGGCACCGCGTTTGGGCCCCGAGACCCAAGGGAAGGGGACCGCGGCCCCTCTCTCTGCGGAGCCTGGGGCCCAGCCTGCAGAGGACTGGTCCAGCCCTCTCTCCAGGACGCAGAATGCTAAAGCCCATCGCCTGTGTTTTCCACTTTAGGGCACTGGCGGGCATCACCCGAGCCCCCTGTGGGCAGCTTTATGCTACTTTAGGAGGATTCGGTTTATTCTTCGTAGTCTGGGCTGCACAGACGTGGTCCCAGCCAAAACTTCCTTTGCTACAAAGGGCTACAGAGAAGCATGAAGTTGGGGACAGAATTGTGTCTTGGTCAACTTCTGCATGTCCAGTGCCTGATAGTATCTGGTCATAGTGTAAAAAGGAAAGAAGAAAAAAAAGAAAAGGAAGGAAGGAAGAAGAACAGAGTCAGATTTTTTAAAAAAAAGAAAAGAAAAAACTGTGCCTGGTGTCCTAGTCACACCTGATCTGGTCAGTTCAGGAGAGCCAGAGGAGTTCTGGAAACATCCATGACCCAGACAGACAGTATATGCCGAGTCAAAAAAGAATGCTGCAGAAGAACACACACAGTATGATTTCATATGTATAGTTAAAATAGTCTATGCATGTAGAGTGTATAACATAGTAAAAGCATAAAGAGATGTATGGGAATGGTTAATGCCAAGGGCAGAATAGTATCCCTTCTGTGGGGAGAGAGAAATTCAAGAGGGGAGGAGCTTAAACTATGTTCTCACACTGCTTTATTTCTTACACTGTATGGTGTTCACAGGTGTGATGGTTAAATTTATGTGTCAACTTGACTGGGCCACGCGGTGCCCAGATATTTGGCCAAAATTATTCTGGGTGTTTTTTGGTTGAGATTAACATTTAAATTAGTAGACTGACTAAACCAAATTGCCCTCCCTAATGTGGGTGGGCCTTGTCCAATCATCTGAAGACCTGGATAGAACAAAGGGGCTGACACCCCCCTCCCCCGAATAAGAGAGCATCCCTCCTGCCTGGCTGCCTTCAAACTGGGACATCAGCTTCTGCCTGGGTCTCAAGCCTGCTGGCCTTCAGACCAGAATTATCCCATCAGCTCACCTGGTTCTCAGGACTTCAGACTCAGACTGGAACTAAACCGTTGGCTTTCCTGGGTCTGCAGGCTGCCAGCTCCCTCGGCAGTACTTGGGACTAGCTGTCATAACTGCCTGAGCCAGCTCCTTATAATAAGTCAGTAAATAAATGAATGAATGAATATCCCATTAGTTCTGTTTCTCTGCAGAACCTTGACGGGTGCAACAGGTATGTTTGCTATATTGTTTTCCATACCTTTGGCATGTTTACAATATTTCACAATAAAATTTTTAATTAATAAATGATGAAGGAGTGTTAAGATGTCAGATGCTAAAGAGATTAAGTAAAATGAGAGCTGGAGGGCTTCCCTGGTGGCGCAGTGGTTGAGAGTCTGCCTGCCAATGCAGGGAACACGGGTTCGTGCCCCGGTCCAGGAGGATCCCACATGCCACGGAGCAGCTGGGCCCGTGAGCCATGGCTGCTGAGCCTGCGCATCCGGAGCCTGTGCTCCGCAATGGGAGAGGCCGCAGCAGTGAGAGGCCCGTGTACCGCAAAAAAAAAAAAAAAAAATGAGAGTTGGAAAACGCACTTAAGATTTAGCTTTCAAGAGGCCAACGATTGCCTTTGCTGGAGTGCCTCAGCACCACATCCAGAGCGGAGGCCTGATGGTGATGGGCGGTTGGTGGTAGGGAGTTCACGCACCCTTGGAGGCTAGCCACGAAGCGAAGGAGAATTCTGGTCTGCTGCTAGGATGGGGGGCAGAGGAGGAGGGGGTTAAAAAGGAGTGACTTCCCTTCTCCCGGGGGCTTCCACACTAATTCTGTCGGAATTGTTGGAGTCTGGTGTTCCTTTGGTCCCGGGGACGATTCCAGTAAAGTTTCTGGAAGACTTAAATTGCATCCCTAAGCTGTACAAAATGATCTTTAAAATATCTAGCCACAGAGGCAAATACTCCAGATGTCAGCTTTCTCGGTAGCAGTTTCCCAAAGAGTGTAACACCAACCCCTCTCATGGAAAAGGAGACAGTAAAGCCATAATTATCCCGTTAGCCCCAGGTCCAAAGGGTGCATCAGACCCACAATAAGTTAAGCTGAAAGTTCATTTTTTCCTTTTTTATCCAGTTGAGTAGTTGAATTTGGCTGGTGGAGTGTTGTTCATGGTTTCTCGGTTTAGGTTCTAGGGAATGGGTAGCAAGGAGCTGACCAAGCCACAGAGGCTGGGAGGACATGCTGCCAGTCTACCTCACTCTTCGCAGAAACACGGTCTGGGTTGTGTTCTAATTCTTCTTGGTCTCATCAAAGGAGCCCGAGCGGGGGAGATTCTGAGCTGGGCTATTTCTTCCCACCCCCTCCCAGACGGATGGCAAGGTTTTTCCGACACTCCATTCTCCCTCGGGTTCCGCCTGCTGGCTACGGGGAGAAAAGTGCCAGCAGGGGTCAGCAGTGTCCCACGTGTGGCTGGAGCCACCCACCCGCCACCTGGTCTATGGGTCCTGGCTGGTCCAGGCAGACGGGAGCTGGAGGTCAGCTTCCTGTAGGGACCTCGGCATCTCTGAGCATCACTGGCTCAAACCTCCCCTCCCTGAGTGGGAGGCAGGGGTACGTTCATTCAAAGACCAACTGACAGGGGAGTGGATGTGTGACCCAGACATCAGCGATGCTGACTCACTGCCCGGTTTTCTCCTGGGAGGTTTTCACGTGTATTGACATGTGCAATGCCATGTGTGGGTTGGATGTCAGAGATGTGTGTGTTGGATTTGCCCCATGAGCTCTTCTCAGAGACCCGGGGCTCCTGGCCGGGTACTCGCACTCTCCACGAAGGCCGGCAGTCCGCATGGCTGTGCGGGCTCCCACGAGGCCTGCCCGGTCCACACCAGCCCCGCACACTCAGCTGGGAAGGGGATTCTGCATCCCAGCATCTCCAGAACGACATCTCTGCGGCGAAGCCACGCGGAGAGTGTTTAGCTCTTGTCTCCAGACTCACCCTTGCCCTTGGCCTCACTGTCCGCCTCCTCCCAGCTCTGGTCGCCTCTGACCCCTCGGGTCCACGCTGCTGCTCCGCTTCACCGCGCCCCTGCCCCCGGGACCGCTCCCCAGCCCCCCCGCCCCGGTGTGGGAGCCCCCAGCGAACCAGCTGGGCCGAGGGGACAGCTGCATGGCTGGAAGCAGCTCCGGGCTGGAGGAGGGTCCAGTCTGTGCCGAGACTCGAGACTCTAGGCCCAGCACTTTCCAGGCGGCCTCCACGCGCAGCCAGGACAGGCAGATGCCCCGCCTTCCCGCCTGCAGGAAGGAGGACCCGGCAAAGCCCGGCACCTGGCCTGCTTTCCCTGGAGAAGAGTTACAGCCGCTGATCCAGGCAACAGGTGCGCGTGGGCGTTCCAGCTGCCGCAGGGCACATCTGCACACACAGGGGAGAAGGCTGCAGCAGCCGCGGGGACACCCCCGGAGGCGGGGGAGCCCAAAGGGCCAGGGGGAGAGAAATGTGGGGGAACTGGTATCAGCGCTCATAGAGCATCCCCCTCCCAGGATCTCAATGTGGGACCCCTGGCCGAGCTGCCCAAAGCAGCCTCACTGGCCCTGCAGCTCGGGGGTTGGAGGCCCGCGTCCTCTTGTCTCACTGCCCAGCCCTCTGGCTGTAGCCAGCTCCTGTCCCCTCCCGGCGGGCTCCGCTCAGCCTTTGCGGGCTGCACCCAGGAGGCTCTCGGCAGCTCACCTAGAAAATGGGGAGGGAGGTACTGGAAGGAAGGCTCTTCATACATGCAAATACTTGTGACCACGTTAGCGCCTCAAACTACAGTCAATGAAAGGGAAGGGGGGACATTTGGGGCTCCCACTCGGAGCCAGGCACTGGGTCCAGTGATTCACCGACATCATCTCATCAAATCCTCCCAACATCCCCGCCAGGTGTGCATTGTCAGCGTCCTCTGTCTCCCAGGGGACAGACCCAGGTCATGGGCACACAGTGAGGATGCAGTGAATCTGAGGCTTGACTACAGCCCTGACCCCAAAGCTGTGCTCTGTCCACTAGGCACCCTGCCTGAAACCTCCCATTTCCTGGTACATCCCACAGCGGGGCCCCATCCCTTCCTCCCGTGGAGGGGATTCCTTGCGCCCCTGCCTCCGTCACCTCTGTTCACCACAGCCAAAGTCACCTCGACAACCTCGTCACCCGGTTCACTTGGCAACTCATACCCCTAACGCCTCCTGTCACCCGCCCGCCACGGAAGTGGGCCCCGCGGCCTCCAAATCCTTGGGGTCACGCCCAGCACCCACGGACCGTCTGGGCGATGGTTTCCACACCCAGCCTTCCCCTCCCCGTGTCCAGCCTGCTCCCCGCAGCCCTAACTCACCCAAAGCTCTTTCTTTCCTCTACCTTCCATGCTTCAGTGTCCCCATGTCCCTCCTTTTCCCTCTCAAGAAATTTTTCTTTTTTTGGCCACACTGTGCGGCTTGCGGGATCTTAGAACCCCGATCAGGGATTGAACCCTGGCCCTCGGCAGTGAAAAGCACCAAGTCCGAACCACTGGACCGCCAGGGAAGTCCCACAAGACACTTCCCTAAGGTGTTAAGAATATTTACTGATATAAGAAAATGTTCACAGAATATACTAGGAGTATCTTACCATTTTACCTGTCATTATGTAATTCCTGAATACATTCTCCTTGTGAAAAACCCCCCAGCAATTCAAACATACGGAAAGAATTAACAATGCCCTGGGTGACTCTTTCCCAGAAGTAACCACTGCTATCAGTTTGGAGACTTTCCAGAGTTCTCTAAAAACATATTTTCATACAGGTATAATGCACATAGAAATATATAGTTTTGTGGGGCATCTTTTGACATAGCTTGGATCAGAGTGTGCTGATTGTTTTGCCACTTTGATTTCTCTTAATGCTCAATATTAAGACTCCACGATCATGTCGTGTACAGAAATAGCTCATATGTAAGTAAGTTCTGGGTGGAGAAATGCTATTCCTTACTGGGACCTTGAGAGTCAAGCTTGGGCTCTGCTCTCTGTCCCGTGAGCAAAACTGGCTACACAATTTATGGGGGCCTGTGTGAAATAAAAATGTGGGGTCCCTTGTTTAAAAACTCGGTAAGAATTTGAAGGGGGCAACAGCAAAGCATTAAACCAAACATGGGGTCCCGTGTGACTGTGCACGTGCCCATGAAGCTGGCCAGCCTGTGGGTGGTTGGAATCAATGCGTCCTCTGTCCCGACAGTGGACATTCCTGCCTCGGCCTCCACCTTGGGCCGTGTCCCTGGATTCTGCACCCAGCCTTCCCCGCTGCACTCTCTCTCCAAGGCCAGAGTCCTGGGCAGTCTTCCACCCGCACAAGCAAACTCCGGCAGTCCATGCCTGCCGGTCAGCATTGCCCTGGGGGCCCCCAAAAAGGGGGGGGGGGTGGCAATCACACCTCCCCCGTGCCTCAGGGGAAAGTCTCATGGGAGATAAGAGAGCACCGAACTACCAACCAAGAGGCCTGGCTTCCAGTCCAGCCCCGCCACTCAACGTGCAGCGTGTCCTGAGCGGCGTGTCCTTAGCGGTGAGTTGCTGACCTTCTTGGCACCTTGGTTTCGTATATGTTGAAGGAGAGGGTGGGATTCGACAGCCTTCCAGACCACACCCAGCTCTGAAAGTCTGTACGTAAGTGACTCTAAGAGACCAGAATGGTAATAACTCATGCATTTACCATACGCCACTTACATGCTCATCTAATGCTTGGGACAGGCCTACAAGGCAGGCGGTGTCGTTCCCGCTTTACAGACAAGGGAGTCGAGACTCGTTAAAGCAGCTGAGCAAGGAAGCGTCTGGGGTGAAGCACGTGTTCTAGAACCTGGTTGTGGTCATGGCTGCACAACTCTGTAGCTTTAGTACAAATCATGGACTCGCATACTTACAAGGGGTGAATTTTATAGTATGTCAGTTATACTCCAAAAAAGCCATTAAGAAGGGAGAAAGGAAGAAATGTGCAGCAGCTGCTGAGTGACAGAGCCCCTCCCCGGGCCCCACATGGTCTCCAAGTCCCCCTTTCCTCTGTGGATCTGCATGGCACCAGGGCACGTGGCCTCGGGTGCCAGGCTGCCGGGATGCAAGTCCCAGCTCCAGCACTGACCGGCTGGGGACCCAGGCAAGATCTCAACCTCAATTTCTTCACCTACAAAATAGAGACAAAAATGAGACGGATGTTAAGGGCTTAGACTAGCAGTCAGTACCCAGCAAGAGCTCTGTAAGTCGGACTGTTATTATCTTCTCGGGGCAGCTCCAGCCAGAGCCAGCCTCCCAAAAGGGAAGCATGTCTCCCTGCCCACCACATTCCTACCCTGCTGGTCCCTTCCAGAAGCACCCCTCTGGAAAAGCCATCTTTGGAAAAACACCGTGACTGGCTGTCAGCAGGGCTCACTTCCTGGTGATAGAAAGGGAAAAAAAGCATCTTCCCCATAAGGCAAGCCTCACTGTCCTGAAACATGCAGCCCAGTGCCAGCTCTTCCTCACAGACCGTTCCTCCCGGGTCCTCGTCTAGACCATCAACACAGGGGCCTGGCACCCTGAGGCCAGGGTAGCCACATGGGGACAACTGCCACACCCATACACCCCCATCCCACTCCCGTGAAGCTCCTTGCTGGTTAACGGATCAAGCCAGAGAGGATGAGGGTTGTTAGTAGACAGTCAGATTTCTATCGCTCAAAAGCAAGTTTTCTCAAACAACCAACGGCATTTTTCACAGAATTAGAACAAAAAATTTCACAATTTGTATGGAAACACAAAAGACCCCGAATAGCCAAAGCAATCTTGAGAAAGAAAAACAGAGCTGGAGGAATCTGGCTCCCAGACTTCAGACTATACTACAAAGCTACAGTAATCAAGACAGTGTAGTACTGGCACAAAAACAGAAATATAGATCAATGGAACAGGATAGAAAGCCCAGAGATAAACCCACGCTCATATGGTCACCTTATTTTTGATAAAGAAGGCAAGAATATGCAATGGAGAAAAGACAGCCTCTTCAATAAGTGGTGCTGGGACAGCTGCATGTAAAAGAATGAAATTAGAAGACTCCCTAACACCATACACAAAAATAAACTCAAAATGGATTAAAGACCTAAATGTAAGGCCAGATACTATAAAACTCTTAGAGGAAAACATAGGCAGAACACTCTGTGACATAAATCACAGCAAGATCCTTTTGGACCCACCTCCTAGAGAAATGGAAATCAAAACAAAAATAAACAAATGGGACCTAATGAAACTTAAAAGCTTTTGCACAGCAAAGGAAACCATAAACAAGATGAAAAGACAACCCTCAAAATGGGAGAAAATATTTGCAAATGAAGCAACTGACAAAGGATTAATTTCCAAAATTTATAAGCAGCTCATGCAGCTCAATACCAAAAAAACAAACAACACAATCCAAAAATGGGCAGAAGACCTAAATAGACATTTCTCCAAAGAAGACATACAGATGGCCAACAAACATATGAAAGGATGCTCAGCATCATTAATCATTAGAGAAATGCAAATCAAAACTACGAGGTAGGGGCCTCCCTGGTGGCGCAGTGGTTGAGAGTCCGCCTGCTGATGCAGGGGATACGGGTTCGTGCCCCGGTCCGGGAGGATCCCATATGCCGCGGAGCGGCTGGGCCCGTGAGCCATGGCCGCTGAGCCTGCACATACGGAGCCTGTGCTCCGCAACGGGAGAGGCCGCAACAGTGAGAGGCCCGCGTACCGCAAAAAAACAAACAAACAAACAAACAAAACTACGAGGTATCACCTCACACCGGTCAGAATGGCCATCGTCAAAAAACCTACAAACAATAACTGCTGGAGAGGGTGTGGAGAAAAAGGGAACCCTCTTGCACTTTTGGTGGGAATGTAAATTGATACAGCCACTATGGAGAACAGTATGGAGGTTCCTTAAAAAACTAAAAATAGAGCTACCATACGGCCCAGCAATCCCACTACTGGGCATATACCCTGAGAAAACCGTAATTCAAAAAGCGTCATGTACCACAATGTTCATTGCAGCTCTATTTACAATAGCCAGGACATGGAACCAACCTAAGTGTCCATTGACAGATGAATGGATAAAGAAGATGTGGCACATATGTACAATGGAATATTGCTCAGCCATAAAAAGAAATGAAATTGAGTTATTTGTAGTGAGGTGGATGGACCTAGAGTCTGTCATAGAGAGTGAAGTAAGTCAGAAAGAGAAAAAAACATTTCTCTAACATAGCATAATGGTGGCCATTATGCTAACACATAATATGGAATCTAAAAAAAACAAAATGGTTCTGAAGAACCTAGGGGCAGGACAGGAATAAAGATGCAGACGTAGAGAATGGACTTGAGGACACGGGAAGGGGGAAGGGTAAGCTGGGATGAGTGAGAGAGTGGCATGGACATATATACACTACCAAATGTAAAATAGATAGGTAGTGGGAAGCAGCCACATAGCACAGGGAGATCAGCTTGGTGCTTTGTGAGCACCTAGAGGGGAGGGATAGGGAGGGAAGGAGGGAGACGCAAGAGGGAGGAGATATGGGGATATTTGTTTACGTATACCTGATTCACCCTGTTATACAGCAGAAACTAACACACCACTGTGAAGCTATTATACTCCAATAAAGATGTTAAAAAAAAAAAAAAGCGGGTTTTCGGAGCGTATACCCCAGGGGATGTGATGCGGGTGGGATGGGGTGGGGCCGGGGTATGAGATGTGTTTTCTGTTTGATAATCGCGCTTCTGCTGGCAAATGCTCAGCACTGCGTACCCCATCTTCTCTTCGGCTCTCTCACTGAACGCTCACCCAGGCCTCGGTAGGCGGTGGTGTCCCCTGGGTGTCACCCCGCTTACAGATGAGCGTGTGCTTCGGCAAGGGCCCCGCCAGAGTGTGGACTCAGGTCTTCTGACACCCAGTGTTTTTCCACTGTTCTTCCAAGGAGGAGGCCAGAGGCTCCCTCTAACGACGTTTATTAAAGGCTCAAGAAATAAAGTGGTGTGCTGTGCTCCCATCCCTGCTTTACAGACGGCTCTGAACGCCTAACAGGAGCTGGAAGATGCAGACAGAACCTCGCGGGCCACATGGGACGTGGGAGCTCTGACAGTGCAAACTCCCGGATCGCAAACGTAAAACAGATTAGCATCGGTCCTCAGAGCTCAAGCTGGCAGGAAATGGGCAGGGGCCCCAGGAAATCAGGCCAGGCCTGGAAATGCTACTTGCTGAGCTTGCTGGGGCTCCCAGAGCCTCTCAACTCAAGCCAGGTCTGAGACCACAGGGTGACAACAGGCTCCTGGGCTGATTTTTTAAAACCTATTTGTCACGTTGACATTAATCCTCTCGTTAACAAATCTCCTGCCCTGATTCAGGATGGGCTCTAAGCCGTGGATGGAGGAGGGGACCAGGGGCAGCTGTCGGGTTTAAGGAGTCACAGGGGGGTCAGCAGGGCCTGGAGGCTGCCTCGCGGTGGGGCGGGGGGATGATCCTGAGCCTAAATCTCATCGTTTCCCTTGTGGCCAGCCCCTCCACTCTCCTCTCCCGGTGGCCAGGCCCTTGCCTTTACTTCTTATTGATTTTCATATTTAAGGAAAAGCCATTTGCTTGATTTAGAGCAACAGAGTCGTCACTGTGTTTGGAGGAAAACTGCTCACAGGCAGGCACTTGGTAGAGGCCTCTCCTGGGCTGGGGGGGACCCGACTTCCCACCCAGGCAGCCCTGCGTCCACGGTCCCTGTGGCTTCTCTCTGCCGCCCTGTCCCACCACCTTGTCTCTCAGGAGCTGTCACTGCCTCTGCCCTTCAGCACAACTAGAGCTGGTCTGTTTATCCCCTGCCCACCCCCCTACCTGTCCATATGCCAGCGTGTTTATCCAGACACACTTCACTGCTGCAGGTCTGTGACTGGGACATTTGGAGCAGGGTCAGGGGACTGGTATGATCAGCCATTCATGAACGGGAGAGAAATACTGATCTCACAGTGGAAGAGATTTAACCCTTACAAAACCATGGCTTGGGACTTCCCTGATGGCGCAGTGGTTAAGAATCCGCCTGCCAATGCGGGGGACACGGGTTCAAGCCCTGGTCTGGGAAGATCCCACATGCCGCGGAGCAACTAAGCCAGTGCGCCAGAACTACTGAGCCTGCGCTCTAGAGCCCGCGAGCCACAACTACTGAGCCCGCGCACCACAATTTCTGCAGCCCACGGGGCCTAGAGCCCGTGCTCCGCAACAAGAGAAGCCACCGCAATGAGAAGCCCGTGCACTGCAACGAAGAGTGGCCTCCACTCGCCGCAACTAGAGAAAGCCCTTGTGCAGCAAGAAAGACCCAACGCAGCCAAAAATAAATAAATAAATAAACTAGAAAAAGAAAACCATGGCTTTAGCCTTCTTCCCCATTCAGCACCCAAGGAACAGCATCTTCCTGCCATTACCAGTATGGGTGGGGCCCCGTGTGCAGCCTCACCGTGGACCAGAGGGCAGTTCAGTCTCTGAAACTGCTTTGCAAGCCTGCTGTGTAATCCTTGGTCCCTAGACCGAGGAGGTGAGGAACTCAGCCGGCCCACCCTATGAGCCCTCGAGAAAGGACAGTGCTTCTTCCGAGAGGACCAGGCTCCCCTTTGCAGGCCGAGGAGCCTGTGAAAAGCAAGAGAGATTCCAGTTAGCACATGGCTGAATGCCAAACTGGATGCAGGGTTGCATGACTCAGAGATCAAAATAATAATTAATGTTTACTGAGTAGTGCCAGCCACTCTTCTGAGTGTGCCACCTAGATTATCACACTTACTCTCCAACAATCGTAGGAGATGGCAACTGTCATTACCCCAGTTTACAGATGAAGAAACTGAAATGGTCAGAGGTTAAAGAATCCGTTCTGGTTCCCGTGGCTGATGAGGAGCAGACCCAGGATATGAACCCAGGCCACCTGCCTTCGAGCCCACACTTCCAGCCACTGTACCTGCAGGGCAAGGCCTCGCCCCATGCGTCCCTCTGAGACAGCCCCCTCCCCTGCGAAGAAAAGGCAACTCATTCCTTTCAAGAACAGAGACCATATAAAAATCCTTTTCCCTGGTTAGTTGGGAACTTCCTCAATGTCACTACCAGTCCACTGTCTAGTGGCCCTTTATCACCCCCTTAGGTCCACAGCCACTGTGACCTGGCGGACTGATTGGACGGGGGTGGGCAGGACTCTGCTGACCCTGCTCCGCTCGGGTTGACCCGTTGCTGGTGAAGCTTTGGGAGACCTCCCAGGGAGCTGGTCCCGGAAATAATCAATCCTGTTTGCTGGCCGGAGCTGGCGACGCCTCTGGTCCCGATCTGGTGGGTCCTTGGTCGCACTGCTGCCTTTCTCCCGGAGCTCGAAGCCTGCTCCAGAAGCCCAGGCACCTGACCTCCGCTGCCCTGTCCCGGGAGGCAGGGTCGGTGGAGGCCGCACTGCCGAGGCTGCACTGGGTTCTGGCCGAGGCCCCACTTCCAGCCACTCTCTCTGGGTCTGGTCGTTTCTTCTCCCCCTCCCTCCTCCCCCTCCCTCCTCCCCCTCCTCCCCCTCCTCCCCCTCCCAGGCCCTAGAAGGAGAAAGGGCCGTGGCAGGGTCGCGAGGTGGGGCAAAGCCCCGCGCATTTTACTGAGCACCTACTATATGCCCGGCCCTTCTGGGGTCTCCCCTCCCCTCTGCATCCGCGTCCCAGCCCAGAAAGCGGAACAGAACAGAGAGGAAGGAAGGGGGCGCGGGCGGAAGGGGGTGGGAAGGCCCGGCCGACCCCTCTGTCCGCGCTCCTAAGCACTGCCGGCCGGCGGCAGCCCGAGGGCGCGTGGGGGTGGGGCGGCCGGGCCTGGAAGCGGCGGGTCCCGGCCGAGGAAAGGCTTGATTGTGCGGAGGCTTCCTGCCCCGCCACCCAGCTCCGCCTTTCTGCGGCCGCGGAGGCGGGACGGAAGGCGAAGGCAGGAAAGGGTTACGGGAATAGCTTTCCAATGACAAAGTCTGGAAGGGCCCGGCGCCTCCGCCCCTCTGCGGGTTCAACTGGCACAGCGCGGGGGGAGCGGGGCGCTCGGCGGCGCAGCCTCCGCCCCCGGCCCGGGGAGGCGGCCGGCGTGTGCCCGGGGCAGCGGGTCACCAGGCTCCGCCCCGCGCCCGGCAGGGGACGCACTTTGTTCGGGATGCCGCCTTCCTCAGCGTCGTGGGGCCCGGGCCGGCGGCGGCCGTAGTGCCACCCGCGACCGGAGCGCGGACGCCGAGACTCCGGGGGCGCCGATCAGCGCGGGAGCCTGAGAACTTTCTCCTCGCGACGTGGGCCTGGCCGGCGCCGTCGGGATGCGTGGACCCGGGGCCCCGGGGCGCAGGCGCGCGGGTGAGTGGCCCGCGCAGGGACCGGGCGGTCGCGGGGTGGGTTCGAGTCTGATGCTCCCCGCTTTGCGGGACTGGGCTGGCGGGTCCTGCGGGGCAGGAGGGCCCGAGCCCCGGGGGGAGTTAGCTTGCGCCCGCGGGAGGCTGAGCGTCCCCGCGGGGCTGCGCGTCTGGTCCAGGAGTTGACTCACCATGGGCCACCCAAGTCCAACCTTTCTGAGCCTCGGTTTCCCTTGCCTTGCTGTTGAAAGTGTGTTGAGATCCTCTGATCAGAGACACCGAGGGCTACATTACACACACACACACACACACACACACACACACACACACACACACACACACCCGCCCACATCTTCTCCTCCCACCCCAGCGGAGCGAGCTGAACAGCTGGGCAGGTGACCTTGGCACACTGTTCCAGAAAACGTTCTCTGGCCCCGGGATGCACTGAGAAGCATCGCACGGGCCCCGGAGGCTGTCCTCCTGGCACGCCTGAGAAAGCTTCCCGGAGCAGCTGGGAGGGAGGGAAAAAGAGAGGGTGGCCGCTCTGGGAGCTCACCTAAGAGTCCCCGGTGCTTGGGCCCTGGAGTCCCTTCTGTTCTCAGAGCCGACAGAAACTGGTCGGAAGATAAAGAACTGGCGGAGTCTGCAGGGGGCAGAGAGGGGAGGCGTGAGTGGGGGCGGTGGGGATGGTGTGCAGCGGTGACGTCCACCCTGCAGAGAGGGTTCCTTGTCCCCGAGCCCAACATGGGAACATCAGCTGGTGAGTCAATGGCACTTTGTTAAGGCAGCCCGGGGCGCAGCTGGCGCCGGCTTCTGGGACGCGCCGGATGCCCCTCGATAATGTGCTGTTTATCTGGCTTCCCGTTTCAGCGGTTGGCACACCATTGGCTCGTTCAAATTCAAGCTGAGAAGCCTGCGGCCTTGTTCGCGCTGCAGAAGTAGAGGGTCTGCCTGGGTTTGCATCCTGCCTGCGTCGTTCCCCTACGCGGTGTCCCCTGCGACTCTTTTCTAACGGGGCTGCAGGACTTCACACAAAGAACCCTCCCCCGAGTAGGCGGAGCTGCCACTAGGTCGACCTGGGCTCCCTTCAGGCCAAAGACACAGATGACTCCAGCCTGCTTATGAATTTTTTGTATCCTGCTTTGAATTTGGGTTTGTGTGTCTTTGGGATTAAACTGGGAAAATGAGACAGGGAGTCGCAGTGATTGTGAGTTTCCTCGCCCGAGATGAGCTTTACAGTGGTCCGTGCTTCCACCAGTGGTTTCTAGGGGAAAGTTGCTGATCAGTTTGTAGGTCTGTATCAGCCTGTGTTGCTCACTTCCTGGATGACCCGCGAGCAGGTCGTTCCTGACTTGTGTACCATGGAGCACGAAAGAATGGCCAGGGCTTTTCTGATCTGTGCTCCAGCCTCTAGGGTCTGTTTCCCGGGCTCCCCAGGTTTAGAGGGAACAGCCCCTACTCTGAAGTCCCCTGGGGGCAGGTTTCCATTCTGCTTTGTGTTTTTATCTCCCTGTGGAGGCCTTCCTGCCCGCTGTCCTGTCTGACCACGCCCAACACTCAGCAGGCATCTTTCAAATGTTTGCCAAATTAATACAATTGGGAAAAAAATTTTTAGGTACCACCCAGAGGTCTCCCATCCAACTCCGGTGCCCATTTATTCTTATTTATGTCTTTCTTCGGGAGTCGTTTGATTTGCCTCCACCACCATCCCCCCAGCCCCTTTTCCCCCTGAAAACCTGGTCCATGATGAGGTTGATTTGTTCACAGGTGGGCAAGCTTTAAGCATGCAGGCCTTTTCTGGAATCTCCTTGGGAAGTCCTGGCCTGAGCAAACTGAGAACAGGAATGCTGTTTTTCCTTCCCTCCCCAAACCTGGCCCCCTCCTGAGTCCTTGGGAGCCTCTGGTATTAGCCCAGCTTTGGCCCAGCAGGAAAGAATGGCCTAGAGAAGAAACAGCCCTTGTCCATCTTTTCAAACTTGTCTCTCTTTTCATCTTTCCATTTTCCATCAATGTCACTTCCCTTTTCTTTTAAAGTTCTTTTGAATTCTTAAAGGGTTTGGCCTTCAGAAGCACTAGTCTAAAGAGGTCTTCCCCTCCCAGCCCCTGCCCTGCCCTCCCCTTTACAGCGGGGAATCAAGGCCTACAGGAGGGAGCGGAGGGGCTCAAAGCTGTGCAGCTGGCGCTGCGGAAGCCAGCCTAGAACGCAGGGCTTCTGGCTCCCCGTCTAGGGCTCCTTCCCTTTCAGCCAGTCACTTCCGTGCATCAGAATGTTTCTCTTCCTAGTACTGCCATCCGTAGATCTCAGAAGATGTTCCATAGCTGTTGGCAAGAGAGAGGGACAGAAACAAGGGGGAAGGAGAGCATCTCTGTCAAGGAACCAACCACCAGCTCGTAGAGTCTAGAACTGAGAAGTGGGTCTCTCCTTGGCAAACACTCCATCTTTCTGGCCCCGAGTCACAAAACGATCATTAAAAACACTTCCAGTTCCTTCTTCAACTTAAAAAAGAAAAAAACCCACCAACTTTTCAAGTGGAAAACACCCCCCCTATGTAAACAATTTCCTGGGCCTCGTCTGTTCCCTCCCCCTCCTAGGAAGGCTGACTCAGGCCTGATTTCCTCCAAGGGGCCTGGGATTTTGCTTCCCAGCTTCCTGTGGCTCTTGAGATGTGAAGGGAGGCAAGATGGCCGAGCCCCACGTCACTCTGGCCTGCCTGCGGCTGGGGTTCCGTTTCTCTTGCACAGACCATCATCCCCATCAGATCTGTTTGCTCTACTTGATTCTAGTAAGAGACACACTAACACACATGAAAAACTAAAGGTGCTCACTGATGCATGCTCCTCCACCAAGGACCATTAATAACGAGATGTCCCCACTTCAAGGGGCCCTGAGACTCTTCTGATGCCCAGTCCTCCGATGCTCTGAAAGCTTTCCTAAGTGGGGTTGTTTTCTCAGTTTCTTTTTTGGATTGTTCACTGCGGTGTGTAGAAACACAATTGATTTTTGTGTGTTGATCTTGTCGCCTGAAACATTTGTTTATTAGCTCTTTTGGCTTTTGTATGGGTGGATTCTTTGGGGTTTTCCATATGCAGGGTCATGTCAACTGTGAATAGAGATAGTTTTACTTCTTCTTTTCCAGTGGATGGCTTTTACTGCTTTTTCTTCCCTGACTGCTCTGGCTGGAACCTCCCATCCAGCGTTGAGTGGCTGGTGAGAGCAGGCAGCCCTGTCTTGTTCCTGATCTTAGAGGGAAAGCTTTCAGTCTTCAGCGCTGAGTAGAACGTTTGCTGTGGGTTTTTCATAAAATCTCTTTATCGTGTTGAAGAAATCCCTTCTAATCCAGCTTTTCTAAGTGTATTTTATCATGCAAGTGTGTTGGATTTTGTCAAATGCTTTTTTTCTGTGTCAGTTGAGTTCATCATGTGTTTTGATAATTACATTGATTTTCTTATGTTGAAGTACCCTTGAATTCCTGAGAAAAATCCCTCTGAAAGCTTTTTTTAAAAAAATATGCAAAATTTCATTTTTTTATTTTAAAAACTGAAGAAAATTTGACAAAGTGCTAACATTCTGTAGTTGGGTGGGTGGGTGCATGTTTATTATAGTTTTCTTTGTAGTTATTGTACTTTAAACATTTAAAGATTTTTATTGTGGTTAAATATATATAGCACAAAATTGACCATTTTAATCACTTTTAAGTGTACGGTTCGGTGGCATTAAGTACATTGTTGTATAACTGTTGTCACCTTCCGCCTCTAGAACTTTCTCATCTTCCCAGACTACAACTCTGTCCCCGTAAACAGTAACTCTTCGTCTTCTCCCCACCCCCCACCCCCTGGCAACCACCAACCTACTTTCTATGTCTGTGAATTTGTGAAAACTTCGTAATAACTAGAAAAGTCAGGACTTTGAGGCATTGAAGGGTTAAAGGACCTCACCCCATGTCCAAAGGGAACATCTTAGAGGGATTTTGATTCAGATCTTTTTGACTTACAAACACTCGCTCAACCACTGCCCCTGTGTCAGAGACGTTTGACGAGCCCGGGTGTAGACATGAGCTGACCCAAGTGTAGACGTGAGCTGATCCAGGTGTAGTCATGAACTGACCCAGGTGTAGACATGAGCTGACCCAGATGTAGACATGAAGTGACCCAGGTGTAGACATGAGCTCACTAGGTGTAGACATGAGCTTACCCAGGTGTCGACATGAGCTGACCCAGGTATAGGCATGAAGTGACCTAGGTGTAGACATGAGTTCACTAGGTGTAGACATGAGCTGACCCAGGTGTAGACATGAGCTGACCCAGGTATAGACATGAGCTGACCCAGGTGTAGACATGAGCTGACCCAGGTGTAGACATGAGCTGACCCAGGTGTAGACGTGAACTGACTCCGGGTCTTCATGGGGCTCGGAGGGCACCAAGGCCACCCCAGTGTGAGCTGCATTTTCCAGCTCAGTGGCTCCATCTTGACGGCCTGTCGGACTCACTGGGGAGCTTTGACCAGGACGGACGGGTCCCTGGGCCCAGCCCCAGATGTCAGCTTCCCTTGGTTTGGACACAGCTGCCCTCGTGACTCTGATGCACAGTGAGGGTTACGACCGCTTGGCGGCTGAGCTGATTTCGTCCCTGGAACCCTTGGCTGGTCACCGCTTTCAGTGACGCAACTCCCTCCCCATCTGGACAGTAAAACTGACCCACTTTACATCCCTCCCCGACTTTAAAATCCATTTGTAAATAGAATAAATGCCAACTTCCGTAGAACTAAACTTTCAAAGTTGGAAAGAACCATGTCACGAAGCCCCATGTTTGCTTTCCAGGTACCACAGGCGCCTCTAAACCATCCCCTCCAGGGTCCTCCGGCTGGGGACCCCCCACGACTGTGTGCTGAAGCCATCTGGTTCTGTATTTGAATGCTCTGTCCTTCAGGGTTCCTCCTGGGTTTATCTTTCGTGGGTGTGACTGCCTCTGGTGAAGATACCAAAGGTGAATGGGCTTCACCAAATGCACCCCCAAATAAAGTGGGGGGCTAGCAATAAACCTCGCAGAGCAAGTGCTATTGCCCCGCATGGTGACAGCCTTTCAGGGTCTGGAAGCAGGTGCCACGCGCTGCCCGGGCTCCTCCTCTGCCCTGTTTCCTTCATATCATCCTCACTGGGTATGATCTCAGGTGTTTTCTGGGAAGACAGATGATGTCATGGTAAGAATTTGGACCATGAAGTGAGGCAGACTGGGAATCAAGTTTCAGGTCTTGACTTTGAACGCAAAGTCCTCAGCACGTGATGAATATTCCACAGATATTAGCGATTGGAATCATATTCTCCCCACTGGCCTCAGTGCTGTCTGTGGGACCTGGGCCGCCAGAGCACCTGGTGGAGACTCCACTTCTTCCCCAGGGAGAGTTGAATGAAAATGCTTCACTCCTCAGACACTGTTCCCCGGTCGCCTGATCTCTACCCTTCCACCACAGTGATTCCTGTGATCTGGCCAGGTTGGGAAATCCACTCGGAGAGTGATTGGGTCACGTGAGCCCATGGAGCCTGCACTGGTCCAGGGACGGTCAGGGTGAGAGTCCCCTCACTCTCCTCGTTGCACGAATCACCCTTAGGAGAAGCCGGGGTCCATCTCCCTCCGAACAGAGGACGGCTCTCCAGTCCCGAGCTCCCTGCACATCGGCAGATCGCCCGTCATCAGCCGGGAAGGCAGCTCTCTTTCTGACGTGTGGATCGCCCCCCAGAGCCTGTGAGCTGGCTGTCCAGCTGGGGACACAGGATAAGGCATAAAGCAGGGAGAGGCCAGTGGCGTCTTTTGCCCTTTCCTGTGTGTGTTGCCTCGTGTTCTTTTGCTGTTCCCTAGCTTTCTGCAGACTTGGAGCGGAGTGTAGAATAGGTCCCCAGTAGGTGACTGTAAAGCCAGTCACCGGTGCCTCTTCGCCAAGCTCATTGGTGCAGATGACTGAGCTGACTGGGCAGGAGGCTGGGCTCCAGGTGCTGCTAAGATGCCAACTGTCTGTCTGTTCTCCTTTAACAAAGGAGACAGCTGACGCCCCGGCCGGGACCCACCGGCGGCTGCCCGCCTGGCCTCGTCTGGGGCGGTTCTGGGAGTCCCTGGGCCCTCCCCGGCACCCCCATGCCACGCACGCACTCGGGGGGGGGGATGGTGGCAGCTGCGGGGTCAGGGCCCGCCCCTGCTTCCCTGGGGACAAGAAAGGCGCCACGACAGTTAGGGTGCTTCCGACCTGGAAAGTTTTTTCCCTGTAATGTTTTATTTTGAAAAGATGTCAAATCAGTAGAGAAGGTGAGAGATAGGACAGCGACTGGATTCTCTGACTGGTAACGCTTTGCTCCGATGCTGTGTCTCTCTCTCTCCATTTATCCACATCAGTGTATATATAATAACACTTTCCCGAGCCATTTGAAAATAACTTGCTGAGATGGTGGTATTTAACCCTTAACTATTGCCCATGCATTTCCTGAGAGTGAGGACTTATAGCCCCACAATCACACCCAATGATAGTGAATTTAATAGCATTATTATATTTAACAAATGGGCCACATTCAGATTTCCCAGTTGTTCCCCAAATGCCCTCTAGAGAGCTGTGCATTTCCCCTCCGCCTGATGTGCTGGGGCCTGAGCTGCAGTTTTATCTCCCGAAAGAGGGAACTGGTGTCATGACTCCTTAAATTGGGACAGGGATGCCCTGAGTACAAAGCAGTTTGATTTTTATGATTTCAGTTTGTCTTTACAACCTCTTAGCGAGACGGGCACTAATCTTCTCCCCATTTCACTGGTGAAGAAACTGAGGTTCGGAGAGTTATCCAAGCGGCCCCGCCAACGTGAGCCATCATTACCGTTCCAGGCTGCATGTCGTGTGATCTTATTTACAAAAAGCCTTGTAAGTGTCACTCACGTGCCTTGTCCTCCCCATCTTGTCTTGTGAGGCATTAGGACCTGCTTATGCTGTCCCCATTTTACAGACGAGGAAAGTGAGATTGGGAGCCTCCAAGGCTGGTATAAACCACACTCCCGTAGTCCAGACACCATAAGTGACCTGCATTCCCTTTGAAGCAAGCTTAGGGTGGCTGCTTGTCGCCGGGCAAAGGAGAATCAAGCGTATGTGACCAAGGGGAGGGGGCAGGGCAGTGCGCAGGAGGTTCTCCAGTTCTCTCGTCTCATCCAGCTGGGGGTTCAAGAGAGTCGTCAAAGTGTCCTAAAACAAGAAAACGAAACTCAAGATTATAGGTGGGAAATAACCAATAAAAGGAATGAAAATAAAATATTGGGAGGAAGAGAAGGAGAAAGATTCTTATTTTCTACTATTTTGTCGGATAACGGTAGATATTGTCTAAAGGTGGCAAGACAGGGAATCGAGTTATTAGTGTATCATCCCTGGTTGTGTGGGGAACCACCCAGAGAACTAGTAGCAGAGGCTCTCTGGGTGCCACTTTTATCACTCCTGCAAATTTTACCCAGTTAGTCCAAGGACCACTGTCAAAGTGTTATATTTTGAGTTCTGTTTCTCATTTTCTCCTCAGAGTTGAAAATAACCATTTTGCATGAATTTAGCCTGTGTTCATCTGGCAATACATTGAGACTCTTTGGCTTGTTAGCTGGTCTGGAGCTGACACACCGGCCCCTCCCGAGGTCCACATCTCCTGTGAATCCAGACCTCTCCGCCGTTACCGATCTCCCTACCAGATGTCATCACAGGGGCACGTCTCTTGAGGCCACGTCAACCCTGAGTCATCCCACCGCTTCCTTTTGCTGGTCTTGGCCACTAGGGGGGCCCAGAACGTGGCCACAGGGTTGGAGTAGTTGTGGGAAGAGGGTGGGAAGGCCCTGCTGAGCTGGCCAGAGGGCCCGGGACACTCTGGCACCACGTCCAGCGCAGACAAAGCCCCGTGTCTGGGATCCGGGTGGGGGCTGGCGGGCCGATGTGTCTGGGAGAGGCCGCCCAGGGCAGAGGAAAGCCCGCTGGGCCACGCTAGGCTGGCCTTCGAGCTGGAGGTGGCCTGGCTGGGTCCCGGCACGGAGTCAGGCTCAGGAAATCCTTGCTCACTGATACCTCGAGGGGAAGGGGTGGGTTGTTCGTGGGTGTCCGTCCCTCTCTCCTGCCAAGGGGAGCCCCGGTCCTGACTCTCCCTGGTGGGTGAGAGGCCACCTCCTGGTCCTCAGCTGCTCCTGGGGCCTCTGCGGTGGGAGGTGGGGGTCAGTCTGACCCGGGCTCCTGTGACACCCCCTCCGGGCTTCCGGCCCCTCGTCTGTAAGACGGGGACAGTCATTGCTACCCCATGGAATGGCGAGAGTCGTCCTAGGGTTAGGGTCAGGGTTAGTGTGTCAGGAGCTGCCTGGCTGGAGCGGATGCTGGTCACTATTGTCGGACGCCCCACGCTGCCCCTGTGGCCGCTGCATGTGGGCCTCAGAGGGTAAACGCTGGCTGGGCCAGTGACAGGGCAAAGCAAGGAGGCCGCAAGCACTCAGTGCCCCAGCCCTGCAGACCACACTTCTGGGTGGATTGATCCCCAAAGGGGTGTTTGTATGCCAGATGGGGAGATGCTTCCCTGCCAGGGCCAGATGGGGAGGGGGGAGAGGTGCGGCTCTAAGATGTGTGATCCCTCTGGGCCCCAGTGGGCTCCAGTCTGCAGGCCTCTCGGCGGGGACTGGGAGAGTGGAGGGACCTGGGGCTCTTCTGGCAGAGCCTGCACACCCGCTGGCCCAGGCTGTGTTTCCAGGACATCACACACAGCCGCGGCTTCGGGAGGAGAGGTCGCAGGTGTGGACGAGGCAGAGGATATGGGAAGGTGGGAGATTTGACAGGATGAGCTCAGGCCCCAGGAGTCCAAATCCAGGCTGGGGCGGTCGCCATGGCAGCAGGACACCAGGGAGGGCTCAGCCTGGATGCCTCAGGCGGAAGGAGGGCCTGATTTATGAGCGGGGGAGAGCGGTGCTCAGCAGCCCCTGGACGGGGGCCTTCTACTCTGTTCGCGTCCACCCGCCTCTGTGTAGTGAAGGTGGCTGGCGCCTCAGGCTGGCCGCGGGCTGATCAGAGCCCGAGCGAGACTCCAGCCTGGAAAGCAGGGGAAGAAAACTCTTGCCCTCACAGTCCACGGCACCCCCCACACTCTGGGCCCTGGGCTGGCCTTTCCCTCCAACCCAGAGGGAAGGAACCCTTTTCTCCTTTTTTTCCCCCTATTCTGTTGTATTTTAATTGGGGTATGATTTACAAACAGTGAAATACACAAACCGTAGGTGTCCCGTCTCATGTGTTTTTAACAAATGAACGTACCTTGGTGACCACACCCCGGTCCAGATATAGAACATTTCCATCAGCCCAGTTTCCTCCTGTCCCTCCCGGTCAGGACACCTCTCCCACCATTGTTTCCCGGTTCTGATTTTTATCGCCAGATTCATGGTGCCCGATCTTGAACTTCACGTACGTGGATCATGTAGTGGGTTCTGTTGTGTGTCTGACTTCCTTCGCTCAACATACTGCTTCTGAGACATCCCTGTTGAATGATGTACTTTGTTCCTTTTAATTCCTGCCGTGGGGACGAACCGGTTTGTTTCTGGGGGAAGCTTCCAATGCTTTTCCTGTTCCAGGAGTCACATCTACCCGCATCACCAGGATCTCTGCTGGGGTTTTGAGAGTGAAGATGAGCTGGATGTCTTTGAGTTGGCAGTGTCGTCTTCTTTGTGCCGAGACCACACCCCGTTTCGTGGCTCCCTGTACGTGGCCCTGGTGCCTTTTCTTTCCTTCATGGGCTGGGAGCTACCTTCCCTCCTGGAAGGTTCAGATCATGGGACAGCTGGAACATCCGGCCCTGCTGGTGGCACAAAGCCGGTGGGGAGAGACACCGGAGGTCCGAGAGGGCGTCTGACCCAGTTTCCGGAGCTCCAGCTCAGCTCTGGTCTCTGGAGGGACCCCAGCACGTGCTCCGAGCCTGGCGCACGGTGGGCTCCCAGGAGAGGTTCTGAGTGGACGGATGGGTAGGGAGGGAGAGCCAGCCGGCAGATCTGCTGTCACAGTCGCCGAGGGCAGCCCTGCAGGGAGGCGGTGAGAGCCGGTGGGAAGCAGCAGGCTGCAGTGAGTGAGTTGCACGTGGGAAGGACCAGGATGGAGAGGCAGCGAGCCTGCTGCCCTGAGCCTGGACCCCCGGGTCCCTAACCCTAACCTGCCCCAGCCTCAGAGCCCTTGTCTGCCAAAGAGGACCAGCCCCTTGTGTCAGCTTGCTGGACCTGTCATCGCAAAGTGCCACAAACGGGGTGGCCTAAAACTACAGAGATTTATTGTCTCGGTTCCTGGAGCTGCGAGTCTGGACTCCAGGTGTCGGCCGGGCTGTGCTCCCCCGCAGACCCGTGCTGGGGGGTCCTTCCTTGCGTCTCCCGGCCTCCCAAATTGCCAGCCGTCCTCAGCCAGTAGACGCATCACTTCGGTCTTTGCCTCTGTCACCACGTGGCCACCTCCTCCCTGGGGTCCTCACGTCCATCTGTGTCCAGATTTCCCTCTACTTACGAGGGCACCCTACTTATCAGGGCAACTCTACTTGAGTGTGACCTTGTCCTAATTAATCACATCTGCAGAGACCCTATTTCCAAATACGGTCACGTTCTGAGACACTGCGGGTTAGTATTTCAACAACGTTTTCTTTCTTTTTTTTTTTTTTGAATTTTTGAATTTTATTTTATATATATATTTTTATACAGCAGGTCCTTACTAGTTATCTGTTTTATACATATTAGTGTCTACATGTCAATCCCAACCTCCCAGTTCATCCCACCACCACCCCCCTTCAACAATCTTTTCCTGATGATGCAATGCAGCCCCTCACATACCACCTGCCTCGTGACATGGCATGAGGCAAGGCATACCAATTCCTTTGTAGCTGTGTCGTGTAAGGCCAGGGCCGGGGGTGATTTTGGCCGGAGGACCTGCTTTAACGTCTCTTGCCCTTGTTCGAATTCCCTCCCCTCTCTGAGTCTCCATTTCCTCATCAGGTTTGGTCTCTAGCTTCTCCTCCAGATCTAAATCCTGTAAGTCTTTGCCTCTGCGGCTCTGAGTTTTCAAGCCTGGGAACCTGGGAGAGCAGTGGGGTCCCTGACAGGTATGGGGAGGTTGGGCCGGGGACCCGTCCGAACATCAGAAGATGCTCCCTCTTGGGCCTGCCCTTTCCCTCCTATGGTGGTTGGACCCTGGCAAGTCCTGAGCATCTTCTGTGTGTAGCCCTGGGCCATTGACCCTCACCTAGTGAGGGCTGGAAGGAGGCAGGCCTGCTATAAATAACACTCTCCGATCCAGAGGCCTTCTTCCTGGGCAGGAAACACAGCAGCCTGAGGGCAGGAAAAAGGTGTTTCCGAAAGAGAGGCCAGAAAAGGGAGAGGCTAGAGGGGGTTCAGGGGACAGATGGGCCCCCCAGCCCCGGAGGAAAGGCTCTGCAGAGGCAGCTGGGCGATGGGCTTAGGGCTGCTCGGGGGACTGGCTTCTGGCTCTGCCTGGGGTCTGTGTTCATGAGAACAGCCCGTGGAAAAGGCCCAGGAGGGGTTTGGGCTGGGAGGCGGGATTTCCCGTGGAGCGAGGATTGAAGGTGCCGTGTTCACTGACCCAGCATCTCTCATGCATCCACCGAACACTCGCCGGGACCGTGCTGGGCTCCAGGACAAGTGGTCTAGGCTCAGTTACAAAAGACGTGCAGAAAGCAAACCAGCGATACAGCCTGGTTTTCACAAGCGCCGCAGAGGCAGCTCAGGGCCCAGGGTGGGCGGGGGGTGGGGTGGGGTGCGGCGAGACAGAGGAAGGAATCGAAGGCCCTGGCGGGGGTGGGGACCTCCTGGGCAGTGAGTGCCGTTGGCTCCCGGGACTGAGTCAGGCAGAGAGTGGCTGTGAAGGGGGTCGGGGGCGTTCCAGGCAGACTCTTCACCTCTGTTCTTCGGGCCCAGACCTTGTTCAGGAAGGGCCTCCGGGGTGCTGGTGGTCTCAGAGCAGCCCTCGTCCCCTCCACAGAGACTCTGGGCCCTTGGGGAGCATTGCCCCACACCTGGCCGGCTGAGAGCACTGTCTCCCGTGTCCTGTGCTGAAGACATGTGAGGGTCTCCAGTGCCGTCTCCTTAAAGAGCCTTAGAAAGTCATCACTCCCCCCAGAAAAACAGAGGCTTGACTCTGCTGAGGTCTCTGCAGTGGCAAACGTCACCGGCCAAAGCTCGGACGCTGGCTCGTCCCTGGGGCAGGGGACGATGGCGAGTCAGCCCGAGCCTGGGAGGAGCCCCGACTCCTGGCCCTGCCCGAGCACAGGCGCCCTTAACTGAGGGAGGGGACTGTAGGCTGTCGTTTCTGTCCAGAAGCTCAGGGAGTGTCAGGCTGAGACACCTTTGCGTCCCCAGGCCACCAGCAGTGCTGTTGAAATGCCACGTGCCAGCCGTGGTCATTCAGCCACGGTGGCTGGTGATCTGGCGCCTTCTGAGGGATCTGGGCAAAGCTCAGCCTCCGCGCCCCCCTTCCTGTGAGGCAGCACTCGGTGGTTTGGGAAGAGACCCAAGGCTGGGCTGCACGCTTGCCTGCGTCCCTCAGCCCAGTCCGCTATAGCCTCGGGGCCCCGTCAGGCCTCCATCAGGACATTAACTCACCTTGGGGCAGTCACCTGCCAAGCCGCACCTGCCCCAGGGGTCCCTGGGCTCAGCCGGAGGGAGAACCAGGTCAGGATCTCACCCATAGCCTCCTCTGCTGGGCTCAAATGTTAGAGATACCTCTTGATCTTCCCACTTCTCAGGTGGGTAAAGTGAGGACCACCTGACCCGTGCCACTTAGACTGGAAAAAATGAGTCAGTAAAGCGCAGGAGTAGATGGCAGGACCCAGTCCCTTTACTGCAGTCACGCTGCGAACTGTCAGACGTGGTCTGTTCCAATAGGAGGGGTGAAGGGGCACAGGGCGGCTGTGTCTGCACCAGGAAGAGGAGGAAAGGGCTCCTGGGGGGCCGGGGCGGGGGCGGAGGGTAAGACGGAGGTGGGGCAGTGGGGCTCCTTCCCTTCCGCCACTTTCCAGTTGTCTGTGCCGGTGATGCGTCCCCCAAACGCCTTCTCCTGCACAGTGGGGACCACCTGAACCCAGCTCGTTTGACTGGTCGAGGGTGGGATGACCTCACCCACATAAGGCGCGGCGCCTGGCCCGTGGAGGGGAGTTCCCTCCGTAACTGGGGTGCTGTCGCGCCTCCCCGCTCAGGCCCGTGGGAGGCTTCCGTGAGCTGGGAGGAGAAGTTGCTGGCGTGAACTGGTTCTGGTCAACATCGCCCCTGACCCACCACCTCCGGTCCAGCTGGAGGGACTGGCCCCGTGCCCTCGGAGGGTCCGCCACGGGGGGTGGGGTGGGGTACCGCCTGGACCCCTGTGTTGGGTGGGGAGGCCGAGGCTCTGGAGCAGAACTGGCTTCTCGGTCGAGGAGCTGGGAGCAGGGCTTTGGGGCCAGCCATGGGCAGGGGGGCAAGTGTGCTGGGGCCGGAGTGTGAGGGAGGGGAACCCGGTCGCCTGGAGCTGTGGAAGGTCACCTCCCTCCTGGGGGATTCCGTTTGGGAGCCCTCGGGAACAGGGTGGTGCCTGTCCACTCTCCTGCCCCCGGGCAGGGCCCGGTGCCACCCTCCAGTAAGTGAGGGCAGTGCAGAGGATTCTGGGAGCTGGAGAAGGGATGGGGTTCGCCCTTTGTCTGCAGGTCCTGCATCTTCCCACCGCTGCCACCAGAGGGCGCAGTTGCCCAGCAGAAGCCCAGTCCCCACGCCCTCTCCTGTGTGGGCAGTGGGCAGTGGGCAGCGGGCAGCAGCGGGCAGCTCTAAACCTTGGGGGCTGTCCCTTCCTCATCCCACTGCCGGCCCAGCTCTGGCCGTCCTGGGCCAGCAATCAGCAGGCAGGAGCCCAGTGACCCTGCATCGGTGGTGGTTTGGGGTGCCCAGGGGACGGCACACCCCAGAGTGGGGCAGAGGGGGCTGGATTGGCGCTGGGCCCTGGGTTCCTTGCCCCATGGCAGGCCCTGAGACACCGGGACTCCCTGAAACCCTCCTCCTGGTCCTTTAGGGCCCAAGTCACTGTCCCACGGCGGGAACCAGGGTCTCCACAATCCAGATCTGTTGCATTGCTGCCTCTGCTCCCTGCAGGGCCCCTTTCCTGGGACTGTGGAAAGCTCCGGGGTCTGTGTCATGAGCCCTGAGGCCAGGCTGCGGTTCCAGGCCAGCCCTGGGGGCACGCAGCGGACAGTGGGCCTGGGGAGGGGTCAGCATCCTGCTGCTTTTCCACCCCCCGAGGCCCTCCCCTCTGCTCCCAGTCTTTGTTCCCTCCAGAGGTCCTGAGTGGGGCGTCCGTCCAGGGACTGGCTTGGGGTTGAGCTGGGGTGGGGACTTGGTGCTCTGAACCCTCTCTTGCTGAGACCCCAGAGTCCCTGCCTTGACCCTGGGAGCCTCGGGAGGTCCTGCCCTGCCCCGAGTCCTCCTCTTTGCTTTAAAGGGAGGGTGTCGGCAGTCCCCTTACTGCTGGGACGGTGGGATGTTGACAATGAATGGATTGTCCTAAACGTCGTGATTTTTTTAATATCGTGAGAGCGGTGATTTGTGGATGGGAAAGAGCAGCAGCTTCCAGCCTAAAGGATGGCGTGGGGAATGCGGGGAATCACCCTGCCCTGCACACATGCTTTGTACTAAAGCGGATGTGGGCAGGCACAGGCCTGGGTTTGAATCCCAGTTCTGCTACTTTGTGGCTGGGTAGCTGACTACGGTGCTTCAGTGTCCTAGGCTGTAAATGATGAGGCTTAAAGGTTAAACCTGCAGGGTGGTAGCTGGCACATGGCAGGCCCTCGAGGGACGTTAGCTTCATTTTCCATCATCGTGTGTCTAGGTTTTCCTTCCGAGTCCTTTTGCCCCAGACGTTCTGTCCCAGGGACCAAAGCTGTTTCCCCAGACTGCAGGCTCCCTTGGGGCCGGGCTCTTTCTCCCGCGTCAGTGTGGGGTTTACTGGAGGCAAGGGCTGTCTCCCCACGCATCCTCGGCCTCTGTAAACTTGGCAGCTAGGCCCTGCCCATCAGACTGGGCGCTGTCTCTGCAGGCAGGGGCTGTGTTTCCTCCTGTGCCATCAGACTGGGAGCAAGATTTTCAAGGTTGGAACAAAGGCACCTGAGGGTTAAGAGTAGTTCAGTTTGACAGTCGTTGAGGAGCAGGTAGTAGCACCACGTACTTGGTGGGCTCTGAGGGCATTTTTGTAAGGCTGTGTCCGGCCCTGGACCCCGGTGTCGGGTCCTTGTTGGCAGAAGGTGTTTCTGCAGTGGAGGCATCTGGGGTGCACATGCAGAGTTGGCCGGGCTGGATGGAGGCCTGGGAGGCTTTGGATTCCAGGCTCTGGGACTCACCACCATCCCCCCGCCCCCCCATCACAGCAGCCCTTCTGCAGCTGGCCACACAGGGACGGGGTTGGTGGGCCTGGCCTGGGGTGGGGGAGGGCAGCGGTGTCCTCTCCTCGGGCACAGCTGCATCTCAGCAGGAAAAGATGAAGGGATCCTGGCAGGACTGGCTGCTTTATAAAAGCGCCTGTGACTATCAGCCCCAATCTTCCCGCTGGGTGGGGCTTAAAAGCCTCGTAGGAAGCAGGCCACCCTGGGAATGTGCAGAACAGGCCCCGGCACCTCTTCTGCTTGAGCTAAGGGGTAGGGGCTGGACTCCAGGCTGGGGCGGCTGGAGGCGAGCTGGCCGTTGGGGGTGCAGGCAGGGCAGGGCGGGCTGGTCCTGTCTCTGGTGTTTTGTCTGTAAGGGAACCAGCAGGTCGCCAGGAAGGAAAGTGGGCTCTGAAACCACACACCTGAGTCCGGATGCTGGGCCCTTTGTGCCTGGATGATCTGGGACACGTCATGGGATCTGTCTGAGCATCAGTTTCCTCTTCCAAAAAGTGGGGGTGAAAGCAGCACAGGTGGTGGGCAGTCGATGAGGTAATGCACGGACTTCATGAGCAGTTTTTGCCAGGATGGATGGCCTGGGCCCTCGACTCAGCTGCCCTGTCCTGTGGGGAAGCCCTGGGGGGGGGGGGATGTGTGAGGAGGTGACAGGCCCATGAAGAGGTGACAGGATAGGCAGTGGGTGCAGACGTGCTGAGCAGGCAGTATGGGGGTGCTGCCCTGGGCTCACCCCTCAGCATCTACAGAAGCAGGAAACATTTGTCCTGGGAGGAGCCTCTCCAGACACAGGGGCCCACACTGGGGGGTCACTGCCCCAGGAAATCACTCTGGGGCAGCCCAGGCTGGGAGGAGTGGGCGGGCCTGGGCCAGGGGTGAGCACACGAGATTACTCGCCCCAGGATGCTGCCTGGGGGCGGTGGGACCCAGCTCCCTGCTGCAGGTGCAGGGGCATAGCGGGGTGAACCCCAGAGCCCCCTAATCCTGAGGCCAGGCAGAATCGGACACCTGGAGTGTGTGCTCCAGGCCTGACGGGGCCACTTGACTCTGGACTGACACGCCCCCCCGCCCGTCCGTTCTGCTTCTCTGAGCCTCCGTTTCCTCATCTGCAATGTAAGGGCACTGACTCCTGTTTGAACAGGTGTCGTGAGGCTAAAACGAGGAACCGGGGAAGAGCCGTGGAGCTGACAAGCAGGGCTTTGCAGGCCGACCCGCCTGGCAGGGCCCCACTTCTCGTTGGCCTCGCACGGGGTCTGGCCCGTCGGGGTGGGGGCAGCTCCCCTTGGGGGAAGGACCAGTGGTCTGAGCTAATCCTCCTCCACTGGTGCCAGCAGTGCTTTACCCTTGCGTTCCCTCACCTGCAAGGCGGAGCTGTGTGCTCCCATTGCTGCTCTAACAGATTTGCACCGACTTGGTGGCTTTGCCCAACACATGCCTGTGACCCCAGGGCTCTGTAGGTCAAAGGTCCGACAGGGAACCACCAGGCTAAGATCCGGCGTGGCTGGGCTGTGTTCTCTTGGGGGCTCCCGGAGAGCCCGTGGCCTCGCTTAGCAGCTTCTAGAAACTGCTCTTACTCTTTGGCTGGAGGCCCTGCCTCCATTTCTAAGGAGCCTCAGCCGGGCCCTCAGCGTGCCACCCTCTCTCTGTCTCTGCAGCGGGGCGGGAAAGCAGCTCTACTTTGAAGGGTCCGTGTGATTAGATCAGGTCCACCCGCCTCATCCAGGGTAATCTCCTCGCTGGCCCTTACCCCTGACCACATCTGCAAAGACCCTTTCGAACGTGTTCACAGGTTCTGAGCATCAGGGCGTCTCTGCGGTCCCGGACCATGGTGGGGAGGGGGTCCCCATCACAGAGAGGGTTGTTGACAGGAGTTAATACGAGTAAACGGGCCGCCCTGGAGAAGGGCTCAGTGAGTGTCTGTCTGGCTGTTGTCTCAGCGTCACCGCTAGTTCTCAGCTGCTTTCCTGAGGGAGAAGCTGCAGCTCCAGTGTCACTCTCCCTGTGCCCCGGTGTCCTCACCATCAGAGGGTCTGGGCAGCTCCAGCTCCAGGCCGAGGAGACACACAAAGTCCCCTTGTGCTGCTCGAGGGCGGCTGCCAGCAGCGGGCACGGGGCCCGGCCCAGGCTCTCCCGGGGATGCGGCATCCACCCAGATTGTGGGGGAACAGAAGGGCTCCTTCTTCAGAGGGCAGCAAGGCTCCAGGCGGACCCCCGAGGGAACTGAAGCCCCTCTGTGGGGAAGAAACCCTCCGTTGTGAGCAGCCTTGCTGTTTGCAAAGCGTTTTACAATCATTTTTATTAGCGGAGCCCCGGGGATCCAAGGACAGTGGGAGGCTGTCACCCACCCCCCGCCTCCCCGGAGCACACTGAAGCTCCCACGATCAGAGGCCAGACCCCCGGGCACACGAAGGAGAGGATGTGACCAGCATTGCGTCACCAGGGGAGCCGGACGTTCCCCCCAACACCCCCCCTCCCCCGTTCACTGAACCGAACCCAAAATCAACGCCCACACGCCCCGCGGCCCCTCTCAGGCTTTTCTCTAAAAGACCAACTAGCAAGGCCGCCGCCCCCTGTCCGCTCCTTCTCTCAGACGCCGTGTGTCCTCCCCCTCAGCCCGGGGCCTTCCCATCACATCCGGGCCTCTCCCCAGCCCGAGCACACACACAATGTCACAGCTTCACTCTGTTCCCCGCGGAGTCCTTCCCTCGGCCCCCGAACACCCGGCAGCTCCACCCTCACCCCCGTTCAGTCGGAGGCCCCCCGCGCCAGGCCTGTGGCCTCCAGGAAGCCCACCGCACTCCCCAGCGCCCCACTCTTGCTCCCCCGGCCCCTCAGGGCCCGGGGACACTGCTCAGGGCTCACTCCCTCCCCGCCCCGGTACTTAAGCTGTGCTCCTGGCTGGGAGAGGCGTCCCCATCTCCCGGGCAGCCTGCCCCGCTGTCCCGTGGCTGTACTAGCCCTAGGCGGGCTTTCTCCCCAGCCCACCACGGGCACACACAGACCCCCTCTTCCCTTGGGAATCAACAGTGTTGCACCACAGACTCCCTGCCAGGGTTCCTTTCCCCACTAAGTTTTTTTTTTTTTTTTTTAAATACATTTATTTATTTATTTGTTTTTAGTTTTGGCTGTGCTGGGTCTTCGTTGCTGTGCGCAGGCTGTGTAGGGCGCAGGCTCAGTAGTTGTGGCATGTGGGCTTCAGTAGTTGTGGCTCACGGGCTCTAGAGCGCAGGTTCAGTAGTTGTGGTGCACGGGCGTAGTTGCTCTGCGGCATGTGGGATCTTCCGGGACCAGGGCTTGAACCCGTGTCCCCCGCATTGGCAGGCGGACTCCCAACCACTGTGCCACCAGGGAAGCCCCCCCACAAGTTTTAACCATTTTTTTTTTTTTTTTTTGGCTGATTGATGGAGCTCACGATGGGGTAATAGAATAGCTGCCACCCCCTCCAGAAGTGACAGGTTACCTCCCTGCTGGTCTCTCTTTTCAGGCAGGCTCCTCTCTCACAGTTAGTGTCACTCCCTGCCTACAGTTCTCTGTTTTTTGTTTAATGTTTTCTCAGGCATTTTCCATATCAAGCAAAGCTCCGTACACATGCTTTTGAACGTTCTTCCTATGGGTGTTCCATAATTCGCTCGGCGGTCTGGGATCCCAAACCACAGGGTGCTGGCTTCGTTAGTCGTTAGTCGGTGTTTTGGAAAAGACCACCCCTACCCCCAACCTCTGGAAGACAAAAGAGACGACCAGCTGCTCTTCACGGGACTCTGATTACGATCTTGAACCAGGTGGAGTTTGGAAATCAGTGTCGCGCCCTGCCCACACCCTACCCTTCCTGCGGGACACTGGGCAGAGCAGCTGGCTACAGGGGGCTGACAAACACCCCACCCTGCTCGCGGGGAAACAGCTTCTGTGGGTGCAGGTGGTTGTCTCTGCGGGGTTCTCTGATGAGGCTGTCCGCAGACTCGAGGCGTGTTTGTGGTCAGAGGGGCACCGATGAACGGGGCTCTCAGCCCGCTCGGGGGAGAGGGGCTACCAGGTGGCTCAGGGCTGGGTGGATGCTGGGCTCTGCCCCCAACCCCAGCTCTGCTGCCACGCAGCTCAGCGAGGTGTCTTGGGCTCCGTATGGTCTGATTAAACCAGCAATCGGGGTCCCTGTGTGTATAGACAGCTGTGTGTACATGTGCCCCGGGCCGTCTGAGGCCCAGAGAGTGAGACCTACAGCTCCCTGGGACCTCCCTTCCAAGCCCACGTGGCCAGTGCCTCCCGTAAGGGCTGTGGCTCCACACACACCTACTTCCCCAGCCACGTCTGCACCCGGGCGTGCACACGGTCCCCGGCCGCACTTCTGGAATGCCCTCTCTACACGGTGCGGACCCACACGAGGGTCAGACCGGGAGACGGAGCCTCCCCGAGTGCTCTCACTGGCTGTGCGGTCAGCTGTGTCCCACCGTCGTCCTCCATCAGACCCCGACAGGCGCTCTGACCCCCGGAGTCCTGGGCCGGAGGCTGCCCCGGCCATCAGAGGAGGCGAGGCGGGCCCCCGGAGAGCAGGGAGACGGTGCGGGCTGGAGTGCGGCGGGGGGGCGCAGCAGCCACGGGCTCTCCCTGCCCCTGCAGTGTGGGGAGGGGCTGGCCCCAGCTCAGAGCGAACCCCTCGTGCGGTGGCCGTGTTCCGGGGACAGCTCTTCTTGTCCCCAGGTGGCAGGTCCCCTGGGAAGATCTGGGCTGCCCATCCCGGAGCCCTGGCGCCTGAATCTGTACTTCCCGGAACGCTCCAAAGCCTACTTGTTAACACAGCATCAGCACCCACTCCCACCTCCACCGCCCCCTGAGGCTGCGGCCCTGATCCCCGTCTGATCAATGCTGAATCTGTCCCTTCTGAGTTTTGGGCGGTGGCACGTCTGGCCCCATCTGGGCCCCGTGCAGTTCCTGAGAGGACCTCCGTGCTGCCTGCACACACGGACCCAGACATGCTGCCTGCGTGATGGGCTGGGCAGACGTGGGTTCAACAGTCACTGTGGCCGTTAGGCGTGTGGTTTTGCCTCCTCGGGCCTCAGTTTCCTCACCTGTAAAGTGGGAATGTTAATGACAGTCACTCCATGAAGTCATCTGGATTCAACAAGAGAATGTGAGTGACACCTGTGTGCATGGAGCCTGTCCCAGGGTGTGTGCTCAGAGGGGCTCCATTGCAGGGGCTCTGAGCCTCAGGCTGCTCACTGACCCCCCTACCCCAGCGTCTATCTGGTCTGAAAGTCCAGACGTGCCTTGTGCACACACAGAATTTTCCGGGGGGGCCTTCTAGACCCTGGGGAGGCAGGGCCCTGGGGCCGGATGGCTGTGTAGGGTGGGTCCCCCTCCACTCCCCCCCTCCCAGCTGCTTCCTGTTAGCAGGACACCCGGGAGAAGCGTGTTTCCTCCCTGCACTGGGCAAACCCCGGCCATTCCCTCACCCCCAGGACCTCTGTTGGGCCCTGTCAGCAGCCCTGAGGAAAGGGCTGAGCTGGCTGGAGGCTTGTCCGAGGTGGACAGCCAGCCCTGGCCAGAGATGCTCAAATGATCCAGGCTTGGGGCTGACGCTGGGTGGGCCACCATGGGCTTTGTTCCAGGGGGAGTCTGCCTGCCACCTCCTGGTACCCAGGGCGACGGTGCGGGGCATCACAGCCAGTGAGAACCCCTCTGATGCTGGGGCCGGCCCCAAAGGGGCTTAGATTTGTGAAGGATTTTGATGTCCAGAACTGACATCACCTTCTGTTCTTGAAGCAAATGACTCCAGGGATCTCGAAGCACTTGACTCAGCCCCAGGGGCACTCAGAGGGTGTCATGGGCCCCTGACCTTCTCTTCACTTCCAGGGTTGTTGAAGCAACCCTCTGTGATCTGACACCGTGTGAGGCGTTCTAGACTGCCAAGGGTGTGTCTGTGTTTAAACAATTACCTAGGAAGAGGCGGGAGGGCCAAAATACAGTCCGTGGGCCTGAATGGGGTCACTTTACTACAAAGGACACTGTACACAGTGGCAGAGCTTGAAAAGAACACAAGGCTTCAGCGACAATGCATTAGTGTTAATTTTCTGACCGTGAAGGTTGGGTGGTGGTCACATAGAAGGTACGGGCTCTAGGAAGTAAACACTACCGTAATGTGGGGTGATGACCTAAAGTCAGCAATTTACTCTCAAATGGTTCGGGGAGGGGGGAAGGTTCTTTGTACTAAAACTTGGAACGTTTCTCTAATTTTAAGGTGGTTTCCAAAAAGTTAATAAAAAATAAACAGAAAAGGTAAAGAAACAAAATAAAAACTACAGCTTTCCACGGACCCGACCTGAGCTTTTTTACATGTTGGGATGTCTCTTGTCCTTCAGGTGTATTTTCGTTCTTTTGCTATTTTAGGCCTGGCTTGAATTCACACAATCTAAGTGATTGACACAAGGCATTGTTGAAGAATATAAACATCACAAATCTGCCACAAACCGAGGTCAGTTGGATTCTTCCCACAGACCCGGAGTTCATACCTAAATTGGGGCAAGTGGGGCGGGGGAGTAGTTGCAGGAAGGGGACTGTGTCCTTAAGCTCGAGAAAGGGCTGATGGAATGATTCTGGTGGAAAAAATCCTCTAGGGAAAGTGCAGTGATGCTGGGAGCTTGTGGGGCAGCACAAAGAAAAGGGTGCCGCTCCCGGGGGTGGGGGCCCCCCTCAGGGTGCATTAGTAAGTCCTTCCAGCCTCCCTGTCAGAGCGCTTCCTTAGCTCAGCTGGACACCCTCCGAGACCCTGGCAGAGGGCAAAGAACCAGGCCCTGGAGGCTTCCGACCACTGGTGGCCCACAAGTCAGTTTACTCCTCATCTGCAGTTTACCTGCAAAATAAAGGGAAACCTATCACCTGCCCGCCTGGCCCACGGGATTATTGTGAGAACCCAGTGTGGTAATACATGTGAAGATGTTCTAACCCTAAAATACGGTATCTGTTTTATTCATTACGATTTATAATTTAGTGTTTATATCGTTTACTAGGATGTGTTTATTATGATAGTGGCGCCGCAGCCATCCTGGTGGAAGCCCCTGGCCTCTCTTGTGTCCTGATTAACCTGACCTGGAAAACACCAAACAAAAAATTAGAGCAGGTTCCCTCCCTAGTAGGAGCCTGTGGCTCACGTGCAGGCCGTGCCCAGGGCCACCCCTCCCTCCCTTGCAGGGCAGCAAATCCAAAGAGCAAGCAGCTGCCAGGGTCAGGAGGGCTTGGCAAGACAGCCCTGAATCCGGTCCCCTCCAGTTCCGGGGGCATCTGGCCACACACCCCGTCCTTATCTGGCCTGCAGCCCCAGGAGGCACAGGTCGGCTGGTGGGAAGGGGCCCCGCAGCCGGGCGCACGCCCTCCGGAGTCTGTCCTTAGAGGAGACAGGAGGTGAGTCTTCAGAGCGGCTGTGGGACATTTGCCTCGTGCCCGGGGGCGGGACACAGGGCTTTTCCGCCCTGTTCGCCACCTGGCTTCTGCTGGAGGGTGTCCCCAGGCTGGCTGAGTGCTGAGACCTGGGCGGCGGTAGCCCTTTCCCGCCCCTGAGCGCGGGCCTGCTCCCGTGAGTGCAGGTGTGGGAGCGCGTGGCCTCCGGGAGTTCCGGTCCCTGGAACCCGGGCCGGACAGCGTGGCCTATTTTCTAGCACCAGCCCTGCAGCTGCCTCTGCTCTGCCGCTGACCCTGGTTGCCCGTTGCTAAGGCAACCGAGCCTCGAGTTTCCTGAGCCTCACAGCATCTCGGCACCCATTTCCATTGTGTCTACGTGCACCCCGCCCCTGCCAGGATGGAGGTGCCTGGGGCTGCTCCGTCCCTGCCAGGCCTGGTGACCGTGGCCTGGTGACAGTGTGTGTGCTGTCAGTGCACCCCGAGCCACACTGTCTTGCGGCACTGGGCTCTGGGCTTGGCCAGGCCGGAACCTCCCGTGCCCACAGCGTGATGGGGGGCGTCGGGCCACCTCCTGGAGCCTGGTCCTCACCAGTGACGCCGCCCAGGCGGTGGTGGGGTTACTGTGAGAACGACATGAGATGGGGATGAGGTCGTGCAGGCAGGGCTCCGAGCACAGAGCCTGGCGCGTTGTAGGTGCCGACCCGTAAGTGGCAGCTCCCTCCCTTCCCTGCGCCGTCCTGGCTCACCTGCCTGAAGACAGTGTCTGCATCTACTGAGCAACTTCTGGGCTTCTGCGGGGGTGGGGGGTGACTTGCCCGCGTTTGCAGCACAGCCGAGGGGCCAGGCCCGGGCAAAGGGGGCCCCGGGGTGAGGACCCTGGGCCTCTGGCTATGGGACCCCAACACTGCAACTACAGGGGCCCCTAGATTGTCCACAGTCAAGAACAGGGGGCCTGGCCAGCCTTCTGTTTTGCCGGGAATTGCTTATTATAGTTTTATTTTTCTTGTGCAGTAAATTTCCCTTCCTAATATGGTTTTGTTTATCCCACTATTAAAGGGGGATTACATAGGAATTTACCCTAAGTAAATGATCATCAGTGTGTACAGAGATCTAGCAGCAAGAATGTTCCCTGCAGGATCGTTTATCACAGTGGAAAGGTTGCAAACAGTGTGAGCGGGCCCAGCACCAGGGGTGCCGACGACATCCCGGTCCAGCCGTGGGCAGGAGGGGACCATCTGCTGTGCCGCGTGCATCCTGGGGAGCGTTCGTTCATTCGTCCTGTCATCCTTCCACCTCCCTGTAATTGTCCACGCGGCTCACGTCCACTGAGCACCTTCGGAGCAAAGGCCTTTACGACAGAGTGTTTTATTCACGTGTGTGTGGATGAGTGTGATCAGAGATGCAGTAGAAAAGTCGGGGGTTCGTGATGGGACGGTGAGGACACTGGGGGAGCAGGGATGTTGGAACACCTCCAGGCTGAGGTGTGCAAGGTGCCGCGTGGCGGTCGTGTGGTGACCAAACCCTCTCCAGCCTGCAGCACTGCAGGTCCCAAGCTGTATTCTTATCTTAGCTCCTGAGAGCATCGTGGGCCAGGACAAGCTCGGGACTGGAGTCCAGAGACCCAGGTGCGAACTCCTCCTCCATCCTGAGGCCTCTGCTGCCGTCAGTGAAATGGGGACTTTAATGCCTGTCTGACCTACTTCCAACAAGTCCTCACTGGGTGCCAAGGAGGCCTTGCAGGGCCCTCTCTAACTGCAGGAGGACATGCAGGGTTAGTTTTTCCGGGACGAGAAGCTCTTTGCCCCAGCAGATGCCCTCAGGCATGGTGTCCAGCTGTGTCCTTCTGGGTGTCCCCTCGCAGCTGTCCAGCTCTTGCCTCTCCCCATCCCATCCGGGCTTTTCCCATCGGACCCGGGCCAGGCTCTGTGAGCCCGGCACCCAGGCCAGGCCACCTGAAACCGCCGTCATCATGGGAGCCTCCACGGATGGGCCCTCCCCTCAAAAGTAAATAATCAAACTTTGTTTAAAACCCCGATGTAGTGTTTATTTGTGTTGGTCAAGCTCAGATTGAATTACATGTGCACAGGGCCTGTCCCTGAGGAATTTACCAACTTGGCCAGACACCCTGACTGATTCAGAGGACGTACAGGCAGCGGGACATCCAGCCAAGGCAGGCCGCGGGGAGCTGGCCCAGAATACGGCTGCTGACCCCAGAGAACTTTTTGTTTGTTTCCTGATGAGGCTGTGTGTGTGTGTGTGTGTGTGCGCGTGTGTGTGTGTGTGCGTACACATGTGCATGCACCCATGCCATATTTAAACTCTCTCAAGGAGAAGGAAGGAAAGAGGGAGGGAGGGAACAAAAGCAAATCTTGGAAGAGGGGCCACGTGACCCCGGGTACAGCCGTGTGCAGCCCCTGCCCTGCCCTCCTCTGGACCGGCTTTTCCTGGCACCGTCCCTCACACAGAGCTTTTGTTACCCCTCCCATCTCGCACACACAACCCCCCTTGCTGTCTTGCAGTCAGGACCCTCCATAATGATAGAGGAATGCCCACACTGTCTTCTGCTCCAGGCCGGCCTGCCTTCCCCTGCGGTCGGCCCCAGACGTGGCTGCCCTGGGTGTGGCCACAAGGAAGCCTAGACCAGCTCAGCAGTAGGGCCGCCAGCCGCTGGCCCAGGCAGTTTTGTGGCTTTGCATGGCCTCCACTGACTTCAAGAGCCCACCCTTCCCAGAAGGCAGCTGTGCGTGGTGGGGTCAGCCCCTGCCCACTCTGCCCGGTGGGGCGAGGGAAGACCCGGCCATAGCCCCCCAGCTGCCCCGAGCCAGCCCTCGGGGCCACCCGGTCTCTAGACGGCCTGGTCCAGCCCAGCCCACAGCAGCTCTGTCCAGGAAATTCTAAGAGAGGCCCCGACAGCACAGCTGCTCTGAGAGTGGACTCTAGGGCCAGATTTCTGGGTTCAAGTTCTGGTGTCTGCTCTTTGGAGCTGTGTAACCTTGGGCAAGCCGTTTAACCTCTCTGGGACTTTGTTTCTTCATCTGTAAAATGAGGACAATAGTGGCATCCGCCAGGTTCTTGAGGTAGTTAGATGAGCTCTTATATGAAAAGTATGTAGAATTGTGCCAGGGACCTGAGGAAAGCTGTGGGCGGTCACATGTTTAGTTTTTTAAGAAAACTGCCCAACTGTTTTCCAAAGTGGCTGCACCATTTTACATTCCCACCAGCAGCATACAAATGATCCAGTTTCTCTGCATCCCCCTCAGCACTTGGTGTTGTCACTGTTTTTACATTTTAGTTGTCCAATGTCTGTGTGGTGATACCTCACTGTGGCTTTAATTTGCATTTCCCTGATGACTAAGGATACTGAGTTTCTTTTCATGTATTTACTTAACAGTCTGTGTATCTTCTTTGGTGAAATGTCTCTTCACATCTTTTGCCCATTTCCTAATTGAATTGTTTGTTTTTTGACTGTTGAGTTTTGCGAGTTCTTTACGTATTCAGCGTACTACTAGTCCTTTGCTGGATGTGTAATTGGAAAGTATTCTCTCCGACTCCATAGCTTGTCTTTTCATCCTCTTAACAGCGTCTTTTGCCAAGCAAAAGTTTTCAATTTTTGATGAAGTCCATTTTTTATGCTTTTCCTTTTATGGATTGTGCTTTTGTTATCAAGTCTAAGGACTCTCTGCCTAGACCTAGATCCCAAAGATGTTTTCCTGTTTCCTAGAAGTTTTGTAGTTCTATGTTAAACATTTAAGCCCATGATCCATTTGAAATTGACTTTTGTGTAAGGTGTGTAAGGTGTAAAACACAGGTTGAGGTTCATTTCTCTTTTTCTCTTCTTTTTTTTGTTTTTTCTTCTTTTTGAGGTTCATGTCTTTGCCTATGGATGTCCAGTTGCTCCAGCATCATTTGTTGAAAAAGTTATCTTTCTTCCATTGAATTGCTTTGCACCTTCGTCAAAAATCAGCTGGTCATATTTGTGTGTGTCTATTTGTGACTTCCTTCTTCGGTTCATCATTGATCTCTGTGTCTATCCCTCTGCCAATAACACACAGCCTTGATTATTGTTGCTATAGAGTAATTATCAAAATTGGGTAGACTGATTCTTCCTACTTTATTCTTCTTTCTCAAAATTGTTTTCGCTATTCTAGTTCCCTTATGTTTCCGTATAAATTTTATAACAACATTCATATCTACAAAAATTCCTGCTGGGATTTTGATAGCAATTGTGTCAAACCTGTATATCAGTTTGGGAGTAACTGACATCTTTCCTATGTTGAATCTTGAAATTTCTGAACATGATACGTCTTTCCATTTATTTATTTATTTGTTTGTTTGTTTGTTTATTTATTCTTTTTTGCGGTACGCGGGCCTCTCACTGTTGTGGCCTCTCCCATTGCGGAGCACAGGCTCCGGATGCGCAGGCTCAGCGGCCATGGCTCACGGGCCCAGCCGCTCCACGGCATGTGGGATCTTCCCGGACTGGGGCACGAACCCGTGTCCCCTGCATCGGCAGGCGGACTCTTAACCACTGCGCCACCAGGAAAGCCCTTTCCATTTATTTAGATCATCTTTGATTTCTTAATCAGCATTGTGTAGTTGTCAGCCTACAAAACCTGTACATGTGTTATTAGATTTGCACCTAAGTATTTCTTTTTTTTTTTTTTTTTTTTTTTTGTGGTACATGGGCCTCTCACTGTTGTGGCCTCTCCCGTTGCGGAGCACAGGCTCCGGACGCGCAGGCTCAGCGGCCATGGCTCATGGGCCCAGACGCTCCGCGGCACGTGGGATCTTCCCAGACCGGGGCACGAACCCGCATCCCCTGCATCGGCAGGCGGACTCTCAACCACTGCGCCACCAGGGAAGCCCAGTATTTCTTTTTTTAAAACTAGTGGTAAAATACACATAACAAAATTGACTATCTTGACCATTTTTATGTGTACAGTTCAGCTGTGCTAAGTGGAGTTACACTGCTGTGCAGGGAATCTCCAGAATTGTTTCCTCTTATAAAAGTGAAACTCCATTAAGCAACAACTCTCCATTTCCCGCTCCCCCCAGGCCCTGCCAGCCACCCTTCCTCTTTCTGTCTCTATGAATTTGACCCTAGGGACCTCACAGAAGTGGAATCACACAGTATTTGCTTTTTTGTGACTGGCTATTTCACTTAGCATAATGTCTTCACGGTTCATCCATGTGGTAGCATGTGTTCAAATTTACTCCCTTTTTAAGGCCAAATAATATTCCATTGTATATATATATGTATATATATATATATATATATATATATATACCACATTTTGTTTATCAATTCAGCCATTGATGGACACTTGGGTTGCTGCCGCATCCCAGTTATTGTGAACAATGCTGCTATGAACATGGTGTACAAATATCTCTACAAGACTGTTTTCAATTCTTTTCGTTATATATCCAGAAGTGGAATTGCTGGATCATATGGTAATTCTATGTTTAGAGGACCTGCTATGCTGTTTTCCATCGCGGCTGCACCATTTCACATTTCCACCAACAGTGCACAAGGGTTCTGTTCCAATTTCTCCACATCCTCACCAACACTAGTTATTTTCTATGTTTTCTTTTTTTATAGTAGCTGTCCTAGTGGATGTAAGGCTGTATCTCATTGTGCATTTCCCTAATGATGAGTGATTTTGAATATCTTTTCATATGCTTCTTGGCCATTTTTATATCTTCTTTGGAGAAATGTCTATTCAAGTCCTTTGCCCATTTTTAAATTGTTTTTGTTGTTGTTGTTGTTGAATCTTAGGAGTTCTATATATATTCCAGGTATTCCTTGTCAGATATATAATTTTCAAATATTTTCTCCCATCCCATAGGTTACCTTTCCACTCTGTTGGTTGTGTCCTTTGATGCACAGAAGTTTTAAATTTTGAAATAGTCCAGTTTGCCTATTTTTACTTTTGTTTCCTGTGCTTGTGGTGTCTTATCTTTTTTAGCAATGCAAATAGTATTATAAATCTTGGTTTCTATGTGTTTATTGTTAGTCTATAAAAATGCAATTGATTTTTCCATGTTTATCTTGTATCTGGTGACCCTGCTGAACTCACTTATTAGTTCTAGGAGTTTTTCTTGTAGATTCCTTGGGATTTTCTTCACAATCATGTCATCTGAAAATTGGAATAATTTTGTTTCTTCCTTTCTGATCTGATGGCTCTTATTACTTTATCTTGCCTTATTGCATTGGCTAGAATTCCCAGCACTGTGTTAAATAAGAGTGATGGGAGTGGACATCTTTGCCTTATTTCCAGTCTTAGGGATAAAGCATTGAGTACATTAGCTGTAGGACTCGTGTAGATTATCAAGTTGAGGAAGTCCTCCTCTATTCCTATTTTTCTGAAAGTTTTTTTAAAAAATCATAAATGGGCATTGATTGTTGTCAGATGTTCTTTCTGCATTGATTGATAGGACCACATGATTTTTCTTTGTTATCTTGTTAAAATACTGGATGACATTGATTGATTTTTGAATCCTGAACCAGCCTTGCATCCCTGCAATGAACCCCATCTGATCACAGTGTATAATTCTTTCTATATATTGCTGAATTCTATTTGCTAATATTTTAGTAAGGATTTTCATGTTTATATTCATGAGGGATATTCGTCGACAGTGGGGTTTTTTTGGTACTCTCTTTGGTTTTGGTACTGGAGTAATTCATTTCATAAAAGGTTCGAAAAGAGGGAAGTGTTTCCTCTTCTATTTTCTGGAAAAAATTATGTAAAATTGGTGTTACTTCTTCTTTATATATTTGCAGAATTCTCCAGTGGAACCATCTGGAGATTTCTTTTGGGGGAGTTTTTAAATTTTGAACTCAGCTTCCTAAATAATTAAATGGTTATTCAAATTATCTATTTCATATTGGATGAGTTATGGTATTTTGTGTTTTTCTAGTAATTCATCCATTTTGTCTAAGTTGTCAAATTTATTTGTGACTTGAGTTGTCAAATTGTGTAGACTTGTTCTTATTATTCCCTTATTATCCTTCTGATGTTTGCAGAGTCTGTAGTGATATCCTCTGTTTCATTACTGGTATTCATAATTTATGTAGTCTCTCTATTTTTCTTTGTCAACGTTGTTAGAAGTTTGTCAATTTTATTGATCTTTTCAAAGAATTCGTTCTTTATTTCATTGGTTTTCTTTATTGTTTTTCTGTTTTTAGTTTCATTGATTTCTGTTCTTATCTTCACTATTTCCTCCCTTCTGCTTGCTTTGGGTTCATTTTTCTCTCCTTTTTACGGGATCTTGAGATGAGAACTTAGATGATTGACTTGAGGCTTTTTCTCTTTTCTAATGTACGCATAATGCTATAAATTTTCCTCTCAGCACTGCTTTAGCTGTGTTCCACAATTTTGATATGTTGTATTTTCACTTTTTATTTAGTTCAATTTATTTTTTCATTTTTCTTGAGTTCCTTCTTGACTCTTAGATTATTTAGAAGTGTGTTGTTTACTCTGGCTTTTGTGGAGTTTTCTGTTATCTTTCTATTACTGATTTCTAGTTTGATTTCACTGTGACCAGAGAACACACCCTACATAGATTCTACTCTTTGAAATTTGTTGATGTTTGTTTTATGACTCAGAATATGGTCTATAGTACGTGTTCCAAAAGCACTTGAAAATAATGTGCATTCTGCTGTTATTAGATGAAGTGTCTATAAATGCTGACTAGATCCTATTAGTTAATGATGTTGTTGAGTTCTGTCCTTGTTGGTTTTCTGTCTAGCTGTTCTACCAGTTGTTGAGAGAGGAGTGTTGAAAATCAAGCTGTAATTGTGGATTTGTCTATTTCTTCTTTCAGTTCTATCGGTTTTTGCCTTACATATTTTGCAGTTCTGTTGTTTGGTACATACACAGTTTGGATTGCTGTCTTCTTGGCAGATTGATCCTTTTATCATTATATTATAATATCCCTTTCAGTCTCTAGTAATCTTCTTTGCTTTGAAGTCTACTTTATTTGGTATCAATATACTCATTCCTGCTTTTCTTTGATTAATTTTACATAATTCTTTTACTTTCAACCTGCCTATTATATTATATTTGAAGTAAGTTTCTTATAGACACCATATTGTTATATTTTGTTTTTTAATTCATTCAACCAATCTGTATCTTTTAATTAATATATTCAGACTGTTTACAATTATGTAATTATTGATGTGTTAGAGATTAAGTCTGCCATTTTATTTTTTGTTTTTTGCTTGTTCTCTCTGTTTTTTATGCCTCTATTTTGTTTTTCCTGCCTTCCTGTGGGTTACTTGAACATTTTTTAGAATTCCATTTTAATTTATCTGTAGTTTTTTTAATATATATAAATTTATTTATTTATTTTTGGCTGTGTTGGGTCTTCGTTTCTGTGCGAGGGCTTTCTCTGGTTGCCTCGAGCGGGGGCCACTCTTCATCGCGGTGCGTGGGCCTCTCACTATCGCGGCCTCTCTTGTTGTGGAGCACAGGCTCCAGACGTGCAGGCTCAGTATTGTGGCTCACGGGCCCAGTTGCACCATGGCATGTGGGATCTTCCCAGACCAGGGCTCGAACTCGTGTCGCCTGCATTGGCAGGCAGATTCTCAACCACTGCGCCACCAGGGAAGGCCCTGTAGTTTTTTAATTGAGATATAATTGACATATAATATTAGTTTCAGGTGTACAACATAATGATTCAATATTTGTGTATATTGCAAAATGACCACCACAATGTCTTTATTTTTTTTTAACTTTCAGTCTTTCACATTCAGTCTTTTTCTTTCAATATCTATCTATCTATTTATTTATTTATTTATTTGGTTGTGTGGGCTCCTTAGTTGCGGCTCACCAGCTCCTTAGTTGCGGTACGTGGGCTCCTTAGTTGCGGCACACGGGCTCCTTAGTTGTGGCATGTGAACTCTTAGTTGTGGCATGCATGTGGGATCTAGTTCCCTGACCAGGGATCAAACCTGGGCCCCCTGCATTGGGAGTGCTGAGTCTTATCCACTGCACCACCAGGGAAGTCCCCACAATAAGTCTTATGATTATCTTTGCGTAGCTTTTTTAGTGGTTGCTACAGGTATTAAATTACATATACATACCTTATCACTGCCTCCTGGTGTTTTCTTATTACCAATTTGAGGGAAGTATAGAAACTTTACTTCTTTTTCTATCCCTTTACCTTCCCCTGTTTATAACATAATTGTCGTATTTCCTTTATATACATTTAGGACATCAGACTGTGTTATAATTTTTGCTTCAAACATCAAACATAATTTAGAAAACTCAAGAGAAGGAAGCCTTATTGCATTTACCCATATTTTTGCTTAATGGGTTTTTTCTTCCTTCCTGATATTCCAAGATTTCTTCCCTTTCATATCCTTTCTGTTTAGAGAACTTCTTTTAGCCATTCTTTTCTTCTGGCAACAAATGCTCCTGGTTTCCCTTCATCTGAGAATGTTCTTGATTTTCCCATCATTCCTGAAGGATATTTTTACTGGGTTCTGGGTTGATAGTTCTTTTCTGTTAGTACTTGAAAAATATTGTGCCACTTCCTTCTGGCCTCCACGGTTTCTGATGAGAAATCCATTGTCATTTCAATTGTTTTTCCCCTGTAGATAAGGTTTCCTGTTTTGCTGGCTGCTTTCAAGATTTTTTTTTTTCTGTCTTTAGTTTGCAGAAGTGTAATTGTGATGTGTCATGTGAATTTCTTTAGGTTTATCCTGTTTGTCTTTTGCTAAGCTTTTTGGATCAGTAGGTTTATGTCTCTTACCAACTTTGGGACATTTTCTGCCGTTATGTCTTAGAGCAGTGGTCCCCAGCCTTTTTGGCACCAGGGACCGGTTTCGTGGAAGACAGTTTTTCTACAGACCAGTGTTGGGGGGATGGTTCAGGTGGTAATGCAAGCGATGGGGAGCGGCAGATGAAGCTTTGCTCACTTGCTGCTCACCTCCTGCTGTGCGGCCCGGTTCCTAACAGGCCACGGACCATGACTGGGGGTGGTGGACCCCTGTCTTAGAGTACTTTGTCGGCTCCATCCCCCTTCCCCTCTCTTACTAGGACCGTGAGGACATGAATGAGGTCTTCTGGTCCCTAAGGATATGCTTATTTTTTTCATCATACTTGAGCGGCTCTTTCTGCTGCTCATCCTGGGCGGTTTCTGTTGTTCTGTCTTCTAGTTCACGGATTCTTTGTTGCGTCTCTTCCGTTCTGCTGTTGATTCCATCCACTGAGATTTCTATTTCAACTCTTCTATTTTTCAGCTGGAAATTTCCCATTTGGTTCTTTATATCTTCTGTTCTCTGCTCCTCATTGCCACTGGCTGGGGGTGGGCATCCAAGCTCCGCCCTGGGTCTCCACTGACAATGAACTGGGGGTCGTGGCCTCACTACCAGTGGGTGGGGGGGTCCTGCTCCAACTTGGCCCATTCTGACACCACCCTGTCAGGGGTCTCACTGCAGCTTCAGCCTGGGGAGGGAGGGTGGCCTCTGGTCCCCACTCAGCATTTGCTGGTGTGGGTGGAGGTGGCTGAACTGTGCTATTGGCTGGAGTGGAGCAGTTATTGTCCACAAGTTTTCTATCTTGCTAGGCTCCCTCTTTCCTGGTCCCTTGGCTGGAGAGAGCAGGCCTTTGTTGGGGCTTTTTTCGTTTGTGCCCGTTGGCGTCACTGAGTTGCTGGCTTCTTCAACTCCAAGTCTGGGATACATGAGGCAGAAAGAAAACCCAGGGACCTCACCACCACGAGAACCTTGGGAGGTTCCCTTCCAATCTGGCTTTTTCTCTCCACCTTTTAGGGTGCTCTTGTGTTTGTTTTATGTATGACGTCCAGGGTTTTTAGTTGTACTTCATGGGTTAACAGGGAGAAGTACTCCACAGCTTCCCAGAATTATTTTTGAACACCTGCCTATGCCAACCTTTGGGGATGCAGAGACAAATGAAATTAATTGTTTGCATTCAAAGAGCTCAAAGGAGAGGAGACAGATGTGCAAACGAATAGATCAAAGAGTGCAGTCTAAGTATTTTGCTGGGAAACTAGATGCCGTGTGCTGGGGGCTGGAAGGCGGTGGGGTGGGGGCAGGGCTGGCTTCTTACTTGAGCTAAACTGTGAAAGATAAGCAGACTTCTGGCTGGACACTGTAGGACAGGGCATTCCAGCAGGGAACACAGCAGGTACAAAGGCTTAGAGGCATCAGAAAGCACCAGGGTTCAGAGAGCTCACTGCAGGCTGTTTGCAGAGGCTGGGGCATGGCTGGAAGGGAGGGCTGTGAGGAAACCCAGGAAGCTGGCAGAGGGAGGGAGTGGGGACGGGACCACAGAGCGCACTGTGTGCTGTGCTAACCTGAACGTTTAAGCGTGAAGTGATACAGTAGGATTTGTATTCCTGGCCAGTCATCCTGGAAGAGATGACACAGGAAGTGCAGAGGCCAGCGAGCAGGGTTCTGTCAGGGTTCAAGCGAGGGTCGGACGTGGACAGCGGTGGTGGAGATGGACCGCAGGGATGACCGCGAGGTATATTTAGGAGACAAGATTTGCAGGGTGGAATGGAGGCGGGAGGAGGGAGCCCCGGCTGAGAGAAGGAGGAGTCCGGCTGTGGACACGCTGGGTCTGGAGAGTCTGAACAGCCCAGTGAGGACGACAGACATGTCTCAGCAGGACGTTAAAGCCGGAGAGAGGAATGGGCTTGGGAACATCACGTGGAGCGGGGAGTGAAACTCATGGAGGCTTTGACACTTGAGATCAGAGCGTTGCCACCATGCTGAGAGGAGGGCGGGGAAGGTCAGAGCAGGCCCCTGGCGAGGCTGGATCAGTCTTACCAGGACCACCTTCCACGTTCCCAGGAGGAAAGCATCACGAGGGGAGCCCGCTCTGTGAGGGAGACACAGAGGAGGAAGTGGCTTCCACTGCTGGCGGGAGGACCAGGCACCTGTGGAGCCAGAGGGCCAGTTGGGCAGGCCCGGGGCCTCCTAAGTGCTGCTGGCGCTGCCTCCTGAGGGAGAGGAGGAGGGAGGGAGGCCCCCGGTGCCAGGGCTGCGCTGGCAGGACTCAGCCAGGAGCCGGAGCTAGGACCCCGGGCCAGGCTCCTGCAGGGCTCGGCTGTGCCCCGCCACACACGGGGAAGAGCGTGGCGTGAGCAGGGGCAGAGAGCAGGGCCTGGGGCCCAAGGGGCTCAGGAAGGGAGTCCTGCGCAGTGCCTGGAACCTCTGAGGGCTTGGTGACCCCAGGGGAAGTGTGCTCTGCAAGGGGCCACGGAGAGCGTCGGTGACCTCGGGGAGGGAGCCGAGGCCCATGTCCGCCCGGCCTGGTGACCCGGGGCCTAGCCCTCGACGCCGTCAACAGGCTGGACCCGACCCCGGACACAGCCGCTCCCCTCGTGAAGTCCAAGCTCACACCCACTCCTGACGTCAAGCTCCAGTGCTGGTTGCTCCCCGTCTCTCCAGCCTTTGGAGCCCGTGTGCCACCTATCTCAGCATCTCCCCCGCTGAGGCCTGGGCGGGGCCAGCCCATGTGGGCGTCCCGGGGCTCCTCTCTGCTTGGCCTGGCCCCCGCTGCACCCGGCTCACCCGTGTGGGGACAATGGCCTTGATCCCCGCACTTGGAGAGGGCCTGTTGGGGCAAGGCCCCCGCCAGGACCCAGCATCCCGGTGCCCAGCTGTGTTAATTGTCCAGGCCACCAACAAGCCCAGCCTGTTTCTCGGCTGCAATTAAGACAGAAAGCTCGTTATCTCCTGCTGTATCATCTGCAGACTCTGCTGAGGGCTTTCTCTCAGGAGCAGCACCTGCAGAGGCCAGTGGAGGTTGGCATTAACCCCTTCCCCGCTGTCGTCGGGACGCTGTGGTCCTAGGAGAGCCAGCTCCGCAGGCAGCTGGGGCTGATGGGAAGGGCTCTGTCACAGCCTCGCTGGGTGACCTTGGGCAGACAGGTGACCTTCTCTGAACCCTGGGAACCCTTTCCTCCCCGCCCTTCTGCCCGGGAAGCTGCTCGAGCTGTCGGCTCCCTTGAGTAACTGTGTACGCCCCGGGTCTTACCCAGTTGTGTACGAACAGTCCTTCCCGCAGTCGAGACCCTGTGCTTCTAGATGAAGCGTGTACATGGCCTGATGACCAGAGCTGCTTGTGCTGGGGGATCTGCTGGCTGGGACCTTGAACTGCCCAAAGGGACTTGAATTTAATAGGATTTGCAGCCCCACGTCGCAGTGTGTCCTTCAGCAAGTCACTTAATCTCTCTGTTCTCTAGTTTCTTCCTCTGAAAAATTAGGGAATCCAACTGGATAACCTCCGAGATCCTTTCCAACTGAGAAATCCCATTACCCACGATGATTTCTTCTATACAGCACAATTTGAGAAGGAAGGAAATGAGCATTTACTGAACCCCTAGCATGTGCCAGGACTTGCACGTGTATCATTTTTCCCATTTTAAATGTGAGGAAATAAGGTTCAGAGAGATTGAATAAGTTGTCCAAAGAGATTGAATAAGTTGTCCAAAGCCAAACATCCAGTACACAGAGGACTCTGGGCTGAACTCCACGTTGATGAGGCTGCAAAGCCACTGCTCCTTCCATGACCCCGTGTACTAAGAGGGCTGCCCACCTAAAGGACTCCTTACAAGATGGGGCTGAATGCAGCGGGAGAAGTGACCTAACTTAAGACAAAGCGGTCTGAATTCTGACCCCTTAACTTCTCTGGAATCATGGTTTGTCCAGGAAAGAATGAATGAGAAAGAACCACATTCCCTCTGGTCTCCAGTGTGATTGAGAGATTGCCTGAGATGTGTGTGCAGACCCTGAAAGAAAAATAAAAGAGTTTATATAATCTTCAGGCAATGGGTAAACTGAGCCCAGAGATGGCGCACAGCTGTTAAATCAGCAGCTGCTCCAGGCTGGGATGAGCTTGTGCACAGCAGAGCCCCCTGCCGCCTGCTGAGACCCCTCCTGGGCCCGTTTCTAGACTCTCCTGAGTCCACAGAAGCTGGCCTGGGCTTACCCATCAGTCGGCTGACAGGCTGGGACAGCTCGGATGCTTCACCAAGGTCCTGATCCTGGGCCTTTTGCACAGATGGCTAGTCTGCTCCTGAGTCATCCAAAGAGAGGGGTCTGGGGAGAGTCTGGAGCAGACAGGGCTGGAGGGGGTCCAGGAAGCTCTTGGCTGGCTGGCAGGGAGCCCAGACCCTGGAGCCCCAGGAGGGAGGGAGTGGGGGAAGAGGCCCTGCGTCTGCAAACTGAGGAGCTCCGACGAGTGAGAGGCAGGCCTCGAGTCCTCACTCTGGAAGCAGCTGACTGAGTTCCTCCCACCCGCCTCCCCGCCCTTCCCTGCCAAGCCCAGCAGATAAGACGATGCTCCCTGACCGGGTTCCCCACTGGGACCGTCATCGGGGGCCCCGCTTTTACCCCCCACCCCGTCTCTCAAGATCTGAGCAGCTCCTTGAGGTTGGGCCCTGGGCTGGATGCCCCATGTTTGAGGATTCTGGATTTGTGGTGCCTCGTCTTTTGCCGAGGGCTTTTCTGTGGAGCATTGAGGGCCTGGGAGCCGCACATCTCAGAGCGTGTCCTGTGGCTTCCAGTGCTGCAGGATGTCCTGTGAAGGGGGCACGCAGGTGGGTCCCTGTGGTCAGCTACAGTTTGGAAAAGCAGTCCAGTCCAGCTGCCTCTTGGAATATCTATCCGCATTAACATAGAAAAGGCTCCACAGAATTCTTTATTCACAGGCACCAAAGGAAAAATCCATAAATTGGATTTGATCAAAATTTAAAACTTGGGGGACTTCCCTGGAGGTCCAGTGGTTAAGGCTTCACCTTCCAATGCAGGGGGTGCGGGTTCGATCTCTGGTCAGGGAGCTAAGATCCCACATGCGTCATGGCCAAAAAACCAAAAACATAAAAAAACAAAAGCAATATTGTAACTAATTCAATAAAGAGTTTTAAAAAAATGTGAAACTTTGGTGTTTCAAAGGACACCATCCAGAAAGTGAAAAGATAGCCCACAGAGTGGGGAAAAGGTTTGCGAATCATATGTCTGACGAGAGTTCAGTATTCAGAATATATAAAGAACTCTTGCACTCAACAATAAAAAAGACAAATAGTAATTTTTAAATGGGCAAAAGACTTAAATAGACATTTCTCCAAAGAAGACATACAAATGGCCAACAAGCACTTGAAAAGATGCTCAACATCATTAGTCATCAGGGAAATGCAAATCAAAACCACAATGAGATGCCACCTCATAGCCACTAGGATGGCTGTTATCAAAAAGACAATAACGAGGGTTGACAAGAATGTGGGGAAATGGGCGCCCTCATACATTGCTGGTGGGAACGTAAAATGGTGCAGTTGCTCTGGAGAACAGTTTGGCAATTTCTCAAAAAGTTAAACACAGAGAGGCCAATTGACCCGGCAATTCTACTTCTTGGTGCATACCCAAGAGAACTGGATGGGGACAGGTTGAGAATTCCCACTTTCCAGAGAAGCAAAGGAGAAATAGACATCTAGAACATGAGGATAATAATATTTAGTACCTTGTAGGGTTGCTGTGACATTAAATGAGTTAATATATGTAAAACAAGGAAGAGAACACTTGTTGTTGTTATTACCTGAGCACATACTATGGGGTCATCACCAAGTGTTAAGTTGTATAGCTTCTTCCTTAAAGCCACCCTATAAGGAGGACATCAGCGTCTCCACTTCACAGATCAGAAAGTGAGAGTCGAGGCCGGGTTGGTAAGCGCCCAAGGCCATGTCACTAGTAAAGGACGGGTAGGGAGTGTAACCAGCCCTCCGACTCCAGGCACCTGCTGCCTCTAGTTCCAGCCTAAAATGTCCCCAGGAGTGAGGCCCTGCCTGACTTAGTACCTGTGCAGGTTTATTGAGGTACACTTTACCGGAAATGAAACCCAACGAGCTTTTACAGACGGATACAGTCCTTTAACTGCCATCACAAGCATGATTTAGAACATTTCCAGCTCTTCAGAAAGTTTCTGTTGATCCCTTGCTTCCTGGCCCCGGCAACCCCGGCCTTGCCTTTCTGGACTCAGGTGGTAGGTGCCCGAGACCAGCGGGGAGGGTGTGCAGGGGGGTGGGGACTGCTGCTTGGTTGGGGGGCAGCTGGGGGCCAGGGCAGAGCCTCTGGTCACAGCCGGGGCTGGGCCAGGCCTCAGGCTCATCAGCTTTGTCAGCCAGGCCTCCCTCCACCTGTTCAGCTGAGCACATGGCCGGGCACCGGGAAGGAAGGGGTGAGGCTGGACGGTCCTGCGGTCCCGGGCAGAGCTAGGAGTCCGCGGCCTGACTGCGCCTCTGACTCTGTGACTGGCTCACCCACGATACCCCCACCTGGCGCTCCTGGTGCCCTTCTGCTGCTTCCTGTTTCTGCAGCCTCAGCGCCATCCAGCCTGGCACCTGTCTTTTTCTTCATCACCTCTCTTCTTACTAGACTGTTCTTTGCTCTGAGGAGGACGATGGGGCTGAGTTCCCAGCCCGCTCCTTTGCCTCCTTGTAAGACGGGCTGTTGGAGCCCAAGATCCCTAAGGCGTCTCTCTGGCTCTACACTCCGGATTTTCTCCTCCACTCACGGCACCAGGGGGTCACCTGGGAGCAAAGAGGCAGAGGAGCGAGGCTGCGTGGTTGTCACCCCTTAGCAGCAAGTGACGGGTTGGTCCCACAAGGAGAAGTGTTCCCCGAGGGCCTCTTTGTCAGGTGGTAGGGAGGGAAAGGGCCGTTTGCATAGCCTCTCAGTGTCAGGGCCAAGCCCAGCGCTCCATCATGGCTGGGTGGGCCCCCACTGCTCCCGCCTGGGGAGGGGCTGACCAGGCCTGGCATCAAGGGGGGGCGGCGTGGGGAGCGGGTTGGCGCTGGGGAAAGCAGCACAAACAAATGTATGCAGATGTATGCAGATGTATGCAAATCTCTGCAGCTCTGCTGCTGCCCTCAGTGCTGGTCTCTGGGAAGGAGACCCACAGCCTCACCCCGGGGCCCCACCCCAGGTGCGCCGTTCCCTGTGGCCGAGAATCCCCCACCCCCATGCGAGGTCCGAGAGAGGGAGAAAGCTGAGTCAGGAGGTGGGGAGGCTGGAACGACAGCGCCATCCCCGAGCTCCCGGCTGCAGCCGCTACTCGGGCCCAGAGCCCCAAATGTCCACCTCCCTCACGGACACGCCGCTCAGGGTCTGGGGCGAGATGAGGCAGGGCTCAGCGACACCTTAGATGCAGGCTGAGCTCCTTTCCCCGCTCTGCACCCCGTCCTGTCCCCCTGGGGGAGGGGGAGGGCCCTGAGGTGTGGGGAGCTGCCCCACCCGGTGGGAAGCCAGCTTTCTAGGTTTGGGCCTTTACTGTTCCAAACGCTGCCTGCCTCGCCCCTCCTCTGCCTTCAGCCCCCACTGCTCCGTACGCACCCCCCCGACGTCTGCCCGCAGCAAATCTTGGCGGAACCAGCAGTGGCGACACAACCCTGGATCAGGGTTTGAGGGAGACACACAGGCCTTGCCCTCAGAAAGCCTACGGTCACTTTGCAAAGGCGGGGACACGGGGAGGGAGGCGCAAACCACCGCCAGGCCTAGAGTGGGGCCTGGAGGGCGCCTGGCTCAGCTCCTCGCTTTGCTGCTGAGGAAACAGAGTGGGCGAGGCCTTCCCTAGAGCACACAGCAGGGTCCCCTGACCACCAGGCCGGTGCTCTGCAGGCCACGCCTTGCTCGCTTGTCCCCTTAGTGGCTGTGAGGGGTCGACAGTGAGTGGGGATCAGGAATTGAAGGATGGAGGCCTTCCTGGAAGAGGCGGTGTTAGGATCGTGCTCTAAAGGCCGAGTCGTGAAGCGTGGCAGGACGAGGTGAATGGTTGTGCCACAGGACGTGAGGTTGCTTTGAGCCAGGTCTTGTGGCCCAGATGGCCAAACGGAGGCTCGCTGTTGGAGAGGCAGCTGGCCCGGGAACATTATCTCCCATCGCAGCTGCACCTGCAGACCAGGTGCGAGTCCAGTGGCGACTGGGTTCCGTGGGTGGCCCTGTCACTCTCAGAGGCTGCTGCTCTCAGCTAGGGGCCACGTCCCCTCACCCTCCTCCCCATCACCAGGGGTCTCTGTGGACAAACACAACAAAGACGTCTCCAAGCCACAAGCAGTGGGTCCCTCGGAAGGCGGAAATTTGGGTCTCTGGGGCTGAGTAGGGGCTGCGACCGTGAGCGCTCAGCGGCTCAGCGTGGGCCGGGGGCAGAGGTGTCCAATCACCCGCGCCGCGCCTGGCTCTCGTGGGCCTTCGGTGCCTGACGCCTTTCCCAGCCGCGGTCAGTCTCCAGCGCAGGCCTGGCTCATCCATCAGTCCCACCATGCCTGTCAGCAGGTCGGGGCGACGCTGGTTCTCAGGCTTCAGTCCGCTCCAGGCCGGAGACAACTTCCCCTCCCTTGAAGGGGCCGGGCGCGGGGCAACTGAAGGCCCCTAAATTAAGACCTCTGCTCTCCCCCAGCCCGGGGACCCCAGGCTCCACAACCTGGACCACTGCCGTCTTTGGCCCTAGTCAGCTTTCCGCCAGGTCGTCAGGCCCCGGGGCACAGCCTAGACACAGATGAGCCAGAGGTTTGCAGCACCAAATCCAGAACCGAGAGCGTATCCAAGTGCTGGGCACCTGCTGGCCCCATGCTCTTCTGATTCCTCCTCGTCTCAGCAGTTCTTCTGGCCTCTGTGCGCCGGGCGTGCACCGTGCTTGCTGTCTTTAGTGCGTCTCGGTGACGGGGCCTCTGCTGGTACTCCGGTGGGGGTGGGCAAGCAGCGTGGCCGGAGCCTGGGTGCTGTCTGCGCTCACCGTCAGGCTGGGGACCCCAGGGCCCCGGGGCAGGCTCCTCCCCAGCTCCGAGCTGGCCCCGCCGGCCCCGCCCTCCCCGCCTCTGCTCCAGCCCGGCTGCGGGGGAGGCCCCCGGGATGGAGCGGGTGTTCAGTCTCACTTTTGGCCCCACGGGTCGTTGTAGTGGGACCACCCCGAGAGCAGGTGGCAGAAGAGACCAAGTGCATGAGCATCCTGAGAGGCCAGGAGCTGGGAGCCAGGGGGTCTGGTCTGTCTGCGGGGATGGGACCGCACACCCCGGCCCCACAGGAGGCTCAAAAGTCCCTCCCGGGCGGTCACCCCGGCACTGTGCTGGCGGGGCTCCTCTCTGCCGCGCTGTGCGCCCCAAGGCCCCCGAGCTGGGAAGGTTGGGGCTCTTGGGACGACCCCGGAGAAAGGAAGGGAGGAGGCACGCCAGAATGGGAAGACGAGGCCGTGCCCAGGCTGCACGGGGTCTGGGGAGGCCGCGGGAAGAAGCCTTCAGAGCCGGTTGCGTAGGGGTCTGTGGTCAGACTAACTGAGGCCAGCTCGGGACCAGTAGCAGAGGAGGAGCCGGGTCAGACCAGGCTCTAGCAGAGCCCTCCGTGGAGCCCACGTTCACCAGGAGGACGGCTGAGCCGCTGGGTTCCCACAGAGGGAGGGGGCGGGCAAGGCAGGCGGGAGGTGGGCCTAACTCCTGAGGGCAGCGGGTCGGGAGAGGTGGGGTGGGGGGGCAGCAGGGCGGGAGCTGGCCCTCGCCGTAGCTGGCCTGGCCCAGCAGAGACCCGAGCAGAGACCCAGGCAGAGCAGCAGGCCTGAGGCAGCTGCACCGCCGGGGCCCTGGGAGCTGTCCAGCACGGAGCCTGCTGAAACCAGCAGGGGCCTGGCCCGCAGGAGGCTCTCCCAGGGGCCCTCTGTGGCCCACTGCCCGCTCTCGGCCCCAGGGATTGAGAGACCAGCGTCGGGGGTCAGACAGAGAAGGGGAGCGCCCAGCAGAGGGTCTGTGCCCCTCCTCCACGGGGACGGGGACGGGGACGGGGACGGGGACGGGTAGGGGAGCGAAGCAGCATGCGTTCAGTTCTGAGCATCAGCAAAGGGCGAGGTCTTTGCTCCGCTCTCCACCTCCTGTGGCCCCGAGGGAGGGACGCGAGCGCATCGGAGGGTCGCTCATGCTTCTAGTCTGACTGTATCACCGGGAGGGGAGTGGCCTGCTGCGGTGGCCACTGGACCCGCCACGTAGCTGGGGACCCAGGTTTCCTCCGCTGTAAAATGAGAGGGTGAGGTTGTCTGCCTCCTGGGTTTTGTGAAGATGAGCTGGGCTGAGGCGGGTGCCGAGCAGGTGGGGAGTGGCCGTAGCCGTCGGCCCTGTTGCTCCTCCTCCGAATGGCAGGCCTGGTCCAGCTGCAGGCCCACCTCTCCCACCAGGCTGGTCGTGAGGGTCCTTTCCCATCATTCCCAGGCTGGTCCATGTAGCCATCTACTGGACCTCATTGATTGAGCGTCTACTGTGTACGTGGGTGCAGGAGGTGCAACGATGCACAAATACGGTCCCGCCCAGGAGAGCTCCCAGCCAGGTGGGATGGGATTTAACAAGAGAGAAGCAGTGGGTCTGGGGTGGGATGAAAGGAAATGACCCCTGAGCAGGAGCCTTTGATGAGAGGAAGGATGAGAAAGGGGTGGGTGAAGGGGGTGAGGAGAGGGAGAGGTCCAGGCCTCCTGCAGCCCGCCTGCTGCCCGTCCCCTACCGTCCAGCGTTTCCCAGGCCACACACACGCCAGCCTCGGCCCCGCTGCCCCCCACACCTTCCGCCACCTCCCGCCCCAGCCTGAAGGCAGCTGCTTACCCGGGGCTTCCGGGTAAGTCTCCTTGTGCAGACCACAGCCTCATGTAACCGCTGACACGCCCCGGGGGCCTCTGGTTACAGCCCGAGGGGAGGATTCGAGAAGACCCCTTCCCACTGTGCCCACTGGGGCTGGAGGCCGAGCTGGGGGCACCCAGCAGCCGGTCCAGCAAAGGGGCGAGATTTCCTCCCCTCCCCCCAGGCCTCAGGAAGCTGTGCACAGCGTCCCACCTGCTTCCTGTTCAGTGGGGACACGTTCCCGGCCTGCTTCCTCCCCAGCTGCCTCTCGTTTCCTCCCTCCCTCCCATGGCCCCCTCAGCATGCAGAGGTGAGGCGTCCCTGCCCAGCCTGGCTTCCTGGGCCCCGGGACCCACCCCCCCACCTGGACTGGACGAGCAGCGGAGCTCAGGGCACCTGGTGCCGGAGTCTCAGGCTCCTCCATCCCTTGAACTCTGGAGCTGAGCCCGAGACCCACGGAGACAGAGAACCAGCTGTGCAGACGGTGCCAGGGGGCCCGGGGGTTCTCCTAGAGGGGACGATGTCCGAGCTGAGCAGGAAGGGTGAAGAGAAGTTAGCTGGAGGAAGACTTGAAGCCACGTGGTAGGGGCAGGCGGGGGGCTAAGACTGGAGGGTAAAGTCCGAGAGGGAGAGGCTGGGAGGTGAGGCTGGGAAATGAGAGAAGTCAAGTCGAGGGGGGTCTCGGGGCCCCCAAGAAGCTTGGTTTGATTACACGGGGGAGTCGTGGTCAGCCCCACAGTTTGGCCGGGTCCTGTGGCCGCAGCGAGGAAATGGTGTGAGTGGACCAGCCGCGGGGCAGGAAAACAAGGCGTCTGTCCTGGTGAGAAATAAAGGGACCTGAGTTAGGGCCGTGGCACGGGGGTGCAGGGGTCACGAAAAGCCGGCAGGACCACAGGTCTGACCAGACATCCTTGGCCTGGAATCGGGAACCTGGCTGTAGCTCTGTGACCTTGGACCATCTCTCACACTCTCCAGTCCTCAAGTTCATCATGCGTCGAATGCATCCCCACCTTATGGATGGAGCCAGGGTGATGGAAGCAAAGGCGGCAGGTGAGGGCAGGCGTCCTGCTGACTGTTGATTACTGGCTGGTAGAGGCCCTGTTAGGACGCCAGCCCTGCTCTGCGGCTCCAGCTTGGTGATGGGTAGATGGGAGAGAGGTGTGCTCTCTCTCTGGGGCCGGCAGAGCCCTCCAGGGGGCATCGTACCCCCATTGCCTTCCTTGGACAGGTGACCATCGTCAGGTGGGGCGTTAGAATCAGGAGGGCTCTGCCCTTCAGGAAGCACTTCTGGACCCTCTCCTGGGGTCGGGGCTTCTGTTAGCCCCACGTGGCCACGAGGAGAACAAGGCAGACCTCTGCCAGCTGGCCGGCTGCCTCCTACGTGGACTTTACCAGTCCAGGGTGGTCCCCCGGGAAGCAGGATCCCACAGCGGGTCGGGGTGGGCCTTCTGGGACGACAAGGTCGCACTGTTCTTGGATCCCTTGTTGCGGTCTTTCCTGGATCCTTGCCTTGTCATTTTCTTGTGTCCAACCCAATCTTTCTGGCTGGAAGGGGACTCCTTTTCTTCTAAAGCCCTCTTTTCAGTGGCAATGGGGAACAAAGGATTTATATCTGCAAAGCCCGTTAGCCAGCCTCCCCGTGACCTGCACTCAGGGACAAGCACCTGAGTCCATTAGTCTGTCGCTGGCTGGCCCAGGTACAGACCCCATCATAGGCCACAGAGCACAAAACAAGTTGGTTGGGGGCTTCGAGAGGCCCTGGCCCACGGTTGCCACAGGGGGGTGGATTTCCTGGCAGTTCTGCATCAGGGTAGCAGCCCCCCAAATGCCGGACTCAGGGCCTGCTCTGATGCTCCAGTCTTGGGAGCTCCTCCCCACAAATCTGTGTCTCTAGGAAGTCAAAGCCCTTCCCGTGAGCCCCTTTTAGGGGCAGGGGACCATCAGGCAGGCTTCCTAGCATGGGCTCTGACTCTTAGCACCCCTAGCGTAATTGATCTGAAAGAGACCATGCTAAGGTACAGAGGGAGGGAGGGAGGGGGTGTCTGTGCCATAAACAAGGAGAGAGATTTAGTGGGTTTTAAGCTCCACAGTCATCTCCAGGGAGAGCTTGAGAGGGGAAAAATAACACTTTATTTGGAAACAGCTCCGCCGAGATGCAGGCCCCTCTCAGCTTCCCTCTTCCTGCTGTTCATCACCAAATCTTCTGTGCTCAGAAACAGGCTGAGTTGTGAAATCAGGCCAAATCCTGGGCTCCGAACCAAGGGGGCAGCTCCGGCCAGGCTGTGTGCCCCGGAGGGGAAGGGTCTGGAACAGGGCAGCTCATCTGTGACTGTGGTCTCTTCGTTCCTATAGCTCTTGGGGACAGAGACCCCACAGTCACCCTTAAAAGTCTTAGTGCCATTGAATGACGTCCATTCGTGCAGAGGAAAGCTCCAGCAGAGACCTGCCCAGAATCCCCCGCGCCCCGTCACTCCCAAGTGCCAGCAGCCCAGATGCTTTCTCCTCGTCCCCTGGAGCACGGTGCAGACAGGCTGGACTTCGCAAAAGAAATTTTAAATTTTAAAATGTAGGGGAAGCTAACTGCAGTGGGGGATTCTGGAACAGAAGAAAGACATTGGTGGAGAAACTGGTGAACTCTGAATAGAGTCTGTAGTTTACTCAACAGTAATGAGCTGATGTTAAGTTCTTTGTTTTCACAAATGTACCGGGATATGTGAAGCTTCAGCATGAGGGCAGCTGGATGAGGGGCACACGGGGACTCTGTACTATCTTTGCAGCTTTTCTGTAAGTCTGAAATTACTTCAAAATATAAACTTTATTTATTATTTTTTTTGCGGTACACAGTCCTCTCACTGCTGTGGCCTCTCCCGTTGCGGAGCACAGGCTCTGGATGCGCAGGCTCAGCGGCCATGGCTCACGGGCCCAGCCGCTCCGCGGCATGTGGGATCTTCTCGGACCAGGGCACGAACCCGTGTCCCCTGCATCGGCAGGTGGACTCTCAACCACTGCGCCACCAGGGAAGCCCAAACTTTATTTTTTAAAAGGTGGAGGGAGAGACAAAAAAAGAACAGAGATGAGTCAGGAAATTCAAGAATAGTGAGGCTTAGCCTGCTTCGGTGTCTGATCCCTCCATCCTCGTGGGAAAGCAGAGTGCCCTCCAGGGGCAAAGCTCCTGCATCCGGTTTATCCGGAAATGACCACCCTCCAGCTCCAGTGGTCCCCTACCTGGAGTCTGAAGGTTGGCCCCCTCCCAGGGCCTCTGCAAAAGTTGAGTCAGTAAACCTGCTTTTTCCCTTTCCTTCTTTCTGACCTCTCTGACCCCCAGGGTGTCTCCCCTCCCAGCTTCTGGTCCAAGACAGACTGATTAAAGCCCTACTGGTCACCGATCCCCATCCAACTCCAGGTAGTGACTCAACTGGAGGAGTCTTCAAACACATCGTCTAAATGGAATCTCACGTGGAGAGCCAAGGTTTAAAACAGATCAACTTGAAGCTAAAGTGGGGGAGGCCCCCCGCACCCCTTTCCACCCACTCATGGGAGCTGCAGCAGGGTCCCCACAAGCCCTTTGGACTGCCGAGCCCTGCCCGGCTTGGGCACCAATTGCTTCCCCCGGCCCTGCCCCCGGTCTGGGGCTCACACCTGCCCCTCCCCTCCCCACCAGAGGGAGGGGTTTTGCAAGCGTCCACCCTTCAGGGGTCCAAAAGGATCACGCCGGCCACGAGTGTCAGAGGGCTGCTCCCCTGAATCTCTTTTGTTGCTGCAATCACAGCTTTTTTCTCCCTGTTTCCTCCCAGCGCAGGAGAAAAAGACCTGAACGCTGTCAGACCCGGAGTAACTGTGTTCTTGAATTAATCCTTTCCTCAACCGTGAAATCACTTAGAGTCCTTCAGGTGTGGGCCCCAGGGCCAGGCCTGCCGAGGCCTCCCGAGAAAAGGGCCCACGCGGAGGCTGCTCTAAGCCGGGCTACCCCAGGAGGGCGGGCTGTCCCCAGGCCCCCCGGCCCACACTCACGGCCGCCCTAGCCTGGCAAGCCTGCCTCAGGCCCAGCAGAAGTGGTACCAGCATCCCTCTGATGCCTGTGGCATTATTGGAAAAGTCAGCTTCGAAACCACAGAGGGCTTCAGCGTTGGGGGCTTGGGCTGGGGCGAGCTGCAGACAGCAAGGCGGCTGTGTGACCACCTGTCGGCCCCCCACCCTGGTCCTGGCGTGACCCTTGAAGCTGGTGAGCCGTTTCCCTGCTCAGCCCGGTGCATTGCTCTCTGAGGAAAGGACCAAAAAATAACAGCAGGAGGGCTTCAGGCTCCACATCAGGAATCATCCCAGAACTTTACGGGCCCGAAGCAGTTTGCGGAGTCGCCGTCCTGCGAGGCAGCCAGTAGTTTGCCGAGGCTCCACCTGCCCAGCTAACCCAGGTCAGCCCTGCCCCCCTGAGCTCCTCTTCTTCTGTGACTTGGGGACGCCCGCGTGGCGGTCCTGAGAGAGTCCCAGCCTGGACCCGCCGCCTCGCTATGACGCGTGCAGGGGTGGCCGTGGTCCGTCCTCGCCTGTGGCTGCTGCCTCTGTGTCTGCCCACAGAAGCCACTGTTCTGGACACGTTCACGCGCTCAGCGATTAGCCTGGAGGATGTGCCTTTGCTTCGTCTTCTGTGCGCCCGCACGCGCTCTCTCTCCTCTCTCCGGGGTCACGTGTGACCTGGGTGCTGGGAAGGGCACCTGGCACTGCTGAGCCATCCCTTCCTTGAAGGAAGACTGAAAGTCTGGGGCCACGCTCTACGCCTCGGAGCACAGACCTGGGCGTGGACTCAGGGATGGTGCCTTGGCTTTTAGGGCATTTAGGGCACCCACTGGGGGCTCAGGACGGGCACAGGCTTGTCATGAGCCCACTTGAATCTGGTCCTCCTGATGGCGTCCCAAGGGACAGACTATTACCCCATTTCACGGACGGACAGCTGGCCCCTAGAGAGACTGGGGGCCTGACTGGGTCTCAGACAGGTGCGTGAGTCTGGGTGGAAGCCAGCTGGGCATTGGGAGCCAGGCTCTCTCCATTCCACGTGACCTTTCCATCCTGGTCATGATGATGGTGGTTAAGAGAACAAGGAATGGTGGGTCACAAAAGGCCCCCCTAGTGACCCTAGCGACCACTTCCTGAGCTCCCGCTACCTGCTGGTTGGCGCTCATCACACCAGCCCTGGGAGGTGCAAGCTGCTGTTCCCATTTGACAGATGAGAAAACTGACGCTAAGATGCTATCGTTTGATGGTGTCACACATCGAGGAATGGGTGGGGCTGAGCTTCAAATCCAAATTTTCGACCTCAAGTCCTGCTCTTTCCGCTGTGCCGGAGGGTCTTCCTGTAGCATTTCCCACTCTGATGTGTAGGACCTTCTTTTTGTTGAAATCTCCATCCATCCTGCTGCAGTGTAAACAGAGCTATGAAAATACAGTACTGTGTGTTTATTTTGCCTTGTTTTTCCTGAGGGCACCAGAGCAAATACACAGGGTGACCCAGCCCCCGGGGACGTTCCGGGTTCCCTTCTCTCTTCCTCACCCGGTCCTCTCGTCGGCTCCCCTCCCCCCGCCCCGCACGTGGTGCTCCCCCAGGGTGCTTCTCCACTCTCCCACCTTCCCTCAGCATCCCTGCTGCTCCCTCAGATCTCATCAGCCAATCCGGTACCTCCAGCATCTCGTTGCCAAGCAACAGGCTTCCTACCTGCCCCATTGTGTTAGAATCTCCATGACGACAAGTATTGCCAAAAGAGAGAGAAAAAGAAGTTAAGTGGTGGTAGCAGGAGGTGGTGAGACCCTGTGTTCCAGGACATGGGTGCAGTTTTGCCAGTAGTAACTTGCTTGCTCTCAGGGTCCCCAGAGGGGGGTCACAAGTAGCCTGAACCAAAACCTAGGAGATGACAAGTCACCAGGCTGACCGTCTGCATGTGGGGCTGGAGATTCTCTCAAGGGCCCAGGATGAGAGCCACAGACATTTTTTATTGAGACACAGTGGGGCGGGGCCTGTGAGCACCTTTCTGTGGGTCAGTACAAGAAGGAAGAGGGAGGATTTTTCGATCGCTGCTTGACTGAGGGGGTTTCAGGAGCACATGGGGAGGCGTGTGTCTGAACAGGGCCACGCCTGGAGCGAGCAGCACTTGGGGACAGGCTAAGACCCAGGGCAGGCGTGGGAGGCGGGGGTACCATAAACAGGGTTTTGGACACACAGGCACCTGCCCAGGGGCCGTGGGTAGGTGAACCGTTTGGATTTTCCCGGTGGGCCGAGCTCCAGGCACTGGCCGATCTCGGCAGCCGCTGCGTCACCTCCACCTGGCCTTCCTGCCCTAAAGGGCTGGAGGAAGCTCGTAGGGAGAGGAGGGAAGGAGGAGGCATGGGAGGAGGTGAGGAGGCCTCGGATCCCCAGGTGCCCAGGCTGGGGCTCACTCCGGCTCCTCTGGCCGCCGTCTCCAAGGGCCTGACGGGGTCCCCATGTGGCTCGCAACCCACCTGCAAGGCAAATCGGGGATGGTCTCAGAAAAGGGGAGGACTGAAAAGAAAGGGGAGAGGGCCTGGGTCAGTTAGGACACAGAGGAACTGCCGACCTGGGTGCATGGCGGGGGCCTCCCAGGACCCTCAGAAGGGCAAAGATGTTTGAACGCAGAACCTCCTGTCCTGCGGCCACAGCAGGGCCTGCTTGGGCAGTATTTACTGTTCAAGGCGGATGGTGCACAGAAGACCCCTCCAGCCCAGGGCCTCGGCAAACCCACCCATCTCCCCTCTTCGCTGGCTCCGCCTCAGTGGTACTGCCGCGTGCTCCACGGCTGTTCTGAGGCCCGGGTCCTCTGCCATGCTGCCCGTGAACCTGGCCGTGAGCATTCTCTGCCTTCCAAACCTCCCCGCAGGACTAGACAGGCCCCAGTCCCAGTATTTGGTGCTCTTCACAGATGGAAAGTTCCTCCTACCCTCTGACTTGACGCCCCAAAGTCGAGCAGTTCGTTTTCTTCTCTGTGTTCAGTGTGGAGGCAGGGCAGCTCTGCTGGCAGGGCACCGGCCCACATTTTTGCCTCCAGTTCTGCTCTCCTGCCTGGCCTGACTGTTCGAGAACGTTGTGAAAGCTCTTGGCGTGTGTGGCCGCAAGGAGGGCCAGGCTCCCCACAGAGACTGCACCCCCCCACTGCTGTACCAGACAACTCGGAGAAGGGTGCAGTGAGTCAGACACTGTTGGGGGAAGACAAGTGGGGTGAACCTTTCTGAACAGTGATCTGCAGTTTGTATCTGAGACCTTTTATGAGACTCCCCCCTTGGACCCAATAATCCCCTTTCCAGGAATGTAGCCTGAGGAAGTCATCTGAGGCTCAGGCAGAGCTGGTCTGGTTGTTTATCACAGTGTTACAGGAAATTGTAGAAAACTGGAAACGGCCTAAATGGCTAGTGACAGTGCGATAATTAAGCAGGGTTTGGTTAATGCAGTCACAGAAGAGTTTATCGGCAATTAACAAGTATGTTTCTGAAAAAATGTCTGAAGATTTTTAAATGAAAAATAAAAATGCTTACTACATAGTAAGCGAAAAGGTGTAAAATGTATGTATATAGTATCATCACAATTTTGTGATGAATATATGTATGAGTGTGAATTGTAAAAAGCCTGGAAGAAATCGAAACACTTAGAAAAGGCTAAGTATCGGCTAGTAGGGGATAGAATTTTTCTTTATATTTTTGTAGATTTTTCCAAGTTTTTCCTAATGAGCATGTTACTTTTTTTATAAGAACTGCCCTTTTTAAGCACTTCCCCTGGGCTACCACGCTAAGCATTTTTCACACTGCTTTAGATTGAATTTTTGTGTCCCCTCAAATTCTTATGTTGAAATCCTAACCCTCAAGGTGACGGTATGAGGAGGTGGGGCCTTTGGCATGTGATTAGGTCACGAATGGGATCAGTGCCCCCATAAAGAGACCCCCGAGAGCCTCCTTGCCCCATCCTCCACGTGAGGACACAGTGAGAAGATGCCATCTGTGCACCAGGAAGGGGGTTCTCACCAGACTCCGAATCTGCCGGCACCTTGACTTTGACCTTCCAGCCTCCAGAACCGTGAGGAATAAAGTTCTATTGTTTGTAAGCCCCACGGTCTATGATATTCTGTTAAGCCAGCCCGAATGGACTAAGACACATTATCTCATTTCATTTTTACATCAACTCCGCGGTGTCACTACCCTTGTTTTTCAAATGAAGCAACCAAAGTTTGAAGGATTTAAGTAACTTCTGCAAAGCCACACGGTTTATAAATAGCAGAACCAGGCCCTGAGCAACACCCCAAAAAAGTTACCAGAAGTTACAGCTGTCGTTCAGGGTAAGCGGCGGATCTGCGTAGCTGTGGGCTTCTGGTCTAAGAGTGCAAACGCCCACATGTGCCCCCTCGCCTGGCCCGGGTCCAGCTCCTGAGCAAGCCTTCCAGGCGGGGGGAGCCTGCCCGGAGCCCCTGTTCTGGGAGGTACAGACGGTCACGAGTGGGGCCTTGGGTGTGGGCTCCTGCGTCCGCCCCCAAGTAGTGAGAGAGAAAAGGGGGTTCCCCCAGCTTCAGCTGAGGCGGGTCTCCCGCGAGCTTGCCGGCCACCTGGGCCTTGGGGAGCTGAGCTCTGGGAGACTCACAGCCGCTCTCTGAGATTGGGGTCTGCCGGGGGAGGGACTCTTCTCCTGCAGCCTGGCACCCGGGCCTTGGGCGACAGCCAGGCCTGGCCACTCCTCCGTGCGTGACTCCCACGCAGATGTGCTGCTGCCGAAAGGGGGATTGTCCCGGCGTGGAGACGTCGTGCGCCAGGAGCGGGGGTGTTCTCTCTGCCCCTCTGGAAGGACCTGACCCCGCTTTCACGCTGGAGTTGCCTGCCCCACTTTCCAGATGGCAAACCTGAGGCCTAGACGTGAGCAACTCAGGGAGATGCTTAGCACTGGAGTCCAGTCCGGGGGTCTGACTCCCAGGCTGCCACCAGCTCCTCCCACGCCCACTCACCCTCTCCCTCCAGGATCTTTGCTCGTGTAACTGGCCCGAGGCAGGAGGCCTGACTTGCACCTCACGTGGGTTTGCAGTCCAGCCCCTCCAGAGGCCACCATGGGGTTGGTGTTCCACAGCGGGCACCAGCCCACACTCCCCAAGGGGCAGCGTCTCCAGGTGGAGAGCTTAATTTAAGAGCAGTCCAGAATCCCCCAGACCCCTCCTTCCCCAGCCCCGTGGCCCTGGGCTTTGGGGCCTGGAAGTATGTGGCGCTTGTTGGGTGATTCCCCTCCGTCCGCCTGGCTGGACCAGCCATCCCTGGACCAGCACTGGAGCTGAGGGAGCAGAAGAAGGAAGTGAGTGTGACAGAGATGGAGCTGCTGGGGGGCCACGTGGGCTCCAGTTTCTCTGTCAGCTCCCCGCCCCAGGCTCCACCAGCTTCTGCTCCGGGGCCCATCTGGAGGCTGAGCAGTCACTTGGGAAGCCAGACCTCTAGTGACTGACTGGCCTGCAGGGTGTCATGAGAGAGGGAAGGAGAGAGAGAAAGACGGGGTATGGCAGGACAGTCGTGGGGCACCTCCCAGGGTCTGGGCATTTGCACCCTCGTGACACAGACCCCAAGCTCTCATCTGCGTTACAGGGGCCCTGCCAGGGGCCCTGGGAGCCCCCGGAGGGGTTTCGGCTCTGGGCTGCGTGTGCTCCCCAGGCCGGCTCAGCTCCCTGGAGGCACTTACAGTGGAGACCTCCAGCCCCCTGTGATTTGTGGGGCAGTTTGGTTTTTTTAATTAATTTTTTTATTGGAGTATAGTTGATTTACAATGTTGTGTTAGTTTCTGCTGTACGGTAAAGTGATTGGGATATACATATACATGTATCCACTCTTGTTTTAGTGGGGCAGTTTTTTTTTAAATTAATTAATTCATTTTGGGGGCTGTGTTGCATCTTTGTTGCTGCGTAGGGTTTTTCTAGTTGCGGCGAGTGGGGGCTACTCTTCTTGGCAGTACGCGGGCTTCTCATTGCAGTGGCTTCTCTTGTTGTGGAGCACGGGGCTCTAGGTGCCCGGGCTTCAGCAGTTGTGTCTCGAGGGCTCTAGAGCTCAGGCTCAGTAGTTGTGGAGCACGGGCTTTGTGGCTCCGCGGGCATGTGGGATCTTCCCGGACTAGGGCTCGAACCCGTGTCCCCTGGATTGGCAGGCGGATTCTTAACCACTGCGCCACCAGGGAAGTCCCTGTGGGGCAGTTTTAAATCATTGATTTTCACTGGCACTAAGTCATTTCTCTTGGCTAATTGAAAAGGAACCAAGGATCCTGACAGTGGAGCCGTTTACATGGATCAGATCAGTAAAAAACGCCACCCAGCTGACACACGCGAGCCTTCAGCTGCGGCTCGGGGCCTCCCCGGAGCTCGGGTGGGCTTCTCTCTCAGAGGCCAGAGAAACAGCCCCCCAAATGGGGACCAGGAAGGCAACTGGACCCTGAGCAGGAAGAGTGGAGGTTAGACCCTGGGAAGAACTTCCAGCCCAGAGAGATGGGTGAGAGATTCTGAGGGGGTGGGCGAGCCCCTCTTCCATCGGGTTTTCTGGGGTCTCCCCTCTTCCCGCCTGTCGGCCTGGACCCAGCCTGGACTCAGCCAGGACCCCAAGGGCTGGAGAAGCCTCTCTGGGAAGCAGAGATGCCGTTGCTGCAGGAAAGCAGATCCAGGCAGCTGCTCAGTCCTGGGAAGCTGACCCGGGGACGGGGCTGGGTGGTTCTCGGCACGAGCTTGACCACTCACTGTAAATGCCAGGAAACTGACCTATTTCACGTCGCCCGAGATGATCACAGCCGGTCCCATTTTTTCCTCTGTGAGAACTTGTTGCCATCTGGCCAGAAAGCAGAGCTGTCTGCAGTTTTTAGGCTAAAGGAATCCCCGAGGGTGTGGGCAGAGCCCTGGCTCTGGGGGTGGGGATGGGGAGGGGATTGCTGAGTCCCACTGCTCGGGGACAGTTGGGCCCCGACTCTGAGCCAGGAGCCAGCCAGGCGGGCGCTGCTGTCCTGAGCCGCCCCCACCCTCCGCCACGTCCCAGCCAGCGGACCCTTCTCCTCGCTCCCTGCCGGCGTGGTGCCCAGTCTGCCCATGGCCCCTGGAAGGGACGACACCGCTGGCTGTCCATCCTGTCCTCTCCACGCTGACCGGGGTGATTGCCTTCTCTGCCAAGGGCCAGACCCGGCTGAATGGCACCCCGCCCCAGTTTGCTGGAGTCCAAAGCCGGGTCTAGAGGCCAAGAGGAGGGGCGGTGGGGCCTGAGATCCTTCTACTGCAGCCCCAGTGCCCACCCACAGCTCAGGTCTTCCGTCATCTCGGTCCTGAGAGGCAGGCAGAGGCTGGACGAGAGAGAGGAACGTTTAGTAAACGGTGTTGCAGGCCTGTCCTCAGCCCTGGGAACCCCCATGACGCCTGGTCTTGGGTCCTTCGTGGAGCCAGAGCACGGGTGTGGGTGGGGGGAGGAGGGCCGGGAGGCGCCCAGGCCCTGCGTTTCCTCCTCTCCGCACGGGGTGCTCCCCTGGCTCCCTCCTCATCCATAACCCGCGTGAGCTGGACACGGTCTGGGGCCCACACACGTGGGATGAAAGTTGTGCGCACACAGTCGGGGGTCGGGCCCACTTTTCCAGGGAGAGCCTGTGAGCGCTGCCGGCGAGCTGGGAGCACTGGAGATGGACCAGGACGGGAGGACACGGAGGGTGTCCTCACCTCCCGGCCGGATGGGAAATGGGCCAAAGGGGAGCGAAGCAAGGGACATGGAGAGAGGGCAGAAAGCCGGAGCCAGGGTGTGTGTGTGCATCTAAGCGTGTAGGCGCGTGTGGGGGGTGTGTGTGAGAGGGTATGTGTGCATACAGCTGTGTGTGTCCCTGCACCGACATGGGTGGGTGCGAGTGAGCGGGGTCACTGTATCTGTGGCGTTTGTCCAAGGGCTGTGGCAGCTCAGTTGCCTCTTTGTCCCCTGGGGTGGTTCTGTCTCTGGGGACCAGACTGGGCCTCTGACCGGAAGTGAGGCCCGAGCTGGGTTTGGCCGTGGGAGGTCAGGGTTCCAGGGTGCAAGAACGGACGTGTCAGCTGGGGTGGGAAACCTGCCCGTGGTCCAGGGCTGCAGCCCAGGGATCTGTCTGTGCTTCCGGCCCCCGAAGGTCATTCCGCCCACCTTCCCGCCTGTGGAAATGTCACCCCTGGGCCGTCCCTCCTCATCCCGCAGGAGGACCTCAGCTTCGAGGGGCCTCAGAGAAAGGACACCTCCCAAGGTTTACTTTGAACCGTGTCTGACTTTGTTTGCCCTCCTACCCCCATCCCGTAGAAACTGGCCGTCCCACAGATAATAAGGGCGTAGAAACTGAGTTTAGAGGGAAGCGTTTATGTTACTGGGACTGGAATGGGTGACAGAGGTTCCGGCGGGAAATCTGGGTAGAACAGGGATAAACTCCGTGCTGATGACCTGTTTGACTTTAACTAGCATTTCTTCAGTGATTTTTCTGGCCAGCCACTGTCTTAAGTGATTTTCTTGTCATTACTCACTTGATTTGTATCAGATGGGGATGATGATGAAGATCCCAGCTGTACAGATGAGGGAGCACGACAAGGAACTCGCTTAGGACCACAAGCCGGACCTGCACGGGGTGGGGGGGTGAGGAGGTGGGGACTCTGCCTCCAGGACCTCCCGCGGTGCAGAGCTGGCCTCAGCGAGTCCTTTTCCACGCGCCAGTCCACTGCCTTCCCCCTTCTTCCTGAGAGGCAGCTTTTCCTCCCTCTCCACGCACCGGGAAACGGAAATGATGTGCCCCAATTCACGCAGCCCCGGGTGGACTCATGGGACCAGCACCCGGGAGTCCCACCTCCCAGGCTTTTCCTTTTTCAAATATCTTTTTCTGTGTATTTATTTTTGTCTTTTTCTCTGTCTCTTGGCACATCTCACCTCTGAGTGCTGTGGTTAAGTGTTCTGACCCTTTTGAAAGGGGCCCCCCGGCTGCGTTTGCAGCACGCGGACGCGGCCCCTTCCCGCCCCCGCGGGAGGAGCTGTCCGGTCAGCACCAGGGCCTCTCGATGTTGCCCGGCGACCGCAGACCCGGGGGGACGCCCTCCTCGCCTCCCTCCCGCCCCCACTTTTGCCTCCTTCTGAGCTTGAGCGAAGCATGTGTAGGCCAGAGGGGGTCCTGGTTCTGGGGTCTTTGGAGCCTTGAGCCAGTAGCTCTGTTTGTCCCCTTGGGGCCGGGGGCCAGAATGGTTCCGGCTGAAAGGTGGGCGGCTGGGGGCGGGCGGGCGGCAAAGCCGGGGCAGGCAGAGCCCTGGCCAGAGCTCGACGGCCTCGGCCCTACGTGATGCCGCCGTTTACTGGCTGTGTGACTACCAGCGCCTTCCGAACGTCTCTGTGCTTTGGTGTCCCTGCCTGTGGAGTGGGGCAACTGCGAGTTGATACACACGAAGCCCTTGGCGGTGGGGGGAGGCGAACGTGCCTGCTGGGGGTGGGGTGCTGGGACCGGGCCGCCCCACCCAGGAAGCCCCCAGCCTCTCAACTCCCCTGGTACCCAGGACACTGTCCCCCTCGGCGCGTGAATTTGTCTCCTTCCCTTCCGGGAGGAGGACAGCTGTCCTTAGCACCATTTCTGCCATCTCTTGAGCACCTGCTGGGTGCCAGGCACTGTGCTAGGTCCCTCACCTTTATTCTCTCGTTTAATCTTTAAGACTGCTTCTTGCAGATGAGGTCTTTGGGCTCAGAAAAATCACATAATGTCTCTACAACCACGTAGCAAGACGAGGCAGAGGTAGGATTGGAACTCAGCTCTTCCTGACTCTAGGGCTGGACTCCCTCCTCGCCCGTGCTCCTGTCCCTCCTGCTGGTGGATGGACACTGGGTGCCGTCCTATCCACATGGACGGCGTGTTTCCTATTGATGCCGCGGCTTCTGAGCCGGGCCTGGCAGGTGCTCTGATCCTCCTTTGCTCTGCTGGGGGCTCTGGGAGACCAGGCGGCCCCGTCTCCATCGCTGGGCGCCTTGTCCATGTGATCGTAGCCCTTACCAGTTGTCAGGCACTGTTCTAAGCACTTTACGCTTATAACTAACTTAGTCTCCAAAGCAACCCTGAGAGGCAGGTCTAGTCTCAGCCTCATGTCACAGATGAGGGAGCAAAGGTTATGGACGTTGCCCGAGGTCGCACCATTGGCAAACAAGCTTTGCACCCAGCACTTTCCTCACCACCCACCAGTCTCTTTGAAGAGCAGGGGCTGTAGGGGCGCCGGCAGCCCGTGGGCTTCGGGCGCGACCATCACACCCTCTGCTCCCCAGACCCGAAACCGCCCCCGGCCAGCCCCGACCCCGCTGCTGCCTCTTCCCGAAGCCTCCCAGGTCCCGCCTCATCTGCAGACTGTGACACACGCTCCCCACGGCGCTTGGTTTCGCGTCTGTCCACACGACGTCCGTGCCGTGATGAGGGTGGCTGTGTTTCCTCCTGGGCAGACTTAACTCCTTGAGAGCAGAACCCGGGGCTCAGCCCTCGGGGGTCCCCGGCACCACGGTCGGCGAAAACAGGGGTCCTGCTGTGGGTCCTTGTGTGGCTGCAATGAGCTTTGTGATGAGGACCCCAGAACGAGAGTGCTAAGGGACCCCCGAGGCTTCAATCCGCTCACCGAGGTGGCGTGAAACTTCAGCACAGGGCACTTGGAGGGTGGAAGAGCAGAAAGGGCGTGTTTAGGGGCAGGGGACCTGGTAGGAGCCCGACACCACACACACACACACACGCACACACATGCGCACACACACACGCACACACACGGCAAGAAGCGGGCTCCTTGCTTCCACGGCCAGCCCCGCCAGCCTCCTGCCCTTGAGGCTCCCCAGACATGTGGGAGGCACCCCAAGGGATGAGCAGCGGTCACAGCCGAGCACTGTGGCTTGAACAGAGCCCCGCCCCAAGGAGACAGACCGTCCTGCTTCTCCGGGACGTCTCTGTCTGGCGCTGAGAACCAGGACAAGGGCTGGTACAGCGCACCTCTTCACCCCCGTACCTTATCCAGCCTGCTCTGGACAGGAAGCGGGGCAGCAGGGAGGCAGAGGGGGGTCCCCTCATTTCCCAGGAGGAGAGCCTGAGCCCGGGGCGGGCACGGGAGTCCCCCAGATCATTTGGTCCATTTAGAACGCAGCACGGGTGCTGTCCTCGGGATTCAGGAGCCCACCCTCAAGAACATCTCTCCCCTTTCTTCCCCAGCACCGCCCCCCCCGCTGGAGACCCGTAACCCCGGGGTCTTCCTCCTCGATCCCCACCCTTGCCCAGGTGTGACCTGCCACTGGACCAGTTCAAATCCTCTTCCCATCGAGCTTTGGAAAAAATGGTGATGGAGCAAAAGCAGCAACTGCATCTGCTCCATTAGCAAGTGAGGAAGAGGCAACCTCCATGGCCTCAGGGCTCTCTGGCTGGAAACCCGGCCAGGCCCAGAGGCAGGGGCCCCTGGATGTGGGGAGAGGAGGGTCTGATCAAGGGGAGCTGGGGGTGCGCTGAGGACAATGCAGGTGAGTGGGGCTCATGGGCAGCACCACCCGGGCGGGACGGGGCTCCCAGGAGAGACGCAGGCAGAGCCAGGATGCAGCTCCGGGTCCTGTCGCAGATACAGCTCCCAGAAGGGGTGGTCTGGGGCACCAGGTGGCTTTGTGCCCCCATTGGGGCTGAGGGGAGAAGCAGCAGCGGGTCATGTGGCACTGTGCCCACCTGTGCAGGACTAAACTTGGGGATGCTGAAATGCAGAACTGTGGTCTGGGGCCCTGCTCATAGGTGGTCAGCTGGTTGGCCCTGCTGGTCAGCGTGTGGCTCAGCCCTGTGTTCAAGGCCCAAGTCAGCAGCTCAGGTCCACGTGAGCCTGTGAGCAGGTCCGCCCTTGGGCCTCTGGTCCTACGAGGCATCGCCAGAGGTGCGTGGAGCTGATCGCTGGGGCGGTGGCTAGAAGGGGTGACAGCAAACCTGCTCTCACCTCCACGGGGAAGGTTCTACTGCAGGTCCTGAGGCCAGGCTGAGGCACGGTGTCCTCTTCTTGACTTAAAGACTCCCTCTTTCCCCACCTGACTCTGGTTTCTAGGTTTTATCCCACCCTCATTTTGCAGACTGGGCATGGAGAGGCTAAGACATTGACTGGAATTCTCACAGCTGCAGGCAGCACCTGCCTGATGCCCTCTGAGTGCCTTTACAAAAGCACTTCCCAGGCCCTCCTGTAGGGCTGTCCTGGGCCTGCTGGGGCTGGGGACACGGCAGGCCCTGCAGGAGAGAGTGTGAGCAGGCGGGGGGCCACTCAGAGTGTCCGTCCAGGCTGTGGCTGGTGGGTGGTCAGGGGGTACATGAGGCAGAAGTGGGGTCAGGCAAGCCTTGGACATGATGCCCTGTGGGTCCAGGTGATGGGCAGACACTGGGGGTGGGGCAGCTGGCTGTGGCCCCCTGGTCACACTGGGCTTTGCCTTCCTTCTGTGCCAGAGGAGGTGGGGGGCTTCACATCATCCAGTACAGGTACCAAGTCATGGACATGCAAAGTAGAGGAAAGGGGGAGGGGTCATGGCATTTCTGGGTCTCTTGGAAATCACTCCATCTGTCAGCAGAGCAGACAGACTCCCACGGTCATTTCAAGCTTAGTCCTATAAATCCATCAACGCTCGAGGGTCTCCGTTGGCTTCTTACAGTTTAGCCTGTGGTCCGTGCTGTGGCCGGCAGCTCTCTGCACAGCAGGGAAGGGCACATCCCGGTGGCCTCAGGTGGACCGGCCATGCTCTGGTGGCCTTTCCTCTGTGCCAGTGTCCCCTGTCTCCATCTCCACCCAAGTCACCGCGAGCATCCTCCTCGTATAGACATTTGCTCACATCTGTCATCATTCCCCAGGGATAAGTTTCTGGCTCTGGGGCTGTTCCCATGGCCGTGTGTCAGGGCCCTGTGGTCCTGCACTCATACCACGACTGGAAATTATAATTTTCTAAGAGATAGTAAATTTGACAGCAACCAATGATAACATTTAATTTTCATCTCTTCAATTTTAATGAAGCCCTTCGTTTTTGTTATGTTCTGGCCAAAGGTATTTATTATTTTATGAATTTCCTGTTCAGCCCTTTGACCCCTTCCTCTACAGGGTGTTTGCTTTTGATTGATTTGGCCGAGCTCCCTGTATGTAAAGGTATTATTAACTCCTTGTCTCTTATATATGTTGCGAGTATATTTTCAGTGTATTCATGGTATGAACCTTTGGAAAGGGCTTTTCTGTCCATACAGGGATTTTAATTTTTATGAACTGAAATCTATCAGTGTTTTCCTTTATGACTCCTACCTTTGATGTGATGCTATAAAGACCTTTCCCACAACAGAATTACGAGACCATCCATGCATATGTTCTGCACATTCTTTCATGATTTCATTTTCTACATGGAACTCTTTCATCTGGAGTTGATTTTCCGTGTCTTTGTAGCCGGCTTCTAATTCCCTTCGAAATGAAAGCCATTAATAGATCAATTAATTCATTTATTAACATGGCGGGGAGGGGAAGCTGGTCAAGGATACATGAGAAAGAAGGGGTAATTCATAGATCGGGGTCTGGAAGAGAAGGATCAGGTGGCAGGGGGTGCCCAGAGGGACCTGCCTTTATCTCAGGGTAGGACACATCTCTGAGACCGGAGGAAGGGGCGGAGATCAGTTTGGCCAGGTCAGGAGGTGGGTAGGGAAGGGGCTAGGAAGAAAGGCTGTGAGCTGGGTGCCCACATCTCCGGGGACAGAGTGGGTGGGTGGGGATGGTGGGGAGGGACCAGGAGGGGTGGTGTCAGTGACAGAGGCTGGTGTGAGCCAGGTGGCAGGGCCCTGACCAGGGCGGCGGTACAAGTTTAGGATCTGTAACTGTGATGGGCTGCCCTGCCTTTGGGCCCAGTGGGATCTGGGAGATTACACTCCACTGGAGAGGTGTCCTGGGGGAGAGCCGGGCGTCAGGTAAAGGGGCAGGTGGCAGGAGCAAGCTGGGGGCACAGGGAGTCAGTCCACCGTGGGCAGAACATTCGAGACTCGGGTACAATGAGAGATCCAAGAAGGAAGGGGCTGTGGGAGGGGAGTCTGCCCCGATCGGTGGACAGGAACGGAGTCAAGGTCAGATTACCCCGTTTGTACAGGGCACTACAATCCCCGAGCACTTTCACGTGTGTGTTTGCAGGAGGTAGAGGGGTTCGCCTCGAGCTGGGCCCGAGACCGAGTCAGGATGTGACCTCGGGAGTCCAGTGCCCCTTCCCGAGGGCACCGCCTAACTGTCCCCATTCTCTCTGCAGCACAGTAGCCCTGGCGCCAGCCTTGCTGACCATGGACGGGACGGCCAGTGTGAACTCTGCCGGCCGCCCTCACTACACCTCCTCCATCCCTGTGCCTCGAGCTGCTTCCCAGACCAGGACTCATACACCGGCCGCCTCTCCCCGGCTGCGGCCGCACCAGGCCGGCCTGGCCCTGAGCCAGGAGCGGGCGGCCTCGCCAAGACTGGGCAAGCCGGGGGGCCCTTCCAGAGGTTCATCTCCCAAGGCCTCCCGGGGGAGAGGCTCCCCCAAGGCCTCTGGGGCAGCGAGGGAGTCAGCTGAGGGGGCTGAAAGCCTCGCCCACTCCCCCTGGAGCAGTCCCAGGGCGACCCCCAAAGCAGCCCTCTCCAGCCGGGCTGGGTCCAGAAGTGCCGGGGAGACGCAGGGCACCCAGGGAAAGAAGAGGGTGGCCCAGGAAGGGATTCTGACCCGCCAGACCCGGGGCAGGAGCCCCTCCCGGACCAGTTCTCGTGCAGAAACTCAAATACCAGGGGCTCCCGAAGGTCGAAAGCCATCTCACCACCCAGGAAAAGATCAAAGAGATGTACCCTACAAAAGTTCTGGGGGCCCCGGGTCTTCGGAGCCTGATGCCCGGGCAGCTTCGGGGCCTCGCTCCCCGGTCTGCAGCCCCGTGCAGAGCGCACGCCCGCCGCCCGCCCCGGGGGTCATCAGCTTCTCCTCGGTCCATCAGCAGAGTCAGCCTGTTACCGCTACCGTGGCCCCCTTCCGCTACAGGTGAGCTGCGGAGCCCGCGGAGGGAGGGGGGCTGGTGGAGAGAATGGAAGGTGGGCGGGGCCTAGAGAGCTGGGGCGGGGTTAGGACCTTAACAGGGGGACCCGGACCCGACTCTGGGGACGCCGCCACAAAGAGGCTCAGAAGGAGGGTGCCTCCAACACGGCCGTGCGTCAGGGTGCCGTGGGTGCTGAAGAGTCAGTTACCTGGGTAGGCAGGTAGGCAGGTCGGTCTCGCCCAACTCACCAGTGGGACAGCTGCCACCACTGAGTTAGACTGGGAGCATGTGACGGGCTGTGCCTTCAGTCCGTGGTCACTGAAATCCCCACGGCCCCCCGGGCCGCCCCCACTGGTGCCCTGCATCTGCCTGTCTGCTGCCTCTCTCTCTCCACTTTCCACGCTGCCTGTGCGTATCTGTCCCCGGGGCGCTCAGACGTGCTTCTTTCTGACGTGGTCACGTTGGGCCACGTCACCACCGTTGGCAGTGGCCAGGCCACCGTTCATACCAGCATGGTTAACAAGCTGGCCTGTCCTGCTTTCTTCAGACACCACAAGTGGAGAGCACAGAAAAATGCCTCCGTCAACTGTGGTTCTTTAATAAAAATATAACTCTTTACTGAAATGGCCACCTTAAGTAAGCGACATTCTAATTCCTAAGTATGACACAGGTTAGAGATGCTCAAATGCAGAGGAAGTGCCTTCCCGGCTACCCGAATGTCCTGGGTTTTCTCTCTGTGCTGATTCGAGGACAAGCTCTCCCACGGTTTGGGTGGAGATGCTCCCTGGACACTGGGTCTCCCAGGCTGGAGTGCCTGGGGTTGGTCGGGGGAGCTGCACCTTTCCCTCGAAGCTAAGAGTGTGACTTGATCCCTGAAAGGTCTTGGGCTCCCTTCCACCACGTAACAGACAGCTGGGCCCCCAACACCTTGTCTGCAGGTCCCACCTCCTCCAGAGCACTGCATTCAGTTACGAACTCCACAGTTTAAAAGGACATTGGTGCACGAAAATACATGGAGATGAAGACGGACGGGTCAGTGAGGGATCCGAAAAGGTGTTACAGGAATGATTAACGGAGCTGAAGCAGTTTGCTTTGGAAGAGGAAGGCTGAGAGAGGGTCTCAGAGCTGTTTTGAAAGACATGAAGGGTTGTCGTGTTGTAAGCTGACTTAGATTCACTTGGTGTGGCTCCAACGCCCTGAATCCACGTCATGGTGCTTAGAAGGTAGGAAGACTCTTGAAGCTCAGGAGGAAGAACTTTCCAGCAACTAGAGAGGCTCACAAATTACCCACCGGTAGTGAGCTTCCAGGCACTGCAGGAATCCCAGCTACCCCACGACCGAAGCAGGCCTCCCCCGGGGACCCCTGCCCCTCAGATCATCCCTTCTGCCCGGCACACCTGACACTTCTTCCCCGTGACCTCCTGGACTTCCATTCTTAAACTGATCAGACACCTTCCTGGGACGGGTCCTTTCCCAGCCCTGACCTGCTTCCCTGTGGACTCTGGGACTTGCTTCTCCTCCCTGAGTTCCTTCCTGTTGAATCCATCTTTGGGGAAAGTGTCTAGGCATTCAGCTGTTCAAGATTTTACATTGTCTACCCTACAAGCCCCCTGGCAGATGTAGAATCTGACATCCTCCAAAAAGGTCAGGACTTTTTCCTCTGAAAGTCTCAATGTGACCTGAACAGACAGGTTTCCTCCGCTCAGTCGCACCACCTCAGCAGGGGTCTTCACCATCCCGCCTCCTAGACCTGCCCCTTTTAGGCCCGGGCTAGGGTTGCAGGAAGAGTGTGGTTTGGGCAGGGCAAGATTGTGGCCAAGGACACCCCAGAGGCAATAGGTGAGAGCCGTGGGCCCCTCTGCTGAGTGCCGGGCTGGGCCACCCCGGCAAGGACGTGCCATCGGCCCCCTAGGGTCACAGACACCCTGTTGTCATGGAAACTTACCCCTGCGCCCTGCAAAGCTCCAGCCCATTGCAGCAGCCGGGGTTGTCGGGCTCCACTCCCCATCCCCAGGCCCCTCCTGCCTGACCTGCTTCTCCGGGGAACGAATCCAGCAGGCGTCTTCCCTGTCTCCTCAGCCAGTGCCTCTCAAGGGTCCGGGTGCGGCCCTTCCCCACGTCCAGGCACAGCCTCCCTTTGGGCAGCCCTGCTACCGGGACAGAGAAGGCGCAAAACGCCCGGGACCGTCTGCTTCCCTCACTGCCCTCCGCCCTCCGGGAGAAGAGCCTCAGCAGGGGTTTCTTTCCCCACGGGGTTTCCCCTTCCCTCCGGGGTGGCCTTCACTCAGACCCCAGTTAGGAGGGTGCGGTTAGCGGTGCCAGGAGTGCCGGCTCGTTGGTTTTCTCCTCTCTGCTTCACGTCCGTCCGGCGTAGATGGTGCTGTCCGTTCCGGCTGGGAAGGGAGGGGCACGGGGGCCTGGCCGAGCAGGGGAGATACAGGAAGAGGAGGTAAAAGTGTGCAGCTCCTGAGGTCGGAGCAGCTGAGGCTGCTTCCTCACTGGCCCGGGATGGGCGCTCCGGCACGTGTGCCCCTCACTCGCCCTTGGGTGGTGGTCAGCACCACAGCAAGGTCTTCCTGTTTGTAGCCGTGGTTCCTGCCTGCCTGCTCGGGGTCACACGGTGCTTAGCTCTTTATGTGTGTGACGTTATTCAGTGAAATGGTTCTGCATGGCCTAGAATCCCCTTTCTGCCCCCAGACACTGCATTATTTATTCATTTATGTATTTATTTAATTTTTGGCTGCGTTGGGTCTTCGTTGCTGCCTGTGGGCTGCTCTTCTTTGCTGTGCGTGGGCTTCTCATTGAGGTGGCTTCTCTTTGTTGCGGAGCACAGGCTCTAGGCGCACAGGCTTCAGTAGCTGTGGCACGCGGGCTCAGTAGTTGCAGCACGCGAGCTCAGTAGCTGTGGCTCACAGGCTCTAGAGTGCAGGCTCAGTAGTTGTGGCACATGGGCCTAGCCGCTCCGCGGCATGTGGGATCCTCCCGGACCGGGGCTCCAACCCGTGTCCCCTGCATTGGCAGGCGGATTCTTAACCACTGCGCCACCAGGGAAGTGCCAGCATCCCTTATTTTAAAAACCCAAGTTTATGCTCATTTCTTTGAAGAAACCTAGCAATTCCAGTTTTTCTTTGGCCTCTCGACATTTAACTGACAGTAGCCCATGGCGAGTGGCCCCATCCTTCCCAGGGCAACGGGGTCTCCTGCTTCCTCTGAGTTCCCCCACCCTGCTCGTCGCCATCCCTGGCGCAGGGGCCTGAAGACCGTCAAGGGCTCCCGGCTGCCTGCGTGGCTTTGAGAGCCGGCAAACACCTCCCACAGCCCTGAACTCTCAGGCTGATCCGGGCCTCGAGGGCATCTCTTCTTCCGCCCCGTGACACAGTGAGGGCCAGAGAGGAGAGACCTGCTCTGCGTTACACAGCCAGAGTCCCGGCTATCTCGGTGCTGGAAATGGTCAAGACTGGAGAGAGAGGGAGGCAGGTTCACCCTGCCCTCCCCGCCCCCCGCCTGGCCCAGGCCAGGCATCGATTTCTCCTCCTGTGTCCCCCCGCACCAAGCTGCCAAAGGGTCCATTTAGCTGGAGACGCGGGCAGGGCAGGCGGCCGGCTTGGAGAGCCCGGGTAATTGCCTATAATAAAAGCTCCTAGAGCCTTTGTTCCTGGGAGCGAGTACACAGTTGGGCTTGTGCTCGGAGGCCTGTGTGCACTTGGGAGATGGGGCCCGGAGACCTCGCCTTTCCTTCCTGCTGCCACAGCAGGCCCAGCGAGGCCTCGGCCCCCCAGGAGTCGAGGTGACCCCGGCCTAGCCCGCCCCTGCTCCTCCTCCGACCTCCTCGCTGCCTGGACGCTGGGGTCCGGGCCCCCTGGGCTCTCCCGAGGGTCCAGTGACCTCAGCTGCAGATGGAGCCCCTCGCGTGGGTGCACAGGGCAGCCTGAGGGCAGGACACAGGCCGCGAGCCTGAGTTACCAGGGGTCCCTCCGCCCTGCGGACGCCCTGCGTTCATGGGACTTGGGGACCCTGAAGGGTGACTCCTGGGGGCAACAGGTGGCCCCCTGCCCTCGGGTGCCCCCACCCCTGCCCCTGGCCTAACTTTGCCTGAAGGCCCGCTGCCTGCCAGGGCAAGGGGCACACATATGCCCACTGGGGGGCCGGCCCAGGGTGGGGGGCAGGGCGCCACAGGGGCACGACTGACCTCCAAGGGGAGAGGCTGCAGGCCAGGGCGGCCTCCGCTGTGACTGACCACCGCTCTCTGTCCCGCAGGGCCCAGACCGATCCGGAGCCTGGCCCCCTCCGCCAGGGCAGCTGGGCTGCTGATGGCTACTCCAGCGCCCCCAGCAGGACTGAGGAGAGCCTCTCGTGCGTGGGTAAGTGCTCTGGGGGCGAGACCTCCTCCTGGTGGGGGGCGCCCTTGGCCAGAACTCTCCTCACTGCCCACAGGGGAGAAGTGGCCCCGCTTGACAACCAGGCACCAGCATGTCAGTTGCACTTTGAGCTCGTGCTGTGCTTGATTCAACACAGGGTCGGTCCACCAAACCCAGGAGTACTGCAAGGTCGGGGCAGCAAAGTAGCCAGTGGGCACCCTGCTTATCCAACGCCCAGGGTGGGTGTTGCTGAGGCCGTGACAGAAAGTAACAAGCTAGGAGACTGACGACCCAGAGCCAGGTCCGAGCCCAGCCCAGAGCAGAGGAGGTGCTGGGCACCTGGCAGGCAGTCCAGGGCCCCCTGCCCAACAGCCTGGCATCCGCCCCCTCCCCCAGGACCACTTTTGTTTTTTTTTTTTTTGCGGTACGCGGGCCTCTCACTGCTGTGGCCTCTCCCGCTGCGGAGCACAGGCTCCGGACGTGCAGGCTCAGCGGCCATGGCTCACGGGCCCAGCCGCTCCACGGCATGTGGGATCTTCCCGAACCGGGGCACGAACCCGCATCCCCTGCATCGGCAGGCGGACTCTCAACCACTGCGCCACCAGGGAAGCCCCCCCCAGGACCACTTTTAACCACCCCTCCCCTGCAGGTCACTTCCCTGTGGCCTCCTGTAGTCACATCTGCCCCCAATGCGTGTCATGCCACTAACGCACCTTGGGAAGCAGAATGTGAGACTTGCCAAAAGAACCCCCAGAACTCGACACGGTGGTCTCCCCCGAGGGCAGGGACACGGCCTTTGCCAGGCCACGGCAGGTTCTCAGTGGGGGATCTCTGGATGGAGGGACCGTGAGGGGTGAATGAGTGCCTCATGAGCCAGGGGTTGGGTTCTAAAGGGGCCCGAGTCTAAACTCTTAGCAGGGCTTGGGTGTGTGTGTTGATTTTCTTGCGACATTAAAAAAAATCCCCAGAGGATGGCTGTGGTCACCCCAGAGGTATGTGAGACTCCGGGAACCAGCTCCATCCTTTCGTTCCCAGCAGGGGGGCTTGCCCCAAGACAGGAATGAACTTGCTTTCGGCAAAGCTGAGGTGGTCCACAGGATTTGTCTTACAGCTTCATCTCAGGGCCCTGCTACCAGTGCGCAAAGCTGGGGCTTAGAGCACAGCCTGACCCTGAAGTCACCAGACACCGGTGGTGGCCACTCCTGCCTTCCCTGCAGGGCAGGTGGTCGGGGTCCCTGTTGAGCCCTCTGCCGGCCTGGTCCCCGTCAGTGCTGGGAGCAGCAGCAGCCCCTCTTCCACGGCAAGCCCTCCGGAGGGGCTTCGTGGGGCAGAGACGGGCGTCTAGAAAGTAAGCCACGCGCTTCCACAGCGGTGCAGGCCCAGGGGAAGCAGGGCACTGCAGGGACAGGAGAGGACCTCCGTTCGCTGGCACCAAAAGCCTCTGAGCATCAGGATGCGGTAACCAGGAAACTATGCAAGCTCTATTTTTGCATCTGCAGTGTTGCGAGTGTAATGGCTTCCTTATGTGTGTGCCACATCATTAGGGCCTGATGGCCTCCAACTACCCAGGCGCCCGCTCACCGTCACCATGCCATGAGTGCAGAGAGGAATTTCACACTAACATCCGCGCACGCTGCCCCCGGGAGCACCGGGCTGGTCGGCTGGCAGGACCCCCCTCGCCAGCTAGATGGGAGGTGTCTGGTGGATGGCAGGGGGGGTCCTCTGTTGGGGGCGTGCAGGGCAGCCTTGGAGGTGGGCTTCACGGCGAGAAGAGAGCCCCCTGCCTCCCCCAAGTCTCCCGGGATGCGGGCAAGGCCCCCGCGCCACCTGTACTCCGGCTGTAGCTGTGGTCACGGTGTCCGTCTTGGCCAAGGATACCCCGAGCTCTTTGACAGGTGGAACGGGGAGAGATTTGGGGTCTGCCTGTGCTTTGTGGGGGCGGGGGGCCTGTTCTCTGAGCCCGAGGAAACGAGGAAACGGAGGAGACGAGAGGAAGGGGGGCCGAAAGGAGGGCCTCTCACTTGTTACTTCTCTCATTCAAACAAGAAACCACCAGGGAGCCAGCTTTGTGTAGCAGGAAGAGAATCTCCCATGATGACTTGCCACCAAGCAGGATGCTGGGCATGGCCTTCGTTTGTCCCAGTGTCCGTCCACCGTCCACCGGCGGCTGCCCTGTCCTCCTCTGCCCCGGGCAGTGTAGGGGCAACTGTGCTGGTGCCCTGACCCTCCCCGTGCCCACCCAGCTATGCCAGGGAGAGCCTGGCACTGGTCCCCTGCTGACGCGCCCCTTGGTTGCCGTCAGCACAAACGGTGCCTGGGCCACCGTTGGATCTTAATTTGGAGAGTCGGGAAGCCAGTGCCGATGTCTCCGGCGCCCACGTGTGAGGCCGTGTGCGAGGGACCGGAAGGGTCGCCCCGAGGTCGACACAGGCGTCTTAATCACTTCCACTTCGTGGCGTGTGTGAGCGCTGAGTGGGCAGGGAATGAAGGGACCTTCTCTCATCCTCACACCACGTGTCACCGGGGAACGAGCCCCCTTCACCTGGCCCCCGCCTGGCTTCTCACACGAGGCTGAGGGGCCCGGGAGCTGGCCTCGCGCTGGGCTTGTTTGCATTTCTCCTTATCCCTCTCTGTTATTGAGTCGACTCCATCTTTAAGCCACAATCAAGTTTTCCACGTTGTGTGGGTTTGGGAGAGAAGACTCCAGATCTGGTGTGTCTTCCCAGGGCAGGAGGGAGGCTGGAACTTCCCTTGGGGAGGGTTTGCTCTGGGCCCCCAGATGGCCGCAGGCCCACCAGGCTCTCTCAGGACTGCAGAGGACTTGGGCTCAAAGGTCCTGGGGGTCAAAGCTGAAACGGACTATAGCTTCACCCAAACCCGGCCTCAGTTTCTTTGGGGAGAGAGAGGCCCGGGGAGGGAGGATGGCCTGCTCAGGGCAGTGTGCGTGGTTCGTGACAGCTGAGCTGAAACTGGGACTACTGCCTCTGACTCCCCAGATGCAGGGAGGACCAAATGCTGATGACAACTACTATTTATTGAGCACTTACTGTGTGCAAGGCACGGCACCAGGCTCAAAGCCCTTTGTAAGCACGTTACACATGCTCTGAGGCGGAAGCATTGCTCTGCTGTAGAGGAGTGAGCTTGGCTCAGAGAGGTTATGCAGACAACTTGTCTGAGGATGCACAGCGCTAGGATTGGAGTCCAGGTCACCCTCTTCCGGGGTCACTCCTGCCTTCCCGTCTGCTGCCGGTTGCATGATTCAAGCTCAGCTGGGTCTACCTCACTTCTGCCAGGTGGCGGGAAGGGGACGGGCCGGTGAGCCAGTCCCCGGGAGCCAGTCCCCACCACCACCTCCCCCGACCTGAGCCAAGCCCGGGATGCCACTGCCTCTGCCTCCCAAGCCTGTGTCCTTCATGCTGCATTCACACCGCCCCCCTCCCGACCCCGCTTCACGTTTCCACCCTCTGGGAAGTTTCGGGCTGAGCCGGGCCTGTGTCCCAGCCATCCGTGGAGAGAGGACGCACAGACAATTGACTAGAAAACACGGCCCAAGCTCTGGGCAGGCGGTATGAGCTGTGTTCTCAGGGCTCATGCGGGTCAGGGCCACTGTAGGGCTGGAGGGGCATAGAGCTCGGGGATAAACAGAGTAGGCGTCTGCGATGGAGCAGCCTTCCAGGACCTGGGACCGGAGGTAATCGTAACACTGAATGGCAGTGCCGGCTCTACGGGGCTTCCTCCGAACCAGGCGCTGCGCTACACGCCTCCACTCCTTCCAACAACTGGGCGAGGTGGGGACCCACACCCTTGCTTGGAGTCGCGGCCTTGCTGCTTGCTGGCTGTGCAGGCTTGGCTGGTTCCTAGTCTCTCTATGCCTGTGTCGTGACACCCACACCTTCTTCCGAGAGTTTTGTGGGGATAACATGCACCCGTACGAGCAAAGTGCTGAGAAGCTTTGCCCGGCACACGGGAGCCACTCAGCGCATGCTGAGCATGACCTGCTGCTGCCCTGGGGTGGGGAGAGGGCCATTCCTAATGTGCCCACCTTAACAGGTGACGGGAGGGTAGGTGACATCCCAAGGTGGTCCAGCCAGGATTGGAGCCCAGCTTCAGAGGTCACACTCTGGGCCATGCCTGCCATGACCTCCCTGCGGGCAGGGGACACGTCCCAGGTCCTGGGCACCGAGGGAGGCCGGGGAGGCTGTGAGATGACCAGTGAGACGGGCCTGGCTCGGGGAGGGCCGCAGAGGGAGAGGCCAGGTAGTGAGGTCATCCAGGGTAGCCTGCTGAGCGGGCTGTGGTACCTAAAAACTGGAGGCATCTGGATTGTTTCTTTGGAGGAGGGGAGGGGGAGGGGGAGCCTGGGGGACTTCTCACGTCATCAGCATTTGGCTGGGAATGGGGCTCACCTCCAGGCAGTGGATTCGGCCCATTTTAGTGGAGGGTCAAAAATAGCAGAGGCATGGGCTTCCCTGGTGGCGCAGTGGTTGGGAGTCCGCCTGCCGATGCAGGGGACACGGGTTCGTGCCCTGGTCTGGGAAGATCCCACATGCCGTGGAGCGGCTGGGCCCGTGAGCCATGGCCGCTGAGCCTGCGCGTCCGGAGCCCGTGCTCCACAACAGGAGAGGCCACAACACTGAGAGGCCCGCATATAGCAAAAAAAAAAAAAAAAAAATAGCAGAGGCTGGGCGGCCCAGATCCCCCGGGACTACCACCCACGAGCGCTCGAAAAGCAATACACAGGGTTGGCAGGGCCTAGCTTCCCTGCTTCCTGTTCCGCCCAGGAACACAGGGCCCCTGTGTTGCCCAACTCCAGAGAATTATACCCATTCACCAAATTTTTATCCAGCGCCGACTACATGTCAGGCACTCCTCTAGACACCTGGGTACATCCAGGGACAAAGTAGGCACAGACTTTGCCCAGTGGAGCTTCTGTGGCTGTCGAGCTGTGCAGTGTTCAGCCTGTGCAACTGTACATGAGCTGCACAGAGGCCCCGTGGTGGAGAAGCCCCAGCTCTGGAGTATGCGTGCATCCCAGTGAGCAAGGGCAGAGCTCTGGCTTCGGGACTCCCCCTGAGAATGTGAGCAGCGGCCACCTTCAGTGCTGGGAAAGCTGGGGTCTTTGATGCTGGGAAGGATGGTGGGAGGGAAGGTAATAAACATCCCCTGTGGCTTTCCTGGAGCTGCACCCCTGTGTTCCATGCCTGTCTGTCCTGGACTCAGCTCCTCCCTGCAGGGCTTTGAGATTCAACTCTCTGGCCTCAGATGAACTGGGAATCTCTCCAAATCAGACCGCCCCATACAACTTCGGGGCAGTTATCGAGGGAGCCGGGGTCGCGGGGCAGCTAGAAGTCTCAGCCACGGGAGGAGCTGTTTGCTAGACTCCCACCACTGTCCCTCTGTGACCGGTGGAGAGACCTCACCTCCAGGGTTGCCCTTAAAGACTTGGCTTCACAAGGCTTTGCCCCCTCCCCGCGGGCAAAGGTGGGCCCGTCCTTTCCTAACTTCTGGGGAGGCCCAGGCAGGTGGAGAGCACCCTCCAAGCCAGTGACATGCAAGTCTTCAGTCCGCCCTGGGCACCACTGAATGGGCAGAAATGGGCGCAGAGCATCCCTGCCCACAGCTCCCCCACCCCTGTGATGATAGGATTAGGGTCCCCGCTGAGAGACCCCCCCCCAAGAAGATGCCCAGCAGCTCACCCAGAAGGAGCTCTGGGAGACGCAGTGGAGAGTGAGGGGACACGGACGCAGGGACCAGGAGGATTAAGCTGAGAATCCCCCCGGTCATAATATTCATCCACACGAGTCCTCTAAGAGGCAGCCCGAATCAAAACCCTGCCTTCCTATGTATGTCTCCTGGGTTATGGTGTCGGGAGCTTCAGAGGCAGCTGAAGATAGTTAAAGGGTCTGGGCAGCAGGAGGGTGGGTGGCCGTGGGGTCGCCCAAGCCCTGGGGGCAGGGAGAGCAGAGAAGCACCTAGCTGTCCCTTCTCTCAAAGGGCGGGAGGGAAGCCAGCAGGTTCTGGGGGGAGAATGGCTGAGGTCAGAGAGGGAAGGGACTTCCAGCAGGAGGGAGGCCCAGGCCCAGGGGCAGTGGAGCCCGGCGGCCCAGGTTCACAGTCCAGGGCAGGAGCTGGACCCTGTGAGCTCCTGCATCCTTCTCGCCTGGGAGGCTGGGGCTCGGCAGAGCTTGCGGGCGTGTGCAGCGGGGAGCAGCGGAGGGAAGCGTCTGGGGCTGGGGTCAGGCTGTAGGGAGGTGGACTCCTCAGCCCGCACCAGTAGGTATTCTGGGCATCTGCGGGGCAGTTTGTAAGTGAATAGTCCCTTAATGTTCATTGAGACAGGAGCCATGGCATTCTTCTGTTACGTTTAATGCCTTGTTTAAAAACCTAACAAAACTCTAATAAAACACAGAGGTGCCATCTGAGCAGCCACCGGATGGGAGTGTATCTCCAGGTAGGAAGAGGCCAGGTTCGTTAACTCAGCCGGCCCAGCCCTCCCTGGCCCAGGTGGGCAGAGCTTTCTCCTTCCTCTTAGAGCTGTCCTTAATTTTTTGGCATCAAGGACCTCTTTCAGAAGCTGGTGGACACTCAATCCGCCTCCCAGACAAATGGACGTATTCACAACACAAAACCTGCATTTGATGGTTGCTTTTATGGGCCTTCTGTATCTGGTCTGTGAACCCAGACTAAGAAATTCTGCTCTGCAGCAGTGATATCACAGGGCTGGCCAGACAACCTGGGTTTGGGCCTTGTGTTTTTCCTCATCTGGCTTTTGGGTTTCTTGGCCCACAGCAAGGTAACAGGATTGATTACAAACGGACCAGTTCTGCCCTAAAGCAGAAAACGGAGTGAGATTGTCTTTGAGCTTCCTCTGACCTTAGAACAGCCAATCCTGCACGGACGGGTCAGAGTGGACCGTAGGTTCGCCTGCATCAGAGGACACATACCCATACAGGCAGTTCACGGGTCTCCATCCCCCATGACGCAGGGCACAGCCAGCACACGCTGCCCTCCCCCTGCCCTGGCTAGAGTTCCTGCCCGCCACCCCCCACCTCTCAGGCGTGCGGTTGCCATGACAACCGATGGCTGATCCTGGTCTCAGGATGGTGTATCTGGGCCTTGCAGAGCTCCTCTGAGGCCCAGTATGCAGTGGACGGCCCAGCAGGTGTGTGGGCACGGTTGCCATGGCAGCATACAAGCCAAGCCCATGTGGGAAACATCCAGACTTCTTACCCTGGTCTCTGCATTAGCCGGGAGCGGGAGGTCTCAGGAGGACTCAGCCCGAGTCCTCTGGGTCAGGGGCTTCCTCCTGCCTCTCCCCGCTGGAAGCCCACCTCCACCCCGACCTGACGTCTTCCTGACCAGCTGAAGTGCAGAGAATGGGGGCATTCTCTTAAGGCCACATAGCGAGTCCTGAAGAGAGCCCGAGACCCCCAAGACTCGGGAATAAGGAAGTTCCCAAGGGGTCCTGGATGTGTTAGGGCTGCCAGGTCCCCTGCAAGTGACAAGGATCTCAGGACAGAGGTCCCGAGGCTGAGCCATGAAGGGCCCATGGTGCTGTGGACAAGCAGCTGGGTCCACAGGAGGAATCCTCCACCCTGTCCTCCACCCCCAGGATTCTGCAGGCCAGTCCGAGTGTGACTGCAGTCCTGGACCCAGGCAGACTCCAGGTGTGGTGGGCATCCGGGCTCCAGGAAGCTCCTGGCTGGATAGGTGGTCCTTCCCAGTCCCCACACCCCCTCCAGGAACCAGGCCTCCTTTTTGGGCTCACGTGCAATTATTCAGCAAGTCCCAAGAAACAGCAGGAACTTGTGGGAAGCTGTGAGAGACCCGAAGATCTGTGTTCAAATTCTTATCCCACCGGCAGCCTGCTGGGTGACCTTGGGCAAGCGTACTTCTCTGTAAAATGAAGATAATGATAGTCCCCGCTTCAGAGGGTTTGATGAAACAGTGCAAGTGACAGGTCTAAGAGGGTCCCTGGCAATAGCAGGTGCTTAGTGGCGGTTAAGACCCCCTGCCCCGCGGCTCCACAAGCATCAGTGAGCCCTTCTTAACTGCTCCATGTAGGGAGACGTCATAGTCAGCCCAGGCTGCTTTAACAAAGGTACCGTAGACCAGGCGGCTGAAACAACAGAAATGTATTCCTCACGGTTCTGGAGTCTGGGAAGTCCAAGGTCAAGGTGCCAGCCATTTCAATTCCTGGTGAGAGCTCTCTTCTTGTCTTGTAGACAACCGTCTTCTCGCTGTGTCCGCACCTGGCTCAGAGGAAGCAAGCGCCCTGGCGCCTCTTCTTATAAGGGCACTAATCCCATTGCCAGTTCTCTGCCCTTGTGACCTAATTACCGCCCAAATGCCCTATCTCCAAATACCACCACGCTGGGGATTAGAGTTTCGGTCTATGAATTTGGGGGGGGGATACCAACATGCAGTCTATAATGGGGGGCTTACAATTTAGCTAGAGGGGGAGCATCTCTCCCTAGGATACAGCTGGGCAGAATTTGACCACGTGGCACCCTGACTGTAATCGGTAGAGAGGAAAGTTCAAGATCAGTGTGGGATGTAGTCAGAGAAGGCTTCCTAGAGAAGGCGGCCCCAGGCTGGGCCTTGAAGGGTGAACTGGACTTGAATTCATAGAAGAGAAGGCATCGGGGAGAAGGTTAGACACAGCCAAGGTACAGGCGTGGGATTTGGCCTGGACCGGAGGGTGGGTGGGAGAGCATCAGACAGCAAGGCTCCCGGGGGCGGGGGAGGGAGGCCGAGTGCTGTGTGTGGGTCAGCACTGGCCTCTGTGGCTGCTGATACCAGAGGCTGGGGGACAGTCCTTCCCTGGGGAGCCCCCCAGCTCACCTCCGCCCGCCATCACGGAGTTCTGGCTTGAAATGGAGAAGGAAGGCGTCAGCACTCAGGGGTCCTGGGCGGGGTGCTTAGAAGAGGAGCAGGAACCCAGTGCCTTGCTGTGCACGCCCGGGCTCCCCTGCCGAGGGACGGAGGTCCCGTGTTCTAGCCTGGGGGTCAGGATGCTTGGGGGCGTTAGGGAGCCGCAGCCCAGCCCTAAATCGGACCTCACCTCCCGGGTCTGAGGCCCTCCGGCCACAGTCCCCACTCCCTGTGGGGCTGCACACCCAGAGCACCCAGCCTCTGAGCAGAGGGCCTACATCCTCGCAGCTTGGGAGAGCCCTGCCCTCCAGCTGGGGACACTGGGCTTCAGGCTCAGGCCCTGTGTCCTCCCTGGGCTCGTCTCGGCCCCCCTACTTCACAGGATGGGCAGGCTCACTCCCGTCCTGTTGGCATGGAGGCTCAGGGCAGATGCGTCCAGGCTGCTGTGAGCTCCCAGGAACGTGGGCTGGAGTTAGACTTCCTCAGCATCCTCAGCCTCCCGGAAGTGCTCCCTGAGACGCTGGGCCAGAAGGCAGACTGGGGCCCACGGTCCCTGGCTCCACTCCCAGCCTTGGGTTTGCTGGGCCTCATTTTCCCCAACACAGGCGGACAGCAAATCTCTTCTGGGCCCACACTCCTGACCTTGCAGCCCAGAGGAAAAACCCCCAACCCTGAAGCTTAGGGAGACTCCTGGGACCAGAAAGGCTGAGCCAGGGCCCTGCAGAGTCCACAGAAACGTCTCAGCTACCAAGGCCCTGGAAAGCAAAGGCTGGGAGGAAGCAAGAGGATCAGTCTGGGAGGGCTTCCTGGATGAGGTGCAAGCCAGCTGGTACATCCATGCTGGACCACTGTGTCCACCGGCTCTTCTCCTCCAGGTGGCCCGGGAGGGCGGGGCTCACGTTCCTGGTGGGACTGCTAGGTGCGCGAGGGAACGTGAGGACTTCTTGCCCATTCTCGCCCTGTCCCCCAGAGGTGTGCAGGGCAGAGATGGGGGAGGAGAGGGTCTCAGCTGTGACCTGTCCCAAGGTCACAAGAACTGGAGCTTCCTCAAAGGGGCAGAGAGAGGGTCTGCCGCCTCCCCGCGGCCCAGGGCTGTAGGGTAGGGAGGGAAGATGTGGCTGGGACGCTGTCCCCGGGCCTGGCTGCCACTGGGCACCAGCTGCGCTCTCACCACGGGTACCGAGAGGTCACTGCTGTTTACAGTCCCCACACATCTGCTCTGAGTCTCGCATTCATTCATCCCATCAATCGTCATTCATCGGATATTTCTGAGAGCCCACTGTGTGCAGAGCCGTGCTGGGTTCTGGGAAAAGTTCATCGTCTGTCGGCCAACCAAGGGTGGGTCCTTGGGAATCACAGAGGAGTGGATAAAGAATGTGGGCTGGATGCCAGGAAATGATTGCATTGGCTGCGGTAAGCGTGTGGGTGGGTCAGGAGAGACATCGCACAGGAGGGCCCTTTGGCCTTGAGAAGGGCCGGGAGAAACAGAGGGTCTAATCCTCTTTCCACGCCAGCACCTCAAGTCTTCCCGACCTTGACCGACAGAACTGTCCAGGCCCCAGTCCTTGGGATAGTCTTGACCCCTCTCTTTCCCAAAGACCCACATCTGGTCCATCAGCAAACCCTAATGGCTTCCAAAGATGCCCAGAGCTGACCATTCCTCACCACCGCCCAAGTCACCACCAGTTCCAAGCCGCCGTCATCTCTCACCTTGATTTCTGCAGTCTGCCCAGGAGCCCCGCCCAGCAGCCAAGGGACCCTTCCCAGGGGGAGCCAGGCTGTGCCTGTCCTCTGCTCCAAGCCTGCCGGGGGGGGGCTCCCATCTCACTGAGTGAAAGGCCAAGCGAGGACCTCTGAGGCCTCCGCACACTGGCCTCCATCGCATCCTGACCTCACTGCCTGCCGCCGGCCCGTCTTTTCTCTCTAGTGGATGTGCCTCTGATCTTGCGATTCTCCAAACACACCAGGCACACCCTGCTTCAGGGCTTTGCCTGGGCTGTTCCCTCTGCCTGGAAACCTCTTCCCCAGATATCCATAGAGATTGTCCCCCCTCTTCTTCAGATCTTTACTCCAATGGACCTTCTCAGTAAAGCCTTCCTTGGTCACCAAATCAGATAGTCACCCCCTGCCCACAGCTGCTTCACATTCCCCTTCCTGCTTTGTCCTTTCTCCTTAGCACTTCTCAGGAGCTGACGTTTCTGTCTATTGCCTGTCCCTCCCATTGGACTGGACGTCCCATGAGGACAAGAGCTTTTGTCTGTCCCGTTCTCTGCTGCACCCGCGGCACCTGTCAGAGCTCGGTGTGGAGGCGCTGAGCAGATGTGAGCACCGGGAGGCTGGCCGTCCAGCTGCAGACGAGACGCCACTCGGGCATCAGCCACCTCCGCAGCCTCCAGCCTGGCCTCGTGCATGTTTCGGGTGCTCAAGAAGTCCCTGCTGAGAGGTGGAAGGACATGGGGGGGTGGGTGACATGGAAGAGAAAAGGGCAGAAGGAAGCGGTCATCAGTGGCTGGAGGGCTTTCCACAAAGGTGGAGGTGTCGGGAGGTGACGGAGGACCTCATCACAGGGGTCAGGTGGGGACACCCTAAAGAAGGTGCCCAGGGTGGGTGGGCTAGTGCCCAGCCCCTGCTCTCCAGATCCTGACTGTGGGCATAGAAATCAAGAGAACCCTCCTCTCTTCTCTGCTCTGCCCTTAGCCCTCGAGGGAACCAAGTGTGGACTCACCTGCCCACTCCCCCAGCCTCAGATGCCACCTTCTCCCAAGGTCACCTTTCAAGGTCAACCAGGTGGGGGCAGCCTAGCCCCGCTTCCCAACTTCTCCTCTCTTCCTCACTCCCCACCCCCAGAAATCCTCTCTCAAACCCAGGGGCAGATCCCAGAATGCCCTCTCACAACCAGGGCTACACCCGTTTCCAGTCATGGGCGGGGGATGGAACATCACACTGCATGCCTGTCCTTGGCCGTGTGCCTGTATCTTCATTCCTCAAGTTGTTTTAAGTTATCGGTCAACAGATGTGGTCAAATCGCTCATCCCACGCCCACTGCAGAGACTGCCAATGCCTTTGGAGAGAGAGGAGTGGGGTGATGAACAGTTTCGGGGGGCTGGAGATTGGGGACTTTCATGATTCCAAACCAGCCTCCTTCCCGAGTCCCCTCTGGAGCCCGGGCAGGGTCCAGTCCCCGCCACAGGCCACTGCATCATCAGCACCCACTCCCTGCCCAGCCGGGCCTCTGCCTCAGCACACAGACCCTCGCCTTCTCTCTTCATTGGACCCTCCCGGCCAGGCGGTCCTGCAGAGTGGGGAGAGGGGACGGGGCAGGGTGGGAGGGGCTCCAGTCTGGGATTGGGGGTGCTGTGACGGGGCAGGATCCTCTCTTTTTAGGAATCACTTGAGGAAGCATATATTGGCTTTATCGACTGATGCTGGAATGGCTGTTGCCACGGCAGCTGAGTGCTCCCACTGCAGTAGAGGATGGTGGGAAACTCAGGGGATGTGAAGGGAATAAAGAGAGCCGCCAGATAGAGGGAGAGGCCTGTCTGGGGAGCGTCTATAAGTTCCAGGATGCCAAGATGACGATCTAAAGGGACCACCCCGTGATCACAGCAAGACCCTTTAGAGAGGGACAGCGGGAAGGTGAGCAGTACCGGGTGGACAGAGGGAGGAGCGGTCCTCATGGGGATCAGCACTGCATCAGCTCAGGCGGTGAGCATGGAAGGTGTTTTCTGTCTCATAAATCGACAGGTGGTGTTTCATGCAGAGGTAGGATGGAGGGGGTCTGGTGCCTGTCTTCTGGAAAACCCTCTTTTCTAGAAGGAGGCAAAATTTCAGGAGCCGTTTATTGAAGGAAGGGGACGGGCATGGGGTTTGGGGCATGTGATATCCCTCGAGAGGAGACACAGGGCAATAAAGAGAGGGGGCAGGGACCAGGCTGAAACACAGGAGCCGATGAGGGGGTAAGATCACCAGGAAGGAAGGAGGATCAGGTCCGGGGCAGTGGGCATCCAGGGACCAGGAAGCGCAAGTGGACAGCGCAACAGGTGGGGTAGTGTCAGAGCAACTCCAGGGACTGACGTGGGAGGAGGGAACCTACAGACGTGGGTACCAGAGACCGAGGGGCCGGACGAGGCGCCGGACCTTGTCTACAGCAGCGCGCACTGGCTGGGATGGACCACAGCGCAAATCATGCTCTTTGGCCAGATGGCAGCCAGTTCATTTCTCCTTGTCTGCTAAGGAGGAGATTGAATTTATGTGCAGGAGGAGAACATACACACAGCAAGCAAACTACTGTAACCTGGTACATTAGGGAACAAGTGTCCCCAGACTCTCAGCTGCTCTTTTTAGGAATGGTGAGATTCCCTCGTGATTGAATTAGCTGTGTCTTGTGCAAACTGGAGGAGACCCCTGAGTAAGGATGAGGACTTCAGAAGCGATCGTGATTTCATGAAAAGCGGCCTGTGTTGGGGGCAGGAGCGCATGATCACCCAGACCTTTGGCACCGACGATGGGACTGGATCCCCTCCTCGAGCTGGGATCTTGTGTCTGGGCTTAAGCATGAGTGTCTCGTGTGTGCCCAGAGGGAAGATTTCCTGATTGGCCTCCTCCTTTGGGCACTCCCTGTGCCCGGACCAAGTTCTGGCATGAAGCCACTTAAGCCCCTTTACCCATCCTATTGCTTCTCACTCCCTATCTGAAATCGCGATCCCAGTCCACCCCTGAGTCTCCTAAGTGCTGGACACAGGCCCAGAGGCCAGTCTGCATTGTGCCCTCTGCCAGGGGACCTTCTAGTGAACTTGCACTCACTGCCCCTGCCCCTGCCCCCGTCCCCCCCCCCACCCCGGTTTGAACCCTTCCCTATTTATACTGCTTCCTACTCCAGGAAGCCTCTGAGATTTCCTCCACCTATTCTCCCACCTGCCAGCACGACCTCTTACTGCTATGCTCATATGTATTGGGGACCTCCTAAGTAAGTGCCAGACCCTGGGGTTACAGCATCGGTGAGACAGCCAGGAGCTCTCTTCTCCGGGGTTGGGAGTCTCCCCCTCGTCATTCCTGTAATCAGTATACGCCCACCTCCGTCTGTCTGCCTGCAGTGAATGTGGTGATGTGCTTGACATTGCTGTTTCCCATGAAAATGAGTATTATTTTCCCAGGTCTTGTACTGTTACCTTCCATATCCTGCCAGACACTGAGTTCCCTGAGGGCAGAATCGCCATCTTTCCCTGTTTCTCCAATGCCCAGCCAAGGGTCCACGTTTCTTACCAAACACCCCTCTGCCTGAGAAGTCTGTGCTCAGTACTGTGGTCAGTGCATCCTCTCTGCCGTGACACCTGGACTTGCAGACTTTATAGTGTCTCAGTCCAGGCCTGGGATGATGGAAGACAGAGTCCTGGGGACAGGACCCAGGAGCCATGCAGGGAGCAGGCCCGGAGCACAGCCCTCAGGCATCCAAATCCACGTTACCAACACAGGGGCAGCATCTGCTCCACCAAGGTGCTGACACAGCTCCATCCCTGAGAGCGTGGGTGCTGGTGGGGGAGACGGACACAGCCACAAATGCCTCTCACGCCAGGCAGGCTGTGATGAGCGCTAGCAGAGTGCATGAAGCAGGAGACTCCAATTCTAGGGTGAAGGGGGGCCTGGGGCTAGAGAGATGGAGGTTGGGGATGAGGTGGGCAGGTATCCGATGGCTAGTGCTTTCTGGCAAAGAGTTCCAGGGCTGGGCCTTCCCCAGTGTGTGGCTCCGCCGGGGCCCACTCCTGCCTTTCTTCTGTCCCTCACTTTCTTGCCAGAGGACCGTTTTGCTTAGGCAACTTGGCCCTGACCTGGGAGGCCGTGGAGAATGGGCAGTGTCGCCCTCTACTGAGGGACAGCCCCTTGCAAACGGCTGCCTGCTCCGTCAGCCTCTAGCCTCCAGTCCCCGCTCCACCCCATCTCTCTTCCCTGGGCCCGGGGGGCAGGGAAGGGAGAAGGGCTACAGGACAATGTCTCCTTTAAGTGCTCCGCAGGCTCCACTGTAGATCTGGCAGGCAAGGGGCCAGTGCTCGGCTTCCTCCTGATGCCCTGGGTTTGACAAAGCGCTTTGCAGGTCCAAAGTCCCTTTAGCTCTGAAGCTGGTACTGTAACCACCGTGAGAGAAGACAGAGGGGGTGTGTGTGCAGTGACTTTGACAAGGTCATACAGTCCACCGGGAACCCAGTCTCCGGATCCCGAGAGTCAGGCCTTGCCTCCAGCGCCCTGAGGCCCCTGCCCAGTCAACCCTGGGCCCCGTCTTTCCAAGCCACCCTCGTCCACCCCCTGCCCCCGTCCTCCGGAGGCATCCTGCACTTCGGGAGGGCAGCCTGGAGCCTCAGAGACTGAAGGCAAGTGGGGGGCCGGGAGTTTCCCGGGCGACCTGGATATTGTCTCTCCACGTCCGCCGCATCTCCCCCCAGGCCCCACGAGCCCACTCTCCCTCCGCGTCCCGAGCCGCCCAGTCTCAGCCCCTTTTACCCGCACTCCCACACCAGCTCAACGGAACCTTTCCACCGCCCCCCCCACCTCCGGGCGCGGCAGGGGGCAACCCGTGCCCCGGAACCTGCCCGCCTCGGCGGGGAAAGCGAGAAGACCGGGTCGAATCCTTCATCTCCCCCTACCCTCTACTCATCCGCCCCTGGCTCTCGGCTGCAGATACCACCCCCTCTCGAGCCAGAAATAGACTCTCTCCCCCACCTCCCGGCGCTCGCGCACACCCCTCCCCCCCACTCCCGGCGCTCGCGCACACCCCTCCCCCCCACCTCCCGGCGCTCGCGCACACCCCTCCCCTTCTCCTTCGGCTCCTCCGCCTCCCCCCTCCTTCCTGCGCTCCGAGCCGCAGCCCGCAGCCTCCGCTCCCGCTGGCGGGCGGCGCGCGACCCACGGGACCCACCGGCCGGCGGGCGGGGGACCGGGTCCCGGCGCCGGGCAGCTCCGAGCGCCGGGCAGCTGCGGGGCTTGCGTTCTTCTTTGATTGATTTTAAGATTTTGATTTGTATTTTCCCCGCCCCGCCCCTTTTCCTCCGACCCCGCCCCATCGCTCCACGGCTTCCCCGCTCCTTCCCTTTCCCCGGCTTCCTTCTTCGCGTTTCTTTCCCCTGCGCCTCGGCTCGCCTCCTCCCCGCTCCCTCGCTCCCTCCTCCTTCCTCTCCCCTTCCTCCTCGGTTTCTTCCGTCCTTTCTCTCCCCTCCCCTCCCTCCCCCGCCTCCTCCTCCCTGCGCGCTCCCCCCCCCACCCCGCCCCCGGTGCCTGCAGACGCGCGGATCGTCCATGCGCTCCTTGCGGGCAGAATGCTGGGCGGCAGCGTCAAGAGCGTGCAGCCCGAGGTGGAGCAGAGCGGCGGCGGCGGCGACGAGGGCGCGGACGAGCCTCGGGGCGCGGGCAGGAAGGCGGCGGCGGACGGCAGAGGCATGCTGCCCAAGCGCGCCAAGGCGCCGGGCGGCGGCGGCATGGCCAAGGCCAGCGCGGCGGAGCTCAAGGTCTTCAAGTCCGGCAGCGTGGACGGCCGAGTCCCCGGCGGGCCGCCCGCCTCCAACCTGCGCAAGCAGAAGTCGCTTACCAACCTCTCGTTCCTCACGGACTCTGAGAAGAAGATGCAGCTATACGAGCCCGAGTGGAGCGACGACATGGCCAAGGCGCCCAAGGGCTTAGGCAAGGCGGGCCCCAAAGGCCGCGAGGCTCCGCTGATGTCCAAGACGCTGTCCAAGTCCGAGCACTCGCTCTTCCAGGCCAAGGGCGGCCCGGCGGGCGGCGCCAAGACCCCCCTGGCCCCGCTCGCCCCCAGCTTGGGGAAGCCGAGCCGGATCCCGCGCGGCCCCTACGCCGAGGTCAAGCCGCTCAGCAAGGCTCCCGAGGCGGCCGTGAGCGACGACGGCAAGTCGGACGACGAGCTGCTCTCCAGCAAAGCCAAGGCGCAGAAGGGCTCCGGGCCCGCGCCCCCCGCCAAGGGCCAGGAGGAGCGCGCCTTCCTCAAGGTGGACCCCGAGCTCGTGGTGACCGTGCTGGGAGACCTGGAGCAGCTGCTCTTCAGCCAAGTGCTGGGTGAGTCCTGCCTTCCCGCCCCACCCCGGCCTTTCCCCTCGTCCGCTGCCAGGGAAGGTGTGGGGACAGCGGCGGGGCTCTCTAGACCCCGGCTCGGGCTATGCGGGGACACTGCGCCCAGATGTACAGGGCTGGCCCATCCCCAGGTGCATATGGCTGAAGTGCGCCTTGGGAGAGATGTCCCCAGGCTGGGGCTCTGCTCTGGCCTGCCGGAGGTGAGGCTGGACAATGGGGTGGGGGGCTTAGCTCTTCAGAAATAGAGCCCATCAGCTTCCTGGGATCTTAAAGTCTAGAATCTTAATACGGCAAAACCTGGGGGGCTGGTGGTGACCTCTGCCGTGTGTGCTCTGTGCTGGGCAATTGCCGGGGAGCGGCCGGCGGGAGCCGACCTAGAGCACGGATGTGGGGAAAGCAGCTGTGAGGGCTGTTTGGCCGCGGAGCACAGCTGAGGCTCCGCGTCCTCTGTGGATCCCCGGTGGGAGCACGAGTCGGATTTCCCGGGTATGGGCTCCGGCAAGGAGACACGACAGGGGCCTGGGGGCAGGCGGGCAGCCAGCTGCCCGCATCTGGACGCGTGTCCTGTACCTCGGCCCCGGCCCCAGGCCTCGGCGAAACCCCTACCCCACCCCCCACCCCCAGGTTTTTAGGGCGTGTGGAAGGGTCTGGGCTTTCGCGCGGAGACTCCTGGTTGACTGGGAAGCCTTTGCCATTTGGCTAATGGAAGCCGAGCGGGCGGGAAGGGAGGAACAAAGCTCGCTCGGGCGGAGGAAGCGCAGAGAGCTGCCCCATTGTTCTCCGAGCCTGAAGAGCCTAAGCAAAAAACCCGGAGCGGGCCCGGAACTGCGCTTGCTTTCCCCGGGGACCCTGTGCCCTGAGAGGGAGGGACCCGGGATGCGCGGGACGCAAGGCCGCTGCGCCTCGGGAGCCGGCGCGGGCCGTGCCGGGGCCACGAGAGGACAGCGGCGAGGCCCGGAGCCGGGCGGCCGCCGTGGCTCCGCGGACTTGTTGCGGTGGCGGGGATGTGGGTCCTCCGGCGCCGAGGGACCCGAGCTTCCCGGGTACCAGGCGGGCTGCCAGCCCCGCTGGGGGCTGGGAAGGGGCGTGTCCGTGCGCGTGTGAGGGGCGGGACCGACGCGGGCTGCGGTCCGAGTGACGGGCAGGACGAGGTGGGGCGCGTGGGAATGGGGGGTGAGGTGCTCGCCTGGCGGCCTGGAGAAGGCAGCGCTGGGAAGACGGGTTCGACCTACCGCGACCTTCCCGGGACCCCCAGGCCCCGTGTGGGCCAGGACGAGGGACCCCCGAGCAGGGCAGGGATTTGGAGCTTTGGATTCAGAGGCTCACAGAGGAGGCCGCATATGGGCTCTGCAGGGGCAATCGGGGGGCTGGACAAGGGCAAAGAGGGGGGGCGCAGCGACCTGAAGGCCCGGCCTCCGCAGGCAGGGACCCGTGGGGATGAGGGTGGGGGCAGAAGCCGAGGGGCAGCCTCCCCTCCCCCTCCCCCTCCCCCACCCTCCCCCCTCCCCCCCTGTGCCGAGTGCTGCCTCCAAGGAGCTTACAGTCTAACGGGGTGAAACAGACAGTAAAGGAGAAAAGAAAGAAAGTAATTGCAGGCACCAAGGAAGGCTTTGGAGAAAATGGGGGCGGGGCCTGCTTAGGCCCCTCTAAGGAGGTGGTACTGAGCTGTGACTGAGGCCAGGGGAGGTGCAGGGGCAGGCGGGGAGAACACTCCCTGCAGGGCTGAGAGGGGGTGGGGTGGGATAGGGGAGAGGAAGGCGGGGGCTGTCCCTGGGGGCAGCGGAGGGAGTGTCAGCGACACAGAAGAGCAGAGGGCACAGCCCCCTTTCAAGGTCAGGGCTTCCCCAGTCCTGCAGTCTCTGCACTGCCCCAGGACCTAGCTGCCTGGCTGAAGCCCTCTTAGTTGCATCTCAAGAGGCAGGGACCACAGAAACCTCGGCAGATAGTCGTAGAGCTGGTGGGCGGGGGGAGAGGCTTTGCGGTAACGCCCACTCAGCACTTGTCATGTCTCAAAGCGCTCCTGGGAGTGAGGGGAGAACACGCCCCATTTCCCAGGCGGTCCGGAAATGCAGGGTCAGAGCCTCGAGGGGCTTGGAGTCTTCCCTGAGCCAATGATGGGAAGGCAGATTCTGCACGGCTGTCCTGATTGCTAAGTGATTGCTAAGTCGCAGCTCTGTGTAGGGGACCTGATTGAGGGAGGGGAGTCAGCGGGCAAAGAGGGACCTGACCGAGCTGGTGTGTGCTGGGCATGGGTCACCAGACCGGCCCTGATGACCCCACGGCGGAGCTGTTGCGGGGAGAGGCGTGGAAAGTCTGGTGAACGTGCTGGACTGACCCCAGGCGGGGCTGGCCCCAGGAGGGCAGTGCGGGGGCCTTGAAGGGTGGAGCAGGGAGGGCAGGGGAGGAGGAGGGAGAAGGTGACGGCCAGGGAGAGCCCCTCTCCTGTGTGGAGTCGGGGAACAGGAGAACCCATGAAGGTGTCCGGGTCGTCGGGACCCTCCCTGGAGAGCAGGGTGGCCCCTGGGGAGACGAGTGGACGCCTCTGCCTCCGGATGATGGTGAAGGACGCAGGATCTACACCCGTGAGGCTCCAAGTCAGGACACGCTTACTCCCTGGGACCATCTCAGACCCCGGAAGCTGCCCAGCCCCGGTTGCTGGAGGGAGAGGGCGTGAGGCAGCCCCGAATAAGTGCCTTTCTGGAATGAAAGGGAATGAAAGCTGATCACCGCTTGCCAGAAATCAGCTGGGGCCCAGATGGTCCAGGCAGGCGCCTTGCCCTTCCCTCGCTGTGGAAGCTGCCAAAGAACTAGGGTCCCACTGGGAAACCCTAGAAACTTGGAAGACTGAGGGGTGAGCGTCCAGGGAAGGGGGCCTGTCTCAGGGATCATATGGCCTCGGACCCTGGTAGACAGTCCATGTCAGGCAGTTCGGCTCCAGAGCGAAGGTCACCGGCCCCTGGCCTGGGTCTGGGGCAGGCAGGAGGCTGCAGTCCTGAGTTCCCTGTGCAGAAGTCCTAAGCTCTCTGACCTCCTCTGGGACTCACGTTCCCCATTTGTGAATGGCAGAGCTGCTCCATGGCTCTCTCCTACCTGTCGGCATTAGGGAGGGGTGCAGAGAGAGGTGGTCGGACCTTGACAGGGCCCCAGGTGCCTAAGAGAGCCTGTCTCAACTCAGAGCAGTTACATACACAATGCCGTCCTGACCACACTCCTCCACCTCCTCAGACCTGGGTCCGAGGACCTCCAAGTGGTCTGGTGACCCCACGCACACTGCACCCCCTTTTCAGCCCTCCAGGCAAGGGGACCAGGTCAGGTGCAAAGGAGCCCAGGCGGCTGGAGCGGCCTGGTCCCACTTCCTCAGAAAGTGTCTGGACCCATGTGAGGGGTTGCCGTGACAACGGTTAGGCCCTCAGAGGCGCAGGCCAAACAGAGCAGGGGAAGGAAGTCAGGAAATTATCCGTTTCTAAGCCAGTGGGTTGTTGTGGGTTTTTTTGTGGGGGGGTGGGAATTTACTCTAGAGATTACATTCTGGGATGCTGTGAATAGGGGGAGGGAAGAAATGGCTTCTCAGATGGTTTTCTTCCTTGTTATTCAGTGCACTGGGGGGTCGGTGGGTGGAGGATTCCTGGGAGTCCTCCAAGATCCAATGCCCGAGCAGCCAGGCCACGTGTGCAAGCTCACCCACACTCTCGTGCCCAAGGCTCCACACGCAGGGCCGTTCCTGGTGCCTTCCCAGTGGTTCCCCAGAGGCCTTCCCGGGCTTGTAGAGCCACAGGTGAAGGAAGGCAAGGCCTGCAGGTGAGTGCATGCCTAGCGGAGGGGCAGCTGGCACAGACCCTTCCCGCTGCAAGGCCTCTGCCTCCTCAAGGGTAGCGCTGGGGAGGACGTTTCTTTTCTCCCCGGGTCCAGGGCTAGGCTTCGGGTTCCACCGGGGCCCGTGGGGTCCTGCTCTTACCCTCTGGGCCTTGCCCTGCTCAGGCTGCTGCAGCCAAAGCCGTCTTCCTCCCCCTCCCCGGGCAGCCACTGGCCCTGTGGATGGGGGACAGGAAGGCCTTGGGGTAGCTCCTGTGTTCTGGGGACAAGGACACGTGGAGGGGAAGTGCCCAGGGCTTCTCTCAAGGGAGATGCCCTCGGTGGTCAGCAGAGGCTCCACCCTCAGGCCCCAGGCCCTCCTGGATGGGGGTTGAAGGCGGAACAGCGCAAAGTCTCCTGGAATCTTGGGCTGCTTGCTGACCGTTACCTCTCGTCCCACCCCCTGACATCTCCTGCGGGCACAACCACCCATCCCCGTGGCCCGTCCCCACCCAGCTGCCAACACCAGAGGCTTTGTCTTCTGCAGACCTCCAGCCTCGCCCTGCTCTGGGCCGCCCCTCCACACCCGTGCCCACAGCCCACAGCCTCTGACCTCGAGGGCTGGGGGTGCAGGCTGCTCCACGGGGCTCCAGGGAGAGTGGGTCCTGCGCTGACCCAGCTGAGCAGAGCCCCCAGGCCCATCCCTGCTGCTCTGCGGCGCCTTCTTGTACAGCCGGAGAGAACCCTCTCCGTGCAGAGCCCCCGCCTCCCCCCCTGGGATTCACAGAACACACAATGGAAATTGTCTGGTTGAGCCACCCACCTGAAGCAGAAATTACTCCCTCCTAGCGTCGTAGGCAAGTGGGTGTTCTGTTTACACACTCCCGGTGACAGAGAGCTCACTACCTCATTTTCCTGGAAAGCCCTCGTTATTAGAAAGCCCGCTGAGCAGAGTTTCTGTCTCCTGAGAGTTTCCACCTGTGGGCGCAGACCTGCTCTCCGGATCCTCTCGGGTCAGGCTGGCCTCCCTCTCAGATGCCTGACTGCATTCCCTCGCATCTTTCCTCCCTTCGCCCCCTGTTCCTCTTTCTCCCGTCTGTCTTTTCTTTTGCAGTAAGACTTGGTAGGAGGAGGGGCCGAGCTGTTCCCCTGATTCCTGGGCCCCGTAGAGTCCAGCCCCCAGCTGGACCCCCCATCCCCCATAAGGTCTGCCCCCCAGCACCTGGCTGACCTGGGCTCCCTCCCACAGTGTCTCCCTCCCACAGTGTCTCCCTCGGCCTGGAGGCCTGTGCCGGCCTGCCAGACAAGGGGAAGTGGATGCCACATGCTTCTCATTTGTGTTGGCTGACCTCCTCCCACAGCCTGTTTGCATTACCCAGCTGCGTCTGATGTCCCCGGGGCCCGCAGCCTCCCTCTCTTGCCCAGGAAGGCCGGGGGGCCGGGCGCAGCTCACTGGCCCTGTGTGGGCAGGCTGCGCTCCTGCGTGGAAGCCTTGGAAGGCTGCGTCAGCCCTCAGAGCGGGCACCGCCCCCTGCAACTTCCCCTACTGTGGCTCCTGGGGACCCGGCCCCTGCAGGGAGAGAAAACCAGAGCCCCCTGGGTCCAAGGCTTCCTTCTGACCAGCAGGCATCAGGGCTCAGACCGGGAAGATACCCCGGGAGCGGTGTCTGTCTCCCGGAGCTGTGCCCAGGGCGTGTCCGGCGTGGTCGCAGCCGCGTGCCCGGAAGGGTGGATCGGCACCTGGGTCTCTGGCAGAAGAAGGGGCAGGTTGCAGGGGTGCGGCCGGTGGGGGGAGCGAGCAGGTGCGGGGTCCCCACTGGCACTGAGGCGGGAGAGCACGGGCACCACCTTGGGCACGTTACAGGTTCACCCCAAGGGCTCGGGCTCCAGCAGCGTCCAGGCTCTCGCCGCGGGCACTGCCTGTTTACCACGCGGCTCTTCTCCAGCTCAGCTCTGGCCAGAGCTTGGCCGGTGGCCAGTGCGGGCCTTGGCCTGAGCCCTCGTCAGGTCTATTTTCGACATCCCGATGATATGTTTCAGGGCCTCTGCAGCGGGAGGTTCCTGCACCGTCTTCTAATTTCCGAGCAGCAGCACTGGCTCTGGACCGACTTCCCAGAGCGCTTGCTCACGTGCGTCGGGCATGCGAAGCCAGGGTGTGGGCCCTGTGTGCCCAGGCTGCTCCCTGAGGAAGCTGGCTCATCTGGAAGGGTGTCCAGTTGGGGTGCTGCCATTGGGAGTGATCTGGTGAAAAGCGCTGGAGTTTTCTTGGAGAGCCAGGCCATCAGCCGTGACCTTGGGCTGCGTAGGGAGGTAGTGAAGGTTGAGAGTGCAAGACAGGCAAGTGTGTGGGGAGACCTGCGCGTAAACCTTCACGTCCAGACGTAAACCCCCGGGACGCAGATGGGGCTGGGAGTCAGGGTGTGCACGAGGGTGCACAGGGGCTGGGTGTGTCACGTGGAGCGGTGCACAGAAACACTTGCACACTCGGCCCCTAGCAGCTACGCACAGACCGAAGGGGTGTGTGTGTGTCCGTGTGTGTGCGTGTGTGCACGCACACAACTGCCCAGGCGTGAAAGGTTCTGAACCACGACCAGGCTGGAACAACTTCCCCCAAAGAGACCCCCCCAGGCAGAGACCGCAGGCGTTGGGGCTCCCTGCCTGGCTCCTGTCCCAGAAAAGAACCTTGAGGAGGACACAGGCTCCCTCTGCCCTTGGTGACCGCTGAGCAGGCCTTCCCTTTTGGGGCGCAGGCAGCCACCCGGGAGGCCTGGCTTCTCTGTGCAGAACCCTCAGCTGCCATAGGCCACGGGCTCCAGCACACCCAGGCTGCGGAGTTGCCTCCCCAGGGCTCTGGGACCTGATGCTCCACGGGAGGAAAACAGGCCCAGAGAAAGTGATGACCTATCGATAACCAGCACCCACAGACCATGCGGGGCATGAGATTCTTGTCCCTTAGGTTTAATGAGTCGCCTACAGCCCACAGTGATCCTGTGACCCCGCGCTTACAACCGAGCTACAGAGACACTGGTCGGTGGGTTGGCCGCCCGAGCCAGGAGAGCAGGTGGGCCGCAGGGCCAGGACTTGACCTTGACCCCTGTGATGTCAGCTTCCAGGAGCCTCAAGACCCCTTCCCCCCCAGTGTTGAGTTCAATTCCATTTAATTCAGGCTTGCTGTCAAGCAGTCGCTGTGGACAAAGCACAAGCTCCTGGGGTCGCGGCTTCGGGCCCCGCTCGTCAGCTGCTGGCCTGCTGGGTGAGGAGATAAGGGTTCCTGCTCATCCCGTGCAGGGCAGACGCTACGGAAAAGTTGGGAAGGGGTTCGGGGGAGAGCAGGGTGGCCTGGAGCCGGTCGGCGTGTGGGGTGAGTGCGGTGCAGTGGGCAGGAGGGGACGCTGTGGACAAGTGACCTGCGCTTCGAAATGCAGGTTGGGATCCCGGCAGCAGAGATGGGAGGGACTGGAAACGGAAGAAGGAGGTAAACGGGGGGCTTCCTCGTGGGTACCGTGCAGCTGCGGGAGAGGTGGGGAAGGAGATGGACGAGCAGCTCGGGGGCGGCCCTGACGTGACCGTGACTGGCCCCAGGGGTTGCACTAGGCTCTGGGCAGACCTTTGGCGGGGAGCTGTCAGGGCTTGCCCCCAAAGGCCCCCGAAAGAGTCCCCGTTCTGGAATCGGTCCTGGGAGAGAGTTTCTGAGCGAGCACACCGGCTGGCCCAGGGCCTCGCAAGTTCCACATCTGTTCGCTGGAGCGAACGTGGCCCTGGCTGCCCCTGCAGTGTCCACATGGGAGGGATGAGAGGAGGACGCCTCTGCGCCCAGAAAGTTTGTCTTTGATGAGCAGCAGCTCTGATGAGGCCTGAGGGGTCAGTACTTTCCTGCCCCAGCCCCCGGGAGAGCCTAGACACATAGCCCACCGCAGAGCTGCATCAGACCATACGTGGCGGCAGCAGCGTGTAAACCAGCGTGAGGACTGACAGAGCATTCCAATGACGTACAACTCGGCTGGCGTGAAAAGGGAGCCGTGTGTAGGGCGGGCACTGCGTTTCGGCTCCAGGGTACTTGCTGCATCCAGGAAGCCTTCCTGAAGGAGTTAGGAGTTGGGAGCTGCTTAAAGGGATCGGAAACACTTGGCCTAAGGGGTGAAGGCATTCCAGCCGCTCAGTTTTCCTTGGAGGGGGTGGGAGGACTGGACTGGAGCTCGCCGGCTGGGAGCCCCAGGAGCAGCCGGTCCTCGAGGGCCTTCCCGGGTAGGAGGGCTCGAGGTGGTGCCCCAGGGGAGGGTCGGGAGCCTTGTACCCAGTGCAAATCCTCCTCCTCCTTTGTTCTTTGGACCAGTTTCCGTGCCCTGGGCATTGCCATGGGGTCCCACTGTCCCGGGAGCTGGGGTGTTTGGCTTTGTCCTGGAGTCGGGTGCCCCCAGGCGTCCAGGAGCTCAGGGCTGCTGGAGGACGCTGGCGTGTCGCAATGGCTCAGGGTTTCCACGGACGGGGATGAGGCGTCGAGAGGTGCCGGGGCGTTCACCGCCTGGCCTCCCTTCATCCGGCCCCGCGGGGAGGGCGTTACAGCAGCGAAGGCCGTGGTGCCCCCTGGGTGGGTGGGCAGGCAGTGCTACTGCTGTCACGTGGACAGCAGGGACCTCGAGGGCCGCTCCCCAGCCCCAGGGTCAGGGCTCAGCCTTGGGCCGCTCGACGCCCTGCCTGCCCGGTGGGGTCGGCCTGAGGCTCAGTGGGCAGCCTGGAGAGGCCGCCCCTGCTTCTGGACGCTTGGCAAGGCCTCCCTGCTGGGCACCTCCGCCCAGCCCGTGGCTTGGGGGCCACCGAGGGCCTGGCTGCAGGGTGTGAGTTCCCGGGAAGAAACATCGGTGCCCAAGACGCCGATCGGCCTGGTACTCTGCAGGTGGGTCAGCAGCCTCCCTCCCGAGGCCCCGTGGTGGTCCCCGGGACACCCAGAGGCAGGAATCACTGGGGATTGACAACCGCGATGACTAGCACTTAGTGGGCACCCACTGTTTGCCAGCTGTGCTGAGCGCTTTGTGGGAACCCAGGTCAGCCTCACGATGAGACACTATTCAAGGGTCACACGCAGACTATTTCACAATCCTCGCGGGCCAGGCTGCAGAACTGGGGGTGCCTGGGGCTCCCTGTTAACGCTGGGAGTTAACCCCGTGGGTGCCGAGTAGTGGGGTCCCGGGGGCAGGGCGGGCGTGGAGGAAGAGTGCTCATTTGCCGCAGGTGTGGGAGCTGTTCATCTTCAGCAGCCAGTGTGACCCCCCTGGTGCGTCGCTGTCGACTGGAAACCCCACACTGACACGGACTGAGACGTGAAGAAGCTTAGAGGAGCCCGGGGTCACTGGGCACGTTCACGTAGAGCTGAGATTCAGCCGAGACTTGATTCGGGCTCATCCAGGCTCTTTTGCCTCTGGCACAAGTAGGCACATCTGCCGCCCTTTGCCCTGTAGACACTCTAGAGCCTTCAGGCTGATGCGGTCCCGAGAGCCCCGAGCTGTAAGAATCAGTTCTCTCCGGCCCTCGGCAAACGTTCCTCAGGTCCCGAGACCCTGCGTCCCAGCATGTCCAATCTGGGAAGCAGACCACAGATGGACAGTCACGGGGCAGCCGTGGCCGGTGCTGGGGCTCCAATGCCCAGAGCTGCAGGCAGGCTATGGGGAGAGGGCTTCCCCCGTGGACAGGAAGGTCGTGGCCACAGTGAGGACGACTAGACTGGCCAGGAGGAGACGTGGCCCTCTGTGTCCGCCTGGGATAAGCTGTTCCCCTGGCCCCTCTGCCTGTGAACCCTGGACCTGTCCCTCGTAAGTGTGGAACTTGAATAAGCCCCGTAATGCCTCAGCCTCCCTGGTGGTCAAAGAGGGGTCAGACTTGCCAGCTGGCAGCTCAGGGAGGGAAGGGCTGGCCCGGGGCTGAGGCCACAGGTTCCGCCCTGTCTTCATCTCAGGGCCTGACTTCTCCTTTCCCCCCCACCTCCTTGCTCCCCCGTGGCCAGTGGCTCCTGATTTCTAGATTAGATTCCGCCGAATGCTGCATCTGCAGGAAGTAGAGGGCCGGGGTGGTGGTGTTAGCTTCATGGAAGATCCAGGGACTCATAATAATATCTGTCAATCATTATGTGATATGTACCAGGCACTGCGCTGAGCACTGTACGCGTATTAATTCATTGAACCGTCAGGAACAACTTAGTGAGTTAGGTGCTGTTTTTATTCTCATTTTACCGATGAGAAAACTGAGAGGTTAAGTAACTTCCCCAGAGTCACATAGCCAGGAAGTGAGGAGCCTGGAGCCGCCTGCAGGCAGACCGGCTCGAGCACCAGCCTCCTTAACCACCGTGCTACCGGGCCTCTCGCCGGTGGAGAGCTCTGGCTTTGCAGAGTTCCACAGACACGGCAGATCCTCTGGGCAGCCGCCCTGTCCTTTATTCTAAACACCGTGGCCCTGTTCTGAGGTCTCCTGCAGGAGTTTGGTGGCACAGGCGGCCGAGCACGTCCCCCGGACCCCCTCGGTCCCCGCTGCCAGGCTGTGGACAGTGTGTGGGGTCTGTGGTTGGGGCACTTTCAGCACAGCTGTGTTCACGTCGCCCCCCTGCACACTGGTCCTGGCAGGACCACGGCCGGCCCGAGAGCCGCAGGGGACGGCGTGTCCGCCCTCGGCCGGAACCCCGTGTCTCTGGGGCCCTGGCTGCCTGGCCTAAGAGAAAAGCGCCAGCTCTGAGTCGTGCAGATGAAGGTCCACATCAAGCCTGATGCTCACCTGCTGGCTGCCCTTTGCCCTACTTGAACCCGTCCCTCATCTATAGGATGGAGCTTACGCGCCCTGCGCGGGGTGGGTAATGGTGGGGATTAAATAGAAGAGGGCGTCAGGGTGCCTGGCACCGCCGATGACCATACAGTTAATTCTGTTGCCGCCTTCCCCGCAGGCCCCAGACCCCTGGCTTCTTCATCCTGATCCCGAGGCTCCGCAGACCCGGTGGCGACCAGTGCGCCCAATGGTGTCACTCACGGATTGGCTTCCGTTCAGCCCTGGTAGTTTAGTTCAGTTCAGTGTCTTGGTTGTGTCTGGAGCCAGCTTGGGTGGAGGGGGAGTTAGTTACAGGACAGGGAGAGTCTTGCAGGGCTGGGGGGGAGGCAGGGGCAGCTGGGTTTGCAGGGGGCGGGGCCAGCCTTACTGAGCATCTTCTGCCCCGCCCGCCTGGTTGCTGCCTTTTGAACCACAGACCCGCACACCTGCCGCTGGTCCACGAGGCAGAACGTGGTGCCCACGGCTCCGGGCTCCTCTGTGCCAGAGATCTGCCAGTCTCCCCTGGGGGGTGGGGGGCCTGAGAGCCATCACAGGAGAGAGGGAAAACACATTCTCCAGAAGTCAGCTGTATCAGAAGTGTTTAAGGTCATTCCTCAGCCGAGTGGCTGTTTAGACTGTGATAAAAAGAAAATAGCAGAAACAGTATGAAAAGAGGGCTTGAAGGTGGGTGTGTGAAGGTGGCAGAAGGAGCACCTTGTGTTCAAGTTCATTACCTGTTCCTGGACTTCAGCTCAGGCCCGGGTCCTGTCCAGATCAGAGACAAGCTGGCAGTGCCCTCATTTCTGGGAGGGATGGGGCCTCAGGCCTGACCCAGAGCTTTGTGGTGGCCTTATCTGTCCCCTCCCCACCCCAGGTCCTCTGGAATCTTCCTGCCCCGTTTCCAGGCCCTCCTTCGGCCAACAGCCCCTCTGGTGGTCCTTGAAACGTCCTCCAGGGCTGAGACATGGAATCCACCCTGCCCACTTGTTATCACACAGCTGGGAGGACATCTGGGGAGGGATGAGGCCAAGACATCCTGGCTCCTTCCTTATCTCAGGGGAGCACAGGTGATGGGGTGATGCTGACCCGTCCCTTCCCACAGGCGTGAGGCTGGGGCCTGGGTGTTGGGGCCGGGGTTGGGGGCCCACTGCCCTGGCGTTAGCGGTGGGATTCTGGTGGGGGATGGGAAGGGACTTGCCCCAGAGGAGCCCAGCCTGGCCTGGGGCTGGGCAGGGGCTGGATTCCTGCCACTTTCCCACAGAGCACAGAGATTGGGTTTCCTGCTGAAATCCTATCTCTGAATCACAGTCACAAAGGTCCCAGCTTCTCACTGCAAGCTGTTTGTAGCAGCTCAGTGTATTCTGACGGGGGTCCTGGAAGGAAAGACACAGAGCACAGTGGTCAGACACGCAGGGTACGGGGCAGACAAACCTGCGTTCAAATCCCGGCTCTGTGTTAACTGGTCTTGAGGCCCTGGGCCAGGTTTGGTTTCCTCACCTGTTCAACAGGTCAAATTGTAGCTACCTTGTTGGATGGCTGCCAGGCTTAAAAGAGTCATTTCTTAATCTGACGTTGCCTCATCATTGCCCGTCCGCGCTCACTGTGTGGGTCGTAGGGGGAGGAGGGCCTGTCCTCAGGGCGCATCAGAGATGAGGGAGACGCAGCCCAGCATCCTTTGTCCTCCGATCCCTGGGTTCCGGGCCCTCCCTCCTGAGCCTTCACGAGCCCTCAGCCCACACCCCCTGCAGCCAGGCCCCTCCGTCTCCAAAACGCCCCTTCTCTCTTTGGGGTGTCCTTGGGCCCTGCCTCCGTCGTGCTGTCTCATCCCCGGGTGCACCCCCCAGGTGCCTTGTCCCCTGGTCCTCTCTGCGCGCAGCACGGAGCCTGTGCTCAGGAAGCTTCTCCTCAGGGTGCTCGTTCCTCTCCAAACGCCGCCCAAACTACAGACCCAGAAATTAGGCAAGTCCGGTTGCGTGCTGTCAGCCTGACATTTGCATTTCATTAAAAGACAGCAGCGTCCTCCCACCCACATTTGTTCCTTTCTCTCCCCACCGCCATTCTCCCACCCCTCCTGCCTTGCTGAGCTCAGGGCCTCCTCTGGTCACCTCCCCCCACCCTGCCCTGGGCACCTGGGCACTGCCTGGGCACAGCCTGTGCCCACTGTGCCCCCAGCACCCTCAGTCCTGGAGCCGCTGGCTGGCCGTCAGAGCCGCAGTGGGCGGGGGTCACCGTGGCTCCCTCCCAGGCCAGGAGGCTTGGGTGAAACCCTCCGGGCTGGTGCTTCTCACTGGTGGAAAAGCGAAATGAAGGGGCCAGAGTTGGCCCTGCCTCCTGCTTCCAGCCTGACGGCTGAGGTTTGGGGTTCCTGCCATCACGTGGCAAATGCCCTCATCTCAGTGACCTGTGCCGGGGTAAACGTTCAGGAAGGCGTCGCCGCGGGCTGCCCCTCTCCCTGAGATTTGGGGAGAGCGGTGTTACTTGTCTGGCGTCCTGTCACTTTGCAGCTGGAGTCTCCTTTGCTGCCCTGAGCTCACACGTAAAGCAGTGGATGGGCAGGTGAAGGCCACCTGTCACAGGTTAAGTCCTGTTTGGATGGGGGTCCGAGGCCGGAGCCGAGGGAAGGGGCCCCAGATCCCACCGTCTTGTCACTTGGACCACCTTTCCGACCCATCCCATCCCAGCCACCAACACCCCCCGGCTCCTCCTTCTTTATCCTGCCCCTCCCCCTTGTTCTCGGCTGTTCAGGGAACACAAACTGACACTCGCGTCAGCCTGAACCAGACAGAACTGGAAGGGGATCTGTCCCCACACCCACTCTCATCTTGCTTCCCTCCTTAGCAAAAAAAAAATTCCAGAGTATCTCAAGCAGCTCTGAGCGTAGGAAAGTGGAGTCTGGAAGAGGGGCAGATGGGCTGGGGGCGGCACAAGCAACTGTCCTATGTCTCCTGAGGTTAGGCTCGACGGGCCCCCCCCCACCCAGGATGCAGGAGCCCAGGATGGTGGCCCGAAGGAGTGGCGTCCCATGCAGGCCCGTCCCTGGGCTCAGCCCGTAACCTGGAGGAGAAAGAGCCTGGTGCTCTTTGGGGTTACGGGGACCCTCACCAGGCCCTGGGCGTCTGCTCCTAACCAGGCGGCGGCGTGGTCTTTGGTGCCACCGCAGTGAACAAAGCAGACCCATCCTTTGTCTTCATGGACTTGGGTTTGGGGGGGAGGCGACCTTAAGCACATAGTCACAGAAGGGAATCCTTAAGTCACCCCGGTAAGTGCCCTGTGGGAGAAGCAAAGGGAGCGATGGTTAGATTGGAGGGGCTGCCGGTCGGGCAGGGCTTCCCCGAGGAGGGGCGCCTTCCCCTCCCACCCCATCCTGGGGCCAGGGGAGCAGCCAGGCGGAGGGCAGGGTGTGCAGCGGGCCTGCAGCAGAGCAGGGCGAGCTTGGGTGTGGAGGAAAGAGGAAGAAGGTCTCGGAGAAGGAGGGGCCCCGCCCGAGTCTGGGAAGCTGGGCTTGGGAGGGGTTTGGGCCAGGCTCAGTTTTGTCCCTGTGTCAGCAGGAAGACAGGGAAGGTGTAAGTGGGGAGAGTGACATCAGGTTCGTGTCGTTCAAAAGTGACTCCGGATACAAGTGAAGGGGTCCCGACGGGAAGGTCCCAGCTGGCGCCCCCGGGGGACACGCAGCAGGCGGCAGGAGTTGTGGGGCAGTGAATGGGACCCCGCAGGCCCCGGGCTGGGTGGGGGACACTCTGGGGAAGGGGTGGGGACCTCATTTTGCCTAGATACTAAAGTCTCTTCGGTGCAAAGCACAGACATCCAAGAACAACATCTGGGGTTTTTTGTTGTTGTTGTTTTGCGGTACGCGGACCTCTCACTGTTGTGGCCTCTCCCGTTGCGGAGCACAGGCTCCCGACGCGCAGGCTCAGCGGCCATGGCTCACGGGCCCAGCCGCTCCGCGGCATGTGGGATCTTCCCGGACCGGGGCACGAACCCGTGTCCCCTGCATCGGCAGGCGGACTCTCAACCACTGTGCCACCAGGGAAGCCCCATCTCGGGGTTTTTTGAACAATAATACCTTTTTGTTTTTAAATGTGAGCTCGTCTCAGCTGAACGAGATTCATAGAAACTGAGCTCAGGAAAGGGAGGGGGCAGTCGGTGTCCTGAGCTGGCAGATGTGGTCGTGACCCTGACGGTGGCGGTGATGGTCTTGGTGATGGTGGTAGAGATGGTAGTGGTTGGTGGTCGTCATGCTTTTGGTGATTGTGGTGGTTTAGGGCATGACGGCGCCCAGGGTGATGGCCATAGCAGTCACTCCGTCTGCAGTAAACCAGGGCACCGGCGATGCTAATGGTTTCTGCCCCAGCTGTGCCGGTCACTCGAGCTAAAGTGACCTCCAGAGAGCCTACTTTGCACTTCCTTAGGCAGCAAGGATTACCGAGCCCAGGCCGTGCTGGGTGCTGTGAGGTTACGGCAGGACGTGGAGGTGGTCCCTGCCCCCGGATTTTGTCATCTTCCCAAGCTGTGACCGAGCGCTCCGTCTCCGTGTCCCATCTCACTCTGCTCATGGTTCCCGCTGTCCGCACCCTCTGCTCGTGCACTGAACGGGGCGCTCCAGACTTGCCAAGCTGCACCCTCTTCAAAGCTGACACCCCCGTGCCTCCTCCCCCACCCCGTCCACACCCGCCTCTGTGCAGACCTGGTCTAGCTTAGGCTGGGCTAAACCGGGAGCGTGGGCTCTGGGGCCAGTTGTTACTCTGTGACCTTGAGCAAATCATACGCCCTCCTGGGCCCCGAGTTCTCTCATCTCTCGCCAATAGAGTGTAATGTTTTCCCCACCCTTTCTAGCTCAGAGCACTATTGGGGGAACCGTGTGAGACCACATCGTGGGAGGCACGTGCCCTTGGTTCTGTGTGGGCAACGTGTCTCTGGTCAGGCCTCCCCCGCCTCCACCGCCTGCTGTCGGGTCAGCAGACCTGCCCCCAAAGGGGCCTTTGTCTGCCGTCCGTGGGAACCACGCAGCCATGACGGAGTGGACCCGGCCTTTATCTCCAGCAGTAACCTCAGGCTATCTTGAGGGAGAACGTTTTACAAGGAAGCTTCTGCAGTCCTCCCCGAGGGCTGGCGAGAGCAGAAGGCATGAGACGCGGGCTGTCCTTGGCGGCTCGATCCTCCCCTTCCTGTTCTCCACCCCTTCCCCACGTTCCCTCAGGATGGAACCAAGAACTCATTCACACGGAGGTCGTCACTGCCAACACCCTCAAGCTGTGGATTTTAGAGGGTTTTCTTCCTACCTTGACCTCCAATAGGAAATACATGTTCTAGCAAATCCAGTGTATACACATTGAGTCAAAAGGGTTTTGAAACAATACTGTGTCCAATGTACTTGATGTTCTGTTTTGTTGAACGTGTGCGTGTCTGTTTTTCTTTAATTGCCAGTTACAATGCACTGAACTGATTTCATGACCCACAGATGAGTTGTAACCTGCAATTTGAAAAGCCCTGCCCTGAAGGGACGGTCTTTCCAAGCACAGAAGGGCCTGGGAACGGGGGCGGGGGCGGGCTAACCCCAACTTTGGGGAACAGCATTTCCCTCGCGCCAGGCGGTGCTCCAGACACTTTATTACAATAGACCAGCTAATGCTCACACCCACTCACTGAGGTCGGTGTTGTGATTGTCATCATCGAGCCCTTGTTACGGGCCAGGAAACTTAAGTTACTTGTTGAAGGTGACACTGCTAGTAAGTGACACACGCTCAACAGCTGGGCTGCGCTGGCTGCCAAGGTGCCTCAAAAACAAGGTGGGCCCACCAGGGGAGCCCACCGCCCATGCCCTGGCTGTCAGAGCCAGGCGCAGGTGCTTCTGGAGGGCAGGCCTGGGTGTGGGCCGTAGACAGCCTGCAAAGCAGAGGGGCCCTGGGAGTCTGCAGCCCAGCAGCCGCCCAGGCTGGACCACCGTGTGGATGCACGTGGAGCGATGCGGGTGCCTGGGGAGCCGGAAGCCCTTTGGGGCGCTCATTAGGCCCCGCACAGAGCTCTGCCCGTGGCCGATGGGCAAGCAGGAGCTTTCTGAGTGGAAAGAGAAGCCGAACTCTAGCCTTTAAAAATAACACCGCTGGTAATTTTAAACATAGCACTCTTTGCAGGCTAAAAAAAAAAAAGCTTAACCAAACACTTGCACTGTGTTTTTAATGAGTTTATTGTCGTAGGCTCTATGAGAGTGCAACTAAAGTCTTGAGAATGCGTTTCAGAGCACAGTGAGTGTGTCCCCGCATCTGGTGGGTTGCTTTTAAGATCTGAGCCGGGCGCTGCTGGTGTGTGGGCCAGGGGTCCGCAGACAGGCCTGGGTGCACAGCGGAGCCCAGTGAGAGGGCGTTAGGAGGGGTGGACGGGGGAAGCACGGGCTTTTCAGATCTGGGTTCTGCTGCGAGGATGGGAGGGAGGCTGAGAAACAGGTTCTCCAGACTGGACCTCAGCCCTCCAGAAGGTGTGAGTGCCCCATGGCCCCTCCTCCTGTTTACAGCTGGGAGCATCGAGCCCGCCGCCCGCCCCCATGACCAGCTCTCCTCCTCAGCTGAGCTCTGTGCAGAGTTCAAAGCCAGGAAACAGGCCTCCAGTCTCGTGGGGAGAAGGTCCCAGAGAAAAGACCCGTTAACAGGGGCGGCTGGGCGTGGACAGTGGGAGTGACACACCTGGGCGGGTGGGCGGGCGCTCAGGGAGGCTCCCTGCGGCTGAGGACCAGCCCTGGCTGGACCGGAACTGCTGCCCAGGAGCTGCCTGGAAGGGCTTAGGGAGGCTTCTTCGAAGGGGAGGAGCAGGGCCTGGGGGAAGCGCACGGATGGTCTGAAGGCGCCTCAATGGGAGGACAAGGGTGTGGGGGCAAGAGCGGGGGGCGGGAGGGTGGGAACCGCTGCTGCTGCTGCTGCTGCTGCCTCCACACCCGGGCCCTCCGGCCTCCAACCTCCCTTCACTTGGTTTCCTGTGAGCCTTGCTTGACAGATAAGCGTGAGGGCCCAGGGCCCTTCTCAGCTGTGGACGCAGAGCCAAGTTCAGTCGCCATGGTAACCCTCTGGCTGATAGGGACTTGGGTTGCTATGGAAACTTGTCTAAAACCAAAAAGTATTATGGGGGAGGGGTCTCAGCAACGAGGAGGGGTAACTGGGCCCCTGGGCAGCAGTTTCCTCCTGGTCTGGGTCCTCCTTCAGCCAGGGCTTCTCTCGGGCCCAGACCAGGGCTCTGAGGATGGTGGAGGGTGGTACCAAGGAGGCACCCAGGGCTCCGCGGCCAGACGCTCCTCCGTCTCTGGGGAAAGTCTCACAGCCGCCTCCCGGGTCAAGTCTGCTTCTGGAAGCAGCAAGGTCCGCGGCCCTTCACCTGCAGCCTCCCGGCTGACAGGCCCTTCTGGCCAGTCACAAGGCAGGGTGGCCAGCCGTGGCTTCCTCAGTGCTGAGTGGAGGGATGAGCGTCCTGTTTCTTGGGCCTCTGGGGAGCCGCGCGAGGCCTGCTCAGACACTGAGCAGAGCCTGCTGCTGTCCACGGTGACCCAGCACGGAGCCCGGTGCGGCCCTTGGCAGGCGCCTCCAGTTACCCAAGAACCAGCATGTGTAGTGTCATCTCTTTCCCTTCATCACCAAGTGGGAAGAGGTTTACAACAAAGCAGTGGAATTTGAGGTGCTTCCAGGCACCCAGCAGATGCCCACACGCGTCACATAACTCACCTTCAGCCCCCTGCTGACCCCCGCCAGCCTCTGGGGCTCGAGTTCCACTGCGGGTCACGGGGCTTCGCCACCTGGAACCATTTTCTGAAGCTGGACGGCAGGAGGGGGTCCTCAAGAGGGGAGAAAAAAAAGAAGCGCTTTCTGGCCCAGCCCATAAGTAGTCCTTCGTGACTGGAAGAATGCATTCCCAAATCACCGGCTCAGGCTTCAGGCCCCCTGCGCCAAAAGGAGCTGATTGCAGCCCCCCTTTCTGAGCCGGGGCTGAGGTCAGAGCAGGGAGGTCGGAGGTCGGAGGCCAGGCGCTGCAGACCGTGGTCTCCCTGTGGCCGCTGCCCCCGGAAGCTGCACCTCCTTGAGCAAGGCTGAGCCCAGCTGCCCACCCTGCAGAGGGGCTCCCTGGGAGCAGCCCCCCTGTGCCTGGTCCTCACGCTGGGACCTCGAGGGCAGAGAGGGGTCAGGGAGCCCAGGAAGTCAAGCAGAGGAGGGTGCAGTGAAAGAGGGTCTCACCATAGCGGTCAAGGCCAGGGTCCAGGCAGCCCCTGAAAGGGGAGCACAGCCTCAGGGGCTCCGGCCCAAACCCTTCCCGGCCTGTGAACCTTTCCTCTTCCCCTCCTGCCAAGCGTTTTTATACCAGAATCATTAGGTGGTTAATAATCTCGTGGACTGTGTTTCTGGCACGCCACACTTTTTAAACTTTGGCATCTGTGTGTAACGAATGTCAGCCCACAACTCAGGCATCCAGGAAAGGTCCCATTCTCGATTGCCTTGAAATCAACTCAATCCTGGTTCTGAGCCCCACCCACTGGAGGGGAGGGGAAGTCACATGTTCACATGGCCGGGGTCCTTTGCCCAACCCCAGGCGTGCACCTGACATGGAGGCTCGGGGTGGGGGGTGGGTCGGGAAGCCGGCAAGGATGCTCCCCCTGGTCCCACAGGGTCCTCAGCACCCTGCGCTCAGCGGCACCCCGGGCCTCCCTCCGGGGGACGTGGGCCTCTTTGCCAGGCTGGGGGCGCCTGGGCCCGTCCCCTTCCTCTGCACCCCTTCATCCCTCGTTCTGGAGGCTCCCCCTCTGCTTCTCAGAGGTGGTCTCTTCCCTTCCTTGAAAATCACCTCCTCTTTAAGGAAGCTTCACCGAGCCCTCGGACTGGCTCTGCTTCCGGCCCTGTCCCGTGTGCTTGAAGTTGGGAGCTTTGTAACCTGGTGGCCCCTCGAGGTGGAGCAGAAACAGAGACACAGCAGATCAGACGTCTCAGGAGTGTGAGGGCTCATCCTTCTCATCCCAGCCTTGGGAGGTGGGTGGGACGAGCATGAATATCCCTGTGAGACGGATGGGGAGCCACGGCATGAATGGACACGGCCGTGAGTTTGTGGCAACGCAGGACACGAATCCAGGCCTCTGGGGTCTCCTGCCCAGACCAGCCTCCCCGAGCTCTGTGAAGGCCTCCGTGCCCGGGCCTCCTGTGCTCAGGACCCTGTGCGTGGAAGAGTTTGTTCCACCTTCCCTGTCAGTCTTTGAGGTGCAGGTGCTCCTGCCCCCATTTCACAGATGACGAGCTTGAGGCCCAGAGAAGGTGGGCGCTAGGCTGCAGGTCAGCGGTGCGGCCAGAACTGGAAGCTGAGCTCTTTACTCTTTTCCTATGGTGGCTTTCCTAGGGACTTCAGCAACCCTAAAAAGGAAGAAACCAGGGAGACAGGAATGGCTTTATCAGCAGTTTTGTTGAGCTCTCTGGCTGCATCCAGCCTCCGACAAAAGAGGCTGCTTTCCAGAGCCCCAGGCTCCATTCCTCCTGTGGGTTCACTGCCCTTCCCCCCACTCACCACACGCCTCTCAGACTCAAGGACACACTCCTTCCAACCCAAACCCAGCGGCTTCGCGGACAAAAAAGCTTGGGGGAGGAAGGGCCCTGCCCAGATCCTCGGGGGAGCTGGGGTGGGAGAGGTTTGGCAGTCCCTCCCCTCCATCTGCTTCCGGTCTGCAAGGGATGCTGGGGAGAGGGAGGCTGCTGGGAAGGCAGTGGTCAGTGGGCCCCAGACGCTGGGGGTCTGGGATGCCCCCCCCATCAGAGCCTGCAGGCGGCCAGCTGGCCTTCTTAGCACCTTCTTCACAAAGCCTGGGGCGGGGGTGGGGGGGCATTCACAGCTCTCCCCCAGGGCCTGGAGGTGCTGGGCGAGTGAGAAACCCAGGCCTCTGATGACTGGTGCGTCGGGAGCCACGCCCCACGAAGGGAGAGGAAGCCCAGTCCTGACACTGGGCCTGGACTCCGAGCACCCCTCCTCCCCCACTGCCTGGGAGCAGCTGGCGTGTGCCCTCCTTCCTTCCTTCAGCCCGTCCAATCAGAACAGCCACTGATGCTAGCCAGGCACAGACCATGTACCAGATACCCTTCTAAGCACTTTGCATACGTTAACTCCTCATAATAAGCCTACAAGTTGGCGTTGTTTTGTTCTCCTTCTGCCTATGAGGAAACTGAGACAGAGAGGTTGGGTAACTTGCCTGGAGCCGCCCAGCTGGGAAGTGGTGGAAAAGGGTTTTGAACTGGTGTCTGGAGCCACGGAGCCGTGCCGGCGGGAGCACAGGCTGTGTGCTGTTGTGTGGACCGTAACCTACCTGCATGATTTGGAATTCTTCTGTATGGAGACCTGGCTTTCCTCCCCGATGTATTTGTTTCTCCATCACTGATCTATATCACACACACTCGTGATTATCTGTACTCTGACTTGTGATCCAGCGCTACGATTTTATCCTGTTGCTCAAATTAATTTTGTTGTGCTGTTTGCCCAGTGGGGTTTGGAGGTGGCACTCTGATCTGGGTCTCTGGAGACAGAGAAAGGAGGAGGGTGGGCTGCGCTGCAGACGGCCTGTCCCAGCCGGGGGGTGGGGGTGCCTCCCGGAGGTGGGGGACCTCCCACGTCTCTTCTCTGCTCCCTCCCTGGCCCTGCCCCTGCCCTTGGCTCCATCACTCACCAAGTCTGGCTGCTTCCACCTCTGGAAATACCTCCCCCACCCATTGTCTTAATTCACGCCATCACCCCATCATGGAAGCACCCCGGCTCCCCTCTCTCCAGTTCACCCCCAGATGCCGCTCTGGGGGCGCCTTCCTCAGGTACAGCTGAGACGCCGTTGCTCCCCACATGGGGGTCCTCCGGTGGCTCCCAGAGGAGAACGTTCTGATTTCTCATCCTAATGTTCGGGGCCTCCACAGTCACGCCTTCCTGCCCCCCTGGTCCCCCCACCCCCCTTCCTCTTCCCTGCCCAAGCCATCTGCCCGCATTTCCCTGAGGAAGTTGAGTGAGACCTGCTAATTGGCTCTGCTGTAAGATGCAAGACCCTGGGCTGAACGGGGTTGAACAGGTTTCTTTCTTGTGGGACTTCTCAGAGCCTGTACTCAGCGGCTTCGTGACTGCCCAGGATCAGTTAGTGGAATGCGGAGTTCCCAGCGTGTGTCCCCGGGATCCTGTTTTCACAGGGCTTTCTGTAGGGCGGTGGTCCGTGGACCCCGTGGGGACACTGCCCGTCTTTGGTCAGGTCAGGCTCTGCAGTTCCCAGAGCCTGCCGCAATGTTCTGGTCTCTGTATCTTGGATTTAGCCACATCCCCAGCCTGAAGCCCCCCACTGCCTCCACCTTCCCCTACAAAAACCTCACCCGTCCTTTAAAGATACTTTTCTTGACTCCCCCCACCCCAACCGGGAACCTCTCCTGGGGTCTTTGGACCCCGCGTGGCAGCGCCCACCAGTTGAAACTGTTTGTTTTCACTCTTTGTCCTCTTGTCGGGGCGGTGACCCCCATTCTGCCCTTGGTCAGACTCTAAGCCCCTCGCTGGTAGGGCCGTGTCCTCATTACTTTATTCTCTTCAGTATCTTCACATGATACATCCCCCTGGCTGTCCGACTGTGCCTCAGAATTGTCTGTACGGCTTTTTTTTTTTGGCTGCGCCACGCGTCTTACAGGATCTTAGTTCCCTAACCAGGGATCGAACCCAGGGCCCACGGCAGTGAGAGCACAGAGTCCTAACCACTGGACTGCCAGGGAGGTTCCCATGCAGCTTTTCATCTTTTAATAAACTTGAAAATTTTAGAATGGTTTCAGATTTACCAAAAAGTTGCAAGGGTGTTACAGAGAGGTGTCACGTACGCTACGCCCAGTTTCACCTGTTGGTAACGTCTTAGTTACTGTGGTTCATTTGTCACAACTCATGAACCAGTCCTGATACATTGTTGCTAACTAAGGTTCATGCTTTGTATGGATTTCCTTTGTTTTTACCTGATGTCCTTTTTCTGTTCCAGGATCCCATCCAGGGACCACATTCCATTTAAGCCTGTCTTCTTAGGCTCCTTTGGGCCATGGCAGTTGCAGTTTCTGTCTTTCCTTGCCTTATTTTTTTTTAATTTTTATTTATTTTTGCTGTGTTGGGTCTTCATTTCTGTGCGAGGGCTTTCTCTAGTTGCGGCGAGCGGGGGCCACTCTTCATCGCGGTGCACAGGCCTCTCACTATCGTGGCCTCTCTTGTTGCGGAGCACAGGCTCCAGGCGCGCAGGCTCAGTAGTTGTGGCTCACGGGCCTAGTTGCTCCGTGGCATGTGCGATCTTCCCAGACCAGGGCTCGAACCCGTGTCCCCTGCATTGGCAGGCAGATTCTCAACCAGTGCGCCACCAGGGAAGTCCCTTTCCTTGCTTTTTTTTGTTGTTTTTTTTGTTTTTTGACCGAGAGGTGTGGCTTATGGGATCTTACTTCCCCGACCAAGGATTGAACCTGGGCCCACAGCAGTGAAAGAGCAGAGTCCTAACCACTGGACCACCAGGGAATTCCCGAATCTTTCCTTGTTTTGATGACCTTGACAGTTCTGAAGAAGACAGTCAGGTGTCTTGTAGAATGTCCTTCAACATGGGTCTGATGGTTAGACAGAGGCTGGATGACCACGGAGGTAAAGTGTCATTCTCACGGCATCAGATGAAGGGTATTTACTCCTAACGTGATCTGTCGTGGCTGTTCACCTTGACCGTCCGGCTGATGTAGTGTTGTGTGTCCCCACTGCAGAGTCACCCTCCCGTCTCTTTCCATGGTGCACTCTGTAGAAGGCGGTTACCTGGAGTGGCCGCAGTCAGGGAGTGGGGGCAGTTAGGCTGTGCTTCCTGCCATGGAGGGTATCCACGTAAATAACGTGCAGGAGATTTCTCTGTTCTCCATTTGTTTAGTTAGGTGAGCGTGCACTCGTGGATGTTTATTTCATTCTTTGAGTCAGACTCTGATACTGCATTGTTTATTTTGCTCTAACTGTTTCAGCATTGGCTGTTGGGTGACCGCTTTCAGTTGGTACCTTTGTCCCTTTGACATACCCTGATTTTTTTTTTTTTTTAATTTCCTTGCTTTGGGGCCCTACAAGATGCTCCAGACTCATCTTGTATATTCCCTGCCCCATTCCAAGAATCAGCCATTTCTCCAAGGAGCCTTGTTCCTTTCATTGGAGGATGGTGTTAGAAACCAAGATCTAGGTGTTGGTGATCTCACTGGTCCTAGGGCGTCACTGCTTCTAGACCCTCTCAGTGGACGGAGCTAGGACATATATGTGTGTATGCTAACCTGAGTATAAGTAACACACATACCTATAATTGTATTTAATATAATGAAAATAATAGACATTAGTTAATACCAATCTGTCCAACTCCAGTCTAGAACCACATGGTTCATTCTAACCTTTCTTTTATGTGGCTTTTTAATTTTTAAAACCCTATTTCTTCTGAATCACAGTCTTCAAGGCAAAGACTGCACTCTAAAGGCACTGTAGCAAGCATGCAGATGTGTCTTAAATTTAATTAAGTTTAAAGGTGCTGCACATCTAAGAAGCTACACCCGCCACCTCACAGATGTGCAGCGTCTCTTACCCCTGGGGCTGTGGGCACATTAGCTTCCACCTTCCCCCAGGTGATGCTCTGTGGGAAGCAGCCTATAATCCTCTCTAATGTGTCCATTACCCCCATGTTTGGGTGTTTCTGCTCATTTCCTCCTGTATCTGGTTCCCAGAACACCTGATACTTCCTGATGTGAGGCCAAATTGTCTGGGATCCATTACTGCCTGCAGCAGACTCTTTCGCAACAGCCCTGCCTGTCCCCCTTGGCTCAGCAACCAGTACTTCCGTCCCCTGTGGTGACAGTCAAGGCATGTGTGTCCCTAAACAGAGTCCACAAAGCTTGAAATGACTTCTGGATCATTTTCCAAATGAGAAACAGGTCCAGGACACATAGCTAGTGGCAGAGCAAGAAGGAGAACCCAAGCCGCTTCCCTCTTCAAGTCCACTGTCCCGGGCCCATCCGTCTGAATGTCCTACACTGGAACCGTGGTGATGCCTGATGGATTCTTAGAGAAGCCGCAGGTCTAACAGCACACCTAGACTAAACACCCCACACATCTGTGGCTCCCTTTCTGCAGGATGTCCCTGTGAGGAGTGCCTGAGACTTTTCTGCAGAGGAGCAGGACAGGATGTCCTCAGCTCACTGAGTTTGATTTCACGCTCTCCTGAGGCTCCAGAGCCGGGAAAGAGGGTGTGGAAAGGCACAGACCTAAGAAGAATCAGGTGACAGCTGTCCTGTCCTCCTGGAGGGGAGGGAGTCATGCCGGTCCTAAGCAAGATCAGGGCTGCCTTTAGCACCTGCCCCCTCCCTGTCTCTGCCCCTCTTCTCAGCCCCGTCCCCCATACTCACTCCTCCCTGGGGGCCGTCTTGTCTGCCCCCCCAGCGTGGCTTGTCCAGATCAGCCCTTCCCCAGAGTCCCCATCAAAACACTTCTTTCTTCAGTCAAGGTGTTTGGAAAGCAGTCTGATTAAAGTACGGGACACGATGCTTTCAAATTTCAGAGATCTGTTAATGCATCTTGACTATTTGGGGTGCAGGCCTTGACTCTAGCAACGGATGCCCCTTTGTTACCTGCACTTGGTCTTGAGTGCGTCTCGGGCATTTCTAACCATGTTTCTTTATGCTGAACTGACAACCTTGTGATTTTATTGCAAGGTTGCAACCATTTGCATTTGCCCACCGCCACCCCACCCCCCAATCCACCTGCTTATTTCAGGAGCTTTTGTAAGTAGACTTTTCTCTGGCTACTCATCCTGCCATCTTTGCCCCTAAGGAGCCCTGAGATGGCTTCCTGGCCGCAGTCTATCCTTTTCTTTTTGGAGAATGGCTCAACCCCTGCAGCCTGCCTCCCCACCGGCTCATACCTTCCCGCTACCCTCCGCAGGAAAAGCCAGGGCAGGAGGGGGCTCACGTTTGCTGCCCTGCAGAAGGCTCCAGCGGCAGCTGATCTGCCACTCAATTGAGAAGCCCCTTCCCGTTTGGAAGGTATTCTGCGATTATGCATAGTTACCCATTAACAGAAACCTTTCAGCTCCTTGCATGGTTCACCCTAAATGCCCTTCCTTTTCTCCCTTGGGAAGTCTTTATAACCACACAGTTGGTTTTTTTTGTTTGTTTTAATTTAATTAATTTATTTATTTTGGCTGTGTTGGCTCTTCGTTTCTGTGCGAGGGCTTTCTCTAGTTGCCGCGAGCCAGAGCCACTCTTCATCGCGGTGCGCGGGCCTCTCACTATCGCGGCCTCTCTTGTTGCGGAGCACAGGCTCCAGACGCGCAGGCTCAGTAGTTGTGGCTCACGGGCCTAGTTGCCCCGCAGCATGTGGGATCTTCCCAGACCGGGGCACGAACCCGCGTCCCCTGCATCGGCAGGCGGACTCTCAACCACTGCGCCACCAGGGAAGCCCCACCACACAGTTTTTAGGAAGGTCTCCTTTGCCAATATACACAGTATTATATAAATTACTCCACGGATAACCAATGACCCTCGCTCTAAGGATTCTACCATCAATATGTAAGCAAATATATTTCACTGATTGAGTCTAGGCAGCTACTACAGGACAGTTTTATAGAGTGCTTTAAAAAAAAAAAAAAAAAAGACACATCCTGGGGCAGGATTTGTCTTCCCTGAAATCATATCACCACACAACCTAGCAGACATCTATCCAGCTCCGAGCAAAGGGAGTGGAAATGAGTGCTGTGTTGTCTGGCACTTTCCTCCATTAAGGTGGAGGGCTGGTAAGAGCTTAAAGCTGAGGACCCTCTGCAGACCCCTAGGCTTATAACCAAAGTGGACCAAGATGGATAGACTTTCCCACTTACAGTAATAATCATAATAGTAATAATAACTGCTACTATTTCAGTACCTACTCTGTGCTAAGACTTAACATATGTTATCTGATTTAATCATCCCAATAACCCTAAGAAGTAGATATTTAATTACTTCCATTTTGTAGGAGAAATTTAAAAATGAGGGGCTTCCCTGGTGGCGCAGTGGTTGAGAGTCCGCCTGCCGATGCAGGGGACACGGGTTCGTGCCCCGGTCCGGGAAGATCCCACATGCCGCGGAGCGGCTGGGTCCGTGAGCCATGGCCGCTGAGCCTGCGCGTCGGGAGCCTGTACTCCGCAACGAGAGAGGCCACAACAGTGAGAGGCCCGCGTACCGCAAAAAAAAAAAAAAAAAAAAAAAAAAGAAAAAGAGACTCCTGAACATTAAGATTCTTGGCTTACATTCTTGGCTTACTCTTAGTTGAGTCAGGATTCAAGCTCAGATCTGTCTGATTCTAAAGCCACCACCTACCCACCCTGGATATGGGTTCTGAGTAGCCTGGAGCCTTAAACTAACGTGGCCCCCACCCCTCCTAAACCGACTTCATTTGCAGACCGGAGGCTGATGGGGAGAATGCGGGGGAAAGCCGGTTTCTCCCAAGCCCTTCCTCGGATGGGAGGAGGTGGGAACCAGGGGTCGTATAGTCCCGTAACCACCTCTGGTGATGCTGCCCTAAGCACCCCTCATTCGACTACGCAATTAGGAGAATGACTGCCCTGCCATTGTATGTCTAATCGCCCCAGAACAGGACAGCGACAGTGCGGGTTATTACCTGTGTCACATTAACCTCATTGTGTTACTTAAACACTAGATTCTTTTGCTGTGCACTCAGCCTCTATAGTTATTCACGTAACAAGCTTGTCGACTCTTAAAGAGGGAGAGAAGGCAGGAGCGTCAGAGTACAGCGGGTTGTCCTGACGTGTAGGGGTCTGGGGGCCCTGGGTCGTGGGTGGGCTGAGGGTGGCTCTGGGGGGAGCGGCGCCGGAGGAGAGGGGGCGCTGGCAGGCTTGTGGGGCAAGTGCATGTCCCCCTGGGGGGGACGGGGGTGTCACACAGCTCATGGGCTCCCTGACCCCATGACACATCAAGGAGAACATCCTGGGAAGAGCAGGGTGTTCGGAGAACATGCTGAGTGAGGGTGGAGGAAGGTTATTAGACATGGTAGTATTTCCCTGAAAAAACAGCTTCCACGTGAAATATGGGCACCTTCCAAGCAGATCAGAGCTGAGACGGAGCCATCCCACCGTTCAGAGCCAGGGATCCCTTTCTGCAGGCCTTTCACTGGGGGAAGAGGCTCAAATATCGCACAATTATCACTGACACCGCCCTGTAGAAAATAATTATTCAGGGGATTCTGAAAGGCAACATAATTAGCCCAATTAATCTCTAGCGATGAATTATTCTGTCCGATAATCGTCTTCGGAAGCAAAGGGTTCATTAGGGTCTCTGGCTGACAGCAGGGGGTCAAATGTCCTTTTATCTCCCTCTTCTGTCCCTGACTTGCCTCTCACTGTTGTGGCCTCTCCCGTTGCGGAGCACAGGCTCCGGACGCGCAGGCTCAGCCGCCATGGCTCACGGGCCCAGCCGCTCCACGGCATGTGGGATCTTCCTGGACCGGGGCACGAACCCGTGCCCCCTGCATCGGCAGGCGGACTCTCAACCACTGCGCCGCCAGGGCAGCCCGAATCTTCTTGCTTTGATAAAGTCTGTCTCCATTAACGAGGAAGCTGGTTGGGGGGCAGCAAAGGCTGGGGCCTGGGCCCCTAGACCTGCTGCCTGCTCCCCCGACCTTGAGGTTAAGGCCTTGATTTATCCCATGGGAACGTGAGGGGCACTGGGTGTGAGCTACGTGACCAACCGGCAGATTGACGGGGGGGTCTTCATGGGCCTCCGAGAAGCAGTTAATCTCAGCACACCCGCTGAACGGGGGATTCTCCAGGAGTTTTAAGGCCAAGGCCCTCCTTCTTGTCGGAACTTACTTTGCATAATTTAATAGTCTTGAACTCAGAGCAGAGGCAGGTGGTGGAACCCAGGGAGGGGAGCTCTGCTGGCTGAGCCGCCCTTTCTGATCAGAATCGCAACCCCAGTTCGGGGAGAGGTCTGAGCGGTCATGGAAGCTGTGTCTGGGGCCCCAGAGCACCTGGGGGCGAGGAGAGTCTGTTCCCCCGGGGACTGGCCACCGTCTGCACAGTGGCCTGTCCGAGCCGCCGGGCGGGGCCCCAGGTCAGCGCCTCTAAACCTTGCTGGTCTCAGATTCCTCTCCCCGGGAAAATGCTCATCGCCCTTGGGTACAAGATCTCGCGTATACGTTCAGGGCATCTGGCGTGAGCGACTCCAAATGTTACGGTCCACGGCGCATGCCCTCAAGGGACTTAAAATCTAGGCAGTGGAGATAGGGGGCCTCAATGTCAACAGTCCTGTGACAGGCCTGCCTCGGCGCTGTTAACCTTTAGGGCCAGATAGCTCTTGGTTGGAGGTGGGCTGTCCTGTGCGTTGTACGATGTTTAGCAGCATCCCTCGCTTCTCCCCACTGGATGCCACGAGCGTCCCACCCCAGGTTGTAACAATCAGAAACGTCTCCAGACATTTCCAACACCACCCCCAGTTGAGAACCTAGTGATAGAGGTGCAAGCGGTGTGCTCAGCCCCCGTGCCAAGGGCGATGAAGTCTGGGTGGGGGCATCATCAGGGAGGGCTCCCTGGAAGAGGAGCTGGGGGAGCAAACCAAGGAAACAGACTTTTGTTTGTTTGTTTGGTTGGTTGGTTTTTTTCAGCCTCTTATGGCTGGAGTCTAGCCCGGTGTTTGATGCACAGGTGCTCAGCGTGTGCTCACGGGGTGCAGGTGTCCCAGGTGAGAGACCAGCACCGAGCGAGGGCACAGGGGCTGCAGGGGTGCAGGCCGCCCGCTCCCTGTCCCGGGGATGAGGAACAAGACCGCGGCTTTGCAGCTCTGACTCAGGGAGCTGTAGAAGGCCTTGTTCTGAAGAGCCTTCAGAAGAGGGCCAGCTGCAGCTGCCTGTCTCCTAAAGCCTCCACTGACTGACCACAGCACCCCTTCTTGGTAGACCTGGAAGGGTGTTTTGGGCCCTGGAGTATGTCTGAACACAAGCCTCCAGAAGTCACTACCTTGTTTGGAGTTGGAGCCTCAGACGTCACCTGCTTTGCCCTCCCTGGCTGCGGTCCGAGCTCTAACTGCAGAATCGGGGAGCAGTGTTCCCACCCAAAGACCCTGGAATGGAGCGCGCCGTCCGTTCTCGGTCCCGGGTCACACGTGCGTGTTGCATGTCCCCTGGGCTGTGTCTTCCTCTTGGGCTGGAGCCGTGAGGGGCTGGGTCCTCCTCGCTCCTCCCTGCTGGCTCATGGCTTACTCGCTTGCTTGATGAGCCCGTGTTCTGGACCCTTGAGGTGCAGAGGGGACACGGCACAGCTGAAGGGTGTCCCCAAGCAGCCGGGGGACGGCGAGTTGAGGGCTACGTCAGGGAGACTGCACCCTGGGAGTCCAAGGAGCCTCACCTAAGAGCCGGCCCTGGGAGGCTGTCGGGACCCTTGCAGGGAAGGGATCCTTGGAGCCCCAGTTTCACGAGTCTGGGATGGAGAGCTTTATTGGAGCTTTTTTTCAATGCGTGTTAAAGAGCCGTACGTCCAGTGAAATATGTGTCTGCCTTCCCAGGGAGGATCACGGCGGCTCCCGGACAACAGGAGTTTATAGTGGCCTGGAAAACGCAGGACAATCTTTAGAGTGAGTTCCTGAGCTCCACGGAAAGCGTTTATGGTGTTAGGGGAGCCGTTTCCCTCTGATTTGTGTCTGAGCAGGGGGAGGAAGACAAGGGCCCCGAGGGGCGTCCTCGAGGTCCGCCCGTGGGTGGGAGCAGGGCTGGGCCTGGATGAGACCCCGGTAGAGGGGGAGCTGCTGAGGCGGAGGCAGGAATCCAGAAGGTGGGTGGGGAGTGGAGCGGGGCTGGCGTGGAAGTCTCCTGGAGGACCTGAGCCAGGAAGATGGGGTGGCAGTGCGGGAGGCGCCGGCTGTTGGGGGCACCTGGGGGCAGGAGGCTGCTCCCTGCCCCTCTGTGAACCTGAGAGTCCCTTGAGGCAGGGCAGGCATGGCAGAGGTCGTATGTGCAGCAGGCTTTATGGAGGACCTGCCACACCTGGCAGGTGCTAGGCATTTGGGATGGAAAGCTATATGGTCTCTGCCCTGGAGGCGGACAGACAGTGAAGACGTGTGGACCGAAGTGGGGTGCACAGGCCATGGACAAGTCTGCCTGGGCTCCAGCAGGGACCCGAGGGCAGGACGAGTGACTTCTACCCAGGCTAGGAAGTCATGGTGGAAAACCAGGCTACCTCCCGTAGAGGGCCTTGAACGCCAGGCCGAGGACTCGAATGGCATCTGAGAGGCACTGAGGTCCCACGTGGCGTGGATGGCGTGGCCTGTGACTCCTTGGTCTGTGGGTGGGAGCAGGGTCTGTGTGAAGCCACCTGAGCCCCTCCCCAGCCTCCGGTCTGGGCTTGGCACTCCTGTGCTGCAGTCTTCCCCCATGGGGGCGGGGAGACACACAGACATCAGTTCAGTCGAGTCTGTTCACCCTGGTCCCCAGGAGCCCTGGCCCGCTGTTCCCATGGCAACCACCAGCCGTGGGACCACGGAGAGCTGGGGGAGGGCAGAGCCCCAAGTCATCACTGGGCTCCCCCCGTTGAGAAGTGGGGGCAGAGGGGAGCGGCTTGCTGTATAATGGGGAGTGAGAACACCGGGCAGGAAAGCGGAGGGCCAGGGGCTCCCTTTGTCCTTTGAAGGAGGCAGCAGTGAAGTGCTGACTGGTGCTGGACCTGGGCACGGCTGACCCCCATCTCTCCTCCCATCCCTCCTTCTGAGCCTGGGGCGAGCCCCGTGCATCCTCGGTCTCATTAATGATGGATGACTCCCGAGAGGGAGCAGGGCTCACCAGCTGCTGGGACCGCCTGCCCTCGCTGGGCTGGGGGTCATTTGCAAGGAGATGGTGGCCTGGACCGCCAGCAGGCTGAGCCAAGCCGTGGACGAGCCCTGGGGTGGTGGTTTTTATTGGCCATCAGCATCATGTCCCTGAGAACAGGTCCATCCTCTGACAGACATTAGAAGCCACTTGGGAGGGGGGGTCTGTGTTCCCCCGGCCCTGTGTTCTGTTGGATGCTTTATCACTGAAGATCTGTGATGGGCGGGATGTAGTCCCCAGAGTGGTGCTGGGCTCAGAGGAGCCGGGTCCTCATCCCGAGCTGCAGAGCCCGCTCTCCTGGTGTCCACCTCACAGGATCAGCACAGGGCTTAAATGGCGTCAGAACCGTGAAGGGGCCTGGCACACAGTAGGCACTTAATACATGTTAAGTGTATTGCTTCCACGGTAGAAGGACAGGTGAGCTCAGTTCTGCCAGAGGGCCTGCGTGTTTCCAGGGGGCGAGCCCGGCCAGGCCCTCGGGGCTTACTTTCCTGGTCCCCACTCTCCTCTGGAGACCCTCCCTCCGGGCCCAGCCCTGCCCCAGCCTCTCTGCGCTCAGGCCTCCTGCTCTGGCCTGGTGGGTTCAGGACGTTCCCTTGCACAGGGGGGAGGATGAAAGCAAAGGACACTGGCTTTTCTGTGTCCACCCGGGTGCGCTTGGCGGCCCTGTCCCGAGGGGGCCTCTCTGCACCGCTGCCCGCACCCACTCTCTGCCCAGCCCCGGCCTCCAGCCGCGAGGGCTCCTGCAGACAGGCTGGCCTCCCCCGGCCGCCCTCCTGAGCCCTGAGTGTGGTTCCTGGCCCAAGCTGGACCTCACTCAGCTCAACGCTCGCCCATCTCTGCCCTTCTAGAAGGCTCCAGCAGAAGGAAGGCCTGCTGGGTTCTTCCGAGAACCCTCACACAGTGGGGACGTGGGGTGTGGGGAAGAGCCGGGGCTCCCCACTGGGAGGGTGTGTCATAGCACACGCCTGGGACGCTCTCCAGGGGCATTTTCCCTGGGAATTTGGTTCCATTCAAGTGGTGACCAGTCCTGAGCCGCTCAGTGGCTGCAGCCCGGGCCCTGGGGGGATTGGGTGAAAGCTGAAAGAAGGCCCGGTGTCCCCACTGCCTCTCCCTGACCCTCCCTGGCCTCACATTGAGTGGGTCCAAGGCTCTCCAGAGTGACCCTGCCTCGCCCCGGCCCAGCACGGGACCAGGCAGGAGCTGAGGCTGGTCCTCCTGGAGGGGGGCAGCGGCGCACCGCCCACGAGCCCCTCCCAGCTCATCCCTCGCCTCCCCTCCCCCTGCATCAGGCTGTGGGGACCGGCGACCCGCTCTCGAAGAAGGAGAAACCGAGGCCCAGAAAGGCCCAGAAGAGGCTGTGCAGGAGCTCTGAAGCCCACCCTTCCAGCGTGTAGGGACTAGCCGGCTACTCCAGGGACAGGCCGGCTGCTGCGGGCGGGGCAGGCGGTGGGGGGGCGGGCGTGGGGGAAGGAGAGGGTGTTGGAGCTCTGCTTTGGCCGCAGCAGGTTCCCAGGCTTCCGGCTGGAGACGGAGAGCTCGGAGGGTCTCCTGGCCCAGAGCACAGCCACAGTCTTGGCAAGCGGGCCACACAGCCTGCCTGCCAGACACTCTAGGAAGGTTCTTCCCAGGCCAGATGATCCACAGGTTCCAGAACTGGGACAAAGCCCAGCGGGAGGACCTTGCCTGCCAGCAAGGGGACTGGCCGCGGCCCCAAGTCCTGGAGGTAGAGAGACGCTGGCCTGGCCCGAGGCCCACTCGTCCAGCCTCCTGGCAGCCCTGCCCTCGTGCATTCCCAGAGCAGAGCAGGAGGGGCCTCTTCCCGTGACCTGTGACCTGTACGGCGCTCCATCCCAGCGTGTCGGTCGGGAGGGGCCTCTGGGCCTCCTGCTCCGTGGTCCTCATTGTCCGTTATAATTTATTTTGGGAAAAGCATGGACTTCAGAGTCAGACTTGGATTCAGATTCCTCCTATACCACTTACACACGCTGTGTGACCTTAGGAAGTTAAGCGGCCTCTCTGAGCCCGGCATCTGTAAAGTGGGGGCAACTACATTCGGGCTTCGGTGCCATGCTCAGCGTGTGAGGCACTAAGTAGATACCGTTCCCTTCCCTTCCTGCCTCAGAGGACGTTGCCTGCGCCTCAGTGGCTCCAGCAGACCTCGTCAGGTTTATGCCAATTTCTCTGCACCCCCAATCAGAAGCCTTCTTTAAAATGAGCCTCCCCGCCTCACTGCTCTGTGCCCAACCTCGGGGCCGGGGGGGGGTGCCTTGGCCTTTGTTAAGCCGGGTCCTTTTGGTGGGTGGTGGGGCTACCCTGGAGGCGTTGGTGGCAGATGGGCTGAGCCTGAGGGTCCCCCTGGGGGCGGGGGGTGTTGGGCGCAGCAGAGGGTCGAGGAGATCCGTGACATAGAAGGCTTTTTCAGAAATGGGAAACCTCCGGGGAGGCGGCCGGGCCAGGCGGACCACAGGTCTGATGGGGAGCAGATGTTCTCACCGGGCTGGGGGAAGTGGGGCGCCTCCTAGAAGAGGGCCTCCCGCTTCGGGCAGCCCTGCATGGCCATGCCCTGCCCCCAGCTGTCCCCACTGGAATTCTCCCTGCAGCCTGGCCACCTCCCCTGTCCCCCAGCATGGCTCTGACATCCTGACCAGGTCACTGCCACTCCGTTGGGCCTCAGTTCTTCCTTCTGTCAAATGGCCTCTGAGGCTACCCCCAGCTCTGACGCGTGACAGATGTTACCATCCACCCTCCTCCACGCTGGCACACAGGCTGGCCGACCTTGTACCCGCAGCCCAGTCGCCATTGTCCCGGGGCCATCGTCCCATTTTACAGATGAGCGGAGTGAGGCTGGAGATTAAGTTCCTACTGAAGTTCCCACGGCCGTGCTGGCTGTCGGCCGCAGGCCCCCTGTGCAGGGACGCCAGCAGCTTCTCGGGGAACGACTGGGGCTTCAAAGGCAGTGGTAGCCTGTCCATCTGACTGTCCCCTCGCTGTGGTGTGGCCCCTCCCTGGGAGCCAGGAGGGGCAGAATCTACAGGGGAGACTGGAAGGTCGGGGTTGGAGATCTCGGGGGGGCCTACAGCCAGCAGCACTGACGTGTGAGGCGCCCGCCCCCAGCAAGGCTGGCACCTTCAGAGGCAGTGCCTCTTGTCACTTGGCCACTGGTGGGTCCTGGGAAAGGCAGTGATGTTGGAGACTCGGGTGGGAGGGGGAGTGAGAGTGCGCAGTGCAGGGGGAGCCCGCCTAGGCTGCCACTGACTCGGATGCTGTGCTCTGGCAGCTTTCTGTCCGACTCACTCTGGGCCTTGCAAACCTCAAGGTGGGCCCCATTTGTAAAGCAGATTTGCTGAACTCGAAGCGCACCAAAGGCAAACACCTTATGGAAAAGCCGTGATTCTAGTACAGACCAGGCCGGCAGGCTCGGCAGCGCTGCCCGGGAGGACTTCCTGGGTGATGGAGTTGTCCTCTCTCTGCTGTGGTGGTCACCAGCTGGCATGAGGGTGATGCTCCTGAGCAGTTCAAGTGTGGCTGGTGCAACTGAGGTCTTAATTTGTATTTAATTTTAGTTCATTTCAATATAAAAGATGCTCAAGTGCGTGAGTCATTGGGGAAATGCAAATTAAAGCTCCAGTGAGACACCACTTCACACCCACTAGGATGGCTAGAATAAAAAGACAGACAGTAACAAGTGTTGGGAAGGACGTGGCGAGGTCGGAGGCCTAGCACGCTGCTGGTGGGGACGATGGTGCAGCCACTTCGCAAGACAGCCTGGCGGTTCCTCAGGTGTTACAGAGTTACTGTACGACCCCATGTTGCGCTCCTAGGCATTTATCCAAGAGAAATGGAAACCTGTGTCCATGTAGAAGTTTGGATATGAGTGGTCATAGCAGTTTTATTCGTAAAACAGGCAAGAATGACCCGAATGCCCATCAAATTATGAACAGGTAAATAAAATAGGGTGTATGCATACAACGGAACATTACTCAGCCACGAAAAGCATGAAGTACTGACACACGGTACGTGCATGCGCCCTGAAAGTAAAAGAAGCCAATCACAAAAGTCAACGTGTTTACGATTCCATTTCTATGGGGTGCCTAGGATAGGCAAATCCACAGAGATAGAAGGTAGATCAGGGGCTGGGGCAAGGGGAGATTGCTAATGGGTCTGGGGTTCCTTTTGGGGGTGATACAAATGTTCTGGAATCAGATAGTGGCAATGGCTGTACAACTTTACAGATGTACTAAAACCCACTGAACTGTGCACTTTAAAAGGGTGACTGTTATGCTTTGTGAGTCAGCGCTCCGTAAACATACTGTATACATATGTCCATTTGTGGATCATGGCCACAATAATGTCAGGTGATAATATCTCTAGAATCAGACCATCTGGTTGGGATCCTGGCTTTACTGCCTTTGGCAGCTTACTTAACCTCTCCGGGCTTCAGTTTTCTTAACTGTAAAATGGGGGTGATAATTGGACCATCTCAAAGGGCTGTTGTGACAGTTACGTGGGCTACAAACCAAAAGCCCCTAGAAACGTGCCTGGCAGGTGCCGGAGGACTTAGCCCACTTAGCCGATACTAATGTTACTAGTTTCACAACCAGAAATCCCCCAGGGCCCCTTGCAATTGTCGCCCACACCTGGGCCCAGCCCTAGCCCTCCCGCATCCTCCTCCTTGCCCTCCCCCCTTTGCCTGCAGATGGTCTTTGCTAATGTGAGAACTGTTGCCATAACAACCACTCCGCTCCCAGCAGCAGCGACTTCATTGGAGCCGGGTGTCACGTGAAGGTTCTGGGCAGCATCACTGTGAGAACGTTGCCAGTAAACCATGAGGGTTACAGGGCAGGAGAGCCGGGCCTGTCAGGGAGGGGGCCACGTCCCCCGGCGAGGCAGGCAGGCCATCGTCGGCAGCAGGCTGGCCCTCTGCGCCCAGGCTGGGGTTCAGGTCTTTAAATGAGGGCAGGCTCAGTACGTCAAGAACCCACTCTCTGACCCTGTAACCGAAGGATCAGAGGGAAATGAGGCAGAAGAGAAAGGAGCAAGCCGGCACCCCTCCAGACAGAGCTGGAGGCGGGCACCCTCTCCGGGTCCCCTGGCCCTCGGCGCTGGCCGCCCTGGACCAGCACGTCTTTCTCTGAGGCACACGGTGCTGGACGGGAAGTAGCTGTGGCAGGACTGCTGTCCAAGCCCTCTTCCAAGTGCAGGCTGAGCCGGGCTGACCGGCCGGCCGTGGGGGCCGCCCTTCGCCCGCTGCAGAGAGAGGCGGCCACTCCCCCGAGGAAGGGCGGGGCTGGGCATAATGTGGGGTGGCAGGGATGACTCTCCTCCCTCATCAGGCCAGCTTTTGCCAGAAGTGAGGCCAGAGCGGGGAGATGGGAAGCCTGCTCCACTCCCCAGAGGCACTCCGTCTGCAGCCCCTGCAGCAGAAAGGCCAGCCGGGTTTCTCGAAGCTCTAGCCCCACGTCCAGGCTTGCCGAGTGGAGCCGACGGGTGCCCAGAAGCCAGGCACTGCAGCCTCTATCCCAGCGGGCAGGCTCCCCCGAGTAGGTGCTGCAAAGCCTTGGCTGTTCTCCAAGGAGGGTGGGGTTAGGGAGGACGTCAGCCCCGGAGCGCAGAGCCAGGCGAAGGGGGTTGTGCCGAGCAGGACGCAGAGGGAAGGAGAGCATCTGGGCGCTGCCCGCCCAGAGCCTGGAGCCCACGCTGCCTGCCCGGCAGCACTGCGGCAGCGTCCGGCGGCGCCTGAGGCCCGGCAGCGCCCCCTGGCGGCCCGTCTCCGCAGTGAGGCCGCGGCCGGGTGGCCTGGGGAGGGCGTCCCCAGAGGAGCGGGACAGAGGGGGCCCCTCAGGTGAGGCCTGGGGATGCGGGAGTGGACTTCCGCAGGGAAGGGACAGTGCGTTTGTGCCAAGGGAGCAGACTTGAGCTGGAGGCCCCGGACACAGCGCCCGGCGGCCTGGCATCGGGAAATGGAAGCCCTGGTTTCGATGGGCGCCTGCTCTGGCGGCCTGCGGCAAGGAGTCTGGATCTCTCAGGCGCTACCTTCTGCATCGCGTCACCCACAGAGGGGGCTTGGGCGGTGCAGATTCCTGGGCCCCGTCTCCAAGCTGCTGCTGCTGAGTCGTAGCCTCTGTGGGTGATACCCTGGCACCTGCCTCTTCAGCACACTCTGGGAGGAGGAAAAGATGCTTTTACAGGCTTTAGCCAACAACAGAGCTACACAGCCAGGCTGTCAGAGTTGCTTCGGGCCTTGGGTATGCCCAGCCCCAACTCCCTTATTTAATCCACAGAGAAACTGAAGCCCAGAGAGGGGAGGTAGCTTACCGAAGGCCCCACAGCCGACTAGCGTGTGCCCGGGGGAAACCAAGAGAGAGCTCTCCACCGGCCCCGAGCCACTGCCCTCGTCTTCCCGCCACCCCGCCTCACAGTGCCTCTTGGCCCAGTGCCCACTGGAGACAAGTCGCTGAGGGTCTCAGAGCCAAGTCTTCTCACTCAAGCAAAGTCAAAACTGTCGGGGATCTGCAGAGACCCCTGCCTGGTGATTCTGGGCCAGGGGAGACCTTCGTGCCCCCTCTCTGGCCCCTCCTGGTTTCCTTTCCTCACCTCACACAAGCACATGGCCGGTACCTTGCTTTGTCGTCCTGGCCCTTTCTGGGTGCTCTGGGGCCACTGACTGCTGGGCTCCGGGCGGGCACTCATTGGTCGAGAGGGCTCAGGCTTCTCTGGAGCGAGGATGGGGACCCGGGAGTCCTCAGCAGGAAGCTCGGAATTTGTCGCGCTGCAGGACTCTGTGACAGCCGCCTCCGACAGTATTGTGACTTACGTGGGAGGCCAGTGAAACGACGGAATTAGTAAAAGAATAAACTGTCCCGCCCGCACGGTGGTGAAGGTGGGAGCCTCTTGCACGGAGGGCCACTCCGGGCTCTTTCTGGGGCCTCTGGGCTCAAAAAGGTGGTGAGGAAAGGAGTGGGGGAGTGGCTGGAGGTGAAGGAGGGTTGCTGGGCTCTACTAGAGGGCAGGGAGGTTTGTGTGCAGCGTCCTTAGTCCTCTGCGGTTTCAGCCCCGTGCCAGCCTCATGCAGGACTGGGCCTTCAGAGGCCAAGGCTCCTGGCAGTCCATCTAGGGCAGGGTTACTGGCTTTCAGAGTCCGCAGAACCCGCCTGGTATGACCTGTGAGCCGTGAGCAGAGACCTGGCATGTGTGGGGACTGGGGGTGGGCTCACAGTGCCCTCCCGGGCTGGACCTTGAAGGTCATGTCCTTGAGCAGAGGAGAGGGACAGAAATGAGTCAGACTCCCAGAGACGTGGGGCTCCGTGTCCACACAGGACGATCATCCACGGACACTGGTTGTCGGGTGGTGACACAGACTCCCAAGGATCTCCTGCTAACTGTTGCTGGGGAAGGGGACCCCTGGCTGGAGCCGAGATCACTTTGTCAGAGAGAAGTTTGTGTTTGTAACTGGCTCTTATTATAATGGTATTTGACCTACGTGTACTAGGATCCCAAACTGTGATGAATTTTAGAATTTAGAGAAGACTTGGACACTACCCTTGGGATCTAATAGGGTCAGGAGAGATTTTTTTTTTTCGTTTTGGGAGTTGTTGAGAGAGGGTGTGTGTGTGTGTGTGTGTGTGAGAAGCTTAGTCCTGCCTGTCCCAGGTCCTTTAGCCTGGATTTCTAGGTGGATCTATTCTGTACTGTCTCAGTTAGTTTATGCAGCTGTCATCCCTGCTGGTGACACGCCTCCATGCCGATCGACCCCAGGACAACACAGAGCGGCCAGTCCAAGGCCTCCGGTGCAGGAGCCCTGGGCCAGGAGCCCACTGGGCCTGCCACCCCCCCCACCTGGTGACGCTCCCAAGCCTTTCTTCTCTGGGCTGGAGCGATGTGCTTTTTTTCCCATTCACGAGATGCTTCTTTCGAGCTCTGAAATGCCAGGACCTGAAAATCTTCCATTCCTCCTGTTGGTTCCCACCTGGTGCAGCCACTCAGAACAGGAGCCAGTCTCGAGGCTGGACCCAGATGCAGTCCTCTGGAGGCCCTGCCCCGGGCTAAAGTGAACATGCGCTCCAAGACGCAGTGCAAGTAATTAAGAGTTCACCAGGCAGTTACAGCGGTTCACCTAACTGTCAGCCAGTAATTAAAGCTGTACAGAACTTGGGGAAATTTGACTGCTGAGTCCCTCCTCCTTCCTGCAGGCCCCTAAATCTCTTGGGGTCCTTATCCTCGTGCCCATTACGTCAGGTTTCAGATCACAGGCCGAAGAAGGGCCCTGAGGCCCAGCACTTCCCACGACTGAGACGGGCTCGCAGGGACTGGGGATGAAGATGTACCATCGCTGCAGTGCAGGGGGAGGTGGGCCTGGTGACCCCTCCACGTGTGAGCGAATCCCAGCGGAGAAGGTGGGGTCCACCTGAGCTGCACCTGCAGGAGCGGCACTGCCACCTGCAGGTGTCTGAGTGTGCCCACTGCCCGCCCCGCCCCCGCTGTACCTTCGGACAAATTAGAGCTGCCTCGTGCAGAGAACCTCCTGGGCACCAAGCGCCCGGTTCAGCTCTAATTCTCCCGACTGTGCCACCGGGCGGGTTCGCTGTTCTCTCTCTTTAATAGAGCGGACAACTCAGAGGAGTGGTGAGACGCCTCGCTCCAGGTCAGACGTGCTGGGAGGGCATGCCTCAGGCTCTGCGTTCCCTCTACCGCACCACCCGACGGCACTCCCCCCCCCGCCCCGGGTCTTGGCCCTTCACGGTCTTGCCCTCCAGAAGCCTGTCTCCCTGGTTCTGACTCCAGAGCAGAAGGGACCCTGTTTGCCATCAGCCTCCCGGGGTGCCGCCCTGTCTCCAGCTCCAGTGACCCCTGTGCCCTGGTCTTTTCCTTCCACACCTGCGGTAGGGGACACGTCCACACAGCTCTCTCCGCGCACACGTCTTTGGGACAGCAGAGCGGAGTGTGCATGATTCTGATGTGAGGGTTTCCACTGCCAGCTGGACCCTGGGGAGGTGTGTGTCTGGAGGCGTGTGTGCGTGTTTGGGGCCCTGTGTTGTCCTGGAAAGAACAGAGCTTTGGAGTCACACAGACATGGGAAGTGCCTAGTCTTGAGCCCACCGTGTGGTGCACACTCAGTGAGTGGGTGTTGCGTGCATTTGCACGAGTGTGTGTGTGTGCACATATGCGCACCTGATGTCAGGTTTCCTTGGTGGCTGGTCCTTACCCCAGGGACTCCTGATGGAGCCAGCAGGTTGTCTGTGGTCTCCTACAAGAAACACCGCCCCCGCGCGTGCTGGGAGGATGCTGTTTGTGGCGACTGTGTTACCGTGGTGACGGCTGGGTTGCAGGACGCTTGCGTCTTCTGAGCTCGGGGAGCACACACATCCTCCCGGCTGCTCCATTTGCAGGGTGAGGCTTGGAGCGGCAGTCAGGACAACTCGTGCTCCCCGCCCCACCTCCTCGTCACCCCATGACTGCTGGGATCCCTACCCTGCCTCCCCCCAGCCCTGCTTCTCGCACACACGTACATGCACCCGCACACACACAGGCACACATGCTTACTCAGGCATGCACCACGCCCTCCTCTTGCGGGTGAACCCTGTCCTGCAGGAACTGAGAAGCCAGGCCCCCGGAGGAAGGCTGCGAGGTGTGTCCTGATCAGGGCCTCCAGCCCAGGGGAGAGGTGTGCTCTGTGGCCACGGCGAGGACCCTGGCGGGAGCTGAGTCACACTGCAGGGGCCCTTTTCCTCATTTGCACGAAGGTACTGCATAGACTGGGAGCGTCCTGAGTGCGTCCCTGTCCCACACGGGGGCCGGAGAGGAGCTCCCGGGCTCCCCCCAACCGCCGCTCTATTTCCTCCAGCCTCTCCCCCATACCCAGACCTGACATTTGACAGACGCATGGAGGCATCATGACTCAGCCAACAAAACATTGTCACAAAGTCACGTGTGCCCCGATTACCTCCCCGCCCCATCTCTGATCTCTGCAGAGATGGTGGGAAAGGGGTGAAGCTTGTTATGGGTTGGTGGTCAGAGGTGGGTAGGGTGGGGGGGTGAATGCCTTTGCAAATGCAGCTTATTCATATTTTAAAGCGAAAAATTTAAAGACTTGCTTCTGGGGTCGGGGATGTGAACATCAAATTGCCCTCCTCCCCCTCCCCCTACGCCCGGCCCAGGCACAGGGTCTGCAGCTCCTTGAGCCACAGAGGCCTTCCCTTACATGCAGCTCAGTCCTCTCGTCCTGGGACTCCCGCTGCACCCCCAGAGATGGGCCTGTCACCTGAGAATGTGGACACAGCCAGACTCTCACCACCAGCTGCACCTGAGCTGAGCCTTTAACGAGCAGGGTGGCATGCCCGAGATGGCCACCAGGGGACGCTGCTGGGGCTCGGCGGGAGCTGTGGGGTGGCACCTCTGCAGGCTCTCCAGGCCTTGGGGCCGAGAGCAGAGCCAGGGCCCCTAGCTCTGTCCCCAGTTCTGCCCCCGCCTCCCCCCACCCCCGCATGCCCACCTACACCTGGGGTGGCAGCCTGATGCCACATGTTCTTCACTGATACGTTTCTGCACCTCCAGCCAGTCGTCCCCCCGCCCCTGTCCCTGACCTCAGCCTCCCGTTCCTCCTGTGACCATGTTGGACTGAGTCACTTCCAAGGACTCTTGTGGAAAAAAAGACGTCTTCCTAATGGGACACGTATCCATCCATTCTTTTTTTATGTGTTTTTATTGTGGTCTCATCCATCCATTCTAGAGACGGTCACCGAGCACCTGCTCTGTGCCACCGCTGGCTTGGTGCCAGCGATGCCGAGATGCCCTGTGATCGATGCAAAGAAGTGTGAGCTTCTTCCTGGACTTGACTGTGCCCTGTGCTCCATGTGAGGCGTGGGACCCTGTCTCTGAGGCTCAGTTTCTCCTCCGTGAAATGGGGCAGCAGCACAAAGCTCCCCCATGTGCTGTGAGGCCCCACCTCGCTGATGCCTGCCTGGGGTTGCCACACACGGTGTCCGAGTCACCCTTGGTCCCCTCCTCGGGGACGCTCACCCCTCGGAGTCGTGTGCACCTCTTCCCTCACCTCTGCCAAACCCATGGAAAGCATTGCCCTGGCCCAGAAGCCCCTCCACCCCATCTTGGTCCCCACATAGGCCTTTTAGGAGCAAGCTTTAAAAATATACGTACACAGACAGGGTCCCTGTCTGTTCTCCACACCAAGCCATCATTACAGCCACGGAGCAGCTCACACGTGACCCTTGCCAGGATAAAGAGGCACTGGCGCCCACACGCCCCCAGGAAAGGGAGGTGGCTGGGCTCAGCGTGGAGCCGGTTCTCTGGAAAGGTGCCTCCGAGGCTCTAGGAAGGCTTCCTGCAGCCCTCACCTTGCCTACCAGACAGGGCAGCTGCCTGCCAGCCGGCCGGACCTAGGCTTGGGGAAAAGTGCCTCCTGAAGGGACTCAGAAACGTCCCCTTCGGCAGCTAACAGAGCTGCACACTCCTGCTGGGTCTGGGTTGGGGAGGGCCCCCGAGGGTCTGGATCGGGGGCCCGGTAGCCTGTGGGGTCAGAGCTCTGGGGTTTTCCCCATTGGGGGATCTGCCTGCATTCAGTGACTGTGGGTCCCAGGTCCCCGATAAGCCGTGGAGCAGGGTGGACTGTGGTGTGTGCTTCATCGAGGCTCCCTGGATGGATAGGTGGAGGAAAGGGGAAAGCCCCTGAGTCTCTTCATGCTCGGTACCCTCAGGCTTTCGGATGTTTCCGCCCTGGGAAGGCGATGGGGCACATTTCTGTCTGCTGTGGTGGAGTCGCCTCTGTCCAGGCTAAAGTCCTGCCTGGAAACCAAGGCTGGGTTCCATGACCCAGATCGTGCAGGGTCTGCAGTGGGGCTGCACCCACACAGCCTCACCTGGGCTCACACCGCTGGCCTGGGGTCTGGATGCCCTGTACTCGGCCTGTGCCCCGGAAGATGGCTGCTCACTGCCCCCTGCCCGCCAGCGTTTCAGGGGCTCTGGGCAAACTCTCCCCTGAACCCCAGCGGCAGATGCTCCCAGCCTGGGGCAGGCTCACACCAGCTCCTAGAGCCAACCCTCAGCCCCTCCCCCTGACTCTGGGGTCAGCGACATCATGTTGGCAGCCTCACAGTGGGGTACTTATACCCCAGAAACTGGCCAGCACTACCCATTTGGGCATCCCCACCTCCGAGAGCCAGTTGTTAAACATTTACCAACACATCTCCAGAGATGGGGTTTCGGGCAGACCTTCCGGCTGACCCTGACCGTGGGGGCCTGGGCCGGGGCCTCTGCTGGGAGAAGCGGGGCCCCCCAAAGTGACGCCAGGCTGGGGTGGTCTCGCGGGGCTCTGGGAAGACACTGAAGGCCGGTGCCTGCAGCCCCCGTCCAGGCCCGGGACGTCAGGACTCCAGGGCATGTCCAGGGCCCTTAGAAAGGCCTGAGAGGCAGACCCTCGTGCCCCCGGGACCGGTCCCCTGGGGATATGGTCACCTGCCACCTCCCGGCCCAGCAGTGAGTCCTCTATGCTCATCCAGCTTGTCCTCTCCCCACTCTAGATCCGGAGTCCCAGAGAAAGAGGACGGTGCAGAATGTCCTGGATCTACGACAGAACCTGGAGGAGACCATGTCCAGCCTGCGAGGGTCCCAGGTGACACACAGGTGAGAGCCAGCTGCCCCCTCTTCCTCCCATTGTTGGGGGGCAGGGCCTGCGACCTTGGCCCGAGCGTGCGAGGTCGGTGGGCGTCCGAGCCGTGCGCGCCCAGACCCCGGGGCCACGTCCGCGTGTCCACAGGAGGAGCGTGGCCTTGCCTGGTGTCTCCTGCTGGAGACTCAGGTTTCGTTTCATTAAAGCTGGAGCATCGCTGGAGGGGGGGTGGGAAGCCGGAGCCGCCACGGGGCTCAGGCTGTGATCTCCCACGTCCGTGTCCCTGCTGGGTGCCCGTCTCCTCGTGGTCACAGGGGTCATTAACTACCCTTCTCTTCCTGTCCTGGAGCTTCCACGTGCCCTTCTGACACCCAGCCTCCTTCTTGCCCTTCAGCCGGTGGCCAGCACGGTGGCCCAGGTTCCACACCACGCAGACCCCCTCCACCTGCCCCCCGCGAGCCTCGCAGCCCCCGCCAGGACCCCTCCCACAGCATCTCCCTGCCCGGTGTCCTGGCCTCAGGCTCTGCCGTGACTCAGAATTTCCCGCGCTGGCTCCTTGGGCTGCCTGGATGAGCTCATGCTGTCAGCTCCAAGGGGGACAGAGAGCCGGGCTACACCCCGGGGGGTAGAGAGCAAACAGCCAGGATTGAGAAATCCTGGGGGCTGTGCAGCAGGAAGGTGGAGAAGGGGCCTGGAAGCCGGTTCCTCCCCATCTCCTGGGGTTGGAAAATGAGAGCAAAGTTGGGATCTAGGGGCAGTGTGAAAAGGGCTTTTCTTAGCCCAAGTGTGTGGCCAAGTTATATGCAGACCAACTTTACATACCTCCAGTGACAGAGAACTCATTACCTCTCAGCCATCCGTTCCTTGTGGGGTGGCTGTGACTATGAAGTGGAGCTGAAGTCTGGCCTCAGTGGCTCCCACCCATCGGCTCCAGTTCCCCTGCGGAGACTCCCTCCTCCTTCCTTCCCACACTCTTTGCCCAGCCCCATCCCATCTGGACACGCAGCCCTTTGCTCCCAGATGTCTGAAATATTTTACATGATGAAGCAAAGCCTCTTCTCTCGGGGGTTACCTCTGCTCGGGCCAGCAGGACCCCAAATAGTGATGAAAGGGATGTGATCAGGGAGGGCTGAGAAAAAAAGTGGATGGTGGGGCTCTGGGAGGCCCTGGGACTCAGGTCCTTTTACATATGTGTCCAGCCTCCAGCCCTCCCAGCCCTGAGCAGAACCCAAGTGGGACAGGGGTCTGGCTTGGCTTGGCTCACCATTTTAAGGACCCAGTGGATGAAATCTTGAATGTCCTCTTTCCCCCAGCCAGGGAGGTTGTTGGAACAGTGCTCAGCACCAAATCACCCGCCAGCCCCATGCCAAAGAAGGCAGCAAGAGCTCCGTTCCTGAGAGGGTCACACCCCAGATGACTCAGCCACAGGGAAAGGGCAGCCGCAGCAGCCCCGGCCTCCTGTTCCCCCGCCTCTGAGCCCCCAGCTCCCCAGCCTCCTGGTGCCCCGACCTCTGAGCCCCCAGCCCCCCAGGTTAAGGCACCTTGACCCCAGGCAGGCTCTGCTGCTTTCTGCTTGGGGGCAGAGTGGGAAAGAGGCCAGAAGCCTTTTGCCTAAAGTTGACGGGTGTGTGGGCAGCGCCTCTGGCCTCTGGCTTCTCTCTCCCTTTATGGGAAAAGAACCAAGAGCCCTGAAGCTGGTTTTTCTGTTTACTGTGGACCCAGAGCCACTTCCTGTCTTAGGCTTTGGTTTATATTATTCCTGGTTCACGCTTTGATAGCCAGAACAATGATTCCCTGAATTTTTACGGTTCTTTTACTTTTTAAAGTGCTTCCCATCAATCAGCCCTTCCCTCGGCCCTGGGAGTGGACAGGACGTGTACACATGCCCTGAGTTAGAGAAGGTGCAGCGGGGGCCTCCGGAGAAGGGGTCCCGTGCCAGAGTCTCACGAGCGGATCAGGGTGGCTTCTGCGTCCAGCGAGCTGAGAGCCCGGCCGGCCGAGTGCAGGACAAACACAGGCTCTGTCCTGGAGGAGCTTACAGTCCAGTGAGCGTGTCCAGCAAGGTTATTTTCACCCTGGAGCTCACAGGCTGCCTCTAGATTCGGTTCCTTTTCAGAAACCTTTCCTCCTATCCGACTTCCTCTATTTCCCTGGCTTGTTCCCCCGCAAGGAGAGAGTCTGGGTCAGAGGGCTGCGGCCGGAGAGGAAGTGGAACTGCGCCCTCAGCCCACCCCAGGCCCACCATGCCCTCCACCCCGAAAAACGTCCTCCCCAGAGAGGAGCAAGACTGAAGGGTGGAATCCAGGACTGGAAATCAGGGACCCAAGTTCGAGCTAGAATTTCCGCCACCGACTCAGAGGTGTCTGGAGGTGTGTTTGGGGACCAAGGGGAGCAGTGAGGTCGAGGCCGCGAGCCGGGAACAGAACCGAGGGACCTGGCGCTCGGCACACCCACACGCGACGCTAGTTTTGCTACAAAACAGGCTCCCCTGAAGCTCTCCATCGTCCTGTCACCAGGGCCGTCATTGTCCTCTTCCTTCTGCTCTTCGCCCCCTTGTCACGGTCAGCTTGTTTTTACTAAGCCCCTACTTGCTGCACAAGGCCCGGTACTGAGTCTCACTTCGAGAACTCGCCTGCTCGTCCGTCCTGGGCTCACCCCCGCCCATGCGGTCTTGAGTGCCAAGCACCCGCCAGGGCGTGCAGAGGGCAACCCGCCGCGGTGAGCGAGGCAGGCTGCTCCCCCTCCCCCAGGACCACAAGCACCCAGGGAACTGCCGTTCCCCCGAGGTCCGAGTCACTAGAAAGGGAAAGTACCCAGGGTACCACACAGGACAGACAGGAAGTCCCAAGGGGAGAAGCTGGGTGTGCACCAGGCCAGGAAGTCTGGTCACTGATTGCCCTGCCCATCCTGGTCCCCTGCTCACCCACAGGACTTCTGCAGGGACCACCATCAGGGTCAAGGCCCATACAGCTCCCTCCAGTTTTTGATCAAAAAATAAAACTCTGTTTTCTCAGGATTGACAGAGACAATTTTGGAGGATTTTGTTATTTTCAAGGAACTTCACAAAAACAAGAAGAGAAGAACCAGTGTCTCACTCCATCTGACCCCCTAGAGTGACTGAGAAATGGGTGTGTTTGCAGATTACAGATTCCTGAGCTCTGTAACTCAGGTTTCCTTTGCCGCCCAGCTTTCGTGGCCCACAGATCCCATCTCATTTATTCAACCCTGTCTGGCTCTACTTAGGCCAAGCCACCGAGACCCCACGTGTGGTTGATTTGGGCTGGCACCACCGCTAGGCTTGGGGTGGGATTGTGGGTCTCTGCCTGTCCAAGCAGCCACCTTGGCCCCTGAGGGAGAGAGGCATCTCCTTCCCCAGCTCCAGACCCCCTGGGCTCAGGCCATCTAGCACTGACCTGCTTCCCTGGCCTGGCCGAGCAGGGCCTGAGGCTTCACCCGCTCCGTCCATTTTCCCACGTTCTCCCCTCTGTCCAGCTAAGGCCGCTCTGTTCTCTGGTGAGGTTCCGCTGCTTCTCCAGATGCCCACGCCTTGGCTGGGGCTAGTCTTTCGGGGACCTACATGCTCCACACCCCACTCCTGACTTTGCTGTCTCTGGTTTGGGAAGCAACTAGCCCTGAATTCACTAACAGAAAAGAGGTGCTAGACCCCCTGAACAAAATGAATGAGCGAGGCCTTCCAGTCTCAGGTGACTCCCCCAGATCTCGTGGGCCCCTTCCCGTGCATTGCACACCTTCTGTATATCAGGCACCGTGTTAGGTCTTTACAACTCTATATATGATAAAGTTGCTATTATAGTTTTATCCCCATTTGACAGATGAGGAGATGGAGGCTTGGCAAGGTTGATGACTTGCCCCGGCCCCCTGACTAATAAATAGTAGAAAAGGATTCAAACCCAGGCCATATTATAAAACCTGTGCCCTTACTGTGTACGGGATTCCTTCCCTAGCGCTCACCGGCCTCTTCCTTTGCCAACCTGAGCTGACACACCTCAGGGCAACATACACCCTAAGAGGCCTCCCGGAGGCCCAGGAGCTCGGGCAGGCGGGCAGAGGCGGGAGGGCGGGAGAGTGGAGGGAGGCATTACAGCCGCCCGAGGACGGGGCTCAGAGCGCTGGACTGGAGAGTAACCAGTGCCCTTCCGCCCGCCCAGCTCCCTCGAGATGACCTGCTACGACAGCGACGACGCCAACCCCCGCAGCGTGTCCAGCCTGTCCAACCGCTCGTCGCCCCTCTCCTGGCGCTACGGCCAGTCCAGCCCGCGGCTGCAGGCCGGGGATGCGCCGTCGGTGGGCGGCAGCTGCCGCTCGGAGGGGCCACCGTCCTGGTACATGCACGGGGAGCGCGCGCACTACGCGCACACCATGCCCATGCGCTCCCCCAGCAAACTTGGCCACATCTCGCGCCTGGAGCTGGTCGAGTCCCTGGACTCGGACGACGTGGACCTCAAGTCCGGCTACATGAGCGACAGCGACCTCATGGGCAAAACGATGACGGAGGACGACGACATCACCACCGGGTAGGAGCGGCCCGTGGGCAGCTGGGGGGAGGACAGTCCAGCGCGCGGACGCCAGAAGGGCGGATGGACCCCAGGGAGGGCGAGGGGACCACGGACGCGTGGGGGGAAGGAAGCTGTGCTGTGACAAGGAGACCGTGGGGGGCCTCGTGTGGGCGGTCGCGAGGCTGCTGAGGTTGGGCGGGGTGTGGGCGGGGGCGACGTCTGAGGAGCTGATTGGTCAGCGAAGGTGCCCCCTCATTGGCCCCTGCGGCTGTCATTCTGTAGCAGCCCCGCCCTCCGTCTGGTCTCCGCCCCCGACCCGCTTGTGGTCCGGGCCCTGGAGGATCCCTTTGCTGCACGCCTGCACGTGGGACAGCCTGACCTCCCTATTTGAGAGTCAGGGTGACAGGGTCCCTTTCCCTTGAGGGACTACTGAGAAGAGAAGCCAAGGGCGTGTGTTGGGAGCGCTGGAGAGCGGAGCGCAGTACTAGCTCTCCTTCCAACGCTGGGCCCCAACCCCTATCCCCATCCCACCCTGGCCCCCTTCCTCCTCCTCTGGTTTCCTCCTTTGCAAACCTCTGCCAGCGCTGCAACTTCCGAGTCTGACCCAGACTCGGCACCCTCCGTCAAACCCTTCTTTCCCGTCTTCCTCTTCTCATCTTTTTCTGCCCCATAGACAGGGTGGGTTTGTGGAGCAGCTTTTAGGGGGTTGGGTTTGGGGAGCAGCTTGCAGGGGTGGAGCAGCTTGCCGGTGGGGGGGCAGTCTGGGACATGAGGGGAGAGGACAGGAAGAAAGAATTGCTAGGGACTTCAGGGTCCAAGAGCTGAGACCAGAGCACTGCACAGTTTCTGGAAGCTCTCAGGCATCTCCGGCTGGCTCTACCTCCACTCGCCCTTCTTGGTTTGCTGGATCCTCCCAGGGACCACACGGGTAGCCGCAGTGCCCCTCCCCATACCCCTCGGAACTACCGCTCCCCAGTGAACAGCTGGAAGGGAGTGGAAGGTAGCTGAGCTCCAGGCTGTCCACTGCTCCCCACCCCAGGGATGTACTGGGAGGACTGGACCTGGCAGGGCCTGTCCTGATGACAGGCTGCTTTGGAGCAAAACAAGTGACTCATGAATGGGGTTGTTTACTTCTTGTAAGCCCCAGGGGCCGGCCCACCTCTTGCTCCGATCCGCCAGCATGGGCCTGGGGCCGGAGACAGTTGTCCAGCTCCTCGAGGGTGCAGAGGCTGGGCTAGGTGGAGGAGAGCCTGGCGTCTGGTGCTGCTCTGCACAGCCTCTGCCCCAGGAAGCCCTTCTTCTCCTCTGAGGAAGTGTTAGGTCCCTGCCCTCTGACATCGCCCAGCTGGACAGGGCAGAGAGCTCCCACGTCCAGGGCTCTGCCTTTGGAGAGACCCCAGTCTGAAGCAGGTGGTGGGACCTCTGGCACCTAACCAGCTGTGAGCATGGGCAAGTCACTTAAGCTCTCTAGGCTTCGGTTTGTCTATCTGCCCAGTGCAGATAATAGTAGAACTTACCTCAGGGTGATGATAAGGGTTAAATGCATTAATTACGTAAAGTGCTTGGGATAATCCCTGGCTCTTTGTAAATGCTCAATCCATGTTAGTTTGTTTTTATTGCTATTATTATTGTTACTGTTATTGTTAAAATCACCCTCTAAAGGAGGGGAGGGACTCCTGCCCTCTGAGGGTCCCAGGCTTGCCCTCAGGGACTGGGCAGTGCAGCAGAGCCCCATCAGAATCGGCAGCAACGACAGATGTAGCAGCAGCTGGCCAATCCTGGGGACATAGATTCAGGGGTGTGTGGGTATGGAGTGCTGGGCGGGGGAGCCAGGAAAGACGCCTTTTACCCAGCCTCTAGCACCTTTTCTTTGTCCTCTTTCCTCTGGACAGTGTGTGTGCTCCTGAATCAGTGCAAAAGCAGAGTTCACTAGACTGGCATGGATGGGACCTTCCCTCCCTGTGCACTCATGCCCGTCAGGCCTGGGGAAGCGTGGGGTTCGCAGGGAATACAGAACAGAGTGGTGGTACCCACAAAGTAGACCTCACTGCGAACTGCAGTGCTGGTGCCAAGATAATTTCACATGAGTTTTTACGGTCAGTCTGCGATTAGCAGCAACTCTCAACAAGCCAGTTCTAAGGGGGCTCTGGCGTTAACATCCCCACCAGCACTGTCAACACACCCATCCTTCAATGCCCTTAAGCAGTCAGAGTTGAGGGGAATCCATTTATAACCCCCAGTAATTTTAATATAACCAATCACTCCTCATTTTTGTGTTTTCACAGTTAAGTGTTGTGTTTTTTCACTAGAAGCAGGGCATCCTAGGTTCCAGCAAACCTGAGCCACACTTGCCCAGCCCTTCTGGTCCTCCCTCTCCCCCTGTGGTTTCCATCCAGGTTTTGTAACTTAGAAAACGTCCTGCTCCTAAGAAAATTGCTTTTCCTACTCATAAAACAGGCAGGGCTATTCCCTTCTCACCTACCAGTGACAGCCCATCCCTTCCCCATTGGCCACTGCCCATGACCATTCACTTCCTGACTCCCAGAAGGCTCAACACTGGGCGAGCAGGACAGGTGAGGCTCACCGCTGGGCTTTCGCTCCCCCCTTCCCCCCGACCCCAGCTGACACAGTCACAGGCCATCCAGGTGAGACATGGAGGATGGCAGTGACCCCGAGGCTTTCTCGGTGCCCCCCGTCCATCCCCTGCTGGAGGATCGCCCACCTGGGGCTCTTCCCAAGCCCTTGTTCAGTCCGGAATCAGCCCTCCCCGCTCCATCCAAATGCCTGGACGTTTCCCGGGTTGCCCATCTGGGTGAGCTCAGGGAAGGCAGATTCTTCAAACTGAAGCTCAACAAACTAGGATGAGGAAGGGAACGCAGCTGCTAAAACCATCATATACTTGAAGTTATATATTTAAGCAATTATAGTAAAATATGGTTTTATAAGTGGCTAATATCTTAACTGCTTTTAAGTTTAAGAGTTCAGTGCTGGTAATTACATTCAATTGCTGTGTCACCATCACTGACGTCATCCCCCGGACTTTTTCATCTTCCCAAACTGAAACTCTGCACCCGTTAAACCCTGACTCCCCAGCCCCCTCTCCAGCCCCCGCCCCACCCTTCCTCTTTCTGTCTCTATGAGCTTGACTATTCTAAGGACCTCACAGAACTGGAAATCACACAGTATTTATCTTTTTCTGACTGGCTTATTTCACTCAGCATCATGTCCTCAAGATTCATCCATGTGATAGCAGTCGGAATTTCCTTCCCTTTTAGGGCCAAATAATATTCCATTGTATGTATAGACCACAGTTTGTCTATCCATTTACCCACTGATACACATTTGGGTTGCTTGCTATGAACGTGAGTGTACAAATATCTCCTCAAGAATCTGCTTTCTATTCTTTTGGGTGTATTCTCAGCAGTGGAATTGCTGGATCATATGTAGCTCTATTTTTAATTTTTTCGAGGAACCACATACAGTTTTCCAGAGTGGCCGCACCATTTTCCATCCCCACGTGCAGTGCATGAGGGCTGCCTTTTCTCCACATTCTCGCCAACACTTGTTATTTTCCATGTGTTTGTTTTTTTATAACAGCCATCATGATGGGTATGAAGTGGTTTTAATCTGCATTTCCCTAATGACTAGAGATGTTGAACATCTTTCCATGGGTTTATTAGCCATTCATATGTCTTCTTTGGAGAAATATCTATTCAAACCCTTTGTCCATTTTTTAATCAGGTTGTTTGGTTGTTGTGGTTAAGTTGTAGGAGTTCTTTATATATTCTGGGTATTAATCCCTTATCAGACATATGATTTGCACATATTTTCTCCCATTCTGTGGGTTGCCTTTTCATTCTGTTGATGGTGCCCTTTAATGCGCAAAAGTTTTTCATTTCAATCAAGTCTGGTTTATCTCTTGTTTTTGTTGCCTACACTGTAGGTGTCATAGCCAAGAAATGATTGCCAAATCCAGGGTCATGAACCTTTTCCCCAATGTTTTTCTCCAAGAGTTTTATAGCTGCTGAGGCTTTTTTTTTTTTAGTTTTTTAAAAAAAGTTAATTAATTAATTTATTTATTTTTGGCTGCATTGGGTCTTTGTTGCTGTGCGCAAGCTTTCTCTAGTTGCGGCGAGCGGGGGCTACTCTTCATGGCGGTGTGTGGGCTTCTCATTGCGGTGGCTTCTCTTATTGCGGAGCATGGGCTCTAGGTGCGCGGGCTTCAGTAGTTGTGGCACACGGGCTTCAGTAGCTGTGGCTCGCGGGCTCTAGAGCGCAGGCTCAGCAGTTGTGGCGCATGGGCTTAGTTGCTCCGCGGCATGTGGGATCTTCCCGGACCAGGGCTTGAACCCATGTCCCCTGCATTGGCAGGCGGATTCTTAACCACTGCACCACCAGGGAAGCCCCCTGCTGGGGCTTTTTAAAAATACAAATTCCAAGTCTCATGCCCGGCCTACCTCTCCTACCTCAGGTAGCCGTATTTTTCTGACACTTCTCAGTGATTTGGGGGCTCGTCTGTCTTCCCATAAAGTTAACAAATCTTCTTCATAGTAACCCCGACAGCATCTTTCAGCCTTGATTTGGGTGGGCACAGTGCCAGGGGGTGCTTATTCCACTCCAAATAGCATAAGATTACAAAAAAGCGTTTAAGTATTCACCTGAAATCTGCTTCACTTCTGCCTATTGGTTCAAATGTTGTCATCTGAGAAAAACAGATTAAGTGGAAGTCTTCATCCGAACATTTCAACATGTTCTTAATGGTGGTTCAGGTAAGTCTCTTCTCTACAAAAGAAAGGGTCCCCAGCTCATTTCAGTGCTTCCTGAAATGACCCAGTTTTCCAGATCCCACCTGTCCTCGTTACCCTCCTGTGGAAGCTCTCAGGTTGTCAACGATCCTCTTAAAAATTTGGCACCTGCACTGATCTGCACGGTCCTGGCAGGGTGGCATCCAGAGCCTGACACCGTGGACAGCATCAGCTTGGCTGCCGGCTGTCCTAGGTGGCAGCTCAGGACATTTTTACCTCCTGAAAAGAGAAAAGGAATTTGTTTTTCTAAAAATAAGATGGTCTGGAATTTAATCTAAATAAGGAGATGAGTTCCACAGCCATCTGCTCACGCCTAGCCCCCAGTGATGGGGTGGGAGGTGGGGATGCTGCACCTACAGAGGTGAGTGTGGGCTCCGGCGGGGAAAGGGAGGCGTGCGTACGGGGGTGTGTGTGCCCTCCAGCCCCTCCCTCCTTTGACTTGGACGTGCCTCTCACTGTCTCCCCTTCCGTCTGTGTAAATGGTGGTCTGGGTGGGTAGGAACCCCAGCTGCGTCACCAGCGGCGCTGCTGTCACGCCCTCCCGGGGGCGCCCTTCACCTGGTGTAGAGTAATCTCTGCAGTCCTGGCAGGACCGCTGTCTGGGGACCTCGACCAAGGGCCGCAGAGCTTTAGACAGAGCCCTGCGGGTGTGCCGGGGGACGGCGGGGCTCCATCGTCGGGTGGTGCTTGCTCCGCGTGGCGGCTGGCTGCGCCTGTCCTATCCCTCTTCGTCCCCTCCTTCCCCAGCCTGTCCTCTTGAACCGTGCTCAGGAGCTCGGGAACAGATGGGATTCGTTTCCTCCTTGGTGCTGAAGTGTCCTGACGTTGAAAAATGTCAAATAAAATAAACTGTAGGCCCCGGTCTCCTCCCAGGCTGACTTTTTGCTCCCAGAGGCAGGAGCCCAAGCCTTAAAGAAACCCTCCCGCCTTGCTGAGTGGCCTGGGCCTGGGCAGCCCCCTCCTGAGAAGAAACGTCACTCACTGGGCTCCAGGTGGCTGATCCCAAGATGCCAAACCCCGCCCCCTTTAGGGACAGAATCCTCCTGCAAGGGGCGCTGGGTTTGTAGGGTTTGTGCAGAGAGAGGAGGACTCTGGAATGTGAGTGGGCAGGGAGGAGAGTCTTCCTCCCCTGCCCCTGTCTCTTCTGTTTCCTGGCAGGCATTCTACTCCGTGGGCGGCTGGACCAGGCCGGGCTTTTGCCCGTGGAACACAAGGATTGGGGCAGCGGGGTAGGGGGCCATCCTGGGGAGGACCCGGCATTCAAGTTCAGGAAGGAATCAGTTCCTGCCCTTGAAGGGCTTCACATCTAAAAGGGAGGAGGTTGCCTGCTGTATCCATGGCAGCAGCAGAAGTGAGGTGTAGTTGATGCAGACAGTGGCTGTTGCCTCTTTGGGGGTAACATCTAACGATGACCTGCAGCTTCCCGCACGTGGCCTCGGCTGACCTTCTCTGGGTTCAGGGGAAGGAGCATCTGAGCATCCGGGGCGCCCTCCTGAGCCCCCCTCTAGCTTGCTGTGTGGCACTAAGCAAGTCCCCAACTCCTCTGAGTCTCCGTTCGCTCATTTGTAAAAAGGTCATCATTTGTGCCTTGGGAGGATGAACTGGAAAAGAGTTAAGAGTGCTCTAAAAAGTACGAAGAACTGTCGGCTTGAAATATTTATTCTGGTTTCAACTTACGGTTCTGTTCATTTAACTGGTGGCCTCTGTCTTAATTAGGGGCTGTTAGAGTATCCACATAAGAGTTCTTCAGCTTGACAGATGAGTTCACAGAGTTTGGGCTTTGACTCTGTTGAGGGGGGTGATCTTGTTTGGCTTTTTTACAGCGTCTTGATGTTCTTTCCGTCCTGTGGTGCAGAGTTAAATGAACCGGCCTTTGAGCACAGGCTTGCCAACATGGCATGCCAGGACTGGCGGGGTTGCAGAGTGGTGTGGAGTACGGCTCACGGCTAGACAGAGCCCTGGCTCTGCTCATGAGCTCTGTGTGTCGCTGTGGGTGCCTGCTCTCCCTCTGCCCGAGTTCCCCTGTCTAGAAAAAGCAGAGAGTCGTGGTACCCTGGTCTGTAAGGCTGGTGCGAGCACCGAATTAGTGAACGTGTTTACTTTGTATATAATAAGTGTTAGATGTTAGCCATTTGGTGACTGATGGTAGCAAGCTGGTGGCCCTAAGCTGTCACACGCACCTTCTGAAAGATAAGACAGTATTTGGAAAAGTGTGTGTTAACCTTCATGCTTGAACATGATGTTTCTGAGCCTCACTGGGAGGATGACAAACTAAGTGGTTTACCAAGCAGGATGGCGGCATCCTGACCCACTTCTGCCTGTTCATGCAGTGCTACCGTGTGGCAAAGGGTGCCCCTGTGTGGCTTGGAGACGCCCGGCCACGGGTCCAGCATGTGGCTGTGCAGTGTAGCAGAGTAATTGCACACAGGACCGCGCAAGTGACCATGGTTCCTTTCCCGCCGTGACCTGGCTAACGGGGCTGTCTGTACCTCACTCAAACACGTGTGTTGTACATGAAGTGTGTCCTGGGATGGAGTCCCCAGAAGCAGACCTCGAGACAAAGATTTGCGTGCAAGTGGTTTATTTGGGAGGTGATTCCAGAAAGCACTGATGGGGGTGGGGAAGTGGGTCAGGGAGAGAAGGAAGCCAGTGCAGGAGGCGTTCTGTGTGACCACTGTTGAGGTCAGCTGGGCTTGGGGCTTCTGGGGGATTACATGCCCACCCAGAGGGCCAGGAAGCCTGGATATTTATCTTTCGACTCCCAGTCGTTACTGGTTGAGGGCGGCTCCCAGGGTCATTGCATCCTGGTGTTTTCTGCTACTTCACACAGGCTGAGAGTCACAGGTGCCTGCAGAGCGGCTGTGTCTGTGTTTACAGGAACAGTAAGTACAGAGGGGACATAGGTGGGATACAAGGGACATCAGTTATAAAGAGGGAAGATGGGAAGGGAGGAGGCTGTGGAGTCAGATTCCTGGTCTGTTGGGATCGAGGGGGTACAGGGTCTGTTCAGACCCAACAGGGTCGCTGGAAGGTTGGAGTAAGCCAGGTATTCCAGAGGGGCAGCTGGATGTGTGCTGGTTGCCAAGGCGACGGATGCAGGCAGAGGAGGGGCCCCTCTGGTGTGTCCTAGTAACCTACAGTTGAGCTGCTGGGTTTTCCCCGAGTTTGATGATATACAAGCTGGTTGACAGTCAAGACGGATAAGGGTTGCAGAAGCCGTTGAGACGGGTCTGGCACCTCCGCACCAGTCCTGCCCGCCTGCCTGCCTGTCCACTTGTCTCTTCTTCATTGTCGGCCTCCTCCTTTCCCCACCCACACACCTTATGTTCTGGGATGAGCCAGCTGGGCTCGTGGAGTGCTGGAAATTCCATGCAGTCTGATATTACAGGAAGAGCCCACGTTTGGAGTGGGCTCAGATCCCAGCTCTGAGGCTTTGGGGAGGCTGTGCGTCCATTCTGGGGGGGCTGGTCCAACGGGAATAGGGTCGTCGTGAGGATGTTATGGAGTACATTGTAATAACGTGCTAGGTATACAGCAGGTGCTCGGCAAATGTTACCTCCCTCCCTTCTCTCTGTCGGCGCCTAGAAAAGCAACGCTCTGAAGGTCTGAAGGCTGCCTGCAGAGGGGGACTTTCCCAGCTCGGGGGTTGGGGGCTGATACCTAGTCGCTCACTTGTCTGTGCCCGGTTCCTCCCACCACCCCTGCTGGAAGCCTCCCCAAATTCACCCCATTGCAGTGTGACTGCTACCCGACTCGGGGTCGTCCTGGAACTTGTGTGTATAATTTGTGCTGTAGTAACTTGTGCTTTTATAATTCTCTAACAATTGCACGGCACATGTGGTTTACACAACATTTATGTGGCACTGTCTTATTTAATCTTAACAGCTCTGTGAATCAGGTATTCTTTTCCCCAGTTTACAAGCGAGGAAAGTGGAACTCGGCTTCACTGGCTGGCCAGGAGCTCATAACTTAAAAGTGGCAGCACGGGAGCAGAAGCAGGCGTCTCCGACACCTGCCCTCCCCACGCCCTCCCCATCCCGTGCTCTCTCCAGCTCGCCCGCTGCCTCCATGTGTGTGTAGTATGTGTGTCCCTTAGCTTGGGGGCGGGGGGCACAGGCCTTCCTGCCACTGCAGAAGGAGCTCCCCTCAACACCCAGCAGGCCACGCTGTTGGAGGCCCCCTCCCGGAAGGCCCCTAAGTGACTGCTCCGTCTTCAAGGAGATAGGGTCATGCTTTGCAAACCACAGAGCAGCCACAGTCGGAGCTCAGGGCAAGGGCAGAAGGAGCGCCGCGCGCCTCATGAACACAGGCTCTGTTGACCGCGGCTCAGAGGCTGAGCTGTCCCAGGACGCTCGCGAGGGGCCAGCTCTGGCCTCTGGGGTATCAGATGTCTCTGGCCAGGCAGCAAAGGACCATTCACTGTGGCTGAAGAAAGGCCAGCAGGCCAGGCTGGGCACCCACCCACTGAGCTGTGCACGGGCTGCCCCAGAGAGGCTGCGGGACTGAGTTGCTGTTGCCCGTACGTTGGGGCCATGCTGGAGCTGTAGCACAGGCGGACGCATTAAGGTCTGCATTTGGAAAACAGGCAGAACGGGTCAGGCCCTGAGAGGCCGCAGGCGGGCAGCTATGGTAGAGACCGACCCATGCTCACGGATCCACAGGTCAGGGTCACGGAGAGACGGGTGGACAAGCTGATGCTGGGGCTGGTGCGGGCGGTAAACAGAGCCAGTGCGCGGGATGTGCAGCCAAGGCGGGGCGAGGCGAGAGCCACCCAGACACGTGTGTGAGGGGCTGGATACAAAGAGGCTGTGTGCACACCGGCTTCCCTGGTAGAGGGCAGGGCGTGCGCCAGCCAGACAGGCCGGAGAGCGTCTGAGAGGTGGAGGGACCAGTGTCTCACCAGCCCGCCTGCTCTGTCCGCCTTGGCCGGCTCGTATTAAGAGGGGTCCAGGGAGTTCCCTGGTGGTCCAGTGGGGAAGATTCTGCGCTCCCAGTGCAGGAGGCATGGGTTCAATCCCTGGTCGGGGAACTAGACCCCCCATGCATTCCGCAACTAAGAGTCAGCATGCTGCAACTAAGACCCGGCGCAGCCAAATAAGTAAATAAATATTAAGAGGGGTCTGCCCCGTGCCTTGTCCCTTCCTTCTTGTGGGGCGTCTCCAGCCAGACCCGGGGACACGCCTCCACCATAGCCGCTGCCCTCTGCTCCTGACCGCTCAGCCCCGTCCAGCCCCTTTCCTGTCCCCGCTTCTCACTGGCCACCCCTCTCGATCTCTCAGCCTCCTCTTCCTTGTCTGGCTTCTGTCTCGGCCCCTGTGGGTCTGATGACAAGGGGCAGAGTTCAGGAGCAATGCTGTCTCCGTGGACGGAGCCCGGTGGTGGCACTTCCGGCAGCAGAGGCTCCCAGGACGCAGCTTTCTGCAGAGTGTCACTAGAAGAGGAGGCACAGCTGTCACCTGCCTGTCACCATCCCCCTCTGAGCGGCAGGCCCCTGCAGGCGCCCTGTGCCCATGCTCACCTTTCCTCGGACGGTCCCCGTGTGAGGTCCTGCCCTTCCCAACTCCGAGCGGTCGCCCCTGCGGTCTGGGTGGCAGCAGCCGTCCCATCCCTTGTGGCTCCTGCAGTCCCTGTGGTTAGTCTCCTGTTCTTGAGAGCTAGACCGGCGCCATCGATGGGGCACTGCAGAGTCCAGCTGCCCCGGATTTATCCCTGGTTTGCCGCTGTTGCCTGCATGACCCTGGATAAGGGACTTAGCCTCGCCGTCTGAAAGGAAAGGGGAGGACAGCGCCCACCTCATGCTGCTCATTCACAGGGTCAGTAAGTGCTTCTGGAGACCTGCTGTACAGACCCTTGGGGGAACAGCAGGAGAAAAAGTCATCATTCTTAAACTCATATACAAAAGAGAGAAGGCAAACAAGCCAACAGGTAAATACGTGGTAGGTCAGGTGGTGCTGTGCGCCATAAAGGAAGGTGAAGCAGGTGAGGCGCAGAGTGGTGGGTGGGGGCTGTCGGGGAGCGTGGTCAGGGCGAACTCTCCAGTAATTGATGCCCAGAAGAGCATGTGCAAAGGCCCTGGGGCAAGAATGGGCACGTGTTCAGGGAAATGCAGGGAGGTCCGTGTGGCTGAAGCAGAATAAACAAGACAGACGGTGATCAGAAATGAGGTCAGGGTGTAGCCAGGGGCCAGGTAGCACAGGTGAGGGGCAGCCACAGGCAGCTTCCAGGCGGAGAAGCAATGAGGTCTGACGCGTGTTGCAAAGGGTCTGCCCGGCTGCCCAGCAGCGAAAGGAAGCTGCTGGGATCATCTGGGCGGGGCGGGGTGGGGCGGGAGGCAGAGATTGGAGCTCCAGCTCAGGAACGGGGAACCTGGGTCAGCGGGCGCTTCGGCTAACCTGAAATCACTGCGCTGTCCTCGGGGGGTCTCACACTCATACACACACTCACACACACTCGCGTCTGCCCGGGGGCAGCTAAGGGTCCGGCAGGCCCTGTGGAGGGCGGGCAGCCTCCTGCTGTCTCCGTTCCCACCGCCCCATCTGTCCTGCGCTCTCAGAACCACACAGAGACGCTGAGGTTTGGGAGGATGTGAAACAGTTGCCCACTGTGTGCGAGCTGGCGGGACGCCGCCTCTCCCAGCTGCAGGGTGGCAGGGAAGGCAGGCCTCCTCAGAGGTTGTGTAAATATTTGGGAAGCAGGCACACAGCTGGGAGTGGGACCCCCTCCTCCAGCTGGCTCGTTTGCTGCCCCAGGGACATCTCAGCCGGACCTGGGACTGGGCTTTGGTCTCCCACCCACCCTCCACCTCTCCCTCAGAGCCCAGGCTGCCCTGGGGAGGGAGTTGGAAAGGAGCGGCAGCCCCGCCCCGGAGCCAGGCGGCCTGGGTCTGCAGAAGGGCCTCGCGAACACCTGGGCGCCGAGCCAGAGGAGCTCTAAGGCTGTTTCGGCTCTGACACTCCAGATCTCCAGCCATGAGAAGTGCGTCTGTGCGGGGCTCAGGCACAGCCCTGATGGGTCCAGAGAGGAGAGAGCTCGCCAGGGTCATGCACAGGGAGCCCTTGAAGGCCCGGGCCTCCCTGAGACGCCAAGAAGTCCACCGGGGATCCGACAGCCCCTGGCCTGGGACCCACGTCATCACGGCTCCTGTGCCTGTGGCCAGAATACCTAAGGCCACGCTCCCAACCTTCCTGAGCTTGAATGTCCTAAAGCAAGTGGAGAGTAGACCAACACCTGCCTCACCCTAGTTCGCTAGGTTGTTTGAGAATGAAATCCTATTTTATGATGTGAACGTGCTACCCAGAGGCCGGGAATGATTTTTATAGATTTCTTCTATCAAGGTCACAACAGATGATTCCCCAGAATTCAGTGGGGTCATCGGGGGACCCGGGGGTAGGTTTGTAAAAGCTGGGATTAGAGATGTGGTGAGGTCATTCCCCACGGACAGCGTGAGGCCCCACCAGTGTGGACACCGGCTAACTCGCCGCCCCCCGCCTCCCCGCATGCTGGTCTGATTCTCGTCACCCCTCTCTGTGTGGTGAAATGCTCTTTGTTCTGTCTGCCCAGAGGCTACCAGCTTGGTGCGCGCGGCCAGGACATGCAGGAGTCTCCGGGCCCAGCTTCCCCCGTGGGCCGAGGGGGCTTGTCTGCTGGCCGAGACTTGTGCAGGGGCAGAGGCTTTCCTACCTAAAGGAGGGAACAGCCTCGTAACTGAGGGGAAAGAGGGGAGTAGGCATCGGTCCAGAGACAGAGCCTGCCCTGGTACCTAGTCTTCTGAGGGGTCTCACTTCCCCGGCTCACCAGGAATCAGGGGTGCGGTCAGGGCCCAGACAGGTGAAACGGGAACTCAGACCACGTGGCACTTCCTGGCAAGTCTTTCTCTTCTTTTCTTGCCTCTAGTCTTGCCCCGTCTGCCTTGAGACTGTTGTTAGGGAGACGACCAGGGCCTCCCACAGTCTCCTGGGATGTCTCTGTTGGAAACGGAACGTTGGTCCAGAGCCCTGGGGACTGAGATCCAAGGTGTGTGTGGCGAGGGGTAGGGGAGGGAATCAGGCTGAAAGATGCATGCGTGTTAGTCTGGGCCCCGTCCTGTGCTTTGGACATTTCCTGGCCTCCCCGTGCCTCAGTTTCCCCCTTGCAAAGAGCCACTCTGCTGGGCCTGGCACAGGGGACACACCTGATCTTGGCTCCGGAGGGCTCTGTGAAGAGGAGCACAGAGGAGGCTGCCGGGCCTTTGTCCTCTCTGGCTGGGTTTTCTTTCTGGAAAAGAGCCTAACTCTCAGCTCCCTCTCAGCAGGTGTCTCCCCCTTTCACCCTGCCGCAGGCTACAACTCTGCAGCCTGGGACCCAGAAAGAAGAGCTCAGTCACCCCTGTGTGCCCCTCACTGTGGTCAAAGCAGCTGGGCCACCGCCCCCCATACTTGGCCACACCGCCGTGATGGGCAAGGTCGGGGCTGCTGACCCGAGAGGCTGCAGTTCCCTGTCTTCACAGAAGCTCCCACACAGCACTGCTGTCCAGTTACCCAACATGCCTTGACCTGGTGGCTGAGAATAGCAGGTGCTAATTTGCATCCTATTTATTTAAGGAGCAGAATCTCCAGGGATCCTGTCCTTACCCTGTGGAAGCCTCTACCAAGCAGGAGGGTGGGTCCCAAGGTGGAGGAAGGTAGGGTCTCCCGTGCAGCCCAGCTTCCTCGAGGAGGAAAGAGGAACTTATGGAGGGAAACCTCAGATTTTTTTGGGTTCTGACAGGAACCAGTTCCAAGGAGGAGGCGGTTTACAGATCCTCCAACCCAGAATCCTCTTAGCAGGGGACTCAGAAATCTGGGACCCCTCCCCTGGGCTGAGCTGCTGGCTGACTTGCTCTCTTTCTGGCCAGTTCCCCCATCGCTGTTGGGGGTGAAATGCAGGGAGGGGAGGGCTGCAGGGAGGGTGGGCGGCGGCTGGGTGTGACGCAGGGGGAGAGGCCCACAGCTCAGCAGGGCTGTGAAGGTCCGTCATGGTGTGTGTGTGGCGGGCAGGGGCGGGGAGGGGCGGGGAGCGGGGAGCGGACGGCTCAGTTCCCTGCACAAAAATCTAGTGCTCCAAGTAAACCCCTGTGCCTTACCCCCTTCAGGCCTCCCCTCCCTCCCTCCCTCCCCGCTCTGCCCAGAAAGCCACAAAGGAGGAAACCTGATGGAAAACGCACAGCTAGATCTAGAGAAAAACATCCCCTGCTGGTGACATTCCTCTGGCTGAGACAAAGTCATTTTACCCGGGATTCCATGCTGGCTGAAGCTAAAGAGAATCCCTCACGGTGCACGTCCCGTGTAAGCTGTTCCCCAGATGACCCAGGCGGGCCCCAGAGCAGAGAATCCATCCCGCTCACCCTCCATTTAGGCTGGTGGTGAGGATGGGGTGCAGGGAAGCTACAGAAGAGCCTGGGTGGGGCCTGGCCCGGGGCCGTGAGGTGGGAGATGCTGCTGCAGAGCCTGCCTTGCTCGGATTCCCCCCAGAGCTGCACAGCCTGGACCCTGGTGCACCTTTGCTGAATCTCACCACCCAAACCACTCAGAGAGAGTAAAGGGAATGGAACTCGATTCCCCCCCATGCTAGGGGGTCGCCTGACAGCTCGGTGCTGGGATCACTGCAGCTCTTTACTCCCCTTTGGGCTCAAAGCATATTTAGAAACCTTGGCCGCAGTGTGTGCACCCTCAGAAACAGACCCCTCCCCAACTCAGACTGTTCAGAGCTCCCTCTGAGAGGTTTCCCACCCTCCAGAGCAGCGGTTCACCCCTTAGAGCTGCAGCCCCAGGTCAGTGGCGCTGGGCACTCAGAGGACTAGAGCCAGGCGGGCTTTTAGGGAGAAGGGCCATCCTCAGAGCACCGTCCACGCCTCCCTGAAGGCGGGGAGTGCGAAGGGGCTCTGGAGGAGTGTGACTCGTACTGGGGCCGCCGAAGTTCGGAGATGAGAGGCCTAGGGAAACACGCTGGCCTGGGTCTCTGCGTGGGGCTGTCACACACGCTGCCCAAACCCAGAGATACTGCTGCTCTGTGGTTCAAGCTCAGGCCTTCGAGCCTTTGAAAAAATACCGTCAATGGCGTTGTTTCTGTTGCTTTAAGAAATCGCGGATGTAATCTGTCCATATCTAAGACACAGTCTTTCCCCTTTGCCCGGTCACTTTGGGGTTGGGAGCGACTTAACACACTCAGCCCCTCCCAGGAGCAGGGATGGGCTGGAAGAAGGTGGGGGCAGCAGTGCAGCCCCCGTGCGGCCCCTTCCTCCGCAACGGGGGGTTAAGTTACCAGGAATTCCCCGAGGAGAGAGGCGCTCTGTGGGAGAGCCCTCCCACTGATCCCGCTTTTTTTCTTACTCTAAAATCTTTACATCTTGGGATCCTTTTCTTCCCGATCAGTCAACTGGAAATGCCTGCTAGATGCAGGCACAGACCCTTGCTTGGTGTGACCTGTTCTTTCTCCCCACAGTCAGCCCCAGCGTGCACGCCTCCCTGTCCACACCCCCCCCGCCCCCCACTGGAGGAAGGTTAGCCCCACCCCCCGCCAGTGGTCAGCACTTCTCAGGAGGTCGCCCACCCTGTAAGGAGGACGGCTACTGAGCAGCCTCTGGCTCTTGCACCCCGTCTTCCCTTCACCCCCTCGGCACCCCCGCCGACCTTGTTGCAGGCGCTGTACTGATCCCGGGCTCTTACTTGGTCTGATTTAAAAGCCTGGAAAGGGCCCAGGAGGGAGCTGGGAGGAAGCCCTCCGGGGAGGGTCCAGCTTCCCCGACCCGTGCCCACCAGCGCACGCGGGCCCCCTGTCCCCAGAGACCTGGGATGCCCACACGCGTCTGCCCGCGTAGCCCAAGGAAGAGCCCGGGTCGACCCGCGGCGGGGCGGGGGGGGGGTGGTGGCCCGCAGCCGGCGTCGCGGGGGAAGGAGGGGGATGTGACCCGCAGCCGCCCGGCGGAGACCGAGGCCCCGGCCGCCGCGCACCTCCCGGCCCCCGAGCCCCGGAACGGCCGCGCCGCGGCGGCTCTTTGTCTACCTGCTCCGGGCGTTAAAGGGCCCGCTCGCAGTCGGGGCTCGGGACCCGAGGCGGCGACGGGAAGTGGGGCTCTGTCGCTTTAAGTGCAGCTGGAGCGGTGAGTCGGGCGGGCGGGGGGAGGAGGCAGCGAAGGGAGAGGGCTGGTCCCGGGTCTCCGGCCGTCCGCGTGGCCGCACTCAGACCTCTGCTGGTCGGCCGGCCGAGCGGGTGCGGCGTCGGCGGCGGGGTTCCCGGCGGCCGAGGGCCGCTGCGCCGGGAGGATGCTGCATCTGCCACTGCCCAGGGCGGGAAGGACGAATTTCTCCCGCAGGTAAGCGCCCCGCCGCGCGCCGGCCCTTCGCTGCCGCAGCCTTGCGGGGGCGGGGTGGGGTCCGCACGCAGGAGGGTCTTGACCGCCCTAGCGTCGCGGACCTAGGGGACGGCAGCGCCACCCGAGCTTCTGGCTCCCGAGCGTTTGGCCTGTTGGCCTTGGGGTTGGAGGTCGGGGTGCGGAGGGGTCTCGGGAGGGGGAGGAAGACAGGGCGCGTGCGATCCCCGGGGTCCCGGACGGACCTGGGACAATAGCACGACTGGGCAGAACTTCCCTGGTTCCCTGCAGTGCGGTGGGGCCGGGGGTCTTGGGGACCTGGGGAGTGGAAAGCGAGGGGGCTTCGCCCCCAGCCGGGTTCCCCCGGCCCCAGAAGCTCTGGGGGTCTTCTGGGGTGAAGGGAGGTGGTGGAGGTGTAGGCTGAGACCTGAGTGGGCGCCGGGCTGAATTTATGACGCCACAGCCGACTGGATCCCTCAGGGAGGAGTGAAGCCCGGGACCCTACTCTGGGAGAGGATGAGAGCCGGCTGCTTGGGGAACAGACACCGGCCCTGTAAGGTGAGGGTCGGGCACTCAGGCTCCCCACTAAGGGGCAGTGACTGTGACCACTGTGACCGTGGCCAGCCCAGGGACCCCGCCAGCCGGCTTAGAAACCACGCTTCCAGGAGAGGATTAGGGAATTCCAGCCACCTGAGGAAGAGGGCTGCTGCTGTCTGCTGTTCCTGGGAGCTTCCCACCCCGGTGTGCACCCTCCCTCCCCTCAGCCTCCCTTGGACCTGGCGGGCTGAAGGAAGTTGGGGACTGGGGAGTGGAACGGGAGGCCGGATGCCGCTTGCTGTAACCACTCCACCCCCCCAGCCCCTAGACCCCTGACTTGCAGCCTGTGCTCCTCGTCCCCCGAGGTTCCTGGGAGGGAACCCATTGCAGTTCTGCCCACGCGGGCTCAGGGTCAGGGCAGAGCAGTGGGTGAGGCCTGGTGAAGGGGGGCATCCCCAGCACCCGGAGGCCCTCGGAAACCTGTCCTGCTGGCCTCCAACTTGGGACGCTTGGAGTCACTTTGCTAAGCTGACTGGTGGGCTGGGGGTGTTGTAAGAGGAACCAATTCATAAAGAAAGAATATTCTAGAGAACAGAGGTCTATTCAGGGACCTGTGGGAATTCCTGTTTCTGGTGGGATCCCGGGCGAGTCCTGAGTCCCTGGCCCTGGCGAAGGCAGAGGGGAGGGTGCCTTCCTAACCTCCCCTGACCCCACTTCCACCACTGCCACCCCAGCTCAGAACCCACTCCGGATCCACACGGGGTGTGTCTGAGGACCGTTATAGTTGCACTGGTTCTACTGTTACGTTCTCCCCCCAGCGCCCCCCAGCCCCATGGCAGAAGAGGTGAAAATCTCCTGGTTGATCCCAGCACCCTTCGCTGAACGCACCACGCCTTTCTTCCTCCCGTTGCTAGGTGACCCCATCACGCCTTGACATGGAATCCTCCCTGCTCCCTTCCTCTGCCCCAGCCCGCCCCACCCCTGGAGACCCAGGCTCTGTACAGTGAGCTCAGCATCCGGTCCTGAATCCACAGCTGTTGGGTACTCACTCACCTAGCTTGTTACCAGAATCCGACTTCTGGGCAGGTGTGCCAGGTGTGCCCTAGCCTGAGGACACAGCAGGTCGAGTTACACCTACTCAGCCTGCCAGCTGCCTGCTGGGGTATGGCTGGGCTGGGCCTGTGGTTTCCTTTTCACGCAAGCCCAAAACTTTCAGGGGGATTGTAGTTAGTAGGCAAGGAAAGAGGGGATGTCATAAACTGGAGGTCAGGCCGAGAATTGCCAGAGTTCAAATGTAAACTTTAACTGCCCTGGCTCTCATCCACCGAGGGAGGGCTTAGCCCAAGCCTTCACTCTGGGGACAGCTCAGAGCCTAACTTGTAAATGATGTTTGATTGGGGCCAACAGGGATCAAAGAGACGCTTTCCCTGCAGGCTCAGGTCCCCCGCACTCTGCAGGAGACAGCTGGGGAGGATGTGAGTGAGGTCTCAGGGTGAATGGCTTAATTGGCCCTCCAGTATCTCCAGGACCAGCTTTTGATGAGCTGAGCTGTGATCAGTCCTGGGCCTTTCCTCCCCAGATGCCTGGGAATATTGCATCTACGGGGGAGGCGGTTTCCACTGGTGCCATTCTCGCACATCTCAAGTGTTAGGGTCTCTCCTGGAGACCCCTGACTTCTCCTGCCCCAGCAAACCCGGTCCTCAGTGTCTCCCAAGCAGGAAACCTGGAGTGCAGGCATCAGTCCCATTCCGCCCTCCTGGACTCCCTCCTGGGAAGGGCCCTGAGCTAGAGCCTGGGGACCCTTGGGAATGGGACCTGCTCACAGAGACCCTGGGGCAGAGGGTGTGGACCTGGCACAGAACCAGCCCCTGTGCGGGGACAGAACGCCTCGGGACAGCAGAGCCAGTGGCTGCTTCTGGTTTAGAGGGTTTTACGGGGCTAGGCTTGCGTGCCAAGGGCAGGCTGCACTTGCTGGCTGGACCTCTCCCTGCAGAGCCCTGCCCTCTGATTGGGAGGCAGGAGGAGAGAGGGCAGAGGAAGGCTGGGTGTGGCGGCAGCCTGTGCGCACATCTGTCACTTCTAACCACTATAACAAGACGCTCCAGACAGCGCCTGTGCCGAGGGCTTTGTAAGTGCTTGTTTAATCCCACAGCAAGCACAGCAGGTGCATTTTACTGTCATCCCATTTCACAGATGAAGAAACTGAGCCACACGGCGGTTCAGTGAACCTACCTGAGATCCCAGTGGTGGGATCTGCCTGACTCTATAGTCAACCTTTAAACCCTGCCCCAAGGAACCTGTTCTCACTGACACTAATCTGGGCCTGGGGGATGCTCCACGCTGAAACCGCAGAAGCTGCGGGTAGTAGCAGCCTCACAGAGGTCGAGTGAGAGCTGGCCTGACCGCTGGTGGGTGTTGTGGGAAGAGCCCTGGACTCGGAGTCCACCAACCCGATCCGGACTCTGGCTCCACTGCTGATTCACTTTGTGACCTTAGTTGCTTGGCTTCTTGTCTCAGTTTCCTTCTCGAGCTCCTGACCCGTCCACCTCGTGGGATGTGGGAATGACAGTGAGATGATGTGACAAGCTGAGTGCTTTCAACACCTGAGCCTTCCCGGATGATATCGCACAGCCAAGGTCCCTCCCAGGCAGCAGGGCTCCCTCCTCGATTCTCCAGGCCGCTCTTTCCCTCAGCATCCTTCCCTGCCATCTTGCTAGGACCCTAACGAAGGTGCCCATCAGTGTAACAGACTAAACAGGTCTCGGCTTAGAATATATCTTGGATTTTTACGTAAATTCTTAATTGTTTGTCTTCAGATTTCTATTCAGTCCGAGCTCTGTGCTAACTAGGATAGCGTATTTATACATCCTATTCTTGATGGCAAACTTGAAAAAAACTTAATCATTAAAAAAACCCAGCCGTTATTTATTCAACCTTTACTGTGTGGTAACTTTGGGCCCGCCACCGTGCTGGGTGCTGGAGGAACAGCGGATTCCCGAGGAGCTCACATCTATTCATTTATTCAACAAAGTGTCGTGAGTGCCCCCCAGATGCAGGCACAGTGCTGGGAACAGGGGACACAGTGGTGCGCAGCCCCTGCCATCAGGGAGCTTGGAGTCTTACAGTGAAAACAGACTAACAGAAGTAGCAGACACATACATACGGTATTTGGAATCGTAAGGCACGTGAGAAGCAATCATGCAGGAGGAAGCAGTCTGTGGAGGAGCCGGGGAGGCGGTCGCTGTGGTACCTGCTCATACACGCGGTAGCTGGAAGCAGGCAAGGCAGGAGGGCTTCATGGAGAAGGTAGCGTTTTCCTCGAGCCTTGAAAGTAAAGTAAGAGTTTTCCAGAGGAACATGAGCTCCTTCGAGAAGAGAGGGAGGAGCGTTCCTCGGTAGAGCGGTTCTGTGTCATCTTCCAGCTTCTCTGCCCAGACCCGCCATCACCGGGGTACCTCCCATCACACAGACTCCTGGTCTGAGATGGAATCCTCTGAGACAGACAACTGTATACATTCTCACCTGCTCAGCCCCCACCAGGAATCCTGCCTGAAAACCTTTGATCCGATAGCACAACTGGCTTGTTTCCTCTGGACCTGGATCCAGTGTCATCTCACATTAAGTTCATGGTCAGGGTAACAGACTGCCCTCACCCTTGCCCTTAAAGCAGAGTGAAATAATGCTACCCCCATGGAGAATGCATAGCTTGTGAGAATTCATCCTCGGCCTAACTGTCTTGGGATGCCTCGGGAATTTCCTAGAAATAGTACATGCCTGGACATTCCTGGACATTCCTGGCCATGTGAAGCCTCTATTGAAGACTGACACATTGTTGGGGGAACATGTTGAGGAGGAAAGAACATCATGACCCCTTCAGCCCCACCCCACCCCACCCCCGCCGTGCACGTGTGCACGCGCACGGCCGCCCGGCCGCTGGTCCTGTTAGCACAGTCAGGAGATGCTCGGTGTGACCTGTGTGCTCACAGAGGGGGGAGCACATGTGAGTTGCCTCATAAACTAGTTTTCCTCCTTAATATGTTGCTACCGGGGCCATTTGAGTAGCAGGTAGGTTATTCAGAAGAGGAGATTGGAGCGAAGACGTGTACCTGCCTTCCCTGCTGGGTGTCAAGCTGGGTGTTGTATTTTTACCTTGTTTATTCCGCACGACGATCTTGAAAGGCTGGTGGTGACGTGACCATTTGGGGGCTGCGGGTGTGTTTCGGGGAGGGCAGTGCCTGTCCCAGGTCACAGTAAGTAGTGAAGCAGAAATTCATCCACAGCCTGGCTAGCTTCTCTGCCCATCCCACTCTGGGCTGGATGTCGGGCTAAGGGGCTTGGTGCTTTCTGTAAGCTCGAGAACACTGGGGCTCCCTCAGGTACGGTCGCTTTCTGTAAACAAGAGCTGCTGATATATCAGCTTCTCCGACCTCCAGGGAAACTGCTTTCCAACTTACCTATTTATGCTTTTCCCCCATAGTCATTCATTACATGATGGTGGTTTTGTCCAGTCACAGATTCCTGGGGGCAGGGACTCTTATTCAAGTGATGCATATATGGAATTAATAATGGTCTTTTGATGATGACAGCAAATAGCCAACAGGGTCCCATCAAGACGGCTTATATAACAGGTCAGATGTGGATACACCATATGTTTTGAAATTTTATTTTATTGAAGTATAGTTGATTTACAATGTATTAATTTCTGCTGTACAGCAAAGTGATTCAGTGATACATATATACATTCTTTTTCATATTCTTTTCCATTATGGTTTATCAGAGGATATTGAATATAGTTCTGAAGGGTGGGTAGGGGAGGGATGGACTGGGAGTTTGGGATTAGCGGATATACCATATTTATCCTGTGCCCTGTCACGCTCGCTCTTTAGGGTCAAACGGCTATGTGAAATAAAAGCAGATCAATTCTCCACCAGCACGTACTGATTAATTGCCTACCGTGTGCCAAGAATCGTTCTGATCACTGCAAGGGGAACAACAGACAGCTTACTTCAATCCACATGGTGGTACGATTAACTTGTAACAGAGTGGGATGTTGGCTTCTAACACTGAGAATAACAGTAGCTGGAAATAGGAAGCAAGCAAGTCAGAAACGGAAGAGATTTACACCCAGGTCAGGGAGCAGCAGTTAGGAGGGCAGTGAGTGTGGCGAAGTCACGGAAAGTTCAAATGCAGACTGGAAAGACATTTGGGGGAGGATTTCAGTTATGCAGGAAGAGGGAGGGGCCCTGGGCCCAAGAGGCACCTTGGGAAGACTTCACGGGGCAGCGGGATCAGTGGGTGACATGGGAAAAGACTGGAATGAGGGCGCATCCCCCGCCATCTCTGATGTCTGGCCAGGCCCGTTCTTGAGGCTGTGTGGGCAGGTTGTCCGGTGCACGCTTGCTCCTGCAGGGGTGTGTGTACTCACACGCGTGTGTGCATGAAAATGTTGTTTTTCAGCTTGGAGCATTCTCCCACGGCTTATTTGAAATTCTTCTATAAGGCTATACCAGACGACCAGGTTTTGATCCTGGTGACCTGCCAACTGTGTGATTTTAAGACTAGGTTTTTAACAGCTTTAAAACAGGAGTAGCATTTCTGCCAGTGGGTAGAATTATGGCTCAGAGGCCCAAAAGGAAAACAAATCCTTGGGATTTATTCTTGGGTGTCCTGGGTGTCTGGAGTTTGAGCCCCTGTACACAGCGACTGAGGCGTACATCCTGGAACTGGTTCCTTAATTCTCTCCTAAGGGAGGCGGAAAAGCATGGCCGGTCCGTCAGATCTGGGAACGGAGGCCTCTGTCTGGGAAGAGCTCCCGAAGGAAACCCTCGTTAACGCCAAGGTGTCTTTCCACATTCTAGATATTTGTGCCACTTCTTCCTATTTACTCTGTTAAGTATGTGTTCCATTCCCATAATTTGTACTGGTTCTCCCATGTAAGCTTCTTTCTCATAAGTTCTAGGTAAATATCCTTGTAATTTCCAGGCCCTGGGTTCCCAACCCAGATTTCCATACCTGCTGCTTCGGAGAGCTTCTCTTTGGGGCGTTGCTTTTCCAGAACTCAGCTCCCACAGCAGCCCCTCGGGGGTGGGCCCGTCATACATGGGCTTCGTGCTTAACAACTTTGCCTTTCGGGCTTGCATCGAGCTGCTCTTGGGGCAGACTTCTGAATCACCTTCTCCTGCAAAGGTGGCTCCTCTGAATGAGGAAAACCCATGAAGGCCACTATTCTCAGTGCTATAATGCATTTTAGAATTACCTTCAAAGTTCAATGAGCTGTATGTTAATTGATTAGTTTTCCTCCATTTTCCTTGGCCCACTGTTAACGGGGCCAGCTCTTATAAATGAACTGTGAATGAGGGGATATATATATAATAAGACCTGTCTTCTCCTGTGCGTTATAGAAATTGCTTTCCTCCTCCGTAGATGCACCCTGTATCTGCATTATCTTTCAAGTGCTTTTGTCCTGGAGGCTGTATGGAAAGCCCAGGCAAAGCTGTGGTCCCAGAGGATGGGGGCTGTATAGAAAGGGAGATGAATCTAGGCCCCTAGACTTCGGTTACCTCAGCCGGGACCCCCAGAGCCTCCACCAATCTGCCCTCCCAGGCCTCAGAACCAGCGGGTGGAGGACCAGTCCCTCCTCGCTCCCAGAAACCCTTGGGGTGGGGGAGGAAAGCATCGCTTGCTCAGGTGCCTTCCTGCTATCGAGAAAGCACGTCTGGGAATTTGCACAGAGCAGTTCATGGTGGGAGCAGCTTTGATCCCCACAGAGTCCGAAGCCCCTTGGGAGAAGCCTTGCCGCTCCTGGAGGATCCCCGGCCTCGGTGACGGTCTGCTCCGGCGAGCCCCCAGCCACTCCATGTCTCTTACAGAGTCGAAGCAGGACTCTATAACCCACCACGATTCTACCAGTAAAATAATGCAGTTGTGCTGTGAGCCCAGAGATGCAGAAATAACCTGAATTTTGATTTCTGTCATGGCCACCTCTGGTTTTCACGTTTAGCAAAGAAATCCAGCGGTGAAGCAAGGAGGAATATTTGGGAAGCAGGAAAGGTCAGAACCTTCCTGCAGTGGTTCTGGGCACCAGACATAGCAGGGCCCTGCCCCTGACTTGCTTCTGCGCCCCCGCCCCCGTGCCCTCCCGCTCCGCCTGGCACATCCAAGGCCTACAGAGAGTTGTTTGTTCCCAAACCTGTTTGTGCCCGTTGAAATTGTGTCATCTAATTATTACATAACTTGATGAAGTGTGAGTGTGAAAAGCAAGTTGTTTCTATAAAAACTACATCACTGGAACTTCCCTGGTGGCCCAGTGGTTAAGAATCCACCTGCCAATGCAGAGGGTGTGGGTTCGATCCTTGGTCCGGGAACTCGGATCCCACGTGCCGCGGAGCAGCTTAAGCCCACGTGCCGCGAGTACTGAGCCTGTGCGCCACAACTAGAGAGAAGCCCACACGCCAAAACTAAGACCCGACGCAGCCAAATAAATAAATAAATATTAAAAATAAAAAAACTACATCACTGAAGACTTTAGGGGGCTTGAAAAGGCAAATTGTTAGGAAAACGGTGGTGGAACTGGGTGTAGGATTTAAAGGTTATGGGGAGAAAATTGTGCCATGAGAATCGCGCCCCACTTCAAAGACTGATGCAGGATGGCCTCCTGCGTGTGGGTCCGGCCGTGAAGAGCGGGGGTGGAAAACACACGTGTATCGGGAAAGCCCTGCCGGTTCTGGGAACTTGACCAGCACTGAGCTTCGCTGGCGCCCTTCTGGGGAGTTTTCTGTAACAAGGCTGAGTCTGCGAGGATTTTACCGGAGCGAGCCCTCAGGAAGGTGAGGAGGGGCCTTCCCTGGGCGTCCTGCAGTGCAGAAGAGCGCCCACCCCGCCAGGGACCTGGGTGACCCGCGCGTTGGCAGGGGGGCCGCCAGAGCAGCCCTCTGGTTCCCTGCCTTACACATGGGGGCTTCTGCTAAAGATGTTAGCAGAAAGCTTTCCTCTCCTTAAAAGGGGGCTTGCAGACTACCAGCTTCGTTCTTTTCTGGCTCTCTTCAGATCCATGTTAGACAGAGCTGAGCTTGCCCCACGTGAGGCTCGGGGTGCCTATCTTTGGTGCCCAAGTCACCTCGTCTGTCCGTTCATTTTCAGCTCCTTCCGGTGGTGACTGATGCACTTTATATTTACTCAGACCTAACGGTTGTCACCTCCAAAGGGGACCCCCTTAGGGCTTTGTTCTTCCAGGTCTCTGAAAGGCAGGCGGGACTCTGGGCACAGCCCCTTCGGGACAGCACAACCCCCTCGGGACAGCACAGCCCCCTCGGGACAGCAGCGGAGTTGCAGTGGCTCTGCATCCGATAAGAATGGAAGAAATAACAGGATGTTTTCATTCCCATCTGTTGCCTGAAGGCTCCTTCCCCAGAAATAAAACCAGTTGGATTTTGATTAACTTTCTCTTCTTTTAATTTCAGTCTTCCTTCTTTGGACTTCTTTAAGGATTATGCCAGAAGCTCCAGACTGATCAGAAAGCCTCAGAACAGAGATTCCAACTTATAGTTGCCCAAGAAAAGCATGTTAATACCCCAAGTAATTTCCTAGTTGGTCATTTCCTGTGTTCTCAAGATTGTTATTTTTTCCTAAGATAGGTATCTGTAGGTAACAAAAACCATTCTCCCTCTCGACCTTGGGGAGGTGACGTGGCAGGAGACACCATGAGGGAAGCATTAGCGGAGGGGCCGGGGCCGGGGGGTGGGGGGAAGGCTAAGTGTACGATCTGTATGCAGCCAGTCTTGGAGTACGTTTTCCATGCTGAAGTGAAGAGATGAAGCACCGGAAGTCTAATACTGACTTTGCCACTGATTTGTTCCGGGACCCAGGGCGAAACTCCCAGCCTTAGTTTCCCCTTCTTTGCAGGAAAACTAGGGCCACCGCCGTGGGGAGGCTCACGTGAGATGGTTCGGAGAGAAGGGAATGTCTGGGTGGAGAGTGATGGGTCAGGATTTGCTACAGGATGACAGCAGTCCACTCTCAGGGGGTGTTGAGAGCAATAAGCAGTTCCCAGAGTGGCTGGGCACGTCTGTTTGCAAAGCACTACAGATGCTTCAGTACCTGATCTGTGAAAACTGCATAGGACATCGGCCTCTCAAAACTGTTTGCTGTCTCTGGCATTTGCAGGTGAGGGTTGGAGAAGTTTGAACCTTTTCCGTTCCTTGTTATTTTTTCCTCCATTCATCTTTCATCCTTCAGCGGGCAGAATGTCATGCCCAGGGCAGGGAATGCGTGTCTCTTTACCGTGCCTGAACACCTGTGTGTAGTTTGTTCCTCTGGTCTAAGATCTTTACTTCATCTCCTTGTCGGTTGAGAATTAAGATTCCTTTTCTTTGCATTCTTTTTGTTCAAGGCTTTGTAGTAGGTGAGAGATGGGCTTACTTTCACATGCACAGAAAACTCACCCATAAAACGCGGGTCTTTTACATGCACTAGCTGGGTTTTCCTCTGATGCTGACCTTTGACCCCCACGCACAATGTGGTATTCAGCCGTCCTGCGCTCTGAAGTGAAAATCTTCAGAGCCCTCAACAAAGATATGTCACCGAGAGTAAGCAGTCCGTGAACTAAATGGCTCCCGATAAGAAGGCGGTTAATTTGGCGATAAAGATGAAGGCAAAAGGTCTCTAACAATTACAGTGCCCACCGAGGCCACATCACTGATCCCCCCACGGTGGGAGTGACAGCTCAGCCTTCCTTAACACCTAGATTAAAGAGACAAGTAAAGTTTTTAGTCAATGGGCTTTCTTAGTGCTGGGATTTCTTTGGATAAACCTGCCCAGTGTTCCTTGGTAGAATTGATAAGAGCGGAGAATCTCGGTGCGGGGAGCTATTCAGCATGCACAAATCCAGAGGGCCTCTCGGGAGCACTTCTTTTGAAATCCTGAACAAGTGCTCCTATTCTCTGGTTTTCAAGGACGTAAGCATTTATAGGCTGGTTGGCAAGAAAGAAGACTTCATAAACAACACGGGGTCCCAGGCATCACCTTAGACAAAGCGCAGAGAAGGTAACAGATTATAGCATTGCCTTTTTTTTTTTCCGTCTTGCTCTCTGGAAATGTAAGGAAAGACTGAGACTGAGGAACAGGCCTTGGGTGTTTAATTGTAAGGTTGGTTGAGGAGAGGGAGACGGAGCGGCGAGGTAGGGAAAAGTCAGGGTTCGGTTTACACCAAAAATCATTTCCCAGGGCTGTGTTCAGAACCCGTGTCTGCCAGTTGTGTGCGGACATCCAGATTTCCATGGTGTGAGGAAACTGTTCTTTTGCTGCATCTACCTCACAGCAGTAGCTTGCAGATTTTTCCTCCATGAAGCTTTATTTTTGGAAACCACTCTAATTCACATGTTGGGACCTATTATTAACTGCTCATTTTATGCTGTTATTGGAAATCTTTATATCAGGAAAGAATGTACGGGTTGTTTTGAGGGGAAGGGAGGCTCGAATTAAAAGTTACCTTACCTAGCATCTCAGGTCTGGGGTCTGAGAACAGATTGGAAACCCATATCCCCCCAAGCAAAGAAAGCTGTCTTGGTTGTCTGCCCGTGACTGTCTTCCCAAATGAAGGGCCCTCACGGATCTAAGAGGTGGCTGTTTCGAGGCAGAAGATGATCATGTAAACACTTGTAAAATTGTCTCTTTGGGAGCCACAGCGGTGTAAGTACCGCAGTCCACCCTCCAGGACAGCGTTGATGAGGAACTACACGGCGTGTTTCATAAATGGAGAAAGAAGCAATCGCACCATGTTACATTTCAGCCCATAATTGGGTGGTTGGAGAAGGCCCCTGTTTAATTAAATTCCAGCACGTGGTGTCTGACAGGACGACTTGGCCTTACACTTGACCACCGGCTGGGTTTGGAGAGAAGCGCCCTCCACAAGCCCCTGCACACTGTGGCGTCAGCTCAGATGCTGTGTGTTCTTGGCAGGAAAGGGTCTCCCGCAGCCATGGCGGGGCTCCCACCTCAGGAGCTCTCAGGGGACCTCAAAGAGCTCAGCACGCAACGTCCCTGCAAATTCTGCCCCTGGCTTTCATTTTTAAGCTGTTCTGGGCAGGCTCCACATAGGACGGCTTTTCGTTAACATGAGGGGCTACATAAGTGTTGGCCTCTGGTGGGTTAGTGTAGAGGATTGTTGTTGTGAAACCAACGACCCTCCCAGCTGCAGGAACCCAGGTGAGCGCCCAAGGGACATAGCCGGAGGGACACAGCCGGAAGGGAGCAGGAAAGAAGACAGGAGCGAGGCAGCCGGAAGGAAGAGTGCAGGAAGGGTGGGCACAGACCTTCCGCGAGTGGACCAATTGGCAGCCCCCGCGCCGCTGACGGACAGGGCAGGACGGAGTGGGCGGGGCGCTAGTGGACCCGCAGGCCGGCCTGGACCCTCAGGCCGGCCTGGTCTCGGAGGGGAGGGTATGACTGTGTCCCGGGGACATGTGGCCATGGGAAGGCCTTGCTGACCCCCGGTTAGGGGCCCGTCACCCCTGCCCCAGGGCCCTGAAGGCCCCGCGGAGGCAGGTGTCGCCGCAGTGTCCACCGAGCCTCGCCCAGCGTCCTGCCCCTCGCTGTCAGGGGCGTTTGAGTTTTACCCATCGTCCCGAAGAGCCCTTCGCAAAGCGCCGTCCAGGAGGTTGGACTTCACACTCGAGCCACGTGGGTCCCGATGAATCCCCACGAGGGGAAGGTGGTGGACAGGGGTCCACAGAGCCCCCCCCGCCACACCCAGGCCAAGGCACCTGAGTCGTCTCCAGCTGCCCGGCACCCTCCCACCCCTCTGCGGCGGGCCCGTAGGGGCACATGGACCGCTGGCCTTTGCAAAGGGCGGGAGCCTGTGTAAGCACGTGGGAGGGCCTGTCGGATTGGCCGCCCTGCCTTCTTGCACTCAAGCCCTCATCCAGTTACCGAGACCCCTCTCAGGAACGCCGTGTTTGGGTTTTCAGGCCTTTTGAGGTCTAGGACTAACCTTATTTCTTCTTCACGATTCTCGATCCCAAACCTCAGTAACTTGGGGTGCGGTGTAAAAGCGGTGGAGCAGATACAGATTATGACTGACCCGGAGACCAGCTCTTTGTGCAAAGGGCCCCTGGAGGCGGGTGAGTGATCTCGCCCTCCAGTGGAGCACCGTTTGGAATGCTGCCAATAACACACTGCAGAGTGACGCCAGACGGGTCCCTAGAGATCCGAGCAGATGCCCGATTTAGTTCTGCTAGTCTGTGACCACCCCCAACTAGAGATGTCTCTCATGATGGGAGTATTTATAGTCTATACAGTGGTTAAAGGCAGGTCTTAACAGTCAGACAGATCTTGACAGTAAACAGAAGCCGTGGGTCCATGGGCGGGCACGCAGCTCTACTTAAGTTTCTCCTCTCCTATGCGTGAAATGGAAGTAATATCGAACTCCAGGCTGATACGAAGATTAAATGCGGTTGTACCTCTATGTAAGTGCCCAGCACAGTGCTCAGACACATATTTAAATACTGGACACGTGGTAACTATTGTTTTCGTAACCCGGTGACATTCACAAAGAAAAATAAGATTAGAATATGTGCTTGGATCAGCGCCAATCTGGCATCTCCACTAGAAGATAATGTAAAAGGCGTGCGCTTCTGACAGAAGCAGGTGCCATGGATCGGTTTAAAAGGCAGCGTATTAAAGATGCCTTTTAGTAGTGAGCATTTCAGAGTCACTGTTTGGATTTCCACACTGCATTAGGCGGTGGAAGAGAGGAGAAACTGCTGTGATTTGAGCAAAGCTTATAGACAGACAACCAAATGGGTGAGCTTGGTAATTCCTCTGACTCCACAGACTGAAGGGGAACATCACCTTGGCTCCAGCGTTTCTGATGTTGGCTGTAGTATGACTTTCATTAGCATCATTTAAGGGTGTTTTCCGGAAAGCCTTGAGTCTTCAGTAGAGCTGCAGACCTTGCTTTGGTCAAGTGCAGGGTGTTGCCACGTGTGTGTCCAGCAGTGTAGAGTCCTGTTGGCCATGTCTGACCAGGTGGGTGCAAATCATGGTTCCTGTTGGGTCACACCCCAGCTGCCTGCTGGTTAAGTGAACAGCAACTTTGCACAGAGCAGCCTCAGCCGACTTATACTCGGATTGTTTTGCTACAACAGAAATCTTTACTCTTGGAACCACACAGCTTAACAAATGTTCAGTTATGAAGTGTACCCTTAAATTCTCCTACCTTCTCATGACCATTTCTTTTGAAAGAATGATATCAGGGTGCCAACGGCGGCATCAGATAAGCTTCCCCAGTAAGAAATTGAGAAGCCTCCCTGGCAATACGCTGACGCTCCTTTGAGGCCTCAGCTTCTGATTCTTTGCGGAGAGAAAACTGTTATCACCTTGGACTCCTACACCTATGGCCACTGCCACTCTATATGATCGACACTTTGAGATCGGAATTTAAACGAGGATACGACATAAAGAGGAATTGCAGCTGTTACGGGAATGAAGAAATCCAGCCGAAGTCACTGAAGTCAAAACTCCAAAGGGACCTAAGTAGGCTGTATCAAAAGTTTCTGGAACCTGGAAACCAGCTTCATCTTGTATCTTATTTATGACTCTCCACCCAGCCCGGGATGTTTCTCTTCCTTTATATTCAGTGAAGGTACAACAGTTTTTGTGCGACCCTGCATCTGACTTGCATTAGAGTAACCGTCCTCGTCCAAGGTTGTTGGCTGAACTTCTCCCCAGGGATCTCAAGAGGTTGTGAGCTCCTGCAAGAGGTGCTTGCATTCTGCTCTGGATTGCTTTCTCAGTGTTGTTCGTGGAAAGGAAAACAAATTAAGGATCCGGATGACACTCCCTGTGTGTGCACTGCAGGTGTCGTGCTGTCAGAAACTTTGCGTTTATCCTGAGCTGATCCTCTTGGTGGACGTAAAGGGCACTGGGGTCTCTGACCGCGTGTTGCCGGGATGGGGGTGGGGTGAGGGGACCAGCGTGCCGGCAGGCAGGCTGACGCGGGGACGTTTCTCTTTAGGTCTTAGGATTTGGAATGTGTGTTTGCCTCTGTTTTGCTGGCTTTCCCTTTGAACGTTCCTTGTTTTGTTTTTCTTTGGTAGATTACACGTGGACAGCATTAGGATAGTTACAGACAGGAAACTTGGGTGGCTCGTTGCCCTCTGTTTTGAATCAGGATTTTTGACTGGACCAGGAGTCTCAGCAAATAGAAAAAAGACGATTGCCTCAGTTTATGTAGAAACACTAGGAAGAAGTTGGAAAGTGGACTTTTAGTTTTAACGGAGTAAAAGAGAAAAAAGGTGATAATGGAGTGCCAGGGACTCTGGGGTGTGAAGATTGAATGTGATACAGAGAATTCAGCAGAGGGGAGTGGTGTGTTCAAAGGGGAGGCCTGGCAGCGGTGGGGTTTGTGGCGGAAGCCTCGTTCCGCCAAGAGAGTAGCTTACAGGCTGGGGGTGTTTACTGCCAGCTCAGCATCTCACACCAGCAGTCTGGCCCAGACCCTCCGGAGCTGCCAGAAACTGTTCAGAGTGCACAGATCCTCAGCCCGGAGTGTGGACTGGGGCCTGCTTCCCATCCCTTTTCACCTCTTCGGATGCCCGCTGTATGCTCCCAGGGTAGTTTGCCATCTGAAGATGAACATCGGGACCTCTTTGTTGCCGTGACCATGACAGAAACGCCAGGGCGTATGCCCTCTGCCTGACTCCTTCCATCCTGTCCCTGAGGCAGGCTCTGTGCTTCTCACTGAAAAAGGCGTTCGCTTCTGTCAACTGCGCATAAATCATTCTGAAAGCTGCAGATATGTTTGATTCCCATCCTACTTTAAGGCATTGCCCAATTCCAGTGGGGGATTGGCAGTGAGGGGCAAGCAATCCTAGCGCTTCCTTTTTTCCTTCTCTTTTCCCCTCCCTCCCCAGCCCCCAACCTTTTATTTTCCTGAGTCAAGAGGAGCCAGTAACATTGCTGGGAGAAAAATCGTGTTTTGACTTGTAAACCGAGCAGCTTAGATCAGAAAGGCACGGAAAGGGAATAAAAGCAGAGGTCTTTCTTAGTCCAGAGTTGCTTTTTGGTCCGAGACTTGTCAGTTGAGGAACTGTTATTTTCCTTTTCGCTTTAGTTTGGTCTAGCCCAGCAGTCAGCAAACTTTGGGCTTCTGGGCCGTGCCTGGTCCACCGCCTGTTTTTGTTTGGCCCGCAAAGCAAAGAATGGTTTTCACATTTTTTAGTGAGTGGGGGAAGAATTAAAAGAAGAATAATATTTTGTGACACATGAAAATTATATGAAACTCAAATTTCATTGTCCATTTAAATAAAGCCACATCCATTCATTTACTGTTGTCTGTGGCTGCCTTCCTGCTACAAGGGCACAGGGGAGTGGCTGCAGCAGAACGTGTGGCCGTCAAAGGCTAACCTAGGAACTGTCTGGTTCTTTACAGGGAAAATTTGCCAAGCTCTGCTCTAGGCACTTAACCTGAACCTGTCCTACTTTTCAGAGTATCGTCAGTCGTCTTTTAATTCCTGATTGGTTTAAAGAAGATGCAGAGGTGCAAACACTGCTGTGTCGTGTCCTTTCCATCAGCCGGGGATTTGGGAATTGGGTGACTCTTCCCTGTAGGTGGGAAGTGGGGAGGAAGCAGGAAGTATCTTCTGAAATGTTAAAACAAACAGCATTTTCACCCCTTTCCAGAAATCTACGGAATGGGACGTCTGTGTCGGTTTAGGAAGAGAAGGGAATGTTGGTTCCAAGCAGCGCCCTATTGACTGTTCTTAGAGCCTCTTTCTGATGGAAACTCAAATCAGGATCACTTTTCACCAGTTGACACCTTAATTTTGTGACTCTTTAGTTCTTGTCAGGATTTGCTTTGCCCAAGTTAAGAATCAAAATTATCTTCCCAGATGTTCGACTTCCCAAACATTTCACTTCGTAGGTGTGGAATGACCTATTCACACCTGGGGAAATTGAGGCCAAGACAAGTAAGCGAATTCAGCTCTGGGAGTTAAGCGCAGTGGGGACAGTGCAGGGTGAGCATTCCAGAGTCTGCCCCCAAGGGCTGCCGTTCATCCTCCCGAGGTGAATTGAATGGCATCCTGGGAGGATTTTCCCTTTTCTTCAGATTCCCAGTTATTTTTGACTCTGTGTAGGATTTACATTTCCTCACTTGGAAACGTCTGAAAGAGAGAAAGGTGCCTTTTTTTTCATTCCTGCCCCTGTGAAAGTAGGAGAGGAGGGGGAAGGCTTGGAGCAGGCGAAAAGGGAGATCTCTGAAACAGGAGAGAACTCAAACAAGCTTCGGCCAGCCGAGTCAGCACTCTCACCCGCAGTTGGTCCTCATTAGGGAGACTCGCGTTAAACAGCTCGACTTTCTGCTCTGCTGTCCTGTGCGGAGCCCTGCCAGCTGACACGGCAAAGCTTAAGCCCACACCTCGGAAACGGTCTCTCATTACTCCCTGTCTTCTCACGTCTCTGTCTCGCCCACCACCCTGCAATGACCCTTTCCCACATTAAGATCCCAATAAAATATATCGATTCCTCTAATCCAGCTGCATCCATTTTGTCCCACAAAGTGCTAGCCCAAGCTGTTTGCAGGACTGAATAGTTGCGTAGCGTGTCATTAGGGGGGCACATGTAGAGCCTGGTTTCGTCGTAAAAAGATGACATTTCTCCAGGATTGTACCCCTGCCAAGTCAAAGCAGCAATGATCACTCCTTCCACTCTGCTTGCCTCCTTGCTTTTCTCAACCCGTAGCTTCTACTGAGCCCGGCTGATGGATTTGGGTATTTTATTTCAGCTGCAATGACCTACGGTATCACGATCAAAAACCTCATGTTAGTAAATCCCTGAATGGAAAACTGCCTGAATCATGGAGGTGGTCAGGGTCCAGTGTTTTAATGTATAAATAAAAAATAAGCTAATTATACCCAAATACCAAAGGCTGGGTGGCTTAAACAATAGAAATTAATTCTCTCACAGTCCTGGAGGCTAAAATTCCAAGATCAAGGGGCCGTCAGGGTTGGTTCCTGGTGAGACCTGTCTTCTGGCTTCTCTCCGTGTCCTCCCGTGGAGAGAAAGAGCTCGGGTGTCTCCTACTCTTCTCAGGACACCAATCATATTGGATTAGGGCCCCACCCCTGTGACCTCATTTAACCTTAATTACCTCCCGAAAGGTTCTATCTCCAAATATAACCACTGGGGGTTATGGCTTCAACATAAGGATTTGGAGGGACACATTTCCATCTATAACGATGGTCTAAGAGTGAGAAACTGTCTTAACCTTAGGGCAGAGATTAAATGCCAGAACCAAGAAAGCAATGCTTGAAGCAGGGTGTTAGAAGCCAAGATGATAATTTAAAAAAAAAATTTTTCCGGGTCATAGACATTTGAGAATCCAAAGGTATGATCAGACAACACAACATTGCACATACGCCTAGAATTTTGTATATTAACTACAGGAGCACCCAGTTCTCCAGAACAATTAAGTACTCCAAGCTAGCAGGCTAAGTCATTCTTTTGCTGCTGCTGAGATGGCATCTCTTCAGATTCAGACACAGGCTTTAGCTTGACTGAACGGGGTTCTGCTGAGGACGGGCCTGTGATCCCACTGCCCCCACTGAAAACACGTCGACCTTCTAGGAGAGGAGAGTGCACTTCACTGGCCGTGTTGACGGTGGTTGACTTGGCAAGGAAGGGGTGAGGGCAGCTACAACTGGGACCCAGTGGATAGAAGTCCCCTCCCAGTAAAGCACAGGAGGAGCCATTCCACACCCTCGGTGGCAGAGCAGCCTGTGTGTATTTACACCAGACCCTGTCTAGATGGCACGGGGAACTTTGGCCCTCACTGAGTGACTTAACAGACAAGGGCAACAGTGGAAATGGGTGATTTCACAATTTGGTAGGATGATCAAGGTACAGTAGGGCATGGGGTCTAATTTTCTCGGCTTTCACTTGCGCTGGGTTTGATCTCCAGGAAATATTTTCTGAATTTGTGATGCTCCTCTTTGTAATCTTCCCTGCTGGGTCTGAGTAAGAATTCATCACTGAGGTGTTGCACCAGATCTCCTAGAGTGATGGGCTCCTAAACGGTGGTGCCTGTTTTCTCTCATGTTTCGTCTGTGCCGGTAGTGCCGGGTAACCCGTCTGTAGAGATGAAATCTGAATTTTAGGGTCCCCAGCCATCATCATTCACAAAGTTAGCCTCAGCATTCGAGAGTTGAACAGAATTCCTCAGATCTGTGATTCAAACTGGAGTTCAGGAAGTGTCTTTAACAGGTTGCTGAAACCATCAGTTTTCGTAGGGACTGGGGTAGAGGTATGAGCTAAGCTGCCAAAATATCAAGGGGGCCAAATAAATTTCCCGAATCGTGCACATCCTCCAGTTTCCTATCGGACCCTGGGTACCTGGTGCTGTAGAGTTCCTTCTGCTTGGTGATCTTTACCCTTAAGACTCGGCAGACCGTTAGCCCCAGACGTTTACATTGGCTTCTTCTCTGCCCCACCCCCTCTTCTTCTAAATCTCTCTGTGTGCAGTTCATCCTTGTTGGCCAGACCAGGCTGGCTTGCCGTGGCCTCGGCCAAACCACAGACATGTAATGAAGCAGGCGCTGTGCTGCGCTCGCCCTGGAGAGCTGAGGCCACGCGGGCGGGTGAGAGCTTTGCCGGTGCCTGAGCAGAACGTCGGTCTCTCTACGTGGCCTTGATTCATTTTCAAAACTGAACATCACACAGTTGCTCAATTTCACTCTGACTCCTCTGTGATCTTGTCTTCTTTTTCTTCCGTTTTAAATCACTTATCCTCTTTAACCTTTTGAATGCTCAGGACTGTGGCCAATATTTCAGTCTATGTGCCCAGCAATTCTGCCACATCTGGTGCCATCGAGAGAAGCACCATTGGCGTTTAACTGCAAACCACAGCTTTTTCAGGTCATGGACCAACTGTAACCACTGTAGCGGCTAATGAACCCCAGCTCTGCGAAGCTGACTTTCCACTGACCAAAAGTTTCCTCCAGGACAGCGCTTTCCAGTAGAAACATGGTGCAAGTCACATATATAATTTTAAATGTCATAGTAAACACATTTTAAAAAAGTAAAACAGGTGGAGTTAATTACAATAACATGATTTATTTAATCCAATATATCTAAAACATTATCATTTAAGTATGTAATATAAAATTATTAATAAGATATAGTGCATTCTTTTGTCACACTAAGTCTTTGGAATCTGGTACTAAGTCTTTGAAATCGTACCGCACATCTCACATCATTGGACTGGCTACATTTCAGGTGCTCAGTGTGTATCTGCACGTGGCCAGTGGCTACCATATTACACAGACCTAGGAGGTGACCACCTGGTAACCAAAGGGGCAGGAGGGTCACTTGCTGAAGGGGCCAGACAGGAAGCATCACCAACCAGATGCCTTGTTAGGAGGCATCGCCGTGGCTGTGAATGAGCTCTGGGGAGGCCCTGGGCTGGCTGTCACCCGAGTGGCTCACCTCCAGGAAAATGCCTGGAGGAGAAAGGATCAAAGACAGTGAAGAGTGGGATCTCTTTGGAACGTTGGATTGAGGGGAGTCCAAGATGTGTTCCCTTGTTTACAGAGGCACCGAACTAGGCCTCAGCCAGGACAGGTTGTCACCTCTGTCGTTTGATCCCAGAACTCGGCATCTTCCTGTTGTTAAGAGTTCAGAACCCACTACCGCACTTCTGTAGCAAACAAGTGCTGCAGCCCAGGCCAGACTCAAAAGGAAACACGTGTGATGTTGAACCAGATGGAAGTGCCCCCGGTCACCGATCTTCTACCTACAAACTTGGCGGTGTCATGTGGTTTAGCCCGTTACCTTCCATCCTAGATGGTGAGCAGGGAAAGCTGTATCCTAACTCTAAGTGGTGTCCTCCCAGGGAAGCTGTGGATGTTTCCAAACTAGAGCAAGGATCAGGATATCCACTCCCAGCCCTCCGGGCAGCCTCCCCAAGAGGACAGGGTAACTTGGAGTCTCTTTACGTATTTATTCCCACGGGGCTGGTCCTGAACCAAACTCCATGTCCTCCTTTCTGGTTCCCTGAAGTACAGCAGTTTGAGTTGTGGGGCTGCAGAGCCGTCTGGGGGGTGATCACCTAAGGCACTTGCTTAGTAAGATGTTCCTTTTGTCTTGAGCCGCAGCCATGCAGGCCCCAGGGCCCTGGAGCCAGCGCATCACGCTCGCACACCCTGGCTGTCAGGTTGCCTCCACCCTGGGCCTGATTTATGCTGACTCACCACCACTCACTGCTGCTTGCTTAACTGCCTGGCCTGGGCAGCCGACTACTAGCCCCAGCCAGGGGGATGTGGCAAGGGTCGTGTGTTGGTGACTCTTGGCTCGCCCGATGTTTGTAGGTTTCATGGTATAGAGTCGCCCTCGTTGGTTCAGCGATGGGCACTGAAAGCCTCCCGGGTCTGACTCTGGCTTCTTTTTACAAGCAGCTGGGAATTCAGTTTCTGGAAATCGGGTCCACTGTGTGGTCAGAGAGCTTCCTGCTGTCCTGGGGCGTGTTTCCGTTCAGATGGCAGTGATACCAAGATGGAGAGCAGGAAGGCCTCGGCGTCTGCTGGGGCTGTAACATCAGGCTCCCAATTCCGTAAACTTTACCTGCGAGTAAAAAATGATTCCAAAAGAAAAAAACAAAAAAACAAAAAAACAGCCCAACTCTTATAACCAGCCTATTGTATGGCGGATATTTCTCAGAGGAGAAAATAAGGTTTCAGAGCTCTGAAACCTTAAAGTAGTAAAGGAGCCATAAAGTGGTAAATAACCAGAGAGGTGTGTTTGCTGCTTCACCAGGCACGTATGTTCTGGACCAGAGGAATGCCGATTCAGTGTTCGGGTCTGCCTTCCGAGGACCGTGCTGGGCTGGGGAGAACTAAGGAATTTTCCTGTGCATCACAAGCCGGCCCGCCCTTCCCATCCGCTAGCCCACACCCTTGGCCCTCTGACTCCCTTGGCCACTTGAGTTCTGCGGGAAGACGTCTGGGAGGGGCGGCCAAGAGCTACACGAGTGCTGGTGCTGTTCCCAGGGGGAGGGTGCGCCCCACCCTGTGCACTGCCCTGGGCCGGCACAGACACAAACAGGGAGCGTCCAGTTGAGCTGCCCGCCCCCGCCACGGTCCTTATTCTCGCCCCACAGAGGAGATGGGTGCACCCACGTACCCCGGTGCTAGGAAGTGGGCAAGGGAACAGCAGAGGGATCAGCTGGCTCGCTTACAGCCCTAGACGGAGGGCTTAGAAATTTATTGAAGGAATGGTACAAGGTCACCACACACTGCCACTCCCACCCGACAGCAAGAAGGAGCTGGAGAAGTGACAAACATAACTTAGGAAAGAAAAAAATAAGTATCTAAAGATGCAAAGTATTCTAACTAAACTCAATTCCAGAGAGGATGAACCCTTCCTGGGAGAGAAAGAATGCTCAGCTGCTTTCATCTGAGGGGCCCGGCGGGAGGCAGAGGGTTAACCCGCCAGAGATGAGGATAAGGAGAAAACAGCTGGACTTTGTACAAACTTTCAAAGGCTACATGCGAACTGGCTACAAGGAGACTTAGTCACAGAGCAAGTACGTCCCCACCCACCCTTAATTCTTTCCCCCAGGGCTTCCCTGAGAGCACACAGCAGACGTGAGCCAATGACCGAGGGCAGGGCAGAAAGATGGGACAGACACCCTTCCCCATCTGGGGTGCACGGGGCATCCACGGAGCAGCCGGAAGCAGCACAGCACAGAGGAAGCTAAGAGCAGGGCAGGAGCGTGGAGGAGACCCCCTGCAAGGCACAGGGCCCCTCTCTGAGTGCACGGAGGTGGCCACCACCAGCTAAGAGAACTCGGTGGTCCTGCAAGCTGGCAGCTGGGCTGTAAAGCGTGGAGAGACCTCTGGGGTCTTAACCGTGGTCACGTCCCAAGCCCCATAGGAAGGACAGCCTTGATCCTGCCCCCAGGACGTTTGGAACCAACTTTAACCAACGTGACAACAAAACCCGGACCTAGCTCTACTGCAGATGAGACCGACTCGGCCCTCAGACCTAGCAGCCTGACAGAGGAAGGGGCATGTCGTTTTCTAGGTGTGCATGTTGCCATCCACTTAACACACGGCATAGAATAAGCAGTTATGAGACCTGTGAAGAAACTGGAAAATATCACTGGCAGAAAAATAGTCAATAGAAGCAGACCAACAGATGACTCTGTTGTTGGAATTAGCAGACAAGGATCGTCAAATTTTTTTTTTAAAGATTTATTTATTTATTTATTTATTTTGGCCTGCATCACGTCTTGGTTGCGGGCTTCTCTCTAGTTGTGGCATGCAGGGTTTTTTTTTTTTTTTTTTTCTTCTTTAGTTGTGGTGCACAGGCTCCAGGGTGCATGGGCTCTGTAGTTGGCAGCACGTGGGATCTAGTTGAGGTGTGCGAGCTCAGTGGCAGTGGCGCATAGGCTTAGTTGCCCCGCGGCATGTGGGATCTTAGTTCCCTGACCAGAGATTCAACCTGCGTCCCCTGCATTGTAAGGCGGATTCTTTACCACTGGACCACTAGGGAAGTCCCTGTCAAATATTTCTAATAGGTATTTTTAAGGATCTGGTAGAAAAGGTGGATTACATTCTTGAATAGACAGAGAATTTAAGCAGAGATCTAAAAGTTCTACAAAGAGAAATTTTATCAATTCCCACTGAAGTGAGCATTCTTTGGAAATAAACTACCAGTCATTCTTAGAGAACAGCTGTGAAGCATTTCCAAACCGTAACCCATTCTCTGAGTTTATGCATCCCTGCTTTCACAAGCCAGGAATTCAAGTCTGCCCGCCATGTACAGACACTGTACGAGGGGCACAGTCCTACCCCTCAGGGAGAGGTAGTCCAGCAAAGGGATGCACGGACATAACTACCTAAAGGCAGAATGCTCTAATGGAGCTAGAGGTGAGTTTAAGAAGACATAAAAGAGGATGCGATTTCTCCTGACGAGGAGGATCACGGAAAGCCTCGGAGAAAACTGGGTGTTTGGTGTGGGCCTTGATTTCAAGATGCAGAGCTGGGGGGAAGCCCACCGAGGCAGATCGGGTCTATGTGCATCCCTGTCGAGTGCCGTGATGATGCCAGGGCTCCAGAATCTTCCGCAGACACAGACCATCGCACAGCGGTCAGGGGGGCAGCTCCGCGTTGCAGGCCTGTGCTTCTGAAAAGACATGAGGGGAGCCCGCCGGCCACCGAGGCGGAATCTGCAGGGACTAGGAATCAGGAGCAGAGACTAGGGGCTGAGCACCGTGCTGGCCCGCGTCCTACACGGCGGGGCTGTATTTCTGGATTTGGTCCGAGAATGAAATCACCCCTTACTCTGAGTCCTCTCGTGTCTGTGGTCTGTGCTTCCGATTTCATGTTTCATTTACATCTTTTCCCCTCTTTGTTCTGGACAGTCATTGTCAAGTGTCCACACAGCTGACACCACCCTGTAAATGTCAGCTCGGTGGATGTTTGCCACGTCGACAGCGAGCTTAACCCCGAGCAGAGTTTACAGGACTTGAGTTCGGAGGGCCTGGCTACAGCATCTATCCGTGCTCTGTCATACGCTACGCTCGCGATGGCTCACGGACGGTCTGCAGCAGCGGGATGTAGAGTTTTGATTCCATTGTCTCAGCAGTGAGGAGCTAATGAAGGTTTGGGGAAGCGCTGGGTCGGGCTTCTGATGATATTCAGTGTGTACTGGACGGAGGGGAAGCTCTGTCGACAGTGGGGGGGATGGAAGCCTTTCACAGGGCTTCAGCTGAGAGGTCGTTAGGTTCTGAACCAGAGCAAAAGCAGGAGAAGCGTAAAAGAAGAAAAGATGGACAGGCCGGTAGCATTAGGCTGTCCAAGAAGTTCATTCAGGATTTTCCATAAGATGTTACGGAAAATCCTGAACGAACTTTTTTTTTTTTTTGCGGTACGCGGGCCTCTCACTGTTGTGGCCTCTCTGTTGCGGAGCACAGGCTCCAGACATGCAGGCTCAGTGGCCATGGCTCACGGGCCCAGCCGCTCCACAGGATGTGGGATCCTCCCGGACCGGGGCACGAACCCACGTCCCCTGCATCGGCAGGCGGACTCTCAACCACTGAGCCACCAGGGAAGCCCCTGAATGAACTTTTTGGCCAGCCCAATAACGCAGTGGGGAGCGGGAGGATGGGGTGCTCAAGGAGGGAGGCGAAAAAAAGGCGTTGAAGACGCATCGAAGGTTTTGGTCGGATGACAGGGGAAAAAGTCATACTTCTAGCGGAAACAGGAAATGAGAAGTTTGAGACTTGGAGTGAGGATTAAGGGGCACGAGGAGGCGGGGAAATAAACACCCTGCAGAGAAAATGCCCTAATTTACCTTCTCCCCTGTCGAGCACGTTAGAAAAATCCCCTGACAAGGGATGTTTTTGTTGTTTGTATGTGACTCAGTCTCTCGTGTGCTTATTCAGACTCTTTTCATCTTCTATTCCAAGGGTGGGTGAAAACGAGGAAGTGTCATTGTTCTTATAGTAACTGTCCCAGAATGAAAACTTGTACACCATTCAAAGTAAATTGTGTAAAATGGTGTAAATGCTCAAAAGAACATTTCTCTTATACATCAGTTACCCGTTAGTGATTGTTGTTTGGACTTATAAATAGATTGGATTATAAAAGAATATTAAGTTCTCTGCGTTCTGTTTTTCTTATGTGCTAGTAAATTTAGACCTAGATTGTTGCTGCCCAGCCCTCTTTTCTCCACCTGAGATCTATGTGAGAAACACATTCAGAGAGAAACAGAAGGAAGAGAGCAAAACCCAGCTTAGAGTGAGCAGAGATTCTTTGTGGTACATGACAGCCCTCCGGAGCTCGGGTGGGGCCTGACTCCACTTTGTCTGTTCCTTTTGGCGCTGTATTTAAGCCGCTTTCCTTCCCCCCACCGCTGTCTTGATTGGCGAGGCAGGTACTCCATGGTCCTCTGACTCACTAGTTGGTAGATTTTTTAAACTCTTCTAAAGACTTTCTGTTCTTACACCTTAAACAGCCATGTTTCAGGAGAGACAGGGTCCACCCAGCCTCTTCTCTCCCGCGGCTCTTGATTCTTCAAAAACTCAGCTCAGGACTTCCGTGGTGGTCCAGCGGTTAGAACTTCGCGCTCCCACTGCAGGGGGCCTGGGTTTGATCCCTGGTCGGGGAACTAAGATCCCATATGCCACGAGGCAACTAAGTCCACGTGCCGCAACTACTGAGCCCACGTGCCACAACTAGAGAGAAGCCCGTGCGCCACAACGAAAGATCCCGAGTATCACAACTGAGACCCGACGCAGCCATAAATAAATGAATGAATGAATGAATAAATAAATAAATAAATACTTAAAAGAAACCCAAACACTCATCTAGATGGTTCCTTCTTTTTTTCTTTTTCTTTTGGCCACACCGCGAGGCTTGAGGGATCTTAGTTCCCCGACCAGGGTTTGAACCCAAGCCCTCGGCAGTGGAAGCACCGAGTCCTAACCACTGGACTGCCAGGGAATTCCCTTCTGCCTCTTCCTGATTCCAACACCAATATCTCCTCTCCTCGCTCCACTCAAAGTCTAGCCGTCAGAACATCGAATCCAAAAGATCGAGCTCATTTAGGGGAATTTTGCTGCTGTGATAAAATTCGTTTAATATATTTCACAACTACCCCCAAGAGTAAAATGACCAAAAAGGGGGATTTTTTTTTTAATCATAAACCACAGGGACAAAGACTAGAAGGGAGAGACAGTAGCCACATCTGGGGAAGCTGGAATCAGAATGGCAGGTGTGAACTGATTTATCAGCTCGAAGGTGAGTCCTAAGCCAACAGTGGGGACAACTGTGCAGCACCTCTGTTTGTATCCCAGGACCCTTAAAAAGCTTGCTGACTTGGTGACATCAGGTACCTTTAGAGGGGGAAGAGATGAAACTAAAAACAGGAGGACTGGTTGGAAATTTATGTAAGAAACCCTCAGACTCTCAGGTCCCCTCCTCCTACGAAGGCTACAGCCGTTCCCCTAGTCGACAGAAGACCGGAAACTCTGGAGAGAATAGAACAGGGGTCTCTGCACTCGTGGGCTCCTGGTACAGTGAAGGCTTAGATTTTGAGCCAGTATTGAGTGAAACTTCGCATATTGAATGTTGAGGCCCCCAGGACCTACCCCAGCTCAGCTCTCAGAACACAGGTCATCCCCTCCAGGCAGGAGGGTGGGAGATTCATCTCTAGGACATCTGAGCAGCCCCAGAGAAGAAACTTACATGAATCAGTCCCATTGCATCTCCCTATACCGACGCCATCGCTGACAAGTCCTACCTGTGTACACAGAGCTTCCAAGGAACTTATGATGAGGGTCCCAGTCTTACAGATGAGGAAACAGCCAAGGGTCGTCAGAGATCCGAGAAGGTCTGTAACACAGAAGTCTCACGAATACAAACAGAAAAAAGCAACTTGGAGCTAGAAACTAGGCAAAGAGATGGTAAACCTGCCCCTCCGAATGGATGAGTGAATGAATGTCTCTGAGAGTTAAAAGAAGAGGTTGTGTCCTTGAGAGAAAGACCGATATGGTGTTTTCAGAAGTACCCTTGGAAATGAAAAATGGTAGCAGAAATGGAGGCAATGGAAGATAAAATTGAGGCCACTGCCCAAAAAATAGAGTTTATGTGTGTGTGTGTGTGTGTGTGTGTGTGTGTAGTGCTGGAAAATAAGAGAAAATCAGAATATCAACCTCAAAATCGATCACCTAAAATAACTGACAGTCTAGAAGAGAGCACTGAAAAATGGAGAGGAGAAAACCATCAAAGAAATAATCAGAGAAAATTTCCCGGAGCTGAAGGGCATGAGCGTCTAGATTTAAAGGGCCCAGGAAGGTATCCAACTCAATGAGTAAACACAGCCCACACCAAGCCCCATCATTAATGATACTTCATAACACCGGGGAAGATGCTAAACGTTTCCAGAAAGGAAACAAAGAAACAGGTCACATTCTAGGGACAAGGAATCCGAATGGCAACAGTAGAGGCTAGGCAATGGAGCAATGCTTTTGCATTCTGAAAGGATACTATTTTCAGCTCGGGATTCAATGCCTGGCCAAAATCTCACACGTGAAATAGCATAATGACATTTTATAATGTGTCAGATCTTATCAAGTGTGCTTCCCAAGCACCCTTCTCCAGGAGCCTACTGGAAGAGGTACTTCACTAAAACGAGAATGTAAACCAACAAAGAGGAGGCCTGAGGTTCCAGCTTAAGATCCTCCAGAGGGTGGGGTGTGGTTCCGGATGCAGAGCGCAGACAGCTGTGGACAGGGGGCCGCATGGGGGTGCTCTTGAAGGAAGCACAAAAACCGTTACCCGTGGTTACCCTAGAAGTCCAAGTGGGAGGGCAGGAAAGGGGCGTTTTTCCTTTTTCTCTTTATATTTTTACATAATGTTTGAGTCTTGACTAGAGCATGTATTACTTGTCTAATTTTTCTTTTAAGAAAGAAAATATGCTCACTCCAATGGACATGCTTAATCCTTCAGTCATGACAGCAGAATTTTCCTTTTGTTCAGGGCCTGCAAAGGAATTTCTCTAGGTCAGGGGTCCCCAACCCCTGGGGCCCGAGGACCGGTACGCACAGCAGGAGGTGAGCAAGCAGAGCTTCACCTGCCGCTCCCCATTACTTCCTGAGCCATGCCCCTGCCCTGCCCCCAGTCCGTGGAAAAATGGAAGGAAACCTTCAAATCCTGTAGCTAACCTTGCCCAGTAATTAGGCTGGAACTTTCTTACTACAGGAGAAAGTCTGTGAGTTGGGAGAGGAGGTCGTTGTGGCCAGGAGGAACTGAGTCTCTGAGAAGATAAACACCCCTCCCCCGTCTTAGCTTTGGGCTTTCTGTCAATGCAGAGCAAAGGAAGGGATTCTTTGGGGTTGGTGGACTGCAAAATCCTCTTTGTCCATAGGAGTTTTCTCTGCCCCAAGGCCTCGATTACCCGTAATTAATCTCTGTGCATGGACAGGCTTCTTGTGTATCTGACCGCTGGAAATTGTTTGTTTGCCAGAGATCTTATCTTGACCCAGGAGAGCTGATAGGGTGATAGGATCCTAAAACCAGAATTGATCTTTCCTGCTCAGTATGTGTTCTCTACAATATGGGGTTCAGGGGAGGTGTTATTTTAGCCCAGGACAAATGTGAGATTTAATATATGTCACAAGTGGGGGGGAGAAGAGGTGGGTTGTCATTTAATAATGGCCATATTTCCTAGTAATAAAGTCCAGCTCGCTCTGTAGTGTGGTCTAATCCCCGTGCTTTCTTTGCTCTTTCTCAATGTATTTGGATTAATCCCTGCAGAGCAACAAGCCAAAAGTCCAAACCACCCACTTTCCTATTCCCAGCAAATAAATCAGACGGAGGCCAGCTGAAATCTGGGCCAAGCACTTAGATGACTTGTGTGTCTGATTTTTGTTCCATGATATGAAACTCAAAATAAATCTAAAGGGAGAAGTTTCCCAGATACCAGCTAATTCACGGAAAACATCTTAAGCCTCTTCGGCACACACGTGAAGCTGATGAGCAAACTCACTGTGGACGGAGATGTGACGGTTTAGAGATAATTCCCACGGAATTAGTAAAGTCTTACTAAAGTCCCGTGTTCAGTTTGAGGCTCTAAAACTGAACACGGAATTTCTGAAGAACTTTTTAGGGTCCAGAAGGAAGAAATAGGTCCAGAAGGAAGAAATAGAAATGGGCAAAGGCTTGGGAAATGGGACCTTTGAAAAAAGGTCGTAGGAGATGGAATTTGAGCTTTGAAAATAATGTGTGAACAGCAAGAAACTTGTGATAGCAAGCGTGGATGGTCCAAGAGGAGATTGGTATGAACGGTAGAGGAGGAGGCGTTTCGTTCAGATGTTAAGAATAAACGTTCTGACTGTGAAACTCGTCAAACAAAAATCAATAGCCAAGTGACTGTGGGAGAATGACCGAGGCTGTGTCAGCCTCTCTGAATATACGGACCAGGGTTCTCGATATGAAGACGTACAGACAGATGTTTAACGACATCTCTCCCGGGTACCACAAGTCTGATATTCCAAGCAATTGGCAGAGAAATGAAACCATTCAGCACACATTTGGCCCCTCTGCTTGGCCACGGCACCTAAAGTGGGTCACTTACCAGAAGAGCAGTACATGCTCTTAAGAAGCGGGACCCGGTCCCAGGATGGGGTGAACCTGATAAAGAGGGGGGCGGTGAGAAGTGATAGGTCTAAGCAGCTCTAGAAAAGATCAGTCTTTTTCCGGCCCTGGTTATCAGGTGTGGAAAAATGTAGAAAAGGGAGGGGAAATACCTAGAGAACACATCTAGAAATAAAGATATAGTAGTTCTAAGAATGGAGGCTCTTTATAGGGACGGGAAATGGGTTTGTGTGATTAGATCGATCCAAGAATTACCTTGTCTCTATAATACACCTTTCTGTTAAGGAGATTTAACATCTTCCTTGACCAGATAAAGCTAGTCCCTTCTTTTAATTTAAATTTAATATTTATTGGAGTATAGTGGATTTACAATGTTGTTCTTGTTTTAGCTGTAAGGCAACTTGATTCACTGTATGTCTAACACGTATATCTTTTCTTTTTCCTGTTCTTTTCCCACATAGGTTATTACAGAGTGTTGAGTAGAGCTCCCTGTGTAGTCCCCTCCTTTTATGAAAGGACATCACCAAATTACAGGGAAGTTTAAATCACTCTTTGCGTTGCTGGCAAACGCAGGACTAACCCCCAAGCTTTTCCCCTGCTGGCCGGTCTGTATGCTGGAGTGCAGCCATTCTGCCCTCATTTTGGTAACTGTGTTTCTCGCCGTGGCTTCCTCCTTGACTGCTAACCTTTCTCTCCTGTCCTGCAGCTGGGATGAGAGCAGCTCCATCAGCAGCGGGCTCAGCGATGCCTCTGACAACCTCAGCTCGGAAGACTTCAACGCCAGCTCCTCACTCAACTCCCTGCCCTCCACGCCGACGGCCTCTCGCAGGAACTCGACTATAGTGGTACGTGGGAGCGCGCATGCCTAGGCCCCCTTCTGCAGGAGAACCACGGGGCAGACCGGGCCGTGCCTGTGCGCGGGGTGGCATGTCCACTCACCTGCTCCGTGGGATTGGCTCCCACGTGCCCTTGGCCAAGTCCTTCTTGAGCTGGTGGAAAGAAATCCCTAGCTGCCGGGCAGTCACCTAAGGCGTGAGCTGCTGTCCTGGCAGGCGGGCCTCTATCGAGCGCCCACGCCAGTTCGGAGGGATGCCCGTAAGTGCTGTCCCACCTGGAGAGGAAGAGGAGCCCGGGATCTGTGTGCTGTCCTCTGGCAGCCTGGAGGTGCGGGCGGAAGGCTGGTTCACTGTCTGCTCTGGAAGAGTCAGGCCACCCGGCAGCCAAAGTCCCTCCCTCGGCCCAGTCCCCCCTTCCCCACCTGAGCGTCCACTCTGCCTTCTCTCGTCTCCAGCTGCGCACGGACTCCGAGAAGCGCTCGCTGGCAGAGAGCGCGCTGAACTGGTTCAGTGAGTCGGAGGAAAAGGCCCCCAGAAAGCTGGAGTACGACAGCGGCAGCCTGAAGATGGAGCCCGGGGCGGCCAAGTGGCGGCGGGAGCGGCCCGAGAGCTGCGACGACCCATCCAAGGTTGGGGAACTGAAGAAGCCCGTCACCCTGGGGCACCCCGGGTCCCTGAAGAAGGGCAAGACCCCGCCGGTGGCCGTCACCTCCCCCATCACTCACACGGCCCAGAGCGCCCTCAAGGTCGCAGGTGAGCCGAGTGACAAGGGACCGGGGGGCCCAGGGCCAAGTCCTGCTTCCCTGGCTTCCTCACAGCCGTTAACCCTTGGGAGACGGCCAGCCCGCACGCTGCTTCCACATGCTGTCCACCCTAGTCTCCAGGCCGTCCCGAGTCAGGGAAGACGGGCAGTACGGTGTCCGTCGTGCAGATGTGGGCATACAAATGCCACGTGCTTAAAGCCTAGGCCCAGATGTAGAGGAGGGGGGAGCCTGGCCTGACCTGCCTCACACTGTCCAGTGGTTCCCTCTCCTCTCCTGGGACATGCGGGTGATGCACTTGTCTTCCTGAGGGCTTGTTTGCCATCCCAGGGAGGTCCTGGCCGTGTCAGAATCATGCCGCTCCCAGAGTGGCTCCGTGGTGACCCGCGGCCTCGGTCGGGCCCCCTCTAGTCCCTAACCACCGGCAGACACAGCTGAGTCCCGTCCATTTGCTTCCCTCCCCTTCCCTCCCTGGACCAGTGTTAGACGGCATTCCTTCTTGATCATCTTTGTGATCGCCTTCGCCATTTCAACCAGAATGGGACACCCTACCCTGGGGGCGGAAAACAACAAAGAACAAAACAATCAGTCGGAGGCCAGTCCCGCCCAGAGTCCCCTCCCTGCTAGCGAGAAGGGTCCTCAGCCTGCGGGCTCCCGCTCACCCGCCCACGGCGCCCCTCCTCCCAGGGCCGGAGATGGTGGCCTCAGCTCACTCCTGTCTGCCCTCCGCAGGCAAACCCGAGGGCAAGGCCGCCGACAAGGGCAAGCTGGCGGTGAAGAGCGCCGGGCTGCAGCGCTCCTCCTCGGACGCCGGCCGCGACCGCCTGGGTGATGCCAAGAAGCCTCCCTCGGGCATCGCGCGCCCATCCACGTCGGGGTCCTTCGGCTACAAGAAGCCCCCTCCCGCCACAGGCACGGCCACCGTCGTGCAGACCGGGGGCTCGGCCACACTCGGCAAGGTCCAGAAGTCCTCGGGAATCCCCGTCAAGCCGGCGAACGGACGCAAGACCAGCCTGGACGTGCCCAACAGCGCGGAGCCCGGCTTCCTGGCTCCAGGCGCCCGTTCCAACATCCAGTACCGCAGCCTGCCCCGGCCGGCCAAATCCAGCTCCATGAGCGTGACCGGTGGGCGGGCTGGCCCCCGGCCCGTGAGCAGCAGCATCGACCCCAGTCTCCTCAGCACCAGGCAGGGCAGCCTGACGCCCTCCAGGCTGAAGGAGCCCTCCAAGGGGGCCGGCGGGCGGGCCACCCCAGCCCCTGTCAACCAGACGGACCGGGAGAAGGAGAAGGCCAAGGCCAAGGCCGTGGCCCTGGACCCAGACAGCGTGTCCCTGAAGAGCGTGGGCTCCCCGGAGAGCACGCCCAAGGGCCACGCGAGCCACTCCCCGGCCCCCAAGTCGGCAGAGCTGCCGCCAACCCCCCTCAGGTACCCAGGCTGGGCGCTTCCTCCTGTCTGCCCGCCCGGCATCCTCCCAGGGTTCTGGCGCTCCTTAGACGGGGTGGCCTGTCCCCTGCTGCCCCTGGGCCTCCCCCATGTTCCCCGGGTGCCGGGCGCCTCTTCCGTCTTTCGGAGCTGTTCTCAGTAACCCCCGATGTGCTGTGAGCCTCTTGGAGCTCTTGCCTGGGTGGTTTTGCTGTTTTATTTTCTCACACACACAATCCATTTGTGCGTAAACCCACCCTTGTCTCCCTTATGCATGTGCTGCCCCCTCGTTAAGACTTGATGGTACCCAGGTCAGATTTCCTCCCTCGTATTTCCCAATGGCATTGAGAGAAGCCCCCCGTGCTTTGCAAAGAGCCCGAAAGCGAGGAAACAGGACCAGGATTTGGCTGAGATCCCACCTGCCTGTTGTTTCTCTAACTCCGTGATCCTAAATGTCCTGTTTTATCGTCACTTCTCTCAGGGCCACGGCTAAGAGCTTTGTCAAGCCACCCTCCCTAGCCAATCTGGACAAGGTCAACTCCAACAGCCTGGATCTGCCTGCGTCCGCTGACGCCCACGCGCCGAAGCTCCCAGATGTGCACACTCCGGGCCCGGCCGCCGGGGGCCCCCTCCCTTCTTGCTTCAGCCCCAGCCCAGCCCCCATCCTCAACATCAACTCCGCCAGCTTCTCCCAGGGCCTGGAGCTCATGAGCAGTTTCGCTGTCCCCAAAGAGACCCGCATGTACCCCAAGCTCTCAGGCCTGCACAGGAGCATGGAGTCCCTCCAGATGCCCATGAGCCTGCCCGGCGCCTTCCCCAGCAGCGCCCCCGTCCCCGCGGCCCCCGCGCCCCCCGCCGCCCCCGCAGAGGAGGACACCGAAGAGCTGACCTGGAGCGGAAGCCCCAGGACCGGGCAGCTGGACAGGTAGGTGGGCGGGGCCGAGCCTGATGAGCCCGCCCCTGCCTCCGGGCGTGTTTGACTGCTGCTCTGTGACCTTCAACACTGTGTGCACGTTAAGTAACCTCTGCTTCTCAGCAGCTCTTATGAAACGGGATTTCGTTTCTGTGTTTAAATGCTGATTCTCACCTGCTACGTGAGGAACCAGTACCCAGACATTCAGTGACTTCCCCAAGCCCTCGTGACTGGTTTAACCTGCCATCCGAGGCTTCTGCTTCCTCATCATTGGCCCCAGGTCATCCCTATTATGTCACATCCTGGTTTTCATCCACCATAGTATGATCTTTAAAAAGCTAATGAGAGGGAATTCCCTGGCGGTCCAGTGGTTAGGACTCCATGCTTTCACTGCCCGGGGCCCGGGTTCAATCCTTGGTTGTCGGGAAGCGGTGCTGGGGAGGGGAGGGGAGGAGGGGGAGTGGGAAGCTAATCAGAGAAAAACATCAAACATCTCAGATAAATTTCTCAAATTGTGAGCCCAGAGGCGGCTGTGGCTGACCTCCCCTTTGTTTATGGAGACGGGGGACTCACAGTCGGATGCCCTGGGTCCCGGTGTTGCATCCGTCAAACTTCTGGTCCCAAACTCTAGCTCCTAAGATGGACCCACATGCTTCTCTTTTTTTTTTTTTCTCGCGGTACGCGGACCTCTCACTGCTGTGGCCTCTCCCGTTGCGGAGCACAGGCTCCAGACGCGCAGGCTCAGCAGCCATGGCTCATGGGCCCAGCCGCTCCGCGGCATGTGGGATCTTCCCGGACCGGGGCACGAACCCGCGTCCCCTGCATCGGCAGGCGGACTCCCAACCACTGCGCCACCAGGGAAGCCCCCCCACATGCTTCTCTTTTTTTCCTCCACAGTAATCAACGGGATCGGAATACTCTTCCCAAGAAGGGGCTCAGGTAATACCCCTTACGTGTGTTTTTCTCTCCTATACCTGGGGCTCCTGGTCTGTATGAAAAACCATAACTCACCCTGTCCCAGGCTCCAGTCATGCATGCGGTGCCCCTTTGGGCCGGTCACGTGTACCTGGTTCCCGTACCTCCTCCCAGGCGCCCACCCAGGCTCACTGTGGTGTGTGCGTCACCTTGTAGCCGGGGCTCTGGTGACAGGAGAGACAGGCTTGCACATGGGACTCACGCACTTCCCTGCACCAGCCTGTGCTGTCTGCCCCAGTCCCGCCAGAACCCCCCCTCCAAGCCTGAGGGAGAGCGGGCCACCTCTGGCCACTCAGGTGGGCAGTAGGTCCTGCAGTCCGGTGATTCCTGCTGCTGGGAGGTTCGAACGCCGAGCTCTGTCCCGGGCCTCCGTCATCTCGGCCCAGCTCAGGCAGCCCCGCAGGGACATCCCCAGCCCTTCCGCCCCTCCTGAGGTCCAGGAGGATGCTGCTCCCCCCACCAACACCCAGCCCCAACGGCTCCCACCTCCTCGTCCTGCTTTTGGAGCCCACCTCTGAGCTCAGGGGGTAGAAGCCCAGACCGAGCTGCCGCCCGCCGCCCGCAGGTACCAGCTGCAGCCCCAGGAGGAGGCCAAGGAGTGGCGACATTCCCACAGCATCGGGGGGCCGCCCGTGTCCGACGACCAGCCAGAGCTGCCGTCGCCCCCTGCGCTGTCCATGTCCCTGGGCGCCAAGGGCCAGCTCACCACCATAGGTCAGTGTCCGCAGTCACCGCCATGCCGGGGGGCAGGCAGGGCAGCGGGGCCTTGGGTTTCACCTCATACTTGGTTCGCGCCGTGGCGGCCTATTCACGGGTCTCAGTTCATCCATCCATCATGAGACGCACGGCCGAGTGCGCCTAGACCCTGACCTGAGACGTGGCCCCTGGGCCCAGGCTGTGGGGTCCTCGCAGCATCAGAGAGTCTGCCTGTTGGCGTGGAAGAGCCGTAAGGGAGGCCCAGAGCAAAACCCGGTGCAGCCAGAAGGGAGCCGCCGCACCCAGCGCCGCGACACAGTGTGGGGCAGCTGGGGAGGCAGGGGTGGGCGGTCGAGTGCAGAGGTGGGTCTGCCCCAAAGCCAGGCCCGTCCAGCCCTGGAGGCAGGGCTGAGGGAGACCCGTGCTGGCCTCTCCCTTCCTGGTGTCTGAGGAGAAGGGGAAGCTTGTGAGGAGGAGGCGACTGTGCTTCAGAGACGGGAGGGGCGAAGGCTGGGGCTCACGGCCCTGCTTCCTGGGGGGCCGAGTGCCGGGGGCCCTGGAGGACAGTGCCCGGGCCGGCCTGTTGCTTCCTTCCTGCGGCTCCAAATCCACTGCCTCTTTCAGCGGAGCGAAGGAAGGCAGTAAGCAAAACCTGAGGACCTGTGACCCGCCTGTGGGACGACTGGGGAATCTGAGAAAACTAGGAGTCGGGGTCGTCTTGCTAGAGAAGGGTGCGATGCTAAAGGGAAGGTCATCTGGTCCCTGAGAGCCATTAAAACGAGGGCGGGGCCAGCTTGCTGTCCGTCTCCATGGAGACCACACAGGGGGATGAGGGGCCGGGCCAAGCCACGATCATCACCTCACACACACCAAAGGGCCCCAAGAGAGGTGGGGTTGTCTTCTTCCCGGGTCTTCCTGGAGACTGGACGTCCACGGAGTGTCCAAGGAGCGCCACCCCCCCCGCAAGCATGCAGGCTGAGAGGCAGGGGCCGGGGGGGCGGGGCTGTGGGCCAGCAGGGCTGTACAGCCTCCCGGACACACTCGCCGGCTCTGGCCTTCCAGCCAGGGTAATGCTGGGCACCGGCCGTGTTTCTGGTGAATGCGCCCAGAGCGGCGTGCTTTATGGGGCATCCCGCTCCCCTCCGTGGTGCCCGGCCGTGCGCCCCACAGCCTGACCCCTGTATCTCGCTGGTTCTCTTCATCACTCGGATCTGAGTCTTGCTCTGAACTCTCAGGCCTCCCCGGCAGCCAGTTGTGTGTTAGAGAAACACGACACCCCATTTTCATCAGCACATCCAAGTGATGCGAAGGTTTCAGAAAAGTTGCCAGGCCCCCAGCCTGACCTTCGAAAGCGACCTCTCCGGGGCAGACAGGCCCGAGGGAAGGGCGTTCAAACACGCTCTTCGCCCCTGGCTCAGCGGCAGGGTCCTCCTCGTAGGGCTTGCTCTCCCAGGCACGGCCGCCTGCACACCCGCCGCCCGCCGGCCTCCTCTCCGCCCCTCCATCCGCCTCTGCTCCTGGCGCCCCCCCCCCAGGACCCAAAGCTGATGCCCCTGCCTCTTCTCCCGCCCTCCCCTCCCTCTCCTGTCCCCCCCTCTGTCCTTCCAGTGAGTCCCACTGCGGCCACCACGCCAAGAATCACCCGCTCCAACAGCATCCCCACCCACGAGGCGGCCTTCGCGCTGTACAGCGGCTCCCAAATGGGGAGCACCCTGTCCCTGGCCGAGAGACCCAAGGGGATGATCCGGTCAGGATCCTTCCGAGACCCCACGGACGACGGTGAGACTTCGTGCCAGCGCGGGTCATGCTCCTTCCAGCTCTGCTGGGTCCCCTCGCGCACCACTGCCGCCAGCGTGCACATGTCTGCTTCCCAGAACATCCAGTTGGGCCATTTCAGCTCGTCCTTCCCATCCCTTTGAAGGGTCTGGGGGGCCAGAGACCTTGGGTGGCACCGTCTACCCCTGGGGCTTTGGGATGGAGCCTCTCCTGGGGGCGGGGGAGGGGAGGCAGCGTGGAAGGCTTATTTAGACGGCGCCCTCGGAGCACGCCGCCACCGTCCTCCCATCCCCCCAGTCGTCAGAGGACAGGACCGCTTACGGGGACGCAGAGGTAGCTCTTAAAGCCTTACGAGAATTAGGCATCTCATTCCTCCATCAAGAACGTTCCGAAGACCAGCTTCAGGGCGGCCCTCTGGGCGTGGTGGTCAGAGCTGGAGCCCGGCTTTCTGGGGGTGACACTTGGTGACTTCAGGACGCTCATCCCGGGGGCCTTCCTTGCCGACACGCTCCGGTTCTCTCAGTAGGGCTGTCGTTCATGAAGAATCAGAATGAGTGTCTTGCACTTGGAGACTTTTCTCATCTGAACGGTCCCCACTGCGAAGAGGAGGCATAGGCAGCATTGCGTTTCGTTCTGAGCAGCTCTGATGAGAACTGCCTCTTCCTCAGCAGCGACAGTGCTTTTTCCTGATGGGGGAGGCGGGGACCCGTGCCCGGGAGCATCTTCTCTCCCGGACCCCTGCGCCCTCGGAGGAGCAGGCCAAGCACAGGGCCCTCAGCCCGGCTGTCGGGGAGCACGGGCCGGAGTGGGCAGGCCAGCTCTGCCCGGAGCTCCAGTCCTCGGCGGGGCAGCCAGCCGCGTCCTCTGTTCTGTTCTCCCTCTCTGCTCCAGGATCAGAGCCCAAACCCCCGCCTTAGCGCTCCTCCCGGGAACCCTCCCCGGGTTCCCCGGCCGAGCGCTATGCTAACCCTTTGCGTTCTGCTTCTCTTGCAGTTCACGGCTCAGTGCTGTCCTTGGCCTCCAGTGCCTCTTCCACCTACTCCTCAGTAAGAGCCTCGCTTCTCCCCCCAGCACCAAATTGCGCCCTGGACCCTCCTGGGGGTGGGGCGGGGCGGGGTGGGGGCCCCTGGAGCTTAGGGCACGAAGTGGGCGCTTCTAGACCTCGGTGGTCCTTCCGGCCTCACCGCCAATCCCTGAGCGACCCTGGCGCCTTTTGTGCGTCCTTTGTAATACGGAGAATCCCCCGGTCTTGGAGGCGTTCTGTGCCTGGGAGGGTGGGCCGCGCTCAGGGACCCCAGAACCCTCGCTGTGTGCAGAATCTGCCGCATGTTCCTCGTGGGCCCTGGGCCCGCGTCAGCCCGTGAGGCGTAAGCTGGTCCTCAGGTTCGTTCTGCCCCTAATGCTTTACTCCTTCGAGTTGGTGGCGACAGGGTTAGTCCTCAGATCAGCAGTTTCATTTCCTAGCCTTCTTGGCAATGGCAGAGGTGGCTGTGACCTCTGCTCCAGAGGTCTGTTTTATGGAACCGTGGTCTGGGGTCTGAGCCCACCTGGTGAAGAGCCAGGCCCGGCCACAGGGCTTCAGCCTCTTGGCGCTTCTGCGTCTCGCTTCCTTGAGTTCTGCGCGCTGCCTTTGCCTCCGTAGTAACGGCCTTTCTCTCTCTCTCTCTCTCTCTCTCTCTCTCTCTGTGTCTCTGTCTCTGTCTCTCTCTCCCTCCGACCCCCCTTCTGTGCTCCTTCACCAGGCCGAGGAGAGGATGCAGTCTGAGGTAGGGTCCCCAGCCTTCGCCTGGCCTCCTAACACCCCTGCACCCCACTTCCTTGCGAGCCTTACACCTCTCCTGCCACCGTAAGTGCATCTCCCTCTCCTTCACAGCAAATCCGGAAGCTTCGCAGGGCACTGGAGTCATCCCAGGAGAAAGTAGCCACCTTGACATCGCAGCTCTCCGCCAACGTGAGTGCCGGGGAGGGGACAGCCGGGCAGCTGTCTGGGCCCAAACTAGATGAGTTCAGCCCCAGGAGAACTGTCTCATAAGGTGTCCCGTGGGCTTTGATTCCAGGCAGCGGAGGATCTGGGGACTGGTCTCCTCCTCCGAGTCGAGATGTCTCTGAGGAGCCATTTGCACCCCCACCCTAATTCATAGGTGTGGACGAGTGCCCGTCCGACGGTCTGTGAAGCCCCTAGAGAAAGAGAAAAGGGTTTATATCAGTGGTTCTGCGTGCAGGTGGGAACAGCCTTGCCACTGGCCGTGGACAGAAATAGTCACGGATCAGAATCATAGATCCCTGGGAACCCTCTGCCTTTGCCCGTGTCTTTGTTCACGCCGTCGCCGGGCAGGCACGCGGCTGGGTAGTGGGACCCCACCTGGGAACGGCAACGCTGTTAGGAGGCCAGCCCGGGCTCCGGCTCCGCGGCCACGGCTGCCTTGGCTTCTTGGGCCCCTGAGCTTAGCTGGGGAGCCCGCATTCTTGTCGCCACCCTCACCCTGCCCAGAGTACTTCCGCTTAGAATGCGTTTCTTGTGGCCTCGGTTTTTCCACCCTGTGAGATGGGGAGAAATGAAGCTGCCCCCCAAACTAGGCCGCAGAAGCCTCTCCCCAGCGACCGAGCTGCAAACAGAGAACATAAGAGCCATTTTCCCCCAAAGCTGTAAACAACAGCTGAGCCGGATCTGCGGAGCTTTCCAAGTGTTTGCACAAAGTAACCATGTCTGCAATTTCCGCAGTCCTTGCTGGTTTTTTTCTCTTCCCTTCCTCTCTGGGGAGCCCAGCTGTCAGGCCTGGATCTCACTGGAACCAGGTAGAAGACCCTGCACCGCGGTTTTGCGTGTTTCCAGTACATTCGGGCAGCGGGGTCCTCACCACTCTGGTGGTTCTCTTTGTTCTCTTTATTCTCTTTCCCAAACTCTCAGTTGGTCCGTTGTATTCTTACTGGCTTGCACGAAGCTCGTATCAAGCCTTTTCCCCACAACTGGGGACCCATAAGAATCGTAATAGAAACAAGACCCGTCTCTTCTGTCCCTGGCGCCTCACCCAAGGCCATCACGTCTGGCAGAGCCCAGGAAATTCATGTCTGGGAGCCGGCAGCGGGGGAGGGGTGTCAGAGAGCATGAGCTCGTCTGGCTCATTTACACCCTGTCAGTGTCGTGCTGTCCAGTCTGGGCCAGAGCCAAGAGAATGAATGTAGAAGGTGACTCTCTTAGAACAGGAAGTTCCCTTTGGCTGAGAGGACAAACTAAACGCTCAGACACGACGGTCCTGAATTTTGGAGACAGGCTTTCGCTGAGGGTCAGAGTCCTGGATTCTGGAAGGTTCTCTGCTGTTCTCAGGGTCCCCCAATTCCAGACCTTGTGTCCTGTTCACCGGGACTCCCCAGCTGCCCACGCTGGGCACAGCCTGGACGCCTTCCCCCTCCCACATGCCAGCCTTTCTTCAGACCCCCGGTTGAGCCCCGAGGGCATACAGGCTCCCTCGTGGGGCTGGGGGTGAGGGAGGCTCAGAAGAGGGACAGGATGCGGGGCGGCAGCCCCCCCAGAGGAGGGGGAGCCCCAGACGGGAAGAGGCCGGCACGGAAAAGCCCCGAGGAGCTGGGGTCACGAGGAGGCATGTGCTCACAGACGGGCAGGGATGTAGGGACCAAACAAGAGGTGACCCAAGGCCAGGAAGGCAGGAGCTCCCGGTCCAGCAGGTGGAGGTAACCCCATCGTGGCACAGACCTGCCAAGGAGCCCGGCCCGGACCAGAGAGGCCTCCAGCCTGTGTCAGGAACAGGGGGGGGCGAACACTAGGGTCGACCCCCAGGGAGGCAGAACCACTGGCCGACGGGAAGCAGGGGTTACCGGCCCCCAGAGCTCTGTGTGGAGTGCGCCCGTCCCTCGAAGGGCCACAGTTCACTCCCCCCCAACCACGGCCGTTCCTCTCCCGGGGCGAGCGTCCCCCTCTCTGGTCCCAGCCTCAGCACGCACCCCTTCCCCGCAGGCCTTCCTGCTGGCAGAGCTGGAGTTCCTGCCCCTCCCCACTGCTGCCCCCACCCGGTCCTTGGGGGCCCCTCGCGGAGCCGGCCCGACACCTAGTGGCCAGACTGTGGAATTGCCGCGAGGTGGCCCAAGCTACCGCTCCAGCCCCAGGATCAGGGAAAGAGCAGCCAGAACCCAAGAATGGAGGCCCCCTGGGCGCGGGGCTGGGAAGCTGTCCCAAACCCGTTCTCTGGGAGTGATGGGGCCCTGGGGGAGGAGTTACACCAGGATAAAGCGATGGGCCCTGAGGTGACGCCCCCCTGGAAGCAGGGGACAGTCCCACCTCTGCAAGCAGTAGGTGTCGCATCTCTAGACGCCTCCAAAGACCTGCCCCACCCTGATGCTGTCTGTGCCGCTTCATCATTCAAGGAGCTGGGCCCCCCAGGAATGTTCTTCGGGCCAGAAAGGGAAGCAAGGTGTAAGAGCCGCTACGCGGTTGGTCCGCTCTGAGACCCGCAGTCAGCTTAGCCACCTCCCACAGACGTCCCCTCCCTTCCCCGAACCCAGGCACCTGGGGAACCCCCGTACGTGTTTGTTTCAGGCCAACCTGGTGGCGGCTTTTGAGCAGAGCCTGGTGAGCATGACATGCCGTCTGCGGCACCTGGCAGAGACAGCCGAGGAGAAGGTGAGAGCCCGGGTGGGGGGACGGCCAGGCCAGGCCGGCGCCCTCCCTCCTGCCGCCCTGGGTCCTCCACCTGCCCCGATTCCCGGCCCTCCCCATCGGGTCTGGAGAGTCCCGAGCCCAGCCCCTGGCCGGGCACAGAGCAGGTGTCCCCAAGCCCCACCCGTGACACCACTTCGTTTCTCTCTCAGGACACTGAGCTACTGGACTTACGGGAAACCATAGACTTTCTGAAGAAGAAGAACTCTGAGGCCCAGGCCGTCATTCAGGGGGCCCTCAATGCCTCAGAAGCCACACCCAAAGGTAGGCCTTCCGGCCACAGGGCTGGGCTAGAAAGAGGCTTACTGCAGGATTTCTCTCCACCTCAGGTTTCTAGAAGGGGAGGGCCCTCGGACGGTCAGTGGGTAGCAGCGGGGCACAACCCCACCACCCCAGACGGTGAGGGAGAGGAGAGGGTCCTCACCTCTGACCTCAAGTGACTGTCGAAGACAGTCGTTAACGTAGCACTTTCCTCTCACAAATGCAAGGTACTCCTGCTGTACAGCCCAGCGGTCACGCTCCTTGGTATCTGCCCAAAGGAGCTGAAATGTTATGTCCCCACAAAAACCTAAACATGGATGTTTACAGCAGCTTTATTCCCAGCAAAACTCGGAAGCAACCCTGATGTCCTGCGGTAGGGGAAAGGATGAATAAACTGTGCCATAGCCAGACCACGAAATGTCACTCAGCATTATAAAGAAACGAGTTATCAAACTAGGAGAAGGTGCTGACCGTGATAAGGGCACCCTGCTGACTGAAAGAGCCAGTCAGGAAGGGCTGCGTGTTGTGTGATTCCGACGGTGTGACATTCCGGGAGAGACGGAGACTCTGGGGACAGTGATGGGGTTGTGGCTTTCGGGGCTGGGGGCGGGGAATGGCGGTGGGCAGGCAGAGGATTTGCAGGGCGGTGACAGCACTCTGTAGCCTACGGTGATGGGGGATATGTGTCCTTATTCGTTTGTCCAGACCCACAGTATGTACCACCAAGAGCGAAGCCCAGTGTAAACTCTGGGCTCCAGGGGATGGTGACGTGTCAGTGCAGGTCCATCGATTGTAGCAAATGTAGCTTCTGGTGGGGATGTTGATAGTGGGGGGGGCCGTACGTGTAGAGGGGCAGGGGGTAGTGGGGCATCTCTGTACCTTCTGCTCAAATTTGCCCTGAACCTAAAAGTGCCCTAGCAAGTAGTCTAAAACACTAGCACTTTCTGCTTTGACATAAACATGTGCGTGTGCAGACATGTGTATAACCCCATTTGATCCTCACTTCGGTTCTCCAAGGGGAATGAATCGACTCTTCAAATGAGACAGAGATCACATGGATTCCGTGGGGCTCAAGTGACAGGTTAGCCTGGGATGTAACAGCCAGTCAAGCTTTGCTAGAGAAAGTCAGGATGAGGGGTGATCTGGGCGGGGGGCTGGGGGTGGATGCAGGTGGTCACAAGGTGCAGCCTTCCGGTAGGAGATAAATAAGTACTAAGAATGCAAGGTGCCACGTGATTAATACAATTAACACAGACAGCTGCATGAAAGCAGTTGAGAGTAAATCCTAAGAGTTTTCTCATCACAAGGAAAACACCTTGTCCAGGGCTCCAGCCTCAGCTTTTTCTTCTGACTGTGCACACTCTCCCTAGTGTTCACGTCTATCTGGTAGCTTCTGTAATCTCTTTTTCTTTTAAATTGAGATATAATTCACACCTTTTTAACACGTGCAATTCAGTGGGTTTTAGAATATTCATAAGGTTGTATTTACAACCATCACCACTATCTAAATCCAGAACTTTTTTTTTTTCTTCTTTTTTTTTGCGGTACGTGGGCCTCTCACTGCTGTGGCCTCTCCCGTTGTGGAGCACAGGCTCCGGACGCGCAGGCTCAGCGGCCATGGCTCACGGGCCCAGCCGCTCCGCGGCATTGGGATCTTCCCGGACCGGGGCACGAACCCGTGTCCCCCGCATCGGCAGGCAGACTCTCAACCACTGCGCCACCAGGGAAGCCCTAAATCCAGAACATTTTGATCACCCCACAAAGAAACCCTGAACCCCTTAGCCGTCACTCCCTCCTCCTCCCTCCTCTCAGCCCCGGCATCCTCTAATCTGTTTTCTGTCTCCGTGCATTTGCCTATTCTGGACATTTCATGTAAATGGAATCATGCAGTATGTGGTGTTTTGTGGCTGGCTTCTTTCATTTAGTTTAATGTTTTCAAGCTCCATCCATGTTGTACCATGTGTCAGGACTTCCTTCCTTTTTAGGGCTGAATAATAGTCCATTGTATGGATGGACCACACGTTGTTTATCCATCATCGGTTGGTGGACACTGGGTTATTTTCACTTTTTGCCTGTTACGAATAACACGACCATGAACATCCATGCACAAGTTTTTGTGTGAACGTATGTGTTCAGTTCTCTTAGTGTGTAACCAGCCGTGGAACTGCGGGGTCCTGTGGTAGCTCTGTCAACGTCTTGAGTCACTGCCAACCTTCGTCAAGACAGCCGCACCCTCATCCTTCTTCCCCGCAACGTGAGGGCTCCGGTTTCTCCACATCCTTGCCAACATCTGCTGTTGTCCTTTTCTGTTATAGCCATCCTAGTGGAGGTGAAGTGGTATCTCCTTATGATTTGGGTTATAATTTCCTCAGTGGCTAAGGATATCATGGGCATCTTTTCACGTGCTTATTGGCCATTTGTATCTCTTTATGGAGAAATGTCTGTTTAAATCCTTGGCCTCTTCTTCAGTCAGGTTTTCTTTTTACTGTTGAGTTTTAAGAGTTTTTAGTATATTCTGAATGCTAGCCCCTTATCAGATATATGATTTGCAAATATTTTCTCTAATTCTGTGAGTTGTCTTTACTTTCTTATACTGTCCCTTTGTAACCGAAAGTGGGGTCCGGCTACTCGCCGCTCAAAAGCCAATAAAGAGGCCAGGTGGTGGAAAGGAAAGTTTACTTTGTTTTGGATGCTGGCAGTCCGGTGGGGAGGACGGACCCCTGTCCAAAGGCCGACTCCCCCCACTGACAGTCATTGGGTGAGAGCTTTTACAGGCAGAGGGAGGGGGCTCCATGCAGAAACAGCACAGTCAGCTCTGATGGTCATCTTGAAATTGGTCATCGGTGGTCTGACCAGCGTCATCTTGATTCTTTTACGTACAGTTAATCTTCAGTTCCAGGGTCTGTTTATTCCCATTTCCTTGATGGCAGTTCTTGGAATTGTGGCAGCTTATCTCATGGCTACAGCCTGCTCATCATGTAGTTAACTTCTTCCACCTGGTCAGGGTTTCAGCGTCTATAAGACAGCTCACGGGGTACGGCTCAGAATATTATCTGTAGCCCTTGAGGAGGGACTGAATGTCCTTGACCATGCTTAAGGACTAAACTATTATTATTTGGTCTCCTTTGACTGTTGTCCTTTGTTTCTGCATTTTCTCACTTCTCTCATTAAACTTATTCTTTGGCTAAAGTTTTTCCACAGACAGACGGCAGGGTGAGGACATGGGGGTGGCAAGGACCACAGGGTCCTGCTCCGTTTCACCTTGAAGAAGCAAAGCTTTCCATTTTGATGAAGTGTAATTGATGTGTTTTTTTCTTTGATTTGTGTGCGTGTGTGTGTCTGTGTGTGTGTGTGCTTTAGGTGTTGTATCTAAAAAACTGTTGCCTGATCCAAGGTCATGAAGATTTATTCCTGTGTTAGCTTCTAAAAGTTTTATGTAGTTTTAGCTGTTTCATTTAGATCTTTGGTCCATTTTGAGTTACTTTTCCTATATGGTGTGAGGTAGGGGTCCAACTTCATTCTTTTATAAGTGGCTGTCCTGTTGTCCCAGCACCATTTGTTGAGAAGACTATTTTCCCCATTCACTTATCTTGGCAGTCTTGCAGGAAATCAGTCAACCATAAATATATGGGTTTATTTCTGGATTCTCAGTTTTATGCCATTAATTCATTCTTATGTCTATCCTTAGCAGGTACCACCCTGCCTTGATTACTATAGCTTTGTAGTAGGTTTTGAAATCAGAAGTGTGGGTCCTCCAAATTTGATCTTTTTCAAGATGGTTTTGGCTACTCTGTGCCCTTTGTTTTCCCATGTGAATCTTAGGGTCACTTTGTCAATCTCTGCAAATTATCTGGCTGGGATTTTGGTGTAGAGATTGTATGGGCTCAGTATGGGAATTTGGAAAGTATTGTCGTCTTCACAATGCTGTCTTCCATGACCGTGGCATGCCTTTCCATTTATTTAGATATACTTTAATTTCTTTCAGTAGTGTTTTGCAGCCTTCAGTATACGTCTTGCATTTCTTTTGCTGAATTTAATGATTGATCCTGTGGTAAATAGAATTGTTTTCTTAATTTCATTTTCAGATTAGTCATCACTAGTATAGAGAAATACAGTTGATTTTCTTGTATGTTCATCTTGAATGCTGCAAACTTGCTGAGTTCATTTATTAACTCAGTGGGTTTTACAACTTCTTCGTCTGTATGTCCCTTTTCTTAATCTGTGTCACGCTCCTGAATCCCATATCTCTATTTCCAACTGCTTAACGCTCTCCCTTCTGCACTTTTGCCCACTTCAGGTATAAACACCTGCCTGGTCACTGAGCCCACCGATAGGAGCGTCATCCTTTACGTCTCCCTGTTCACCCTGTGTGGTCAGTTAGCTGCTACACATAATAACTCACACATAGATCTGTCTGTCTGTCCTCCGCTGTCTTGTCACTCCCCTGGCTTAGGCTGTCACTCTTCTTCTGGGTTATCACAGTAATTTCCTAACTAGTCTTGTGTTGCTACCGTCCTCCTGTCACTCTGCCCTCAGAGTGATCCAGCTACATCAGTTAACATCAGAAATCGTTGCAATTTGAATTTGCTTAGGTGTAATACTGATGCTGTGAGATAATGCCCTTATTCTTAGAAGTGTTTAGTGGTAAAGTGTCACGTCTACAACTTGCTTTCAAATTGTTCAGGAAAATGTTCTGTGTGTGGGTGTGTGTATGTGTGTGCACGTCTGTATGCAGAGAGAGTGTGCACTGGCACAAATATAACAAAACATCACAGTTGTTATATGGTGGGGAGGGCCTGTGGGTGTCCTCCCTTGTGCTGTGCTTTAAGTGTTTCTGTGAGTTTGAAACGTTTCAGAAAAGCAAGTTAAAAGGAAAGAGAACACATGCAAACCCTGCAGCAGGAGCACCGCCCTCCTCCTGGTCTAGGATGCGCTTTCTCTCTGGCCGCATCCACACCTCCCATCACTTCTCCTGCGGGCTCTGCCCCAGCTTCCACCACAGGAACAGCCAGCCTTTGTTGAGCACCTCCAGTACGCCAGGCACTGCTCTGAGCATTGTACTTACGTTACCTTGTTTATTGCAGGTAACAACCCTATAAAATATATTTTACAGTTGAGAATAAGATCAGAGAAGACAAGTCACTGGCTCAAACACAGCTCCTAAGCGATGGCTCTGGGACATTGAGCTATTTCTAGTTTCCCGAGTACACCTGATTCTTCAGCTATATGTGTGTTGAATGGATAAGTGAATCCTGTCCTTTGCTTTCATGTTTCCCTCATTCTTCTTGACCCAGGTTCAACTTGGCCGTTAAAGAACTCATGCTTAAAGCAATGATGGCTACTTTACTTTGCTTGTAAATAGGTAATGTACATGGCACAAAATTTTAAATGCACAAAAGATTTCTTAACTTTTTGAAGATTGTTTGATTCTAAAGCACGTCCTTTGCTCTTAAAAGTACCATAGAGCATATTTGAAAAATCTAATTGACAGGCTCACAGCTAGTTGGACCCCCAAGTAACAGATGATAGATACTTGTTTTGCTGCCTTTCATTTTGTTGTTAAGTAACTAATTGTAAATTAAATTTATCACAAAAGCAGTACACGTTCTGGAGGAAAATGTGAAATAGGGATTGGCAAATCCTGGCCCATTGGCCAAATCTGGCTCACTACCTGTTTTTTTTTTTTGTGGTACGCAGGCCTCTCACTGTCGTGGCCTCTCCTGTTGCGGCCTCTCCTGTTGCGGAGCACAGGCTCCGGATGCGCAGGCTCAGCGGCCATGGCTCACAGACCCAGCCGCTCCGTGGCATGTGGGATCTTCCCAGACTGGGGCACGAACCCGTGTCCGCTGCATCGACAGGCGGACTCTCAACCACTGCGCCACCAGGGAAGCCCCATAGCTCCATTTTTATACAAACAAAAAATTCTTTACTTCAGTTAAGCATATTCCCTTGAGAAGTTTGCATACCTTTTAAAAAAACTGGAGGCACGCTAGGTTACAGCAAAACTTGGTTTGATAGTCATGGAGCGAAGCGTTTTCCATGTGCTTTGGGAGCGTGGTGATTCTTTCCTCGGATCCTAGGATCTTGTTTTCCCTGTGGTATGAAGGGAAAACTAAAGTTGAAAGATCCATTGCTGGTCAAGGAGAGGCGAGAAAAGAACCAGCCACGTCTCCTGCACTGAACAGGGGAACAGCTGCAGACAGGCACCTCTAGCCCCCTCCTTCTGTGCTAGGTCCTGCCACTTTGCCTTTCTCCTTGTTTTTGTGAGACGTTGCGCATAGTCACCCAAGATGCTAACCCTGGAGGAGGCTGGGTCAAAGGTGCACGCGGGGGACCTCCCCGCCCATTTCTCTCCAATTTCCTGTGAACCTCTAATGATTTCATAATAAGGTTTTAAAACTCCAGTCCTCTCGGCACAAGGCAGACTTCCTTCGAGGGGTCCCCAGGGCTCGCACCGCCGGGCTTGTCCTCCAGCATCCCCCTCGCTGATGCCCCCTCCCCGGCCCTGCTACCCAGCCTGAGGAGCCCCAACACACAGCCAGCTCCCTGCACGGCCTTTGCAGGGACAGTTTTCCAGCCCTAAAATCATTTTCCAATGTTCCCGCCTGAAGAGCTTTGGTTCTTTCAACACTCAGAGGCCTTCTCCTTTATTAACCCTTTCCTTCTCCGTAGTAGAAAAGGGCGTCAGTTTGGTGCCATTGCAGACCTTCTCAGAGAGCTGAAAAGCTTTTCTGCCCATCAGATGAGGAAACTAAAGCTTTTTGGGTTAAATGTGGGGCACTTGGCCTTGGACCCCCCAGCCAATATTCCTGGAGAAAGTCCTGAGGGCGTCAGGTCCCTGTCTCCATAGGACTGTGGACGCCTGGCCTGGGCTGCCCCTTGTCACACCTGCTCAAGCCGAGCGCACTGGATTCTGTGCTGCTTTTTCTCCTACTAGACTGGGAGCCTCTTGAGGACGGGGATCATTTCCTACTTGTTTTTTTTTTTATCCCTTAACGTTTGTTGATGTTGAAACGTGATTGGCAGTCAATAAAGGCTTGTTGAGAAGATGATCCAAAAACATGAAGAGTGTGGACGAGGAGGTGGTGGTTCCTCCTCTTTCTCCTGCGGCGAGACTTGCCCTAAGCCTCACGCCGTCTCCTTTAAACCCACCGTGTCTGTGTTCGCCCCCTGTGCTTGGCCCCTAGAACTCCGGATCAAGAGGCAGAACTCCTCGGACAGCATCTCGAGCCTCAACAGCATCACCAGTCACTCCAGCATCGGCAGCAGCAAGGAGGCCGATGCCAAAAAGAAGAAGAAGAAGAGCTGGGTAGGTGAAGGTTTGGGGGAGCCGCATGGGACGCTGGGGGACCACACAGCCTCAGCACGGGAGCCAGCCTTCCAGAACTCACCACGATGAGTCCCATCCGATAGGAGCCCCTGGTGGCGTCTGCCCAGAGCAAGGTCTGCCGCAGCTGCCCGCCCCCTCCCCCCGCCAGCCATCCCCTCCAGCCCTGCACACATCTGATGGGCAACAGAAGGATACATTCAGAAGGGAACGCCCCATCTGTCTCCACCCACTCCCATACTGTGGACAGAAGATTTTAGGAACAAAGCCACTCATTCTAGATGCTCCTGGAGGTCATTTCTTCAACTTTTTGGAGAGGTATTTGTGGAACTTTCCAGATTACCTCAAAAGGAACCTTTGTATTACCTGACCGGTCCAGAGAGTGTTGTTTTGGTTGTTTGTTTGTTTCCCAGATAACCCTAAACCGACTTGGGATGCCCTTTCTGACACTCTCGAGGCAGATGGAGAACACCTCCAGCCCCTCTGCTGCCCATGTGGAGGAGGGCGGCCCCACGAGGGCATGTGCCACCCGCTGTCCCCGTGTGATGGGCCCCCCCACAGACCTTTGTGTAGTCCAGACAGGGCCCACCGTGTGAAACGAGTGATTAAGTGTTGCTTCTTTTTTTTTTTTCCCTTCAAAATGCTGACTTCAAATCCCTATTTTTTTCCAGGTCTACGAGGTAAGACACTCACTCCTCTCCGTTTTCTCTTTGCCTTTGCCATACCCTCTCCATCTCCAGAGCAAGCCCCTCCCCCTAAATAGAGACGGCCACTCACGAAACTAACTGTGACCACCTCCGCCGAGCCCCTAACGCCCCCCACCCCGCATGTCCATCCACGGCCGCCCCATGAGGACAGAGGAGAGGTCTGGACGGGCGTCGCGCGGGAAGGCTCTGCCCCCTGCCCGCCCCGACCCCGTTCCAAAGTCCACCTGTTATAAAAGCAGTCAGACCGCGCTCCGCCTGTCCGGAAAGCTAGCACCCTGATCTTTTGATCCATCAAACCCTAGAAGCCCCAAATGGAAGAGATTGCCAGAGGCCAGTTCAGTTTGGGGGTAGCCTCAAGATTTAGCTCTGGAGTGAGATGAACCAGAGAGAGGTGAGCGCTGGACCTCAGGTTACCCTAAAGCCTGAAGCCCTCTGAGCAGCCATGGGGTTTCCAAAGACCTTTCGGGGATTAGGGTATAAAAGTCTAAGACAAGCAGAAAGTGAACCCAGAATTTCCATGACAAACCAGACACATTAAGGTCCACTCAAACCCTCTCCCAACATTGTGCTGGGTGTTGTGAGGACAGGAAACACGGAGTCTGTGAGCTCAAGGAGTCTGCAGAATTGCCAGGGAGACAAAAATACTGCCCATATAAAACTGGTAACAATCCAGCAGTGTCAAATGCTTAATTCAGTGAGGGAGGCTCAGGGAGCTCACAGACGAGAGACCCGTTCCGGAAGGCAGGCCCCAGGGGACTAAAGCTAGGGAGGTGGGATCGTGATGGGCAGAGAGGGGTATGCGGAGCTTCCTGCAGAACCTGGTCAGAAGGGGCGGCCCGCAGGGAGCAGTTCCCTCCCCCAGAGCCTGACCGAGGGGCACAGGGAGGAAGGACCTGAATGCAGGGGGTTACTGAGACTTGAGTCTTAGGGCAGCATCACCCCAGGTGAGTTCCACACCAGCCCTTCAAGATGCTCGGATCTGAGGAACGCTGCCTTCTACATGCACGTATCTCAGGACAGAGTCCCGGTTCATTTCACTGGATCCACTGTTTCCGGAACTCATGTGACCACGGAATGCCTCACCACCTCACACCACACAATGCACTGCCCAGCAGTTCTGCTTTGGGGACACGGAACCACGCAGAGCACTGTTCCCACTTCGGATCTCGGTGATCTTAGAGGGCGGGTGCTCCCGGCAGACGGGTGTCACGGGACCTGTTCCTGCGTGCGCTCACACACACATACACACTCATTCATACACAAACACATTCGTACACACTGGTACACACATATACACTCATACACACACATAAACACATTCGTACACACTGGTACACACATATACACTCATACACACACAAGCATGCACGGCTTCCCGGGAGGCAGGGGCTAGAGAAGTCTTCATCGGGTTGAAAATCAGGAAGCCCGAGTCCTAGTCCCAGGTCTCCACCTCTGCAGAGAACGGTGCTTCCTGACACTCTTGAGCCACGTGATGGCATGTCCCCTGCACACACTCCCTTCCTCACATCCCCATCACCAGATGGGTCTTCCTACGTCCCGCCTGGTAGAGACCCTGACACGCCCCGCCTGTGCCAGCCACCACCTGCAGCTTTCCCAGGCTCCAGGAGACACACATGGGAAGAGTGCCCTCAGATTTGCACTCCCTTCTCTTGCTGTCCCAGCGATCTGGTTTGCTTTGACCCCTCCTTTACTCTCTGTGTCCGGCTGCCGCTCCGTCTCCCTGTGTGTGTGCGCATGCTAAATGGATGCATGTGACGGGTGTGGGACAGAACCCTGGTTTCCCTCCCTCATCCCTAACACCCAGCTCATCAACACCCAAGACCAAGCCAGTTACGGTCAGATTATAATCCCCTGCGTATTTGGAGGAAATGCTGGGAGGTGTCCCTTATTCTGGGACATTTGAGTGGAAATAGTCAAAAGCACTTGTATCTGGTTGTTTTCACCATCCTGTAATGTGCGGAGCGCAGGAGGCACTAAAAGAAGCTTGGTTCCGCTCCCTTCTGTTGATTGCACAGAATCGTAGTGTAAGTTTCTGGTGGGTAGATTCTGATCCCATGAGCCCTGCTCAGAGGTGGGTCCTGAGGCCCAGGTGAGCCAGGCTGCAGACAGAGCAGTTGCTGGTCTGCGGGAGGTGGGATGGGGTCGCCGAGAGACACGCCTTGTGTCCCGGGGCCTCCCCTCCGTCCTTTCACAGGTGCGGCTCCCCCACGGGGGAGGGAAGACCCAGAAAGTTCCCATAGCCCAGCAGCCAGTCCCACTCTCTCTCAGCCCGAATTCCTAGGCAAGTCTCCCGTCCGTATTCCATGAAGCCAGTGAAGCCTTTGGGGGGGGCCTGCTTACCGACACATCCCTGCCTCTGGCCTCTGCCTCAGAAGCCCCTCCACCCTCACCGTCTCCAGCGCGGAGCCCTGACTGCTCTCTCCCCGGATCTGCTTTGTTCTAGCTCCGAAGTTCCTTCAACAAAGCTTTCAGCATAAAGAAGGGGCCCAAGTCCGCTTCCTCCTACTCTGACATCGAGGAGATCGCCACGCCCGACTCCTCGGCCCCCTCGTCCCCCAAACTGCAGCACCAGGCTACGGAGACTGCCTCGCCCTCCATCAAGTCCTCCGCCTCGTCCTCCGCGGGCACCGACGCCCCCGAGTGAGTGCCCCCCACTGCAGCGCCCTCTCCCCGGGCAGTGGGACCGGTTACCGCCACCCGTGGGCTCAGCGGCTAACGCCCGCCGCTCCCTGCCTCCTTCCAGGGGCCCCGCTCCCCCGGCCCCCCACGCCCGGCTGTTCCAGGGCAGCGAGGAGGAGGAGCCGGAGAAGAAGGAGGTGTCCGAGCTGCGCTCCGAGCTATGGGAGAAGGAGATGAAGCTCACGGACATCCGCCTGGAAGCCCTCAACTCGGCCCACCAGCTGGACCAGCTGCGGGAGACCATGCACAACATGCAGGTCAGTCCCGGGCGGGGCCGCGGGGCCGCGGGGCGGGGAGGGGCTCCTGGACGGGGCGGGGCCGCGGGACTCGGCGGCCGAGGCTCCAGACGACACCCCCATACACCCCCATTCTTGCCGCAGTTGGAGGTGGACCTGCTGAAAGCTGAGAACGACCGGCTGAAGGTGGCGCCGGGACCCTCGGCGAGCTCCGCTCCAGGGCAGGCCCCGGGATCTTCGGCTCTGCCATCCCCTCGCCGCTCCCTGGGCCTGGCGCTCACCCATCCCTTCAGCCCGAGCCTCGCAGATACAGGTACCTGTTGGGGATAAGGCCCTGGGCGGCGGGAGAGAAGGGAAGGGTTCGCCCCGCTCGCTCTGGTGCGGCTTCCTTGGCTCCGGGACGTACCGCCAAGCCGCTGCCGGTGTCCTGAGACACCGAGGGTGGTTGTGGTCCTAAGACCTTAATCACTGTTCAGGCTTGGTCTCCAGTTTCAGTCTTGGGTTAGATAAAAACTTATCTGGAAAGGCTAGTGGCAGGAAGATGTAGGAACGCCTGTGGATACCCCCCAACCAACAGTCCTCTTTCTCACTTCCAGACCTGTCTCCCATGGATGGTATCAGCACCTCTGGTCCAAAGGAGGAAGTGACTCTTCGGGTGGTGGTGAGGATGCCCCCACAGCACATCATCAAAGGGGTAAGGAACTTCGGGGGGGACGGTGACACTGTCGTTTCTACCCAAGGACATCTGGGCTCTAAGGACCCCCTAACCCACAGCACTCAGCTCCCAAGGCCTTTTACGTTCTCCCCTCCTTGGAGCCGTCTGCCCTGGGCTCACGTGCGTCCACCCTGGCCTCACAGGACTTGAAGCAGCAGGAGTTCTTCCTGGGGTGCAGCAAGGTCAGCGGGAAGGTTGACTGGAAGCTGCTGGATGACGCTGTTTTCCAGGTGTTCAAGGTAAGGGATGCGAGAACTCGGAGGGTGTGCTGGTCCTCTGATGACACTGGGGTCTGGGGTCCTCTGAGGTTTGTGCAGGAGTGCTCAGCGGGACAGACATCGCGCCTCCCCTTCCCCATCGACTTCTGTGCCCTGTAGCACTACCTTCCTCGTGGCCTTCACGTCTGTGTGTGTGTCCTGTGCATCTCCTTTCTCTCCCTCCTGTCCCGTCAGGACTACATTTCTAAGATGGACCCAGCCTCGACGCTGGGACTAAGCACCGAGTCCATCCACGGCTACAGTGTCAGCCACGTGAAACGGCTCCTGGATGCGGAGCCCCCGGAGCTGCCCCCCTGCCGCCGAGGGGTCAACAACATAGCAGTCTCCCTCAAAGGTCAGTCCCTGCTTCTGGGTGTGGGGCTGAGGATTGGGGGGTGGAGACCATCGGGTGGTCCGTCACGCGTTCCTTGAGCAAGAACTGGTTGAGGGGCTATAGGGTGAAGGTCACCGTGAGGTGCAAGATGAACGAGCCCGGTCTCGACCTGTCCCAGGGATGTTGTCGTTTGCAGGACATTTCTGCCCGGCCTGGGCTTCCCCTCCGCCCACCCCCGTAGCGCACGGCCTGCCCCACGTTTCCAGAGCCAGGCCTGGGGGTTCCCGTGGGGTCCCCGGGTGAGGAAGGCGAGCCTCAGGGCCCCGCCCTGGCTCACACCGTCGGGGGCTGGGGTCCAGGTCTCAAGGAAAAGTGTGTGGACAGCCTGGTGTTTGAGACGCTCATCCCCAAGCCCATGATGCAGCACTACATTGGCCTCCTGCTCAAGCACCGGCGCCTTGTCCTCTCCGGCCCCAGTGGCACCGGCAAGACCTACCTGACCAACCGCCTGGCCGAGTACCTGGTAGAGCGCTCCGGCCGCGAGGTCACCGAGGGCATCGTCAGCACCTTCAACATGCACCAGCAGTCCTGCAAGGTGGCCGCCCCCCAGCCTGCCCGTCCTCCCTCCCCTCCTTGCCTCCGCCTCGACCTCCCTGCCCCTCGGTGACCCCCTTTCCTGTCTCAGCCCTGCTCCAGCCTCCTCCCTCCCCGGGCCTCCGGGAGCTCCCACCCCAGCAGGGACCGGGGTCCACGCTCCGTCCCCTCATGTCCCAGTGGCCCTCTGCCCGCCTCGTCAGTGCCCCCCTTCTCTTTCATTCCCCTTCTCTCCAGGATTTGTCTCTGACTGTGGTCTTCCTTTAGGGAAGCACTCAGAACTGTCACTACTGTGCTGTCCCCTGCCAGGTCCTGCTGCCTCTGTGGCTTCACACCTTGGCCCCCGCCTCCGCCCCACGGGGAGGCGCGTCCATTAGGCGTGGTTCCTGGTGTAAATCCATTGAGGAAAAGCGTGTGTTCCCCAACCCTGTGGGCTCTAGGGACCACTGCTGATCAGTCTGGGGTGGTGCCTTCCGTAGTTCCAGGTCCAAGCGCGTCAAACGGGAACCAAGGCCCCAGGGCCTCCAGAGCCAGCTCAGCTTCTCTGAAACCCTTCCCTTCAAGGCTCATCCAGGGGCTCACTGCTACCGAGTGTTGACGCACTGCCTTTTTTCATTTCAGGATCTGCAGCTGTATCTCTCCAACCTGGCTAACCAGATAGACCGGGAAACAGGAATTGGGGACGTCCCCCTGGTGATCCTACTGGATGACCTGAGTGAAGCAGGCTCCATCAGCGAGCTGGTCAACGGGGCCCTGACCTGCAAGTATCACAAGTGGTAAGCTGGAGTCAGGACTAGCTTCATCACAGTGGGCAGCAGGAGATCCCGGTCCAGCCCAAGCCATGAGCTTTCCATGGGCGTCGTACGTGGCAGAAAGCAAGTGTTCAGACAAGTCTAAGCAAATCTTTTCTCTCTCTTCCCACAGTCCCTATATTATAGGCACCACTAATCAGCCGGTGAAAATGACACCCAACCACGGCTTACATCTGAGCTTCAGGTAAGGACTGTGGCCCTGGATGAGCCTTCCAACCCTACCCGAGTCTGTAAACCAGCTCAATCCAGGATGTGGCCAGAGGAGCAGCAGAAGGAAAGAGAAGTAGTGCAGCCCTGTGGGCTGGGGAGAGAGCAGGTGTGTGTGCTGTGGCAGTGCAGGGGGAGACGGACCCCTGAGACAGGAAAGGACTGTAAAACTGAGAGGTGTGGCTTCGTGGCTGAGGTTCAGGTTCTGTGCCCGCACGCCCCTTGTCCAGGCCAGTGAGGTCAGATGGTTACCTGAGGGGGGTCACCGATCTGAGTCAGCTCTGCCGCGGCCCTGAGTTCAGCGGACCCCACGGGCGTTGGTGGGAGGAAGGGGGGATGAGCCGGACACGCCCCCACGCACTCCGCCCCACCCTTCGCATCCCTGGCTGCAGGATGCTGACCTTCTCCAACAACGTGGAGCCCGCCAACGGCTTCCTGGTTCGCTACCTGAGGAGGAAGCTGGTGGAGTCGGACTGCGACGTCAACGCCAACAGGGAAGAGCTGCTGCGGGTGCTGGACTGGGTGCCCAAGCTGTGGTACCACCTGCACACCTTCCTGGAGAAGCACAGCACCTCGGACTTCCTCATCGGTATGGCCCGCCCTGCCACGGCCTCCCGCGCCACACCTGGGGGCCGGGGTCGGGGGCACTCCCTTTCCTTCTCATGTCTTCAGCGCACAGAGTCACCGACCCCGTGCCCGAGTCACCGCGCAGGCGCCCCCGGCGCACTCCGCACCCTGAGTCAGCCATCATTTCCCCACGATTACTGGGAAGAAGGGGGAAGGGACCTCGGGGGAGTTTAAAGCTTCCCCTCGCTCCCCCACCTCCCGTCCGCCCAGGGAGGCATCGTTCACGAGGCTACAGCCAGGCTCTCAGCTCCCGCCCGTCCTGACCTCAGTCTCAGTGTAGCCCAGCCCTGCGCTTCTCTCAACCCTGTGGTTATGAGACCCTCTGCCTGGTGTAAAGGAGTCCAGGGGGCAGATGACCAGGGAAAGCAAGGTTCTGGGCCGTCTTCACGGCCCCATCCTCTTCCCAGGCCCCTGCTTCTTTCTGTCCTGCCCCATCGGCATTGAGGACTTCCGGACCTGGTTCATTGACCTATGGAACAACTCCATCATTCCCTACCTGCAGGAAGGGGCCAAGGACGGCATCAAGGTGAGCCCGCCCTTGACTCCGCTCAGCCCAGACACCAAGCTGGCCCACCTCACAGAGCGGAAACAGGGTTAGACACGGGGCCACGGAGATCTTTAGGATTTCCTCCTGACAGGTCGGGTGAGGCACTGGACAGGCCACGCTGCTTTCCTGCCTTCGGCCAGCGTTCAGCGAATCGTTAAATGACCACTGACCGTGGGGCCGTGTGTCCAGCCCTAGGCCTTCTGGCTCTGCTCTAGGGATCAGGGCAGATAGAGAAATAATTGAGCAAAGAATTAAGTAAAACCCTATTACAGCCTTAGCTCATTACTAACTACTAATAAAAATGTCACTCTGGGCAAGTTACTTAAACTGTTTAATATCCTCCTGTGTAAAAAAGGAGGTGGTATAAATTCTGTTCTGCCTAAATCACTGGCAGTGTTGCGAAGGCAAATGAAATACGTGAAAACACTTGTAAAAGTAAAAGAGTAAGAACTTGGTGTGAAAGGAAAATGTCATTTTTTTTAAAACCTTAGTTTTCTCACCTGTTAATTAGGGCATGATCCAATGACCTGTGATGTGGTGACTAGACCCTACTGGTCACGTATTATCCATAGAAGTAATGCGTCACTGTGATAGACACTGCCTGATGATATGGTAGATTTCTAGAGATGCAATGTATCATTATTTCATTTAATTTGCATTATTATTAATAGTTTTCCAACTTACATCATTTTTTTAAAGCTCTTTTGTGTTTTTTAAATTTTTATTTATTTATTTATTTTTGGCTGAGTTCGGTCTTTGTTGCTGCACGCGGACTTTCTCTAGTTGCGGCGAGTGGGGGCTACTCTTCATTGCGGTGCGCGGGCTTCTCACTGCGGTGGCTTCTCTTGTTGTGGAGCACGGGATCTAGGTGCGCGGGCTTCAGTAGTTGTGGCTCGCGGGCTCTAGAGCGCAGGCTCAGTAGTTGTGGTGCACGGGCTTAGTTGCTCCGCAGCACGTGGGATCTTCCCGGACCAGGGCTTGAACCCGTGTCCCCTGCCTTGGCAGGCAGATTCTTAACCACTGCGCCACCAGGGAAGTCCCCTGACTTACATCATTTTTACACAGATAATATCTCATTTCAACAAAGGTGAAATTTCTTTCAAAAAGTATTACTAGGGCTCCCCTGGTGGCGCAGTGGTTGAGAGTCCGCCTGCTGATGCAGAGGACACGGGTTCGTGCCCCTGTACGGGAAGATCCCACGTGCTGCAGAGCGGCTGGGCCCGTGAGCCTGCGCGTCCGGAGCCTGTTCTCTGCAACGGGAGAGGCCACAACAGTGAGAGACCCGCATACTGCAAAAAAAAAAGTATTACTAAACTGAAAGAATTTCTTACTTGGAAAATAAAATCGTGGGGTCGTAAGATTTGTCCATGTTAAGTTTTAATGCAGTCTGCCAAATTATCCTCCAAAATGGTTTCTACCAATTTATGCCACCTTATTTTACTTCCCTTGTTGGGAAACTCAAAGGAAATCCCACAGGGATCAGAGCCTCAAGCTTTATGTTTGAGGAAGTACACACGCCACGAACAGACTCCACGACCAAGCCTGTCATCTGCCGGTTCCTCGCCCAGTGATCTCATTTCTCCTTCTCTCCAGGTTCACGGGCAGAAAGCCGCCTGGGAGGACCCCGTCGAGTGGGTCCGGGACACTCTTCCCTGGCCGTCAGCCCAACAAGACCAGTCAAAGCTGTACCACCTGCCCCCACCCACCGTGGGCCCTCACAGCATTGCTTCACCCCCTGAGGACAGGACGGTCAAGGACAGCACCCCCAGCTCCCTGGACTCCGACCCGCTGGTGAGTAGAGGCCACTCTAAGGTGAAAGTCAGAGTGTCACAGAACTGAATCCTCGTCCACAGCCCGCTGGGGCCCGGAGGCCGGGACAAGTGTGAGGCCAGGGGGTGGGAAACTCTGGCCATCAGAACCCTGGGCTAAGCTACACAGTGTCACCCGCCAGCAAGGTGTGTGTCCTCTAGCAAAGACCCGGGTCCGGGCGGAGCCCAGGTGGGAACGGCGGCCAGAGCTGGAGAGCGGTGGGACCCACGGGTGCTTGCCCTGCTGCCGCTTCTGCTCCCTGGTGCCGTCCTGCGGGCTGCCGCGGTCCAGGGACTTCAGGAGCCCTTGGAAAGTAAGCTGAGACAAGTGACAAACTAGGGGAAATATCTGCAGTGCTTGTAACCAAGAGAGGATTGACACCCAGAACACGTGACCCTTCCCCCCAAAACTGCCACGCAGAACAACAATGGGCAAAGGAGGCAAGGGGCAGGCGTTGGCTAGAGGAAATGCAAAGGGCCAATAAAGGGACTTCCCTGGAGGTGCAGGGGTTAAGAATCCGCCTGCCAATGCAGGGGACACAGGTTCGAGCCCTGGTCCGGGAAGATCCCACATGCCGCGGAGCAACTAAGCCCGTGTGCCACAACTGCTGAGCCTGCGCTCTAGAGCCCGCGAGCCACAACTACTGAGCCCACGTGCCACAACTACTGAAGCCCGCGTGCCTAGAGCCCGTGCTCCACAACAAGAGAAGCCACTGCAATGAGAGGCCCACACACTGCAACAAAGAGTAGCCCCCGCTCACTGCAACTAGAGAAAGCCCGCGCACAGCAACGAAGACCCAACGCAGCCATAAATGAATGAATGAATGAATGAATGAATGAATGAATAGATTAATTAATTTAAAAAATACTATTAAAAAGGCCAATAGAAACAGAAAAAGACCCTTCCCCTCTCTAATCACTGAGGAGACGTGTATTACAACAAGGAGATAACTGTTTCACATTTGCAGAATCGTGTGTGTGGGGAAGCTTGGACCTTCGTTCTGCTGGTGGGGGCATTTGTCAGTCACTGTTTTGGAGGATGATTTGGCAGATGGCCTGAAAAACTTAAGGTGCACAAACTCCAGGACCTTGCAATTTTACCTTTTCGAGTAGGAGATTCCTCTACTTTAGTCCTAAGACATTTTATTTAAATTTTGACCTTGTAGAAAACAGATGTCCTCTGTGTCAAAAGGCTTTTAAATCGGGAGGATGCTAATATGGAAACAGAGGCTGGAAGGCAGAGCCATAGAGAGGCAATGAGGCTTCCTTCGCTGAATGGAGAGTCAGAGTCGTGAAGTGTTGAGGGAAACTGAGGGAAGAAGGGCGGGAGGTGGGACTTCCCCGGCGGTCCAGTGGTTAAGACCCCGCACTTCCAATGCAAGGGGTGCGGGTTCGATCCCTGGTCGGGGAACTAAGATCCCACGTGCCGCACGGCACAACTCAGGCCCTGCTGAAGCGATGGGGTGGGAGCTAGGGAGAAGCAGGTCCTAAGGGCACTGGGTGCAGCCGCTGGGCCGTGGTCTGTTGCAAGGAGAGCTGTTAGATGGTCTTTTGGCCCTTCCCACCTCTTCCTGGGACTGGCCGGGGAGCACTGGCACCTTGCAGGGCGGAGGTGGCTCTGCCCTCTGGCCTTCCCCGCACATCACGGCCAGAGCAGCACCCTACCTGCCCTGCACTCCCGAGGGCTGGTCCCCGCATTCGAGCTTACACACAGGGTGGAAGCAGTCATCTTGGCCTCTTCCTGAACCAGCCGCAAACTCTCTGGGCTCTCAGCCCCTTGCAGACCCAGGACCAGACCCACAGTCTGATTTTCTGTGTTTCCCAAAGTCCCAACTCTCCGTAACTGTCTCTCCGCCCCTCTTTAGATGGCCATGCTGCTGAAACTTCAGGAGGCTGCCAATTACATCGAGTCTCCAGACCGAGAAAGCATCCTGGACCCCAACCTCCAGGCCACGCTCTGAGGGCCCGGCGGCCAGTCACAGGACAGCAGGACGCGGACGCTGCTGCGTGCAGCCTCCTCTTCCCCGCTTCCTCCTGGGCGCTGGCTCTCTGGCCACGAGGACAGGAGGGGGGAGGTGGAAGGAGGGGGCGGCTTCCTGGTGCTGCACCTTCAAGAACTCCCGGTGGGACTGGCGGGTGGACCTGTGTCCCCAGGTACATTTCCTGGCCTCCTCTTGTGACTTTGGGGAAAAGATGATCCTGGGTCTTTTTCCTTGGTTTCTTGTCTCAATTACAAACTCCTGAGCTTTCTGGGGAGGGGTTCAGAAGACATCAAACAAGCCTGCAGTAGTTCCTAACTGATGCTCACAGACAACTCAGAGACACGGCGCCGTGGGGGAATCTGCTGGGGGAGGCGGCGGCTCCCCAGACCTTCCCGCGGACCTGCCCAGTTCCATCGCCACTGCCAACAGCTCTCCCCGCACCCCGAGATTTGGCTGCAGCCCAGAAAAAGAAGCATGTGATTTTAAAACGTTGAAATCAATCTGTAAAGGGTTTAAAAAAAAAAAAAAAGAAAAGAAAAGCTGAAGCTGGAGGGAGGAAATCCGTTTGCCTGGGCAGAGAGCGTGCCGCCCGCCCTGCCCTCTGGACCACATGGGGGCACCGACGAGACAGCTGTGATCTGAGAAGTTGCCAGACCCCAGAGGTGCCACCACAGCCTTCAGAGAAGCACCGCCGGCTCCGTCTCAGCCTCTAATTTAACACGCATGAGTCAATAAACCCTACTTTTTTTACTTTTTATTTTTGTTTTTTGTTTTGTTTCCATTTTCCCCTCCCATTTGCCTATTTATTCTCCTCCTCTTTTTTTGGTTTGTTTTTTCCCATTTCCTCCCACGTCCACGAGATGCTCACGTTGCTTTTCCAAGTCGCTCTTTGGAGAGCCCAATGCCACCTGATTGGCACCAGTTAGACACCTGCCATGCCACTGTGTCTGCCACCCTTGGGGCTCACATGGGACATGTAGCATTGGCTCAGCAGTGGGACAAGAGGGACGTCAAGGTCCCTTTTGAGAAAACACACACTCTGCCTGGAGCCCGGCGGCCAGCCTCTGGAGGACAGCGCATCGCCTCACCCTGATACAAGATCTAATCTGAGCTTCCCCGTGGACTGGAGGAAAACCAGAAACTGGAAATCTCTCTGTCCTGTGGCCTGTGGAGCCCCTCGCTGCACTATTCTGATGGCGACCGCTTTGCCCAACTGAATCCAAAATCCCCAGCCGGCCTTTACTGTTGGTTTAGAACAAGTGACTAGTCCCTTAAGAGCGGACATCCACGTGAGATGCTCCCAATCAGAATATAAGGAGTTTGATTTGGTGGCAGAGATCTGCCTTCCAAGGGGATCCACTTTTTGCAGAAGTTGCCCTGAAGTTTCGGCAGTCCTAATTCCTTCATTGGACAAGCACTTGTAGGGCGCTTACTGTGTACAAGTCACTAGGTTAAAAAAAAAAAAAAAGACGTGGGCCCTTACGTTCACACTCTAGTAGGAAATGTTAACTTCCATTAAATGCATACATCCCCTTGTTTTCTGGACCTTCAGGATCACCTGAGAAATGGAGCCAAAACCCCAGGAGGCAGCCAGCGAGAAGCCCGTGATTAGCTGTCCAGCGCACTGGGTTGCCTGGTGAGGCTGCGGTTTGGGGCTCTGCAGACCAGGGATGTGTAATGAGCCTGGGCCCAAGTGTTTGCTCTTCAGACCCCCAAGTAGCACAAGACCTTATCAGAACCTACAGGCACGCTAATCACTCACCAGGATAGCTCTATCCCGCCAAACCAAGGAGCAGCTGCATCTGAACCTTCATATCAGAAGACTTTCATTTAGGTCCAAAAGGTGGTCCAGATTGCTCCCTTCAAAAGCTTCTGCATTCACCTGGTGGCTGCCATGGGTGACGGGCTCGTCTCTGCTGGAGACGATGTCTGCTGATGCTGCTAGAGCCGTGGAGACCCCCAACTCAGCCGGAAAATATGCAATTCTGAGCGGGAAGAGGCTGTTTGTCCAAGGATGGTGCTGACATCACTGCCTTAAGGTCTCTGCCGTGCAGGAGGAGGAAAGCCCCGGAGCTGGGCGTTCTAGCTTGGAAGGATGGGGAGACACCCGAGCGGGCCTTCTCTGGGCTCTGGCCTCTCGTGGCCCCTCCCCGGCTGCAGCCCCGTGGCCGGGCTCAGGCTCCCAGCGCTGTCTCCACCCGGGGGCTGAGCCTTTCTCTCTGTTCTCGGTGCTGCCCAGCCAGTGCCTTCGGTCATGGGCGTTAACTGGCTACTTGAGAAAAAGGAAAGGGGTGACCCTCTTCCTCCATTCCAACTGCCTCAGACCCCCAAAGCGATTCCCGCTTCCCTGGTCACCGTGGATACCACCGCGAAGTTTACGTGGATCCTCAGCAGGCTGGCTCTGGAGGCCTCAGGTTCCGGCGTTTCATCTCCGTTCCCGGATCCACCGCTCTGCTCTCAGCTGGCTGCTGCGTCTAGCCCGGGTCTCCAGCCGCTTGCCTCCAGAAAGCGGGATCCCATCTGGCGAAGTGGCACTGCCCCTCCGCTTTCCCTCTGGAGCCTGGGCCCCTGTTTCCACTTGTCCACCGGGGCCCCTGGCTGTGGGCGTGGATCATCCCCCAGGAATCACGGTGACATGGCGACTGGGGCAGGCCGAAACTCCTCACGGTGCTAGGACCCTCGGGGCGCTCCTCCGGAGTCCTCTGGAGCTGAAACCCGAGCCCCACAGCCTCCACCCTGGATGAGCGGCACGTGCAGATCCACAGCATTCTCTGCCACCTACACCCCTGCTTCTTGGTCGAGACCACTGGGATCCCTCAAAAAAGAAAAGCTGGGTCCCAGGGCTAAAGTCTCAACGCCCAGCACCTTGAGAAGAATCCGGCCTCTCCAGGACTGGAGTGTGTGCCTCCCCCACCCCCAGCCCCCAACTCCTTTCCTCACCAAAGCCGGCGAGCAGACCACGTGGCTCAACGCCCAGCCCCGCTTCAGGGCAGAGGTGCGGCCGCGGCCCCTCGTTCCTGGATGAAGGAGACCAACGCATTTTGTCCAGTGTATTTGTCCTCAGCCCCTGCCTAGGCACGAAAAATAAAGTACTAGGTGACGGAGGCCAGCAGAGGACCCGATGTCTTGTGTGTGTCTCTCTCACAAGAGCAGTTGACTGCTGCCATTTCCTATCTTCTGAGCTTCATCGAGTATTTTTTAAAACCTCTGCTTTGAGGCAGCTCTGCGGTGCTTATCTCTGTGTGCGTGAGTGTCATCCCAGCATCTTTGTCACGTGGTCAAAGCCTCGGGAAGCTGCAGGGAAGTGGGGTTTCCTGAGGTCCTGGGGAGCCCCTACTGCAGAGTCCTTAGTGGTTGACAGGCTAAGCTTTGGTCACATGCTAAGCTTTGGTTCTGAATTACCAACTTTCTCACTCATCTATCCATACTCCTTAAGGACCCAAGACAAAATAGTGATTTTTAAAAATTTTTTATTTCTTGCTTTCTGGTTTTCCTGGTTTGGGCCTCATCTCACCGTTTCTTCACTCCTAGCTCCCTGAGACAAGACTCCCAGTCTTCAGAGGGGCACTCTTCAATCTCTGAGGTCCCTTTATTTCCTGTACTTTTCCAAGAGGAGGAAGAAAGCAGTGGTGACCTGCGCCTTCCCACCAGCACCTCACACACACCAACCCTGCACAGGGGTGAAAGTTGCCTGCATGAGTGGGGCTTGGCCCTGTAAGCTGGGATCAGGGCGAGCCTCCATGCTACTTTAGGGACCCTTTATTGCAAGGCGTTTGGGAGAGGAAGTTGCGCTTGTCGTAATCACACATTTAACGAGGCATTCTTTCTAGGGCTAAAGTCATCTGGGCCACCAGATGTAACTTCTCATCATACTTTTTTCCCTTTCCTTAATCCTGGGCCTTACCTAAGCTGAAGCTAGTAAGTAGACTCTAGTCTACTAGTAAGCAGCCCCCCTCAACTGATGGGCTGAAATGTGCTCTTCCAGAGGGTTCACTAGTGGAACCCCAGTACTCTCTTATGATGACTGATAACTACTAGTGAGTTCTGGTCCATGGCCCCCACTTACAGCCCAAAGAGGCCGTAAGAAAATGGTCTTAGGGACACGGTGTTCCCAGAAGGCCAAAGCCTGAGGATGCCCTTTATAATTGAATCCGTTTTATGTATTCATGATGCCTCAGTCAACCTGATCAGGGATATAGGGGGCCACCACCTTGGCTTGCCCACTGCTGAGGGTCCATGTGTGCGTGTCAGCTCAGCCCAGCCTGGAGCAAGTGCTCCAGCCACAGACCCTGCGAGAGACGGCATAGTCTGAACGTGAGGACACCAAGAGAAATTTGGAAGCTGCAGAAATACCAACACAGTGGAAAATTAAGCCTGTGTGTAGTGAATCCTCCCAGTTTGGTGTTTTGGTTCTTTCTTAGTGGTTATGCCATGGAGAGTTTTCTGTGATAGGCATGGTCATGGAAGTAAGTGAACACTTGGTCCCTTGATTCATCTCTCTCTCTCTCTTTTTTTTTTTTTTTTTGGCTGTGCCCCTCGGCTTGCAGGATCTTAGTTCCCTGACCAGGGATTGAACCCAGGCCACAGCAGTGAAAGCGCCGAGTCCTAACCACTGGACCGCCAGGGAATTCCCACCTCTTTCATTTCTTTTTTTTTTTTTTTTTTTGCCTCCTCTCAACTATTTATTCTGATTTCTCGACAAGTGAGTTAATTGGATAGGCCCCCGTGACAGACATTCCCTACTCAAATTCATAGCTTTCTGCCAAAACAACATATTGTGTGCTGCTATATTTTCTGCATCGGAACTGGGAGCTGACGCCCACCTCTTTCATTTCTTAATATGTTCTTACATATGTTTCCAGACCAGCAGTGTTGGCAGCATCTGAGGACTTGTTAGAAATGAAGTTCTCAGAACCCATCCCGGACCTGTTGAATCAGAAACTGGGGAGAAGGCCCAGTGATTCGTGTGTTTGTTTGTTTTGGGGTTTTTTTGCGGTATGTGGGCCTCTCACTGTTGTGGCCTCTCCCGTTGTGGAGCACAGGCTCCGGACGCACAGGCTCAGCGGCCATGGCTCACGGGCCCAGCCACTCCGTGGCATGTGGGATCTTCCCGGACCGGGGCACGAACCCGTGTCCCCTGCACCGGCAGGCGAACTCTCAACCACGGCACCACCAGGGAAGCCCCAGTGATTCGTGTTTTAACGAACCTCTTGGTAATTCTGCACACTACAGTTTGCAGCTCACTGTGTTAGGGAAAGCCAAGGGTCAGAGTCCCCACACTGGGGCTTTAGGACCAAAAATAAGGTCCTAGGTTATAATTCAGACTTTAACATTAGTTTCACAGTGTTCTCATGCTTCCTCATGATTCTGTTTTTCCTTTCATTTAACAGAAAGGACGGGTATGTGTGCCTTTGGGTAGAGGTTAGGGGGGAATGCCTGCATCTCCTAGTCAAACACAACCTTCAGAGAAAAATGTCATGGCTCTGAGATTCCTAGGGGCTTCCCAGGGGGACGCAGTGGGAGAGCTCTTCCAGGTAGCTCTTCTGCTGGGTGACGTGTCTACTCGGCCTTTTTCTGGTGATATGATAGGATGAGAACGGTTTAAAAATGTGACTTGCATTTCCATGAAAACTTGTTCTCTTAGCAGCATCCCTCGCCCTTGCCCCAGTTCTAAAGGGCACTGCCAGGTCTGAGAACCTGCCAGAACCTCCTGCCCCCGACACACACACACACCCCGGCCCTGCTCAGTCCGCAGGAGAAAGGTTGAGGCAGTGAAGCACCAAGTCGTCGGGGTCGTCCATCCTTTCCCGGCACCGGGACACACAACTACTCATGGCGATAGAATAAAAAGAATTTTTTTTTAATCTGAAAGGAGCTTCATATCTTTCCAAACTCACAGACCCCCGCTGGTGGGCCCGTGTGGGAGATGAGGTGCGTACAACTGGTTTTGTTTCAAGTTTGTCCGTTTTCCTCATGAGAGCACTTGTGGGTGGAAGACGAAGAACCATCTGGCATTGGGCCTCCTGGGCTCGGGGACCAAGCAGCTGGAGGAGGATGAGAAGGCTAGTGAAGCGCTGCACTAAAGTCACCCCGGGCCCTTCGTCCAGCTCCTGTGGGGTCTCCCCGCATCCACGCCATGGCTTGTGTCTCCAGACAGAAGATGTGGATGGGAAGGCAGGGGTTCCCATCCCAGTCCCATCCCAGCCCGTCTCTGGGCCACTGCTGTGCGAGGGCCTCCCACTTGCTGTTTTTTGGTTTTTGGTGTTTTTCTTTTTAACAGAACAATCTTTTTCTCAAATGAATTCCAGCCCCTGCTGGGTTCCTTTCCTTGTCCCTAACGCACCCGTCCTGTTTTAGGCAGCGCTGTTTGTGTGATGGAATCTTGTTTCTCAAACGCATGGCGATCCTCAGGTGGAAGGTGGGCAGGAATCTTTGCAACCCTTTTTTTTTTTTAAATTTATTGTGCACAAACCCCCAAACCTGGATATGTGTGTCTGTGTGTTTATGGTTTTTATCACTGGCCCTCCCTCTTTCAACCTACCCCCCCTTTATATCTGATGTAGAGAAAGTGAGCCGTTGTACATAGTTGCGGTAACAATCATAAAGAGAGCTGGGCCGTGCCCTCGGTGATTAACCTTAAAGAACAAAGTGGTTGAAAGTTAAATCCATGCCGGGGGCCGCAGAAGAGGCCTTCCTCCATCACTGCCGGAGGCCCCTCACCTGGGCCCTCTGTCCATCAGGCATGTCTCCTCCCACCAACAGTCACCTGTTTGATGCCATTTGCATTTCAATAAAGCTATCTTCTGTGTTGTCCTATAGCTCTCTCCAGCTCCCTCTGTCTGGTTTCTGTTTCCATTTATCTTCTGGCCCGTGCCTTGATCGGGAAGGTCATTTGCCGAACCCAGAGGTAAGAGCCACCTGCCTGGATATCTGATCCTCAGTCCTAAGTAGGACCCTCTCGGCCCCTTTGGTTGAGGGTGGGGTGAGGTCCTGCTTGCAGACTGGACGCAGCCTCCTTCACCAGAACTCGAAACGTCCTGCCCAGACCTCGGGGCTCTTTGAATCCTCCATCCACTGCCTCGATGTTTGAAAACATACCACCCTCTGGACTTGCCTAAGTTTTCTTCTTGGGGTAAAAGTGACTAAGCCTCTGAGAAAAGAAGCTGTTCTGATAGAGTTCTGCTTCTCCTGGCCACTGAAAGAAGGAAAATAGGAAGTCCTACTCTGCCCTACTGTGGAACTGTGGCGTCCAAAAGGGCATCTTTCCCCTACGAAATTGTGGTGACACAAGCCACCTCTGCCCTCTAGTAAGAGGTGGCAAGTGGGTTTAGAGCTCTCCTCAAAATAAATAATCGAGGAATCATTCTTTCGCAAGAATACTCAGGCGAGGTGACTTAATTCCTGTGGCCAGCTTAGCCTCTGAAGTCTTAGAACTGGGCTAGGAATTGCTAACTGGTTTCCTTTGCCACTCGGGAAGGAGTTATGGTTCCTAGAAACGTTTTCAAGGCACTTAACCTGAACAGCTTACTAAGAAATGCCTGTTCCCATTTGCTCTGACCCTGGCACTCCAACGACAGCCCCATCCCTGTGCCGCCACGTGCTTGGCCCTGCCCTGCACTGCTAACCCCTCTCAACAATCCTCTCCGCTTGCTCCAGGCTTTAGGAGTGTCTCTGCACCTTGAGCCATGTCCCCGAGCAGCCCAGGATGGCCATATTAACTACTTATCCCTCCACCCTGTAAGGTCCAGCCATAATTTCCCTGGAAAAAAAACTTTATACTTTCTCAGCTAGTAGGACTTATTCTCAATAGGACTTGTAAGCACTTGCTCTGGACGGAATTCCCTTTCCCACGCTGCTCTCTCCTGGCCAGCCACGGTCCAACCTTGAGGTTGGGTTCATCCACCTGAAAAACCAATGGACTCCCCACTGCCCAGTCCACGCAGATTCCTTCCCCCGACCTTTGGATTCCTGAGGCTAAGAGATGAAGACTCTCACTTGTTTCGGGGCAAAAGCGGTTGGTTTGAAAGAGGAGCTAATTCCGACCCTCTCCTTAAAGCCTCGTCCACCCATCCCCACCCCACCCTCTCCTGACTTGGTACCTTACGCGTGAAGGACCCGTGCATGTGGAGTCACAGGTTACGAGCTGCGCTCCCGGCAAGGCTGCCCAGCCGCCGTTAAGCCGCAGGAGAAACCCCACCTCCTGGTCCCCCGGCCAGGTTCCTGCGGAGACGGTGCAGTTCTCGTCCCCGCGGCAGGTGGCGCTGTCTCCGGAGGCTCGGGCCGCGGCCCCGCCCTCGCGCGCTTGCCCGGCCAGTGCGCCGGCACAGCCTCGCGGATTGGCCGCGCGCAGGAGCCGTCCGGCGGCGGCGGGTTGGGCCGCGGGGCTGGCGCGCGGCGCGGAGCAAGATGGCGGCGGCGGCGGCAGCTGGTGCGGCCTCCGGGCTGCCGGGGCCGGTGGCCCAGGGGCTGAAGGAGGCATTGGTGGACACGCTCACCGGGATCCTGTCCCCGGTGCAGGAGGTGCGGGCGGCCGCCGAGGAGCAGATTAAGGTGCTGGAGGTGACGGAGGGTGAGTGAGGCGGGCCGTCGCGAGGGCGGCGGGTCTGGGCCGCGCTGACCACTGGCCGCGCTTCGGCTGGAGGCTGGACACGGGGAGGTCGGGGGCCGGGGAGGCCTGGGGCCGCTGGGGCCCGGCCGGGCGGAGCGCGGGGCCGGGGGCGCCGGGGGCGCCGGGCCGGGGCCCGAGGCCGGAGTGGGGGGGGGGGCGGGGGCGGGGGCGCGTTCTCCGCCGGACGGCGGTCCTGGGCGAGGCTGTCAGCTGGGGGCCTGGCGGGGCCTCCGCACGTTTCCCCGGGAATCAATCACGCCTGTGCGGCCGCCTCCCCTCCCCGCCGCGTCCCCGCCGGTTTTCGGAGCGGCCGGCACTGTTCGGAGGAGCCGATCGTCCTTTGTCTTTGTGTCTTTGTCCCCCTCCTCCTATTGGAAGCTTGAAAGTGATGGAGGAGAAAACAAGCCTTTGGCTTGAGGTTGTCCTTCAGTTGCTGCCGAGCGGGCCTTTCTCCAGGCCCGGGGCAGCCACGCTCCGAAGAGCATTAGATCCTGAAACAGGAGGAGGGAAATCCGCTCGGGGTTTATGTCAGGAATACGTCTGGCCTGTCGGGGCTTCGCTGGCAGAACTCCAAACCTGCGGACTCCTCCAGCTCAGCAGGACGGTCCCACCACCTCTCAGAGTGTCCGTAGGAGTTGGCCCGCCTGTGGACTGAGGGTTTTTATTGAAAAGAACTTAAGACAAAGCTCACTTAAATTTAATTTTATATTCTCCCGCAGCATGAGAGAGTTCTTGAAGAACTAAATTATCTCTATTGGAAATACGTTGAGATTTGGGATCTAGCAGGTTAAGGACCATTTTGAAGGCCCAGTTGTAATTGTCATTGTCTTGTGAAATGTCAGATCCTATAAGAGGAGCTGTGCACAGATTGACCTGTAGGAGTTATTACAGCCTACTAGGTGAAATTCCTTTATTCACGCTACCGTCTGTGCCTCCCTTGGGTGTGAAGGAGAAAGGGTGACAGAGCAAAGGCACCTCATCACATTCAAGTTGCTACTAGAATAAAGTTGAAGGTCCGGTACCTTCCCTGAGTGACACCCAGGGTTCCCGGTGCCCCAGGCGTAGGTCTGGTGCTTTCCTACAAAAGGTGAACCTTCGCTCGTGTTTGAACTGTCCAGCAGCAGCTCCGATTGGGCTCTGACCCCTTTGACGCTAGCCAACACCATGGTCTCATCTAGGCAAAGTCAGTTATCATCTTCTTGAGATCTTCTTGAAGTTCTACTCTCCTCCTTCATCTTTTTGGGTCTCAAAATAAGAAATTAAACAGAAGTGCAGAATTTTGCATTTGATCTAGGCCACTGATGGGAATAGATTCTCTCTCTCCCTCTCACACACAGACACACACACCCCCCACACACACCCCATAACTTACCGGGAACCTGCTACCAGTGTGCTGTGAGCCGTGGAGAGGCTTTGACACAGCAGCCTGCTGTTGGTGACCCAGTAGGAAGGCATGTGACTCACAGGTTTGGGATGTGATGTGCAGGGCTGAATCAAGTCTGTGGAGTTGAATGTGGTACTTTGGACCCTTTGGGGGTTGTTTGTGTTTTTAAATAGTCTAATTTCTTTTGTTTATTGAAAAACTGTAGAAATCCACCCCTTTCAGTAACCTCTTTTTGAGGTGGCGGATGGTGATCCGTTCCTCAGATACAGTACCTTGCTTCTCTCCTTTCCTCTTCTTGTGGCCTTTCACAAGTTGTTTTTTGCCATGGGGTCCAGAGTACCTCCTGTCTTCTCTTCAGTCTGAATGTCACACGTTTCCTTTGCGCGGCCCGTCTCTTTTCCTTTAATGAAAGCAGAGCACGTGCCTTCCCAGCCCGGCTTTCGCCAGCAGTCTGGCCTGAGGAAGCACGCAGGGCATTGCTCCCACTGTTAGAACACCCTGCAGGCCTAGGCGAGCAGCCGTTCTTGCGAGTGAATGAATCTTTTCCACTCCTTTGGAGTTGCTTCATGTTTTCGTTTTATCCTAGTAGAAGAAACCTTGCTTTCTGGTCCTAGGAAACACACTTCCTTAAAACTTGGAGTTGATGGGGAATCTGGGAGTTGGTGTCTGTTATTATGTGTGTTCTTTCCATCCTTTTTTGGTTCCGAGAGGCCCAAGATTGGATGACAACCAGATCTGGTTGTTTCTAGTCCCTCTGTCTCCTCAAATAACCACACTGTCTTTATGAGCCGTATTACTGCCTCGCATGGGAGACTGGTCCCAGCCGATCCTTCAGATTAACCCGTCTATTCCCTTTGACAAAGGGAACAATTTCTAATTTAATTTGGGGGGAAAGACACAGGTCGGCTGTCAACTCTCTGTTAAGTGGACAGATAAGAGAGGTTGCCGTGCTCTGACCAGATTCTGGAGTAGAAGAGATTTTAAGAAGCAGTTATCTTAGAAAACTGAGGTGCTGGAGCCCAAAGTACATCCAGGTCATTCAGTCTGCCAGCTGGTATTTTCCGGGAAATAACTTGCCCATTGTCAGTTACCATGTTTTCCAGAATGGGAACCTGTCCTCTTAAGCCAAGAAACGGTGTGTATGTCAGAGATCCATCTGACTCGTATAGTGGGCTAATTCTGAAAGGATGAAGATAGGCTATGCCCACCAGCCTGGTGTCCTGGGATGGTGTTCTTAAGTCCCTGTGCTTGCTGTTTTCCCTAGTCACGTGGAATCTGAGGGAAACCCAGCAAACCTTTCTGACTAGTGAAAGCCTGTTTCACAGGGCTAAGTGGCAGAGGAGATGGTGCCACTAGCCACCCTCTTCAGACAGCACTCACATCCTGAACTGAGAAACTTATTACTTGAAAGTTGGAGGTTCCTCTGCTATACAGTTTTCCAACAGATAATTGGTACCCTTTTGTTTCCTTAGGAAGACTGAGATTTTGAGTTTTATCAACAGGGTTTGTAGGAGTTTAGTTCTACCTCAGTAAAGTAAGAATTAGTCTTTTTGATCTGTTAGAGCATTCTTCTAATTCCATTCTATTTAGTAGGTGGGATCATATCAAGCATCTTATAAACATGGTAATTAAAGAGGATAGTTTGTGAACTGCCGAAGGTCTCTTACGTCAAAGTCTAATGTCCTCTACTCAGCTTTATGAGCTCTTTTTTGGTGACTTATTACAAGATCATGATTTTTGACAATGTCAGCTCTTTTTTTTTGGAGTATTTATGCTTGACTTTTTTATATCTTAGAATGAAGTTATTTCCTTTTTTTTTTCTTTTCTGTTTACTGTCCTCTGAGAGCAGCATCACCGGAGTGGTGGGATGTGTTGCTTTCGTTCTGAAGCTTTAATTCTCCAGGCCAGCCAGTGCAGCAGAGACTTTCTTATATGACTAGATTTAGACCCTAGGTCATTTTCTTCTTTTAGTTATTTCTTTTGTGTGTTAGAAGTGAAGACATTTGGCCTTGACTTAGTCTTTTCTGTCTTGCTCCCAGCAGATATGTCACAGAAGATACATTTTTTCTTTCCTCCCACCACCATTATATTGAGCTGGGGAGGGGGGATTATCTCTCCCTCGCTTTTCCTGACATCCGACGCTGCCTAGATATCTGTGTTGATTCCCCATCTTAGGTGCCTAGAGAGATGATCCTGCTGGTGGAAGTTTGCTTTCTGGTTCTCATGGGCGCTTTTCTGGCTCTCTTCCAGTGTAGCGTAAGCACTGTCACCTGCGAAGGGAGCCCTCCAGGATCCAGACGCACTCCTGGGCGTGTGGCGGGCACTGAGCCGAGCGGAAGGCGGCCACGCTCGGAAAAAGGCCAGTGGTGCAGTTTTCTTTTTCCTTTCAGCTGTGGTTTTGTGAAAAACCCTGTGAGAAAGGGGGACTTCTCCAGAGCTCTCCTCAGAACTCCCTCCTTCCCAGCCAGTCCCTGTCCCCAATTCTTCCTAGTAGGAGCCTTCCTGACTGTCCAAGCCTCATGTCTCCAGTCGACCCTTAAGACCGGGAGCATGTATTTCTCAGCTTATCCTTTCTCCTCCATGCTCTCCTTTGGATCTTCCCTTCCCAGCCAAGTTATAGAAGGATCGTGTTTTTGCCAAGTGGGGTGAAATGAGAGAAAGAGGAGCGAGGAAAACCAGAGAGGCGGCAGAGACTAAAAGGCCAGAGAATGATTAAGGAGACAGGCAAAAGATTCCTTAGGAAGTCAGAGGCTACCATTTTGGGTTGGATTAAAGGTTAATCCAGAACCACTTAAGAGTCAAGGTACAAACCCAGGGTACAGGGTACAAATCGAACAGGTCTGTCTTTATTCACCTTGGGAAAGGGAACTAGAGAAATTAAATTTCTTAACGAAAATGGCTTTAGAAAGCTAACTTCATACAGCCCACTTGAGAATGTCCCCCTTTGGCCTAACGTCATAGATTGAATCTTAGTTTAATCTGGAATTGGTCCTTTTCAAGCAAGACAGAATAAAACAGCTCTGTCTGTCTATGTCTCTTGTATTTTCCCTCCCTTAATCATCCCAAAGTAAGTTATTCAGCTGTTCTTTCTAATGCTTTCTAAAGAAATTGTTAATTTCAGAAAAATTGGAAATCCCCCAACACACACTAAAATATAAGTACTTTTTTCTTTATGGATATACTTAGTTATACTTCATCAAAAAATATTGTATGATCTCTGTTAAGTGAATATCTGTATATAGGATTTTTCCTACTTCACAGAAGTCATCAGTGCATAAGGCAGTGGTGTTGATCAGAGTTAAAGTAAGTCAGAGAACTTGAGGGTTTTTTCTGGCTTTTCATCCTATGAGTTTTATAGAGCACAGAGTTCATCACCCGCACACCACCACTGTCACGTCTTGTCAGTGATGCTTCATATAGCTTTTAAGTAAATTAAAATTAAACTAACTAAAAATAAAATTAAATTTTATGATATGAAACTCTTTTATGGCGACTGATATCCTGTATTTCTAATGGGTATATGGTCTAGACAGACTAAATTAGGTTAAATAAAATAATAATTGATATTTTCCCTCATATCTCTCTATAACCTAATGCACATGAGCTCTTTGTCTTTGAATTTGGGGGGTTTCCAACCCAGAGTTGATCATGTCACTGTTTTTGAAACTCCGGGAGCCTGTAGGGAAGAAAATCTATTCTGTTTATCCATTCTGTTTTAAAAATTTGTCTTTAGATGATACTCTTTGAAGGTTTTCTTTCCCATTAAAGCTTTTGAACAGAGAATCATGTTTTTCCAACTTTCGAGCTTCTAGTTTCCTACGTGGAGGAAATAAACTTTCAGAGAAAATCCATTCTTTAATGCTTGTTGTGGGTATGAATCCCCTGGCTGACTTAGGTTTCTGGGCTCCCACATGGATCTTAATCTTCTGATGATCTCTCCCTCTCACCATCTTTTACAGTCTCAGTGATGTGTGAAGCACGGTGATTGGTGGAAATTGGGGTGTGATCTCTGATAGGTTCCTGACAAGAGGAATTTAAACATTATGTTATAGAATGAAGAGCTCCCAATTATTGTGAGATCCTCACCAGAGCACGACTACCTCCTGGCGCTCAGATGGAAAACACGTATTCACACTAAGCTTTTCTTTAAAAAGAGTGAACTTGAAGTTCTCAGGTTGATGAGAAAGGACCCCTGTGTAGAGTTTGCCCGGTCTTCCTGCTGTAATGACTCTTCTGGTCGGTGGGAGTGTGGACTGATGGAGAAGGCCTGCTTCCTTCTCCCTTCTGTGAGCCTCGGCGCGGACCCGACAGCAGCATCTGTGCTTATTGGGAGGAAATTATTCAGATTGGTTTAAGCTTTATAGTTTCCACTCATGTTTCAAACCCTCCTCAAAAAAGTCCTATTTTATACCTCAGTATCTTTTTCGCACCTTATGATTAAAGATTTTGTTTATCTTGATCTCATTACTTTGTCCCTGTAGTGATGATCCAGAAATTGTACTCTTGGCAGGAACATTAAAAATGCATATCAGAGTGCTCCATGCAAAAATTATTGAAACAGTGCTGTAAAAGAAAACACTGCGTGGCCTAGGTAATTTGTGAATGTGTTTATAGTCATTCTGAAGGACCTCATATAGGCTCACCAGAATTGGTTGACAGTACCCAGGGAGCTGAGGCTGGGTAGACAGTGACATTCTTAGCAGACTTAGGGCCATAAAGTTAGCATCCATTGTCACATCAAGTATCTGAAGTCAAAGGAAGTTACAGAGCATTACAAGTGCTCTTTCTCTCTCTCTGTTTTTTTGGTTTTTTTTTTTTTTTTTTTGGCCACGACATGCTGGGATCTTAGTTCCCTGACCAGGGATGAAACCCATGCCCCCTGCAGTGGAAACTCGGAGTCTTAACCACTGGACCGCCAGGGAAAACCCCACACATGCATCTTAGAGTGGTTTTTTCCATTAAACTTGAACATTGGTTGGTACCCAAGAGGTCTTCCTAAATTACGTCTGACTCATCTGTGTTTTAGTCCATTTGGAAAGTTGATTCCCATATCTTTGGGTTGTAGGCACCTACTGTTTATTCTGTTAAAAATGGGTTTTTTAGACTTACCAGAGGCTGAAGTAGCCAGATTAGCCCTAAGAATTAGAATGGATTTCAGTATCTTTAGAGATAATTCTGCAGGTGTGAAGTGTTTGCTTGTGATTTAATCACTTAATAAATGCTTTAGAAAGAATGTGGCGGCTTTTTCGGTGGTCTTGCGAAAATTCTCCTTTCCTGAGTGACATGATAGGTGCCGTAAGGTTGTATCAGTAACTGAAGCTTAAAATAAGGGTGTAATAAGAAAGAGTTAAGAATCTTAAGAATTCAGTAAGGTAGCATAAATTAAAAATACAAAAAATTAAAATATAAAAGACAATAGCCTTCATATACACAAACAGTGAAAGGTTAGAGAATATAATGGTGGTTTTTTAAAAACCGTTTACAATAGCAACAAAAAGATTAAATACTTAGGAACAAAATAAACAGGAAACGTGCAAAAACCTATTAGGGGAATCTTTTTAAACATTCCTGAAAGCCTTAAAAGCAGACATGAAATGGAAAGGTGTGCGCTGTCCTTGGATAGGACAACTCAGCCTTCTAGATGAGTGAGAAAGGTTGATTCTGAAGTTCATAGAGAAATAAGCTTGGAAGAAATAGCTCCAAAAACACCAAAAAAGGAAAACTGTGAGGAGGGACTAGTTCTACCAGACATTAAACCGTTATGTAAAGCCTCTATAATTAAAATAAGCAGTGCGGCACTGGCACACAAATAGGCAGATAGAACTGTGGAATAAAATAGAAAGTCCAGAAGTAGACACGAGTAACTATGGAAATGCAGTATTGATAAAGGTGGCATCTCAAATCATTGGGGTAAAGATGGACCTTTTAATAAAGGTGCTGGGACAATTGGGTAGCCGTTTTGAATTAGATCAGTATCTCACACCATACAAAAAAATTAGCTTCAGGGCTTCCCTGGTGGCGCAGTGGTTGAGAGTCCGCCTGCTGGTGCAGGGGACACGGGTTTGTGCCCCGGTCCGGGAAGATCCCACATGCCGCGGAGCGGCTGGGCCCGTGAGCCATGGCTGCTGAGCCTGCGCGTCTGGAGCTTGTGCTCCGCAACAGGAAAGGCCACAACAGTGAGAGGCCCGCGTACCGCAAAAAAAAAAAAAAAAAAATTAGCTTCAAATGATTAGGAATCTAAATATTTAAAACATGAAACCATAAAAGTTTTAGAAGAAAGTATGGGTGAATTTTTCTTTATCCTTGGCATAAAGAAATGCTCTCTAACTATGACTCAAAATCCGGAGGCAGTAAAAGATTGATAAATTTGACTACATTAGAATTTTAATTTTCATGACAAAAAACACCATATAAAAAGTCAGTACCGGGCCTCCCTGGTGGCGCAGTGGTTGAGAGTCCACCTGCCGATGCAGGGGATACGGGTTCGTGCCCCGGTCTGGGAGGATCCCATATACCGCGGAGCGGCTGGGCCCGTGAGCCATGGCTGCTGAGCCTGTGCATCCGGAGCCTGTGCTCCGCAACGGGAGAGGCCACAACAGTGAGAGGCCCGCGTACCACAAAAAAAAAAAAAAAAAAAAAAAAAAAAAAAAAAAAAAAAAGTCAGTACCAACAAAGAAAATTATACCTAGGCCTATCATATTCAAACTGCGGAAGACCAAAGACAAAGAGAGTATCTTGAAAGGAGTCAGAGGAAAATAGTACCTTACCCATAGAGGAACAAGAATTAACAATTACATTGGACCGCTCTTCAGAAGCCATATAAGCGAGAGAAGAGTAGAGTGAGATATCTCAAGTGATGATAGAAAAATATTACCACCTAGAATTCTGTATCCTCTGAAATCAGCCTTCAAAACTGAAGACTTTCTCAGACAGACAAAAATTGAGGGACTTCATTACTAGCAGACCTGCCCTGCAAGAGATGTGAACAGGAGTTCCTGAGAGAGAAGGGAAATTATACATTAGAAACTTGGATCTCAAAACAAGCTCAGAAGAAATAGAGATGAAATTTTTTTCAGTCAGAAGACAGCTGACAAAGTGAGAGATTTTCACAGCATATACCACAGACAAAAGGATAATATCCTTAATATATAAAGAACTCTTAAAAATTGAGAAACAAAGGACCAAAACCTCAGTAGAACAATGAGGGGGTGGGGCATGGACAGAGAACTCACCCCTCCTCCTAAGTGTCATTAAGAAGGCATCAAACACACACAAATAGTGTAAAGTCCCTCAGGATTTAGAGAAATACAAATTAAACAACATCAAGATATCATTTCTCCTCCATCAGACTGGCAAAGTTTTTAAAGCATGTTCTGTTGGTGAGGTGGTGGAGAAACACTTTTTTTTCTTTTTTAAACTTATTTATTTATTTATTTTTGGCTGCGTTGGGTCTTCGTTGCTGTGTGCGGGCTTTCTCTAGTTGCGGCAAGCCGGGGCTACTCTTCATTGCAGTGCGTGGGCTTCTCATCGCGGTGGCTTCTCTTTGTTGCAGAGTATGGGCTCTAGGCGTGCAGGCTTCAGTAGCTGTGGCTTGCAGGCTCTGGAGTTCAGGCTCAGTAGTTGTGGCACACAGGCTTAGTTGCTCCACGGCATGTGGGATCTTCCCGGACCAGGGCTCGAACCTGTGTCCCCTGCATTGGCAGGCAGATTCTTAACCACTGCGCCACCAGGGAAGTCCTGGAGAAACACTCTTTAACAGTGCTAGTGGGAATGCACGTTGGTGCAGTCCTTCTGGAGGGAAATTTGGCCACACCTGACAACACTACAAATGCACTTACTTTTGAGCCAGCAGTCCCACTTCTGGGAAAATACCCTGAAGATACACATTTAACAATATAAAAATACATACTGAACACTATTATTTACTGCAACATTGTTTATAAAAGCAAAATAATTGGAAGCAATCTAGTTGCCCATATATAGGAAGATGGCTGAAAAAAGTATGTGTATCCATACAGTGGTATATTATGCAGCCGTAAAAAAGAATAAGGAATCTTGAGGAACTGTTTTGGAATGGTTTCCAGATTATAATGTTTTTTTGTTTTTTGTTTTTTGTTTTGTTTTTTTTTTGCGGTACACGGGCCTCTCACTGTTGTGGCCTCTCCCGTTGCGGAGCACAGACTCCGGACGCGCAGGCTCAGCGGCCGTGACTCACAGGCCCAGCCGCTCCGCGGCACGTGGGATCTTCCCAGACCAGGGCACGAACCCGTGTCCCCTGCATCGACAGGCGGACTGTCAACCACTGCGCCACAGCGGAAGCCCCCAGATTATAATGTTAACTGAAAATAAGCAAAGTGCAAAAGAGTGTAATATACTACTTTTCATGTAAACAAGAGGATACAAGAAAATACACATGTATCTGCTTGTTTATGCAAAAGAAATACAGAAAAGATAAACCAGAAACTGATTGGTCACCTACGTGGAGCTGCTGGGGAAAGGATGGAAGGAAGTTAGTAGGGATGAGGAGGGAGCATATGCCTTTTTGTGTAGCTTTAACTCTGGAATCATAGTAAAGTTTTACATACCCCCCAAAATAAGTAAATAATTAAAACCAAACAATGGAAGGGTGCAATTAGTAACAAATGAACCTAACTGTATTACAGATGAACAGTGTAACTACTACTAGGCGTTGTGGGAGGAAAGAACTAACCTAAGTAACTGTGGAAAACAGTATTTTGGTTTTTGGTTTTTTAAATTTTCTTTATCTTTGGCTGCATTGGGTCTTCGTTACTGCTCACGGGTTTTCTCTAGTTGTGAACAGGGGCTATTCTTCATTGCAGCGTCTGGGCTTCTCATTGCGGTGGCTCCTCTTGTTGCAGAGCACGGGCTCTAGGTGCGCGGGCTTCAGGAGTTGCAACGCACAGGCTCAGTAGTTATGATGCACGGGCTTAGCTGCTCCGCGGCATGTGGGATCTTCCTGGACCAGGGCTCGAACCCGTGTACCCTGCATTGGCAGGTGGATTCTTAACCACTGCACCACCAGGGAAGTCCCTGGAAAATAGTATTTTGACTGCATATTGTAAGACTCAAGTCAAAAAGGACTGTACACAAAAATTGTACTCCAGTTAATATATCTGTTTTTCACAGGAGCGTTAATAGTTCTGTAATTAGTTTCTGTGTATACTAAGATTGAACAAATAAGTAATTTTACTGTAGATAATGAGAGCCACATTTATCACTATCAGAGAAAGCATTACAAATAAGGAGGACAAGCAGGGTGAACCTTGAGATATTGGATCGGCATTTGCGTTATCAGTAGATAGACGGATGGATTGGCAGGCGGATGGACGGACAGATGTATGTGTAAGTGTAGGTTAGTATGCATACATATATGTCGTAGTGCTGTTCTCTGAGAGGGCCTAGAAGCAGTGAGCACACGTAGCGCCCAGATCTTGATCTCTAAATAGCATTCTCCACTAAAAAGCACCAGGGCTCCTTGGAGGAATAGTTGATTCCAGGGTTTAGGCAGAGAAAATACAGGGTGAGCCTAGAATATCCTGTGATAACAGAATGTAAGGAAGGGCTTGAAAAACGATGGGATCATGTGGAAAGGCCTGCAAGAAGGTGTGCTGGTGGCCACAGTGGAACAGCTGAGCAGCAGAACAAATAACGAGAGTGTTGGGTTAACACTCATGGAGTGGGGCTTCCCTGGTGGCGCAGCAGTTGGGAGTCCGCCTGCCGATGCAGGGGACACAGGTTCGTGCCCCGGTCCGGGAGGATCCCGCATGCCGCGGAGCGGCTGGGCCCGTGAGCTATGGCCGCTGAACCTGCGCGTCTGGAGCCTGTGCTCCGCAACGGGAGAGGCCACAACGGTGAGAGGCCCACGTACTGCCAAAAAAAAAAAAAAAACTCATGGAGTGAAATGAACAAGCATGGGTCCACATGGGTCGAAATAAATGAAGGAGACAGGACAGTGCTTCCTTACAAAAGAATTGGAAGTAATTAGTAAGTGTAAAGAGAATAAGAAATACAAAAGCACCACAGGACAAACAACACAGTAATAATTGTTGCAGGCAGGATCCACAGATGGATGCTAAAATCAATCAGTGAGTGTTTGAAGAGAAACAGGATATGAACATAATCTCAAAGTATCTCTCTGAAGATTTTTGTCATTTATAAAGGGAGAGACAGTACCTTTATAGTGGAAAATCCAGCAGACCCCACATTACCAAGTGGTCATGGTTAACATTACCAATAAGAAAATTTATCAACATTATGGTACGCTAAGGACACAGCATCACTTCCCTGATATTCTTGCCAAAAATGAATGACCTCAATCTGATCATGAGGAGACGTCAGTCGAATGAACATCAAGATGTGTTCTACAAAATACTGACCATTACTTATCAAAAGTGGTCGGGTCATAAAAAACAAGGAAAGAATAAGACTGTCACGCATTGGAGGAAACTACTTTAAGTCTAAAAATTATTTCAAAATTAAACATTAAAAAAAATAGGCATAGGGATTTCCCTGGTGGCGCAGTGGTTACGAATCTGCCTGCCAATGCAGGGCACACGGGTTTGAGCCCTGTTCCGGGAAGATCCCACATGCCACAGAGCAACTAAGCCCGTGCACCACAACTGCTGAGCCTGTGCTCTAGAGCCCATGAGCCATAACTACTGAGCCCGTGTGCCACAACTACTGAAACCCGCGTGCTTAGAGCCCGTGCTCCACAACAAGAGAAGCCACCACAGTGAGAAGCCTCTGCACTGCAATGAAGAGTAGCCTCCTCTCGCCGCAACTAGAGAAAGCCCGCACGCAGCAATGAAGACCCAACGCAGCCAAAAATTAATTAATTAATTAATTTTTTAAAAAGGCATAGATTATTTTCAGTAGTTTTTCACCTGCTTACCTGGATAAGCCTTGAACATGGAACATTGCCTGGAACAACTTTTTCCTGATATTAAGCTTTTGTATTGCATAAATACCCTTTGGATGGCTATTTCAGTGGAATCTAGTTGTGATAGTTAGCACTTACCATGGAAAGTAACTTTAGTTACATCGATAAGAAAGCCAAACAATGTACTCATGATGGAGCAATGTACTCATGATGGGCAATAAAAATAATAGCACAACAACTGATTTTTTTTTTTACGGAATTTTTGTTTTTCTTGTGATGAAAACTTTTAAGATCTAGTCTCAGCAACTTTTCAAATATGCAACACGGTATTATTAGCTGTAGTTGACATGCTGCACGTTACTTCCCCATGACTTATTTATTTTATAACTGGAAATTTATACCTTTTGACTCTCTTCACCCATTTTGCCCACCCCCCATCTCCAGCTTCTGGCAACCACCAGTGTGTTCTCTTCGTCTGTGAGCTTGTTTGTTTTGTTTTGTTTGTTTGTTTTAAATTCCACATATAAGTGAGATCATACGGTATTTGTCTTTCTCTCTCTGACTGACTTCACTTAGCATAATGCCCTCAAGGTCCATCCGTAGTGTTGTAAGTGGCAAGATTTCATTCTTCTTTATGGTTGACTAATATCCTATTTTGTGTGTGTGTGTGTGTATCTGTACTCATACATATACATACATACCACGTACGTATTCTTTATCCATTCACCTATCGGTGGACACTTGGGTCCCGTTTCCACATCTTGGCTATTATAAATAGTACTGCGATGAACATGAGTTGGATATATCTTTTTGAGTTAGTGTTTTCATTTTCTTTGGATAAACACCCAGAAGTGGAATTGCTGCCTTAAATGGGAGCTCTATTTTTAATTTTTTGAGGAACCTCCATACTGTTTTCCATAGTGGCTGCACCATTTTGCATTTCCATCAACAATGCACAAAGGTTCCCTTTTCTCCACATTCTTGTCAACACTTGTTATCGCTTATCCTTTTTTTTTTTTAATACTTATTAACTTATTTGGTTGTGCTGGGTGTTAGTTGTGGCAAGCAGGCTCCTTAGTTGTGGCTCCAGGGCTACTTAGTTGTGGCATGCGAACTCTTAGTTATGGCATGCATGTGGGATCTAGTTCCCTGACCAGGGATCGAACCCGCATCCCCTGTCTTATCCCCTGCACCTTCACGGAAGTCCCATTATTGCTTATCTTTTTGATAATAGCCATTGTGATAGGTGTGAGTTTATCTCATTGTGATTTTGATTTGCATTTCCCTGATAATTAGTGTTGTTCAGCATCTTTTTCATGTGTCTGTTGGCCATCTCTAGGTCTTTAGAACAGTGTATATTCAGGTCCTCTGCCCATTTTAAAATCTAGTTGTTTTATTTGCTATTGAATTGTATGAGTTCTTCATATATTTTGTATATTAAACCCTTAACAGATACATGATTTGCAGATATGTTCTCCCATTCGGTAGGTTGCCTTTGTTTTTGGTTGATGGTTTCCTTTGTTGTGCAGAGCTTTTTAGTTTGATGTGGTCCCACTTGTTTTTGTTTTTGTTGCCTTTAATCTTGGTGTCAAATGAAAAAAAAATCACCAAAACCAATGTCAAGGAACTTACTGCCTATGGTTCCTTCAAGGAGTTTTATGATTTCAGGTCTTTTACATTCAAATCTTTAATCTGTTTTGAATTGATTTTTGTGTATGGTGTGAGATAGTGGTCCAGTTTCATTCTTTTACATGTGGCTGTTCAGTTTTCCCAGCACCATTTGTTGAAGAGTCTCTCCTTTCCCCATTGTATATTTTTGGCTCCTTTGTCATAAATTAATTGACCATGTATGTGTGGGTTTATTTTTACGCTCTCTATTCTCTTCCATTGATCTGTATGTCTGTTTCTATGCCAATACTACACTGTTTTGATTACTACAGTTTTGTAATACAATTTAAAATCAGGGAGCATGATGCCTCTAACTTTATTCTTTCTCAGGATTGCTTTGCCTGTTTGGGTCATTTGTGGTTCCATGCTGATTTTATTTTTTATTTTTTTTATTTTTATTTTTTTTATTTTTTTTTAGAAGTGGGAATTTTTAATGTAATGGTAAAATTGTAAATAGTCACAATATTTACAGGAACAATTTGGCTGTGCACAACCATAAAAAGCATTTACTGATTGCTTGCTATGTATCAAACACTCTTGTTAGTATATATATTAGCTCACATAATCTCATACCAATTCTGCGGTAGATACTACTACAGATGATATACAAATGAGAAAAATGACGTAGAGGATTTGTGACATGGTTAGTGAGGGGCAAAACCAGCTTTCTAACTGAAGCAGCCTGACCTCATCGTCCCACTTCAAAATTAGTAGTCTGTTGCCCTGATGGGAGACTTTATTTATTTATTTATTTATTTATATTAGTTTCTTCTTTATAACAAAGTGAATCAGTCATACATATACATCTGTTCCCACATCCCTTCCCTCATGCTGATTTTAGAATTGTTTGTTTTGTTTCTGTGGAAAGCGCCATTGGAATTTGGATAGGGATTGCCACGGCAGCTCAGGGCCCAGGCTTTAACGCCACTGATCACAGCTCTCAAGTGGGATGGTGAGCCTGTTGTAACCTGTGCACCTGCCATGACCAAGCAGTTCTGAAAGCTGCTGTCTGTTCTCAAAAAAGTGCTGTCCAGTAGGAAGAATGTGAGTCACATGAACGTTTTAATCATCTAGTAGCTAAAGGGTAAAAAAGAAACAGGTAAAATTCATTTTTAATACTGTAATCATTTAACCGAATGTATGCAGTGTATTATTTCAATATGTAATCGATATAAACTTTACTAAAATATTCCACAGAATTTGGTTTCATACTGCGTTTGCAGTCTGGTGCAAGTCTTACATTTCCAGCACATATCAGTTCTTGGAGGCCGCATTTCAGGTCCTCAGTAGCCACTTGTAGCTGATGGCTGCCATATTGGATCACGCAGCCCTGGAAGGCAAGATGCGAAAATTAGGGTGCGCTCTCGGTCTTACATTCTGCTTCCTCTTTTCACAAATATATATTTGATAATTTACTTCTTTGCAAGTATAAATTAGATCTAAATTCAAACTTTTTTTCTTGTGGTAAAATACACTTAATATAAAATTTATCATCTTAACCTTCTTGAAGTGCATAGTTCAGTGGTATTAAATACATTCACATTGTTGTACAGCCCTCGCTGCCAACTATCCCCATTTCTTCTTGTAAAACTGAAACTCTATACTCGTTAAATAGTAACTTTCCAATTCCCTGTCCCTCAGCCTCTGGCAGTCACCATTCTACTCTCTGTCTTTATGATTTTCACTACTGTAAGTACCTCATGTAAGTGGGTACGTATGTACTTGTCTTTTTGTGACTGGCTTGTTCCACTTTGTGTACTGTCCTCAGGGTTCATCCATCATAGCAGTTGTTTTAGCCTATTGCAGAATTTCCTTCCTTTTAAAGGCTGAGTAGTATTCCATTGTACATATAGACCACATTTTGCTTATCCATTCATCTGTCGATGGTCACTTGGGTTGCTTCCACATTTTAGCTATTATGAAATATGCTGCCGTGAACATGGCATACAAATAAATATCTCTTCAAGACACTGCTTGCCTTTCTTTTGGGTATATACCCATAAGTGGAATTTGCTGGGTCATATGGTAATTCTATTTAAAAAATTTTAAGGAGCCACCACTGTACTGTTCTCCGCAGCAGCTGTACCCTTTTGCATTCTCACTAACAGTGCACAAGGCTTCCAGTTTCTCCACATCCTCTCCAATGGCAGTTTTCTGTTTTTTGGATGGTAGCCATCCTAACGTATGTGAGGTGGTACCTCAGTTTTGCTTTTCATTTCCCTAATGATTAGTGATGTTGAGCATCGTTTCATGTGCTTATTGGCCTTCATGTATCTTTGGAGAAATGTCTGTTCAAGTCTTATGCCCATCATTTAACTGGGTCATTTTGTTGTTGTTGAGTGGTAGAATTTCTTTATCTAACTGGATGTTAATGACTTATTACATACCTATTTGCAAGTTTTCCCCTTCTGTGGGTAGCTGCTTTTACTCTGTGATAGTGTCCTATGATGCACAACATTTTTTAATTTTGATGAAGTCTAATTTGTCTAGTTTTTCTTTTGTTACCCATGCCTTTGGCGTCACATCCAAGAAATGATTGCCATATCTAATGTCATGATGTCACGAAGCTTTTGTCCTATGTTTTCTTCTAAGAGTTTCATTGTTTTAGGCCTTATTAGGTCCTTGACCCATTTTGAGTTAATTTTTTTATGGTGTGAGGTAAGGGTCCAACTTTCTCCTTTCGCACATGGATATCCAGTTGTCCCAGCACCATTTGTTGAAAAGACTGTTCTTTCCGCATTGAGTGATCTATTCCATTGATCTATATGACCGTCTTTATGTCAGTACTGCACTGTATTGATTGCTGTAGATTTGTGTGAGTCCTCCAGTTCTGGTCTTCTTTTTCAAGATTATTTTGGCTATTTGGGGTCCCTTGAGATTCCATATGAATTTCAGGATGAGTTTTTCTGTTTCTGCAAAAAGATGTCATTGGGATTTTGATAGGGATTGCATTGAAGGATCTAAATTTTAATTTGGGAGTCGGAGTTGTTTGTAGCCTCCCAGTATGCATTTGTTGCTTGTTAGAAACTGCTCACTTTATAACAGTTGCATTTTTAGGACTAAGCCTGTGAAGCCAGATTTTCTTAGACTTCATCATCTCTTCTCTGGTGGTGTATATCTGGACAACTCCTGAAGTCTCACCTTTTAATTTTCCTTTGGGGTTAGATAGCAGCGGTGTTCGGTTAGATACTACGGGAGGCAAGACGGCTGTGCAGCGATTGGAGGAAGTGAGAGGTGCTGGACCATGCCTCGCGAGCAGCCCTGCCCCACGCCTCCTGCTTGGAGGAGCCGGTCTGAGCAGTCATCGGCGCTCTTGCAGCCACTGAATCAGGCTCCTCTGAAGTCTTTCCTGTGGCATCAGGGTTAGAGCTCAGTAAACCGTTATGGCTTTCCTGGGCGCCCTTGGACTCACAGTAGACTTTTCCCTTCCAGAATTTGGTGTTCACCTGGCAGAGCTGACCGTAGATCCCCAGGGGGCATTGGCAATCCGTCAGGTAAGTCGAGACTGATTGGCCCAGTTTATAAGTAATTTCCCTGTACTTGGTGGTGAAACTTTCTTATGGGAAAGTGAAAGAATAAGGCCACTTTATAAATAACTTAGAATTTTATACCAGATTTAGATAGACTTCAGATGAATATATCGGGCCGTGTGTATGGTTTGTATGTGGGAAGAGAGTCTTTTTCTTGCTGTGCTACTTGGCTTACTCTTTTCACAGCTGGCATCAGTCATCTTGAAGCAGTACGTGGAGACTCACTGGTGTGCCCAGTCAGAGAGGTTCAGGCCTCCTGAGACCACAGAAAGGGTGAGGAGAGGTACTCGACTTGTCTGCCTGTGGAGATGTGAGGGCTGTTCTCTGACCACAAGGAGCTATCAGAAGGCCGTGGGGTGACTGGTAGCTGGCATTGCGGGAGCCATGCTACAGATGAGAGAGCTCGAGTGCCAGGTGGACCTGGGTGCAGATGCCAGTGTGCCTTTTACTGGCTATGAAATACTCAAAAAATATTTTAACTTCTAAGCTTCAATTTCCTAAATATCTAAAATTCCAACTTTAAAGAGTTGTTTGAGGGTTACATGAAATAATGTTTCTAGTTAGTCCAGTGCTGTGCAACCATGCTGGGCCCCCAGGAAATTTTGAGGTATAAGGTCTAGAGCAGCCCTGTCCATTGGAGCTTCCTGCCGTTATGCAAACGTTCTGTGTCCGTGCTGTCCAGTACAGCCGCTCGTCACGTATGGGTGCTGAGCACTTAGAATGTGGCTAGGGCAACTGATGAGCTGAATTTTTAACTCCATTTAATTTTAATTAATTTACATTGAAATGGCCGCATGTAGTTGGCGGCTACCATAATGGACAGCGTAAGTTTAGAGACCACAGTTAGACTCTCTGGATGAATTACTTGTCCAGTTGGCGTATTGGAGTTTTCCATAGATATGCGGTGTCTTGTACACATTGCTTTTCCAGCACATGAACTGGATAGGACTCTGCCACTCACTTATAACCTGGTCTAATGGCAGGTGGGCTTTTCTCCTCTCCAGGCAAAAATCGTCATCCGGGAGCTATTGCCCAATGGCTTAAGAGAGTCGATAAGCAAGGTGCGCTCCAGCGTGGCCTATGCGGTGTCAGCCATTGCTCACTGGGACTGGCCCGAAGCCTGGCCCCAGCTCTTCAACCTGCTCATGGGGATGCTGGTGAGCGGAGACTTAAACGCAGTCCACGGCGCCATGCGAGTGCTTACAGGTATTGGAGACCATCCCCTGGTTTTGCCCCCTGCGTCCCACGCGTCACCCTCCCTGCTGCTCCTCCCAGCTGTCACCTCCATCGTACTGATCTGTTAGAAACCACATTGCTTTCTGTTTATATAAGTTTGCGAAAGTCTCACCCCTGTCTTACCTCCTTCTCCGTGATCTGCTAGCTTACCTGAAAGGTATTCTTACATCGTTAGGAATGCTGTTTCAACCTTTTCTGAGTGTCAGTCAGTTTACTAAACTTGGCATTTGGGCCCAATTTTACTAGTCCGTCTAATATTGATAGTAGATAATACCAGTTCTATGTCCAAAAGCAAATCACCCCTCTCCTTTTGTTTCAAACCCCCTCTTCCCGTGCTCCAGCTGCCTTTTTGCACCACCCAGTGTATTTTTATTGATTACATGTGACAGGTGCTCAGGGCATAGAGCTGACCTACTGAAAAGGTCAAACGCTCCTTGCTCAGATGTTCCCTGCCCCGCTTATCGCCCTTGTTTCTCTTGTACGGCATATTATTCAGGTGACTCCTCCTACCCCTCTCCGTGGAATGAGCCTTCTAGGATTCTTTACAAGCTCATGATGCCAAAATATCAATTAACAGACCTATTTTCTACTAAGGAAAGGAAGCCTATTCCCTTCCAGTCTTCCAACACAAAGTTCAGCTTCTTTTTTAAAAACCTGGAGAAAAGAATAGTTGTACATTTGTATGAACAGTTGGCTTGCTCAAGAGCCCGTGTTGTGCTTGACTAAGGAAATCATTGTTCAGTGAGATGACTTTTCTGTCGGCCACAGGGAAAGAGCTAGGGAAGTGTGTGTTCTTCTGCAAGTGGGTCGCTGCCAGCCTGCACTCCCGAATAGCTGCTCGACACGCCTTCACGTGAGCCTGGGCCGCGCTCCGGCAGCTGCAGCTCAGGTGTGCGTGCGGGGAGCAAGGGTACTGGTGTGGGGGCAGGAGCCCGGCAGGAGAGCGGGTCTGACTCTCGTCAGGGCTGTTTAAGGTGCTGTCCCAGTCTCTCCAATCTAATAAGGCTTCCCATTAAACTTCGCTGTTTACAAATGACAGCCAAGGCTAATGGTGTGAAGGAAATGCAAACACAGCCGCCAGGGGTTGAAATGAGTGATCCATGAGCCTCAGCTTTCTCTTCGCTCTCCAAGAACTTTGGAGACTGATGTCGCTGGCATCCCGTGCTTTTTCTGACCTGATGAGTGACTTCAGAAAACTGACTTTGGACTTAAGCTTGTAAAGTGTTGATAAATTGAGACTATCCAGAGTGATCATGAGAGTAAAGCAGCAGATAGACGAGAGGACACTGAGGCTCGAGGACTGTAGTCCACGCTCAGCGACACCGTCCAGAGCCCTGCTTGCTGTCTCGGTGCCTCGTGAGGTTTTGGAAGTGAAGGGAAAGCTAGGGCCCACATTTGCCTCACCTTCCTCAAGTCTCATTCCGCGGCCAGGGTGCTCTTTGCCGCCTTGATGGGGTATAAACCCCCTTCTCTTCCTCTGAGCAGTGGCCTGACCTCTAGGTCAGTAGACCTCGTGCCCATCTGCAGGGTGGAGCTCAAGCCAGGTAAGTCTGCACAGACTTTACTGTGTGCGTCAGAACAGCTTCTTGGGCAGGGTATTGAAAGCGGGACAAAGGTGAGACGCCTCCAGGTGCACCTGGATGGTGACAGTGGGCACAGACTAGATTAATTCCGAATTTTCCTAAGGCAGCCTCACAGGGATTTTTACACAGTTCCGTTACAGGTTTTCTTTCTTAATCTCGTGTATTCTCCTTTATCTCTGTGGTCTCTTTCCCTTCTGACCAATAACTGGCACTGCTTCCGTACGCCCAGGTACGTCTCCCAACCAGCGTCTCTCCCTGTGTGCCGCCTAGAAGCAGTTCAACAGTTTTCACACGGAATGTCTTTTTAAAGCAGGGCTTTCTTCTCGTAGAATTCACTCGGGAAGTCACGGACACCCAGATGCCGCTGGTTGCTCCTGTCATCCTCCCAGAGATGTACAAGATCTTCACCATGGCCGAGGTATGGGTCTCAGCCGCGCCATCCAGCAGGCAGAGCTGCTCGGGCTCTGGCCAGCCGCCCCGCTCAGGGGGAGCCCGTGTGCTGGCTGCTGATCCCCAAACCTGAAGACAAGAACTGACAAAGGCTGAGTTGGGATGATGCTTAGGCGTTCACTTACAACTGCGAGGACAAGCCTGTGATGAGAGAGTGAAATAGCTGCAGTCTCGCCTCGCATCTCAGCCCTGCTGCCTTGGTGCTGCCTTGGTGCTGCCTTGGCCTCGCACGGGGCAGTCCACCCGAGCTTGCTCGCCTCAGCCGAGTACATAGGAACAATTCTATCCCTGCACTGTGCCTGATAAGCCCTTACTTTACTCTGTATGTGTTTGGTTAACCTCCCTACTCCTCTCCGGCCCCAGCCAAGGGCTGTGTTTTGAAAGAAATATGTTGACCGTGTTGGGATTTCAGGCCGTACCCAGCTTCATATTTTTGTCAAATTAACCCACAGAGGCCTATATGTAAGGCTGGTTCTAATAAGTTCTAACATCGTGTTGCCTTCCATTCTCTGGATTACGGAAGAAGTCTGTCTCTTGGACATGAGTGATTGACATTTCCTGTCTCTCTAGGGGATCCAGTCCCATGTCAGGATTGAGTAATCACAGTTTAGTCACACGCGCGCGCACGCACGCACGCACGAACGCGCACCCACCAGTCTCATAGCTACACTGTAACTTGTTTCCAGGTGTATGGTATTCGAACCCGTTCCCGAGCCGTGGAGATTTTTACCACTTGTGCCCATATGATCTGTAACATGGAGGAGCTGGAGAAGGTGAGTGAGCCTTTAGGTTGGTAACAGATGGCCTGCCTAGAGGTCTTCGGCACAGCAATGCCAGGTTGGACACTCGCCGTGTTGTGGATGCAGTGAATGTTCTGGTTGAATTCCTCATCTGCGTGTAGCTTAGTTTCCTTTCGTCTGAGCCTTATTTTTTCTAACACCTCCTCCTGCATCTTTTTCACGCTAGTCATCACCCAGAACTTCACTGCTCTTTTACCTCTCTCCCATGTGGAGCCAGCCTAGCTGAAAAATACCAGTTCCTGGGATTGAGAAGCTGGTCTTATGTAATAGCTTCGAAGAAGCTCCTGGTGAGGAGCTGCCAGTGTTGGATAAGGACACAGCAGGCCTTGGGGACACCTCCAGTGACCTTGTGGCCACACCCTTCTGATTGAGGCCCGAGCCTGAAGGGGTCTGGAGGCAGCGCGGGTCTCGGTGTTTGGTGCGTGCACTGAGCCCTTGATTCGGGCTGCGTCCAGTACTGACTTTGGTTTCTGCCGGCAGGGTGCGGCCAAAGTCCTGATCTTCCCTGTGGTGCAGCAGTTCACAGAGGCCTTCGTCCAGGCCCTCCAGATACCAGACGGCCCCACATCTGACAGTGGGTTTAAGATGGAAGTCCTGAAGGTAAATATTTACTGCGATGGAGATGCTGGGGGTTTGAAGAGTGGTCTGAAATCAGTGATTTTTCTCCCATATCACTTGTAACTCTTGGGGTTTTCTCTCTTTAACTTCTCAGGCAGTGACAGCCCTGGTGAAAAACTTCCCAAAGCACATGGTGTCCTCCATGCAGCAAATTCTGCCTATTGTTTGGAACACCCTCACTGAAAGTGCAGCTTTATATCCTTTCCAGAAGGTCGAAGGGACCTGCCACCCCCATAGTTGGGAATCTAGCCTTGGGTCTTAACGTTCACGTGGTTCCACTTTCTTAAAATGCCTGCTCCTGGTGTTGGGGTGTGTACGGCATATGCCCTTGTAGAGCGTGTCTAGAGCAGCCTCCAGATTCTGTTTCTTTACTCTTCATTGTACTTATGTGAGGACAGAAGTAAACTACACAGAGGAAGTAGAAGATCCTGTGGATTCTGATGGTACGTGGCGTGTCTCATCTCGACAGGTGCACCCCTTAGTGGGAAAGGGAGCCAGGAAAAGACAGAACAGAGGCGGGAACTCAGAGGCTTCCTGCTCTTAAGAGAGTGTTCTCACCGAGTTTCCTCTGAGTGTATTAGATGTGGGGAAATGAGAAGTTGAAAATCATTGATCTGTTCCTCATAGGCATTTGCGTGAGTCTCATGAATTGTAGAATTTCTGAGTAGAAAATATGTTCAGTGTTTCTGATTCCTTTTTTTTTGGCGGGGGCGCGGGGTGGGGTGTGCCTCGCTGCGCGGCTTTTGGGATCTTAGTTCCCCGACCAGGGATTGAACCCATGCCCTCGGCAGTGAAAGCGCTGAGTCCTAACCACTGGACCACCAGGGAATTCCCTGATTCTTTTACTTGAAAAACCAAAGAGTACTTAATGGCCTCAAGTCCCTTTCTTTGACTCCTCAGCCCCTTCTTCCATTCCCTGGAGAATAATAATTAGCAAGTGCTTTAACTACTCATTAACTTACAGAGATAACGTAGTTCCTTTCCAGAATCTGTGCTTTCCTTTTGCTTTCTTGTCATTAAAAGCTTCTCTTGTGTGTTTCCTGTAGGCGAAGTCCTGGGCTTTGAAAATCTCGTCTTTAGCATTTTTGAATTTGTCCATGCTCTCCTAGAAAATAGCAAATTCAAAAGCACTGTCAAGAAGGCCTTGCCTGAGTTGATTTACTATCTCATCCTATACATGCAGATCACCGAGGAGCAGGTAACAGCCTGTGGGAGACAGTGACCGGCTTGCATTCAGAGAGTGCAGCCTGCATGTGGGGTCTAAGTCAGGTGACCAACTGATTTTGAAAAAGAGACACCTGAAGAGTAACTTCATGGGAAGTTCTAGAAAGCTCTGATGTCATTATGTTGCCGAATCCCTGGGTGTTGGGGTTTTATCAACTCCTGTACTAGGTAATTGGGCTTTCAGAGTACTAATACTTTTACATCTATAGGACCGCCAACCAAAGGCCCAGATATCCAGAAGAGCCTACCTTTCTCTATAAGTAGTGAGATATAATAGAGTTCAGATCATTAGCCTGGTTGGTGAATCATTAGACCAGAAAAGAGCATTAAAAAATATGATAATGCCTGTCTCGTGTGAACAACACAAGAATGGACATGATTTTCCACTAAATACCCATCAGACCTACTAGACTCAGCAAATTGACGTATCTGGGGGTAATAGCCAACTACAGTAGGAGGGGCCAGCAGTCAGCCACCTTCTGCAGCGGCCTTTGCTGCTCAGCTTGTTAAAGGGTTCGCTTCTCTGCACCAAAAAGAATAGCATTCTGTTCAAGATAAAAACAAAAGGCTGAACCATTCCAGTGTGTGGATGAAAAGAGGGAACATACGGAGCAGATGGGAGCCTCAGAGAGACCTGACTTCCTCATCCTTTCAGATTAAAGTGTGGACAGCCAACCCCCAGCAGTTTGTGGAAGATGAAGATGATGACACTTTCTCCTATACTGTTAGGATCGCAGCCCAAGACTTGTTGCTGGTAAGAGGGCCACCTTGATACTTCAGCCAAATGATCCTGAGCTATTCCTCTTCTTTCTAGATCTCTAACCCAAGCTGAGCAGTGTTGTTGGGTGACTTTGTCTTAGGCTTTTGGGGGATAAGAAGAGCATCTCGAGTGACGTCTGAGACTCCGGAGCTCCAAAGTCACTGCTCCCGGTTCTTATTTACATGTAAATATCAGGTGTAAGAATTGTGCAGAGGATAGTGTTCTAATGGGTAAGGGTGGTTGAATCAGGGACTTCTCAGGTTAATTCACTCTTCAGCAAGAAGCTGTAGCACCAGCTAGAGGTTGGCAAATTTAAAAAACTTAGATGGCTGAGAGGTTGAACACCCAGATGGCTGCTCATGTTCCTTTGGCTCTGACTGGAGCACAGGACTGTCTCTAGGCTGAGGGTCTGTGAAGAAGCTGCCACCTGCCGCCTGTCAGGGGCGAGGCTTGTTCTTGTTGTTTCCTTGTTGGTGAGCACTCCTTGTTATCCTGTGGTGTTTCTAAGGCACCTAGGAAAGACCACACCAAGTTTCAGCTAGTAGATGAGCCTTGTATTTCCACAGTCAGGCTCCCAGAGAATAAATATCTGGTCCCCTGCCATTCAAAGCTGAATCTCTCATTGACCCCTTAGGCTCTGCTGAATGTAGCCAAAGGGAGCTGTCCATTTTGTGAGCTTCACAGTGCTTGGGCACTGTGGAAATATGGATACTACTTTAACGTAGAGACCTTAATACAATTAGGGGCTGTATTTTGAACGTACCTAATTGGGCTTAGCCGTGTGTATGTGAAGGAGTTGGAACCATTCAGTGTGCAATGAAGCTTGCAGTTTAATTTGCACAGAAACATTTGTTAGCGCCTCTCCTCCCACCAGGCTGTGGCCACTGATTTCCAGAATGAGAGCGCAGCAGCCCTGGCCGCCGCAGCAACTCGGCATTTACAGGAAGCTGAGCACACCAAGAATGGCAGCACCGGACATTGGTGAGAGTGGGCGGCGGGCGTCCCACTGAGGGACGTGCTCTGGGCATCAGGTCGGAGGCAGGCGCGTCCTTGCTTTGCATTATCTGTTTTAAAGCACTTCTTCCCATCCTTAAAACAGTTGGCTAAGATGCTTTTATTTTACCCCGTTTTAAAAAGGTTTGAAAGGAAGGACTTTTGCTTTGTTTTTAATTAGAAAAACCTGTTATTATTAAATTACACTGTTTTCAGTTATAGGTTTAGATCGGAAGAGCAGCTCAATGCACTTTGGGGTCAGGCTGTGCTGAAATGCCCTTTCCTGAATTGGCTTCCCTCAAGCGTCTGTCTCTTTGACCGTGGGTCTGTGTGACCAGGCTGTGGTGTCCCTTTGGCAGGTGGAAGATCCATGAGGCGTGCATGTTGGCCCTCGGCTCGGTGAAGTCCATCATCACCGACAGCGTGAAGAATGGCAGGATCCCCTTCGACATGCATGGCTTCCTGACCAACGTTGTGCTTGCAGACCTCAACCTCTCAGGTAGGTTTCAGCACCGTACATAGGCCCACCATCAGCTCAGTTCTGTTGTTCACTTAGGCAGGTAAACCTCGGGGTGAACATTCTTCTTCCACCCTAGAGCTTGAGCTCGTCTGAACCTCTAAACTGCCCAGAGACCTTGACTCAAGCTTCACCAACTGAGAGACTAGGATTGCCTCGTTCATAGTTCTTCCATGCTGTTCTCTCACACTGTTCTCCCAATCAGCGCTCGAGTCCCGGATGTTTTCTGGCATCTGAGTAGAGTGCAGATTTGGCTGCTCTGCCTTGAGACCTCTGGTGCAAGCTCTGTCATTGCAAAGTCCCCACGCCCTCAGGCAGCCTGTGTGTGGTTCATCCTTTCTGTGTGCTTCTTGTCAGTTTTCTCAAGCTCTTCTGTCTACATGATTAAAGTTTCCGTTCTCATGTCCACGTTCACTACTAGCCTTAAAAAGTAGCCTCGACTACGTGAGCCTGATTTCTCAGCAGTGCAGGGCAGCGGCTGAGAGATGGCGTTGTCTCTGTGCGACGATCTCCGTGCCTTGTTCTCACCCTCAGAGCCCGCAGTGCTGTCTCTGCTTCCTCCCTGAGTACTTAAGTTGTGGGACCCCTGCGTCGTCGATGCCATGTCAGTCCACTCACTGCTTCCTCTCCATAGGATGCCCTCTGGGTAGCTTAAGCCATTGGAAAATGTTCTACACCTCTCCTTAGGCCAGCTGTTATAGGGCATCTCAGGCCTGAGTCAGAATTAAAATGGTTGAGCGTCCAGAGCTCAGGACCCACTGAGCATGTTCCTATTTATTCTGCATTTACCACATGCTGCATTATGTTGTGGTTGACAAATATGTTTTCTTTCTCCTACTAGCATGTAAGATATTTGAGTACAAGCCATGTCTAATATGTCCTTTTGCCCCACAGTGCCTGGCACCTAATGGACATAGTGTAATTACGTGTTGAATGACAGTGTTGGAATTTCTCAAACTCACCAGCATATTTTTTGTAGAACTTGCCCTAGCAAAGCTTTTCTGTACAAGCCATTCTCAAACTTTTTGGTCTCAGGACCCCTTTACACTTTAAAAAATTATCAGTGATCCCAAGGAGATTTTTTTGTGAGTCACATGTAGCAGTATTTAACATATTAGAAATTAAAACTGAGAAGCTTTCAAAATACAAGAAATGCAAGCATACGTTCCATTAGCTGTCAGAACCATGGTGTCACACATCAGTAACCTCTGGAAAATTCCACTGTATACTCGAGAAGGAATGAGAATGAAAAAAGACAAATAATGTCTTGGTATTGCTATGAAAATAGTTTTAAATTTTGGGACTTCCAGGCGTTCCTGGATGGTACTCTCCATTATATGAATTAGTATGTAATTATTTGGCACCGTTTGCTGGGTTCTGTTGAATAGGTCCCATCAACTAAATGTTTATTGTACAGGTAACTAAGTTAAGCCCTATGACAGCTGAATAAGTATAGTCTCTGTCCTCAAGCATCTTATAATAGGCAGGGGGTAGTAATCCTTACACCAGTGCCTAGAATATCAAAAAATATATTTGTATCATGTTAGAAAGCTAAAGACATGGGCTTAAAGTGGCAGAGGTAGTTAGGATTACTTCAGCCCAAGAGATCGGTGAGATAATGCAAGGAGAGGTGAGTGTGTTGGCTTATAAACAGAGCACAGAAATGGCAAAGTAAGATGTTGACTTCCTAGGGAGGGGTGTGTGCCTGAGTTTGGAAGGCACAAAGGGAAATGAGAGGTAATGCTAGAGTCACTGATCTGAGGGGGCCTCGAATGCCGTGCGAATTTAGATGGGCTTTATTTGGTAGGCTATGGAATTTGCTGACATTTTAAATAAAAGCATGACAGAGCTATAAGTTATAGTATTCCAATAGTGGTCCAAGAGTAGGAAAAAACTGGCAGTGGAGAAGACATCTAGAGGACTGACTAGCAGTGTGGTAAGGGGTGGTGAGAGCTGTGGTGGGAACAAGGGTGGGGGGCTTTGTAGTCTAGGAATATTCAAAATGTACTTTGAAAATAGTGAAAAGTGAAACTAGGGAAATGATTCTGTGCCATAGGTCATTCATTTGCTTTTATCTTTCAAGATCATGCTTTTTCTCTCCATTATGTTATGTATGTTAGGTGGTATCCAGTTACTGCAACAAACTGAGGAATAGAGGTGGGGAGGAGGGCGGGCAGTAGCAGAAGCTTGTATTATCCAGCCCCTAACTGCTCTCTCTTCCTCCCAGTGTCTCCTTTCCTCTTGGGCCGGGCCCTTTGGGCTGCCAGTCGGTTCACTGTTGCTATGTCCCCTGAATTGATCCAGCAGTTTCTTCAGGCAACAGTTAGTGGTCTTCATGAGACACAACCCCCATCAGTTCGAATTTCTGCAGTGAGAGCCATCTGGGGGTGAGTACACCACCTTAGGACAATGGAAACTGTTCTAAGAGAAAGTTGCTCAGGGTAGAAGTCCCAAACAGCAGTTGTCCAGTGGATTATGTTGCTTGGAAATTTCTGAAGATCTCCTGCAGAATGGACGTTGGAAGGACAGGGAAAGAAACCATACCAGAAACATGGCTTCTGTGAGTCCCGGATGCATCCTGTCCCCTTTTACTCCTCGTTCCTTTTCAATTCACTCCAGCTCTGGAATCATCTAGACCAACTCTCTGTCTTACAGAGAAGCAGAACCTGAGGCTCCGAGAGATAACTAACTTGCCTAGGGTCGCACAGCAGCGGGTCTTAGAAGCAGGCTTAGAGTCATTTGGTTGATTGATTGCCTCTGTATTGGAAACCAAATTTGGGATAATGTAGCCTGGAAACACTGCTTATTTTTTCCCATTTTTACCTCTCTTTGTCACAGCTAGCGTACTAGTGGCTCTATTAGTTCTTTATTTATATTCCTTCTCAGACCACAGGGAGTATTGATGTTTTCAAGAGTATTTTCAAGTCCAAACTTACAGAGTCTCAGTTGAATCCTAAGAATTGCTTGAAACCCTAAAAACGCAGAGTTCACCTTCCACCTGCCTGCGCTACCTCCTTACCTTTTGAAGCAGAGATTGAGGTGCTGGCATTACTATGTGTCTTTAGAAACCATTGCTGGGTGGGGGTAGCGGGGGGTGTGTGTCGGCAAGATGTCTGAATAAGATGTCCCTCACTCTTATCCCTCCCACAACAATTTGGCATCTGTCCAAGTGAGGAGATTGTCAAACTCGGTGCCATCTAAGGACAAGGAGAGCTGTTTTGAGAAGACAGGCCCACATCCCAGCCACTGACTTCCGACCATAGTCCCGGCTACAGCCCCATTTGGCTTTGGTTCTGTCATCGGCACGGTACACCAAGGGACCCAGGGGGAATCTCACCCACCTGTATGTCAGATAATAGAAACACAGACCTCGGTCCCAGCTGTGGATCTTGACGTGGTCCAGGACCTCCTGGAGAACACTGACTGAGACAGTTACCCACAGATGAGAGAGCCTTTGTCGAAGTCCAAAGCCCAGTGGAGAAGTTCTAGCACACCACTGGAGCAAAAAAAAAATCCAAGATTGGACACTTGGAAGAGGTCAGTCAGTAAAGCCTGGAGGAGGCGACTGCTACTTCAGATGTGCAGACAGCAGTGCAAGACATAAAGGAACATGAAAAACCAAGGAAGCATGACATCACAAAAGAAACACAATAATGTTCCAGTAACCAACCCCAAAGACGTGGAGATCTGTGATTTATCTGATAAAGAATTTCAAAACAGCCATTTTTAAGGAGCTCAGTGAGCTACAAGAAAACACAGAAAGACAATTCCATGAAATCAGAAAAACAACTCACAGACAAAATGAGAAGTTCAACAAAGAGAGAAATCATAAAAAAAGAACCAAACAGGGCTTCCCTGGTGGCGCAGTGGTTGAGAGTCCGCCTGCCAATGCAGGGGACACGGGTTCGTGCCCCAGTCCGGGAAGATCCCACGTGCCGCGGAGCGGCTGGGCCCGTGAGCCATGGCCGCTGAGCCTGCGCGTCCGGAGCCTGTGCTCCGCAACGGGAGAGGCCACAACAGTGAGAGGCTCACGTACCGCAAAAAAAAAAAAAAAAAAAAGAACCAAACAAATTCTGGAGCTGAAGGATACAGAGAATGAAATAGAAAATGCAGTAGAGAGCATCAGTAGCAGAATGGATCAGGCAGAAGAAAAAGCCTGTGAAGTAGAAGACGGAACCTTCAAAATTATCCAGTCAGAGGAGGATAGAGAATAAAGAATGAAAAAGAAGGAAGAAAACGTGAACTATGGGATATCTTCAGGAGAAGCAGTCTACAAATTATTGGAGTCTCAGGAGAAGAGAGGGAGAAGGGGCAAAAAGCTTTTTAAAGAAATAATGTCTGAGAACTTTCCAAATCTGAGGAGAGATTTGTACCTCCTAGTTATAAAGCTAATATATCACCCCAAAATTTCAATCCAGGGTGATCTCCAAGACAAAATGTAGTAAAAACTATCTAAAATCAAAGACAAAGAGGGAATTTTCAAAGCAGCAAGAGGAAAAAACTTTTCTCTCATACAAGGGAACTCCCATAAGGCTAGAAACAGATTTCTCAGCAGAAACTTTGCAGGCCAGGAGACAGTGGGATGATATGTTCTAGGTGCTGAAAGAAAAAACTGCCAACCAAGAGTGCTTTAGCTAGAAAAGTTGTCCTTCAGAACTGAAGACAAGATAAAGACTTTCCCAGACAACAAAGCTGAAGGGGTTCTTCACCACTAGACCTGCCTTACAAGGAATGCTAAGAGGAGTTCTTCAAGCTGAAATGAAAGGGTGCTAATTAATAATGTGAAAATATATAACACACTGGTACAGGTGAGTATACAATCGATTCGGAATACTCTGATACTGTAATATGGTGGTGTGTTAACCACTTTAGTATAAAGGTTAAAGCATGAAAGTGTTAAAAATAACTAGCTAAAGGGCTTCCCTGGTGGCTCAGTGGTTGAGAGTCCACCTGCCGATGCAGGGGACACGGGTTCGTGCCCCGGTCCAGGAAGATCCCACATGCCTTGGAGCGGCTGGGCCCATGAGCCATGGCTGCTAAGCCTGCGCGTCCGGAGCCTGTGCTCCGCGATGGGAGAGGCCACAACAGTGAGACGCCTGCGTACTGCAAAAATAAATAAATAAATAAATAAAAACTAGCTAAATACTTCGTGATTATTATTATGAATACACAGTATAAAAGGAGTTAAATCGTGACATCAGAAACATTAAAGGAAGAGAATAAAGCGGTAGAATTTTTGTATGCAGCCGAAGTTAAGTTGTCAGTGTGAAATAGACTATCATATCTATAAAATGTCTTAGGGTAGCCACAAAGCAAACATCTATGATAGACGCACAAAAGATAAAGATAAAGGAGTCAAAGCATTCCACCATGGAAGATCACCATTCACAAAGGAAGACAGCCAGAGAGAAAGGTCGGGGGAACAGGGGACTACGGGAGAGCCAGAAAACAATAAAATGGCAGTTAATAAAATGGGCTCACTTATCAGAAATTACTTTAAATGGATTAAATTCTCCAATTAAAAGTCAAAGTAGCTGAATGGATTGAAAAAGAAGACCCAACTATATGCTGCCTAAAAGAGACTATGGGTTTTAGTACACACATAGGCTCAAAGTAAAGGGATGGAAAAAGATATTCCTTGTAAGTAGAAACCAAAAGGGAATGAGGGTATCTATACTTTTATCCGACAAAGTAGACTTTAATTCAAAAGCTGTAACAAGAAACAAAGGTCATTATATGATAAGGGGGTTAATTCATCAGGAAGATACAACAATTATAAATATATGTGCACCTGCCATCAGAGCACCTAAGCATATTAAGCAGATATCAATATCTGAAAGGAGAAATAGACAACAGCACAATAATAGCAGGAGATTTATATCCCACCCTTAACAATGGATATGCTCATCCAAACAGAAAATCAATAGGGAAACATTGGATTTAAACTATACTTTCAACCAAATGGACCCAATAGACATACAGAACATTCCATCCAACAGCAGCAGAACATACATCCTTCCCAAGCATGCAGGGAGCATTCTCCAGGATAAGTCATGAAGCAGGTTTTAGTGAATTTAAGATTAAAATAATACCAAGTATCTTTTCTGATCACGTTGAGATGAAACTAGAAATCAATTACAGTAGGAAAACTGGAAAAATCACAAATATATGGCAATTAAACAACACACTTCTAAATAACCTGTGGATCAAAGAACTCAAAAGAGAGATCTAAGGATATTCTGAGGGACTTCCCTGGTGGCGCAGCAGTTAAGAATCTGCCTGCCAATGCAGGGGACACAGGTTCGAGCCCTGGTCTGGGAAGATCCCACAAGCTGCAGAGCACCTAGGCCCATGAGCCACAACTACTGAAGCCTGTGCACCTAGAGCCCGTGAGCCACAGCAAGAGAAGCCACTGCAGTGAGAAGCCCACACACTGCAACGAAGAGTAGCCCCCACTCACTGCAACTAGAGAGAGGCCGTGCACAGCAGTGAAGACCCAACACAGCCAAAAATAAATAAATAAATGATTTTAAAAAATAATAAAGATATTCTAAAACACACGAAAATGGAAAATATAAATACCAAAACTTATGGGATGCAGCAAAAGGAGTTTTAAGAAGGAAGTTTATAGATAAAAACGCCTACGTTAAGAAAAAAGAAAGATCTCAAACAACCTAACTTTATACCTCAGGAATTAGAGAACAAACTAAGCCCAAAGGTAGCAGTAGGAAGATGAGAGCAGCAATAAATAAAATGAAGAGCAGAAAAATATTAGAAAAATTTAGTGAGACTAAGAGCTGGTTTTTGAAAAGATAAACAAAACTGACAGACTTTAACCAGACTAAAAAGAAGAGAGAGAAGACTCAAGTACAGAATCAGAAATGAAAAGGGAAACCGTACAACTGATAACACAGAAAGACAAAGGTTCATAAGAGACGACTGTGAACGGGTGTATGCCAACAAATTGGATAACCTAAAAGAAATGTATAAATTCCTAGAAACATACAGCCTAACAAAACTGAATCATAAAGAAATTGAAAATCTGAACAGACCAATAACTAACAAGGAGAGCGAGTCAGTAATCAAAAACCTCCCATAAGAGAAAAGCCCAGGACCAGATGGTTTCACTGGTAAGTTCTACAAACATTTAAAGAAGAATTAATACCAGTCCTTCTCAAACTCTTTCCAAAAAATTGAAGAGGCGGGAACATTTCCAAACTCATTTTACTAGGCCAGCATTCCCTGATAACAAAGCCATACAAGGACACTACAGGAAAAGAAAACTACAGGCCAGTATGCCTGATGAATATAGACGCAGAGATTCTCAACACAATACTAGCAGACTGAATTCAACAATGCAGTAAGAGGATCACACACCATGATCAAGTGGGATCTATCCCTGGGTTGCAAGGGTGGTTCAACATACATAAATCAATAAATGTCATACACCAGTTAATAGAATGAAAAATTAAAAAATCACATGAATATCTTAATAGATGCAGAAAAAGCATTTGACAAAATTCAATACTCATTCATGACAAAAACTTTCAACAAAGTGTATAGAAGGAACATATCCCAACACAATAAAGGCCATATATGACAACCCCCCCAGCTAACATCATATTCAACAGTGAAAGGCTGAAAGAAAGCTTTTTCTCTAAGATGAAGAACAAGGTAAGGGTAGCCACTCTTACCACTCCTATTCAACATAGTACTGGAAATCCCAGCCAGAGCAATTAGAAAAGAAAAGAAGTAATGAACTATCACAAAGAGAAATTTAAAAAACAATCTCCTGTACAATTGCATCAAAAACAATAAAATGCCTAAGCATAAATTTAACCAAGATGGTGAAAGATCTATACGCAGAAAACTATAAGATATCAATGAAACATTGAAGAAGACACAAATAGAAAGATGTTTCATGTTCATGAATTGGAATAATGAATATTTTTCAAATGTCCAAACTACCCAAAGCAATGTACAGATTCAGTGCAACCCCATCAAAATTCCAGTGGCATTTTTCATAGAAGAACAAACAATTCTAACATTCGTGTGGAATCACAAGAGACCCTGAATAGCCAAAGCAATCTTGAGAAAGGTAAACAAAGCTGGAGGCATCAGACGTCCTGATTTTAAACTATATTACAAAGCTACAGTAATCTAAACAGTGTGATATTGGCATAAAAACAGACACAGAGATCGGTGGAGCAGAACAGAGAGCCCAGCTATAAACCCACACTTATATGGTCAGTTATTTTATGACAGAGGAGCCAAGAATATACAGTGGGGGAAGGACAGTCTCTTCAATAAATGGTGTTCGGAAAACTGGACCCTTATCTTACACCATGTACTTAGGTCAACTCAAAATAAATGAAAGACTTGAACCTAAGACCTAAAACCATAAGACTCCTGGAGGAAAACATAAAAGTTAAACTCCTTGACATTTGTCTTGGCAATGATTTTTTGTATTTGGCAACAAAAGCAAAAGTAAACAAGTGGGACTACATCAAACTAAAAAAGCACAGCAAAGGAAACCATCAGCCAAATGAAAAGGCAACCTACTGAATGGGAGAAAATATTTGCAAACCATTTATTTGATAAGCAGTTAATATGCAAAATATATGAAAAACTCATACAACTCAATAGCAAATAATCTGATTTTTTTAAATGGCAGAGGACTTGAATAGACACTTTTTCGAAAGAAGACATACAGATAGCCAACAGGTACATGAAAGGGTGCTCAACATCATTAGTTATCAGGAAAATGCACATCAAAACCACCATGAGCTACCACCTCAAACTTGTTAGAATGGCTGTCATCAAAAGACAAGAAATAACAAGGTTGGTGAGGGTGTGGAGAAAAGGGAGCCCTTGTGCACTGCTGGTGGGATTGTAAATTGGTGCAGCCACTGTGGAAAACAGTATGGAGGGTCCTAAAAAAATTTAAAAATAGAACTACCATTTGATCCAGCAGTCCCATTTCTGGGTATATATCCAAACGAAATGAAAACAGGATCTCGAAGAGGTGTCTGCACTCCTGTGTTTATTGTAGTAGTATTCACAGTGGCCGAGATATGGAAACAACCTGAGTGTGCATCGGTGGTTGAGTGGATGAAGGAGATGTGTGCATGTTCAGTGGACCATAATATAACTCAGCTGCGAGAACGAGGGAAAGCCTGCCATTTGCAGCAGCTTGGATCTACCTTGAGGGCACGGTGCTGAGTGAAATAAACCTCACAGAGGAAGACAAATACTGCATGGTATCACTTATATGTGGAATCTTTTAAAAAGCCTAACTCAGGGCTTCGCTGGTGGCGCAGTGGTTGAGAGTCCGCCTGCCAATGCAGGGGACACGGGTTCGTGCCCCGGTCCGGGAAGATCCCACATGCCGCGGAGCGCCTGGGCCTGTGAGCCATGGCCGCTGAGCCTGCGCGTCCAGAGCCCGTGCTCCGCAACGGGAGAGGCCACAACGGTGAGAGGCCCGCGTACCGCAAAAATAAATAAATAAATAAATAAATAAATAAAAAGCCTAACTCATTGTAAAGGAGAGCAGGAAGGTGGTTGCTGAGGGTGGGGAACATGGAGAGATTGATAAAAGGGTACATGCTGTCGTTGGTCAGATGACCAAGAGCTGAGGATCTAACGTGAGATATGGTGACTGCATCGTTTAACGGGACCTAGAAATTAGTGTTCTCACCCAGAAGAAGGTAAATCTGAGATGATGGACCGTCAGTGACCTGGATGTGGGAAATCTTTCACGCTGTGCATGTACGTCCAGTCATCTCAGTGGACATAGCTAACCATTTTATAGGTCGGTCACGCCGCAATAAAGCTGAAAAGAATTTAAATTTAGTTTAAATTTTATATTACTCTTACAATCAGAAAAAATATGTGAAGAGAACTCTCTTTTTTTTTTTTTAATAGTTTTCAGTTCTCTGACTACATGGGCATTGGTTTTCTGGAAAGGTGTAACGGCTCTCTCTGGAAAAGTGACAAAAGCCATGAACATGCACAGCAAAGAAATGGACACTCATACCTGTTTATAAAATTTTACATCATGTGTGGAAGAGTGGACCCCAGGTTAAGAGCTTCCTGTGAAGGGGTGCTAGCTGTGCTTTCTTTCACAGACAGGATTCTCCATTTGGCCATTTCCCTCTTCAGTTTTCCAGCCAGTTTCAATCTGGTTTATATTCTCATCATGTCATTGAAACTGCTCATTCTCATGTCACCAGCAACCCTTTCCTGGTCATCGTACCACCTTGGCTTTTCTTTCTTTTACCCCAGTTTTAATATATTCATTCATGTCGTGGTGTATGTATTATTGCAAACTGCCTTAAACCATTTCTGAAACAAGATATTTATTGACAGATACTTCCACTTGTGTCTCATTTCTCTAATCATATTTATGCCAGCCTTTCTCCAGAGCTCCAAATTAATGTATGTGCTTACCGGCTATGCCAGGATGGGTATCTTACAAGCACCTGAAAACTAACACATCCACTACTGAGCTTACTGTTTACCACCTCCAGGCCTACCCTACCTGTAGTCCCTGTTATAGTAAAAGTACAGATCTTGTACCTTTAGATCTTATACCTAAAGACAGAGGTCTGTACTCCCAGAGATGCCAGCTCTCTGCCAGGGCTTGGTTCCTTCGCCTCTCCTCCCTTCCTCCCTCTCCCACTGTGGCTGCCCTGGCTCGTGTGCTCAGCTTCTTGTGCCTGAAAATTAAAACTCATGGCTCTGGTTGTGCTCTTCGAACTCTGGGATACAGGTACCCAGAAGAAAGTCAGAGTATACCGGACGGTCCATGAGGCCACAGGAGAAATACAGAGCATTTTCCTGGGATGTCGGTTTTCCTTGAAGACTGTGGGGTAGGGCAAAGAAGAGATTAGGTGTTAGGAGTAATTTGTAAAAAAAAAAAAAAAAACTTTGATATACACTGGCTTCCAGGATAAAGTCTAACCTCCTTAGCTTGGCATAGAAGATCCCATATGATCTGGCCAGATGATGCACTCTGTGGTCTCCCGGACTCTGTAAACCCTTCAAATGAGAAGCCACGGGGAGAGGTAGGGCACAGCCCAGTCCCAGTGGAGGCAGATGCAGAATCCAGTCTGACGAGCCAAGAGCTGCCCACGGCCAGATGCTGGGCCAGCCCTTAAGGAGGAGTTAGGTTAGAGCACGGTGGCATTGAACACAGAGATGTTAGAGATGAGGGACTCCCTGACAATCCAGCGGTTAGGACTTGGCACTTCCACTGCCAAGGGCCTGGGTTTGATCCCTGGTTGGGGAGCTAAGATCCCACAAGCCGCGCAGTGTGGCTTAAAAAAAAAGATGTTATGGACCAAAAACCAAAGAATCTGAACAAATCTGAGATCTAAGCCCACAGGTTTACCAGTCACTGTGGATCTTTGAACCCAGCAGCTGACACAAATAATATGGTTGTAAGACACTTAAAAATTAAGTTAAGAAAAACCATTTATTGAGAACCTGGGGTCGGGGGGCCTTGTTTCTGCACTAGGTTTTTTTAACATAGAGAAACAATGTTTTTATTGACTTTTATTACTGTTCTGAAAATAACAGAAGTAAAGACTTAGATGATATATTTTTAATAATTGTATCCCATTGGACATGATAAGCAGCACCCAGTAAATATTTATTGATTGAATAAGAGGCGAATAAGATAGAACTATGTATAGAAAACAAACTTTTTTTTAAGAAATAAAGTTTCCTTTTTTAAAATTTTAAAATTTTTATTTTGTATTGGAGAATAGTTGATTAACAATGTTGTGTTGGTTTCAGGTGTACAGCAAAGTGATCCAGTTATACATCTACATCTATCTATTGTTTTTCAAATTCTTTTCCCATCTTGGGTATTAAAAGAGTATTGAGCAGAGTTCCCTGTGCCATACAGTAGGTCGTTGTTGGTTATCGATTTTAAATATAACAGTGTGTACATGTCAATCCCAAACTCCCAGTCTATCCCTCCCACCCCCCCGTAACCAGAAGTTCGTACTCTTAAGTCAGTGAGTCTGTTTCTGTTTTGAAAACAAACTTTTAAACCCTGCAAATAGTACACCAGTTTTGTAAGTATGTGTGAAATGTTTATATACATTGATCTCATCTTAGGATGCAAAAAAACTGCAAAAAGTATAAAATCTTTATAACATGGAAGTTAAAAAATAGTCTCTTACTAAATAACAGTTGTATTGGAAAAGATTTAAAAACACTGTTTGGAAAATTATATATATATATATATATATATATCTCTTAGGAATGTGACTAAAACAATAGTCTGAGGAATCATAAGTCATTTGACTTAATATCTTAATAATTTGGATGTAACCATGACTGGGATTTGCTTCAAAACGAAATAGAGGGATGAAAGAAATTTTAAAGGAAATAACAAAGACCAAAGCAGAAATAAATTAGAAAACATAGAAATGGTGGTGGTGATAGTTCTAAAAAAAACAGCCACAGAAAGATGTAAAAACTTAATGAGCTCTAGAAGTAGCTTCATAAAAGCTTCCCATGTAAATGCCGTCACACGTGATGCTGACTGGAAACACCAGGAACTGAGGGACCCACTGGTGAGCCGTGCTTGCTTCTTTCTTGCCCTCCAGTTATTGTGACCAGCTGAAGGTCTCAGAGAGCACCCACGTGCTGCAGCCCTTCCTCCCCAGCATCCTGGATGGCTTAATGCACCTGGCGGCTCAGTTCAGCTCCGAGGTCCTCAACCTGGTGATGGAGACCCTGTGCATCGTGTGTACGGTGGACCCAGAGTTCACGGCGAGCATGGAGAGCAGGATCTGCCCGTTCACCATCGCCATCTTCCTGAAGTACAGCAACGGTACGTGCGCGGCGGCGGGGGGCGGGGGGCGCGCGAGCGCTGCCCTGGCTCTGGTGGTCTCAGCAGTAGAAGCGAAGAGTGTGACTTTGAGTCAGCGAGAGTAGGGTCGCGCTGTAGATCCAGCAGCACAAACAGCAGAGAACCTGTGCCTGTAACAGTCACCGTCTGGTCATAACTGGGAAGAAAGCTAACCAGCAAGACGCATAATCTAGGACTTTGACAGGAAAGTAAGGGAATTGAGCAGCTAAATCAAAAGCTTCCTAAAAGAAGCGGCCTAGAACTCTAACTAGAAAAGGAAAAGTGAAGGAGGAGATACATGCAAAGGTTTATGAATAAGGTGTTCATTGCGTGTTTTTTATAGTAGCAAAAATTTGGAAATAATGAGAGGTTAATTAATTATGTCCATAAAATGGAATGCTTTGCAGCCGTTAATAATCAAACCTCAAAGGAACTGTTAAAGCCACGAGGAAGCGCTCGCCTTGTAGTAAGTGAATAGATTGTTTTCCAAAATGCGTAGAATATAACCCCAAGTTTTGGTTTTGCTTTAGAAAAGGATGTCTGTGTGGTTATGTATATAGAAAAAACACCAGAAGAAAATGCATCAAAATGTTAAGGGTAGTTATCTCTAGGTGGTGGAATTACAGGTGTATTTTTTCCTTTAATACTTCTGTGCATTTTAAGTTTTTCTGCAGTGAGTGTGTATTAGAAATATTAAGGACATTTGTATCTGAAGAGCGAGTATGGAAGCTTGGAAGGGGGTTGGTTATGTAACGTGATGTCGTACTAAACATTTTATTCAATTCGTTTTTTCACTTAAAAATGTGTCCTAAGGAGGGTTCCACACTGCACTCTTAGATAGTCCTCATTTTCTCTGCCCGTCACATAGTATTTATTCCATAAATATCATCATTTATTTACCCATTCTGTTCATGGACCTCTGGGTTGTTTACAGTTTTTGTCTATTATGGACAATGCTGCAGTGAACTTTTAATGTGTGTCTTAGTGCCCTGCACACTGCATACGTTGTCTCATGCTAGATAGAGGAGGGCATTTGTATTTTTCTTACACAAAGCAGGTCGAGCTGAAGTTGCATTTCCTCACGAGGCTCTGCTTTTGGAAGGCTTTACCTCTTGCCCTCCAATGGCTGTGGGAGTTCTCGGGCATGGTGACCACCCCCAGGAGATGTACGTGGTCCTCGTCGACACGTGGGAACCTGGGACGAGGCAGTGCTTGGGCAGTTTCTGAGACTGATGTCGTCTTAACACAGTATCAGTGGGGGCTTTTTTTTCCCCTTAAGCATTTGTTTTCATAATCAGTCCAAGTTTCACAAGAATGCAGACGTTAAAGATTTGTCCCAGAAAAAGAGGCAGGTTTTGTTTTAGGAATAGCTGTTGCTGACTCGTCCCTGACTTCGTGTGATCACACACATGCTGTCTCCCAGACAGCTAGCAGCTCTCCCTGCTTTTCAGGTTACTCAGGTGGCCCCAGTAGGTCCCGGGTCAGTGATGTGTAATCAAAGCAGAAGTTGTAAACGTATGGACACCAAGGGGGGAAAACCGTGGTGGGGCGGGGATGGTGGTGTGCTGAACTGGGTGATTGGGATTGACATGTATACACTGAAGTGTATAAAATTGATGACTAATAAGAACCTGCAGTATAAAAAAACAAACAAACAAACAAAAAACAACTAATACTAAACTCTCTTTGGGTTATTTGTATGGAAATATGTTAATATAAATGTTTCAGACATTACATGAAATTTCTAAAAAAAAAAAAAACAAAGCAGGAGTTGTTCACTTCGGTTAGGGCCAAACAACAGGCAGCATTAAGGCAGAAGCACACACAGACCACCGGGCGGGGGGACTCGTGTTGCCTTCTCCACTTCAGATCCTGTGGTCGCCTCGCTGGCTCAGGACATCTTCAAGGAGCTGTCCCAGATTGAAGCCTGCCAGGGCCCCATGCAGATGAGGCTGATTCCCACCCTGGTCAGCATCATGCAGGCACCAGCAGACAAGATCCCTGCGGGGCTCTGTGCGGTATGGCAGTCGTTACGGGGCCAGGGTGGGGATGAGAGAGCGCGAGCGAGCCCCGCACGAGCCCCCCGAGATCCCACCCCGCTGACGCCGACCAGCAGCGTGATATGTTCACGGGGTGATGTTCCTGGGCTACTTCACCCACAAGGACAGTGGGTGGTTCTCGAGGCTTTCAGAAGGGAGCTCTTGTTCCCAAGGTGCCCTCGGTGATTGGACAGTCCCGTGATGACACTGTCCCTGGCTGTCCAGTCAGCCTCCGCCCCCGCCCACCCCTGTGGCTTCTCAAGTGGTGAGCTGCCGCCAGGAGACTGAGAGTACCCTCTGCTGTCTTCTTCCAGCAACGTGCCTTTCACGATGAGTGTCTCTGGGTTGGTGGGTGGGCTCCTCACGGTGAGGATCTTGTTGGTGGGCCCCTCGGCCCTCCCCGGAGGCAAGCCCGACCTCTCTCCTGCAGACGGCCATTGACATCCTGACCACCGTCGTGCGGAACACGAAGCCTCCCCTCTCCCAGCTGCTCATCTGCCAGGCTTTCCCTGCTGTGGCCCAGTGCACCCTCCACACGGACGACAACGCCACCATGCAGGTATCTCCGTGCAGGTATCACCACGCAGGTGTCTGAGCCGCGGGGCACGTGCAGCGGGCCGAGAAGTCGGACACCATTTCCTGCCTTTGAGATAGAAACCCCTCAAATCCGCATTTACCCAGAGGACCCAGGAAGGGTTCCGACTGCTAAAACCAAGACGTTCTGTGCGTCTCAAAGGTGTGAGTGCCAGCCATCCTACTGTCTGTGTCTGGGTGTTGCTGCGGCGGAAGAGATCATAGACGTGCAGACTAATGAAGTCAGCAAAGGGATCAGCCTTTGGAAATCTGTAGGCAGCGTGGTTGGTGTGAGGTCTGCTTTATTCTCACAAAGACCTGCAGTCCCCCCAGTTACTGCTGTGTCTTAGCTCTGTTTGCTCAGTACCAGAGGTAGAGCTTTACGGTTGGAACTCCGTTTGCGTGTCCATTCTCCCTTTGATGAGAAGCGCGCGTTTCTGAGCCGGCCACTGTGGCATGGCAGAGACAGGGTGGTGCGCGCCTGTGTCTGCAATGGCGTGGCTCCAACTCCAGCGGGATGAGCCCCCCAGACCCTGCAGACGGAGGGCTCGTGTGCCCGCGGCTGACCTAGTCCCCTCCGTTGTCTCCCAGAATGGCGGTGAGTGCCTGCGGGCCTACGTGTCGGTGACGCTGGAGCAGGTGGCCCGGTGGCGCGACGAGCAGGGCCACAACGGGCTGTGGTACGTGATGCAGGTGGTGAGCCAGCTTCTGGACCCCCGCACCTCCGAGTTCACCGCCGCCTTCGTGGGCCGCCTCGTGTCCACCCTTATCTCCAAGGCAGGGCGGGAGCTGGGGGAGAGCCTGGACCAGATTCTCCGTGCCATCCTCAGCAAGATGCAGCAGGCGGAGACGCTCAGCGTCATGCAGGTAGGACGGCCCCAGCCCCAGAGACGCTGGCGAGGGAGCGGCCACGCCGCCCTCTGTTTCCTGCCTGGCTGCCTGAGTCCCTGAAGCAGGTGTCCTCCTGTCCCCCCAGTCCCTGATCATGGTGTTCGCCCACCTGGTGCACACCCAGCTGGAGCCCCTCCTGGAGTTCCTGTGCAGCCTCCCGGGGCCCACCGGCAAGCCTGCCCTGGAGTTCGTGATGGCCGAGTGGACCAGCCGGCAGCACCTCTTCTACGGGCAGTACGAGGGCAAAGTCAGGTGGGGCCTCCTCCTCCTCCTCCTCTGGGCGTTCTGCCTCTTTCCCTGACTTGACCTACCCAGCTGCCCGTTGCATTCCTTTTCCCTCTGTTTCTTTCTGGCTAAACTGTATATTCAAGTAGCTGCCATCTTGAAATTCCCAAAAGATCGTCGTTGCAGGTAGAGTGTGTGTTTTTGATCTCTGCTGGCTAGAGACCCTCCCCTGCCCGCACCTTCACCCAGCCAAGTGCTGCTGGCGGCTTCCTCTTCTCCATAAACCCAGCTTTCTGACTTTTTATCCTGGACTTGACCCGCGGCGTCTCATCGCCCCACACTCCTTCTGGTGCGGACACCGCTGTGCTGCTCACCCACTCTGGCTGTGTTCAGGGACAGCTCTCACCCGACCGTCCTTAAGAACACGAGATCCCCTTTTCAGCCGGACTCTCTTCTGTCCCCTAATTAGTTGTGAAAGCACCCTCACCCTCCACGTGTCGGGACATAACTGCTGGTCTCCTTGGAGTGAACTCCAAGGGGGCAGCTGATCGGCCCTTTCTGTCTCTTCCTCGCCAGCTCTGTGGCGCTGTGTAAGCTGCTCCAGCACGGCATCAACGCGGATGACAAGCGGCTGCAGGACATCCGCGTGAAGGGGGAGGAGATCTACGGCCTGGACGAGGGCACCCGCACCCGCTCCAAGGCGGCCAAGAGTGGGTGACGCTGCTCCCCTTACACACACACCGCCCCCACCCCCGCCCCCGCCCCCGCCCCCGCCCCCGCCCCCGGGCCTCAGGACACCTGGGCTGGGAGGCGGTTCAGACATGATTGTTAGTGGTGGGTTTGATAAGAAGCGGCAGAAAACCCCAGGTGAACAGTGGAGCGGAGCGTGTGGGTCCTGCTGCTGCTGAAAGTGGACAGGAGTCCCAGGTACAGGATCCCCAGCGTCCAGCTTCATTCTGGGCCTCGGATACCCACTTCTAGTGCCTTTGTGTCTGATTGCCTTTGGCCCATGACTCCGGTGATGTGTGGGCAGAGCATAGAGCTGCCTTCTTTTTTTTTTTTTTTTTTTTTTTTTTTTTTAATAATTAATTTATTTTTTGGCTGTGTTGGGTCCTCGTTTCTGTGCGAGGGCTTTCTCTAGTTGCGGCGAGCAGGGGCCACTCTTCATCGCGGTGCGCGGGCCTCTCACTATTGCGGCCTCTGTTGTTGCGGAGCACAGGCTCCAGACGCGCAGGCTCAGTAGTTGTGGCTCACGGGCCCAGTTGCTCCGTGGCATGTGGGATCTTCCCAGACCAGGGCTCGAACCCGTGTCCCCTGCATTGGCAGGCAGATTCTCAACCACTGCACCACCAGGGAAGCCCCTTCTTTTTTTTTTTAATTTACCATCTTAACCTTTTTTTTTTTTTAATTTATTTTTTCTGCATTGGGTCTTCGTTGCTGCACACAGGCTTTCTCTGGTTGCGGAGTGCACAGGCTTCTCACTGCGGTGGTTTCTCTTGTTGCAGAGTGCAGGCTCAGTAGTTGTGGCTCACAGGCTCTAGAGCGCAGGCTCAGCAGTTGTGGCGCACAGGCTTAGTTGCTCCGCGGCATGTGGGATCTTCCCGGACCAGGGCTCGAACCCGTGTCCCCTGCGTTGGCAGGCGGATTCTTAACCACTGCGCCACCAGGGAAGCCCTAGAGCTGCCTTCTTTAACTGCAGGTTTACACTCACCTGTGCTGTTTCTCTAACTGCAATTCCCAGGGCCTGGAGTGCTCCACCCTATGCAGGTCCGTGGTTTCCAGGCTTTTTAACCAGCAAAACCTGTCTCCTCTAGTCCCTGAAATCTCTCATCTTTCCTGACTTCTAAACTCCTGTAACGTGGCACAGAATGAAGTTATTTAATTTTCCGTTGTGCCTCAGGGCTGGGTGTGGTCTGGGCAGTGGAGAGCCAGGGGGCGGTGCACTGTGTCTGGTGAGCAGCCTTGCTGTGTGGGGGGCAGGGAGCGGCCCAGGGACAGTGGGACATGGAGCCTCCTCTCTCCTTCGCAGACCCTGAGCGCTGGACAAACATTCCTCTGCTGGTCAAGATCCTGAAGCTGATCATCAACGAGCTGTCCAGCGTCATGGAGGCCAACGCCGCCCGCCAGGCCGCCCCTGCAGAGTGGAGCCAAGGTGCCTGCCCTCCCTGGAGACTGAGCTAGCAGCCGGGCCCCGGGCTTGCAGGTTGCTGACTGGGTGTGCTGATCTCCAGGGTCTGCCTGCAGCACCTCGGGGGTGGCCGAGAGGCCAGCCCTTCCGGCTCTGATTGTTCTGAAGAGCCTCTCGGCCTGTTCTCTCCCCACCAGCACGCTCAGTTTTTCCAGTCGGACTTGGTGGGGGGATCTGGCCTGGTCCTCCACCACTGGGGCCTACGGGGCTTTCGTGTCCTGGCCGGTCCGGGTGTGGGAGTGCGTGTGCTACAGCTGCTTCTCGGCCCCGTGCAGATGACTCCAGCGACATGTGGGAGGACCAGGAGGAGGACGACGACGAGGAGGAGGACGGCCTGGCGGGCCAGCTCTTGTCCGATATTCTTGCCACGAGTAAATACGGTGAGCGTCGAGGCCAGCCCTGCGCACGCCAGCACCGAGAACGGGGCGCCCAGGGAAGGGCGAGCGGTGGGCCCGCGAGGGACGTCCCTTGGGCTTGTGTACCCCTTGACCTCAGCCATGTGGGTGCTGCCTGCCCCCGTGCCTGTGCCCTGACCCTCCCTGGCTTGGTGTCTCTCCAGAGGAGGATTACTACGAAGATGACGAGGAAGACGACCCTGATGCCCTGAAGGACCCTCTCTATCAGATCGATCTGCAGGTGAGGGTGTCCAGAGACACATCAGCCCTGAGCAGCAGGGCTCGGCACCATTCCGGGTGGACCTCGTCTTGCCCGGTGCGCAGGGCTGGGGGAGGGCAGGCTCTCTGCTCCCAGGGGCTTCCCGCCTCTGCCCCGTGCTGGAATCCAGCTTCCTGGGGCTGTGTAGTCAAAGTCCTAGGGGTGGATTGCAAGGTGTGGTCTTGGGAAATCCCTGTGGAATTCAGTCTCTGGGTTGAACCTTCCCTAGAGCCAAGGACAGGACGGGCAAGCATCCCTCGGGGCGCCGGCACTAGTGTGAAGGCCAGTGGTTCCCGCCCTCAGGGACGCCTCCCTCCTCGTTCCCTCTAGGCGTACCTCACGGACTTCCTCTGCCAGTTTGCTCAGCAGCCCTGCTACGTGGTGTTCTCAGGCCACCTCAACGACCACGAGAGGCGGGTTCTGCAGACCATTGGCATCTGAACCGGTCCTCCTCCCGCCCCGACGCACACCGTTTTGCGGCCCTCACTGGCCTTGAGATGCACTTTCTTCTCAGCCGAGAGCGGCCTCTGCAGAGTGACACTGACAGTACAGACCAGGCTCACCAGTGCCATCACCTAGGAATGCTGGAACACAGGACATTTCCCAAAGTACACTGAAGAAGCCCGTCTCTGGAACCTTTTTGTCCCCAGCTGTGCCCGCCTCTGCTCCTAGAGTCCTCTGCTGGCCGGGCCAGAAACATAGTGCCCAGAAGGGTTATGTGTACATGGATTATTTGGCCTCACCTGAGGAGCACCGGAAGTCACGACCGTTATATTCTAAAGTGGACCTGTTTCCTTTCGCAGGACATCTGACGTGTTCAGATAGGAACACCCTCGGGAGAGAACGGTGTTTTCTGCCCCCCACCGCAGACGCGCTGGGCCTCGTAGGACCGAGGGGAAGCCGCGCCAGGGACCCCGTTCCTCCTGCGACACTGAGGCTCCCCGTCGAAGGAGGTCATCTTGGTTTTGCCTCGTTGCATGACACAGCCCCTCCCCGACGCTGTTCCTCTGTATACGTGCACGCACACGGGATAAGCCAGTCAGATGGCAATTTGTTTTTCCTTTTTTAGAAAAAAAAAAAAAATGGGGGAAAAACAGATTTTTTAAAGACGTCCACCTGACCCAACCGTATTTAACATGCCTCTCACACGCATCCCCACACAGTCTGGTATCCAGAGGCTCCCCGTCTCCCTCAGGAATTCTCTAAGGTGGGTAAGTTGTAGCCCTCAAATTTGCAATGTGTATTTTTCTAGGAGAGTAAAGTAATCTTTACAAATGAATTTAGTCTGCATGGTATAAGGTGTCTCAGCACCTCTGCCTTCTATTCCTTTTAGAAGGAAAATTAAAATGAGGGGAAAGGCTTAGGTAGAGCCGTGTAGTAGACACCCTTGTGTGTTTTAGCTGACCTAGAGGAAATGATCGATTCTCCTAGTTGGGAATTGTCTGTGGTGGGTTCCAAAGTGAATGAGGAGAAGAAATCGGGGAGGAAGGTGAATTAGCCCGGCAGCCCCTTTTTTGGTACTGCCCACACCCAGCGCCCCATCTTTAATAGCTGCAGAGTATTCCTTTAGGGTGGTGGTCTCAGCGGGAAATAGAATATAAACGGAATCTAACTCTCTCAAGGAAAGACCACCCCCCACGGGCACTGATTCTGTGGGGCTGCCTTGGGAGCCTTGGGACTCGTTGCCACTAGGTGCCCCTGCTGGTCACTGCCCCCTACCTGCAGTGGAAGGCCTGGGAGGGGGGTAGTGTTTGTGTGCCCGGGGCTGCCAGCCAGGCCCTGAGCTCATGCCGCCTGTGACCACTGCTCATCCCCCCGTGGTTCTGGTGAGAGGACGGCAGGTCTGGCCACTGGTGCTCGGAGACTCGCCCACGGCTGTAGGTCTGAGGCAGGGCTTGGTGCTGATGGTCCACCAGGCCAGGATGTCCCGGCTAGGCACAAAGGAGTGGTCTCGTGCCCGCAGCGTGGGAGGCGTGGGGCTCTCTCACCCCGGCCGGGCCTGCTCTAGGAAGATCGCCTGCACCCAGTGCCGCAGCAACCCTCCAGCGAGGTCCTTTCCTCCTGCTCTCCGCTCGCTGGTTCTGGGGAGGACCGGGCCTCCTGCCTCAGAACTCGAGTCCTGAAGGAAAGGGTCGCAGCAGCATTTAGGGGGCTACCCCTGCCCCGCAGACTTCACGCTGGGGGCGAGAGCAGAGGCAGCCCCCGGCGTGCAGGCCCTTCCTCGTGCTTCCAGAGCGTGTTCACACGGCATCCCGTTTACCTGACAGCTGGTTCCCCTAGACGTTGCCATTCTATCCTTGAGGAAGAGAGTTCAGAGACTGCACCCGTTGTCAGGGCAGGACGTGAAAAAGACCTGCCGGAGGCCCGGAGAACTGACAGAAAGTCACTCTCTAGCTCCTCCTTTGTGTCTGTCTTTTTGGCCAAAGAGAGCCAGCTCCAGTATGGAAAGGGTGGGGCTACCTGTCTGCAAGGAGTTGGAGTTCAAGATCAGACCGCTGGAGAATAAGAGCCCTTGGCTGTTCTGAGATCCTTCCGGCCCCCTGACCCTGAAGAACAGCGGCCAGGACACCAGGGCCTCGCCCAGGGCTTCACAGAGCTCTCGGTGGACAGAAGGGCACGGGTACGAAAGCGCACAGGCGGGAAGGGAAGCCGAGGAGCGCACGCCTGGCCTTCGAGCGCCGCTGCTTGGGGAGCACGATGAAGTGCAAAAGAACGAGTGACGCAAACTGGCCTCTGTCTAATTTTAATAACACACCACAGGACACCTGGACACGGTCAAAGCAAAAGCATTAGGAAAGCAAGAGTGGGTACCTGTCCACCAGCTCTCTGCAGGTTAACCCATCGGTTGGTTTACGGTGTGCCCCAGGGCACTGTCCTCAGCCCTCCTTTGATGTAAGTGGCTGATGAGGGTTTTTTATGCCTTACCTTCCAGAAGAGGGTTTGAGGCCATTTACAGAAGAAATAGGTACTAGACAAGGGCGGGGGAGGCACTGATCCTATTCTCAGATAGGGTCCAAACATCTCTACAAGCTGCAAAAAGTGGGCAGAATCTCTGTGTAAGGCTCTCAAAGATGCGGATTGACAAGCGCATCCATGAAAAAAGCCAAGCATTCCAAAGCACCGCTGTTGCACAATCCCGTGCCAGTACTGAGTGCGATGCCAGGAGCTGTTCACGCGTCTCTGCAAAACCCCAGTATAGACGAGGGCTGGGGTCGCAGCGCAGCGTCCCGAGCGTCACGTATGGCCACCTCGACCTTCCTGTGCCTGGCAGCGGGCCTGCAGTGCTCAGTCCCGTGTGGTGCCCAACGAGGACTCCGTGACACAGGAGGCCCATCTGCAAGGGGAAGGCCAGCTGGAGGACCTGGATCGTGTCGAGGAAAGAAGCTGGAGGGGCTGGGGGACTTGCGCAGACAGGACATCGCTCCAGAAGGTTAAAGGCCTGCCCCGTGGAAGACACTAACCCGGCGGACCCGTCGCCACTGAGGAGATGGTAACACAGCTGATTCCTGGCTCCTCTGTTTGCATTGTGTTTCAGCAAACATCAAGCCTGTCTCACATGCAAGGCCATTGCGGGGTTCGAGGGGCTTGGCCCCTTCCCCAAGGAGCCAGTCTAGTAGGGGATGAGAAACAGTGTGGTGGCTCTGGGGATGTTATGAGAGAAATTAGTTCTGGGTTGAGTGCCCACTGCCCGAAGGGAACGGCTAACGGCGATGGGGGAAGCCGCCCTTGTAGGGTAGCTGACAGCTGCCGATGTTTCCGAAGCACAAAATGCAGGGCTGCTCTACGTGTCACCTGTTGATCTCGTTTAGACCCTCTGCCGTGGATCCTTGACCGTGGCTCGGGGGGAGGGTGTTCGGGGCAGTTGGAAGCCCACTTAGGACTTAGAGGAGGCCCTCGGTTCTCCGTATTTGCGATTCAACCAACCAGGGACAGGGTGATCCTGTAGTAGTTACTGTTGGAAAAACTCAGGTCTTAGCGGACCCGCACCCCGCACGATTCAGACCCATGTTCAAGGGTCAGCTCTAACCTTACAGAGTAGGTGCTGTGTCCACCCCGTTTACAGGCGGATGAAACAGGCTGAGACAAGCGACAGCCTCCGGTCCTCGGTTTCCTTCTCTGTGAAACGGGGAACTGACCCCTGCCTCAGGGCTGTGGTTACATGTAAGGAGGACCGGCTTGAAGACCCTTGGGCTTGGGCGGGGGCGCGCCTGCTCCTTGCCTCCCCACCCTACAGTCGCAGGCGCTGGGAGCTGTGTTCGGCGGTCTCCCTGACTCACTGGGTTAGAGTGACTCAGTTTCACAGATGCTGCTGCTAAATTAGGGCCTTGGTGAGCCTTTGGGAAGACAGCTCTGTGAGGGTCCTGCCGTGGGCGCGGGGGACAGAAACGGAGGCGGCGGCGGCGGCTCCTGCCTACCACCTGCTAAGCAGAGCTTTTCCATGTTGGTCTGCGTGACATTATATCGATGTATTAATCTGCTTTCACTAGGTGTTTTTCCCTCCACTTATTCCAGGAACATAGCCGAGTTTTTGCACTTTCCTTGCCTTAGTTGCTTTGGCACGGGGAAGGCAGAACTGTTTGAGGATAAGCGGCTTCTGGATCCTTGATTGAAGGGTTGCATCAACTGAGATTAGGCCCAGGGTCTTGGAGGAAGAGAGGGGGAGGGGTCCCAGAAGACAGGAAGGGAACTTCTAGAAGTCCGCGGGTCTGTGAGTCGTGAGGACCCTGCCCTGATCCTGGCAGAGCATCTGGAGATGTGAGGGCTGGACACGGGGCGCCGGGGCTCCCAGGAAGGTCCCCGTGCCTGGGCCGTGTAAGTCGAGGCCGCTGGACATGCAGGCCCCCCGAACTCACATCTGCAGAGCCCGCCCCCGTGTTTGCACTGTGTGAGGTCCCGGGACCTTTTCACGATCCTGGCAAGGGGAGCAAACCATAGAGACAACAGACTGAACTCCCCACCAGCTGGCGGGATAGAGACTCAGTCTGATCTCATTGGACTGAAAGAAAGAAGCGTGGCCTTCTTGCACCCCTGGTTCCCAGCCTGGCTCCCTTGCCTGACGGCGCGCTCACTGGCTGCGGCAGGAGGGCCAGTTCCGCCCAGGCCCTGCCTGTGACCTGCCAGTGACCTCCAGCAAATCCTTTTTCCATTGAAGAGAGAGAGAGAGAGAAGGACCGGAGTGCCTCTGCCGGCTGACCTGCGGTTCTGGTGGGTCTGACTGAACCCTAGTCCGTTTACAGCGTGGAAGCCGAGGCCAGAGGGGCTGGGCAGTTTCTCCAGTTCGCAGGGCCAGGAAGTGGCAGAGCAGGGCACCCGCCCTGGCCGGTGGTTCGGAGCGGGGACCCTGCATCCGGCATCCCAGCTCCACCGTTCATCCCCTGGGGCCGCTTTGGACAAGCTGCTGAATCCCCAGCTGCCACCTCCCGGTCCGAGGAATGCCTCCTGCAGCGATTCTGACTGCGGGGCTGCCTCACCGCTGGTACTGTGGGGGCCGTGATTAGTCTAATCCTGAGCCCAGTGTCGTTCTCAGCACCTGGAGCCGCCCTTACACATCCGGTCTTGCCGAGGAAGACCGGCCGCTTGCATCTGTGCAGATGGTTCACACGGGGTCAGGCTGAAAACCACCTGGGGTCTGTTTTCAGGAAGGGTCAGTGAAGCCTTCCCCAGAGAGGGAGTGGGGACAGACAGGAGAGCTGTCAGCAGAGCCTTCTTCCTCTCTTACCCTCAGTCCCAAAATAGCACTTGTCTGCCCCACCCTGCCCAGCTGGCAGGGCTGCAGGCTGAGTAACGTGCCATTTAAAGACAACCTGGCTCTACCCGTCTGGCCCGCTGGCCGGACCTGGACCTCTGCTGCTCCTCCAGCCACGCAGGGCAGGCTGGCTACCCCCGCCTGCTTTCCTGAGACCCCGGCCGCCCAAGTGCTGCCTAGACTGTCCTGGGACTCTGGGAGAGGTAATCCTGCAAAGGCAGTGACAAAAGTCCCTCTAGAGAAGAGCGCTCCTTCCTACCTGGAGCTGGAGCAGCGGTGAGGCCCGTCCCCATTCCCCCTGCACACACACACATCCCTCCCCCACCGAGAGGACGAACACAGGAGACAGCATTCCGTTTACGGCAAGAAAGAGTCAAGCCTGGGTCTTCCCTGGTGGCGCAGTGGTTAAGAATCCGCCTGCCAAGGCTGGGGACACGGGTTCGAGCCCTGGTCCGGGAGGATCCCACATGCCGCGGAGCAACTGAGCCCGTGCGCCACAACTACTGAGCCTGTTCTTGAGAGCCTGCGAGCCCACACGCCACAACTACCGAAGCCTGCATGCCACAACTACTGAGCCTGCACTCTAGAGCCCGCGAGCCACAACTACTGAAGCCCGCGTGCCTAGAGCCTGTGCTCCACAACAAGAGAAGCCACCGCAGTGAGAAGCCCGTGCACTGCAATGAAGACCCAGCGCACCCAAAAATAATTAATTAATTTAAAAAATAAAGAGTCAAGCTAGACACCAGGAAAAACCTGATGAAGGAGAAATGTGTGTTTATCCTGGGGCAGGGGGAGCCAGAAGACCCTGTTCCTTCAGTGCAATGAGATTGTATCAGGCAGGGGAAAGGGTGTAATGACCTCTCTGGAGGAGCTGGGTGGACAGAGGCCCGCGGGGTGGAGGAGGGCCGAGTGCCCGCAGGGCTCTCCTGAAGGAGAGCCTGACTGCCCAGAGGCGAGGGAAGGAGGGAAGGGAGTCACTCTGGTCTCTCGATGGCTCAGCTTGGACCATGGGCCAGGCGGTCGGGAGGGGCAGGAACCTCTGGAGTGGAGGCCCCAGCGCCCCGGGGCCTGGGGAGGCAAGGGGGGGCCTCGGGGATGCCCAGGCCAGTCTGCTCTGATGTGAAGAGGAGCGTCAAGCAGCAGGGAGGAGGCCCTGGTCACTGCCCCACGGTGGGATGACTCAGCAGAGTACTGCCACAGCCCCGGGCCAAGCCCAAACTGGGTCACGGGCGTGCCCTGCCCTCCCGCCCCTGCTTCCCACACAGAGTACTGCTGGGGGTAAGGGCTGCGCACCAAGGTCTCCCCAAATACTGCTCTGGCCCGGCACGGAGCATCTTACACATGTTCAAGGAGAAGCAGGAGGTGAAATGGAAAGGCCTGGGCTCTGAAGTCACAGAAGTCAATTCTAAATCCCAGCCCCCCCCCATGAGCTGGGAAAATTAACTTCTTCCAACCCAAGTTTCCGCATCGGTACAATGGGACAAACTTGAAACAGGAGGGAAGGGGGCAGGGCACAACCTTTGAAAGTGGTTGACAGAGCCCGAGGACATGACATAAACTGATTAGAACCAAGTGGGTCCGAGATGGCGGACGAGTGGACTTCCACTAGACCTTGAGCCTCAGGATTCGCTCACTGTAACACATCAGCAAGCTGAATGACACACCCACAGGTGCCATGACAGTTCCAAGGCTGACCATAAGGATGAAAAAGTGGGCGGTGGTCCACTTCCTGGAAATCCCCACCCCTTCCCCAAATAACTGGAATACTCTTCCCACTCATTAGCCTATGAAATTACCCACCCCTATAAAAGCTGACAGCCCCATAACCTGGTGCCTTTCTCACCTTCTGATATGGCCCACTCTCTTTCTGTGGAGTGCGCTTCTCTCTAAATAAATCCACTTCTTACCTATCACTTTCTCTCTCACTGAATTCTTTCTGCAACGAGACATCAAGAACCTGAGCTTCATTAAGTTGTAAAACCAGGTGTGTGATCTCAGTTGGAAGACTGTGGGTTTTGGCCGGGTTCGAGTCCCGGCACGTGGGTTCGAGTCCCAGTCTGAGGTGCACGGTTTCAAACTCACTTGCAGAGTTAGCTGTTAGTATCGCCATTATTATCACACTCGACGCACTCTGCCTCCTCTGGTCCAGGAAAGTGTCTGTCCCGCTCACTGGGGGCCGGGAGGCCAGCTCGTTGAGGGGACCATGCTCCCGTGTGCTCTTGCCTGCAGAAGGTCTGGGGAAGCCCCTCCAGGCCTAAATATCTACCTTCCAGGGCCCCCAGCTTTCCCACCCAAGCCTCTCCCTCACTCCCTCCCAGCCCGGAGGCCTGGCTCAGCACGCAGGTCCAGGTCGGTCACGGCCACAGAGCCGGCCTTAGCTCCCTGCCTCCAGGCTCCAGCATCCCCTGCTGAGAAGCGCCAGCCCTCCCATGGCTGCCTGTTCTCGCCTGCCTCTGGCCTGCCCGCGGCCCCCTCCTCACTCTCTGCCTTTGTCCAATCACCTCCCATCACCTGCACTGAAAAGCTTTCCTAGAATTTTGCAATTAGAAAATCACTGATGTCGGACTTCCCTGGTGGCACGGTGGTTAAGAATCCGCCTGCCAATGCAGGGGACACGGGTTTGAGCCCTGGTCCGGGAAGATCCTGTGTGCCGCGGAGCAACTAAACCCGTGAGCCACAACTACTGAGCCTGCGCACCTAGAGCCCATGCACCACAACAAGAGAAGCCACTGCAGTGAGAAGCCCGCGCGCAGCAACGAAGACCCAACGCAGCTAAAAAGTAAAAATTGAAAAAAAACAAAAATCACTGATGTTGCTGAGAGCTGGGTGTCCTGATGAGCAGGAACCAGGGGTGTAAACTTTGAGGAGAACTAGTTGGAGAAAAAAGGAGAAAAGCAAGAAAATAGCTAGAAAGGGATGAGTTTCGGGAAACATGAGGTTTTGTTTTGCTTTGCTTTATTTCGTTTTAATAGGAGAGATTTAAGATTTTGTTTCCTAAGGAAGGAAGAACTAAAGACGCGGAAGAGGGGCTCCAGCAGATGCGCTCTGAGAGCACGTGGGCGCACAGCCGGGGCAGGAACGGGACAGCCCTTCATCGGAGAGTCGCTCGGCAACCACGGGGGAGCCCCCGCAGTGAGGGCTGGGGGGGGGTCTCAGGGAGCACAGGGCCCTAGGGTCCCCACACTCACAGAGCCTGTGGTCTGGGAATGGACACACCGTCAGGCGTGGGGACCTGGGAACTCTCTCCATACATCCGTCTTTGTGGCATTTTTCACGGCTTCTGCGTCAGGACAGATGTACGCTGCCCCCCACCCCGCCCCCATCAGACTACCAGCCGCTTCCTGGTCCTCACTTCCACTCTCCTGGTGGGGTGCCAGTGCCCACAGGGGCCCAGGACAGGGCAGCGCCTTCTTTGGCCGCCCTTCCCTAACCTGTTTAGATTCTGTTGGGTCTTCCACGCCTGGGACACTGGAGAGACTCGCTGTCTGCTGTTGGGCATGGGAGCCACCTGGATTGCTGGACTGATGGACCCTTGTGATGAGAACTCAGACTTTAGCCTCTCGACAACTTTCTTATATAACTTACAGCCGTGTTCGTTATATTGATCATGCTGTACATTACAGCCCTAGTGCTTATCATCTTACAGCTGGGCGTTTGTACCCTTTGACTGCCTTCATCCAACTCCCCCCTCCTCTGGTGACCACAGATCTGATCTCTTTTTTCTATGAGTTTGTTTGGTTGTCTGTAATTGACCTACAACACTCACTATGTTAGTTCCTGTTCACAACATAGTGATTCAATATTTCTTTTTTTTTAAGCATTATTTTTAAGTTAATTATTTTTGGCTGCATTGGGTCTTCGTTGCTGTGCACGGGCTTTCTCTAGTTGTGGCGAGCAGGGGCTACTCTTCGTTGCCGTGTGCGGACTTCTCATTGAGGTGGCCTCTCGTGGCAGAGCACGGGCTCTAGGCACGAGGGCTTCAGTAGTTGCAGCATGCAGGCTCAGTAGTTGTGGTGCATGGGCTTAGTTGCTCTGCGGCACGTGGGATCTTCCCGGAGCAGGGCTCGAACCCGTGTCCCCTGCATTGGCAAGTGGATTCTTAACCACTGCGCCACCAGGGAAGTCCTGATTCAGTATTTCTATACGTTCCAAAATGATCACCATGATAAGTCTAGTTACATCTGTTACCATACCAAGATATTACATAGCTATTGACTATATTTCTCACACCATATTCCTCATCCCCGTGATTCATTTATTCTGTAACTGGAAGTTTGTGCCTCCTAATCTCCCTCACCTATTTCTTTCCTCTCCCCAAGCACCCTCCCTTCTGGCAACCACCTGTTTGTTCTCTGTATCTATAACTCTGTTTTTGTTTTATGTTTGTTCATTTGTTTTGTTTTTTTAGATTCCACATATGGGATATCATACAGTATTTGTCTTTCTCTGTCTGACTTATTTAACTTAGGATAATACCCTCCAGGTCCAGCCATGTTGTTGTAAATGGCAAAATTCCATTCTTTTTTATGGCTGAGGAGTATTCCATTGTAAGAATACACCACATCTTCTTTATCCATTCATCTGTCGATGGACACTTAGGTTGCTTCCATATCTTGGCTGTTGTGAATAATGCTGCAATGAGCATGAGGATGCATAAATCTTTTCAAATTAGTGTTTTCATTTTCTTCAGGTAAATACCCAGGAATGGAATTGCTGAATCGTATGGTAGTTCTATTTTTTATTTTTTGGAATCTCCATACTGTTTTCCACAGTGGCCGCACCAATTTTCATTCCCACCAACAGTGTACAACTGTTCCCTTTTCTCCGCATCCTCACCAACAAATTTGTTATTTGTTGTATTTTTGATGACAGTCATTCTGACAGGTATGAGGTGACATCTCACTGTGGTTTTGAATTGTATTTCTCTGATGATTAATGATGTTGAGCATCTTTTCATGTGCCTGTTGGCCATCTGTATGTCTTCTTTGGAAAAATGTCTATTCAGGTCCTCTGCCCATTTTTTTTTAATCTATTTTTTTTATGTTGAGTTGTATGAGCTCTTTGTATATTTTGGATTTTGACCCTTATCGGATATATCATTTGCAAATACCTTCTCCCACTCAGTAGGCAAAGCCAGCTGGATTTAGAATGCCTCTGCCACTTACTGGCTCTATTACCTTGAACAATCCCTTTAACACCCTTGAGTCCTAGAAATCTCTGTCTGTAAAACGGACTGATACAACCAGTGAGCTTAGTTTCGCTCGTGGGATTCCGGGGAGCCCCAAATGAGGGGCCTGTCTGAGTGCCCTGAAGGATGCACACAGAGGGGCTAAGAGAAGCTTTGGATTTTCTCCACAGCTTGGTCCCCTGCATGTTCCTGGTCAGGGAGCCCCTGGAGCAGGGGCACAGCTAGCAATACTCAGTACAAATTTGCAAGGAGATTGATGACCCACTATGGGAGTGGGGGGCAGGGCCTCCCTATGCCCTCTGGCTACTGCAGTATCTCAGCGGGGCTGCTTTGTGAAGAAAGGGGTTTTCACTGTCAAGGGTGTCGGACTGGATGGTCCCCAGGTGGCCCCAGCTGCCTGCCATCCGGACTGGTGAGGCCACAGGCTGGCGCATGCCAGGGCTGTCCACTCGGAGGGGGAAGGGGCCACTCAGGGAGCCAGCGCAGCTGGCAGGGTCCAGGCCTGTGGGCCCGGCGGGGACAAAGCTGCTCTGAGCTGCCTCTCAATGGGCGCCTGTGTTCTGAGGTGGGGGCGGAGTGACCCCCGCCTCCTCGGTCTCCTCCCGCCGCCGCAGGATGTCCCGGGCTGGACACTGGGGCAGAGGAGGTCCCGCACAGGGAAGGTCAGAGTTGGCCGCTGCGCCTGAGCACTCGGAGGTGGCACCAGGATCCGGGCTTCTGGGGGCCGGGACGCCGATTGGACCGAGGCAGGGGGCGGGCCCGGCCGGCCGCAGCACCCAGCAGCCACTGGTCCCGGGGGGACTTGGAAGGAGGAGCCCGCTCGGGGCGTGCCCGGGGCGTGTCCTGGGCGGAGCCCGGACGGGCGGGGCGCGGGGGCAGGGTCAGCGCCGACCGGCCGAGCCCCGCCCAGAGTAGGCGGAGAGGAGCCGGCGGGCGCGCTGGCCCCGCGGAGCTGGGCGGCCGGCGTCGTCCTGCGCGCCCCGCGCCGCTCCCCGCGCCCCGCCATGCCGCCCGCCGGGCTCCGCGGGGCCGCGCCGCTCGCCGCGCTCGCGCTCCTGGTGCTGGGGGCGCCCCTGGGTAAGGGCCGGGGGCCGGGGGCGCGGGGGAGGTCTCTGCGCGCGGTCCCGGAGACCCTGGGGGAGCCCGCGCCCCGGCGTTGCGGGGTCCGCGGGAGGGGAGGGCGGCGGGTGCCGGGCGTGGGGCCGACCCCAGGGGCCGCTCCGGGCAGAGGCCTCTGGGCGCAGGGACCAGGGTGGAGCTCCGGGGAGTGGGAGTGGGGCTGGGCGGCCACTGGGTACCCCCGTCCGTGCCCGCAGCGCTGGCCGGCGAGGACTGCCTGTGGTACCTGGACCGGAATGGCTCCTGGCATCCGGGCTTCAACTGCGAGTTCTTCACCTTCTGCTGCGGGACCTGCTACCAGCGGTACTGCTGCCGGGACCTGACCTTGCTCATCACCGAGAGGCAGCAGAAACACTGCCTGGCCTTCAGGTGGGCTCCGGCCCCTCCCCTCCTTGTCCGCCTCCACATTCTTAGCCCATACCCAGGGCTCCGGCTTGGGCACGAAGCGGGGCTGTAGCGCCGGGGCTGGGGAGTTCCAGGAGCGGCCGGCTAGTTACCGTCATGTGGTCACCGCTGGCTGGGCTGAGCCCTCCCCTCGCTCCGGGCCTGCGCACCCGGGCGCAGTGGAGCTCTGGGCGCAGTGGAGCTCTGGCCGGAAGGTGGGAGACGGGGGTCTGATTCCCAGGTCTTCTGCTCACCAGCTGCATGATCTTGGGGAGGACATGTCCCGGGTGGGTCACTGTTTCCTCTCCATGAAAAAGGGGGGACACAATGAGTGGTTTTCAAACTTCTTATTGGAGGGGACGCTGACATATAGAACAGGTATAGGGAGGCTGTGATTAAAGTGGGATCTGAGAAAACAGCTCTGGATCATTTCCCAGGGGGCTTTCAGGGCTCCCGTGCTGGAGTCTAACCAGTTAAGTCATGGACGGGGGCACACACTCCACATTCCCGCCGGCCGCTCTCTGACCAGCAGGCCGCCTGGCCTTCCGGGAAGAGTGGCCCCCTAAGATCTACCCACACCGGTCGGGCACAGCCCCACCAGGAGACCCACATCTCGGTTTGTGGTGGCCCCCTGCTGGCCAGGGGTCCGAGCCCAGTGTTACTGTCGGCGTGGTGAGGTTGGAAGGTGAGGGGACCTGTTCTTTGTCTAAGTCCCAAGACCATAGCGGGCATCGCCTCCGCCGTGATTCTCTTCGTGGCCGTGGTCGCCACCACCATCTGCTGCTTCCTCTGTTCCTGCTGCTACCTGTACCGCCGGCGCCAGCAGCTGCAGAGCCCGTTTGAAGGTGCGTCCGTGTGGGACGGGCCAGGGGAGCCTGAGCCGGGCCAGGCTGAGACCCACGGTGGGTACCAGAGGTCAAGGGGGTGGGGTTCTGCAGCAGCGTGGGCTTCCAGACACACACCTGCCAGCGTGTAACCCCAGAAGCAGGAGCGTGCAGGGGCATATGTGAATGCTGGACTGGTATACACGAATGCGCCTGCGCCGTTTGCCGGCATCAGTGTGTATGCCCTGGGTTTGTGCATGCTCTTGGCTTTTAGGAAGCTCTTGGGGTGGGGCCTGGAGTGTGAGCATCATCGGTGCGCTCCGTGCTCGAAGGACGTGTGCCTGACTTGGCGTGTAACTGCACATAAGCCCAGACTGGTGGGCGTGGGAACGGTGACTCCCGGGCAGGGGATCAGTGTGGGGGGACCCCCGTTGGGGGCAGCTCTGCTAGGCTGCAAGATTCCAGCCCCACAGCGGCCATCTCCTTGCCCAGGTAAGACGTTCCCCAGGCTGCGCTCTCTGGCCCAGGAGGTCTCTGAAACCCCCTGAGGGAGCAAACTGCTGAACCCAGACTGACCAGCCAGGGCCACCCGCAGGCTTTCTGCTGGACTCGGCCGAGCAGGGTCTGGGAGCAGAGGCAGCAGGGCCTCCCGGGCCGGAGGAGGTGGCTTCCCATGGAGGCAGGGCCCTGAATGCTGGTCCTTGTCCCCCAACTAGGCCAGGAGATCCCAATGACAGGCATCCCAGTGCAGCCGGTGTACCCGTACCCCCAGGACCCCAAAGCAGGCCCTGCAGCCCCACAGCCTGGCTTCATGTACCCACCTAGTGGTCCTGCACCCCAGTATCCACTCTACCCGGCGGGGCCCCCTGTCTACAACCCTGCAGGTAAGTGAGCCCTTTGCTCCCACCTGCCCACCCCCGCCCCCTCACAACCGGAGTCCTTCTCCCAGACCTCCAGGCTGCCTTGGCCCCGTGGGTCCTGCGTGGCCCTGCGGTCAGGGGTTCCTTTGCGCCCTCCCGTGCCGCCGTGACCCTCATCCTGTCTCCTTGGCTTGCAGCTCCTCCCCCATATATGCCACCCCAGCCCTCCTACCCGGGAGCCTGAGCAGCCAGCTGCGTCTCTGCCTCTGCCGTCCCTCAGGGATGCCCCCTCCTGAACCTCCATCCGGCCCGGGTGGGGGCAGGGTCCTCTTCTCGCCAGGCCCAGACCAAGCCACGCCCTGAGACCTTCTGGGAGCAGCGCCCCAGGGAGAGCAACAGGAGCTGAGCTGGAACTTGGCCGTGAATGAGGGGTGGGTGGGGAGGGCCTGGGACGCGTGGACTATTTTTATCCGGGGCGGGGGAAGGACAGGAAAGCCTGGGTCACAGCCCCTGCTTTCTTTTAGTCCTTCTCCCAGGACCCCAGCCGGGAAGGCTGGGCCGCTCCTGTTTGCCCACCGTGGGCTGAGGGGGCTCCACCGGCCGTGGGCCGAAGCCCTCCTCCTGGCGCCCCCACGGGCCGTGCCCCGGCTGCTGGATTAAAGCTGTAATGACATGTCATGTGGGTTGTGTCATTGGGCCACGCACAACTTCCTGGCTCTGCCGGCAGCCCCACAGCCCTGAAGCAGGGGGGGCGGGTGCCAGGGCTGGAGCGCAGGCAGAAGCCCCCAGGCTGAGGGCTCCTCGGGCTGGTTCCCAGAGCCGGGGAGGCGGATCTTGCCACTGCAGGGAAGAGGGGGCTCGTTGGTTACACATTCCCCGTGAGCCGCCCAGGGGCCCCTGCCCCCATTCGGTCGGGCCCCTCCCCCGTCGGACCTGGGTGTGTCCATGTCTCCCAAGGTTGCCAGGTCTCAGCTTCCTCATCTGTAGAATGCAGATGTTGCCTCAGGACTGTCCTGAGGGTGAACCGTGTACAGGAAGCTTGGTCAGGTCTGCCCTTCCCCATCAGAGGAGCCAGCCTGGGCAGGTGCTGTCAGCTGCCTTGGAGCACAGGGGAGCCCAAGGCACGAGGCCCCCAGGCCCAATTCTGTGTCTCTACTGGGCCAGGCAGGTCCCCTCCCCCGCCCCCCTGACCTCGCCTGCCGAGGACGTGGGCCAGTTTTTAATACAAGTGGGAAAAGTGCCAACTCAGCTTGGAAAGCCACCTAATCCGCCATCTCCCCCTTACCAAGCCCCTCAGCTCAGCCCCCTCCCCTCCATCCGCGGTCCTCCAGCCCCACTGCAACCTGCTTGCCCTTCGGTTTCCTCAGGCCTCTGGGCCCTGGCAGCCTCGTCTGGATGGCCATTGTGCTAACCGTGCCCGGGGCCCACTGGAGGCTCTCATCACACAGTCCAGGCGGGGAGCTCCTGGGCCAGCTGCCTTGGGGCCAGGGTCAGACCTCTGTCCCTGGACCTGACCCAGATGGAGGGGAAGCTAGGGCTGCTGGGGCCAGAGCTGGGACTACAGCTGCAAGTCCACCTTTTCCTTGAGGATGGGGCCGAGAGGCGCCAGGGGCCGCGAGTGTCCTGGCTTCCGGCCGCAGACGCTGGGAGAGGAACTCACCAGGTCACTCCAGGGTTCGGGCTGTCCCCATCTCTCTCTCTCCTGAAGCTGGGAGGTGGAGGAGGTTTGCAAGATAAAATTTCTGAGTTTCCCTAAGAAATGACGTGTAAATGAACGCAAGGCTGTGCCGGTCAGAACTAATTATACTTATGTCAACAGCCTGGGGCCAATTAAAAATTGCTCTGTAGTCTGGGAGGGGAGTCAAGTTTATCCCAATCAGAGCTGCCTCCCGCGACACTGCCCCCAACACTTCCAGTCAATTAACTCTGCAGAGCTCTGAAAATAAGAGAATTCTCAGAAAAGGGGAGACGGTGACAGAGGGCAGCTTCCACACGTCTGGGAGGGACCGGCGGGGACCCTGAGGGGAGGTCTGGGAAGCCGAGATGGGGAAGGGTGGCGTCTTACACGAAGCCCGCCGGGCCTGCACTGTGGGCGCAGCCGGGGATGCTGTGGTGTTGACATGCTGAGCCCAGCGCAGGCAGACAGGGAGAACTTGGAATACACTCAGGCCAGGAGCCAGAGGTCATCAGGAAAGGGGAGTGCTGGTGGGTCAAGGGGAAAGCTGGAGGGCGGGTGGGATAAAGGAGGGGGTGAGGCCTGCAGAAGGGGGCCGAGGGGTGGGGGGAAGGTGCGCGGCCAGGTAGGGCAGGTAGAGCACGGGCAAGGCGGCTGAGGGGGACCCCCCCAGGCCAGCAGCCTGTCCCCCTCCCCAGCAGGCAGCTGGCACATGCCTATCCAGGCTGGGTGATCTTGGTGGGTGACCCGCGTTCGGATCTTACACTTCTTACAGAAGCCACCCGAGTGGCCTTGGTCCCGACGCCCGGCCTGGGCCTCCTACGACAGGAAGTGGGCCCAATAGCCCGGCAGGCCCGGTGCCTCCAGGGCCTGGGCCCCAGCTTGTACACACAACCCCCAGGCCCGGCGAGGGGACGGGGAGGGGATGGGGGAGGGGGGGCACTTTTCCTGCGGGCGGGGCCTGGGGCCAGAGTCTCAGATGGACCCCTGGACGGGGTCGGGGAGAGAGTGCGGCGGCCGGAGGGCCCTGGGGGAGCCTCCTGGCCCAAGTCGGCAGGAAGCCTGGGTTTGAATCCGGATCCATCAGCTGTCAGGTCGTTTGCCCCGCCTGGCAACCCCTCCCCTCAATTCAGCTGATCCCAGAGCGCCCGCGCCCCGAGGACGCTCCCGATCGCCCCCGCCCCGCCCCCAGGCCTCCCCGCAGTTGGGCCGCGCCAGGTCCAGCTGCCCACCCTCCGGGCTCGGAATGCTGAGCGGCAGAAGGCCCGGGGCCGAGGTGTCCGCCAGGTGGCGCTGCGCCCCCACCCCAGGCTCGGAGGGGATGACGTCATCGGCCTGCGGAGGCCACAGCGGAGCGGAGAGGGGGGAGGGGGAGGGGGAGGGCGGTGCCCCTGGTGGCCCAGGAACAGCAGAAGGTGGTTTTCTGTCGGCTCATCTTGAGTTAAGTGTGTCACGTCCTAAAGCGACAGGTCCAGCTGGAGCTCTAGGATCTGGACCCCGGCGGGCGGGGTCGCTCAGGCCACCTGAGCCCCTTCACCTGCCCTTGTCGGTGCCGGAGGGGGCGTCACCAGGAGCAGCTCGGGGGCGGAGCTCGGGCTCCTGATGAGTTGAGTGGTGGCGGCCCGTGTCACACTCTGGGCCAGGCTTTGTCTGCGACGCGGAGGTGACGTCGGTCCGGCTCACAGAGCTGCAGCCTCGGCCCGCAGACTTGCTGCGCTTAGCTTGGGGGCGGCAGTATGTCCCCCTCCGGCCCGGCCTTGGTTGGGTTTCTGGGGGACAGGCGCGTGGGTGGGGGGAGGGGCAGGGTGCGCCCTGGGATCTGAGCTCTCTGCTTCCGGGACCAGGCTGCGCTCTGTTTCTGGCCAGACCTAGCTCAGGGGTCCCGCTTCGGCGCAGGGACGCCCCACCTCCGCCCTGAAGACGGGAAGCTGAACCCACACCCAGGTGGCAGTTCCACAGCGACAGGGGTGCAGCTCCTTTAGCGGATCAAACCAGAGAGATGCTTTTGCTATATCGGGGATGGAGGGCGTGGGGCAGAGGGGGCACAGCGGTGCGGGCACTGCTCCCCAGTGGCCTGGGGCTGCTGGGAGGAGATGCTGGAGCGTGCGGTTAGGAGGCGTCGCGGAGGAGCATCCAGGACACGCCTAATATAGTCATCCCAGCGCCCTGCGCTGCGCTCTGCCTGCCACCCCGACGCGGCTCTGCCCAACGACCCCAGGGCCTGGGCAGCCGGGCCAGCGGGAGCCCTCCCCTCTGTCTGAGTCTTTCCCCCACACTCTGCTTTCTGCGGATGGGAGCTTGTGTGTGGCAACCTGGGGGGGGGGGGGCATGGCAGGGAACCTGAGCTCCTGGAGCCCTCCCGGGAGCCCAGGTGAGCATCGGGACCCTCGGGACAGCACAGAGGTGAGCACAGCCAGGCACAGCTAAAGGCTCGTATATATTATCAAAATCTTATGGAAAAACAGATACACAGCTATTTATACAGCAGCAGGTGGGTGTGAGGAAATGTCTGCTTTGGCATCAAACCTTCAGGTCCAGCTGCTGTGTGTCCTCTCCTCCTGTCTGGAGCCCACTCCCCCCCCAGGCTCGCTGCCCCTGCCATGTGCTCTGATTAGCTGGGAGGGGCTTGGGGGTGTCCTCAGCCCCTCCTCCCTCTTCCCTGGGCCCTTGGCCCTCCAGTGTTCCAGGCTTGCCCCACACAGAGAGCCAGCAGCCCAGCGGCCTTGCCCCAAGGGCTCCTCAGAGGCCTGAATCCTGGCCCTAGCGGGGCAGTGGGGCCCGGGCGGGTCACGTGGTCCCTGGGGGACAGCGTTCCTGGATCCTAGGACTTTGGCAGCTTGCCAGCCGCATGGGCCCCAGGCGTGCCGTCTTCTCCGTCACGTGCCGAAAGGACTCTTCTTGTCCAGAAACCTCAACTCCAGGTGTGAGACATTTGTGGAGAGCCTCAGAGACAAGAAAAGGAAAGCAAGGAGAGAAGGCATCCTTCCCGGAGCTGGCCCAGGCCTCCAGCTCTCCCACGGCAGGGCAGGGACGTCCAGAGCAGGTCAGCCGGCGTGGCGGGCGGGGTCTGTGCGGCCCTGGGAAGCGGGGCCTGGGCAGGCGTGGCGTCGCGGATGGCGCCTGCAGCCCGGTCCTACTGCAGCAGCTTGGGCACCTCCACCTGTCCGGGCAGAGCAGAGCCGGTTTAGAGGAGGGAACCCAGCGGGGGCCTCTGGAATCCCTCTCCTTTCCTGCTGGGCTCAGGAAGAGCTGACGTGTGGACAGAGGGGGCCCTTCCCCTTTTCTGTGAAAACCCGAGGCCGTCGAATGGCCCTGGAATTACAGTCGAGGCTGTGCGGTGTCTCAGGAGTGACCGTGTAGGGCTGGGGTCAGCCGGGCAGAGGACCGAGACTCCACCGCCCAGGGAGGCCGAGCCTTGAGAAGCAAGGTCTCCAGGGACGGAGTGCTTCCCAAAGACCTTTGGAATAAACTGACCTGTAGGACTTGGCTGGTCCTGAGAGGGAATTAGGAAAACAAAGACCATTTGGGTTTGGGGAATGGGCGGAGGGAGGAAGGGTCTGAAGCTGCTTCTCCATTTCTGGGAGAAACGGGTTTCACTGCAGGGTGAGGGGCCAAAGGGAGCCCCCAGGGGAAGGCCAGGCTCCCTCGTGGGCGAGGCGGGGCGGCCAGCCTGGGGCAGAGTGCGGTGGGATGAGCCAGGCCCCTCCCAGCCCCGCGCTGCGCTGCGGCTGAGCGCGCCCACTCACCTTCTTGAGCTGCTTGAGGTTGCTAGAGCGGATGGCGGCCAGCAGCTGGTCCCGGGAGTTCTTCTCCTGGGCGGGGAGGACCTTGTCGCCCATCTTCCGCTGGGTGGCCGGCGAGAGCGAGTTCTTCAGGTTCTCCATGAGGAGTGGGGGGGCCAGGGGCGGCGGCGGTGGGGGGGGCGCGGCCGGGGCGCCCCCTCTTCCCGGGGAGTTCTTGGGGGCGGCCCTGGGGGACGGCTGCGGCGAGGGTCTGGGGGAGACCCGGGCGGGGGCCCCGGCGCGGGGCCCCTCCAGCAGCGCCTCCGCCCCGCGGGCCTCCCGCGCCTGCTGGCGCTCCTGCAGCCGCTTCTGCCGCTGCCGGTCCATGTTGCGGCTGAGCAGGTTGGTGACGGTCATGCGGGGCCCGGCCAGCTCGAAGTGGTAGCCCAGCTTGAGCAGCGTGGTGTTCTCCTTGAGCAGCTTGGCCATCTCCATCTCGGTCTTGCCGCCACAGATGTGGCGCTGGTTGTGGAAGCGGAGCTCGGTCAGCGAGCTGTTCTGCAGGAGGGCCCGGAAGATGGCCAGGATGCCCTTGCCGGTGATGTGGTTGGAGTCCAGGTTCAGGCTGGTGATGGTCTTGTTGGCCTTGAGCATGATGGCGATGGCAAACGCCACGTGGTCGTCCGCCCGCGTGTTGGCCAAGGCGAACACCTTGACGGCCGTGTTGAACTCCAGCGCCTCGGCGAAGCGCACCAGGATCTCGGTGGTGATGCAGTCGGAGTTGTTCACGTTGACCTCGGTCACCTCCGGGTCGTTGCTCTTCACCCTCTCCAGGGGCTCGTCAAAGACGCTGGGGGCCGCCTCCTCCTCAGCCTGGGCGGGCTCGGCGGGGACTCCAGGGGCTGCTCTCTCTGGCGCCGGACTCTTGCTCTCTTCGCGGGGGGCCGCTGCACGGCGGGGCTCCCCCTTTCTGGCCTTCTCGTCCTCCGGCCTGGCGCCCCCGTCCCTGCTCCCTCTCTCCACCTCCTGGCCCTCCGTCCGGGCGTCCGCGTCCTTCCTGTGCCGCGTCACCTCCTCGGCCTCGTCTCTCTGGCTTGCTTCCTTCCTCTCTCCCTTCCTCCCCTTGTCTCCGCTCGCACTGCCCTGCTTCTCCTCGTCCCTCCTGGGGGCTGCCGTCCCCTCCTGCGCCCGCCCCTCCTTCCCGGCCTCCTTCTTGTCCACCGCGGCCCTGACCCGGCCCTTCTCGAGGCCCCTGATGAGCTTCTCCTCCTTGGGCCTCTCTGCGCCTTTGCATTCAGCTTCGTCCTTGTCTCTTGAGAAGCTTTTCTTCAAACCGCCCCTCTTTGGCTCCTTCCCCAGGTCTGAATCCCGTCTGGGGCCCAGGGGCTTTTTGCTGGCATCTCTGCCCCTTTCCTCTCCCTTCTTGGCATCTGTCTTGGTCTCCACTTGCTTGCCCTCCTAAGAATTCAGGAAAGAAAAATAAACATGAAGAGCTGGCCTCGGAGGCAGAGGAATGAGCCTGGGGACAGCGTGGGGGTCACTTATGTAGCCGCCTGGAGCCTCCGTTGAGGACGCCGTGCGGGGGCCTGGGGTCACGTGCAGAGACCGAGCTGACGTCGGACTCACAGAACGTCAGGGTCGTGAGGCCCCAAAGGGAATTCCTGGGCGGCTGTGGCCCTTCCTCCCCAGAGGATCTCAGAGCCTGAAGTGCCCTCCTCTGTCGTGGGTGAATGGGAAGGTGGACCCTGCTGAGCCTTGCTGGAACATCCCTAGAACTGGTCGTGTCTTTGTTTAAAATTTTAGATTTTTGTCCATATTGCTTTCTTTGTGTTAAATTTGATTTTTTACAGTATTCGTTAAAACATTACTTGTCCTGATCTCTGGGCTCCTGGGATCCGGGCGGGAGCCTCAGGGCCTCGCCCTAGCCTCCAGGAGTAGGTTAGTGATTCTCAGATCCTGGGGTTTTTACAGCCGAGAGCTTTTCAGAGGAAAAAAAGGTTGGAGGGACCAACAAAGGACTGCTTATGTTTTATTTTATCACTTAGGAGTATTTGTAAATTCTGTCTACCATCCTCATCTTATTGAAATAAGAAGGAGACAACAATAAAGAGGGAAAGTAGACATAACAGAATAAAGGACATACCTTTGCATCAAATATATGTGGCTTTTTGAAAAGTCCACATTATTTCCCTTATTTTTTAGTAAGCACTTTGCTAAGGCCCAGGCCTCTCTGTGAGGAGCCCGGGACCCGCCAGGTCAGCTGACCTCGGGAGAGCTGGGCCCGTGCTGCGGCGGCGGGGCGGTGGCGAGGACGCTGCGTTGAGCTAGAGGCTGGGGCGTGAAGCCTGCCTCTTATTCTGAGAGCCACGGGAGCAGCTGAACTGCCTAAGATGAGATGTGAGATGTAACCCTGTCCAACTGTGATTGGGTTGGACAGGGACAGCCCCGCTGTCCTTCTGAAGGTTCTTCAGAGGAGGAGGCTGTGGCCCGAGTGGTGGGAGGTGTTCTGACTCTCAGGAGCCAGGTGGCTCTGGGGACAGCAGCCCACTCGGCCTACGTGGCCCTTCCTCACGTGTGTCGCGGAGGGAGCGGGGTGCCGGTTGGCCCTATGGAAACAGTGTGCACCTGGACCACAAACACATGCCCTCGGGGACTGGCCCCAGGGTTCATTTAGCTCCGCTGCCAGAATCCCATCAGGCAGCCACCGGGCCCGGGGCCTGGTGAGCCAGGGCCTTGCAAGGCACCACTTCCCTCCTCCTGCCTCGCAGGCCCAGGTCGGGGCTCGTGGGGCACAGAGCCCCCTCCCACTCACTCCGGCTCCCAGCACTGGGGTGACCCTTCAGAGCACCTTCCAGGGCTGGGCCAGGAGGGGTGGTGACCGTGCCTTGGTTTGAAAGGGAGAGAGGAACCTGCAGGTACGAGGCCAGTGAGGGGCCCGGAGGCTCAGCCCTTTTAGGACGTTTGGAAGAGCCCACCCACTGTCTGGCCAGGGAGCCGCTCTACCCCTCCCTGTCCCCCCGGGTTCAGAGTGGTTCCATCACAGATGCCGGCCCCTCAAGGAGCTGTGGGTGAGCTGGGGCCATGGCCCACCCCCCAGACGGAGGTCAGGCCCCCGGCCGTGCCCATGGCACACGGTCCCGCTGCCCTCTGCAGAGTTCCCATGCCGCTCGCAGGCCTCGCTTGGAGGGAAACTGGGGATCCAGAGGGATGATAACTTAGCCAGCTTCAGCCAGCATTCGCCAGAACCCGACTTCAGACCTGTCTCACTAGCGCCCCCGTGGGGCTGTGGGGGGAATGGGCAAAGGCACCACCCCCTGCTGCCCGCAGAACCTGCACACCCGCACCCAGCCTCTCAGGACTGTTTTCCAACATCCTAGCCCTCTCTCTGCCCCCGCGTTGTCTTCACCGGGATTCTCCCCGGACCTCACGCGCTCCCCGCACCGGCTCCTAGTGGGCCGGGATCGGCCACGTGTCTGCTCTACAGGGGGGGCGCCAGCCCTTTAAAAAGAACCTAATGAAAAACAGGCCGGGGGTGGGGGGGTGCGGGGTGGCGCTGAGTAATCATCGTTGCCTCCAAATAGCCAGGAATGAGTGGGGCTGGGGCCGAGAGCTCAGACGTTGCCTTAAAAGGAAAAGCAGCCCAGCGTCGTCCCGGGGCCGGGCTTCCGTGGAGCCAAGTTCCTCGGCCCAGAGCACGCTGACTCCTTGCTTGTGTGACGCGGACACCAGGCTGACTTCTGCTGCTGGAACTGGGGCTGCATCCTGGTGACCTCTGGGGGTGACTCTGTGCTCCTGTCTCTAGGCCCCTCGACGAAGAGGGTTTAGGTTGAGTTGAACTAGGGACCTCCATGGAGCAACGGTCTGCAGGCCTCTGGATGAGACTAAGCAGATTTATTTTCTTCCTTTGGGAAAAGCTTTCAGGTCAGGGGAAGACAGAGGCGTGGTCTGGGACTTCCTCGTGGATGCAGGGGAGTGGAAAGGATGACCTCGGACAATCTCTCAGGACCTGCGACACGTGGCAGGGACCTGCCGTGAGTCCGGGGTCAGGGTCAGGGAAAGCAGCAGCTCCCGGCCCCCGGCCCCTCCAGGCCATTTGGCCTCATGACTTTGCTGTGTGCCTTCACACGGTCAGGATCCAGGTGACGCGTCTTTGGCGGGTGTGGACGGCAGGATGCAGTGTCTTTCCCCACCTTGGGCCTTGCACTACTTCCCCAGGAAGTCTCGTCTGATTGGACAGGGGAGAGCACTTCCCACTTCTGCTGCCAAAGCAGGAGAGGGAAGGAAGTGCGTGCCTGTCAGGAAGTCCCTAAAAATGAGGACCCCCTCCCCGCCTGGTGTGCTGCACTGAGCCCCCGGCCCACCACTGCCCTGCGAGCTCACACTGACTGCCACCTAGGTCCTCTCTGTCCTTCCTGTGACCCATCACCTGAGGAAGAGTGATCCTGGCCCGAGGCATCTGCAAAAAGGGGTCGCAGGCCCCCAGAGGGCAGGTGGAGCCTGGGAAACGCCTCAAAAGGGGGGGGAGTGCAGAACAGACCCTCGAGCCTAGGAGGGGGCGGAGCGAAGGGGGCAGGGTGGCTGCGGCCTTGAGTTCAGGTGCATTGGCTCCTTCCCCACAGCAAGAGCAGGGTGATGCCCACCCAGAGGGTTCTGTGTCCCCAGGGCTGCGTGGCGAGGCCCCTGAAGGTCTGCGTCTGGAGCATCCGGGCTGCGGGCAGGGACACGGCTGCCAGAACTCTCTCCCCAGACTTCACTGAAGTTCTGGGGGCGCTGACAGCCTCAAGGGTGTGGAGCCGAGCCCCTTAGGAGACGGCATTTCCCCTTGGCCTTGGCTGGGGCTGCTGCTTGTTCCTCCCTGGTCAAGGTTCCATTTCCTGGGAAAGCATCAGGGGGCATGTCCTGCTCTCCCGTGCTCAGAGCGCCCCCAAACACCTCTCCTTCCTGTCCTGCACCTGCACGTCCCACCAGCCCCTCCGTGTCTCACAGCCCAGCTCGCACCCCCCTGCTTCTCCCCTGAAGCCGGCCGGCCGAGGGCTGGGGCCCTGGCCCCCACTCTCTCCAGGCACCTGGTGACCTCTGATGTCAGGCAGTGCAGCTGTCAGGGCCGTCTGTCCACAAGGGAGGGCAGGGAGGAGCCAGCCATGGGCTGGGGGCGCCCGAAGTTTCCCTGGGAGGGCAGCTCCCTTACAGGGCTGGCGGGCGTGAGGGCAGCACAGCGGCAGGGCCAGGGTTCACGGGGGCCCGGAGAGCTCACTCCCTCCAGCCTCCTGCTGCACGGAGGGCCAGCTCTCTCCCTGTTTTCCACCAAGAAGAAAGAGTCTAGATTCTCCCAACGAGAAGTTTCAGCAGAGTCCGTTGCCTTTCAGGGGACGCGGTATTCCTGGGGCTGGCAGTCCTGGGAGGGACGGCGGTGCCCGTTTCCCTTGGTGGTTCGTGGGCAGGAGCCTCTACTGAGGCTTAGGCCAGCTCATTGGACTGAGCTTCAGGTCTGTAACAACTGATCATTCCCTAGAAAGCTACCGGTTCCCTCCAGGGCTGTCTGGAAACTGGGATTGTTCAGGAAAATTCTGCCTATAGTTGCATGGGCGTTCATTGGCTTTGCAGGCAGCTGGCAGGAAACCGAGACCCAGAGAGTGGCTTGGAGCTGGGGGAGGGGGCATAGGGCATTGACACCCCTTGGTTAACATTCCCGGAAACATACGTTTTGGGGGTGTTCAGGGCTCCTACAGACACTCAGCTCCTGCCCATAACTGGTGCCTGGTTAGTCCCCTGAGAACGGGGGCTGGGAGTGGAAGTCCCATTGCTGGACTGGGGTCTGGACCACTCACTGTGAGGGCAGCATGGTGGCTTCTCGCACTCTCTGAGGCCCAGGACGCTGCTCCCAGCTCTGCAGCTCCCAGCACAAGGCCTGCAAGTGGTCAGTGCCTGTTGGGACGATGGCCATGCCAGGCGAGGACAGGCCCAGGCTCAGGGCCCTCCGTGCTCCCAGGCTGGAGCCCCATGGGTGGATAGGGTTAGCACCAGTCCGCGCCCGCGAACACAACAAGCTGTGCTGGAGGCTGTGCCACTCGACCCCCAAAAGAAAGCCTCCTGCCTGCTCAGGACACCCAGGGACGTGTGTGCCTGGTGGGCCCTGGGCCCAGGGGCCAAGGTCAAGAGGTTAAGAGGAGCCAGCCCTGACACCCAGGCTCCAGCCCATCCTGGGGACCGCACACCAGGGACGGCGAGGCACCCACTGTCCTGCCCAGTGAGGAAACCGGTCATTTCCCAGCTGTGGCCGCATCTGGAGAGGGCACCACGCCCCCCGCCCCTCCCGGAACCCTCAGCCCCAGTGCGGTGCTCTGCAGGGCTGTCATCGTCCCCATTTCACATAGGACGAAACTGAAACCCAAGGCCGCACAGCTACCCCCGAGGAGGCCGGGCTTCCAGCTCTGGGGTCTGAACCGTTTCCTCCACAGCCCACCGTCCTGGGTTTCACTGGAACGCTGCGCTGAGGGCTTGGCTTGAGCCGTCCCTCCCGTTACTCCTGACCATCCGTCCATCCATCCATCCATCCAAGCAGACAGAGCGAGCTGAGCTCCGGGCTGAGCAGGAGGAAGCTTGGGGACGTGGAGGTGAGGGCCTCACCCGCGATGACCTTCCCTGGTGTCTCACGGGCTGCCTTTCGCTGTCCCTACAAGCCTTTATCACGCCGTCAGAGTATCTTGGAAACAAACACGGAAAACCCACCGCCGCTGGGCAGAGTGTGGGAGGGGAGCGCGTGGGCCGGGGGCCAGGGCTAACGTTTTCCTGGCTCTGCGGACGGCGTGTCAGGGGAGGTGAGAGGCTGGAGGTCAAGCTCGGGTCTCCCGGGCTCTTCAGTGCCCTTCCTGTCATCCGAGGAGTGGGTGCCACCCCCGCCAGGAGCTCCTGGTAAAGCACATGGAGCACACCTGACGTTCGTCCCCTGGGTGCCCGCTCGTTGGCACACACAGACGGACAGCTCTGCACCGGGCTTGGCCCCTGGGGTGCAGAGAGGGCAGGGCGGGAATCCCCCAGGAGCCCGGGACTGGGGTGGGGCGGGCAGCCAGCATTCCCTGGTTCCCCTGGATCTCACGTCTAGGCTGGCAGGCTGGTGGGGAAACAGCCTCGTGGGAATGAAGGTCAAAAGAGGAAGGCTCCCACCTGCTCGGGGCTCGTGGGGACGTGTGCACCTGGGGGCACTTCTTATTTAGATGCTGAAGGACTCAGCGTCTGCAACCCCGGGCGTCTACTTCCCCGTGTTGGTTTTCCCACATTACTTGACACTGAGACTGAAATTCAGAGGGCCTGTGTGCTTGACAGGGGCCAGAAATGAAATAGACGGAGGCTTGGAAGTCAGTCCTGAGGACCCTGACCTGCCTTCCCGCCCAGCCCCAGCCCTGCAGCCCAGAACCGCGTAGGCAGACCGCTGAGCCGGGTCAGACCGGCGGGGCAGTGTGAGGCCCAGGCTGCTGGGGGAGGACGCAGGTGACCCCTTGTCCCCTGGAAAGATGGCCCAGGCTCTGCTTTCCAGCAGGGCCAGCGGTGAGCACTTCTACGCTCCCCACAGCCTCTCCTGAGGAGGCCAAGCCCGAGACGGGGCCCAGAGGCCCTCGGGGAGTCTGCTTAGGCCCCCAGCCTCGAGGATGTCCGGAGCTGGGGAGGGAGGTGGGAGCCGAGAGGCAGCAGGACAAGCCGCCCAGCACCAGAGCCTGCCCCCCAGGATGGCTCTTGAAGGAAGGCGGTAAATAGGGAGCCGGCCCTGGGGACCAAGGTGGGAGGCTCGGGGCGGGGGCCACTGACAGCCACTTTATTCCACCTTTATGGCTTCACTCTCCACCTCTACCACTTTATCTCAAAGGACGGAGCAGCTGGGGAGAGGCTGCGTTTGCTTTTCCAAACCAGAGACCGGTTACATTCAGGCCAAGACCTGACCCCCAGGACTGGCACCCATGGGCTAGTTTCCGGCTGCTTCCCCAGTGGCTTCCCTCTGGGCCACCACTTGGAACGTGGTCCTTCAGGACAAGGCTGGAGCCCCCCACTGACTACTCAGTTCTCACCCCGATCACCGCGGACCCTCTTGTTGCTGAGGAAGGTGCGTGGGTGAGAGTGAGAGTGAGACGAGGTCCTGCTAAATGGAGGGGTCACCTGCCGGACAGGGACCCTCGAAAAGCTCAAATTCAGAATTTCTTCCTTTTTAAGGCTAACATCCCATTATGTGTGCAGACCACATCTTGTCTATGCACTCATCCTCGGATGGACCCTTGGGTTGCTTCCGCCTTTTGGCTGCGTGAATCAGCTGCTGAGCATGGCTAGGCAGGGGTGTGTCTTGAGTCCCCGCTTTCAATCCTTTTTTAAAAAAATCCTTTTCACATACTTTATTATTTATTTATTTTAAAAAATAGTGCTCATTTTTTTTTTTTTTTTTGTGGTACGCGGGCCTCTCACTGTTGCGGCCTCTCCCGTGGCGGAGCACAGGTTCCGGACGCGCAGGCTCAGCGGCCATGGCTCACGGGCCCAGCCGCTCCGCGGCATGTGGGATCTTCCCAGACCGGGGCACGAACCTGCGTCCCCTGCACCGGCAGGAGGTCTCTCAACCACTGCGCCACCAGGGAAGCCCAGTCCTCAACTTTTAGGTTGTGCATTTTTTTTCTTTTTCTTTTAAATTAATTTATTATTTACTTATTTATTTGGCTGTGTCGGGTCTTAGTTGCGGCACGCGGGATTTTTGGTTGCGGCGCATGAGCTCTTTGTTGTGGCGCACGGACTTCTCTCTAATTGTGACGTACGGGTTCTAGAGTGCGGGCTCATTAGTTGCAGGATGTGGGCTTAGTTGCCCCGCGGCATGTGGGATCTTAGTTCCCCGAACAGGGATCGAACCTGCGTCCCCTGCATGGGAAGGCAGAGTCTTAACCGCTGGACTGTCGGGGAAGTCCCCTTGCTTTCAATCCTTTTGGGTCTGTACCCAGAAGCAGCATCCCTGGAGCGAAACGCAGGCTCTGGCTTCTCTACACCTGCTGCCTTGACTGCTTCACCACCCAGCCCTCCTTGTACCGAGTGTGTCAATCACATCCTTATAAAACCCTCTGCCGTGGTCACAGCCACCGTGCAAGCCCCGCCCGACTCTCACCCACTGCACGTCTGTGCTGCTCTCCATCAAGGCTGCTGGACACACCCCCTCCTGAGCCCCAGCTCTGATGGCAGAATGCCCAGGTCCAGCCTTAGCTCTCACGTGAACTTGGGGACCACAGTCCTTCCCGGGCTGTCCAGTGGCTTCAACGAATTTGCATGAAGCTGTAACAGTGCCCGGCGGCGCACAGGAGCTCCCGGTAAAGGCAGGCGTCCTCACCGAGCGCCTGTGCCCAGTCTACAGCCCCTCCTGCCCTCCTCCGTATAAACCTGGCCCCTGACCCGCCCCACCCCCCGTCTCAGCAGAAGCCTCCTCCACTAAAGTCCCGGAATAAACAGAAACCGACTGTGGGAATCCTCCCCCTCCCGCTGTGGCTCCCCTCCCTCCTCCTGTCCGGGGCTCCCCTGCCTGGGGCTCCGGCTCAGCCCCACTCCCTGCACCTCCGCCTCCCAGAGCCCTAACCCCTTCCCTTGCCCGGCCCCTCCAATCGCCGTGTAAAAGTGCTCACACCTCTCCCAGGACAACCAGATCCTGCCTCAAGCCCACCATCCCGCCCAGGTGCCCTCTGTCTCTATCCTTTTACCCCAGCCTCCCCCAAAGAGTTCTTTGTAAATCCCTGTTCATCTCTGGATCCAACACAGTTTTGCCTCAACCCCCAACATTCCATGGAAATGTCTCACCCAGATCATCGCTGACCTTGTTGCTAAATCGGATTTAGGCCTTTTATTCCTTATCTTGCTTAGTTGCTTGGAAAACATGTGACACTCTGGACCAGCCCTTCCCTGCCCCCTCGAGCCACCTCCTGGCCCTCTGGCAGCTCCTTCTCAGTGCCCAGGCCGTCCTCCTCTGCCTGCCCCTTAAACGTGGGTGTTTTCAAGGTTTCCCTTGAAGCCTCCTTCATTTGCTCTTTTAGACTCTCCCTGGGTCACCTCGTCCACTCTGATGGCATCAGCTGGGTTCTATGTCCTGGTGTCTCTTGAAGCTGTACTTCCAGGCCAGAACCCCCTATGGAGGTTCGGACCCTAGTATCCAACTGTCTAATGAACATCTCAGCGTACGAGCCCCAATGCACCCCCCAAACTCCTCTCCCCGCCACCACACCTGCTCCACCTTGGTGGGTGGGTCCCCGAGTCCATCCTGGTGAGGGGGGTGGACCAGCATGTGGGAGCGGCGTGGACCCCTCTGCCTCACTCATCCCTGCTCCCCACCCCAAGGGAGTCAGGGGGAGGCTGTGAAATCGACCTATTGTACAAAAGACAGCTTTATACACACACACCATCTCCCACAGGCAGATGAGGCCGCATCCTCCACACTACCTTCTGCATCCTCACCAATGCACCTCTGGTCCAGGCCCCGCCACCTCTCACCTGGGTCACTGCAAGACCTTCTCACTGGCCTGCTCTCTGCCAGGACACTCTTCCCGCCGCAGCATCAGGACCTTTCTGGAGTACAGATCTGCCAACTCACTCCCTTCCCTGAAACCTTCTGGTGGCTCCCCAGTCCCCCAGGGTAAGCCTTGACTCCCAAGACCTCACCCCGACTTGCATTCCTTCCCGCCAGCCCCACCTTTGCCTTCGCCTTCCAGGGACCCAGACTGGGCTTTTGCAACGATGTTCTCACTGCTTGGAAAGCTCTTCCTCCTTTTTCCTGGTAAATTCTTACCCTAATTTTTAACCTTGAGGGATCTTAGCTTAGATCTTTAAATCAGCTGGGATTTATTTTGGAGTATGTTAGGAGGTAGCAATCTAACTTTTCCCCCAAACTAATGTCTGAGTTATCTAACGTCTGGATTACTTTTATGATAAGAAAAAACAAAAGTTGTTGCAGAAAAAGAAAAGGAAAGAAAATTGTCCTTAAATATTTCAGTTTCATAGCAAAAAAAAGGAAAAAGAAAAACAAAACAGAAAACCAAGACCTCTCAGGTCAGCAGCAGGTAGCAGGGACGGATAGGGACAGAGACGGGCGGTGACTCCCCATCACGCAGCCCAGCGGCGCTGTGCCAGGACCCGCCACGGAGCCTGAGCCTTGCCCGGTCTCATTCCAGCAACTATGAGGTCAGCACAGTGATAAATATGAGGGCCGCACAGAGGGCAGGGGGGCTCAGGCGCCGCCTTCCACCCCAGTGTAAACAGTTCATCTTTACCTCCCGGGGTGGGGGCTGCTTTGTGAACCCGGGACACAGCGCACTTCCTGCTGGCGTCCAGCGCGAGGCCAGGCTGCCTCTGTGTCCGCTTTGCCCTGTGCGTGGAGGGAGGGAGGGCCGGCGTCTTCTGGAAAGCGGGTGACGTGGAGACTCGGTGGTCCAGCCCCTGCACCGAACACCTCACCAAACTCTGCCCCGTGGCTTCTTGCGGTCCTCGAGGGCAAGGACTTCGTGTGAAAGAGACGTGAATTGCTGCCCAGGGGAAGGACACCTGCCAGCGGGGACGGGGGCGACTCTGGGCCCTTGACCCCTCCTACGAGCTCCAAGAGCCACCCAAAGAAGGGAGGGGCCTGTCTGCGCCCACCGGCATTTCCCTGCAGGGAAGGGGGCGCCAGGTCAGGGGTGGGTCGCGGCTGCCCTGGGCCTGCCCTGGCCAGACCCCCGTGGGCCGTGTGAGGCTGGAAGGAGCCACCTCCAGGGAGGAAGGAAGGGTCCCGTGGTGGATCTTCTCTGCCCCGAAGGCTCAGCGGCAGTGTCTCTGTGGACCTAAGGGACCTGTCTCTGGCCGCTGGGTCTGGTGACTCAGGGTGGGAAGCTTGTAGCAAACCCCATTTTTGGAGAAACTGGGAAAGCACCCGGTAGAAACAAACAAGTCGCTTTGGCCCTCTGCTGTCCGCCGGGCTGGGCTGCCCTGAGCGCCTGCAATTTGTCCCAGGCAGACGCAAGCCAGCGAGTCTGGAGGAGGCTGTAAAGCGCCGCTTAGATGTGAGCGTTTCCCTCCTGTCCCTCCTGCCACCCCTGGGACCTCAGTGGGACCCAGGGAGTGAGATGAGCAGTTTAGTAATTTTTAAGGAGCTTGTCTCCATTTTAGTACTTATGACTATTAGAAGAGACCAACGTTCCTTCAATTTTGACATTGCTCTCTCCCAGTTATCTAGGGTTCATATTCCAACTTTCCGTGGCAACTCAATTTTACATAGTATTTTTTTTTTTTTTTTTTTTTTTGCGGTACACGGGCCTCTCACTGCTGTGGCCTCTCCCGTTGCGGAGCACAGGCTCCGGACGCGCAGGCTCAGCGGCCATGGCTCACGTGGGATCCTCCCGGACCGGGGCCCGAACCCGTGTCCCCTGCATCGGCAGGCGGACTCTCAACCACTGCGCCACCAGGGAAGCCCTACATAGTATTTTGAAAGGTAATTGTAACGTCCCTGGGTCCCACGGGGGTCCCAGGGGTGGCAGGAGGGACACGCCCTCCTCTTGCCTGGTTGTGAGAGGGGGCCTGGCTCTCCCACAGCCCCTCCCGCCTGTTCTGGACGAGGCCTGGACTCTGCTCTGCCCCCGGCCCCGAGCCCGGCTTCAGGCTTCAAGTCACCATCTTGAAAGGCTTAATTCCTGGACAAGGGGCCTCACACTTCGGTCCTGAAGATTCTGGAGCCAGTGCCGGGCCGAATAGGGAAAGAGGAGGGAGGATGGGGCGGCAGACACCACGTCCCCGGAGCGGACCCGGGACGGCAGCTCCACCCCCCTGCTCCCTCACCTGCCTCCCTGACACCTCAGCACCCTCGGCACCGCTGTGCCGGGGCCACAGCTGGGCCCCTGCCCGCCTCACTGCCCTCTCCAAGCCACCTGCACCTGCAGCCGGGGCCATCTCTCGGAAATGTCACCTGGTCAGTGGGTCCTGGCTTTTGGGATGAGACCCAGACCCCTGAGCAGGCCCACAGGCCCTTGTGACGTGGCCGCTGCCCGCGTCTGTGCCCCGCCCCCTCCTGCCCGCACTCCGGTCTCTGTGCAGGACACGGGGCCTGGCTGCCTTCGAGGTGCTGTTCATGCCGCCCAGTGTCCCGTCCCACCTCTGCCTGCCTGACTGTCCTCGTCCTTCCCCCACCCTTCTCCCTCTCCTCCTCTGCCTCATTCTTCATTTTTGTTTTAATTTAAAAAAAATTTTTTAATATTTATTTTTATTTATTTGGCTGCATCAGGTCTCAGTTGCGACACTCAGGATCTTTGTTGCGTCACACAGTCTCTTTTATTGTGGTGTGCAGGCTCAGTAGTTGCGGCACGCAGGCTTAGTTGCCCTGCGGCACGTGGGATCTTAGTTCCCTGACCAGGGATGGAACCCCCGTCCCCTGCATTGGAAGGCGGATTCTTAACCACTGGACCGCCAGGGAAGTCCCCTCCTCCTTCTTTTTAACTGTTTATTTGGGGAAACTTCAACGGTTCACAAAACTAGAGCATAATGACCTCTTGGCAGCCCAGTCATCACTGTCTGCCCACCTGTGTTTCTCTCACCCTCACATTATTTCAGGGCAAATCCCAGGTATATCGCTTCATGCACAAACGAATCAGTATGTATCTCTAAAAGATGGCAACTTTTGAGAAAGAGACCTACGATACTGTTCTCTTCCCTAAAAGGTTAATAATAGTTAATTCCTCTGAATGGTCCATCAACATGCAGCCCACGCCCTGGCCTGGGAGCCCCTCCTGGGTGGCTGCCCTGTAGCCCTCTCTGTGCTGTCCTGGGACTAGATGGTGAGCGGCTTGAGGGCAGGACCGGCCCTTTATTTCTGTCCCCAGCATCTGGCCTGGCCGAGTGCTTTGCATGTAACAAATGCTTGCTGGGATGGAATGAAATATTTCAACCTTACCTATAATGTCCCTACCACGTAGGTTCCAAGGACAGAGAGCTCAGTTCTTCCTGAGGAAGCCAAGCCTTTGTTTTTTTTTCAAGCTGACGCTATGGCCGAAAGCCCTCTGGTCCCGCCCCCAGGGTCCCATGAAACAAGGTCCCCTCCTCTGAGGGCTCTTTCCACCTGTTATACTGAGCCCGTCATCCCAGTCTGACCAGAACTTTGTGGATCCTGGCTCCGCTGTTTCCAAGTTCACGCTCCCTCTGGGCCTCAGATAATCCACAGGTCTGGTGGGTGTGCCTCCCAGACCCCCATGCCCACAGGACAGGGCAGAACGGATGACAGCCCTGCTGGCCTTGGGGACCCCCACGTTCCAGGCCACGTGTGCCTTCCTGGGCGCCGAGCCACCGTGAGGGGTCTCCCGATGCCTCTGGACGTGACGGGACCATGGGGATGAGGGACTGCTGGCTTCAGTGCCACCTCCCCGGCTGCTGACTCTTCCTGCAGATTTTACCCCAGGAAAATGCCACACCCGAGCCTCCATTTCTCAGGCCTTGGGCACCTGCAGGTCGTTCTGGAAAGTTCCCTCTTTTGTGCTGCGGGGTCGTCACGACTCCCAGAGGCAGCTCCTTTCCCGCAGTCGAGGCCAAGGAGCTGCAAGGGAACTGGGACCCCCTTGTAGTAGAGTGAAAAGGCTGGGTCTTCCCGTTTGAGACACGCTGGTGGGGGGAGGGTCAGAGCTGGGGACCAGCCTGAGCACTGAGCTGAGTCTTAAAGCCCCAGGACAGCTGGGAGGTGGGGCTAGTCCTTCCACTGCAGCGAGAGAAGTCGAGATCTAGCTGCGGGGGCAGGGGGGACTTCCCTGGTGGCGCAGTGGGTAAGACTCCACGCTCCCAGTGCAGGGGGCCCAGGTTCGATCCCCGGTCAGGGAACTAGATCCGACATGCCACCGCTAAGAGTTTTCATGCCACAACTAAGGTGCCCGTGCGCTGCAACTAAGGAGGTGGCGAGCCGCAGCTAAGGAGCCCACCTGCTGCAACTAAGACCCGGTGCAGCCAAGTAAATAAATAAATATTAAAAAGAAAAAAAATCTAGTGGGGGGAGTTATCATAATCATATCAGTTATCAGTTAATTATGTTAGTTATAATTAATTAATTATGATAGTTATCATAATCAGTTAATTATGATAATCAGTTATCATAATCATAATGGGAGTTCTACCAGCAATTTTAAATGGTCTAGTAGCCACATTAATACAAAGGAAAAAGAAACAAGTGAAATAAATTTTAATAATGTGTTTGTTGAAGTTTCAGTGCCCTTGAATTAGAAGGGGCTGAGTCACTAACCCTGCAGATGGAATGTCTAAGCGCTGACTAAACTTGACCTTGAACCCATCACAGCCTTCCCTTTCCCAGCGTCCCAAGAATATGCTCACGTGTGCACGCACACATGCACACACACATGTGCACACACACCCAACGCCACGTCAGACTTCCCTCTGTGAAGATATGCATTCGGGACACACGCAGGAAGGGTTGATGACATGATTTCCTAACAAATCCTGTGTTTTTAAAATAAAAAATACATGTTTTGAGCCCATCTGAAAATGATTTCCACATGTGATCAATGTAAAATTACTAGTGAGCTACTTTATTCTTCCCGATAGGTCTGGGGAGTCTGTGTGGCTCACACTTGGCTCCCAGCGGCCCCACCTCCAGCTCGTCAGCCCCACGTGGAGGGGTCCGCGTGAGTGACTGCACTTCCCGTGTGGGCCGCTTGCTTCCCTCTGTTTATTCCCACTTGTGACGAGCAATAAAAGTCCTAAATAATAAGGGCTCCTGTGATCCACAAAGACTCTTAGTGACCCAGCGTCCCGGGAGGGGGCGAGTGGAGAGACCACGGCCTCCTCCGCAGCGGCTGCAGGACCTGGGGTGGAGGGGGTGTGGGGTGGTGATTCCGGGGCCGCAGGCTGGGTGAGCGAGCCCTGGGTCTGCATCAGGGAGAAGCCATCCTGGGACCACCGAGGGCAGCGTGGGCCGGGCCAGCTCCCGCCCTAGAGCGCAGAGGGCTTCCAGGCATAGGGTGCACGGCAGGCATCCGCCACTCGATGGGGGGCTCAGAAAGGAGGCTGAGAGACAGACTCTTTTTCTGTGAGCTTGAAGTCAGAAGGAGGCGTTCGAGAGCGTCCCTGGTCACCAGCAGGGTGACCTCCTCAGCCCCAGCTCCTTTGTCTGTCAAGCAGGTTAAAGCCTGTCTATCCCATCTACACTGCAAGGCTGACGGGAGGGGAAATCAGACGGCGCCTGCGGGAACCCACAAGCCTGGACAGGCCGGCAAGTGTGAGGTTCCCCTTTGCAGCCTGGACAGCTGGGGCTCGTGAGCGGATTTCCCAGGACAGCAGCTGAGTGCTCACCTGGGTCAGCTGAGCTGAGACACCCTTCCTTTGCTTTTCTGGGGGAGGGAACCGGTACCACGAGGACGTGGTACCTTGGGATGCCTTTGGGGCAGGGCCTCGGAAGCAGGAGGTTGGACAGTGCCCTCGCCTCCTTGACATCCTGCCCACACCTGCAATTTCCCAGGCTGGAGACTTGATTCTCTTTGTCAGTAGGAACGACTCTTTCCTCCCAAGTCCAAGGGAAGCCGGGCACACCAGTTCTGCCACGGTGCACGCAGGTGACTGCTCCTGGGGGGACGGAGGGCTGCCCTGCCTGGCAGATGTGCCAACATCAGGAACCTGAGCCTCGAGAAGGAGCACGGGTAACCTCGCGTGTCCCTGTCCCGGGAGTAACCATCAGGGAGTCTTTTCTCCCCTTTCCTAGTCGGTCTCGCCCATCTGGCCACAAGTCTCAGTCGGGAAGTGTGTCAGTGGCTCTGTTTATCATGGGGTTTGGCTCAGTCTCTCTGGGGACAGACGCCAAAGGCCAGGGGAAGGAGCCTGCGTCTGGGGATCCACTTGGGGACTTGGAAAGTATATTTATTGGAAACCATGTAAGTGCCCAAATATAGGCAAATGGCTTAACCCAGCCATACGATGGACCATAATACCCTCTGAAAACGATGCTCAGGAAGAATTTTTAGTGACATGGGAAAATGACTACTATAATATGATAAGCAAATAATAATAAAAAGCAGGAGACAGAATGTATGTGAATATGTGTGTTTGTGCATAGAGTTATCTCAGCTACAAAAGGAAAAGTGTGTACACACGCCTGCACTCAGGAAATGTGACCACGGCTGACACCTTTAGCTAATAAGACAAAGAATTATTGGTTATTTTCTCTTTTTTTTTTTTTTTTTGTGGTACGCGGGCCTCTCACTGTTGTGGCCTCTCCCGTTGCCGAGCACAGGCTCCGGACACGCAGGCTCAGCGGCCATGGCTCACGGGTCCAGCCGCTCCGCGGCACGTGGGATCTTCCCGGACCGTGGCACGAACCTGCGTCCCCTGCATCAACAGGCAGACTCTCAACCACTGCACCACCAGGGAAGCCCTATTTTCTCTTTTTCCCCTATGTTTTGATATTGCCTATAGAGCCTTATGACATTACAATTATAAATTATTGTTTGAAGAAACAGCACCTCCGTGCTCTGGGTACCACTGTCTCCTCCTGCCTTTAAGGCAAGGATTACAGGGACGGAGAGTAAAACAGAAAGTCTCTCTGACCCCTGACCTGAAGAAACCCTGACCATTGGGACACTGGCGTCTTCAGCATCTGGGTCATCAGTAGACACTTTCCCGGTGATTTAGAAATACATTCTTTCTAAATAATACACAGGGATAGGCAGGCAGAAGACTCTACCGTTGGAGTGGGGGAGGTGACCCATCCTGGGGACACTTGGTCCGAGGAAATGGCCTGAAGTCAGCCCTTGTCGAAGGGGATTCCAGGAGAATGCCCTGAGGCGTCCACTGTATGTACTGAATTTCTTTCCTCTGTATTTAGAATGGGACCAGCTATTTAGCATCTTTGGGAGAACTGAGGAAACCGTCACTCAGTTTTCTGCAGGGCTGGGTTCCCTGCAGAGCCCTGGGGAGAAAAGCTGGCCGTTTATCTACAAGGACCTGCTCCCAGTTCTGCTCCGGCCTCACAATCCTGGCTTCAGGAGGGCCGGTGTGCATCTACCTGGGTCAGAACTGGCCCATCCACAACTTTCCCGGTTATCACACCCCCGTGTTCAGACCCCCAGCCTCCCCACAGGTGGGCCTGCGACTCCGTGACCGGGGCTTCGCTCCCGCTCCAAGGGGACACCTGCGTGGAGCCAGTTCTCCGCAGGAGCCACGTCACTTTCTCTGGATCGAGAGGCAAAGCCGCAAACTTCTCCAGACATTTTAGGGGAGAAACCAGATGGTGGGCGCTGACAGCCCCAGCTGGCTGGGTCTGGAGCTAATCATTAATATGCTCTTTAGGGTGTATCAATGGCCCCCAAGATACAGGCGAACTTGACTGGGTCAGGCTAAAAATGTCAGCCTGTGATCTCAGGTCCCTGGAGAGCCAGCAAAGAGAAGATCCAGAGAAGAAAGAAAAATGGAACAAGTCAAAAATGAGTCCTTGAGTCTCAATCTGTCCCGAACAAACTGAGGGGGAAATACGGCTGTGACCTCTCCCAGCGCTGGGGCCGCAGGGTGTAAACTTGTGGACCGATTTCAGTGGCTGTTTACAGAAACTGGAAAAAAGGAATCACTGCCAAATCTCTCTCCATTTGAGGATCTGGACACAAAATCATATTTTCCAGCAGTCTCCGAAGAGCATAGATGAATAAATAACTTCTGCAGGTCCAGTCAAGTAGGACGAGAATGGTATTTGCAAACTATCCATCCTCTGTTCATTCAACGTTCAGATGTGTTCTGAGCTGGGCCCTGCACTCACTGCTGGGGAGCGGGGCTGGGGGAGGGTCAGGCCTTGCCCTCTAGACGTGCGGGGAAACACGGACACAGGCGATGCGGGAACACGGCGTTCCACGTGTGTGGGAAAGTCACGGCTGTCACCGGAGCCGAGCCTCCAGGGAGGAGGATTATCTGGGCTGGCAGGTCAGCACAGGCACAGAGGAAGGACAGGAAGCCCCTTTGTGGGCCACCGTCAAGTGTAGACATGGCAAAGGGTGAAAGTCAAGGGGAGGAGCATTAGTAGCCGGCGTCAGGGAGGTGCCGGCTTCCCCAGGGCGCCCTGGGCCGCCACGGAGTGTGGGTTGGTGGTGGAAGCCGTGCGGAGCAAGGGGGTCTCACGCAGGACAGTGTCGGGGTCAAGGTTGCGTTCTATGATAAGACGCTGGCAGCTCGGGGAGGACGGATTCCACGGGCAGAGGAGGGGGTGGGCGGCGAGGTCATGACGCGTGATCTGGGCGACAGGGAGGTGGACCGCAGGGGAGGACGGCGCATCAGGGTTCTGTCGCCAAGAGAACCCGGGACACGGGCAGAGGGGCCAGGCGGCCCCCCTGCTCACCAAAGTACAGAGGAGGAGGAAAGGCGGGCCCGGGGTGGGGCGATGGTTCATTTATTTTTGGACTAGTTGGACTTGAGACACTCGAGGAGCACAAGAGGCAAGTGAATGCTCTAGACTCAGAATGGAGATCTAGGCCAGAGGGAGTGGGTGGGCACAGGGGCTGCGGCCAGAGCCCTGGCCACAGCGGTACCTGGACACCAGGGGAAGATGGGGAGGGGGCAGCTGGGGAGGGAAGGAAAGCAGCGCGCTGGTCAGGGTGTCAAGGGACCGAGGTGGCGTCAGATGGCACAGAGGAGGCACGTGGGACGAGGACTAAGAAGCCAGCCCCCCAAGGCTGAATGTGCAGGGGCCAGGGCGCTGTGGTGAGATGGTGACTGTGGGGCTGCTCCCTGTAGTTTTGTTGTGAAGGAGGAGAGATGGGGCCAGAGAGAGAGCAGGGAGGAAGGCTGAGGAGAGACGGACAGACAGACACAGAGAGACACAGAGGGAGGGACAGACAGAGATGGACAGAGAGACACAGAGAGACACAGAGGGTGGGACACAGACACAGACAGACAGACACAGAGAGACAGAGAGACACAGAGGGAGGGACAGAGACAGAGAAGGACAGACACAGAGAGACAGAGAGACACAGAGGGTGGGACAGAGACAGAGGGACACAGAGGGAGGGACAGAGACAGAGAGAGACTGACTGAGAGAAAACCGGTGTTTAAGGGAGCAAAGGTTGCAGAGGACACAGGAGAGAACAGAATCCGAACAGTGCCTGGTCCAGAGGAGGGCCGTCTTTTCCGTGCTGAGATGGGAGGGAAGGGGGTAGATTACATACATGGACGCCTACAAGTTTTCAGGTAGCAGAAGAGGAATTTGAAGGTATTCTCACCCGAAGCCCTCAAGTTTCTCAGTGAAACCTGGCGCTAGGTCATCTGCTGAGGGTGAAAAAAGAGCTGGGACAAGAGGGTTCCTAGAGGAAGGCTGACTTCTGGAAGAAGAGAGGGAGGTGCGGAGGTTTTCCAGGCAGCCTGAGGGCCTGGCCGCGGGCACCGACGACGTACCCGCTACGTCATTCTCTCCAGGTCTGGGGAGCAGCTGTGGGGCGGGGCACATATGCCAGAGGGTTAGTCTCCTGCCGGCCCGGTGATGAAGGTGGGGGCCGAAGCATGGGAACCCAGGGTCATGCTGAGAATGACCGAGTAAGACGGAAGCTAAAGGGGCAAATGAGCAAAGCCGGAAAGGCTCCAAACACTGATGAGACGTCTGTCCACGCTGGGGCCAAGGATGGAAGAGGCCACAGTTTCTGGGAAAGTTATAGTCTCGGGGTGGAGAGACCTGACCCGGGCCTCACTGTGGCATCCAGGTCTGAACAGAGAGACTGGTGGGCGTGTGGGAGGGCAGGATGTGTCCCAGGACGTGAAGGCAGGCGGCTGCCCTCAAGGATGGGCCCCAGGAGAAATGACAACGGTGGCTATCACTTAATTAAATGCCTACTGTTTGCAAATTGCTATGTTAGACATTCTGCAAACTTGTGTGCCCCACCCTCATACAGACTCCAAATTAGATAGGATCACCTCTATTCACAGGCAAAGAAATGGAAACTTCATTATGCGTTTTCTGTGTGGCAGCAATTCCACTCACAGGCACATCCCCAACAGAAATTAAATCATAAGTGCACCCAAAAGTGTTCATAACAGCATGGTTTGTAATATCCCCAAAACTGGAAACAACCCATATGTCTACTAACAGTGAAACGATAAATAAATTATGGCATATTTATACAAGAGATTACTACATAGCGGTGAAAGTAAACAACAACAACAAACAAAGCTACAGACAACATGGATGGATCTCACAAACATAAAGACGAGTGACAGGACACACACTGTGACTCTAAATATATGATTTTAAACAGGCAAGACTAAGCCCGGGGTTAGAAGTCAGGGTGGGGTTCCCGTGGGGAGGGCACGGGAGTGGCGATGGGGAGGAACATGGGGCGGTGCCGCCAACGCTCCAGTTCTTGTTCACTTTGTGGGAATATGGGAAAGTCTGTATTTGTGTTTTGTACACTTTTCTGTATGTATTTTATATTTCAATAAATACGTGTGCTAGAAAAAACATCCACTCTTGTCAATGAGATACAGGTAAGACACTGAAGAATAAAATGAAAGAAAGTAAAGCTGGCAAACGTTCGGAGCTCATCTGAGGCTGTGCGGTTGGTGAACCGTCTGGCCGGGAAAGGAGCCCGGGGCCCCTGCTTGGCCTGCAGCCCAGGGCTCGCCCCACCACCAGCCATGCCGAGAGGCCCGGAGCCCCCCACCTCCCGCTGGGCACGATGGCCTTGGGGACAGAGGATCAATGTCCCGGAGTGACTCTCTACTGGGTCTTGGAACAGCTCTGGCAGCCGTCGCTGCTGATGTTCCAGGCCGGGTTTCATGTCTGGGGCGTCTTGTGTGTCCCTACCTCACCAGGAAGCACTGAGCATTTCTCTTGGGACCTGAGGCATAACCTCTGACCTCTGACCCCAGCCTCCCAGCTTCTCCCCTTCAATCCACCCCCGCTTGGCCGCGCCGTGTCTTCCCAGAGCAGCCCGGGTACCTGGCCCCATGTGAGAGGCCAAGCTCCCCTCCCCCTCCCCCACTCGCCTTCCTGACGCATCGTGCCCCCCTCCGCGCCTCCCCCAGTGTGGGAGGTGAGGCCCCACCGTAGTGCGTCCCGCCATCCAGGTCTCCCTCTCTACTGACCCTCCCCAGCAGCACCGAACACGCTGTCATAGCCCATCTTTTTAAACCTCCTCTCGTGATCCGTGTTTACCTCCAGCTTCTTCCCATTAGAACAAAATGCAGAAAAAACAGAGAGCCGTGTCTGTGTGCTCCATCTGCCGGACCCGCCATCCTCCTCGAGGCTTACCTTACGGAATCTCTCAGCAGGAACAGACGTGGCAGCCCCCCCCACACACACAACTGAGCCCCTTTCACCTGCTTCTAAGAAACGGCTCCGCGCCTCCGCCCTCCTCCCCAGCCTCCTTCAGGGCTCCTCCCCCTTCTCCAGCGCCTGAAGCATTGGGAGGGGCGGAGACGTGGTCCTCGGCCCTGGCTCTTCCCCGGCACTCGCTCCCCGAGTGCCTCTTCCCGGCTCAGGGTCTTCAGCATCACCTCTACACTTCGGGCTCCCAAACGGGCTCTCCCCACTGAGCTCCAGACTCGCACCTGCAACCCAGCACTCCCCTTGGGGGCTGCTAAGCTCCACAAGCATTCTTCATCTGCTCAGATCCCCTCCTCACGTCAGTAAGCGGCACCAGATATACCCGTAGCTCAGGCAGGACGGGTCACCTCACTCCTCTCTTTCCCCCAAACTGTCAGCCAGTCCTGGCTGTGCTACTGTGAAGTATTTCCTGAATCTGACCACTTCTCCCTGAAACATCCTTGAGCTCTTGCCCAGCCCTCCTCCTCCAGTCCTGCCCTCCTGCCCTCTGTGCATCCCACAGCTGGCAGAGCAATGGATCCTTTCATTTTATTTTTCATGGAAAGGCATTTTACTTTAAATATAGCAGTGTGTACATTTCCTTTTGAAAATGGAGATCAGAACACATCTCTCCCCTGCTCAAAACCCTCCAATGCCATCCCACCCCACTTGGAATAAAACTCCAGGCTCCCACTGCTGCCCTGTAAGGCCCCGCATCACCTGAAAACCACCCCGCATCACCTGAACCCCGCCCCGCATCACCTGAACCCGCCCCGTATCACCTGAACCCACCCCCATATCACCTGAACCCACCCCCATAGCCCCTGAAAACCACCCCGCATCACCTGAACCCGCCCCGTATCACCAGAACCCGCCCCGCATCACCTGAACCCTCCCCGTATCACCTGAACCCGCCCCCATATCACCTGAACCCGCCCCACATCACCTGAACCCGCCCCCATATCACCTGAAAACCACCCCGTATCACCTGAACCCACCACCATATCACCTGAACCCGCCCCCGCATCACCGGAACCCGCCCCCATATCACCTGAAAACCACCCCGTATCACCTGAACCCGCCCCCGCATCACCTGAACCCACCCCGTATCACCTGAAAACCACCCCGCATCACCTGAGCCCGCCCCCGCATCACTTGAACCCGCCCCCGCATCACTTGAACCCGCCCCCACATCACCTGAACCCGCCCCCGCATCACCTGAACCCGCCCCCGCATCACTTGAACCCGCCCCATATCACCTGAACCCGCCCCGTATCACCTGAACCCGCCCCGTATCACCTGAACCCGCCCCCATATCACCTGAACCCGCCCCCGCATCACTTGAACCCGCCCCGTATCACCTGAACCCGCCCCGTATCACCTGAACCCGCTCCATATCACCTGAACCCGCCCCGCTTCACATGAACCCAGCCTACTCCTGGCCTCATCCCCCCGCTCGACTGCTCCGGTTACAGGGCCTGGCTCGCCCTCTGACAGGCTACACCTGCTAGCACCACAGGCCTTGTGTTTGCTGTTCCTTCTAGACCGTCCCGTGGCTGATCCCTCAGTCCCTCCCAGGCCTGCTCCCACGTCGCCTCTGGGCAGTGTTTTCCCCGACCCCTGGCAGGAATCTCCCCCCACCAAGGCTGTTGGTTATATACTCTTTCCTGACACTAGGTTATTCTTCTTTGTAACAAACAGATGTTACATGTGATGTGTGTATATGGTCTCTATGAGTATTATCTGTCTCACCCACTAGAATGTGAGCTCAGGGCCAAGGGCCTCTCCGTCTTACTACTGTCTCCTAGCGTTTAGAAAGTGCCTGTTGGGGACTCACGAAATAGCTGGAGAGTCAATGATTTAGTGGAATCCTTACTTAGAAACACAAACATGATCCATGAACCCTGCCTAAAAAGAGTGAAGGCGGGACAAAGCTCCAGGCCCCACCTCCAGGCCCCCAGCCCCCAGCCTGCCAAGCGCCTTCTTTTTTTTGGCCGTGCTGCACGGCACGGCATGCAGGATCCTAGTTCCCCGACCAAGGATTGAACCTGTGCCCCCAGCAGTGGAAGCTCGGAGCCTTAACTCCTGGACCGTCAGGGTCAGGGAAATCTCCCTGCCACATGCCTTCCGTGCCCTATTTTGCCTAAACCTCACAACTGCCCTATGGTGGGCTTTACTTCCATCTTGAGGATGGGCATCTCAGGCTCAGAAAGGCAAAGGGATGGGGTCTGAATCCAGGTCCAGCTGCCTCTGGAGACCCTGTTCTGGCCTCCAGACTCGCTACCTTCTGCGCCCGGGATGTTCCACTTTTCAGGTCAGGACGGGGTCCTGCTGGCACTGATGCGACGGCCTGAAGGGGCTGTGGACCCTCCTGGGGGAGGCAAGAGGCGGGTGGGAGGGAGAGGGTGCGGGGCAGGAGGCCGTTCTATTCCTGTTTGTAAACAGCATCCGGACGACCAGCTGGTCTTCTCTGCCCTGGACCCCAGAGACCAGGAGGGTTCGCAGGCCCGAAACCTCCCCCATCTCCCTTCCCCCAGCAGCGTCCAGCCCTGCGCCTCAGCCCTTGAGCCTGGGGGTAAAATAATTAGGCAGAGGCTGGAAGAAACCAGGCCACAGGATGGGGGTGGGGCCGGAAGTAGTTAACCCCACCCCCCCACCCCGCCTCCCTCGTTACTGAACTCGGGGCCACTCTCCCGCGTCCATCAAGTCCTCACCGCCACCCGCAGTAGTTTTTAACCTCATGAGAGATTAAGAAGTCGATTTAGCGAATACGCAGGCATGAAGTCTGCAGGATTCAGGGAGAGGAGGGAAGGTCCCTGTGCCACTTTCAGCACCTGGTCCAATTCAACCTCACAGTAACCCTCCAAGGTCACCTGACAGGTAACGGGGTCGACTCAGGAAGCCACGTTAACGAGGCCTTCGGTCCAGAAGGTCCTCAGCACCGTGAGTGTGCTTCCTTCCTGAGGGGACTCGCCGAGTTCTCTAGCTCGTAAGGGACAGGAGCTGGGTCACACCTGGACACCTCGGGCTCCAGACACCGGGGGCTCCCCCCACCCCCGTGTCCTGGGCCAGCAAGCCCTGGGGGGACAGACCCCGAATCCAGACCCGTCTTCCTTCTCCCGTTATGCCAGGAGAGGTCTGGTAAACAAGCTCAGGCTGGTCTGGAAAGGCTATTCCTGTTTATCCGACTTGGCAGGCATCGAATATCAACTACCCCCCCACCCCAGATGTCTGACACAGATGCTCCAGTCTCTTGGGTGGAGGGAGAGGCTGATGGCAGCAGATGGTGGGTGCGGGCTCTGGCCCCACCCTTGCCCCTTCCTGCCTCAGCCTGGGGACCCCGAGCCCCCAGCCTACCTGATCTGGTAGCAACCTCCCCTTGGTCAGTGGGATGCTCATCCCAGCCCCGCCCACCTGCATCCCCCAGCACTGCTGCGCTTTCTGCGTGTTCGGGTCTCCATGGTCCTGCCTCCCTGTCCGCCCGGCCCATCGAGCCAAGCTGCGTCCCTGCTGCCTCACTGAGGAGAAGGCAAGCGCTCAGGGGCAGCCCAAGGCTGGCAGCAGGAGCTTCACTTGCTGAAAATTCATCAAACTGAACATTCTATACATACAGAAGAACCTATATAATACACGAGTAAGAACAGCAACTAAGACAAACACACGTGGATCCCACCACCTAGTTTAAGAAGTGTGCTTGGGCTTCCCTGGTGGCGCAGTGGTTGAGAGTCCGCCTGCCGATGCAGGCGACACAGGTTCGTGCCCCGGTCCGGGAAGATCCCACATGCCGCGGAGCGGCTGGGCCCGTGAGCCATGGCCGCTGAGCCTGCGCGTCCGGAGCCTGTGCTCCACAACGGGAGTGGCCACAACAGTGAGAGGCCCGCGTACCGCAAAAAAGAAGTGTGCTTTTTCACACTCCGGATGGACAGAGGCAGCTTTCAGATCCAGGGTGGGATTCTGAGCTGGCCGGGCCATCGCTGGTGCCCGCTGGTGCCTCCCCATCACCTCTCCTGCCCCCTCCGCCCGGCCCCTCCGGGGCTATTCTGGTTGTGTACCCACTGGGGTTAATCTCCTTAAGCAAGGAGCCATGCCGCCCAGTGCACACGGCAAAGGGCAATGGGACCCGCTGGTGCTGCTGGGCTCTTCCGCTTTCCCGTCCCTGCAGGGAGACCACGGATGCTGGGCCGGGAGCTGAGGCTGCGGGGGCAGGGGCCACGGGGAGCTCAGAGGCTTGGGCCCAGCAGCTACTGGCTCGTGGAGGTTCTCGAGTTTTCCCCGAGGGAGAACCCAGAAGGGCTTCCTCCACCCCGACTGAGCTGCCCCTGCTCCTGCCTGGGCGCAGGTGCTAATCCCAGCCCCCGGCAGACCAGGGAGGAGGACGGGGAGGCAGGCAGCAGGTCTTCTTTCCCACTTGGGAAGGAAAGAGAACACACGGCTGACCCGCTGGGATCCGGTTCCTGAAACCTGAGCCAGGACGAGGGTTTCACTGAACCCTGGGCTACACACCTGCCAGGGCCGTCTTTCACCTGGGCGGGAGGACTGGGAAGGCACACACTGGCCGAGGGTTCTGCCCCTTTAGGGGGAGGGAGGGGAGCCAGGGGTCAGCTCTGTCAAGCCCACCCTGACCCCCTGCTCACCAGGCCGAGCTAGCACGTGTTCTCCAGAACCACAGCAGCTGCACAAGAAAGCAGACTCGGCAACACTGTGACGGGAGGACAGGAGGGGTCGGGGTGGGGTTGGCACAGGTGGCGTTGGAGCGCTCAGATCAGGCCAGGTGCCTGACACTGCCAGGGGCAGGGAAAGTCAGGGAAGACTCCCTGGAGGAAGTGGTACCTGAGACCCAAGGACAGATAGGAGCTGACCTGGAGGCAGCAGGGGGTGGGGGAGAAGCAGAGCGAGGTCCCTTCCACAGTGAGACCCACCCAGTCTGCATATGAACCTTGGGGACCCCGCCCCAGGAAGAGCCAGAGTTTAGGACCCAAACTGGGCCTGCCTTCCACTCTTGGTCTCTATGTATTAAATAAAAAGACAACATTTTACTGTGGAAGATCTGAAACATATACACAGAAGTAGAGAGATGAGTATAATAGCACAGTGCGGACTCACCACCAGCTTCAACACGTCAGCAACTGTCTACCAGCGGGCAGTCTCATGTCATCTATACCCTGCCCACTCCCCCCGGCCGTAGTACTTTAAAGCAAATTCCCTAATCCTAGCAGGTTTTTTCCCATAAGTGTTTTAGTGTCCGCATCTAAAAGATAAGGATCCTTTAACAAGTATGTCCACGGGCTTCCCTGGTGGCACAGCGGTTAAGAATCCGCTTGCCAATGCAGGGGACACGGGTTCAAGCCTGGTCCGGGAAGGGCCCACATGCTGTGCAGCAACTAAGCCCGTGCGCCACAACGACTGAGCCTGTGCGCTACAGCCCTCGAGCCACAACTACTGAGCCCATGTGCCGTAACTACCGAAGCCCGCGCGCCTAGAGCCTGTGCTCCGCAACAAGAGAAGCCACCGCAATGAGAAGCCCACACACCGCAACGAAGAGTAGCCCCCGCTAACCACAGCTAGAGAAAGCCTGCGCACAGCAAAGAAGACCCGACACAGCCCAAATAAATAAATAAATTAAATAAATACAAAAAAAGAAAAAAGTGTGCCCACAACACCGTGATCAAGTCAGGTGACGCCGGCTCCTTACTCTCTGCTTAGAGGCAGCTCCAGCACCGCCCTCCCAGCTCCATGGCTCCTGGGCTTCTTGACCCAGAGAACTGACACGTTGGAGCTGCAGTTTTCGCTTCGAACCAGCCCGATGAAGTCGATGAGGTGGATGCTCCAGCCCTCACTGTGGGGATGAGGAGACCAAGGCAGGTCACAGTGCGGGACACTGGTCCTCAGACCATGTGTTTCAAAGTAGAGTTCGTACCAGGCTCGAGTTTTGCTAAGGGTGCTGACGAAGCCGCGTCTCTGGGTTTGTGCCCCCTCCCCAGGTGACACAGGTGACTCTGCCCACGGCCCGGGAGCCGCCGAGCTGCATGGGCCCCGGCCTGGGGGAGGAAGCGGTGTGGGGTGTGGAGGACCGACAGCCTCTGCCCAAGGTAAAAGGCCTAGAGGTGCCTTCCCCACAGGCGTCACCGTGTCCCCTGACTCAGGCTCTGCCTGCGAGACGAGTGTCCACCTGGTGCTAACCGGCCGGCCGGGAGGGAGGCCTGAGAGGGTGAGCCCCTCACATGCTCTGCGGCCCGAACGCCTTGCTTTGGGATCAGGAGTGTTTCCTGCTTGTCTTTCGCCTCTGGGGACCTTCGCAGCTGTGGGCTCAGAGCCTGGGGCCTGGGTGCCAGGGGTCCAGTGGGGCGTTGGCAGAGGTGCCAGCCCCCGGGGAGCAGCTTGCTCCCTTCCCTGTGTGTCCCAACAGCAAGTCCCCGCATCCTCTCATTTCCCATCCAGGTGGTAGGATCTACCCAGCACGTCAGAGCTGCACCTGGACCGTGCCCACAGGCTAATAAACTATAACTGACCTAAAATGCTACCGCTATGTTAGTTCCCGGTGCACAGCATAGTGATTTGATATTTCTGTGTGTTACAAAACGACCCCTACCCTACCAGCGTTTTGGCAAAGCTTTAAACACAGGCCGGGGTGGCAGGGGCATAGCCGGGCGCCAGCTCCCCCACTTGCCCCAGCCTCTGCCCCTCTGCTGTTGCTCCCCATCCTTGAGGGGCCATGCGTGCCCACCGGCGGGTGCTGCAGCTAGTGTCCCCGCCAGACACCTCGCAGGAGTTTCAGGTGATGGCGCACAGGGAGGTGGCCGGCGAGGTCCAGGCCGGGGGGTGGGGAGGCAGCACACAGCAGAACAGTCTCCCCAGCAGACACTCCTGACCTGGAGGAAGGGTGTCTGCGAAGTCGTCCTCCGGCCGAGGCCAGGCTACTTTGTCCCAAGAAAACCCACATATGAGCACGCGGCGGAAACCCGGGAAAAACCCAGAACGCCACTTTGCTCAAGGCCATCCTAGACGTGCGCAGACGCTTCCCCAGCGGTCATCCCTGCCCCTCCTCTGTCCCCTCCTGGTGGCAAAACACCTGGTGGCTGGGAAAGAGCTTCATCCCCCAGCCAAGGGGCCTTACCCCCAAAAGGGGGGCTGCTCCCTCAAGAGGCTCCTCCAGAAAGTGCAGACCCCCCCTCCCCTGGGAATGAGACGGACGGAAGCTGTGGGTGAAGGCACAGACCCTGGCCTGTCTCCACTGCCCTGGGAAGCCCATCTGACCAGCTGCCTCACATGGTCCACATGCCACGAGATGCCCAGAGGCCTTGAAAGAGAGCTGTTCTCCACAAGGAGAGGCTGGCAGGAGACTGCAAGCCCAGTCTCTCTTCCTGCCAGCAGGGTGGGATGAATGGGAAGGAAAAAAGCCAGGTGTGGGCGTCCGGGTGGGGTCAACCCGACAGTGACCATCCCAAGGGCGTCCCCTCAAGCTCCCAAGTTGCTAGCAGCCCCGCGTGATACGTGGGTGCAGGTCCCCCCAACACATCCGACCTCTGCTTCATGAGACAGCAAATAGGGGTAAGGAGCTCACACGGCCAGTTCAGGGGATGACAGTCGGTTCTGAAACATTAAATCCTTTGCCAGCGAGAACTCTTCTTCTAAGGAAAGAGCATCCTCATCGTGGCGTCGGGGTCTCGCCCCTCCCCCTCCCTCCCCCTCCCCCTCTTCTCCCTTCCCCCGCCCCGCCCCCCCCACTCACATCCATGGACATCTCCCTCTGGATGAGTTTCTTGGTCTCCTTTTCACAGAAGTTGAGCATGGCCTCCCGGTTGTACACGCCCGTGGACGGCTTCTCCGTCTGGTTCCTCTGGCGCAGCCCCACGGGGACGCTCCCATCTGGGTCCACCACGTCCAGCTCCTTCTCCAGCTCCGCCATCTCCTCAGGAGACAGGGTGGACAGCAGGCTGTCGATGTCGGGGTCCTCGCTCACCTGCCGGCGATACTTGGCTACCTTGGACATCTTGGCAAAGTGGGCTGCTGCTCTTGCGAGGGCTGCGGGGAGGTCCTGGTGGGCCGGGACGGGGTGCGAGCCGATCTGGATGGAGCAGACCCCCAGCTGGTCGAGGACCTCGGCTCCCTGCCCTGCCTGCTGCAGGTGCCCAAGTGTGAACGGGGGGCAGCAACCTCCCCAGTCCCAGGGCTAGTGGACCCGGGCTGGTCCAGCCAGCAGCCAATAAGGCCCCATGACGGCCCGGCCCTGAAAGGAGAGGCCAATCCCCGGGCGGGGGCGGGCCTGCCTCGCTGTCAGAGCTGTTTGAAACTTGAGGACATTCCAGGGAATCTTGGAGCGCTGTGTGACCAAATTTAGCACAGAGCATTTAGCCTTTTAAAGACAAGGGGGCCACGCAATGAGAAAAAGATATAATACAAAAATGCAGAGGCTGGCAGAAGCAAGCAAGAGCCACGGAGAGCCAGAAAAGCAAGCAGACAGGACGCGGGCTTCACGAGCGGCCAGCCCCAGGCCTGCCCTGTTCAAGTGCACACGTGACGCCTCCACCCGGGGTGGACGGCGCTGTGGTCAGCACGTGCTCCACTGACTCCTTTCTACTGTATTTGGTAGTGTGCTGGGGACTCCCCAGTGTCTACAGCCCCAGGAAGGAACTCGATTCCAGAAGCCCCGAGCCACCCACCCGTTCTCTCCTGCCGAGGAGGGCCCAGCATCAGAGGCCCCTGCCTGCCGTGGCCACTTCTTGCAAGCGAGCGAGCGAGCGAGAGAGAGATAGAGAAGGAGAGAGAGAGAGAGAGGGAAAATAAATCCTCACTGTGCTCCTAGACCAAAAACCGGCAGGCTGTTTGGGCAAGAAAGTGTGAGGTGCCGAAGTCAGGGAACTCTGACAGGGCTGTCGGCCTCCACAAGCTCTTGGGAAGAGGGTTCCCACCTCCCTCCGTCCCATCGGCTCCTTCCTCTGCCGGGGCACCTCCCATGGGGGCATCAGGAGGGGCAGCAGGACCCTACCATGTGCAAATCCAGGGAAATATAACTCTGGGCTGTCGGGAGAGATCCTATTGCAATGGGTCTGGCAGGTTTCGTGAAAGGGCTTTCACTGCTCATCTCTCTTGCTGCCCTGTACAAGGCGCAGGGACATTCAATCTCCTGCCACAAAATCCCTCCAGAAGCTCTGCTGTAACCCACTGCGTAGCGGCTTCGATCTTTCCTGGCGTCGGTCCACCCTAAGCCAGAGAGAGTCACCCATTGGCACTTGCTGACGCCAGGGATGGTCTGGGAGAAAAACTTGGCCCTGGCGTTGACGGCCGGCTGGTCCCGCTTCAGGATAAGGCCGGGAGGAGCTGGGGCTGGCTGGTGGGACTGGAGGGCAGAGGCGAGCAGGCGGGCCGCGGGGAAGGGGGGGAGGGGCTTGGGGGGCTCCTGGGGTTGTTTCTTTTCAGAGGCGGGGCGTCTGTGGGCGAGTCGTGAGCATATACTGATGAGCGCAGACCACGTGGCAGGCACCGGGCCAGGAGCAAGGGATGAAACTAAGGATAGAAAATCCATGTGGTCCCTGCCTTCCTGGAGCTTACAGTCTATCAGTGAAGACAGTTAATAAACAAGTAATTTCAAACAGTTTATGAAAAAAAAAAGAGTATACAAAATGCCTCAAACGAGAAGTGCAGGGGCCGCGGGGAGCACAACAGGGAGGCTGGCTTCACGGCTCAAGCTCGGGCTCCCTGGGCGGCCGATCTGCTTAGGTCCTGGGCTCCCTGCTCAGCCGACGTGGGGTTCTGGCCCAGCCACCTCCTTCTCTGAGAGCCAGCTTCATCACCTATAAAATAAGGACAGCGCTGGTGCCAGGATCGGAGAATGGCTGTGAGCGTTACACGTGAGCCACGCGGCTGATACGCCTGACGGGCAGTGGGCACACAATCCCTGTCTGTAGGCATCGTAAGCCCTCACTTTCTCTCCTGGCCCAGGCTCTGTTCTCCACACCCCACCTCCTCGCTCATCTTTGTCTCTCCGTCCTTCAGCAGAAACCACCTTCCACACACACGCACGCACACAGGTGCGCACACAAGTGTGTATGCACACTCCTCTCCTCACCTCGTTCTCATCATTCACTCATTCATTCATTCAAGGGCGCTGTGTTTACTTCCCACCCGGCCAGGCGCTATAGGGAGAGAGACGCAAGAATAATTAGTGTGGTCGTTCTCTTTTAAATGTGTCATCTATTGAGGTAGAAAACTCCACGTACTAGAAGGCAAGGTGAACCAGGAGAGCAGGAAGCAACTGCCTAGAGCCCGAGGGAGACACGCTAACCTCGTGGGGAGGGTCAGGTGGCCCCCAGTGGGCACGCCGAGGCCTTGGGCTGGCCTGGGGCTCCAGGGCGCGTGGACAGAACCGTCTCCCCCCAGCCCCTCACGTCTGTCGGCCGCTGCTCTCACTTCTGCCCAGAAGAGGCCTGATCTCTGGGGCCACCCCAGCCAACCTCTCGACCCCGCCAGCTGAAAGCGGCTCTTTCCTGCCCCCCGCGACTCTCCCTCCTCCTCCCAAAGCCAAGTCACTCAGCCCCGGGCCACCTGGTTTCAGCAGCCCTCTCCTCCCCGCTGGTTCTAAACTCAGAAAACAAAGCCAGAGCTTCCACACTTCCAGGCAGGACTCCCGGCCTCCTAACCAAAGGTTTCTGCACAGAAGCCCAGCATGTTCTCTGCTTCGGTCCCACAATGCCAAACAGCTGGCTCTCCTGGTGTGACTCGGTCCAAAGCCTCTTGCTCCTAGAACCCGGGCTCCGGGCACCGGCCCGCAGACCCTGAAAGCCAGAAGGCATCACCTGTGGGGCTGGAGGACTTGGGCCCCTGCGGCGAGGGACCACCGCCCCACGCTCTCTCCAGGGGCAATGGTTATCCAAGCTCAGAATCCACTTCCATCCACCCAAAACAAATTCATCTTGAGTATCGGGATTATGGGATGGCTAGTCCCCAGAGAAAACCCAGTACTGCTGTGCCAGACGGAGGAAGGGAAAGGGACCCCAAACTCTGGCCAAAACCTGTGTACATGTCAGGGGACAGGGACCAGAAGCAATTAACTAATGCTTAGGGTGGCTCTCAGCTGGGCCGAGTGACCCCAGGAAAGTCACATTTTCAGGAATACAGGGTGGCAGTATAGTGTAGCAGATAAGGCCTCGGGCTCAGGAGTCGAATGACGTGGGCTCAAATCTGAGATGTGTGACTTTGTGTAAGTTAGTTAACCTCTCTGAGCTGCAGGAAATGGAAAACGAGAATCTTAAAAGTACCTTGAGAAAAAAACATACTGCACAGGGTTATGAAGGTATTAAACATATCAAACAAGGTGATGCGCACAAAGCGTGCGTCAGAGCGTCAGATGCTGTAAGCACTCAGTCTGTTCACGCTCAGTGTATGACCACACCGGCTTTCTCCTTTTCAGGGAGCCTGGAAGTTTCTCTGGAGTAGCAGACTTTGTCTCTGAAGCAAGCCGCCGGCCTGGCCCCGCGCACCTGGGATGGGCAGAAGTGGCCAGAGGAGAGCTCGGAGACAGACCACAGGCCGGACACATGTCTTCCTGCAAGGAGGGCAGGGGGAGGAAAGAGGGCAGAAGAGAGACAAGAGACTGCCTCCTCCCCCCCGCCCCACGGCGCCCCCGCCCGGGTAAAACCCCAAACAGGCCCCAGTCACAGACTGCAGCCCCAGACCCAGAGCTGGCTGTGGAGCCAGCCTCACTTGTCCATGGCAATCTGACGGGCCAGGTGGGGCTGGGGGTCTGGAGCCACATACATGGCCTGTGACCTCCTGCTGCGTGGAGCTCTTGAGGTCCCCAAACCTCTGGCTCAGTGGAGCCCAACCCACTGGGGGCCAGGACCCCCTAAGTGGCAGGCGGGTTCTGAAAACGTCCACCCCTCTCCGAGGGTGGGGTCTGGGTGGAGAGAAGGGTTCCTCCCTCACGCCCCACACCCAAGCCGCTTCCAGCCTGTTCTTCTCCCGGTGAGCTCACCGTCTACCGAAAGGACAGCATCCTTCTGGAAGGAACTCCCTCAGCTACTTGAATAAAGTAGATAAAACTTTAATTCATCATTATTACCTGGAAGGTAGACAGTCAGCTCCAGGGAGGGGAGGGAGAGAGCTGACCCTTCACTATCCTGTAGCATAAATACACCTGCTCCAGAGGAAGTCACGTCTGGAGCCGTCCCAGGTGACCTGCTTACGGCAACGCTCTCGGACAGAGGTGAGCTTCTGCTGCTCGGATGTGTAGAAATGGGAGAGGCCTGTGGAGAACTGTCTCCCAACACACAGCAGACCCTCCCTCTGGCTCACACTCCCCGCCTCCACGGCCGGGAACTTTATCCCCTGAGAAAGCCTCATTCTCCGGCTTCTCGTGTTTCCTGCCCTCCCAGTGGGACCAGCAGTCCACCTGGTGACAACGCTGAGCCCCTCCTGCTCCTGAGCCTTGTCGCTGGCAGCCCCTCTCCCTCCGACACCCCTCACCCAGCGGAATCCTCCCAATCTTCAGGCTCCAGCTTGACTGCCGTTCCCCCAGGACCCTTTTGCAAGCACACGCCAGCCCCCAGGGCTCTCTCCCCTCCAAATGCCTCTAGCATTTAGCACGTTCTCTGTCACATGCTGGCATTTTATAATTTTGACCCAACAGCTATCTCTCAAGTGCTTATTCTTTCTCTCCAGGTACTTTTGAAGACCCCGAGGGTAGGAACCACGTGGATATTTTTAGTATTCTCTCCACCCCAGTCCTTACACTAAGGCAACTCTGAGCACAGGGGAGGGTTTTACAGTTGATTTGGGATTACCAATCCCTCGTTACTTTCTCGGTTCAGCACAGCCTCTGCACCCTTAATATCTATCAAAATGGCCCTGTCCCCAACCCTAGCCTCTGAAAGTGGTCCTTCCCCAAGAAAAAAGACAAGTTCTACTTGTGCAAGAGCAGAAGATGAATGGAAGCTCATTGTGGGGTGAGGGACGGATGGGGTGGGCAAAGGCATCAGAGTCACTGCTGGACCCGCCACCTCACGTCGCTCCACGTGGTTTCTGAGGGAGGAGCTTCCTTCCTTCACTTTGTTCGGTTGGGGGAATCTCATAGCAAAACGGGCCCCAGGTCGCAGCTCTTTCAGTTCACACAGGGAGCTGCTTTCCCCAAAGCAACACCCAGAGGACCTGGGTCGCAGGGTTCCAGCGCAGCCTCACACTGGGCCCAGCACACCGACTGTCACCAAACGTGCCCAGGGGTGTTGGGTCACCATCTCAGACTCCCCTCCCCTCAGGCCAGGTCCCTCTCAAGGACCCCTCTCCTTTCCTCTGTTGGTCTTGATGTCATTCCTTCATGTCACTGACCGTCCAGCTCTGCAGACTTCTCGAAGACTCACTACGCTCTTTTCTTCCAAGATGGATGGGGATATTTTCCGGGGCTGTGGGGGGCATGGGGGCAGCTTCCTTCTCTAGCCAAAGGCCAAGTCCTAGGCCTTGCCCAGACCCAACTGTCTGCTCCACCCTGTTACCTGCTGCAGTTACAGAAAACAGAAGGTGAGAAGTCCAAGAATGCTTGCTGGCCACGTGAACAGTGCCCTCTAGAAATGTAGGCTGCTCCAGGAGAGGGACTGTTGGGATGAAGTGAGCCGGGTAACCACAGCCTAGAGTCTGGCCCTCAGTTTTGCAAACTCAGCAACTTGGTATGATCACCGCTCCTGGTGACTGATTTGATTCAAGGGAACCAACCTCCCAAGAGGTGAATGCATAAACCAATATAAACACCGAGTGGACAGGAATAGTTATGAGCATTCTCTCTTAAAGGAAAAGCCATTCAGAAACCAAATAACAATCAGAAGACTGCACAATGAATATGGAATAGGAGCTAAGGGATGGTTCCTCTGTGTCCTGGTGAGACCAGAACCTCATGAGAACGCATATCTCTAGTTACTGAAATACTTACGCCCACTAGGACCCTTGCTGCCTGGTGACTCTTTCCAGGTCCCTGGTTGCCCGTCTCCCACATTCTCTTCAGGCTGTCAGTTAATTAGATTGAAGCGTTCTTAGTCACAATCACATTCCAAATAAGCCCTCTTGGACTTAGGCATCCAAACCACAGGACTGGTTGGAACTGTTCTTTTCAGTATGAGACACATTTTACTGACAGTCTTCATTTGGTTCTACGGAGGATTCAGTTTATTTGCTCACCTTATTTCCAAGATTTTGGAGAGAACGTCACTCTTCCTTGCAGTTTCCTATTATCTATTACACTCACTTTCCCAGGAAAAAAATATATACAAGTTTTAAAGTCAACCTCAAAAGTGCAGGGTGGGGAAGGGGTCCCGTAGCAGCTGTCACATGACAGGTTTTGCTGGCTGCAAGCTCAAAGGGCCCGGGGTCCCCAGCCTTTTGCTACCTCTTCTCTGAGCTAAACACCCCTCACGTCTCCCGGTGATCATTTGGAGTGAGGTCTGAAAGAGGCTTCGTTGTCGCTGTCCCTCACGTCAAGGGCCCCCACGGGACACGGCGCTCCAGATGTTCACAAACATTTATGGAACATCCACTACAGTCCGGCCCCGAGACTCTAAAGGACTCGGGCACTGCCCGCCCTAAAGGAGCTCCGGGTAGTCGGTGGGGCTTCACCAACTCTGACGAAGTAGGCAGCATTTAATCCACACTTGACAGCCAGGTACTAGAACAAAGAAACGTGTTCGGGAGTTCTGGTAACCCTAGCGGAGCAATACCAGTTTTGTCTTCGGCCTGCCCCGCGGCTTCAGTGACGAGTACCTCACCGCACCTGGGCGCCCCGGGCGCCCCGCCCCCGCCCCCGCCGGGAGGCTTGCCTTCCGCCCGGAGCCCCGCCTTCCGCCCCGCAGCCCTATTCCCGGCTCCCATTGGCTGCGGGAGGAGGCGGCGAGCCAATCCCCGCACAGTCTAACGCCCTCCGCCTGGGATCACTTCCGCCGCCGGGCCAGGCCCCGCCCCGCTCGCCCGGCATCGCGGAGCGGCGGAGTCAAGATGGAGGAGTACGCGCGCGAGCCTTGGTGAGCCTGCCCGCTGCCCGCCGCCAGCCCCTCTGCCACTGCCCGGCCCCCGGAGCGAGGCCGCTCTCAGCCGCGGGCTCGGCGGCGCCGGGGGCTGTGGGCACCCTGGCGTGAACAGCCGGCTAGTCAGCGGGGCCGCGGGGCCGCGCCGGGTGACCTTGCGGCAACTCGAGGGCGCCCCGGCTCGGCTGTGTGGCCCCGGACCCTGCCCGGCCCGCGGGTCGGGAGCAGCCCCTCTGCCCGCCGGCGACCTTGGGCTCGTCCTTGCGCTCGGGCGGCTCGGTCTGCGTGGGGAGGGGGCGGTGCCCGGGGAGGGTCCGCGTGGGCGCGGCGGCCGCGGTCCGGGCTGGGGTTTCCCCGTGGGGGAGGGCCGGCGCGGTCGGGAAAACGGGGAGAGTAGCGTGTGTTCTCGAAAAGCCGGCGACGGGGGTCCGTTCATTCGGCATTTAGCGAGGTGGGGTGGTCTGTGCCCCGCGCTCGGTCGGTCCCAGGAATGAAAGCACAGAGGAGTCAGGCACGCACACAGTTTAAGGCTTCGGAGGTCATGAGTGAAAAATCGCATCTTGATTTTTGGGTTAATCACCTGTGGTTTTTTTTGTAAGAGCAAGAACCAAGGTGTTCTCCAGCTGTGTGAAAGGGCCCAGGGCTTTACATTCTGACCTTGCCAGCATTAGCCATGTTGCCTGCTTTGTGCTTTTTTTCTTCCCTGAAATAAGATACAGAGTGTATGTTTCAGCGCCTCCCACCTCTTTAAATTTACCTTCTCCAAAGGTAGTGGTCCCCCTTCCTGGGTTGTGCTCAGGTGTGCAAGACTCAGCATGCTGTTGTCACCTGCTCTTGGGTATGATATCGTGAAACAGGTTGGCATGAGGGGAAAATACTTGACTTTCTTGGGTTAAAGATGTTATGGGAATCATAAATTTTCATCTACTACTAAATTAGGTGGCCCCTTTGCTTTCTCATATGTCCTGAAGCAGTACAGTCTGTTGTCTGGTTGGTTTTATACTCAAAACTGCTTTGATCTTCTGGACTAGCCTGTTTCGTGAAGTCATCCGAGCTCCAACTATAAGCATCTTTCTCCTTCCTCTGCACCTGCTCCAACGCCATAGGCAGCCTGAATTCTTTCACACCTGCCACCTTTCATTTCCTGTTGTCAGGATCTTGCCTGGCATCCTTAATGCCTTTTACAGTAGTTTCCTAATTGCTTTCCTCCTGTTCAGTCCTTTTTAATACATCATAGGTACTTAATCGTCCTAAATACTTTTTAATCATGTGTTTTGTTTTCAGAAGCCCTAGTCTGTAGGATATAGTGGAAAGAATTGGGGGCCTTTGGCGTACTAGATTTTGTATTTAAATTGGGTCTACCAGTTATTACCTATATGACCTTGGGCAAGGTACTTAATCTGAGCCTCTGTTCATCTGTAAAATGGAGAGGAGACAGGAATACTCTTCTGCAAAGTTAAAAGATGAGGGAGTCTATAAGAAAGTAAGGTAGCTTCCTTGAAAATCAGGTTATTTGCACTCTAAGGCACCTAAAACATAGTTGATACTTAATAAATGATAACTTTAATCTTGTGGTTAGTTATTGGTTCCCTGTTGCCCTGTATTTGTCTGGCATTTACATTTAGAGTCTGGCTTCAACCTTCCTTTTGTGTATCCGTCGCTTCCCTGCAGGAACCTTGATTTAGCCAGACTTAGTTCAGGAACTGTTTCCATCTTGCCGTTGTTTTGGACGTCCTCTCTTGTAATACTTCTGAATCCTGCTATTCTTCACTGATATTTTTAAATACTAATTTTCATTCTAACTGATTATAGGATCATTTAGGTTCGATCATTTAGAGTTAGTGACTCTCCTTTGTCTTTCCTTTTTACTTTTTTTTTTTTTTTTTGGCCGCAGCACGCAGCTTGTGGGATCTTAGTTCCCCAACCAAGGATCGAACCCGGGCCACCACAAGTGAAAGTGCCGAGCCCTAACCACTGGACTGCCAGGGAATTCCCATTCACAGACTTTTTTTTTTTTTTTTTTTTTTTTTTTTTTTTTTTTGCGGTACGCGGGCCTCTCACTGTTGTGGCCACTCCCGTTGCAGAGCACAGGCTCCGGACGCGCAGGCTCAGCGGCCATGGCTCACGGGCCCAGCCGCTCCGCGGCATGTGGGATCTTCCCAGACCGGGGCACGAACCCGTATCCCCTGCATCGGCAGGCGGACTCTCAACCACTGCGCCACCAGGGAAGCCCTCACAGACTTTTTAATAAGCCAGATTCCTAGAATAGTGGTTCTGTTCTACTGATCAGATTACTCATGTCATTGTGCAGCATGAGTTGGGGTGCTGCATTTGGAAGCCGGGTTTACACATTTAACCTCTAATTATCAGATGTTAGAGGTTACTAATGTGTTAAGTGGATCTGATGCAAAGTTAAGTTCCAAATGCTAACTTGGACTCAGTAAACCCAAAAAGAAGTTTTAAAATTTAAATAATGTGAGCTTCCCTGGTGGCGCAGTGGTTGAGAATCCGCCTGCCAATTCAGGGGACACAGGTTTGAGCCCTGGTCTGGGAAGATCCCACATGCCACGGAGCAGCTAGGCCCGTGAGCCACAACTACTGAGCCTGCGCGTCTGGAGCCTGTGCTCCGCAACAAGAGAGGCCGCAATAGTGAGAGGCCTGCGCACCGCGATGAAGAGTGGCCCCCGCTCGCCACAACTAGAGAAAGCCCTCGCACAGAAACGAAGACCCAACACAGCCATAAATAAATAATTTTTAAAAAATTTAAATAATGTGTCTTCTGCGCCTGTTGAAATTTTATTCTTTGGGTCTCAGCTTTAAATTTCGCTACAGCTGGAGAGCTTTCCTTGATCCCCAGGCGACTGGGTCACCGTTGATTATAGTGTAATTTCCTAATGCTTGTTTATTTGCTTTTCACGGTACCTTAGAATAGATGCACTAGTAGTTGAGCGAATGAATAAAGTGCTGTGAGCAGTAGGGAGTTGAAGCCAGTTCCATTCCCCGTAGCTTAGAAGACTTGGGCTGAATAGATGTGGATCTGTTTAGAATCCTTAATCTTGGTCTGTATTTTATGGGCCAGATGTTACTGGTTGCAGTGAGCCCTGCCCTGGAATCTGTTGTATATCCCTTATTAACAAAGAGGGTTTTATGGTTTATAAATGAGAAATACGCTCATTTTTTTTTTTTCTCTCTCTTTCCTGTTCTTAGCCCCTGGCGCATTGTGGACGACTGTGGTGGGGCCTTTACGATGGGAACCATAGGTGGTGGGATCTTTCAAGCCATCAAAGGTTTTCGCAATTCTCCGGTGGTAAGTGGGTGGATGGTCTCATATCATCGTTGCTTGAGACCCGTTTGCTAATGTCACTTGGGCCCCATCAGTGGATTGGAAATGTGTTATACTCCTAATGTATTTTTGGTTGCTTCCTTTTGTTTTCTTATAGGGAGTAAACCACAGACTACGAGGGAGTCTGACAGCTGTTAGAACCAGGGCTCCACAGTTGGGAGGTAAGCAGAGTGTTTGCATTTGTACTTCAGATGGTTTTTTCCCTGTTTTTTTGAAGGTGAAATTCTGGGGTTTTTTCTTCTTTTTTAGATTATACCAGTTAGTGATTTTAGTTTGGTCTAAATAACAGCTTGTCACAAGTTAGTATCTATGCGAATTCTTGATTTATGATTTATTTGGCAAGTTAACTTGAATTGTTGCATCCATTTGAAAATCTGTCCTTCAAAAGCTCAGTGGGGTTTTGTTTTTGCCTGGTTTCATTTGATTTTCCCCTCTTATCCAGACAGTGTGTCTACAGCTTAGGTTTGTGAGGGTCAGGAGTGATAGCTTCTGGCTTAGCATGAAACTGAAGAGGATGTGAATGGAAGGATCAGGGTGTGTGAGAGGGGTTGATGGAACTGATGGGGCTCCCTCCAGGCTTAGCTTTTGGACATTGTGCCGAGGTCAGTGCAAAGATGGAGAACGATTCTGTCCATCACACTCTTTAAGCTTGGTATTTCAGAAGCTGGGAGAAGAGAGAATAAGAAATCTCGGAGCTTATGTTTGCTTGCAAAGGTACAGTCAGGCTGAAGAGACCACGTATAACACATGAAATGGACTTGGCACTTTCAGTCGTTGCTTAGTGATTTTGTGCATCAGAAGAAATAATCTTCTCTTTGTTTTTATAGCATTTGTTTTCTTTAGAAGATAGTAGCCAATGTCTGTTGTTTATTGAGTGCCTGCCATGTGCCAGGCACTCCAGGTGTTCTACAGGATTATTTTATTTAGTCCTCACAGCAACATAGGAGGTGAGTACTATTATCGCCATTTTCCAGATGAGGAAATTGAGGCTCCGAGGGTTGAAGTGATGGTGTATCTGTTTCCTGTTTTTCTCCCTGTAATAATTGTACACCCTGGAAAGTAAACAGTGACTAATTTTCCTTTGTTTTAATGGTTACCGTGTTGTTTAAGAGTGATAAGTAGTAAAAAAAAAAAAAAAAGAAAGAAAAAAGTACACACCAAACCCTGAACCTTCGATAAATGCAGAAGTCATACAGGTTTTAACAGGTTTCTTGAGAGGCTGTTTCTATCACATGCATTTTCAGTGAATAAAAAAAACCGTCAGGTAACTGTCACAGTCAAGAAGAGCCTAAGGAGGTATGACTACTAAACGTTATGAGGGGTCCTGGAACAGAAGAAGGACATAAAAACTAAGGAAATCTGAATTAAGTATGGACGTCAGTTCATAATATGTCAGTATTGGGTTGTGTGACAAACGCACGGTGCTGATGTTAGATGCTGGGGAAACTGAGTGTGGGGTACGTGGGAGCTGTACCATCTTCACAGCTTTGCTGTGACTCTGAAACTAGTCTAAGAATAAAGGTTTGGTTAAAAAACAATCGGTGAAATAGAGGAAGAGTATGTTGTGGTGTGAGTGAATTGGGATCAGCCTTTTTAAGGAAACTACTGAGGAATCTTTATGGAGTCTTGAATTTTAAAAGTACTGGCATGGCACTTCCAGTTTAATTCAGTGAGCATTTACTGAGCTCTTCCAGTTAAGCTCCTGGGAAAAAGGCAGTGTGGGAAAGTCATAGTTGTGTCCTGAAAGGTCTTGTATTTTCATAGTGGAAATGAGACATGCTTTTGATGTGTCCCCATTATGCTTCCAGCCCTTCCTTGCATTTTGGAACAAGATGTTCCAGGCTCATCTTGTACTTTCCCCGACTGAGTGTGGAGTCAGCCGTCCCCAAGGAGCCCTGCTTCCTTCTAGTTGAGAATGGTACTTAGAAGCCAAAATCTGGGCACTAAGTGTATCATTGCTGTGGGGCATTGCTGTTCCCAGGCCTTCTTAGGAATGTACTGTATATATATGAACACATACTAACCATGTACACATACACAAGTTTATATCTATGTTTCTCTATATCTATACGTATTAGGAATCATGGGTTCACACTGATGCCTCTAACTCCAGTCCAGCCCCACAGGTTCATTCTTCTTTCTCTTTTCATATGAATACTTTCCTCCTTGCCTGACTTGGGCTAGGGCACCCCGTAACAGGCCCCCCTTCCACATGGGCACGCTGATCTCCATGCTTGGGAGTGTCCTTCCTGCGGACACTTCCTCGCCCTGCTCTGGCTGTGGCTGCCACACGGGCCCAGACTTTTGTGTGGACTCAGTCTCCACTCTCATCAGCCACCATAGCTTACTCTGGCAGTCATTCTTGGGGTGGGGAGATATCAGACCCTTAGGAGGGAGTGGGAGAGCCCTGTTTGAGAAATTTGGTGAGATAATTCTAATATACCTGGACATATCTCTCTCCCAGGGCACAGAGCCACTGAGTTAGGACGGACTATTTCATCTGTATGTAGCATGTGGTATTTAGTGTTGGACCGAAAATAATGAGGCTCATGCATAGTTTATTATTATTTTTAAAACATATTTATTTGGCTCCTCCAGGTCTCAGTTGCGGCACATGGGATCTTCGTTATGGCACGCAGGATCTTTTTAGTTGCGGCATGCGGGATCTTTTTTTTATTTTTTATTTTATTTTTTTAAATTTATTTATTTATTTTTGCTGTGTTGGGTCTTCGTTTCTGAGTGAGGGCTTTCTCTAGTTGTGGCAAGCGGGGGCCACTCTTCATCACGGTGCGTGGGCCTCTCACTATCGTGGCCTCTCTTGTTGCGGAGCACAGGCTCCAGACGCTCAGGCTCAGTAGTTGTGGCTCATGGGCCTAGTTGCTCCACGGCATGTGGCATCCTCCCAAACCAGGGCTCGAACCTGTGTCCCCTGCATTAGCAGGCAGATTCTCAGCCACCGCGCCACCAGGGAAGCCCGGGATCTTTTTTTTAGTTGCAGCACGCGGGATCTTTGTTGCCACATGCTGGATCTTTAGTTGTGGCATGTGGGCTCTTTTAGTTACATGTGGGATCTTTAGTTGCGGCACGTGGGATCTTTAGTTGTGGCATGCGGGATCTTTTTAGTTGCAGCATGTGGGATCTTTTTTTTAGTTGTGGCACGCGGGATCTTTGTTGCCATTATGTGGGATCTTTAGTTGCGGCATGTGTGCGGGATCTAGTCCCCTGACCAGGGATCAAACCTGCGCCCCCTGCATTGGGAGCGTGGAGTCTTAACCACTGGACCCCCAGGGAAGTCCCTCGTGCATACTTTAACTGGTTGTATCTGCTGGATTTAACTCACAGGGTGAGCTCTGGGGAAGGGTGCTGGTGATGGTCTGGTTCACACAGTTGGCAGAACCCAGTTTATTGTCCTTATTAATACACCCCTGCTTCTGTGAGGTTTCAGAGGGTGAAGGATAACCTGACAAGGGCTCCTCAGTGCAGTTTTTCTTCTTTCTTTAATCTTAATGTAAGAACTCTTCATAGAGTGTAAGTCACGTGTATTCATTTTAGAAGATTTGGAAAATAAAAGCACAAAGCAGTGAAGTCGTCTGTTATCATCTGTCACCCAGAGATGCTGACAATTAAAATCTTGCTGTTGCCTTTCTATGTTTTGTGTGTACTTATACACGTGTATGTGTGGGTGTTTGTTTTTTATTTTACAGAATAATCACTGTGTTTAGGAAGAGTTTAAAGTGCAAAGTAATCTGATTTAGGGTTGCTTTTAGTTTCATGCTTGAGGAATAAAGAATAGAAATGAGAGAGGAAAGGTAATTCCCATTCCCTCGAGGTTCCATAATTCAAACTGTTTGTATCACCCTTTTGCCCTTTATGTGTATTGGCTTAACGCCTGTAGTACATCCCAAAATAGCCCGGTTTCTTTTGTGTTCACATCAGTGATTTTCGTAGAGCAGGTGCTCAGTGGCACTGACTGAAGAAAAGAAAAATAGAGGTAAGGTGAAGCTTTAGTAAAAGAAAAGCAGGAAGGAGGACACTTTTTAAACAGATACACACTCTTCTGAAAGGGGGTTTGACTGGGTTTAGCCCAACTCTTTTAGGCCTGGCTTATTTCTTTTAGGCTTTGGGCCATTGCTGATTTCCCTGCTGATGTAATACAAACCAAGCTTTATTAAAAAGATAAGTATTCTGACTCCTGTTCGGTGCTTATTCAAACTTGTTTGCATGTGTTTGTGAGAGTTTTAAGAATATAGTGAGTGTTGTTATTTAAGCTTGTTTTTGACTATTACATTTAAAGACTAAAATATAAAAAATGAAATTTATTTGTTTTGTTTTTAAATAAAACAGGTAGCTTTGCCGTTTGGGGAGGTCTGTTTTCCATGATTGACTGCAGTATGGTTCAAGTCAGAGGGAAAGAAGATCCCTGGAACTCCATTACGAGTGGTGCCTTAACAGGAGCCATCCTGGCAGCAAGAAGTAAGCAGTCATAGACACACACATTGCAACCAGCCTCTGCCCGAGTTTAGGGACGTCTGTAATAGATAAACTGAGCATTGGGTAACTTGGTATAGTGTGAGGGTATATGGTGATTTGGGGGGAAGAGTAAAAGGACATCTTAACTTGGAGTGTTGAGAACGAGAGAGCCTGGGGCTCTAACCGGTAACCACCGTGGTTAAGAGCAGTTCAGGTTCTGGTTCTGCCACTTACAGCTGTGTGACTGGGCGGTTTCTCTCCTCAGCCTCTGGAATTAGTCACTGTACCTGTCACACAGCACTGTTGTGAGTGAAGAGCTTAGATCCACCTTCTGGTCTTCGGGACACAGAGCGACCTAGAGTTCCTCTGGGCGTGGTGGGTGGGCCCAGGAGTCAGCACCCTCTTCTGTGAAGGGCCAGGTAGTAAATGTGTGGGCCTCGTGGGTTGTGAGGGCTTCCGTCACTTGTCCTCAGCTCTGCTGTCATGAGTGCAGCCTAGACAATACGTGAATGGACGCGCATGCTGTCCCAGTACAACTTTATTTACACGAGCAGGCCGTGGGCTGGATTTGACCTGCGGGCCACAGTTTGCTGACCCCGGTCTCGGTCAGCGAGAAAGGGTGTTTGGGAACGGGGGGTAGCATGGAGCCCCATGGACAGGTCTTCGCTTTATGGTGTCTTACATTAACCTGGATTTCTGTTAAAGTAATCTCTCTGTTCTCAACGTGCTCAGACGGACCGGTGGCCATGGTCGGGTCAGCCGCGATGGGTGGCATTCTGCTAGCCCTCATCGAAGGAGCTGGTATCTTGTTGACAAGGTTCGCCTCTGCCCAGTTTCCCAACGGTGAGTCGTCTTTCTGCCTAACAACACAGCTCAGACGTTTGACATGGGTTCCCAACGTCTGCTAAAATGTGGTGGTTTGACATCTCTGCATCACATGTGAATACGCCGTGCTTCGTGAGGGTTCTGGTAATAGGCCGCGGCTCTGCACGGCTGTGGGTGCAGTTAATTGTATTTAATCTCAGTCACAGAATGCTTTGGCTAGACGACTTGCTGTCGCTCTTTCCTTAGAGTTCTTAGGTTTTATCAGTGCTCACTTGCTCATTCTAAGAAACTGCCGATCATTTCAGCGGTGCGGGAAGAAAGGTCCCTGCAGACGTGGAGCAATGATGGCCGTCAGTCGCCAACTTATTACTGCCTGTGTGTGGGGCAGCGCTGTAGCTGCCGGGGGCAGTGGGAGCGTCAGGCTGACACGCTCACAGATAAGTGAGGTCAGCTGGTTGTGCTGCGTCCTTGAAGAAAGTGAAGTAGCGGGAGAAGGTGACCCGTGGGTGGGGGGTCACTTAGGGCTGGAAGGAGAGTTCTTCTGAGACGCTGGTGATGTAATGCGTTGCTCCTCTTGCTCTTGCTGGTGCAGGGAAGGTGAGATGGTGGGTGGTTAGCGGTCCACAGGTGATCACGACGTGGCCAGGGCATGTCTGCTCCGCGGCCAGTGTGTGCAGATCCTTGTAACTTAGAAAACGTGAGGTGTCTAAATGGGACTATTTCTTGGCATTGGAAGGGAGCAGAAAGACACCGAGGGTCATTGCGGGGAAGAGCTGACCTGGCGTTTGGGGAAGGAAATACGCACAACCGCGAGACTGGTTGGACGTTATTTTTGGAGCTTGGAAAGGATTCGGCATAGAGTTAGGGACAGGTCACAGCTCCCAATTCTATTTGATCTCCCTGAGGCACCAGGCGAGGGATTCGGTGTCTTGGCGCGGTTCTGAGGCCTCCCCGTGGCCAGTGGATGACCCGGGTGGCTCCTGGGCCCTCGGTCCTCGCTTCTGCTTTCAATCATCATTTCCCACTGAATACTCTGTCGTGATGGCCACTTTCTTAATTTGCTTTTTAGTTTAGCACTTTAGTGTGAAAGACTTCATATAAGATGTGAGAAAAGTTCCATGTTTGCAGAAATTCAGAAATTGATAGAACAGTAACTCAGTCACACTGTCTTGTAGGGTTTAGCCTTGTTTGCTTGGGTTTAGGCTTCTTTCTTCAGAAGGAGTTCTCTAAAAGAAGTGCTTTTTATTTTAGACAGGAAGAGTGTTTCTGAAAGGCTATGTGAAAGAGTTCTTAAAACAGAAAGATGAGATAAAACTGTATCGAAACGGTAACAATGGTTATTTTTGGTTTATCTTTTTCACCCAGTGTCTTCTCCAGCTTTCTGTAATGAACAGATATTTTTAGAATATTAAAAAAAAAATCACTGGAGTAAAGTGTTGGAAAGAAAGCCCTCTTTACCACTGTCCTCTTTCTCTCTTCCTTCCAGATATTTTTTAGTCTGCCTCAGTTTCCCTAAAAAAAAGAGAAGTACTTATTCCCATTAAAGTCTTTTTAAAGAGCCACATTTTTTCTTAGGTCACAGGCCGTCCCATCCTTTGAAAGCAAATACTACAACACTTAGTTCTGTGCAAACTAGGGGATGGCGGTGTCTTCCCATTTCAGGACCCATTCCTTACTTAGTTGTATAAATTGTATTACTGAGTTCTCTTGAAACATGACTAAGGTACTTAAACTTTGTGAAAATAATTTTAAATAGCTACTGAAAAATACATCAGGAGGTGTGAGAGGTTCATCCAGTCCTGATATGGCAGCTTGTTCAGCAGTTGCTTTAAAACTGGCATGTTGTTTCTTGCTGTAATTACTCCATCTGACTTCGCTGGTGTAGCGTTTGAGAGCTGCTCACTCTGGAGCGGGAGGGCTGCCGGCTGCCGTACGTTAACACGGCGCTCCCGTGGGAATCGGGCAGCTTGACAAAGAAATTCAGGTTACAGCTCTGAGGTAGCACTTTGTTTTCTTTTTTTTTTTTTTTTTTTTTTCTGCATTACGCGGGCCTCTCACTGTTGTGGCCTCTCCTGTTGTGGAGCACAGGCTCCGGACGCGCAGGCTCAGCAGCCATGGCTCACGGGCCCAGCCGCTCCGCAGCATGTGGGATCTTCCTGGACCGGGGCACGAACCGGTGTCCCCTGCATCGGCAGGCGGCCTCTCAACCACTGCGCCACCAGGGAAGCCCATCACTTTGTTTTCTGAGTTGACTGATTTGCTCTTTACAGAGACTTGTCCCTTTAAATTACATAATATTCAGGTGGTGTTTAAATTCCCTCTTAATTGCAGGTCCTCCGTTTGCTGAAGACGCCTCCCAGTTGCCTTCAGCCCAGTTACCATCCTCACCTTTCGGGGACTATCAACAATACCAGTAGGACCTCTCTCCCAGGACTTCTTTAACAGAATGAGCTGCGGTTCAAGGAAGGATTTCAGAAGATCAAATTCAGTCTGTTTTTAAAACTGTAGGTGGGACAACTATGGCCAAATAGGCTGTGAAGAGACATTTAGCACATTTTTCTATTTAAAGGAATGTGGGGGGCGGGGGAGGGTCTTAAAAAATAATACATTTATTTATTCACACTTGGATTGCGTTTGTGATCAAAATGTCTGAAATCTTTAGAAGGAAAAACAGTAAGTGCTTGGAAGATGAAGGACCAATGGCAAACAGCAACGAAGCAGGACCAGCATTTCCTCGGGGACCTCTCTGCCTGGTTTTGTTCTGTTAGTGAAACAATAAAAAACGCCAGGAGATTGCTCTTTCTGTTAAGATAAGTTGCAGAGTTCTACTTTTCATCCTTGAATTCAAATAATGCAGAGTGCATTGAAAGTTGCACGTGGTACAGTCCCCAAGGATTGGTCCACAGCAAACACTTCCGGGCTGGAAGGCTGCGGGAAAGTGCTTAGCCTTCTTGCAAGCAAAAAAATAGGCCACGTCTTGGTTTTGAGGGTGTCGGATACAAAACTCTCTTCACCTCTGAGGCTACTGTGTCTTGATTCTTGATCATCAGAAAAGCTTCCTTCTGGTGTATCCAGTGCTGTATGAGAAGGTGCCTGGAGGGCATAATAGCCCTGGAAAAGCTTGGTGTTTATGGGGTGCTGGAAAGTAAAATGCATGCTATTTTTAATGTGTTGCAAGTCCCCTGAAGCTGATCTTCGTGGAGGGTGTGTTCTGGGGTCTGGCCGGGCCTATAAAATGGATTAGCATTTCAGAATAGGCCATTTTACTGGCTGTGGTGGAGATGCCGTGCGGCCTTACAGGAGGCAGGCTGTTACTCCCCATTTGCCTGCCTCTGTGTGAAACGGAGAGCAAATCCGTGTGGGCGTGGTGAGCACACGCGTATTTTGGCCCAATGCCACGTGCATAGTAAGGATTTAATTTACTGGTGCTGGTTTGATCTTTCTTTGTGTGGTAAAATATACAGGAAATCATATTTATCATTTTAACCATTTGTAAGTGTACAGTTCAGTGGAATTTAAATACAGTGTAACAGTCACCATTGTGTATCCCAAAACTTCCTCATCGTCACCAACAGAAACTCCCCATCCCACCTTCCCCCAGCTCCTGGTAACCACAGGTCTGCTTGCTGTCTCTGAGTTTGCCTATTCTGGGTACCTCGTATAAGTGGAACCGTACGATATTCGTCCTTCTGTGTCGCTCTTATTTCATGGAGCATCGTGTTTTAAGGTCCCTCTGTGGTGTAGCATAAACCAGCACTTCGTGCCTTTCTATGGCTGAGTAATATTGCATGGTATGCAGAGATCACATTTTATTTCTCCGTTCATCCATTGATGGACACTTGGGCTGTTTACACCGTGTGACTCTTGTGAATAACATGGGCATACAAATATCTGAGTCCCTGCTTTCAGTTCCTTTGGGTGTAGACCTAGGAGTGGCGTTGCTGGGGCATGTGGTAGTTCTATGTTTAACTTTTGGAAGAAGCACCAAACTTTTCCACAGCGCTGCACCATTTGACATTTCCAGCAGCAGTGCACGAAGGTTCCCATTTTTCCACATCCTTGCCAACACTTTTATTTTCCTTTAAATAAAAACATTATAGCCAGTCTAGTATGTGTGACGTATCTCATTGTGGTTCTGATTTGCGTTCTCCTGGTAACAAACGTACTGCGCTTATTGGCCATTTGTGAGTACTTGGGATTTCTCTTCCAGTCTGTAGCTCTTTGGACTTCCAGGAGTGAACGTAAGGAGATGTTATCAGAACAGTTCAAAGCTGAGGGCATGTTGAATCGCAGATAAAATGCCGTATTGGTTTGGAAAGTAAGTTTCTTTCTTGTGAATTCGGAGTCTGACGGGTGTGTGTATGTGATGCTGGCGTGTTTTTGCCATTTTATTGGTTAACTGAGCATATCTGAAGCAATCCTTGGCTACAGATGAATTTTCTGGAACGAGGGGTGGGGGGGAAGAGAAGAAGCTTGAAAAAGATGGAAAGCCAGTTCTTTTTGAAGAACTTGACATTTAATTCCACAACATGTGGGACGGCAGGTAGAAACCCCGAAAACCTTTCCAGTTGTTTCCCTGCTTCTTGCCCCACTCCTCCTTGGTGGATGCCCCCTTCCTCTGTCCCGCACTTAGGAGAGCTGCTGCTCCCGGGGAAAGCCTGGCTGCCCACCTACCTGCTGGGGCTTGGCCTGAGCCGAGTGGCTCCGTCTCCGTTCTGTGTCTAGTGTGGAGAGGACAGGGGAAAGCAAACTTCATGCCTCTGATTTTCTCCTGGAAGCCTCGTGCCATCTGCGTTTCCGGGCACAGGTGTTTCATAACCGCCCAAGAACGTCCTCGTGTGGTGTGTCCTCTGCCTTCCCCCGTTTGTCCAGTGGGCTGGTTCCTGGTGGTCTGGGGACCAGCTCAAGCGCCCCTGCAGCTTCCCGTCCCCTCTCGGTGTCCTGTTGTCACTGCACAGCAGGAGATGCTGAGCGGTTTGTTTTGTTTTTTCTCTCCTCTCCCCCACCTTTTTCCCCAACATTTTTTCAATGAAAATATCAAACCTGTAAAGTTGAGGTTCACAGTGAACATACATATACCCATCACCTAGATTCTATGATTAACTTTACAATACTTTACCACTGTGTACCTGTTCACATACCACCTGTTTCCTAATAAAATAGAAATTTATGAAATCCATTGATAAGCTTTATAAGATGTGATTTAAAAAATTTTTTATTGGAGTATAGTTGATTTACAATGTGTTAGTTTCAGGTGTGCAGTAAAATGAATCAGTTATACATTGATTTTTTTTTAAGTTTAGCAAATAATAGAAACCAGGTAGTTTAGATTCTAATAAATATCTTAAAATACCTATTTGAAATGTTTAATACATATTCTAAAACTAATTTTGGTGTACAAGAACCCAGAATAAAAGGTAAAATCACGAAAATTGTTTTAATTACCAAGATAAATGCAGAAACAAGCAGACAGGAAGGAATTTTTCCCTAGGTCTTTTTCTGGAATAATGGAGTGGTTTCCTCAGTTTCAAGGTTGAAATGCTCATCAGAAAGATCCCATCTGCTTCTCCCTTTTTTCCTTAGTATCTGAACACTTTGTGTGAAATTGGCCTGAAATAGTGAATTTCTGAGTCAGGGTTGGAACACGTGGGTTACAGCTGCATCTGTTGAAAGCCCATCTGTTTTCTTACATGAAATGTCTGCAGATTGTGATGGCGTGGTCACAGCTCCACCCTGTGGTGCATTAGTTTTAGAACAGACGATACTTTGCTGCTGGTTTTGCTTTGTAGAGTACGTTATCTTTTAGAGCAAAACTCAGCCACCTAAGGCTCAAGGGCCACATTTACCCTGCTGCCTCTTTTTGTAAGGCCTGTGAGTGAAGAATGGATTTAAAATTTTTCTAATGGTTGAAAAAAAATCAAAAGAAGAAAAATGTTTCATGGCACATGGAAATGACACGAAATGAAGATTTTGGTGTCCATAAATACAGTTCTATTGGTGCACAGCCATACCAAGTCTTCACGTTTTATGAGCGACTGCCCTCATACGACACAGCAGAGTTAAGCGGCCACGTCAGAGACCTCAGGGCACACAACTCCTGAGATGTTTGCCCTTTAGAGAAAAAAAATTGCTGACCTCTGTTTTAGAGCAATTAAAAATAAAAAGATTTATTTTATCTAACTGATTCCATTTCTAGCACTCCTTTTCTTTGTGTGGACCCAAGTTCCTCTCTGGTATCATAGTCCTTCCGTCTCAAGAGCATCCTCTAACATTTCTTATAGGGTAGGATTATATGGGTGGATCCAGATGGATGCCTAGGGATATAGTGGGTGGCATTATGGGAGAGGAGCTTTTATAAAAAGCTCCTTATGCCCTGAGCTTTTATAGTGGGCAGTAGCATTCCTGCTTTTGCCTCTGAGGGAGACATTACCTTTATTATACTAGATAGTGAGCGTGACTTCCCTTTGCTCCAAAGCAAGACCCTGTCTCTCTCTTGGAAGGGTGTAAGCCAGTTTACCAGCCTTACCACTGTGGACGTTTAGGGCTGGATAATCAGTTGTGGGGACCTGTCCTGTGCAATGTAGGATGTAGGATCCCTGGCCTCTGCCCACTGGATGCCATCAGCACCTCCTCTCCCAGTTGTAACCACCAAATGTGTCTTTAGATGTTGTCAAATATCTCCTAGTGGGCAAAACCGGCCCTGGTTGAGAACCATTATGATAAGCAGACTCACCCTTTGTTCCAGAGGAAGGCACCATCTGTCTTTCAGAGTGGCTCTCTATACAAGCATCCTCGACCAGATGGTCCAGAACAAAGGACACTCAGCGGCTCATTTTTGCAATATGTGCAGAAGCGCACGTGATCCGTGGAGAATTGGCTCCCAACGTTGGTTTTAACTTAATTGCATTGTGGTTAAAGAAATGTTGTTCTGTGTGCCATCGATTCTTGTATTTGTTGGGAGTTTTTCATGGCCTATCTATGGTTAGTTTTGTGTGTTTTCTCTAATAGGTGCAAAGTTTGGTGTGTGTTGATTAGGTCAAGATTGTGACATTTTTGTACAGATCTTATATGTCTGTATGACTTTTGTCTGTGTGATCTGTTAATTACTGGGAGAGGTACGTAAACCTCTCTGTTGGCGGATTTGCCCATTTCCCTTGTAATTCTGTTACCTTCTACTTTCTATAGTTTGAGGCTATACTGTTAGGTACATCCCCAATATGTGAGCTAGAACACTGACGAGTAGTCTACATCTGGGTATTTATGAGTTCTGCTTCTTCCAGCCTGGGGTAAGTACTATCCTGCCCAGCTCATTTCCTTTTTTTCCTTGATTTTTAAAAATCATACTACATATTTTCCCATTTGTTGGCTTGTGAGTTATATTCATTTTACATTCCTTAAGTGATTTTCTTTAAAATCTTAAAACACATACCTAAGAAAAAAATCTCACATTTCTCCCTCTCCCTCTCCTCCTGATAATCCAAGGAGTTTAGAATGCTTCGACTTCAATCACCCCCTCTTCTTATATACATTTAGTCTAATATTTTCATTTTATTCTGATTCCCTCATGCAAACATTATTAATATATATTTATTATTGTTGCTTTATACAGTGTTTAAATTTTCCCACTTTTTTTGCTCACCATTCCTTTTTTCATCTCATTTTCCTTCTTGAAGTAATTCCTTTAGAAGTTCTTTAGTAGGAGTCTATTGATGGTGAACACTGAATTTTTGTCATCAAAAAATTTATCTGCCTTCATTCTTGGATGATAGTTTAGTTGGGTATACAGTTCTAAGTTGACAGGCTTTTTTCCCTCAGTGTTTTGAAGATAATGCCTTCTGGCCTCTTGTTGCTAATGAGAGGTCTGCCCTTGGTCCAATTTCCATTTGTCGCTTTTTTATAAGTAACCTGTCTTTTTTTCTTTGGGTATTCTTAAGACCTTTATGTCTTGGTCTTCCTCAGTTTAACTAAAACATGTCTAGGTGTAGATTTATTTTTATATTTTTGCTTGCAATTTGTTGTAACTTTTAAATTCTTAGAATCACACTTTAATCGATTCTAGAAGATTTTCAGCCATTATTTCAAAATGTCCAAGATACGTTGCATTCTAAGCATTCAAAAGTGAGGGAAGGAGAAGAGGAAGGAAGGAAGGAGAATGGATGGGATGAGATTGCTCTTATCCCCAAGGAGAAGTTATCGCTGAAAGGAGAAACAGCATAGTTCCACAGATGTTTGACTCTACAGCCAAGGATAAAAGGCCCTCAGGACTTCCTTGGTGGTGCAGTGGTTAAGAATCAGCTTGCCAATGCAGGGGACACGGGTTCGAGCCCTGGTCCGGGAAGATCCCACATGCCGTGGAGCAACTAAGCCCTGTGTGCCACAACTACTGAAGCCCGTGCCTAGAGCCCGTGCTTCGCACCAAGAGAAGCCACCGCAATGAGAAGCCCACGTACCACAGTGAAGAGTAGTCCCTGCTTGCCGCAACTAGAGAAAGCCCGCGCGCAGCAGTGAAGACCCCACACAGCCAAAAATAAATAAATAAATAAATGTATGAAAAAAAAAAAAAGGATAAAAGGCCCTCTCCTCCAGCAACTTACCTGGAAACATTGCTTCCCGTAGCCTCCTGTTCTTCCCAGGTCACAGCACAGCACATGGAGTTGTCGTGACCTTTTTCCTTGTCTTTAGGTTAAGTTGTGAGCTCGCCCGTGAGCACCACCAGGACAGGGGCGGTGCCAGGCCTGCTTCAATTGTATCCTCAGCACCCAGCCCAGTGGATGGTGTATGCAGATGCTCAACAAAACCGCATTGCATAAGGGAATGAATAATTTGAGGGTAGATATATTGAATGACTAATAAGTACCAAGTATTGTGCTCAATGCCACAGAAAAGTGGTTTTCCAAAGTTTTTGGATTTCACTAGGCAGTAAGTTATAAAAAAAAAAAAACTAACACTGACCTTATATGGAATTTTAAAATATCTACTATAAGCATTTCATGAGATAAAATGTATTTTAACAGTGTAAAACTAGGAAGAACATACTAGGATACTATTTCCTTTTATGAAAAACTCCCTACATTGTCTCTTAAAATTTCATTTCCTAGCTGATCCATAAAAATCTCACCGTCGAGTGGCTCCTAGTCACTGAAGGGCTACTGAAACCGCTGGTACAGGAGAGAAACACAGCAGGAAGTGTGTGTACCTGGCTCAAAGAGCTGTCCCATTCAGGAGGAGGGGACAAGCGGCACAGCAGACGCCCAGCCTTAAAGGTGCTGTGCTTGTCCCCATCCCTTGGCGGAAGGACAAAGGACTCGCGCGCCCGGAGTCCCGGGAGGACCCCCATCGGCGTGGAATCCCGTGCTGTTTCCGATTGAGCTCTCACAGCTAGCTCGACAGATGCTATAATTCCTCCTGTTTTACAGGTGCACAAGAAGACTTGGAAAGAGTCCCCTTTCTTGGGGGAGGTTTGCCCAGGATGACACGGCCCTAATAATTGGGCGAGCGTCGAGCTTGCGACCGCCAACCCGGACCCTTGCAATCGGGCTCAGTGCGGCCTGCCTGGAGGAGTAGGACACGGGGAACCTCAGTAGAGAAGGGACTGGGGAACATCCCAGTGGGATGAGTTCGGGCCAAGGTGGGTCAAATTGTACCCCCTCCCCCCGCACGCCTGTCGGAAGTCCTGAGATGCCGGTGCAGAGCTGGGAGGTGGGGAAAGTCAAGAAGAGAGGCGTGGCCGAAATGTTCATTGCAGCCCTATTTACAGTAGCCCGGAGATGGAAGCACCCTAAGTGTCCATCATCGGATGAATGGATAAAGAAGATGTGGCACATATGTACAATGGAATATTACTCAGCCATAAAGAGAAACGAAACAGGTATTTGTAATGAGGTGGATGGACCTAGAGTCTGTCATACAGAGTGAAGTAAGTCAGAAAGAGAAAGACAAATACCGTATGCTAACACATATATATGGAATTTAAGGAAAAAAATGTCATGAAGAACCTAGGGGTAAAACGGGAATAAAGACACAGACCTACTAGAGAATGGACTTGAGGATATGGGGAGGGGGAAGGGTAAGCTGTGACAAAGCGAGAGAGAGGCATGGACATATATCCACTACCAAACGTAAGGTAGATAGATAGTGGGAAGCAGCCGCAGAGCAGAGGGAGATCAGCTCGGTGCTTTGTGAGCACCTGGAGGGGTGGGATAGGGAGGGTGGGAGGGAGACGCAAAAGGGAGGGGATATGGGAACATATGTATATGTATAACTGATTAAATTTGTTATAAAGCAAAAAATAAAAAATAAAAAAATAAAAAAGAAGAGAGGCGTGGCCCGGCCGCGTTCCGGGGCGGGTTCTGCACGGTGGGGCGGGGCCGGCGGCAGGGTCCGGGTGCGGCTGTACCGGGGCCTTGGCAATCGGCGGGGCGTGGTCAGCGCTGCGGGGCGTGGTCTGAGCTTTGTGGCTTGGTCATGCCGGTTCCGGGCGTGGTCTGTGGAGCGGGGCCTGCACTAGTGCACGGGGGCCATGGTGAACGGCGGGGCGTAGTCTGAGCTTTGGGGCGTGGCCATGCTGAGTGCCGGGGCGAGCCCAGCGCTGCCTGTCGGGGCCCACTCGGGTGCGCTGCAGAAGCGCCGGGGACCACGACAAGCGGCGGGGCGGGGCCTGCGCGGTGGGGCGGGGCCTGCGGCGGCCCGGTCCAGCGGCGGCTAGGGGCCATGGCGGGCAGCGGGCATGGGGCCGGCGGGCGGGTGCTGCACTCAGCGCAGGCCGAGGACGTGGCATCGGCCTCCAACTTCCGCGCCTTCGAGCTGCTGCACCTGCACTTGGACCTGCGGGCCGAGTTCGGGCCTCCGGGGCCGGGCCCGGGCAGCCGCGGGCTGAGCGGCTCGGCGGTGCTGGACTTGCGCTGCCTGGAGGCCGGCGGCGCCGCGGAGCTGCGGCTGGACTCGCACCCGTGCGTGGAGGTGACGGCGGCGGCTCTGCGGCGGGAGCGGCCGGACGCGGGGCAGCCGGAGCCGGAGCCGGAGCCGGTGCCGGTGTGCACGCGGCCCTTCTCGCACTACGGCCAGGCCCTGTGCGTGCGCTTCCCGCAGCCCTGCATCGCTGGCGAGCGCCTGCGGGTGCAGCTCACCTACCGCGTCGGCGAGGGACCCGGGGTGAGTGCCCCAGCTCCGCGCCGGCCCCTCCTGGTGCAGATGCGCCCCCCTCATCCCCTCCCACCTCCCCTTCCATACCTCCGCCCCCTCCTCGTCCAGATGACACCCCATCCCCTCCCACCGCCCCTCCCATCCCTTCGCTCCCGCCCATCTTCATGCAGATGCTCCCCCCACCTTCCCTCCCACGGCACCGCTGTCTCTAGTCCACATCTGCCCGAGGAGGTCACCTCCTCCAGGCTGGACAGCAGACGGTTCACGAACAGAACTCAGGGTTGCCGCTGCGCTCGGCCTAGGCTAGGCCCTGGTGATGAGCTGCTCCGCTCTCCTCCAGGGCGGCCTGACAGTGCCGGCTGCTTACCCGCCGCTGACTCAGTCCTTTGTTCCAGGTGCCCTCCTAACGCCTCGGGGCAGTTAGTAGTGTTTCCTCCTGCGAAGTCCTGGATTTGATGAACAAAAAACTCTGAGTAGGGCTTCCCTGGTGGCGCAGTGGTTGAGAGTCCGCCTGCCGATGCAGGGGACACGGGTTCGTGCCCCGGTCCGGGAGGATCCCACATGCCGCGGAGCGGCTGGGCCCGTGAGCCATGGCCTGCGCGTCCGGAGCCTGTGCTCCGCAACGGGAGAGGCCACAGCAGTGAGAGGCCCGCGTACCACCCCCCCGCCAAAAAAAACTCTGAGTAAAAGTGAGAACCAGAATTAGGGTGTACCAGGCTTTGGAATAACTTGGCTTTCTCACTGTTGGTTGATTCAAATCTTAACTGGGGGGCGGGGGGTGGCAAATGCTGGCTATCAGAAAGGGGAAGGTCATGTGTCCACATCTGTGAATGTCCGGGCGTGGCTGCCAGTCCTTTCTTGGATGGGGTGTGCTACAAGTCTCAGCTGGCTGCCTGCCTACCAGGGAAGCTTGCTTATTTGGTTGCGCTTCCCCTTTTGCTGCTGCAACTCGCTCCAAGGGCAGTTCTGTTTCCATCTTTCACCATTCGGGCAGTAAATGAACCTTATGATAGAACTTGTTTAAAAAGTTAAAGTCCAAAGCAATGTAGACTGACCTCTAAGGTCAGAGGAGAAACCCAGGGACCTCTAGGGATAACATGCCATCTGGAAATGTGTTTGGTTGCTCTAGTATATTTTGGTTCCTGGTTTGGGGCAGAAATTAAATAGGATGAGTGGAAAAATTAGGCCCTCCTGGGTGAGCCTAACAAAAGTGGCACCCCAAATTAAATATCAGGACTAGATAGCTTTCATTTAAGGCGTGGTGGCAGAGATACATGCTTGACGAAGAACTATTCTTTGCCCTGTGAAGGTCTCCACTGGTGGCACTGTGCCTGTTCCTTCCTCTCATTGCCACTGTCCCAGGGAGGGCTCTCACCTTGGACACCGTGGGTCGCAGCATCTCCCTGACTTGGACTCTATAGTGTGTGTCCTGCCAGCCTCCTTCATTTTCTTCTCTTCGTGTCAATAAAACAAAGCCGAGAACCAAAGGAAACTCAAGCGAAGATGACGAGAAGGAATTGTGCTTGAGGGGATGATCGTGTTTGTTGAGCTAAGCCTGACAATAGTTACATGAGTTGTCTTTATAGAAGTCCTAATACTGTGCCTGGTACCTCTTCCTGCCAACTCATTACACTTGTTTTCATTAATAGGGCTTATTTTTTAAAAAGCTGTGTAGAGGACTCCCCTGGTGGTCCAGTGGCTAAGACTCCATGCTGCCAATGCAGGCGGCCCGGGTTCGATCCCTGGTCAGGGAGCTAGATCCCACCTGCATGTCGCAACCAAAGATCCCACAAGCCACAATGAAGATCCTGCGTGCTGCAACTAAGACCTGGCGCAGCCTAAATGGATAGATAGATAGATGTCTAGATTACCAGGAAAACTGAACAGATAGTACAGAGTATCCATAAGCCGCTTCCACACACACACTGTTTACCCTTTACTAGTGTTTTACAAGTCGGATACATTTGTTACAGTTAATGAGACAGTATCGATACTTTATTATAAACTGGGGTCCACAGTTTTTCCAGATTTCCTTAGTTTTTTAAAAAAATAATAACAGATATTTATTGAGCAACTTTCATGTACAAGGTATTATTAGTGGTTTTTTAATTTTTATTTTATATTGGAGGATAGTTGATTTACAATGTTGTGTAAGTTTCAGGTGTACAGCAACCTTAGCTGTTTTTTTTTTTTTTTTAATCCCCTCCCTCTTGCGTCTCCCTCTCACCCTCCCTATCCCACCCCTCCAGGTGCTCACAAAGCACCGAGCTGATCTCCCTGTGCTATGCGGCTGCTTCCCACTATCTATCTACCTTACGTTTGGTAGTGTGTATATGTCCATGCCTCTCTCTCGCTTTGTCACAGCTTACCCTTCCCCCTCCCCATATCCTCAAGTCCATTCTCAAGTAGGTCTGTGTCTTTATTCCTGTCTTACCCCTAGGTTCTTCATGACATTTTTTTTTCTTAAATTCCATATATATGTGTCAGCATACAGTATTTGTCTTTCTCTTTCTGACTTACTTCACTCTGTATGACAGACTCTAGGTCCATCCACCTCATTACAAATAGCTCAATTTCGTTTCTTTTTATGGCTGAGTAATATTCCATTGTATATATGTGCCACATCTTCTTTATCCATTCATCCGATGATGGACACTTAGGTTGTTTCCATCTCCGGGCTATTGTAAATAGGGCTGCAATGAACATTTTGGTACATGACTCTTTTTGAATTATGGTTTTCTCAGGGTATATGCCCAGTAGTGGGATTGCTGGGTCATATGGTAGTTCTATTTGTAGTTTTTTAAGGAACCTCCATACTGTTCTCCATAGTGGCTGTACCAATTCACATTCCCACCAGCAGTGCAAGAGTGTTCCCTTTTCTCCACATCCTCTCCAGCATTTATTGTTTCTAGATTTTTTGATGATGGCCATTCTGACTGGTGTGAGATGATATCTCATTGTAGTTTTGATTTGCATTTCTCTAATGATTAAAGATGCTGAGCATTCTTTCATGTGTTTGTTGGCAGTCTGTATATCTTCTGTGGAGAAATGTCTATTTAGGTCTTCTGCCCATTTTTGGATTGGGTTGTTTTTTTTTTATTGAGCTGCATGAGCTGCTTATAAATTTTGGAGATTAATCCTTTGTCAGTTGCTTCATTTGCAAATATTTTCTCCCATTCTAAGGGTTGTCTTTTGGTCTTGTTTATGGTTTCCTTTGCTGTGCAAAAGCTTTTAAATTTCATTAGGTCCCATTTGTTTATTTTTGTTTCTATTTCAATTTCTCTAGGAGGTGGGTCAAAAAAGGATCTTGCTGTGATTTATGTCATAGAGTGTTCTGCCTATGTTTTCCTCTAAGAGTTTGATAGTGTCTGGCCTTACATTTAGGTCTTTAATCCATTTTGAGCTTATTTTTGTGTATGGTGTTAGGGAGTGATCTAATCTCATACTTTCACATGTCCCTGTCCAGTTTTCCCACCACTTATTGAAGAGACTGTCCTTTCTCCACTGTACATTCCTGCCTCCTTTATCAAAGATAAGGTGACCATATGTGCATGGGTTTAGCTCTGGGCTTTCTATCCCGTTCCACTGATCTATCTTTCTGTTTTTGTGCCAGTACCATACTGTCTTGATTACTCTAGCTTTGTAGTATAGTCTGAAGTCAGGGAGCCTGATTCCTCCAGCTCCATTTTTTGTTCTCAAGATTGCTTTGGCTATTCGGGGACTTTTGTGTTTCCATACAAATTGTGAAATTTTTAAAAAATTTATTTCATTTTATTTTTTTGGCCGCATGGCATGCCATGCGTCCCCAACCAGCATAGGTCCCCAACCAGGGATGGAACCCTCGCCCCCTGCAGTGGACGCACGGAGTTATAACAACTGGACCGCCAGGGAAGTCCACAACCTTAGTTTTTAATGTGTCTTTTTCTGCTCCAGGGTCCCATCCAGAAATCCACTGTGTGTTCCGCTGTCATGTCTTCTTTGGCTCCTGTTGGCTGTGACAGTTTCTCAGACGTTCCTGTTGTGGTGACCTTGATAGTTTGGAAGAGTGTGATACCCTCTATTGGAATTTGTCTGTTGTTTTTCTCATGATTAGACTGGGGTTACGGGGGTTTGTTTGTTTTTCATAGACTATTTTTTAGAACAGTTTCGGTTTTGCAGAAAAACTGAGCAGAAGTTCACAGAGATAAGGTGTCATTTCTGTAACGTCGTATTGAGGGCAACAGTATTGACAGGATTTATGGCTGCTGTGCAAACGTACCTCCGGTCACCGGGCTGAGGCAGAGCTTGCTGGGTTTCTGCACCAGGACGTTCCTCTCTCTCCCCTGCTTCCGTCTGTGCTGGACTCTGGAACGAGACTCATCACACACACACACACACACACACACACGCACGCACGCACACATTCTCAAGCAAAGAAAACCCCAGCATCCCATTGTGTCTCCCTTGTGCCTCTTAAAAATTGGTCTCAGGACTTCCCTGGTGGTCCGGTAGTTACGAATCTGCCTTCCAGTGCAGGGGATGTGGGTTCCATCCCTGGTCGGGGAACTGAGATCCCACATGCCGCAGAGCAACTAAGCCCATGGGCCACAACTAGAGGGAAGCCCGCGTGCCGCAACTAAGACCCCACGCAGCCAAATTAATTAATAATTAATTTGAAAAAGAACAAGAGACACCTCAGGGAATGTTCTCGTCCTTGAGTCTCGTTCCCGGGGGGAAGATATTGGTCTCAAGTGCCTCTGTGCTCAAAGCCCTTCATCACAGCTGCCGGCTGGGTGCCCACCTCCGCCGGAAGCTGCACTCCCCCGCGCCGTCCTCACGCTGCTGCCCACCTCCTGGAGGGACTCTCCTCCCTTCCTTCCTGCCGTCTAAATCCTGCCCACTTTGGAAGGTCCAGCCAGGGAGTTTTGCTTCCCCTATGAAACCCTCCTGAAGTCACCTGACCCTGTTCTAACCTCTCCGTGGTGTGCGGTGCTGACACACCCTCCTCACCCCCCGCGGTGGCATCTGTGTTACAGGGGAACTCCTCTTCGCTGTGGGCAGGATTTGGGTTTGTAAGAGTCGTGCAAATGTGCTCTTGATTAAGGGCTGACAGAAGACAAGTTAAGAATCATAGCCAATGCCTATAATGTAAAACACGTTTATTCTGAAAGGGTAGCTTGGAGGGATGGAGAGCACACATTAATCAGACTCCTTGCTATTAGCTTCTGCTTTTCTGTGTCTTTTATCACAAGTTCAAGAACAGCTTCTCCAGTATTTGTTTTTTGGTGAGAAGTTACTACAGCGGGGGGGACAGAGGAGGGAGGCAGGACCAGGGGGTCGGAGGCCACCTCAGGAACACTTGAGATGGCCCATGGGACACACTGAGGGGTGGCCCTTTGGTGGTGTCCACCCTGGGAAGTGGACGTCAGACCTTGGCCTGGACTCCAGGGGGATTAAATACACTGGGGGAGAGAGCGTCGCAGTCTGAGCTGGACTGGCAGGCGGAGGATCGTGAGGATTACCTTAAGCCTCCCCTCCGGCCAGCTCCGCCCTGGCCGTGTGCGCTGCGCTTGTGCAGGATGTCAGTTCCGAAAGGTTCTTGCCTCCCCTTAGGTTTGCTGGTTGGCTCCGGAGCAGACGGCAGGAAAGAGGAAGCCCTTCGTCTACACGCAGGGTCAGGCTGTCCTGAACCGCGCCTTCTTCCCCTGCTTCGACACTCCTGCGGTGAAATGCACATACTCCGCTCTTATTGAGGTGAGCAGGCTGAGGGCAAATGTACCTGCCCTTGGCATTGAAAAGTTCATTTCTATCAGGTCATGTTTCAGGTAGTAGATTATTACATCCATTGGGGGGTACCTCTGAAAAACTCCTCCACCTGCAGAAATTTTATCTGTGCTAAATCCCATCAGTTTGGCACAAGTTTAGTTTTTTGAAGCCTCTGTGCTTCTCAAGGTGGACCCCAGGCCACTGTCATCACCATGCAGGTTGCTGGTCATGCAGCCCTCTAGCTGATCTAGAGCAGACTCTGTCCAGGTGAACTCTCCTAAGCTTTCTCTCTCGTCAGGTCCCAGATGGCTTCACAGCTGTGATGAGTGCTAACACCCGGGAGAAGAGAGGTCCAAATAAGTTCTTCTTCCAGATGTGTCAGCCCATCCCGTCCTATCTGATAGCTTTGGCTGTCGGAGATCTGGTTTCGGCTGAAGTTGGACCCAGGTAGGAGACCAAGACCCCGCAGGCAACATGGCACCGACTTCTGAGCACGGAGGCCTCTGACCAGCGAGCGGACCTCCTGGGGTGGCTCTTGGGGTCACGTCGGAGCCTCCCAAGCCCGGGACCTTTCTGCGGCACAGGGTGCGGCCTGAATGGCCAGAGGATGTGCCCTTTCCTCCCCCTCCCTCCTGTCTTCCTCCCGTGTCTGCGCTGAGACCATCAGTCCTGCAGTGGCTGTGGTCCTGGGCCACCTTCAGAGGGAGACGGGAGCTCCAGCAGCAGTTTTAGAAGATGATCTTTATTAGCATCTTTAAGGTCTAAATTACCTTCTTGCTACTATATTTGCTTTTTTTATCTTTGTAGCAAATGTCCCCATTTTCTCTGGCGCTTAAGTCCTGGAAATGTGTGGCCTTGATCTCTCTGTCTCCCTCCGAGAGGCCCGGGGAAGCTGCTTGTCTGTCTGCTCCAGACACAGAGGCCTGGACCTGTGTTGGCAGAGGGGCCTCCGTGAAGTGAGATGTGTTTAGTGGAGATAAATAAGGATTTTGTAAGGTTTCCTGAAAGAGAAATTTGACCAGGAGCACAGGTTTTTCCTGGCTGTCATCTCACCCACCAGCGGAGCATAGTCCTGAAGTGAGAGGGTCGGTTTGGATGTGAAGCCGTGGCTCTTCCTGGCCCCGCTGCTGTCCATCTCTCTGCCAGGCCCTCAGCCCCTGGAGGTGCTGGATTGGCTACACGCCTCGGGCTTCGCACCTGGGCTCAGCAGTGGCGCCAGGGCCGTGAGATCAGAGGGAGGGATGGGTGGGGGCCCCGTTGGCGTCTGCTTCCGGCCACATGCTCAGGACAGCACCAGCCCTGAGAGACGAGGGGTCACTTCCTGGTGGACAGGGCAGTAGGTGACCTCCGAGCATGGAAAGTAGACAAGGGGAGGAGCATCTTTTAGGGTGTTTACTCTTGCTGAGGTTGTGTTAGTAAGAGTAGGAGCTACTAAGGGGAATGAGAGAACAGTCTGTTCTAAACACACTGGATTGCGGGGGTTTTTTGAACCCGCTGTACTGAAGTGACGACACAGTACGTTAATGCAGGTGACGGAACCCGTTTTACTGGTGCTGATGACGTACTCCTGTCCCCCGTCACGTGGACAGTCCTTGCCTCCTGGGTCCCGTCGGAGGGTCTTGAGGGAGTCTGTCGAGTAGGAGGCTCTACCGTCTAGTCCCCGTTACCGCAGGGGGAAGGCCCGGGCAGGAGAGACTGGTGGACGTCCCCAGGGGCCCCTTTACGTATGGTCCCTTCTAACCCTTACAAGCAACGCTGAGGGACGTATCGCTGTCTCCAGTTTGCAGTTGAGAAACTGTGGCTTTGGTAAAGAGCCTTGTGCAGTCACGTGGTTGGTAGAACTGGAATTCAGGTGCAAGGGTTTCTGTTGCGGATCCCATGCTTCTTATCCCTAGAATCCTGGTGATGAGATCCAGCTTCACTGAGAGCATCCTGATTTCTTTGACAGAAATGTGTGTGCCGGCGGAAATGTCACGGGCGTCCGCGGCCTAGCCCGTTGTCGCTGAGGACAGGGCCGAAGGTCTTTGTTAGTTGTGGTGCCCCGGCTGGTGATGGAGCAGTTCAGAGTCGTGCCTGGGGACTTGGACTCTGTGCTGGGGTCTTATTCTCAGCCCGGTGCCCTTTTTCTCCACGTGGGTTTCTCCTGGGTTGAGGGTGGCCTGAGGGCTTCTCTACCTCCTCTGCCTTCTCCCCCCACCCCCCGACCCCCATTCCCACTCACGGCCGCACCCCGCATCCCAGGCCTGGACTCGGGCATTGCTGGGAACGGGGCGGGATCAGAAACTTCCCACAGCGCGGCCGCCTTCACCCTCTGCCCCTCCTGCGGACCTTCACCCTCTGGGGCCCTCACTCCTACCACGTCCCGCTGTGCCTGCGCCTCGCCGTGAAGGGCTGCGCTCGCTCCCGGGCCGCCAGCCTCTCCCGGTGGGACTTCTCTCCCGCCCGGGTGGTGACTGGTCATCTCTCGCCCACACCCAGGCCCTCTGGCGTGTCCTGCTGCCGCCCGTCCGGCCTGGGCTCCTGCCATCCCCTTTCTCCACTCAGCGTCTCTCTCTTTTGAGAGACGGAGAAGATAATGAAGCTGTGCGTGGTACCCGTTCACATTTCTGGTTTCTTGGTGAGAAGCTGGAACGAGAGAAAAGGTGACGCAGGCGTCTGAGAGGTTGCCGTGCGCTCAGCCGTCCCTCACTCACCTTTGCATCTCGCGCCCCTTAAACCGTCTCCCCAGTTCTCCTTTCAGACGCCGGCCCCTCCCTCCAAGCACAGGGTCTCGGCCCTGCTTTGTGCAGACGTTTGGTCTGTCGGGTGCGATTGTGCCCTGCACGTCCAGGGTCCCTCTGTCTGCTCCCATCCCCCCATTCGTCCGTCTGGACCCTGACGACAGGTCCTTTCTTTGTTAAAGCCAATCTTCATCTGACCCGTTGACTCACCCCCACCCCCACCCCCACCCTCTGGGCTTTGCTTCATCATTTAGTCCTGTCTTCAGACCTGCGGCCTCCACCCCCCGCTGGCCAACTGGCTCTTTCTTCTCCACGCCTGGAGTCCAGTCCCCTAAACTCGCTGAAGCTCCTGGGGTAAGAGGCCGTTGCTCAGCGTGGAAGGTGCAGGGACTCGAGGACATGCCCTTGGCCTCCGCTTCCCGATCCCGGGCCCTCCTGGCCGGTCCTCACTGGGCTTCTCGTGGGTCTGGCTGCCCTGGGCGCAGGTGCCGCAGGTTCGGTCCTTGCCCCTGGCTGTGCCTGGGAAAGCTCACGCCCCCTCGTACTGAGCATGTTTCCTGTGTCCACAGCTCCCTAGACACAGCCTGATGGTGTCACCCCCTGCGCTCTGTGGGGGCAGCTGTGTCACGTGGCATCTGAAGCCCTTTGTGCCCCGAGCTTGGAGCCTCTCCCACCCCCAACCTACCCCCATCAGACCTTGGACTGTGGTCACCCCAGACCCCGGTGGTTCCTCGCCTGCATGTGCAGCTTCCTTCCCGCTACGAGGCTCCTGCTTTTGCTGCTGGGACCCCCGACGCGGGTCGCCCCACTCCCCCTCCTGCTAGAACAGTCCCCGAAGTTCTGCCGAAAGGAAGCTCTCTTCGTCCTGGCCTCGCACCCACCCACTTGGCCGTCTGTCCCTCGACTGAGGATGTCCATGTAGGGAACGCTCCATGGAGCATCGAGGGGCCTTGACACAGGCTTCGGCTGCAGGGCCCCTGAGCTTGGGGTCAGCTCGTCCTTGAATCCCGAGAATGGTCTCGGTCCCTCCCATCCCCTTTCAGCCTTGGCTTTCCTTCGGACTGGATCTTCTTGATTTCTTTTTCCCCCTTACCTCTGTTTCCTCATCTTTTTACTGTGAAAATTTCATAATTGAACATTCCTGCAGGAAATTGAAGGAATGATGCATTGAACACCTGTCTGCCCATCCATGCTGCTGTACTAGGTTTGCTTTCGTGTGGATTTGCGGGGGGGGTGGTGGTTGCTAGACCATTTAAAAGCAAGTAGATCAGCCTGCCCGTCCAAAGAGTGAAGACAGTTACCACTTTTGTGTTAATGTGAATTGGTTTATCTCTAAAGTTTCTTTCAATTCCAAAGATTCGATTGTGAGAATCCTTTCTAATCTCTCCGGAGGTACACCAGCATTTCCTACCTGAGCCACTGTATGAAGGGCCTTCACACCCATCTCGTCTCCTTACCACGTACCTTGCAGATGGGGACTGAGGCTCAGCCGGGGGAGAGCCTGTCACCTGCAGGAGCCCCCCCACCAGCCCTCACCCCAGTTGGTGCAGGTGCTTTCGGGACGGGTCCCGCCGTGGCCCCTGAGCACAGTGCTACCTTCTCTGCGCCCTTGTCTCCAGGAGCTGCGTGTGGGCCGAGCCCTGCCTCATCGCAGCTGCCAAGGAGGAGTATGACGGGGTCATAGAAGAGTTCTTGGCAACGGGAGAGAAGCTTTTCGGACCCTACGTTTGGGGAAGGTGTGGTATCATGTGGACTCTCATGTCTCTGTTGTTACAGTGAGCCGGTCCTCCCCCCTCCCCGCCCTGATCCAGGGGGGGTAGGGGAAGGGGGAGCAGATAAGCCAGGCCTCATCCGCTGTGGCCGAGGAGGGGCCTGGGAGGGCAGGCACTGCGGTGACAGAGGCGTGCCCGTGCCCACAGTTGCCGGGCTGGAGATGGGGATGTGCTGTCGGGGACGCGGCTGACTTGCCTTTCCTGTTGCTGGGAGCAGCTCCGTACCCACTTTCTCTTTGTCATCTTCAGACTTGAGGCCCCCTAGATAAGAGGCTCCGTTAGGTCTGTGTGGGCCTCTGGGGAGCTGGGTGTGATGGAGCCAAGCGCGTGCCCACTGGGAGAGGGAGGCCCAGTGGGCCAGGGGCGGGGGCAGGACTGAGGACCGGCTCGCGGTGCTGTGCCGCCACCCCCATCAGCGGCCGGGGTGCAGCTGGGCCCCTCACGACAGCCGCCTCCGGCAGGTACGACGTGCTCTTCATGCCCCCGTCCTTCCCATTTGGAGGGATGGAGAACCCCTGCCTGACCTTCGTCACCCCCTGCCTGCTGGCGGGGGACCGCTCCTTGGCCGACGTCATCATCCACGAGATCGCCCACAGCTGGTTCGGGAACCTGGTCACCAACGCCAACTGGGGGGAGTTCTGGCTGAACGAAGGCTTCACCATGTACGCCCAGAGGAGGATTTCCACCGTCCTGTTCGGTGAGCCGCCCCCGAGGACCTGCCTCCGGTCCTGGGAGTGAAGGGAGGAGGGGGTAGTGCAGGGAGCCCGTGACAGCCGGGGCGGGCAACTCGAGACAAAGTTACGTGTAAGCAGCTGTGCCCACCTCACTGCATGTCACGCATCAGCAGGGGCTGGGGGCAGAGGGAGTCTCGAAACTGACACACGGCGGGATGAAGTAGCAGTGGACGTGCCTCCCGCTGGGGCTGGAGCTGCCCTGTGCGCTGTCCTCCCTAAGCCGGCGTCCCCCGGGGGAGAGTGGCCTGGGCTGGTCGCCCAGGTACCAGTTTGCTTAATGAGCGAGTCGTCAGATCACTGTCATTGTCACCTTGTATTGAACACCTGTTTTGTACCAGATCTGTCACGTGCCACCTTCCCAGCAGCTGCATGGAGATACTGTTATTCCCATTTTACATGTGAGTTCACTGCAACTCAAGAGAGGATAGGAAATGTCCCTCAGCCACTTAGCAGGTGAGGGCAGACCCTCAAATTGAGCCCAGCTGTGCTTTTCAAATACATTCTCGGAATTCCCTGGTGGTCCAGTGGTTAGGACTCCACGCTTTCACTGCCGAGGCCATGGGTTCGATCCCTGGTCAGGGAACTAAGATCCTGAAAGCCACGTAGCACAGCCAAAAAATAAAATAAAATAAAATACATTATCAACACAATCTCCATGTTGAAAACCCATGGTGTATCAGGTGCTTTTGTTATTTTTATTATTTCTCTGATCAAAATCTATTTTGGCACCTGTGGAAAAGCACACACAAAAATACTTATCTCTAATCTCACTGTTCAGAGATAATCGATGGTTATCCTTTCAAACATTTTTCTGTGTGTGTGTGTGTGTGTGTGTGTGTGTGTGCGTATCATCAGACTGCACATGGTTTTAGAACTGCCTTTTTTTTTTTTTAATTTATTTTTTATTAGTTTCTGCTTTATAACAAAGTGAATCAGTCATACATACACATCTGTTCCCACATCCCTTCCCTATTGCGTCTCCCTCCCTCCCAGCCTTCCCATCCCACCCCTCCAGGCGGTCACAAAGCACCGAGCTGATCTCCCTGTGCTCTGCGGCTGCTTCCCACTATCTATCTACCTTACGTTTGGTAGTGTATATATGTCCATGCCTCTCTTTTGCTTTGTCACAGCTTACCCTTCACCCTCCCCATATCCTCAAGTCCGTTCTCAAGTAGGTCTGTGTCTTTATTCCTGTTTTACCCCTAGGTTCTTCATGACATTTTTTTTTTTTAATTCCATATATATGTGTTAGCATACGGTATTTGTCTTTCTCTTTCTGACTTACTTCACTCTGTATGACAGACTCTAGGTCTATCCACCTCATTACAAATAGCTCAGTTTCGTTCCTTTTTATGGCTGAGTAATATTCCATTGTATATATGTGCCACATCTTCTTTATCCATTCATCCGATGATGAACACTTAGGTTGTTTCCAGCTCCGGGCTATTGTGAATAGAGCTGCAATGAACATTTTGGTACATGTCTCTTTTTGAATTATGGTTTTCTCAGGGTATATGCCTAGTAGTGGTATTGCTGGGTCATATGGTAGTTCTATTTTTAATTTTTTAAGGAACCTCCATACTGTTCTCCATAGTGGCTGTACCAATTCACATTCCCACCAGCAGTGCAAGAGTGTTCCCGTTTCTCCACACCCTCTCCAGCATTTATTGTTTCTAGATTTCTTGATGATGGCCATTCTGACTGGTGTGAGATGATATCTCATTGTAGTTTTGATTTGCATTTCTCTAATGATTAATGATGTTGAGCATTCTTTCATGTGTTTGTTGGCAGTCAGTATATCTTCTTTGGAGAAATGCCTATTTAAGTCTTCTGCCCATTTTTGGATTGGGTTGTTTGTTTTTTTGCTATTGAGCTGCATGAGCTGTTTATAAATTTTGGAGATTAATCCTTTGTCAGTTGCTTCATTTGCAAATATTTTCTCCCATTCTGAGGGTTGTCTTTTGGTCTTGTTTATGGTTTCCTTTGCTGTGCAAAAGCTTTGAAGTTTCATTAGGTCCCATTTGTTTATCTTTGTTTTTAGTTCCATTTCTCTAGGAGGTGGGTCCAAAAGGATCTTGCTGTGATTTATGTCATAGAGTGTTCTACCTATGTTTTCCTCTAAGAGTTTGATAGTTTCTGGCCTTACATTTAGGTCTTTAATCCATTTTGAGCTTATTTTTGTGTATGGTGTTAGGGAATGATCTAATCTCATACTTTTACATGTCCCTGTCCAGTTTTCCCAGCACCACTTATTGAAGAGGCTGTCCTTTCTCCACTGTACATTCCTGCCTCCTTTATCAAAGATAAGTTGGCCATATGTGCGTGGGTTTATCTCTGGGCTTTCTATCCTGATCCACTGATCTATCTTTCTGTTTTTATGCCAGTACCACACTGTCTTAATTACTGTAGCTTTGTAGTATAGTCTGAAGTCAGGGAGCCTGATTCCTCCAGCTCTGTTTTTCGTTCTCAAGATTGCTTTGGCTATTCGGGGTCTTTTGTTTTTCCAAACAAATTTTGAAATTTTTTGTTCTAGTAGAACTGCCTTTTTTTTAAAATATAATAAATTTAAACATTTTCCCAAGTCATTAAATTTTCTTCTACAGCTCCAGAGTGTGGAGGCTTCATAATTTATTCAATCAACCTGCAGTTGTTAGGCTGTTTTCAATTTTCAAACGAAATAATATTCTGACAAACATCTTTACATAGGTTCACGTGCATCTCAGATGATTTCAGTAAACATAAATTTCTAGAAACATAATTTCAGGACCTGAACATTTTAAAGGCTTTTTTGTTTTGTTTTGTTTAACATATATTGTCTCCTGCTTCCCAAGTTTACACTTTCATCCAGAGTATGTAATGCAGTAGTGTACTGGCCGCTAGGACTCCTGCACGCAGCTGTTTGTGTGCACCGTGCGTCTGAGGACACTGAGGCTGGGGGGCTGGGGGGGTCACTGGCCCAGATCAGAGCACCTCGCGAGTGGCGGCGGTGGCTGGTACACACCCGGGCCCTCCCCAACACCGTCCCCTCAGTTGTTGTTCTTTTTTTCCCACGGCATGTGGGATCTTAGTTCCCCGACCAGGAATTGAACCCGGGCCCTCCGCAGTGAAAGCGCGGAGTCCTAACCACTGGACCGCCGGGAACTCCCTCCCTCAGTCGTCTTTAGAGCCAGAAGGAGACTCAGATGCTAGACAAATCTTGGGTGACAGTTTCTCCTGTCCGACAGAACAGTCAGATGAGGAGATTCTGTTTTCGTGGGAGATCAAATTTCCGTCTCCACAAATAACAGCGCGCTGAAGGGAAAGGTCACTCACTGTCGGCGGGGCGGTGTGGGCGGGGCAGGCTCAGGAGTCGGCTGTCCATAGCCCCCGCTGCCCGCTGTGCCTGGGGAGTGCCACCCCCGGGCTTGGGGCCTCGTGGGCACCGCGGGGGGTGCCAGCCGCTTTCCTGTCGTGCAGGACCCGCCTACACCTGCTTGGAAGCCGCCACCGGGCGGTCTCTGCTTCGGCAGCACATGGACGTCACAGGCGAGGGGCACCCGCTGAACAAGCTGCGCGTGACGATCGAGCCAGGTCGGGGCCGCTCCGCCCACCGCCCAGCCCCCCTCGGGAGGGAGGAGCCCCCGGGCCGCTCCTGAGCGACTTCGAGATGCTCCGTGGGTCTGGGTCCCTGTCATTTACTTGTCCCTTTGCCGCCCCTTGTCCACGGTCAGGTCAGCCCCGCAGCGTTTCTAGAGCGAGGTCACCCTCGCCTCACCGAGGGCGTGACCCAGCACCCGAAAGCTCGTGACTGCTCTGAGGTCATGGGTTTTTGTTTCCTAAGATTTTTCTTCAGTTCCACGTGTGACTAACTTAAACCTTTCTGTGCAGTTGAAGCTCATGTTCCTCGATGCCTCTGACTCTGACCATGAACTTCCTGTAAATGGGCAGTCAGTTCTGTTTACTCCAGAACATGCACAGAACCCACCCCGCCCTGGTCTGGGCAGGCGCAGCGCGTGTGGGTGACCCGTGGGGCTGGGAAGGCGTTGGTGGAAGGACCCCCCGAGCACAGAGCCCCGGGCAGGGGGCAGCCGCGATCCCCCTGGGCCTGCTCTCTTTGTCCTCCCATTGGGTCCATCTTCAAGTCCCTCGAGAGAGGCCAGGGTGGACCCGGAACATTCGTGGCCTTGCTGTTCCTGGGAAGCTGAATTCCGGTCCCTTCCATGGCTGCTCTTTGAATCCAGAGCTTTCTCTGCAGGTGTCGACCCAGACGATACTTACAACGAGACCCCCTACGAGAAAGGCTTCTGCTTTGTCTCCTACCTGGCCCACCTGGTGGGTGACCAGGACCAGTTTGACGATTTCCTCAAGGTACATCAGCTCTGAGGTGAGGGGAGACAAGCGGGGGCCCTGCTGCCGGGGGCTCTGGGTGACCGACCGTGCCTTCCTCCCTCCCTCCCTCCTCACAGGCCTACGTGGATGAGTTTAAGTTCCAAAGTGTCCTAGCGGATGACTTTCTGGAATTCTTCTTGGACTATTTCCCTGAGCTGAAGAGAAGGAGGGTGGATTCCATCCCGGGTGAGCAGAGCCGGCCCACCGCTTCTAGGTGGTCGTGGGGGGTGGGGTCTGGTCCACGCCTTGGGGGGCTGAGGTGCGCCCCCTGGGGGCGGCGTTTTGGGGCCCACCCCCGGCCCCCTTTCCCCACTTCGCTCTTCTGCCCCTCTCCGTCCTCTGGTCTCCCCGTCCCTGGACACACGTAGTCAGACCCTTAGCTCTGCCCAGGCTGCCCCCGCCCCGACAGGCTCCCAGGGCAGGAATGGGGCAGCGGCCCCGCCTGGGGAGCGTGTGAGAGGCCTGCTTCCTAAGAGAGGGTGAGCATGGCCCGTCGCGGGCCAGGCATCTCGCTAGATGTGTCCCCACTTCCTGCTCCGTGCTGGGCGCCGTCCAGCCAGCTGCCTGCCAGCTAGTGAGGGTGGGGCCGGGCAGGACCCCAGGCAGCTGGCTCCGGAGCCCAGGAGCATCAGCACGGCCGTTCTGGTCGTGGGGGCTGGGCCTTGTCTGTGCACGTGGCTCTGACGGCTGATTTGCAGCACAGAACACGCTCACGTGGAAAGGGGCGGCCAGGTCCATGAGACAGTGTCTAGGCATCACGCTGGCTGGGACCCTGTGGAGCGGGTGATAATGCGGGGCAGTGGTGCCAGCGTTGGGGGAAGAGTTTGGGACGGACGGAGGCTCGAGGTCTCGGGAGCTGCCTGGGCAGCTGGACCGTGATGCTGCTGGGGAATTCTGACGGTATCTTCTCGACTTCTGCCAAACAGGATTTGAATTTGATCACTGGCTGAACACCCCGGGCTGGCCCCCCTACCTCCCTGACCTCTCCCCCGGGGACTCCCTCATGAGGCCAGCTGAGGAGCTGGCCCAGCTGTGGGCGGCCGAGGAGCTGGACATGAGGGCCATTGAGGCCGTGTCCACCTCTGTCTGGAAGACCTACCAGCTGGTTTATTTCCTGGATAAGATCCTCCAGAAATCTCCTCTCCCTCCCGGTGAGAAAAAGTGGGTTGTTCCTTCAAGGTTGCAGGGAGACAGACTTGAGATGCTCAAGGTTGGAGGGAGACTTGTGATGCTCGTCCCAGGTGGCTGCGGGGCATGGGAGGGAGGGTGGCGGGTGGACAGAAGCCCAGGGCGAGGAGAGCGTCGGCAGAGGGATGCAGGCGCCCGCACGAGTGCCGGGGGGCGGGAAACCGTGAAGCCTGGCGCTCGTGGAGTCCTCAGCTTGTGCGGGTCGTTCTTCCAAGCTCCCCCGGCTATGACGCCATCTAACCCTCGTCGCTGCTCTGTGACCCCAGGGAGTGGGGAACGAACCCGAAGCACAAACACATCCCACAGCCAGTAGACGTGGGGCTGGGGTCTGGACCTGCTGGGCCGCAGCTCTTCAGCACACATGCTTTGCTGCTGCTCAGCCAAAAGTAGTATTCGCCAAGGGCTGTTAACTCAGAAAAACAGAGCAAGCTGACGTTTAGCAGGCTGGCGGTGGGATATTTGAGGCAGGTGCGCAGGCTGTAGTCCGGGAAGGAAGGTGGGGCGACCCCAGGAAGTCTGTATTAAAGGAAGGTTGGAGGAAGAGCCGTGGGAATTACAGCAAAGTCAGGACGAGGCGTGACCACCTCGGGCCTGAGGAAGCAGGAAGAGCGGGCGGGCGGCAGCCCCCGTGAAGCTCCTCCCGGTGCCCTCGGAGGGCCTCGGGCACACGCGTGGCCACCTCAGCTCATGGTGTGCTGGCGAAGTCACTAACGACCCGTTTCTTTTCTCCAGGGAATGTGAAAAAGCTTGGAGAGACGTACCCGAAGATCTCAAATGCCCAGAACGCGGAGCTGCGGCTGCGATGGGGCCAGATTGTCCTCAAGAACGACCACCAGGAGGATTTCTGGAAAGTGAGCGATTTCCTGCACAGCCAGGTGGGTGACCGCCACCTGACTGTCCCCCTCGTGCACAAGGCAGGCAGGGCCTCTCGGACCGCCCTCTTGGGAGCAGGGCTGAAGGGCCTGGTGGGGTCCTGTGAGCAGGCTGTGGTGCCGCCCTGGGGGAGAAGCCCCGGGCCGGGAGCTCCTGCCGGTCAGCCGGGGAGGCCTGCGGGGAAAGAGCCAGCCGGCACTGACCCGAGGCAGGAACGGTCATGCATCAGCGTGGCTGGTCTCAGGGAGAGGCCGGAGGCCAGGAGAGGTGAGTGAAGGTGAGATTGTAGGCTCCTCCTCCCGGGGGAAGCCGGTGGCCTGGGAGAGTCCAGAGGCCTGCTGGACCCAGGTCACCCGGGAGCGCTGCCCTGCCGTGGAGGGGCCCACGGCTCTCAGGATGAGCCATTCCACAAGATTCCAGAGCCGGGCTGTGGACAAGCCATGCGCAGACTCCCTCACCTGTTGGCAGGTACCTGCTGGCAGGTTCTCGAGCCCCTGAAGGCTTCCCAGCCTCTGGGTGTCAGGTGTGGCCGTCTCGTGCTGACGTGAAGGTGCGGGTTTCCTTCTGCTTGGCTGCAGGTGGTCCTTCTGGGGTCCTGGTTTAGGTTTAGGCTCTGCAGCCTTTGCCGTGAGCTGTTGCCTCAGTGCCTGACCACTTAGAGCTCTGAAAGTTTGGAGTCTCCCATGTGCCAACCCCCTACTCGGTTTTGTTGAGTGTAGACATCTCCAGGAGGGTGAATACCGAGACCTAGCCGCGTGGATCTTTGGCCGCCAAGAAGATTCTGGAACACAAGCCCTCGTGTCTGGGAAGCCCCTCATTCCAGCAATGATACCCGTATCCCTTTTGGCCCCTGATCACGAGGCTGTCAGATGGGCCCAGGGCAGGGGCCGGGGGCTGCAGACCACCGAGCAGGCTGACAGGCCTCGAGCACGCACGTCTCTTGCAGGGGAAGCAGAAGTACACCCTCCCGCTGTACCACGCTATGATGGGGGGCAATGAGGCCGCCCAGACCCTCGCCAAGGAGACCTTCGCGGCCACAGCCTCCCAGCTGCACAGCAACGTGGTCCGCTACGTCCAGCAGATCGTGGCGCCCCTGGGCAGCTAGAGGCTCCCACCGTGGCCTCTGCGTCTGCAGACTGCCAATTCCAGTTCTCATCGGCTTCCCAAGTTCACGTCCCCGTGGGGTAACCTGTTCTCTGGGCTTGGTGTTTGGGACTCTGGGCTTCTGCTCTGACTGGACGGCTCTGGACCCGTCGTGCGACCAGGAACCTCCATGCTTCCTGGGCTGGGTGGGCGGCAGGCTTCGCCCTCCCCGCCTGGGTCTTGGGAAAAGCAGGAAGGATTTTCTTGTCTCTCTCTCTTTTCTTTTCTTTTTTGCTGATTCTTGAAGTACTGTGCAAAGGGCTGATTTCTGGTGATTCCTTTTTCAGGTTTAATCATTATTTTAATAAATATTTTTAAGTGAAAAGTATCTTGGTGACTGTGAAATCCCTTCTCCCAGGCCCCGCCCTCTGCTCTGAGCAGGTCAGGGGGAGACCCAGAGCAGGACGCCTGGTCCCTGTCCTTAAGGAGCCTGGGCTGGAGGAGGTGGGGCTCCCACAGGAGCAGGTGAAAAACAGCAGGCACTGAGGCCGCCTCTTCGGGAAGGCCCTGCACGTGAGCCGCATCCCTCCGTGCAGCGCCCCGCCCGGCCCTTCCTCTTTACCGTTGCTGCTAATAAGTGCGCACAGGAGTGCTGTTCCTGCAGCCTCTCGCCATCCGTGGGCCTCGCGGGGCCTCGCCCTCCCTGGTCCTGGGTAACGGGCTCCGTGTGGTCTGCAGTAGTCTGTTCAGAACCTGGCACGAAGCTCTGATTTCCACGTGGGGATCTAGGCAGTTAGCGACTTGGGGTGGGGTGTGGGGCCAGGGGAGGGTCGCACAGAAGTATTTCAGGATCTTTAAGTTGTTTTCCTAGATCCAGGGTCTCCCTGGTGGCTGGCTGCCGGGTGGGCGGGCGGCACAGACCTCCCAGCACGCCCTGCACCGTGGGAGCGAGGACGCGGGCGCTGGCTCCTGGCCGCTCCTGGCCGCCGTCACAGGCGGAGACAACCGGGGGCCGACCAGACGCCTCCCGCACCCTGCTCGGTGTCCAGCCGCTCAGCTCTGCGCCCAGCGGTGTCCTTCCTGGTTCCGTGCAGACCCTGGGGCGCCGAGGAGCCCCGGGGGACCCCTTCCGCAGCCAGAGCCTGAGTGCAGCCTCACAGCCAGGCGTCCTGAGCTGTGTCCCCCGCTGTCCCGCCCGGTGGGCCTGCGACAGCGCCTCTCCTGCCCCCTCCACAACCCTCTCCCAGCCAGGTGCTCTCGGAGGGCTGGCGGGGAGCACGTGAGCCGTCTGGAGCTGGAGCCGGTTCTCCCACATTCCAGGGCGAGGGACAGGGTAGAGGGCGTGCCTCGGGCTGTGGGGGAGGCCCCTGAAGGGCTAGGGAGCTGCTGCCCCAGAGCTCGGCTCCCCACCGTGGCCCGTGGGAGGGACCCTGGACCTTAATGCCCTCTGCTCTGCGGGGCACCCAGCACCCAGCACCCAGCTGTGTCAGAGACCGGAGGAGAGGCAGATTCCTGAGACAAACCTCTTAGTCCTACAGAGGGTTAAAGGAAGGGGGGCTGGGGCGTGGCCTTTCACTTGAGGCCGGGCCTCCCAGGACCTTGGCATTAACCAAGGAGGAGGGGAAAGAGATGCTCAGATGCTGCATCTTTGATGCGTAAAGATCTGAGGGATAAGTAAGTCCAAAGGGCCTTGTCTTCAGGGATGGGAAACGGAAGAGGCCCCAGGACCCGTCTGTGCCCCCCCACCAGCCTGTGCCGTCCCTGCGCAGGTCTCTGTGGTCTGCGGGACACGGCCCTTGTGGTTAGGGCTGAGTTGGTGGAGGGGACCCGGGTAGGAGGGGTCGCCTTGCCCACAGGGAGAGCGAGGGCCTCTGGAAGTGGCGCCACTTGGGGGACTTAAACCTCAGCCCCACTTAACTAGCTCCGCGTGGCCTGGGCAAGTCTTCAACCCTCAAGCTGCCACCTGCTCGTCTGTAAAATGGGGATCACCACGCATCCTGATGATTCTCGTAAGGGTTAGACGGAGCCCTGCTAACACGGCCTGGCCCCTGATGAGCGCTGAGCCGGCCCAGGTAGCCGGGCCTCTGACGCTAGAGGGCAGCAGGTAGGTGCCGCTGAGCCGTGTGCCTGGCGATTAGATGGAGGCCAGATAGAGGGGTAAACACGTCCACGTGGGTCCGGCCCCTCCCTCGGCAGCCCCACGCGGTGGGCTCCGCCAGGGGCCAGGTAAGTTCTTTGGAGCAGAACCAGGTCCTCCAGAGGGGGCTGCAGCGACTGATGCTTGGATGGCGTCCGGCAGGCACAGGATGCCAAGACGTAGCCAGCTAAGTGGGTGCCAGCGGTGGCCCTGTGCCTGGGGATGCTGCGGACGCTGGGGCCCTGGGCAAGGCTGGCAGGCCGTGAACATTCCAGCCTGAATCCCGGGCGTCGTGGGAAAGATCCCCAAGCCTCCGTATCTTCCCTCCCTGCTAGGCCCCCTTGTCCTCAGACTTGCAGACGTTTGGGGGCCAGAAGCCTTCCTGACCCAGTTCTGACCCAGATTCCTCACCCCTCCCCGCTTCAGCCCATCCCTGGCCTGGCCCCCCAGAGGAATTTCCTGAGCCAGAGGGTGGCCGAAAGTGCAGATGCCCACCCAGCGTCCACCTGCCACCCGCCCAGGCCACTGCCCTGTGCCCAACCCCAGAGGGTGCGGGATGACAGACCCTGACAATCATTAAACCAGCCGGGCCTGATTTCCCAGCACCGCCGGCCTGGATCCCGGCCAAGTGGCACAAAATATGCAAATCACCTGGGGCCAGGAGCCCAGTCTAAAGGCCAGGAAATCCCCGCGACCAATGAGCCACCAGCTCAGGTTACCGCGGGTGCCTATAAAGGCTCGGGTGCAGGCGGAGCTCGGAGCTTCTACTTAGCGCGGTGGGAGCGCCGCCTGCGCGTCAGTGCTACCTGGCGGAGCTTTCCCCCTGGATTTCCTCCGCCTGCTGCCCCTAAACCTGCCTGCCACACCCTTGGCCGCCAAGGTAGGACCCCTGCCTGTCACATTCCCCCACCTGGCCCCGGGGGGATTGGGGAGGGGCCGGTGGAGCTTGGTTCTGAGCCTACCCAAGCAGGAGTTGCAGGGCTGGGCGGTGTCCTGAGGGCCCAAGAGCCTGTCCCTGCAAAGGACAGAGTGGCCATGACTGCCGGTCCCACTCGTGGGCCCAGGAGGGCAGAGGAGGGAGCCCAGCGGGAGGCCTTGTGCCCCCCCACCAGCACACCCTCCGTCCCCCGGGCTCTGAGACCCTGGAGCCCTTCTTGAGGAGAGGGTGTCCTGAGAGATGTTGACCTTCACGCCCTTGGGCCCCTGGCTCTCACCAGCCTTGCCCTCCCTTCCCAGGTAGCCTCATGGCTGCAACCTGTGAGATTAGCAACGTTTTTAGCAACTACTTCAGTACGATGTACAGCTCGGAGGACCCCAATCTGGCCTCTGTTCCCCCTGCCGCCGCCTTCGGGGCTGATGACCTGGTGCTGGCGCTCAGCAGCCCGCAGATGCCCCTGGAGGGCACAGGTGGGTCTCAGGAGGGGCTGTGCGTTTGGGGAGAGGGAGACATCCACCTAAGAGCCTGGGACAAGTGGGGGATAGGGCAGGGGGGAGGGCTGGGGTGAGCTGTAAGAAGCTGGGGTGTTGGGATCTGCGGGCTGCGCCTGCCTGGCGGGGGTGCTGGCCAGGGTGTTGTGAGCACCACCGCCCGCCCTGCTCCTGGCTGCGCGCTCTGAGAGTCCAGGCGGGACCCCCGGAATCCCCAGCTGGCTCCAGAAAGGGGCTGACCCGTTGCCGTGCCGGCACCTTGCAGAGAAGGCCAGCTGGTTGGGGGAGCAGCCCCAGCTCTGGTCCAAGGCCCAGGTCCTGGACTGGATCAGCTACCAAGTGGAGAAGCACAAGTACGACGCCAGCACCATCGACCTCTCGCGCTGTGACATGGACGGGGCCGCGCTCTGCCGCTGCGCCCCTGAGGAGCTGCGCCTGGTCTTTGGGCCCCTGGGGGACCAGCTGTACTCCCAGCTGTGGGACCTCAGTGAGTCCTGGAGGGGAGGCCGCCTCCTGCCCTTCCCCCTCCTCAGTTAGGGAGGCTGGTCTGGGGACTGGCCCGAGGGCACCACCAGGGAGAGAGCCCCAGGGAGGGGAGGGGAGACCCCTGGGCTCTGACCCCCTTCTCATCAGCTTCCAGCTTCCCCGACGAGCTCAGCTGGATCATGGAGCTTCTGGAGAAGGACAGCATGGCACTTCAGGAGCCCCTGGGGGACCAGGGCCCCTTCGGTGAGAGCCCCCTTCTCTCAACCCCTCCCAGCCTGTCCTGTCCCCTCTCTGCCCCGCACCCCCAGCTGGGAGAGTCAGGGCCCCCTCTGAACTCTCACATCCCCCCAGACCAGGGAAGCCCCTTTGCCCAGGAGGTGCTTGAGGACTGCAGACAGGCCAGCCCCTTCTACCCGGGCAGCTTCGGCACGGGGGCCCCCTCCCCGGGCAGCTCTGACGTCTCCACCGCAGGTGAGCCCTCGGGCATCTGCCCCCAGCCTCCCCTCCCCAGATGCCCTGAGCGCTGGCGCCCCGCACTAGACCCCGGGCTTTCTGGGAGGACCGGAAGGGGCTCACTCTGACCCGCCCCTCCAGGGACTGGCGCTTCTCAGAGCCCCCAGGCCTCAGACTCCGGTGGAAGCGACGTGGACCTGGACGCCCCGGACAGCAAGCTCTTCTCTGGGGGTGAGTGGAGGGAACCTCCTGGTCCCCGTGGGTGTCCCGCTGAGCACTGCCAGGGGCTGGCCCCATGCCCCACCCCCTCAGGGTTTTCCTGGGGGGGGGTTGTCCCCCAGCAGCCCCCATCCCTCCCTCTCCTGAACTTCCACCTCTCCCCACAGACGGCTTTCCCGACTACAAGAAGGAGGACCTTAAGCATGGGAAGCGGAAACGGGGCCGGCCCCGAAAGCTGAGTAAAGACTCCCAGGAGTGTCTTGAGGGCAAGAAGAGCAAGCACGGTGAGAGGGGGCCCTGCGCGGCTGGGGGGCCCTGCACGGCTTGGGTCCCTGTACAGTTGGGGGGCCCTGCACGGCTGGGGGCCGTGGTGGGGCCGGTGGGTCCTCTCTCCTGAGCTGGGCCCTCCACATGTTCCTGCGTATGGGGCCAGGGTGCACATGGTCACTGCTGGGTGGCAGGGCCTGGCTGGTCCTTCATGGTGCGTGTGGCGGTGGAGCCACGGGGGCTGCAGGAAGAGTGGGGCTGGGGTCCAGGCTTCCTGCCCACCCCTTGTCCTGCCTGAGGGGCACACTTGCTGGCGGGTGCTGGGCAGGCTCAGGCAGGGACAGTGGCTCAGTCGCTGGACGGCCCATCCACCGAGGGCCATGCAGGGGTGGCCCTTCCACCCACCAAGTTCCTGCCCCCTGGCTTTGGCCCTTGAGTGGGATCCTGCCACCAGAGCCACCGGCAGGGCCCCCGCAGCTCTTTCTCATCCGCACGTGCAACCCCTCCCACACGCAGTGGGCCTGTTTGCTTCTTGGGGTCATTCTTCCCAGGAAGCTGTCCCCTTGTCCCCCAGGCCGGGGCCAGCTCTGTGGTCCTGCACCTGCTGAGCTCTCACCACCTTTTGCTGTATCTGCTTTTTTACCGTGACCCCTCGAAACTGTGAGCCCCTCAATGCGGTACCATGTCTCAACCACTCTTGTATCCCAGCCAGACATTTGATCAGTATCTGAGCGAGTTAAACCTCTGTGCCGTGTGAGACGTGGTCTTCCTGGAGCTTCCCCGGCTGTCCAGTGGGGGAGGCCAGGAGGGAGGCAGCCGTCAGTAGGCTGTGCGCTGGGATGGGCAGCCGTGGTGGGGGTCAGGGGTACCCTGGGCCACTGACTAATGGAGCCTGGCCTTGTAGCCCCCAGAGGCACCCACCTGTGGGAGTTCATCCGTGACATCCTCATCCACCCGGAGCTCAACGAGGGCCTCATGAAGTGGGAGAACCGGCAAGAGGGCGTCTTCAAGTTCCTGCGCTCGGAGGCTGTGGCCCAGCTCTGGGGCCAGAAGAAGAAGAACAGCAGCATGACCTATGAGAAGCTGAGCAGGGCCATGAGGTGAGCGGGCCTCGCTGCCTGGCCGGGGCGGCCGTTGGCACCGTCAGAACCCTCCCCCTTCCGATGGGTGTGAGTCCCGTGCAGCGAGGAACCTCGCGGTCTGGCCGCCTCGTGGGCTGAGTGGGAGCCTGGCAGGTGGCTGGCCGGCCTGCAGCACACACTGAACTTGGTGTGACAGCATTTCTTTGTATCGCCTGCAAGGCTCGTCCTAAGAAAGGCACTTGGTGGTAAAAAGGGCAGTAGCCAAGGCCCACACCATCGAAGCCATTAAGCTGCCCGTCTCTGGACCTTGGTTTCCTCGCAGACCATCGCTAAGGTTTCCTCAACCCTAAAATCACGTGGCTTCATGATGGGCCCAGGACAGAGGCGAAAGCCACACAGAAGCCAGGGCATGGCCCGGTGCTCGGGACAGCAGGGCGAAGGAGCAGAGACTCCTCCCTGCAGCAAGTGGCTCAGGCCCAGTTCGGCCGGGCTGCAGCCCAGCGGGGCAGGTCACCTGAGGATTCCTGGCAGGCGGGCCCCTGCCTGGGCACCTCTGACCACCCTTCTCCCCTCAGGTACTACTACAAACGGGAGATCCTGGAGCGGGTGGATGGCCGGCGGCTTGTCTACAAGTTCGGCAAAAACTCCAGTGGCTGGAAGGAGGAGGAGGTGGCCGGGCATAGGAACTGAGGGTCGGACCGGCCTGCGACCGAAGCTCGGACCTGAGGCTGCAGCCCCCGGAGGGGACCCCCAGGACGCCTGGGCATGCGCCCTGCGCCGTGGAGAGAAGCTGAGGCTCTGGCTCCTGTCGGCCGTCGTCCTGGCATCCGGGCAGGTGGCCTCTGCTGTCTGTCCTCCTCTTGGAATTACAAGCCTGGTGTTTGAGGCCACTTGTGCGCCGGCTGTAGCTGCGCTCGCGGCTCCTTCTGTCTGGGCCGCGTCAGACCCGATCGGACCCCAGTGGCGGACACCTCCCTCCGACAGAGGCCGGAGTGGGCTGAGAAGGCTGGGGGCCCTGGGCCCTGAGAAGGGCCCCCTCTTTCTGGGCTGGCTTCCCCCTCCGCGCTCAGTGCTTGGGCTCCGCGGGCGGGGGTCAGAGCACTCCGTAATTTATGTGCTATAAATACAGATATGTACATAGAGATCTATTTTTTCTAAGACCTTCCCCTGCTGCCCCTTCCTCACCAGGTGCTGGTGGCCACACTGACTGCTCTAGGCCCCTGCTGGACCCGTGAGGAGCAGGGTGAGGCCGGGACCCCTGGGACGGGGCTCCTGGCTCCCTCCTCCTGTGAATGGGGGCAGAGACCTCCAATAAAGTGCCTTGTGGACTTTTTCTAACCTTCGTCTTAGCTACCTGTATGCTAAAGTCTGGAGCTCTGGCCCGGATGTGGGCCATGGGGTTGGGAAAGGGGACCAGGGCAGGGGTCTGCCGGCTGCAGGTGAAGGTGGAGGCTGAGGCTGGGGGACAGTGAGGGGACGGGTGATCCTTCCCCGCAGCTTGGGTTGTCCTGCCGCCACGAGGCACCTGCGGGGCGACCTGGGCCGAGCCAGGCCTCTGCAGCCCGCTGTCAGGCCGCTGTGCCCTGGCGTCCACTAAGGAGTCTGGGATTGCGTGTCTGGCCTTGTGGAGTAGATATGCATTCCAGCCAAGCCGGCTGCGAGCTGAATATCTGTAAGATGAATCCAAGCTTTCGTTGTCGGACGTGGAATCGGAGTTATGATCTTGCGGAGGGAAAAACAAACAAAGCGAGATGAGTGCTTGAGGAGGACTCGGGGGCGGAGGAATGCCTGGCCTGGTCGACGTGGCACCGTGGACACCGCTGCCACCGCGCGGCCCCCTCCCCACGAAGGAGACTGACAGCCCGGGTCACAGACGCAGAGGGAGGGGGCCCCGGGGACGCAGTCGTGCTCCCTGCCGTCTCCCCAGAGGCTTCTCCGGGGTTGGGGCTCCTCTGACGGTGTCCTCAGCAGAGTTCAGAAGGTGCTGCTCTGTCTGCACAAAATGACACATCTGGGTTCAGGTGGGGCTGTAGGTGGGGGGTCCTCGTGAAGAACGTCTCCCAGAGCGGAGTTCCTTAAGTCTGAGGCCTCGAGTTTTGGGGAGCACTTTAAAAAGCCATTTTGTGCGTTTGAAAGGCTGTTTAGCTGTCTTAGAAATATCAGATTATTCACCAAAGGGATGCGGGTAAGAAAGGGATCTGAGAAAAACAGGTGTGTGCACGTGTGTGCATGGGGCTCACTCAGGAGGACAGGGCCTGGGGGCTAGGAGGGTGGGGAGGTCGCTCAGGAGGGGATGGAGTCATGAAAGAAGCTGGAGTCCTCTGGAGCCCCTGGGGAAGAAGTTTCCTTGCGAAAGTGGGTACCGGGTGAGCGCTGGGGTTTAGTCTCCAGCAGTCCCCACTTCCCTGCGGCTGCTTTATCGGGGGTCCCGGCCTAATAGTCGCCTCATTTCTTGAAAACGACCAAGTGCGGGCGCTGTGCTCACCTCTCCGCCCGCGTTATCTGGGGTCCTCGCGCCCCCAGAGGGTCACCCACGTTGCCTGAGTCCCTTCTGAGAGTGGGCAGGAGCCCCGGGACCAGAGCACACCTCCGGGACCCCAAGCTCGCCCAGGACCCTCCGCCTCCATCAGCTTCTTCAGCCCCGAAGGAGGCACCGGCGGTGAGACGCGGCCCGGGGGGTCTGCTGGGGAGGAGAGCTGCCCGCGGCCCAGCCCTTCATCCCGTGCCAAAGGGCCCGAGGCAGCAGTGCCCGCACGGCGCGCTGACCTTTGTCCTGCCGTTTGCAGTTTATGAGGTGCTTTCCTCATCCTTTATCTCATTCCTTCCGCACCACAGCCCTCGGAGGGGACTGGGCGTCCCCGTGTCCCGGCTGGGGCAGGAGGCTGGTCCAAGGTCGGCGGAGCCTGGACTCCTGCCGGCGCTTGGGGGCGACAGGGGGCGGGGCCTCGCTCCCTCCTAGGGGGCGTGGTCCTCAGTGTCTCCGCCCAACACTGCCGCCCCGCCCCCCCGCCCCAGGACACTGCAGGGCCCGGCAGCCGTGCCCGTCCCCCCGTCCCCTCCGGCTGGACTCAGGGGCGTGGCCCACCTCTTACTGCCCCTGTGGGGTCGGGGGGCTGCTGGGCAGGTGCGGGAGCCCCTCGGGGCGTGCCTGCGGGGGAGGGGCGGCTCCGCCCCTTCAGCTCCCCTCCCGCACGCGGGGGAGCCGAGCTTTCCCTGTCTTCCATTCCGTTCGCTCTGTTCACACCCTTTCACCCTCAGGAGCTGTGGGGCCTCCGGGCAAGGCCGGGCTTACTCATCTCAGTGCCTCCGCAGCGCCTGGCACAGAGAAGGCGCTCGATAAACATTTGCTTGGCTGCCCTGTGCCTCTCCCTGCCTCTCCCTGCCCGGCCGCCCCCTCCCCCTGGGCACACACGCACTCAGGCCCCCCAGCCTCACACTCGCACACAGCCACACGCACACACACACACACACACACACACACACACACACGGCCTCAGCGCGCCCCCTGCAGTGGACGAAACCCCCAGCCCCTGAGCCATCAGCTCACCCCTCCCCCCTCTCTGAAGCGGTTCTGCTCCCCGTCTCCCCGCCAGGTGGGCTCCGGCCTGCCCCCAAGTCGGGCCCAGTGCAAAATGAAAATTCAGCCCAGCTGTTAAAAATTATCAACCACTCCCAGGTGGCGACAGCAGAGCTGGGCATTCACGGGGCCCTGAGGGACTCCTGAGGACAGCACCCCTGCCCGTCAGAGCCGCTGAGCCGCCCACTATGCCTCCTGCTACAGGTGCATCTGCAGCTGCAGAAAACCAGGAATACGTGGCCAACTCTTTAAAACCAGAACAATTGGGCTTCCCTGGTGGCGCAGTGGTTGGGAATCCGCCTGCCAACGCAGGGGACATGGGTTCGAGCCCTGGTCCGGGAAGATCCCACATGCCACGGAGCAACTAAGCCCGTGAGCCACAACTACTGAGCCCGCGTGCCACAATTACTGAAGCCCATGTGCCACAATTACTGAGCCTGTGCTCTAGAGCCCGTGAGCCACAACTACTGAGCCCATGTGCCATAACTACTGAAGCCCGCGCCTACAGCCCGTGCTCCACAACAAGAGAAGCCACCGCAATGAGAAGCCCACGCACCACAAAGGAGAGCAGCCCCCGCTCGCCACAACTAGAGAAAGCCTGTGCAGCAACGAAGACGCAACGCAGCCAAAAATAAATAAATAAATTTAAAATCAGAACAATTTTCACACAATAACGGGATGGTGGCTTCTCTTTAACCAGAAGATCTGGCTGTGCTGAGCCAGCTCCCCACTGGGCCACAGTCTGCGGAGGCAGAACCGTGGGTCCCCGCAGCCACCATCGTCACTGCCATGCAGGGCCCTGTGGCCCGTAAGCAGGAAGTCCTCAGCCCGGGCGGAAGTATCTGTGTCTGCCCCCCACCTGCTGCTCCCGGACTAGGAGCTCGTCCTGCAGCCCCTCTACCTGCAAAACGATGGCTCATTGAGGCTGTCAATCAGTAAACAGATGATGGGGGGTCATACCTGGATGTGGATTCCTGCCAGCCGCCTCCACTATGAGGGCCTGGGGACCAGAGCCCCCTGATATGTACTTGGAAGCATCAAATTTTCTCACCTCAAGACCTCTTGTAGCCCAGTTGGTGCACAACATATCAAGGACACACATACACCCTGGAATATGGGTGCCCTCTGCACTGGGCATAGCTGATTAACCCCGGGTGCCAAAGAGCCGCCCTTGCCTGGCAGCCTTGTCCCGGCCCGGCCCCTCTCCCTGTGGAGGGATTCATCTGTGCAACACCTCTTCACAGAGCCTTCCCGAAACTGACCTCTTTTCAGGAAAAACAGTGTCCCTAGGTGAGTCAGTGAGCCCTGCATTGTAACCAAATCCCAATGACTGTGGAACAGGACACTAGACCCAGGTGAACAAGCCCCATTTCATAGATGGGGAAACTGAGGCTCAGAGGAGGCAAGTGACTTGCTCAAAGGCACACAGCTTGCGGTGAGAACGTGAGCTCAGTGTCGACAGCTGCCTCCTAAGCAGCACCTACTGGGTGAGGGGTCACTCATCCCTCCTCTCACTGAGCATCTGCCTTGCCACCGGGCTGTGTGCGGGGGCCCAGGAGGGAAGGGCCACCCAGGACTGTGGAGCCCACGAGATCTCAAAGAACAAACCTCCGTCAGCCTCCCAGCAGGCCTGTGAGGCAGGATGGGCCCTCGTCTCCCAGGCAGGGAAACCGAGGCTGTGCAGGGTGTAGACACAGCCCATAAGGGCCTGAGACCAGGATCTGGAGCCTGGCTTTCTGCGCCTTTCCTCAGCCCCACCATGGATTCCGGACTCCGCCTGAAACCCCACCGCCAGATGCACAGTTTGAGAAGCGCCTGGGGTGGGGGCTCCATCAGAGTAGGTTTCAGGATGCTTCCCAGTGACCCTGTGGGAGGATGGCGAGCGAGGTGCCGTTTTTGAGGCACTCACAGTAGCCTCCTCATTCTTGTCCCGACTCCCCTCCCCTCCTCGGCTTCTTCCTCCCCCTTGTCTCCCCTCCTCCTCCCCCCTCCCTTCTCCTCCCCTTCCCCTCCCCATCTACTCCCCCTCCTCCCCTCCCCCTCCCTCCTCTCCCTCCTCCCCTCCCCCTCCCTCCTCCCCTCCTCCTCCTCTTCCCTTCTCCCCTTCCCCTCCCTCCTCTCCCTCCTCCCCTCTCCCTCCTCCCCTCCCCTCCTCTTCCCTCCTCCCCTCCCCGCCCTCCTCCCCTCCCCTCCCTCCTCCCCTCCTCCTCCTCTTCCCTCCTCCCCTCCCCCTCCCTCCTCCCCTCCTCCTCCTCTTCCCTCCTCCCCTCCCCCTCCCTCCTCCCCTCCTCCTCCTCTTCCCTCCTCCCCTCCCCCTCCCTCCTCACCCTCCTCCCCTCACCCTCCTCCCCTTCCCCTCCCTCCTCTCCCTCCTCCCCTCCCCCTCCCTCCTCCCCTCCTCCTCCTCTTCCCTTCTCCCCTCCCCTCCCTCCTCTCCCTCCTCCCCTCTCCCTCCTCCCCTCCCCTCCTCTTCCCTTCTCCCCTCCCCGCCCTCCTCCCCTCCCCCTCCCTCCTCCCCTCCTCCTCCTCTTCCCTCCTCCCCTTCCCCTCCCTCCTCTCCCTCCCCTCCTCCTCCTCTTCCCTTCTCCCCTCCCCGCCCTCCTCCCCTCCCCCTCCTGCCCTCCCCCTCCCTCCTCCCCTCCTCCTCCTCCCTTCTCCTCCCCCTCTCTTCCTCCTCCCTCACCGACTCCCCTCTCCCATCTACTCCCCTCCCCCTCCCCCCTCCCCCTCCCTCCTCTCCCTCCTCTCCTCCTGCTACGTGCAGGGCTGGGCTGGGGCAGCACCAGCAGCAATTAGTACAGCTCAGCCACCCGTTACTGGAACCTTCGTGTCAACTCTGGAGCTGATCCAGGAAACCACACCCAGTGTCCCGAATGACTCAGCTTCACCTGCCCACCTCCACACCTGCCAGCCTCAGTGACCCAGGCCACAGCAGGAGGGGAAAGTCCCAACATCCCTTGGTCTATCTTTATCTACCCCATGGGTTTGCAGGGCATGCTGGGATTTATAGTCCTTATATTGCACGCTTGGTGCCCTGGCTGATTTCTAGCCGTGAGGAAAGTCAGTGCAAATGCTGGGGTTTGGAGGATGCAGACAGAGCATGTACACTCTTCCGTAGCATCGTCTGACGTGCAAGCAGCTTAAGATTAGGAGAGACACCACCTCTCATATATCAAATTGGCAAAGAGTAAAAAGAACACCCCTGGTGTCTAGGCTGGTGAGGATGTGAAGAAACTCAAGCCTGCATAAACCGTTGGTCTAGGTGGGAATTAGGAGACACTTTCCGAAGAACAATTTGACAAGCTGTCTAAAAACCTTGAAAAGCATGCATGACTTTTCCCTAGCAATTTCACATCTGAGCACTTCTTTCCAAAGAAAATAATTGGGTAGGTACACAAAGATACATGTACCAGGGCTCCCTCTGTGGCGGTGGTGTAACCGGAGACAAATGGTAGTGACCTAAGTGTCACCCAAAGGGGGCTGCGAAACTCGCTGCAGTAGAGATATTTACTCACCTCCCAGGCAACCCATAAAGTGAGGTTGGGCACCTCTATTTACCGACATGTGCAGCTGTCCATGATGTACCATTAAGTGGGAAGAAAGTGGATTTGCATTCACCGTGTGTCGAATGATACACTTTTGTAAAAATGTTAGTGGTTATCTCTGGGCAGAATCATGGAAAATAACTATATTTTCTTAAAAAAAAAGTTTCTGTGAATATTACTATAAAAGAACTAAATGATTTCCCATTTTGAAAAAAGACACACACACATACACAAGACCAACTTTAGGTATCAATGGGTGAGAAGAAATTTCCAAAGGCTGTTATTTACACCTACTGCCTCCCCGTCTTTCTTCCTTTCAATCACTCAGAGGTAAGAATCAGTCCTTTCAATTTGATGACACACCTTTGGCTCTGAGAGGTTAGGACTTTGTCCAGAGATTCACAACAAATTCCGGTGTTTTTATTTCTTCTTTCTTTCCTCTACGATGATCCCATGGAAGCCATTCTCCTCTCAGTGTCCTTTTTTTTTTTTTTTTGCAGTACGTGAGCCTCTCACTGTTGTGGCCTCTCCCGTTGCGGAGCACAGGCTCCGGACGCGCAGGCTCAGCGGCCATGGCTCACGGGCCCAGCCGCTCCGTGGCATGTGGGATCTTCCCAGACCGGGGCACGAACCCGCATCCCCTGCATCGGCAGGCAGACTCTCAACCACTGCGCCACCAGGGGAGCCCCTCAGTGTCCTTTTTTATCTCTAGCATCCCTGTGTGACTTCTACAGTTTTCGTGTCTGCTGAAATTCTACATCTGTTCCTGCTTGTTGTCCACTTTTTCCACTAGAACCTTTAACATCTGAGTTATACATGAATCTGGTTCTGTTGGTAACTTTGTTTTTTGACAATGAGATTTTTTCCTTTGTTTTTTTTTTTGCGTGTCTCATAATTTTTTATTAAGTGCTGGACATCTGTGTAGAACAGTAGAGGATGAGATAAACAGCACGTGGCTCGGAATGGGTGTGACTCTTCTGCTAGATCGGGTGTGTGTATGTGTGTGTGTGTGTGTGTGTGTGTGTGTGTGTGTGTGTGTGTGTGTCCAGGAACGTTGAGTCGAGCTGGGCAGGAGTTCAGGTCAGTCTGAGCTTTGCGATGGTGATGGTTGGCTGCCCCTCCCTTGGTGCTGGGCTTTCTCTGTGTCCCTGCTGCACCCTGGGCCTTCAGCACCTACGTCCCTCTGCACTTGTGTCATGGAGGGTGTTCTGTCCATGCTGTCCTCTGCGTAGATGGCTGTTGCTTGGTGCCTGCTGTCCCGGTGGCACGGTGCTGGGGGTCAGGAGGTCCCCTTGTCCTGGTCCAGGCTCCTCTTGGGCAGGCCCCATGTGCCTGGGCCTCCAGGGTAGGAACTTTGCAATGACCCTCCCGTCTGTGGCAGGACTTGTGTGGAGAAGACCTTGCAGGCCTGTCACGCAGGCTTCCTTACCTGTTGGCATTTGGGGCTGTCTGACTCTTTGCTGTGGGGATGTCCTGGGCTTTGCAGAAGTTCAGCAGCATCTCTGGCCTCCACCCACCAAAAGCCCTCAGTGCACTCTGTCCTCCCAGCTCTGGAGACCAAAAATGTCTCTAGACTTTGCCAAATGTCCCTGGGGGCAAATTGCCCAGACCCCGCAGACCCCCAGCTGTTTTCTGCCCTTCCTCCCCAGCACCTGAAGGTTCTAGGTCCCCTTCTGTGCCCATCCCTCTCTCCTCCTCCTCCTTTTCCTGCTTCTTCTAGGGGCGGGTCTAGGTGGGGCTCCTGCCTTTCCCCCCCGGGGGGGGCTCTCTAAACTTTCCCACCCGCCCTGTCTTTCTCCTGATCCCTGAGGAGGCCTGTGGAGGAGAGCCTCCCTCCGCCCTTAGCAATTTGTTAAATACGTTATAGCAAAACTCTCATCCCCTGGGCTGTCTCCCCCTCACTCTGCCTCAGGTGAGCCGTTCTCATCCCATCTCTCCTTGCAGGGGCCCATCTGTCCTTGGGCTCTAGGTTACCTAGTTGCCCTGTGACCTCAGCTTGCTTTCTTTTCTTTTTTTTTTTTAAATTATTTATTTATTTATTTAGGGCCGTGTTGGGTCTTTGTTGCTGCGCACGGGCTTTCTCTAGTTGCGGCGAGCTGGGGCTACTCTTCGTTGTGGTGCACGGGCTTCTCACTGTAGTGGCTTCTCTTGTTCCGGAGCACGGGCTCTAGGTGCGCAGGCTCAGTAGTTGTGGCGCACGGGCTTAGTTGCTCCGCGGCATGTGAGATCTTCTCAGGCCAGGGCTCGAACCCGTGTCCCCTGCATTGGCAGGCGCATTCTTAACCGTTGCGCCACTGGGGAAGTCCGAACTCAGCTTTCTGATACTGTAGTTTATCTCACTTTTTTTTGTTATTAGGGCCTGAGCTTTCTTAGTCCTGAGTGGAAACACACCCTCCATTCATTCTGTATCCATATCAAGGTCACCCTCTATTGTATAATGTGCATATTGGTTTTTGGCGGGATGGTACAAAGATAATCATTGTGGACTTTTTGGAAAATAATAAAAAACTGGAAACAAAAAAGTAAGTCACTTTATTGAGTGGTTACTATATGCCGGATGTTGATAGTATTTTACATATGCAAACTCTAAATCTTCACAATGCCTTTTGAGGTGGGTCTATATCACCCCCATTTTATTGATGAGCAAACCAAGGCACAGAGAACTAAGGCCAGTTACTCAAGGTTTCACAGCTGGTAAGTTTGAAATTGTACTCGGACTCGAGCAGTTTGATTCCAGATCTTATGCCCTTAAGCATGATGTCTAAATGTCTACTCACGAAGAAGTGGTTAAATAAACTACAATGAATTCAAACTAATGAGGTAGCTACATGTAAATGTGTGTGGACCAGTCTCCAAAACAGATTAAGTGGAAAAAGCAGCTACCTAACAATGTATTTAATTAGTTATCCTGTGTGTCTCTGGGAGGACACAAAATAGACTCCTGTTATTTCTGGAATAGGAGAGGGAGTCAAGGTGGGTGAGAAGGAGACTTTTTACAGTATAACTTGCTGTACTGTTTGAACATTTTACCACATATAAGTATTACTTTCAAAATGCTTTTTGCATTGTTTTAAAGGACAATATCTCATTAACTTCACAGTAATCATATGAAGTAGGAATTACGATCTCCAATTCACAACTGAGTAAACTGAGGTTTAATCAAGTTTAGTGACTTGCCTGTGATTGCACAAACCATGGAACCAGGATTTTTTTTGGCGGGGGGGGGGTTGTATGCTTTGTTTTGTTTTGTTTTTTGGCCCCTTGGCTTGTGGGATCTTAGTTCCCTGACCAGGGATGGAAACTGGGCCCTAGGCAGTGAAAGCACCAAGTCCTAACCACTGGACAACCAGGGAGTTCCCAGAACCAGGATTTAAATCCAGCATCTTTGACCGAAGTCCAGTATCCCAGATGCTATGTACCCTTTGTGCACTTGTCTTCACTCACCCATCCATCACTCATAAAATACTTATTAAACATCTACCATGTGATTATCTGAGAGTTGCTGGCCTCAAAGGTGTTCGATATTCTCCAAAGAGAATAGAAACATAAACATTTCCCCCCGTCCAGGGTTGACAAAGAGGAAACACATGGTAATACCCAATATGGGTCTTGGTAGGGGGGGATTGGTGTGCATTATGTTGCTCTTAGAAGTATAACAGGGCTTCCCTGGTGGCGCAGTGGTTGAGAGCCCGCCTGCCGATGCAGGGGACACGGGTTCGTGCCCCGGTCCGGGAAGATCCCACATGCCGCGGAGCGGCTGGGACCATGAGCCATGGCCGCTGAGCCTGCACGTCTGGAGCCTGCGCTCCGCAACGGGAGAGGCCACAACAGTGAGAGGCCCGTGTACCGCAAAAAAAAAAAAAAAAAAGAAGAAGTATAACAACCATCCTGGAGAACAACTGGGCCAAAGCATTAAAAATGTGCAAGCATCCAACCCGACAATTCAACTTCAAGGACTATATATTTTTTTCAGCTTTAATTTTCTTTATTGAAGTAGAGTTGATGTACAATGTTGTGTTAATGTCTGCTGTACAGCAAAGTGATTCAGTTATACATATATGTGCAATCCTTTTTAAATATTCTTTTCCATTATGGTTTATCACAGGATATTGAATATAGTTCTCTGTGCTACACAGTAGGACCTCGTTGCTTATCCATCCTCTATATAATAGTTTGCAACTGCTGACCCCAACCTCCCACTCCATCCCTCTCCCTTGGCAACCACAAGTCTATTCTCTATGTCAAGGATTATATTTTAAGCAAATAATTAGATAAGAGTACAAAAACATATCCACAAGGAGACTCGTGGCATCTTGATAACAACCAGAACATCCAAAGAGAGGGGATTTATTAAATGAATTGCCATATGCATACAGGAAGACACTATGCAATCATTAAAAAATGATACATGAATATCTAATGATATGGAATGTTCATGAGACACTGTTAAGCTGCTTATAAAGCAGCATGTACAATATGTCTCAATTTTAGTTTTTAAATGTAGAGGTAACTGAATGCATAGAAAACAGTTTGCAAAGATATACATCAGCTTGATGACAAAGGCCATCTGTGGATGGAGGGCTTATGCATGATTTTTACGCCTTTCTATATTGCCTGAATTTTCTTTTACAAAAAGTCTGTACTGCTCTTAAAATAAAAAAGAGGACAAATGTTTTCTCCATTTTGAAAAATAAACATTAGTAATTCCAAAAAATGTGAAACAAGCAATACATCCAATATTTGGGATAGGTTAACTTAAGTATGGCTCATCTATTTATAATCTAGAATACTATGCCTTATTGAAAATGGTGATTCACTTAAGAATCTCTGTGCCAGGCATTGATGATACAAAGGAAGCCAAGATGAGGACTCTCCCCTCGTGAGCTCATGAGTGAGCAGGTGTTTAGACACACTGGACGACTCGTGTGATGAAAGTACTTACAAAGTGACATTGAAGCCACACAGCCGAGCACAGCTCCTGGCAGCAGGAGTGGGTGGGCTCAGGGAAGGTGAGTGGGAACTAGCTGGGCACAGAGATGGAGGCATCCAGGTGGAAAGAACATCATGTGCAAAGGTGAAGATGCAAGAATTGGTCCCGTTTATACAGAGACAGGTGAGAAATTGGGTAGGATTGGAGCCCAGCCTTCCAGGCAAGAGAGGCAAGAAATGAGGCTGTGAGGTATGTAGATCCTGAGGGTAATGGTTAAGGTGCTTGCAACAGGGTGACAGGGTCATAATTGCTTTCTGGAAACATCCTGCTGATGGCGGAGCAGCGGGAGATGGATGGGGTAAAACCGAAGACAGGGACAGCAACCAGAAGGCTGCTACGGTTCCCAGCGAGAGGGGTGAGGACCCGGGCAAAGTGATGGCAGTGGAGATTGGGGCGGGCGGGCACAGGGCCAGGCAGCCACGGGAGTCCACCTCGCGGAACTCAGAGCTGGGACCTGGGGCCAGAGTCCGGACCACCCAAAGGTCCTGACTGAAGGCGTAGGGAGGTGGGTACCGTTCTTCAGGAGAAAGGGCTGCTGACCTGACTGCTCGCCTTGTTGGATTTGAGGGCTTGGGATGCTCAGGAGGGAGATATGGGCCCAAAATACAGGTTTGAGGGTCATCAGGCACACACACACGATAGTTAAAGCTAAGGTCTGGATATCACTCAGGGAAAATGTGTAGAAAATAGAGGGGAGGGGGTCCCAGGACAGTTGGAGGAGGAGACAGTAGGATCCATGAGGTAGGAAGACAGCCGGACCAGGAGAGGAGGGTGTCCCCGAGGCGGGAGGAGTGCACACTTCAGAAGTGGAGGGAGGGCTTCCCTGGTGGCGCAGTGGTTGAGAGTCCACTGCCGATGCAGGGGACACGGGTTCGTGCCCCGGTCCGGGAAGATCCCACATGCCGCGGAGCGGCTGGGCCCGTGAGCCATGGCCGCTGAGCCTGCGCGTCCAGAGCCTGTGCTCCGCAACGGGAGAGGCCGCGGCAGTGAGAGGCCCGCGTACCGCAAAAAAAAAAAAAAATTGAAGGGAGCTTAGGTAACATTTCATCAGCAAAATGCTTATGGTTTGAAAATGGGGTGAGCAGTGGTTTCACTGGGGCAGAGGCTCCTATAAAATACAGGAGCGCCCCCACAGCAAAGACCTACCAGCCTAAAATGCCAGTGAACTGAAATTGAGCCACTGGCTTAAATTCCTGTGGCCTCAGGGCTGCCTTTCCCTAGTTGACCTCTCCGGGGCTCTTAGAGGATCGTTTCACCCCTCCCCTCGTGCCATCCCCTCCCCTCCGCGCTCAGCCAAGGGCCCTGCTCCCTGTTTCCCTGAGAAAATGGAAGAATCAGAAGAGACCTCTCGGAACCTCAGACTACGGCATCCTTCACTCACCGACATCCACCCCGTGCCCGCCGCCCTCACCCCTCCAGGCCCAGATGAGCACCGCCCCCCACCCCCACCGCCTGTGCATGACTCCCCTCCCCCGCCACGTGCCTGTTCAAGGACAGACGTCCTGCAGTTCTCTCTCCCGCCCTTGAAATTTCCCCTTTTACTTGCTTAGTCCCACGGGCATAGATTTCCTCTTTTAATTTCTTCCATCTTAAAAGAACCCCCAGGCGGTCTCTCGCCACCCCCCACCCCGTCCCCTTCCAGGACCGCCCATTTCCCCCCTCCCCTAGGGTACCTGTGGTCTCCTAGACCCACCAGGCGCTGGCCCCCTCCGGCGACACCGCTGCTTCAGCGCCAGCGGCCACTCCGGCATGCTGAGTGGTGGCTGGTCTCAGGCCTCGCTCCGTCTCTGATCTGGTGGGAGACGTGACAGCCCTCCTCCTTGAGATGCTCCTTGCTGGCCTGCGGGCCACCCCTCGGGGCCTCCCCTCCTGACTGCTTCCCCTGGTCACAGGGCTGAGCGCCCAGAGCTGGGGAGTGGCCGCTCTCTGTCCTCACACCTCTCATCGGGATGTCACTCGGCTCAGCAGTAAATGCCATCGAAGCGTTGACGGCCGCCAGCATCCAGCCCCGTGGAATAAATGCAAACGTCTTCCTTCTGCAGAGTTGATCGAGCCAAAGAGGCAGCCTTGACTGCCCCCCTTTCTCTCACTCTGTGTTCTATCCGGAAGCAAGGCCCGTGGGCCTTAGGACCAAAGGACACCCCGAATCCAACAACTTCAGCCACCTCCGCCCTCTGGACCTGCCCTCTTATCCCGGCTAACTGCTGCTCTGACCTCTGATCCCGGCATCCCCAAAACCCTCTGCAGGTCCTTCTCCTCGGGGGAAAGCTGGGGCCCCCCACCTCTGGGGTCACCCCCCTCACTGCTCCGCTCTGCCCCCCGACACCTCCTCGCTGCCTCGACACTTCTTTCCCCCCGGAGCCCTCGCTGTGCCCAAGCAGTCACCCCTCACCTCCTCCGACTCTCTGTTTAAATGTCGCGTCCTCTGGGATGGCCTCCCATCTCCTTAGTGAAAGTCGCAGCCCATTCTGCACCCAGCCCTGCCAGCACTCCTCATCCTCTCTTCCAGTTTGATTTCTCTCCTTTGTCCTGACCCCATCAGACATGCCGTATGAGCCGTTTGGTATCTTGTTGGTGACTGTCTATCTCCCCACGAACGAACGCGTAAGCTCCGTGAGGGAGCAGCACTTTGCCAATTTTGCGCCCAATGCCCGTCGCATGGCACACCTGCAATCCACAATTTATCAAACAAATGAATGTCTCACCTCACACTTCTTAAAGAAATTAGTGGCCATTAGTTATCACCTTTGACCCCCTGACTGGTGACCTCTGGCATGGCTGAAGACCTTTAGCTCTAACCAGTGGGTAAAAGGTTGGCCTCTCTGCTCCTGACGGATTTTCTTCTTTGTACTCTTGGGCTGGATGAGATGCGTGTGTGAATCAGCTCATCACAGGCCTTCCTCCCTGAGAACCAACAGGGCCTGGGGTTTGCAAGGAACGGGTACAAAAAGGCAGAGGGAGGGAAGGTATGGGATGCTGGGGGTTGGGCGGGTGTGGGGGACGTAGGGAGGGATGTGGGCACCAGGCAGGATGGCATCTTGGTCCTGTGCTGGAGCCAGCCCTCCGGGGTGGGGGGCCCGGGCTGGGTACTCCTGGCTCCCTGCCCTCCTTTCCTTGTCTCTCAGATGTGGCTCACACCCCTGCCCACCGTCTGGGCGTGTTCTGCAGATTAAATAGGGTCCTCCACGGAGAGCAGCTTAGAGCCAGAGAGAAGGGACCAAGGAACCGATGGTCTGTCCTCATTTGGGGAAGGGGGCTGGGGCCACCGCACAGGGCCAGGGGTGTGTACGGCAGAGCCAGGACTGAGGTTGGCAGACTCCCAGTTTAAGGCTTTCTGCACAGCATTTCCTGTGTTCTCTCCATCAGCGGTCAGTTCTCCGGCCACGCAGCCCCTCCCCGCCAGTGCCCCTCCGACCAGGCCTCCGCCCTTCCTGCTGTACCGGGGCCCCAGGGCTGGCCAGGGCTTTCCACCAGCCCGCGAGGGAGGGGACTTCAGCCAGGAATGTGCCCTTCGCTTGAGCCCACTGGCCTGGCAGGCAGCAGACCCTGCAGGGTGGGTGACGTCAGCCCTGCGGTGCAGGCCCGGCTGGTTTCCCCGCAGGGCCTCGCCCTCCCAGGGAGCTGATGACCTTGCCCGGAGACCAGAGCAGCGAGATCATTCACCAGCCCAAGCCAGGGCCCGTGGCCAGAGCGCACGACTGGGAGGCACGTCCATACGGTGGGGGACAGAGGGGACCCCCGGGCCAGGGCCAGGGTTTGGGGTGGCCCCTGCTTCATTCTCTGCAGCTCCGCTCATGAGTCTTGTACAAATCTGTCTGTGTGTATATGACTGTACAGCTGCTGAGGCAACTTCCTGACGGCAAAGCACGTTCTACGTTTCACACGAACTTACATGGACGTTTATTCATCTAACCTTGTTCAGAAAGTATGTTTGCACCTGAAACAAGATGGAGGATAAATATTTAAAAAATACTTTTTACCACTTAAGATCGCAGCCCTCTCTGTCCCCTTTAGGTTTTACCTGACACAGAAAAGACTTCGCACCCCAGAGCAGACCCAGGAATTGAAGTAAAATATTGAAACGGTATTAGCAACTTGAAGCAGAAAGTTCTCAGCTGGGGGAAGAAATAGAATTCTTCTCATTAAGAGATGGTGTTCCCCCCACCCCGGGCAATGTTGCAGAGAAAAGAATTCGGCTGGAGCTCTTTTTTTTTCCATGATGAGTTCATTCACATTAGAATTGTGTCCTTTTTCAAAAGAAGATTCCTTGTGATTGTTGTGAATTTTAAAACGGAACCACTTTTTAAGACACTTGTGGCTCTTGTGTAAATGTTCTGTCTTCAGAAATAGATGTACTGACCGTAGAAATTGGTAAAGGGTCCTCTAGCAATGCAAATGCAAATTATATGTTAGAAAGCTAATATTTTTCTCTAGAAATATCACAAGGTTCTGGACTTAAAAAACATATATACAGGGCTTCCCTGGCGGCACAGTGGTTAAGAATCCGCTTGCCAATGCAGGGGACACAGGTTTGAACCCTGGTCTGGGAAGTTCCCACATGCCACGGAGCAACTAAGCCCGTGTGCCACGACTACTGAGCCTGCGCTCTAGAGAGCCCGCGAGCCACAAGTACTGAAGCCCGTGCGCCTAGAGCCCGTGCGCCTAGAGCCCGTGCTCCGCAACAAGAGAAGCCACCGCAATGAGAAGCCCGCGCACCACAACGAAGAGTAGCCCCCTCTTGCCGCAACTAGAGGAAGCCCATGTGCAGCAACGAAGACCCAACGCAGCCAAAAATAAATAAAATAAATAAATTTATTTTTAAAAACCCCCCAAAAAATATATCTATAAAGTTAATAAACTATATGTGTATACACATGCATTATATATACATGACATATATACTGTCATTATATATATTATATATATACTTATGCTATATATCTTTACATAGAATATATATGAAATCTCACATGTCGACATTTCTGGCCCGTTGGGTCGTGGTGTCAGGAGCTGGCCTACTCTGGCCATGGTTCTGGACTCTGCCTGCACCTCCCACCGCCGGGGAGGATGCTCCCTCTCCTTCTGGAGATGCCTGCAATGTTCCAACCCCAGAAGCTCAGCCCCCAGGCGTGTCCCAGCCTCAGTCTTCTGTCTGCTCGAATCCTGCCCTGGGCTTATCTCCTTCACTGACCCAGATCCTTGCGATATGGAGCATCTACCACTGGTTTCTGCTTGCTTCTTAGCCGTGTCTGAGTCCAAGCCCTTTGGAGCCCAGGCTTGGGTGCCACCCCTTGAGACAGGTGGGAGAAATTGGGGCCTTGGTGGGGGGTAGCATGTAGATGAGCCCTCAGGCAGCTGCTCACAGAGTGGACGACCAGCCCCACCCCCCACGCTGGGAGCACAAGGTCTCCCTGGGCAGCCGGGCACCTTCTGGTCGATTCCCTGCGTGGCGCCCTCCTCCTGCTCCCCCTGCATCCTCTTCCTCCTGTTCCAGCACGTTCCCTGCGTTTCCCGGCAAAGCAGGTCCAGCTCTGGGCTTGTCCTTAGCAGGCGGGGTGAGCTAGTCCTCTGCTGTCTCCATCTGACGATTTCCTACCTTTAGTCACCCCCGAGCCATTGCCACATCAGCAAACCTCCTCAACTGTGATTTCTTCTAATGTTTTCCCCTGTAAATAGGCTCCCCTTGAGATAAGTGTAATACACCAGACACAAAATGACAAATACGGAAGGATTCCACTCATGTGAGGTCCCTAGAGGAGTCAAGCTCATAGAGACAGAAAGTAGACGGGTGGGGACCCGGGGAGGGGAGGGGGAAAGGAGTGAGTGTTTGATGGGGACAGGGTTTCAGTCTGGGAAGATGAAAATGTTCTGGAGAAGTTGGTGGTGGTGGTTGTACAACAATGTGAATGGACTTGAAGCCACTGAACCGTACTCTTCAAAATGGTTGAGTTCATTTTATGTATTGATATATTTTAACCAGAATTGAAAAAAAAAAAAACCCAGCTGATAAACATAATATTTTATTTATTAATTTATTTATTTTTGGCTGTGTTGGGTCTTCGTTGCTGCGCGCGGGCTTTCTCCAGTTGCGGCAAGCGGGGGCCACTCTTCATTGCGGTGCGCGGGCCTCTCACTGTCGCGGCCTCTCTTGTTGCGGAGCACAGGCTCCAGACGTGCAGGCTCAGTAGTTGTGGCGCACGGGCCCAGTTGCTCCGTGGCCTGCGGGATCTTCCCAGACCAGGGCTCGAACCCGTGTCCCCTGCATCAGCAGGCAGATTCTCAACCACTGCACCACCAGGGAAGCCCCAAACATAATATTTTTATGTGACACTTGGAAGAATTTAATTAGACGTGTATTGAGACCTTACAAAAAGACTCCCCTTTTACTTAAATTTAATTCAAAAGGAAACCTTACATCTCTGTGTCATCAAGGGTTTGCTGTGCTACGTACCATTTTCCTAGGGGTTAATGTTTAGAAACGTTTAGAAATGTTTGTCTGTGTACCAAATGTTTGTCTGTGTACCACCTCGGTCCCTCTTGTGAACAGCTGTGAGTCATCCCGGCAGCACGCTTGCCCACACCTCAGGGTACCCTGCCCTTCAAGAGGCAGCCTGGGGTACAAGGGGACAGACGTTGGAAGCCTCACATCCCATTCTGATGCTTCCATGTATGAGCTGTATAACCTCGAGTGAGTGGCTGAACCTCTCTGAGCCTTAGTTTCCTTCACTGTAAAGTGGAGATGCTAAGGGTTCGTACCTCATGGGACTAGTGAGAGGATTAATTGATGTCGGGCATGTAAGGCACACAGCACAGCACACAGCAGCTCCACTTAAGCCTCTTCTGCTGTTATTATTATTATTATTATTTAATTAATTTATTAATTTATTTTTGGCTGCATTGTGTCTTTGTTGCTTCACGCGGGCTCTCTCTAGTTGTGGCGAGTGGGGGCTACTCTTCTTTGTGGTGCACGGGCTTCTCCTTGCGGTGGCTTCTCTTGTTGCAGAGCACGGGCTTCCCACTAGCTATCTATTTTACATTTGGTAGTGTATATATGTCCGTGCCACTCTCTCACTTCGTCCCAGCTTCCCCTTCCCCTTCCCCATGTCCTCAAGTCCATTCTCTACGTCTGCTCTACGTCTGCGTCTTTATTCCTGTCCTCCCTGCTGTTATTATTGAGCAGAGGGTGAAACGGTATTTGGTCACCTCCTCCAGGGAGCCTTCCCTGACTGCCTCCTCCACTGCCCAGACTGGGTTAGGTCCTCCTCTGTGTTCCCCAAATTCCTCGGGAATTGTGACATTGTGTTTGGCAGCAGTGAAGGGTAAAGGCTGCTGCATGCAGTTGCTCACAGGGATCTATCTGGGTTGGCCCCAGAGTGAACAGCAGACTCGGGGTAGGCAGAGGCAGCCCTGTTGCACCACACCATGGCGGGTGTGCAGTGAGCAGCAGCAGGTGGCTCCGAGGTCTCCCAGGGTCCACACACCAGGCCCCCACCCCAGCCAAGGGCAGCGGGGAGCCAAGGGACTATTCCAACCAGCTGACCCAGGGACAGCAGTCACCCAGCACGTGGTGACCCCCCTGCCGTCCCTTCAGTGTCTGGAAGGAAGCTCAGGAACTCCCTCCGATACAAGTGAGCACACGACCCCACCTCCAGCTGGGCAGACCTGCTGCGGGAGGATGACAACAGCCGTCCTGACCCTCGGGTTGGGTTTTGCTGTTTACAGAGCGTCTGCACGTCCATCACCTGCTCGGGTCCTCACAGGATGACCCCGAGGTGGTCATGGCAGTATCGTTATCCCCTCGGAGTGGAAGAATAAGAAACCAACTCAGGGAAGTGAGCAGACACAGAAGGACAAACGCTCTAAATTCGTTTCACGTGAGGTCCAATTAACAGAGACAGAAAGTAGAATGGCGATGCCAGGGGCTGGGCGGGGGGTGGGAGTTGGTGTTTAATGGGGGCAGAGCTTCAGCTCAGGAGGAGGAACCATCCTGGAGATCACTGTGGCACTTCATGCCTTTGGACAGTGCACTAAAAATGGTGAAAATGGTGAATTTTATACTATGTATATTGTACCACAATTTGAAAAAATTTAAAACTAATAACGTAATAATTATGTATTAATATATAATATACTATAGATAAGAATATGTCATCACATGTAAGTATACACATATATCCCTAACCAGCAGCCTGAGTGGTCCAGGGAACTCCTACGTCAGCTCTTGACTCTCCTCTGCTCAGACCCTCCAAGGCTCCTCTCTGGCGGGCCCCCATGAGGCCCCGGGTGCTGACTCACTCGCTGGCCTCCTAGCTATCTCCTGGCTCGAGGCCTTGTGTGTCCTGTTTGCTCTGCCTTGTCTTTACTAGATGACCTCTCTGCAGAGGCCGCCCTGGCACGCCCACCCCCCCACCCCCACGCAGTGTCAGATGCACAGCGTGTGGACGCATTCCTCTGGTCCAGGGTCTGTCCTCCGGCTGGGATGGAGGAGGAGGGCAGGCAGGACCTAGAAGGGTCCCTGCATCTTCGCCGACTGCAGCAATGCTTTATTTCCTGTGGCCCAAGCACTCACAAGCATGTTACTTGCAGTAGCCCCGCCAGGCGGTAAAGGTGGCACTACTTTCTCATCCTACCTGGGTCCTGGCCAACGTTGCTGAGGCCCTTTTAGACGCCCTCGGTCTCCCGCCGTCTACCCCCTCCCGGCTCCTGGAAGTGGGGACACGAAACCTACAGCCCCTCCTCTCCCCTGAGTAGCCCCACAGCCAGGTCTGGCCAGTGACTCAGCAGCTGTCTCTCCAGCTGTGTCCTGGCCACAGGCTGAGCCGGATGGCCTTGCCTGAGGCCGGGACCCTGGTCGTGAGGGGCACAGGTGGGCCGGGGGCAGCCCCAGGGGAGGGGAAGGTAGATCCGTGGGAGCCACGGGGACAGCCCGAGGCTCGGTGTGGTGCCCCTCAGTGGGGGGAGGGTCCCCAGGTCCCCGGGTGCCAGCCCCCCGGGGTGCGCTGTGGGCAGCCCTAGGGCCAAGTGAGGGACAAAGACCCAGGTCGCCTTTGTCCTCCACCTGCCCCTTGTCCCCTGTTTACGTCCTTCCTTCCCGTAAGTGGCTGGGCCCTGGCCTGCTGGCCCGGAGCCAGGCACACCTGTAGGACAGGTTGCGCAGAGACCTTGGGGGTGGGGTGAGGGCCGCAGGACTGGCGGTGATTCAGGCCCTTGGGGAGCGTGCTCGGCTCCTTTTCAGGCCACCACGGTACAGCTCCCACCGCCCTGGGCCAGGGATTCTCAGCTGAGTCCAAGAGGACGAGGGGCTCTGCCTGGGCCGGGAGTCACGTCCAACTCCCCAGAGACTCTTCACCCTCAGTGGGCGTTTCCCGGAGGAACCGAGTTCCGGGAGAGGCACAGTCGGGTGGGGCGTAGAAGCCACGTGAGAGCCACCGGCCCCCCATGCGAGGCCCCGCAGAGCCGGCTGCCCTGGGCGAGGCGAGCAACAGGTCACACCTGGAGAAGCAGCGAGGGGAGAGCGCGGGCGTGGGGAGGCCCGTCCGGTGGAGAACCGGGGGGAGACCGTCCTCCCAGGAAGGAGACTCGGGGTGTCCAGCCCGGGGCTATCTCTGGCTGCAGGGGAGGGAGGGTCAGGGCCTCGGGGGCTGTGACTCAGTCGGAAGAGAAGTTTCCTCCTCCAGGGGACCGACTGCCCCGTTCACGGCAGATGCCCTTCCGCGCTGTCTCCCGGGACCACGATGAGCAGACAGTCGCCAAGTATGGACTGACTGCGGCCGGTGGGATCCCGGCGGTGTCCGCTGGGGACGCCACGGCCCACGGCATCCGTCCCCTGGGGGCTGGCCGCCAGCATCCCCTTCCCCTCAACACTCCTCCCCACAAGAGTCGGGATGACCAGCAGGACCCCCTTTCCTTTCCTGTCCGAATCTGCTCCCACCCCTTCCTCCCGGCTCAGCTTCTCAGAAGGGGCGGTCAGCTCACAGAGGCTGCAGGACCGCGGGGCTCAGGTCAGGGGTCCCGCCGCGCCCGCCACTGGGGACCCCTGGGCGGCCCAGCAGCTGACGCTGTGCACCGAGCCCCGCGGCCCCTCCCCACCCCGGCGCCCCGGGGCGCAGCACCCTTATTTCACGCTCCCCGCGCCTTTGCCAGGAGCCTTTGCGTGCTGGGGGCGGGGCTTCCTCAGCAGGGCCCTGGAGCGCCCCTCTCGGGCTTCCTTCATTGGCCGTGGGGACGAGGCTCTGGGGTCTCCTCAGCGGCCCCGGCGAAGGGGTCCCCGCCGCCTGGGAGGGCCAGGCTCGTGTCCCAAGGTCTCCGGTCCGCTGTTCCCATCATCTCTCCGAGACCTCGTTTCTGCTCTCTGTTCCCCGTCTGTGTCCTCCACGCCCACGGCCCACGGCCACTTCCCGGGGGCCCACAGGGCCAAAGGCCAGTGGAACAAGTGCCCGGACCTGGGAAAGCAGCCTTGTCGCTGCCCTGCGGCCCCCGACTCCAGCCCCCGTCTCGCCTGTGCTCGGGCCACAGCTGCAGCGACTGCTCCACAGGTTCGACGGCTCTCCCTCCCACCCCTCCGTCCACGCCCCCCCCCCTCCTTGGTGCCTCAGTGGCCTGGCAGCCACCAAGCACATGACAGGATTCCCACAGGGACCCCAGGAAGCTCCCTGCAAAGGACCAGCTGCTGGACGTGGGACCTCGGGCTGCCACCCCCCGCCTTGCCCCGGCAGCTCAGGGTCTAACTGAGATGCACAGTCTTCCTGAACGGGCTCCCTGGGAGGCAGGCCCCTCCGCACGCCCCTCCACCAGGGCTCTCCAGCCCCCCTGCTGCCCCCTGACTCTGCCCACCCCCCCAGGTGCCCAGCCGCTGTGGCTCCTTCTCTGTCCGCCCCTGGGTTCTCTGGTGGTCAGAGTCGATGGTCGTAGAAACGGCAGAAGGGACCGGTGGCGGGGGTGGGGACTGGGGAGCCGCTCCCCCCGAGATCTTATGTAGCTCTGCCACCATCCCGTGAGCAAGTCCTACCATCGGCTGAGGGAGCTGGAGGTCTCGTGGTCAGCCCCCTCAGGCTGAATTGTCACCCCCAGCCTCTCCAGCTAGTTGTGCTGAGGGACCAGTTTGCTTTTGCTTTGTTACGTTTTGATTTGGTTTTCAAATCTCATGCTCTTGCAAAACGTAATAAAAATGAATGACTGGAAAAATGAGGAGGAAGAAAAGAGACCTACCAATTACAAGCCCTTTCTGTTGCTGCTCTCGTTCTCTCAACAGATAGAAAGTTATTTGTCAAACTGCCGTAAACATTTCTAGACACGGGTCAGCGCTGGTCTCTGCACCACATCCCAGGCTGCACGAAGAAGGTGACCCTGAGTGACCTTCCTCGGAGCTGCGTCCTCAGGAATGACCTCTTGATGGGGGAGGGGAGGCTCCCGGCTCAGCCCTGCACCTTGGGAGGGGGACTTGGAGTCCCCCGGGCAGCGGGGGTGGCGATGGTAAAACACTGGAACACCCGGATTTTAAATTACGCACTCTTCAGTTTCTGGGGCGTGATGGGTGGAGCCCAGATAATCAGGCTGGTGTTAGGACACACCTGCTGGACTTAGCTGCCTGCGGCCCCCTGGCTGGGAAGACCCACCTTCACTCTTCAGCTCTGGAGTGAGCCCAGTGGTGGGGGGCAGGCGGGGGCTCACTCTTGGGGACCTGGGGACGGCAGGTCAGACCTGCGACTTCTCTGAACCTCAGCTCGGACAACGCAGAAATGGGGCAGATAATGCCTTCTTGTCTGCTGACATTCAAGAGATGTTTAAAAAAACAAGAAAAAGGTATGTGCGGGAAAATGCTTTATAAATTCGAAAATTACCCAAGGGTCGAGGGAAGGTGGTTTTTCACAACCTCAGAGACCCCCTGAGAGCTGTCCCAGGCTCCGATGAACTCTTTAATTTCACTCCTCGGTGTATTTATTAATTCATCCTTCCTTTGCTCATTTAATAAGGATTTACCTGCTGGCGTGTGCTCTCCGCTGGGGCCCTGCAGTCTGGCGAGGAAGCAAAGGCAGCGGTGCACAGGCCCCCCCATCGGGAGGTCCCAGGTCACCCGGTTCTCCCCCTGGAGCTTGGTGGGTTGGTGCGGGGGACCCCCAAGTCTTCCTGGAAGAGGTAGCCTCTCAGGGGGACTGTCGGGTGAATCACGCGGCACCCACACATTGGACGGTCATGCAGGTGGTACCCGAGCTGGGTGGAGCCCCCCGTGGTAACATGAGGTGTTACATGAGGTAACATGAGGTGAGGTGTCTGGGGTGCAGGGCTGGGAGGAAAAGACAGAAGCAAGCAGGTTCCAGCAGAGCGTCTGTAACTTGGTGCCGTTTCTGTAGGGTCTCCACTGGTTCTTTGCTGTGTCGGAACCGCCCTGTGGTGCAGGGGCGGGAGGGCCCCTCCACAAACCACAGGGCGTCCCCTCCTCTCGTCACAGTCCTGAGCCGACCCCCCAGCAGAGGAAGCTTGCGGTCAGACTTCCCTGACGTGAGCCGGGGTCCTGAGGGACAAAGTAACAGTCTCAGAAAAGGCTGTGAGGGACCGGACACCCCCATGTGGGCGCCAAGTAATGTCTGGACCGACCTCACCAGTGGGTCAACGGCCGTTACCTCCAGGGGTGAGATTTAAGATGATTTTTCACTTCTTTTTCCTCTCTCGGCACAGTTTGACACATACAGTAACCATATACTACTTTGTAAAAATAACAGTTCTATTGAGATTTAATTCACAGACCATAAAATTCACCCTTTTGAACTAGACAAGGCCGTGTTTTTTGTTTGTTTGTTTTTTGGCTGCATTTGGTCTTTGTTGCTGCGTGTGGGCTTTCTCTTGTTGCGGTGCGCAGGCTTCTCATTGTCGTGGCTTCTCTTGTTGCGGAGCACGGGCTCTAGGCGCGCGGGCTTCAGGAGTTGTGGCACGTGGGCTCAGTCGTTGTGGCTCTTGGGCTCTAGAGCGCAGGCTCAGTAGTTGTGGCGCACGGGATTAGTTGCTCCACGGCATGTGGGATCTTCCCAGACCAGGGCTCAAACCAGTGTCCCCTGCAATGGCAGGCAGATTCTTAACCACTGCGTCACCAGGGAAGTCCCAAGGTAGTGTCTTTTAGTATTTTCACACAGTTGTGCAACCATCACCACCATCTAGTTTCAGGACATTTTGTCCAAAAAGAAATCTGGTGCCACCAGCTGTCACTCCCCACTGCCCCCCCCTTCCCTGGTGACTGCTGCCCTGCCCCCTGTTTGTGTGAATTTGCCTACTCTGGACATTTCCTTCGATGTGGCCTTTGTGACTGGCTTCTTTCATTTAGCATAATGTTTTCAAGGTTTATCCAACTCCTTGTATATACTTCATTCCTTTTTTTTTCTTTTTTTTTGCGGTACGCGGGCCTCTCACTGTTGTGGCCTCTTCCGTTGCGGAGCACAGGCTCCGGATGAGCAGGCTCAGTGGCCATGGCTCACGGGCCCAGCCGCTCCGCGGCATGTGGGATCTTCCCGGACCGGGGCACGAACCCGTGTCCCGTGCATCGGCAGGCGGACTCTCAACCACTGTGCCACCAGGGAAGTCCCTTCATTCCTTTTTATTATTTCCTATTCTATTATATTCCTATTTTATTATTTATTGCAGTATTGAGTAATATTGCAACCATCTGTTATTGTTACAAATATTTTACAAAGCCCAGCAGGCCTTGACTTTGGCATAAACGTGGGGGAGGTACCTAAATTGTCAGCATCACTCGTGTCTCAAAAGTGTTTCTACTGAGCGTATGTTGTGTGACATGTTGGAAAGGCACACGTGAACACATGGTGCCTTGTAGTCAAGGCAGAAAGAGTTGTGTAATAAACAGGCGAAGAGAGACACTGGATCATTTCAGTGCCCTGCAGACAGGATGGCAGGGCAGACTGGGACGTGTTGGGTAGAGGCATCTCTGCAGGGGCGAGATTTGAGCCAAGACCTGTCTGGGGAGCTGTGAGCCCCAAGAGGGGGAGGTGGGCCTCAAGGCCAGAGCACAGTGGGGTTTTTGAGAAGCAGAGAAGCTGTGCACTACAGCTGCTGGGTGCCTGGGGGCACAGGGTCCTGCAGGCCGAGTGAGGAGCTGGGGGGTCCTAAGGCAGACGGGAAGCCATCTCTTTAAACTGCGGGATAACCCATCCCATGTATGCTTGCAAAGCTCACTCTGGTGGCCACGTGGAGAGCACAGGTGGGAGTGAGGGTTTAGGGGACACAGATGGGACCTTGGCAATGGTCCAGGGTGGAGGGGACGGTGCTGTGGACCAGGGTAGAGCCGTGGAGACGTGACAAAGGAGCAGATCAGGACTGTTTTGGTGGCAGAGCTGAACAAGATTTGCTAATGTGATGTGAGGCCCAGGAAACTGTCAGCTGTGGGCTGAGAGGTAACGTGGGGGTGGGGGGGCGCGCAGCCCAGCGACCGTGGTCACTGCTGCTGTGCTGTTACCTGCAATGCTTTCCCATCCCAGGGGGTCCAGATCAGAAGGGCTGGGGCTGGCACTGAGGCCAGGCTCAGGTGCGCCCGGCAAGTGAGGACAAGCCCTGAGTGGCTGGATGAGGCCTCAGACAGTGAGTCCTGGGAAAGGGAAAGTGAGGCTGCCCAGGCTTCTGTATCCATAACAACCAGGGCTGCAGCCTGACTCTCCTGGTGACCTGGGACAGGGCCTTCCTCACTCCCCAGCCTCCTGGGCTACCTGGGGGGTGGGGCGTGGCTCTCCCTCCCTGTCCTTGGCTGCCCGGTGACCATGGGCACTGGTGTAACCTGAGCACCCTGTGTGTGGGCGGCGTGGCTTGTGTGGCCTGGGGCCAGAGTGGGGGGCAGGACAGCCGCTCTGCTGGCGCTCAGCTGGGTGCTGCTCTGCAAACAAACTCCAGTCACGCACCCAGTGGGGCTCAGCTGGGCTATCACCTGGCGCAGCATCCAGGGCCACTGCAACCGTGGAGGGTGGGGCTGGTCACACTGCGCTGACCGGGTGGCCCCCCTCTGGTCCAGTCAGGGTGGCCCCCCTCTGGTCCAGTCAGGGTTATCCCGGGAGACAGGAGGACAGATGAACAAGATGAGTGTGGGTGGCCTGGGGACCCTGTGATTCTCCCTGGAAACATACACTGGGGCAATGCAGGTGGGTGGGGAGCTGGTAAAACTGCCTTTTCTGGTTTCCTTCCCTGCAGCCCTTCATCTGGAGAGATAGGCTCTGCTACACCCACAAGGGGTTAATGTGCAGAGGGGCTGATGGTCGGGACCGGGGGCTTTGGGAGGAGCCCCCCACTCTGAAGGTTGCAGGCTCCGACACAGGGAAGTCAGACCCCAGTGTCTGGTCTGCCTCAGCTGGGGAGTGGAGGGCAGGCTGAACACAGACCCTGTGGCATCTGAACACAACCAGGGACAAGTTTGTAGTCACTCAATAAAATCCTGGGCGGCACTTACATATGTGTAAGACAAAGCTGGATCAGGCACGGATTCTGTGCTAGGGAGCTTAGAGTCCAGTGAAATTAAGCTGCGGGCGATTGATTCCTTCACAGCCGGTCCCTATAGCTCCTCTCAACTGCTCTCTCTCTACTCTTCCTCCTGATCCACCCCCCACCCACCCATCCATCCATCCACCCACCCACCCTCCTACCCACACACCCACCCACCCATCCACCACCCGTCCATCCATCCATCCACCCACCTAACCACTCATACACCCACCCATACATCCACCCGCCCACCCATCCACCCACCCACCCACCCATCCACCACCCATCTACCCACCCATCCACCCACCCATCCACCCATCCACCCATCCATGCATTTATCAGAGCCCTTACCACACTGACTCAGCATTGTGGGTTGATGTCCTGTCTCCTCCTCCAAAAGCAGTCAGAGATTGTGTACTCAGCAATTAGTACACGGCCTGGCACTCAGTAAGTGCTCAGTAAAAGTTTGTTGAATGAATAAATAAAAGCACGATTGATTATAATATGACACAGTGTGAGATAAGTGCCATCAGAGGTGTTTTGTGTCTCTTGTTCACCATTAAATCTCAGAGTCTGGAGCATAGCCGTTGCTCAATAAACATTAACATTAAAATGAACAAGCAGGGAGTTCCCTAGTTGCCTAGTGGTTAGGATTCCGAGCTTTCACTGCCTTGGCCTGGGTTCAATCTTGGGTTGGGGGATCTAGATCTCGCAAGCCATGAGGCGTGGCCAAAAAAAAAAAAGAAAAAAAAAGAAAACGAATGAATGAGTAGAGCTAGGGGAGTTCCAAGAGGAGAACTGTTCGGTCCTGCTGGCGAAAGGGGCCCAAGAACAGAGAAGAAAAGTCTACAAGGCTTTCCGGTGGTGGATTAGCTGAAGGGCTCTGTGGTGGCCAGACTGCTGTGAACCCCAGTCTTTGGGACCCACTGCAGAACTGGCCCTTCTCACCGTGGCCTGTGGAGCTGTCCTTGCCTTGGATCATCAGGGAAAACTTCTGATTCTTGAAGTGGGGCGAGGAAGCCTGGAAGCGGGTTCTCTGCACCGCGGTTGAGCAGTGGACACGTCAGGGACCAGGGAGGAGGTCGCTAGAAGGCAGATGTTGCCTTAGTAGAAGAATTGCATCCAGAGGACGGGCCATTTCCTGAGAAGGGAGCACAGGGTGAGCTTCAGAGGCTCCGTCAGGAGCGACAGTCTCGGGAGCAGCCATCTCCCTGCCAGCTGCACTGGGACCCGGCCTGCTGTGCCGAGCCCACCCCTACCGCTTATCCTTATTTGCTCTGGTCACCTCTACCCTCCCGTGACTCCCTGTCCCCCACAAACCCTCTGGCTAGGCCCAGCCCTGGGAGCGCTGCTCCCCTGGTCTCAGCCTTCTGCCCTCAGGGACAGAGTGGGGGTGGACAGGCATCTCCCCGCCTCAGGAGCCAGCAAGTCCACCCGCTTGCTGTGGCCCAAATTCAAGGAATTATCCTTGATTCTTCTGTACCCCTCACACCTCATATTAATCCACTAGAAACTTTTATCAGGCTTCAGAACTATCCCAAATGTACCCAGTTCTCTCTGTCTTCGCCCCTCACACCCCAGCCTTGGCCACGCTCATCCCCCACCTGCACTACTAACTCAGCCCTTCGACTGGAGTCCTGTCCCCCGCTCCCCCCGCGAACATTCTTCAGAGCAGCCACAGTGCTTGTATTTAGTTATTGACGTAGAGCTGATTTACAACATTGTGTTAGTTTCAGGTGTACAGCAGAGTGATTCAGTTATATATATATATATGTATTCTTTTCATATTCTTTCCCATTATAGGTTATTATAAGATACTGACTATAGTTCCCTGTGCTACACAGTAGGTCCTTGTGGCTTATCTATTCTATGTATCGTGGTTTGTGTCTGTTAACTCCATACTCCTCCTTTGTGCCCCCCTCCGCACCCCCGCTTTGGTAACTATAAGTTTGTTTTCTACGTCTGTGAGTCTGTTTCTGTTTGGTAAATATAAAAGTCTCTTGAAGGAAAAAATCTCCTGCATAGAATTCTATACCTAGCCCAACAATTCACCAAGTGTGAGAGTGGGATATATATTTTCAGTTTTTAATAATCTAAAAAAAAGTTACCCTGCACATTTTCTTTCTCAGAGACCTGCCCCACCAGTGAGGGTCTGAACCCGTTTTGGTTCCTGGTCATTTGAATGTGACCCCTTTCTCTGTACATTAGAGAAACTGGCAGGGTCTCCTTATACCTGGCCTTCTGAAAGTTAGCTATGCCGTGCCTTTGTGTATTTCTATTTTCAAACACTGTCCTGGGCACTTGCTGTGCCCTTTGAACTTGGAAACTGAAGGATATTTCAATTCAGTTTTGGGAAGTTTTCTTGGACTGTTTCAGTGATGATTTTCTTACTCCTATTTCCTCTCTTCTCTCTTCCAAGAACCCCTGTTTTTTAGAAGTTTAACTCGCCAGGACTAATTCCCTAATTTTCTTATTTTTTCTCTTGTATATTCTATCTCATTGCCTTTTAGCTCTACTTTCTGGAAGATTCTCTGAACTTTATTTTCTGTCTATTGAGTTTATTATTTCTGCTTTCATGTGTATAATTTCCAAGAAAATTTTCTATTGCTACATAGCAAACTACTCCAAAACTTAGAAATTTAAAAGAGCAATAGGGGCTTCCCTGGTGGTGCAGCGGTTAAGAATCCGCCTGCCAATGCAGGGGACACGGGTTCGAGCCCTGATCTGCGAAGATCCCACATGCTGCGGAGCAACTAAGCCAGTGCGCCTCAGCTACTGAGCCTGTGCTCTAGAGCCTGCAAGCCACAACTATTGAGCCTGTGAGCTACAATTACTGGAGCCCGCACCCCTAGAGCCGTGCTCTGCAACGAGAAGGCTGCGCACTGCAACAAAGAGTACTTGCCACAAGTAGAGAAATCCTGCGCACAGCAACCAAGACCCAATGCAGCCAAAAATAAATTTAAAATAAATAAATAAATAAATAAAAGAACAATAAACTTTATTGTCTCACAGTTTCTAGGGGTTGTGGAATCCTGGTGGGGCTTGGATAAGTAGGCTCAGGGTTGAGGTCTCTCATAAGGTTTCAGTCTAGATGTTGGCTGGAGGCTTGATGGGGCTGGAAGATGCATTTACCACGTTGTGTTCTTGTAAGTTGGGCTGCTTCTGGGCTTTCCCGCTGCTGTCTTAGCACACAGGAACCAGCTGAAAGAACTCCCAATGGCCAAGGCTGGGACGACCTGAACAACAAATAAATAAAGTAGGATTAGAGCATAACCCAGTGTATACAGCAAGTATCCACACATCTATTCTGAAATAAATCAATGCTTGTCCCATTGGATGGATCTTGACCCCCAGCCCTGCCTTCCAAACCCGTTTGTAATAGTATGAGAAACATCAGACGAATCCCAACATTTTCCAAAATATCTAACCAGCAGTCCTCAAACTGTCAAGGTCATCAAAAACAAGGAAAGCCTGAGAAAATGTTATAACCAAGGGGAGCCTGAGAGGTTGTGACAACTGAACTTCACGTGGTCCCTGGACAGGATCTAGAAACAGAAAATGGACATTAGGTAAAAACTAAGGGCATCTGCCTACAGTACGGACTTGAGTCAGTAATCCTGTAGCAGGATTGGCTCATTCACGGTGAGAAATGTACCAACGTAAGATGTTAATAACAAGGGGCGACACTGCACGCCGGGTACATGGGAGCTCCGTATTATCTCCCAGTCTTTCTAGAAAGTTAAAATTATTCTAAATGCCACTCCTAGACGAAAGTTTATTCCAAAAAATGGAAGGGAAGCCAGCGATATCCCTTTCAGTTTAATAGCCCCACAACTTCCGATCACACTTGAAATCTGAATCCTTTAGCCTGGCCCAAAGAGGCCACCGATTCCAGTTTTCCTGGGGCTCCTGTGCAGGTCACACCGGGTCCAGCGGGGGCGTCGCATCGACTGTTTCCTCTGCCTGCTAGTCTTTCCCTCTCAGTTTAAATGGCCCCTTCTCAGGGGTTCCTGACCTCCTCCTGTGAAGTAGCCACCAGTCCCCAGCAGGGATCCCAGCCGCTGCTGTGCCCTAGTGACCGTCCGATGTTCTTGTTGTTTTGTCTGTTGTCTGCCTCCACTCAAGGAAATGTAGATCCCACGAGACCGGGGCTGTAATCCCCAGGACCTAGAAAATCCGGCACAGGAAAGGCACTTGATTAATATTTGTTGAATGAAGACAGGATTTTCTGATGTTCTGCTTTCAGATCCTGTTGCTCTGTTTCGTTTAGACAATACGGTCGCTCAGTCCTGTTCATTGGATGATCTGTCACCCCCTATTATTTACTGCCCTGTCTTCTCAGTTATCTTGTGATGTTGCCCTAGTCAGTGGTTTTCAAACTATGCTTGACAAAGTTCTAGTTGTTTCAGGGCCACTGCCAACAGGGGGAGGCTCTGGGGAGACACTGGGCAGGGCGGCTCGAGCCCGGGTCCATTCTCGCCCTGTCACCCGCCCCAACCCCAGCTCTGGGTCTCTTTGTTTTGTGTATCAGACTTTCCTACTGTAAACTCTCATCTAAGAGTTCTAAGGCTCAAGCAAGCGTGAAAACCCCTACACTGGATTATTTTAATTCTGAGCTAAAATTAATAAGGCTGTTGATTAGCACATGAAAGATGCTGACATCATTAGCAGGTAGGGAGATGCAAATCAAAACCACAACTTTACACCCACCAGGATGGCTATAATAAAAAAGACAGGGAATTCCCTGGCAGTTCAGTGGTTAGGACTCAGCGTTTTCACTGCTGAGGGCCTGGGTTCAATCCCTGGTAAGGGGATTAAAATCCCACAAGCCTCATGGCACAGCGAAGAAAAAAAGAAAAGATAAAACAATACAAAATAAAAAAAGACAGATGACAACAACAAGCATTGGCCAGGATGTGGAGACATTGGAACCCTCACGCAATGCTGGGGGGGATTGTAAAAGGGTGCAGCCAGTTTGGAAGAGAGTCTCCTCAAAGAGAGTTCCTCAAAATGCTAAAGGTCGCATGATTACATGACCCAGCAATTCCACTCTCAGACAAGAGAATTGAAAACATATGTTCACACAAAACCTTGTGCATGAATGTTCATAGCTGCATTATTCATAATAGGAAAAAATCCTTCAGTCGATAAATGGATAAACAAAATGTCATCTATCCATACAATGGAATATTATTCAGGCATTAAAATGGATAATAGTCCATGCTACAACATGGACGAAACTTTTCTTTTCTTTCTTTTTTAAGATTTCTTTGATGTGGACCATTTTTAAAGTCTTTATTGAATTTGTTACCGTATTGCTTCTGTTTTATGTTTGGTTTTTTGGCCGTGATGCATGTGGGATCTTAGTTCCCCGAGCAGGGATCAAACCCGCACCCCCTGCGTTGGAAGGAGAAGTCTTAACCACTGAACTGCCAGGGAAGTCCCACGGACGAACTTTGAAAGCATTAAGCTAAGTGAAAGAAGTCGGTCATAGAAGACCACGTGTTGTGTGATTCCACGGATAGGAAAAGTCCAGAACAGGCAAATGCACAGAGACAGGAGGTGGACTGATTAGTGGTTGCCCAGGCCTGGGTTGTGTGGTTGGAAAATGGGGAGTGACGGCTAATCTGCATGGGCTTTCTTTCTGGGGTGATGAAAATGTTCTAAACTTGATCGTGGGGATGGTCACATAATTCTATGAATATATTAAAAAGCATTGAATTGTATGCGTTAAATGGGTGACTGCATGGTATGGGAGTCACAGCTCAGTGAGGCGGTTTAGGAAGGTAATTGTCAAGAGCATGCTACGCAGGGCCCCAGTCCTTGCACCGTACAGCGGACCCGCGGCTGCATGGCCCCGAGCTGATGATCTGCTGTCACAGACCTGACTCTCTGCTCTGTGTACCTGCAGCGCCTGCAACGGTGCTTCTCGGCAATGTTTGCTGAATGAAGGACTGTTAAACTGCCCAGCCCCTTTCAGAAGAGCCAGCCACCTGGACATGGGGAGTGAGGTCACCAGGCTGCCCCAGGGTGTCAGCTCTGTGGTCTGCCCTGGTGGCAGAGAGCCCGGGTCCCACCCTTCCCAGGGGAGCCCGGATCCGGATCTGGGGACTGAGAGGGGTGGAGGTGCAAGCACCTGGCATCTTGGCCCAAAGTGGGCCAACCTGACGGGCGGTTCTCCTCCAGAGCTGTCCGCTGGCACCTGGCTTCCCCGGGCCCGGTCCTGTGTCCCCTCCCTTCTATCCAGAAGGGTCAATCCCTGATCAATTCGCTATACTCCAGCTCGGTGTCAGCGTCTGCTTCCAGGGAACTCGGTCGGGAGTGGTCCAAGAAGCAGGGGATGAGATGGGGTTCGGGGCTGGACGCCTCTCTGCCCAGCCAGCAACCAGGACCCCAGCACGTGGGAAGCAAAGCAGTGGGAGCCCTTGGCACAAGCTGGCATAAGCCACACTTCCCCCGGTGGTAAATCAGGAGGGCTAAGGCGCTGGCTCTGGGGAATCGTTGTGGGAAGGCCTGAAAAGGAAGGGAGGTGACAGCTGTGACCCAGGCCGAGGGGGGGTGTGACACAGAGGCCATGCCGCACACACTACTGGCCCCCCATTAACACTCCCTGTCTTGATTTATTCACCTCTAAAGTGGTGGAGATCCACTTGCAAAGGAGGTAATTCTCTCTGCTTTGAGGACCAAACAAGGTAAAGCACTTGGAAACTTCCAGCATTCTGAGGACACTGGTGGACCCCCTCCCAGTGTCTACCCTGCTGTCCCGGTGTGACCGCCCCCTTTCAACCTCAGGTGCATCGCCATTTGGATAATCAATTACCTTAACAAGCCCTCATTCAGTCCCTGAATTCTGTGCCTCAGCTGTGGCTGCCCCAACCTGCATGTAGGGAACTCTGGGACCTACGCAGCCCCATACTTTGCTAGATGGTCAGTCCGAGTTCCTGAGGACAGTCTGTCCTTTTCCTCCGAGGGGCCCCATCCCCAACTGCAGGGCAGCTCCAGAACGTTCATGGCAGGCTTGCTGGGGAGCTAGGAAGGAGGCCCCAGGGGCGGGGTGGGGGGGCACCGTCTAGCGGGGCCGGAGGAGCCGTCCTGAGCCTGGCTGGCCCGGGCCAGCAGTGGCCCTGATGGGTGGCCCGGCCACACCAGAGCACACCGGTGCTCCCCACCGTCACCACCCCAGCCTGCCTTCCCTCCCCTCCCTTTTGCTTTCCTCATCCCTCCGTTTTATAAATTTAAAAAAATGCTATCTTCACTTCGGATCTTCTTGTTCTTTGACTGCTGGGATGCCTCATCCCCATAAGAGCAAGGCTTTCGAGGTGCTGGATGGCGGACTTAGGGTCTGGGGCCGAGAACGCTGGGTGAGGCCAGCACAGCACAGCTCCCATGTACTCGGCATTTGCCAAGCTCTTGCGGTGAGAGCCCTGACCGTGCGCCCCCGTTTCCCGGGTGGAACTCGTGCTGTTTTTGCCCTCACTTTCCTGGGTGGAGACAGACGGAGGCTGGCTGCAGGGGCAGCCAGGCTGTCGGTGACCATGCAGCCAGGGCTTGGGCCCTGGAGTGACCCCCGGCGCAGAAGCACGGGGTGGAGGTCAGAGAGGAGCGTCATCGCGCTCTGGTCACTCAAAGGGACGGCGAGGGCTTCAGAGTGTCACTCGACCTCTCACCAGCATTGAGTACCTACTGTGTGCGGGGCAGTGAGAAAGGCCCATTGGCAGCCCTCCCTCCTGGGTAAACAGGGCATCGCAGAGCAAGCCAGGTGCTGGGTGAGGGGATGTGTGAGCCCCGCTGGGGCAGGGTGTGCAAGAGGGCGCGGGGGACTCCGCCGTGTGTAAAGCAAACACCTGACCGAGCGTTTGCCTGCGCCAGGCCCTGCGCCAGGGGTGGAGCGAGACCCGGGAGCGGGGAGGGGACATCCCAGGCAGCGGGACAGAGTACTGACCGAGGTGTCGGGGCCCCGGGGCCCCCGGGGGCGGGGGACGGGGGTTGAGGACGGGGAGGCGGGTGGGGACCAGCATCCCTCGTGCGCTGTGCTTTCCCTCACGATGCTTCACGGACACTGCGTTGTTTACAAATTGAAGGTTTGTGGCAGCCCTACGTTGTCAGATGATGGTTAGTGGTTTTTTTTAACAAGAAAGTATTCTTATTTAAGTGTGTACATTGTTTTTGTAGACGTAATGCACACTTAATAGAGCACAGGATAGTGTAAACATAACTTTTAGAGGCCCTGGGAAACCAAAACCTGCGTGTGCCTCGCTCTATTGCGATATTTGCTTTATCGCAGTGGTCTGGAACCCAACCCGCAGTGTCTCCAAGGTTTGCAATTTACCCTGTAGCTGGAGGCTGCCTCAGCCTTTTGGACTATGAAGACCCCCTTTTCAAAAACAGTTTAAAAACCCTGTGGGCCCTCCACTTGGTCGGACTTTGGCTTCCAGCATCTTCATAGTGAGAACTACACGGGCATTTGGGCTTCTCCGGAGGCACCCGTCTCTCCCTTCACTCCCAAAATGTTTTTGCAGGTCCGCGTCCCACCCTCCCCTCTCGCTGCAGCCAGGGGGTCTTTCAAACCTGCAGATCTGGTGCTGGGGATCCCACTCCAGCCTCCGACAGCTTTCCTGGTCCCCGGGGTCGAGTCCGAGCTCTGTACCCCAGCTCAGGGGGCCCCGTGGGATCTGAAATTCGCCTGCCTCCCCGGCCTCTCATACCCTTTCCCTGTCTCTGCTGCGATCACTCTGGCCTTTATTTACAGACAAACTGCTCTGCACAGGCGCGCACATGGCGGCGCAGTCCTGCTGCCCTGTGTGCTTCTTGTCCTCGCTGGCAGCCCCCTGCTTCGCTGTGTGATGGTGCAGGGAAGCGGGCGTCCGGCCTGCTTTCCCGGATCCCCACGCCCGCACTCACGTGCATCCCGAAGCCGTAGGAGGAAGGGGGCAGGGGACGACGGCAGGTGGCACCCGTCCCTCAGGCTGTGTGGGGCTGTTCCCGCCTCCTGCCCCTGCCCCGAGGTGTGGGGAGAGTCGCCTCCGGCTGTGAAACTGGGCCTGGGCCAAGGCCCCACCTGGTGTGAACGGAGGTGAGGCAGATGTCAGCCTTGGCCTCCTGGACTCTGCTTGAGCTTCTAGGGAGCCTGTGTTGGCTGGGGCGGCGGGGGCGGGGAGGAGGAGGGGGCAACATCCCGGGGACCCCTACCCCCTGCCCACGTGGCCGCCGAGTCCTGACGGTGACTCGGTCCTGCGCCAGAGGGAGGTGGTTTCCCAGGGCACCGTGCCCTCCTTCTCCCTGGCAAACTTCTCTTTCTGCGCCCAAGGTTGAGGCAGACGGGGATGCTGTCAGAGGAGGCCTGTTTGGGGGGCCCAGGGCCCCAGGGTAGGACCTGAGCCCAGGCTCTGCTGCAAGGGGAGGCCAGTCGCTGGCCTTTAACAGGCCAGAGAGACCAGCGGGGCCCCTGGGCTGAATTTCTTAGCCCTGATCCTGCCTGAGAGATCCTGCTTCGGGGAGGTCCCACCTGTCTGCTGTCTCTCCCCGGACTTCGAGGAGGGGCCCTGGGGGCCTGGGAGTGTGGTCTGGGGAGGGGGAGGGGCCCTGGGGGCCTGGGAGGGAGGGTAGACACACGGCTTCCCCAGCGGCTCCCAGCAGCCTGAAAATCTGTTGTTCTAGAACCCGATAACTGCCTGGGCTGGGCCAAGATAAGAGGCAGCTGTTTGAAGTCCAGAGAGATAACGGCTTTACAGAAAGTTGATAAGAGCAGTGAGATGCACTGGGTTAGGCTCACCAGTCTTGCCTGTTTGCCTCTTGCCAGTTTGCCTCTTGCCAGTTTTCCACGGCCAGCACTCCACCCTGGAGTCCAGCACGGCTGGAGCTCAGTGTCACTGGTCCCATCGGTCCCGGTGCTGGCATCCCGGCCTGCGGGGATCTGCTCTTGCCCCGCAGGGCAGCTCTGGCGGCTGGCATCGCCTTTCCGACCTCGTTTCTTTGCTACCCATTGGGCCTCCTTCCCAGATGCACTCACTCACACATTCATTCACTTAACACGTATTTCATGGGTGCCCGCTTTGTGCCGGCACAGTTCTGGGCCGGAGATACAGTGGGGAAGCCGCCAGGCAAGTCTCTTCTCTCGCAGGGCTTATGCTCTGGTTGTCGGGGACAATAACCCAGTGATACAGGGAGTGGTGGGTGCAGTGGGGGAAATGGTAGGAGGATGCAGTGGAGGGTATCAAGGGGAGATGACCAGGTGGCTGTAGATATGGTGGTCGGGTTGGCCTTTCTGCAGAGCCCTGGAGGATACGGAGTTGTGAAGGGCAAACTTTTGGAGAGGAGAGAGCGAGTGCAAAGGCCCTGGGGTAGAAGCGAGTGCGATCATCTGGGGGACAAACAAGCGGGGCGGGGTGGGGGGCGGGGGGCAAGAGGAGTGGACAGTGGTGGCAGGCAGAGGCCTCTGAACGCAGCCGGGTGGGCCCAGGCGAGGAGTTTGTGGTTATTATATGCAGACTGGGAAGCCGTGGGAAGTCGAATCAGAGGGAATCTGACTTACGCTGTGAAAACTCACTTTGGCTGCTGTGCAGAGACGGGGCGGGAGGGGCAGGCATGGGAGGCTCTGCTCTCACCTCTGTTAACCTTGAGTGAGACTTGGTCTCTCTGGGCCTCTGTTTTCACAGGTCTAAAATGCAGCTTATTGAACCTGCCTTTCCTGAGCCCCTGCTGTGCCCAGGTGCCACTCTGGGTAGAGGTAGGTGAACGGGGCAGGCTTGGCCCTCCGCCCTCGTGGGGCTTATGTTCTAACGGGGGGAGGATGAGGCCGAGAACCAGCCAACCTGCAGGGAGGGCCCCGAGGCTGCGGGAATAAGAGTGGACACTTGGAAGAGGTGACCAGGTGTGGTCAGGAAAGACCCTGGAGGAGGTGACATCAGCCGGAGACCAGGTGCCACCGGAAGGGCCTCCAGCTGCGGGGTCTGGGGAGGGGAGGGGCTCGAGGGGTGACAGCCGAACCCACTTCCCTGGGCTTCGGGGGTGCTCGACACAGACCAGGGTTTATGAGGGCGGCTAACTAGCAGGGGGCTGGAAAGCCTTGACTTCCTAAGCTGATTGGATGTGGGGACTTGGGGAAAAGGAAGGGTCCAGAAGGTGCCCAGGGCTCTGGCGCTCCGGGAAGTGGGAGCTCTTTAGCCAAGCACTGCGTCCCAGCCCCTAATCACAGGCTGCCCTCGCCTGGGCCCTATCTCCTTCCGAGGGATTTTGAGATCCTCCCCTGCACAGGGGCTGCTCCCGCCCCTGCCTGCACACCCCCCGGCCCAGGCCCGGGCCTGTCCTCAGAGCCTGGGGGTCCTGCCTGCAGCCCCTCCGCACCCTCCCACCGAGGCTCCCCAGCACGTGAGCAGACCGGGGACTCTCAGAGGCCACGCCACCTTCTCCCCAGCACCAATCCTCCGTCTCTGGAGGTTTTGATGTAACCTCGGGGCGTTGCTCTGGACCCATGTGTTTACTCCCGTCCCAGTCTGTCACTCTTATCTAGTCCATCTCTGCTGGATTGTAAGCTTCCTCAGGGGAGAGACTGGGTCTCCCAGACGTTGGAATTCACCTGGACCTTGCGAAAGGTCCTGAGCCCAGGTGGCAGCTGCTGGCAGGGAGACAAGTCACAGAGACACAGCAGGGACCCAGGTCTGTGGCCCACGAGCTGGAGACCTAACGTCCAGCCTCAGCTGCGCCCGTGAACTTGTGGAGTGACCTCTCCTCTCTGAGCCTCAGTCTCACGTCCTGTGCTCGGGGCTGGGTCTGTGATTGTCATATATCCTGAAATGCCAGCGACATCTGTGCATCTCCCTAGGGTGATGACCAGACTCACAGAACTTCGCCTGTGAGAGGAGAAGCAGGGTCACGAGCCCGTCCGTCTGTCCGTCAGCCTTCTTCCCCTCTGAGCATGCGATTCTCCTGGCCCAGGGAGCCTCCAACCTGGAAGGAAGGACTGGCCTTAATCCCCACGTGACCTAGGACTGGTCTTTGTTGGGGTCTTAAAAAAGTCACGTGGGCTTCGTTGATGGAGGTAGAGGTGGAATGTGTGGTCTGGATCTTGTGTGTCCTCAGCCTTGGCCTCGGCCTGGACGTGCCCCCGGGTGCTGGCTGGGCGGTTCCCATGTGGGCAATGCAGGGGAACGTGGGGAGGAACAGAGATAGGGGCGGGAGGAAGCCGGGTTGGAGGCTGCCAGGCAGAGGGCTGCAGAGTGGGGGGTGGAAGAGACTCAGCTGTGTTTCTGGGCAGGGAGTCAGCTGGTGCCAAAGCAAGTGAGGGGAAGAGGCCCCTGTGGTCCAAGGGCCGCCCCCCTCGACTGAGGATCTGGGGGCAGGGGTAGCCTTGGGCCAAGCCAGGCCCCACCTTTCTCACCAGCTAGTGCCTCTCTGCACGTTCACACCCAAGGCGCTGGCAGGGGCTGTAACCTGAGCGCCGGATGCCAGGAGGGGACCCACCCAGCCCCCCACCCAGCCCCCACCGGGCCCCCCACCGGCTCCCTGCCACTCCAAGGCTCATGCAGGCCCGGCCCAGGGAGGAAAGGGTGTCCTCGGCGGGGGCAGGTAAGGATTAAGGGCTCGTGACAGGCTGTCGGGGTGAGGACAGCGCCCCGGTCCCAGCCCACCCCCGCCCGTGCTGCAGTGCCCTTTGATCCAGCCTCTGAAAGCTTGATTATGAGACACAGCCCATGTTTCCACAGAAGGAAGAACAATTGTTTGCAGCCCAGACAAAGGACTCTTTGTACAGCCCTGGGACCCGCTGGGGGAGAGGAAGGAGGCGCCCTGGGTGGGGAGGGGGGCTGGGCAGGGCAGCACTGGGAGGGGCTCCCACCCGGCCTGCCCCTGGCGGGCAAAGGGCATCCGTGTGCCCACTGACTGACCCGGGGGCACGCCTCGGCCCATGTGGGGTGGGAGGGGGCTCAGGGGCCCAGTCTCTGTCCCTGTGGGTGCTGGCCTTGGGGTGTTGAGCCACCCCCTCCATCAGGGGGAGGGCGGGCTCCCTGTGGCCAGGTTCCCACACCTGAGCGCGCAGGTACCAGGCTAGGGAGTGAGGGACTGTGGTGCAGAGTGCCGGGTCAGGAGCGCTTGGAGGACCCTGGAAACAGGAAAGAGAAGGGGGCTGCTGGGGGTGTAATTCTTCAACGGACTTCACCACTTGCTCTCAAGGCCTCCCTGGGGCCTGGGCGTGGACCACCTGCAGGTTGTGCAAAACAAAATCAGGCTGTTGCTGAGCTTGGCCTCCCCTGTCCAGCTCTGCCCAGCCCCGCTGTGCCTGCACCCCCATGTTTGTTGGTTACATCCAGCCCGTTCTCTCCCTGCCATCCCTCTGTCTGTGTGTGACCAGACCCGGGTCGGTCCTGGCCCTACACCGGCCTCCCCGTCAGTGGCAGCTGTAGGGCGGGGGGCCGGGCTTGGGATCCTATTGGGACTGCAGAGACCAGCATGTGGCTCATTTCGGGGGGAAGATAAGTAGACAGTGCCCAATGCCCACCCCCCAGACATCACCAACACGGCCTGCTGGTGACACAGAGTTCACTGCTCACCTGGAGAGACAGCCAGATGACCACCTCGGTGGGGTGGGGGGCGGCGGCCAGCGTGGAAGTTTGGTTTAAGATTTAAGACAGGCCTTTCAGGGCCAGGGGCCTGGAGTAGAACTGGGTAAGGACTGGTGCAAACAGCCAGACAAGCATTTCTGAAGCAAAGGACTCAAAGACTCTGAGGGAGCACATGTTGGTGAGTCGACGGGGCTTTTGGGAAAAGCTCCGCTAGTGAACAAGCTAGTGAACGAGCAGGGCTTTTACCTGGACGGGTAGCATCGCGCTGGCCAGACGGGGAGAGAGCAGAGTCCGTGTTGGCGTGACCTGATCACAGGCGTGGGGCAGGGGGTCTCTGTCTTAGGGGTAGGTTTAGGGCCTCCGCTCTCCAGGGCTCGGGGTGGGAAGTGGCCCTGCCCAGCAATGGCCCGGCTACCCGAAGGAGGCAGAGGGCTGGGGGACAGGAACTCTAGGTGACCCAGGAGAGGCCAAGGCCGGGGCTTGTGGGCTGGAACCAGGCCCACAGGTGCCAAACCAGTCCCTGCCCAGGGACACAGGCATGTTGACTTTGGCAGCCCCTCCCTGGGCCTCCTCCCACCCCAGAAGGGCCTGAAACTGACACTGGGCCTGTCGGGGGCTGGAGACATTCCCAGCCCGGTCCTGCAGGTGTCCGCCCTGGCAGAGCAAGCCGGCAGGCGGCTGTGGGGAGGGGCTGGCCCCGGGCCCAGCTGGTGGAGGCCCGGGCTGGGGGCAGCAGGACCGCACGAGTGACCTCTTCTCGGTCCCAGACTGAAGACCCCGACAGACAAGGCAGGGGGAGAAGAGATGAGCTTCGCAGGCATCAGCTGTCACCCTCCGGGGTGCTCGTGGCAGAGCTGGCGTCTAGGTGCGCGCCCACGATCCAGCACCACAGACCGTTCCACAGATGGAGAACCCGGGGCCTGGGGGGCTTCAGCAGCTTTGGTGGGCGGCTGGGATGGGATGCAAAGTCAGACTCTGGATCTTCAAAGGCCAGCTCTGCTGCGCCATTGGCCGCATCCTCCCGGTCCTCAAGACCTCGGTCCCGCAGAGCCAGGAGGGGAGCTGGGATCACTCCTGTCTTGGCGACCTGGGAGGGAGAGGGAGAAGAGTGAGGAGAGGGCAGCTTGTCCACAGGGACGGGCGGGAGTCCAGACGAGGGAAAGGATGGACGTGGGGTGGGGGATGGGCGCGCGCTTGTAGGACGCGAGCGATGCTCCAAATCCAAACTGTCCTTCATCTCGGTCGTCCTTTTCTGAAAGAGATGGGGACAGTGGGATGCAGACCCAAGAGAGCCAGCAATGGACAGAGACGGGCAGAGCCACGCGCAGAGCTGGGCTGCGACTCCGGGGAGAGGTCAGTGGGAAGACAGCGCAGGGGGACAGAGAAGCTGGGCGCTGCGGGCGGCGGGGGATGGGGGCCGGATGGATCTGTTCTCATCCGGGTCAGCGCCCCACAGCGTCCTCAGGCCCTCCAGCTGGTGGCCATGGCGATGGCTGGCCCAGGACTTTGTGTCCGGCCTCTGCTGCCCGTGGGTGGTCCTCGGGCCAAGCCTTGGCCTCTCACAAGCTGAGAGATGCGGTGAGATGGGCAGGGGGCTATAGGGGTCAGAAACGCTGATGGGAGAGGCGGGTGGGGGGTCCTGGGGGGCCCAGGCTCTGGGCAGCAGGATATGAGGCTTGGCCGACCAGCGGGGGACTTTCTGTCTGGGGATGGGCAACCCTCGTTTCAGGCAAAGAGGAAGCCTGGGTTCTATGAGCCCCCGGGGCACCCTTCTCGCTGAGGCTGGTTGAGGGTGAGGGAGGGCGAGGGAGGGGAGGGGAGCATGGGAGGGCTGGGCCCTGAGCTTTCTCAGGGCCCAGGATTCCACCTTCGCACCACACCCTCTCTCACCTGAGCCTCAGTCTTCCCAAAGGGACTCAATTATAATAAGAAAAACAAGAGCAGCGACTGTGTACTGAAAACCCACCTGGGCCAGACGCTCCGTTACGTGCCATATTTTAACTTCATTTCTAAAGTTTGCAACGACCTGGCAAGTTAGGTATTCTTTTCTTTTTTTAATATTTATTTGGCTGCATCAGGTCTTAGCTGCGGCACGTGGGCTCTTCGAGGCATGAGGGCTTCTCTCTAGTTGTGGCACACAGGCTCCCGAGCATGCGGGTTAGTTGCCCCGCGGCATGTGGGATCTTAGTTCCCGGACCAGGGATCGAACCCCGCGTCCCCTGCATTGGAAGGTGGATTCTTAACCACTGGACCCCCAGGGATGTCCCAAATTAGGTATTCTTGTACCCACTTTTCAACTGAGGAAATTGAGTCCCAGAGAAGTTACGTGACTTTCTCACTTGGCCTAGGATTCCTTTAAAGCCCATGGGTCCTGGCTGGGGCTGTTCCTTCCCCCAAGGCCCGTCCATCCTTCCCGGGAGGCTTCACACTGGCCGCACTGGTCCTGCGGGTGGCCACCCCCAGCTTCAGCTGCCCCGGCCTGTGTTCTCTCCCCGTGTCCCCATCCCCTGGCTGTTCTGAGCTTCCCCTCCAGACCACCGCTTCCCTCCTTCTAGGCCTTTCCATTTCAACAGCTGAAACTCTTGACCCCTGAACACTCTACTTGCTCAACCCGCCCCTTCCTGGGGCTCCTCCAAAGGACCTGTGGCCGCCCTGAGGGCCCTGCCGACCGTCCTGACCTCCAGGCACCATGCCCCACCCCCAACTCAGTAAGTTCCCCCTCCCCGCCCACGGGTCTCCCAGAGGCCCCTCCCCTCAGCTCCGCCATCTCACCCCTCTTTGTCACTGTCTCCACCACCTGCTGGTTTCTTGGCCTCATTCTTTATGGATTTGGGGGCCTGCTCCGGGATCTCTCATCCTGCCATCATTTGGGTGATTTCATACACCACGGGAGAAACCCCATCCACCCAGTAACCTCCTTGTTCCTTGCCCTTGGCTCCAAAAGTCTCCCCTCCACTGTACGTCAGCTGCCCAGCTCCGTAACCACATCCTGCATTTTGTCATCACTAGGAACTGCCCTGCCACTTAAATCGTATTCAAATATCCCGTGACCACCCCTCCCCCACACAGTTCTGAAACCTCCAGACTCTGCATCTATCTGCAGCTTTCTGCTTCTGTCCTTCCAAATCCAGCGCAGACCCTCGGGCCTGTCACTCCAGCCCCTCCGAGCCCCTTGTCCTCAGCTAGCCTTTTGCTTAAGTCTTAAGTGTTCTTAACTGCAGACAGTAGCATCCATTCTATTTTAAGCAAAAGGGGATCTTTTGATGGATAAAGATGGCTCCCAAAACTGTTGGGAGGGCCCAAAACAGAGTCTCAGCTCAGCTTCCAGGGAAGAACTGTCCAGAGCACATCTGCATATCAGGCCCCACGGAGAAGCTGTGTCAGCCGAGGGCTGCCGCCTGGGGGCCCCGTCTCCATCCGCCAGCCAGCGTAGATCTGCGAGGAGCTTTCTCCATGTCAGCAGAGGGACTGGCCTTCAGTCTTTACTTCAGATGCTTTACTATTGCTCTGCTTTCAAGAACTAGCATTATTTTCATCATTAAAACCGAGTTTAAGCAGCTTTGCCCGTTGTAACCTCTCTCTGTATCCAGTGCGACTTCTTCCACTCAGCACTTCTGCCCAGCGCACCGCGATGGCCCGCTACCTGGTTTCCAGCCTCCGGCGATGTGCCCACTCCCCAGTCCCTCCGACCTACCTTCCATTCTGTAGCCCCGTGTGCCCCTGACCTCAGCACTCTTCCCTCAGGCCCTCCGTGGCTCCCCACTGCCCTTGGGACCGAGCCTGGATCCTGAGTGCTGACCTCTCTGGCCTCCTCCTCCCCACACCCCCTGCCGTCTAACTCCTGTGAGCTTGTTGATCCCCCCTCCTGGCTCTGGGCTTTTGTGACTCTATGCCCTCTGCTGGGAAAGCTCATCTTTCCGTCTTTGCCTGATGAATTCCTATCCTACCCTATGGAGGTGTCACCTTAGATGGCACCTCTTCCAGGAAGCACTCCGTGACCACACCCCCTGGATTAGCTGCCCCTCCCAGTTGCTCCACAGGGCTCCGTGCCTCGATGTTTTGTCATCGCTGGTCTCCCCAACCAGACTGCAAGCTCCCCAGTGTGAGGACTGTGTCTTGTTTGCTGCTTCAGGCCAACACCTAGTAGAGCCAGAGGACATTCAGAGCCCGTGAAACAACTAAATTAATGAACGTGGCCCGAGTCTACCTAGGAAGCACCATATAAACGCACAGCAGGCGCTTACCTTTGTGCCAGGTTTTTTTTTTTTAAACAATTTTATTGAGGAATCATTGACATACAATACTCTGCACATATGTAAATTGTACGATTTGATAAGTTTTGACATTTGTATACACCCCCGAAACTAACAGCACAGTCAAAATAGTGGACAGGTCCATCCACCCCGAAAGTCTTCCACAAAGTGAGAGGCAGAATGATGGATTTTAATGTTCCAGGAAACAAAACGTTCACTGATATGGTTTCCGATTCCTCGTTGCAGCAAACCTCCAAGAGACTCCGTCTGTTGAGTTTTGGTGTCGTGTCAGAAGCATCCACAGCGATATGAAAAGGCTGTTAAGATACCCCTTGCTTGTGAAGCCCCGTGTCCATGTGAGGCTGGGTTTCATTCAGACACACTTCAAACAGCCTATCACAACAGATCGAATGCTGACTCCAGCTGTAATCTATAAAGCCAGAGACTAAAGAGATTTGGAAAAAACGTTAAACAATGTCATTATTCTCACTAATTTTTTTGTTTGTTTGGGGAAATTTAGGTCTTTTAAAAAAATGTTATTTCTGTAACATAGAGTGGGTTTATTACTGTCATTTAAAAATGGATATTTTTTAAAACTCCTTAGTTCTAATTTCTAATTTGATAAATAGCGATAGCTGTCACCACAGAAACAAAAGCCCTTTGGAGTCTTCCATAATTTTTAGGGGTTATAAAGGGTCCTGAGACCAAAACGTTGGATAACAGCTGACATTCAGACCAGTACTTAGGAGAGCAGGCCCTTAGGCTGGGCTGCCTGTGTTTGAATCTGGGCTTTGTTCTTTAGAAGTTCGCAATGGAGGGGCTTCGCTGGTGGTCCAGTGGTTAGGACTGCGCTTCCACGGCAGGGTCTCGATCCCTGGTTGGGGAACTGAGATCCCACAAGCTGAGCGGTGCGTCGAAAAAAAACCCCAAGAACAAAAAATAAACAAACAAACAAAAAACCCAACCAAAAAGCAACAACAAATAAAAACAAAAACAAAAAAACAAGAATCGGGTCCACATGCGGCAGCGAAGCGGTTGTGTCTGGGGAAACAAAACTCACTCAGTTAGAGCTGAAGGTGTGAGCTGACACAGGGCCACTGACCACTGATACCAAATCAGAGAAAACAAGTGGATTTGTGCAGATTTGCACAGGGGCTTCCATGTAAATACAAACCAGTTTTATAGCTCCTTTCATTAAAACGTATTCTGGTTTTTTTTTGGTTTTTTTGCGGTACCCGGGCCTCTCACTGTTGTGGCCTCTCTCGTTGCGGAACACAGGCTCCAGACGCGCAGGCTCAGCGGCCGTGGCTCACGGGCCCAGCCGCTCCGCGGCACGTGGGATCTTCCCGGACCAGGGCACGAACCTGTGTCCCCTGCATCAGCAGGCGGACTCTCTACCACTGCGCCACCAGGGAAGCCCTAAAACATATTCTGATCAAATAATCTTGTGAAGGAAAGCTCACCTAGCCCCAAGCCTACAACATAAAAGCAAGGAGAAAATGCCATATTTCCTGAGGCTACCACATTCGGGACCTTCACGAGGGGGACCGGGGTGTGCGAGGCCCCAGGGCACTGGCTCTGCTGTCTGTGCCAACACCCCATGTACTGCCCCCGGGCCTCAAACTGGTCAGCTAGCTGGCTCTGAGCCATCCACACCGGTTCTCCCACAAACAGCTGCATAACCTTCACGTAGTTCTCATCCAGGGTGGAGCTGAAAAATCCCTGCAGGAAGAGTGACCATGTCTCCTTTTCCAGGAAAATCTGGATCTACTTGTTCACTCATCTCTCACATCAAAGTATCCACTGCCATCCAAGATGTAGCAAACCTCAACATCCAAGTGCCAATGCACCGCACAGAACATCTTAATCTTTTCTTCATAATTTGGTAGTTTATCTTTGTATATGGTTATTATGTCCACCCAAGAGTAGTTTCTACCTTTTCGGATCTTTTCTAGTTCTGGATCATCCTCATATTTGTCAGTATCCAGCTTCCGGGGGCCGGGCTCTGTGCCGTGTGGCTGCCTTGGGTGGTCGGCAACTAGTCCATGTACCAGGCCTGCACCATGGCTGAGCTGGGTACGCCGAGATCACCCTGACCTGCACCCAGCTTGCACCTGTTTTGTTCGTTTGTTTGTTTGTTTGGCTGCACTGCGTGGCATGTGGGATCTTAGTTCCCCAACCAGGGATCAAACTCTCTTCCTCTGCAGTGGAACTGTGGAGTCTTAACCACTGGACCACCAGGGAAGTCCCTTCACTTCTTTTCTATGAAGACCTCCATGCATATAAAAATTAAAATATTGACATCAAATAAAATCTGTATGCGTTTTCTCCTGTTAATCTGTCTTTTCCTAGTTTAATTTGCAGATACCAGTCACAGAACCTAAGAGGGTAGAGGAAGTATTTCTCCCCCCAACACTCTCACCGTCGGCAGCAGTAGCAGCACGCCAAACAGCCCAGAGAAGCGGAAAATGCTGCCAAAAAGAGGCCTCGAGGTTTAAATCCTTTATTTTAAAGACCTCTCAGCAAGGCTTATCCTACCTGCTGTGGAATGAGAACTGCCCCAGTGACCGTAAAACAGAAGCACACATTAGGTCTCTGTCTTCAAGGGGTTCCAGCCACACGCAGGACGGAGGGAGCCAGTGGGACATGGACAAAGCTCCAGGGCCATCCCTCACTTACCTACTTATGGCTCCTGCAGTGAAATGCTTTTATATGTGTTTTCTGACTTTATCCTCACAAGAACCCTGTGATAGGTGGCAGGGACGGGGTTACGATCCATATTTCCAGATGAAGAACCTGGGAATTAGCTTCTGGGACCGAACATCAGGGGTAAAGATGAGAAAGGGTCCTCAGGGGCCTGTATGGTGTTCCTTCTGAAACACTGGGGTGATGTGCATCACACAGGAGATGGATGGTCTGAACACCGAGCTGAGAGCTGTCTGTCCTGACCGCAGGGCTGGGACCTGCCAAACAAAGCCTGCTCCACTGCAGCCGCCTGTGGACCCCACCAGCCCTTATCTCCCCAGCCCACCTCAGCAGGGACCTTCCTCACCCCTCTCCCTTCCCCAGCCCCTTTAGAGCAGCCACAGGAGATGACCGTTCTGCACAGTAACACGTTGAGTGTGGCTCACGAGTGCAATCCCGTAATCACCCCACCACGAGTTAGAGCATCTCCTCAGTTTCCCTGGCGCTCTGTCTGACGTCAGCTAAGGCACCTGATCCTGGAAGCCCTGCCCAGGGTGTGACGTCACAGGGCTGGACCGGCTCTGCTGGGAGGACGGTCCAGCCTCTGAGCCCCAACGGCATGTCTCTCCCTCCCTAAACATTTCTCCTCCTCAGGACTGAGGTCGCGGGTCCCCTTCCCCCGCTGCTGCTGCTGCTGCTGCTGCTGCTGCTGCTGCGTCTGGATTTGGGCGCTTCCCGGGCTCCCGCGACCCCCCAGCTGCCCTCCTCCCAGGCCGAGGTCGTCACTGCCGCGCCAGTCGACCTGCTTGGCTCCCTCAGGGCCACAGTCTTTTCAGTTCTGTTTCCTGGGGGCTTAGCCCACCCTGTGAGGCTGAATGATGGTCCTGATACAGAGCGAGGTGCCGGCGAGATCCGCCTCGAGGTCCAGGGTGGATGGTTGCCATGATGACTCATCCTCAGTCTCCCTCTCCCTCTCTCCCACCTCATGAAAGCCCCTGGGACAGGAAAGGCCTCCCCACCCGAGTGAGGACTGTGGAGCAGCACAGCCCCCGCCCGGGGGTGCACGCAGCCCCGCGGGGGCGGGCGGCCCTGGGACACCCTGCAGGTTCGAGGTTCACGGTTGCTCGTGTTTGGGAGGAGGGTCTTCAGGCCTCTGCCCCTTGAGCCTGGGCACCTGGGGCTGGGGCTTCACTCCCTCACTCGCTCTGGGGGGTAACAACCCACCCCTCCCCCCAGGGACTCTGAGATTTAGGGACCCTGGGAGCTTGATTGATGGAAATTTCCTCCACGGTCCTATTGAATTTCTACCGAACTCATCTTTGTATCTTTACTGCCTTTTGTTCTCGGCCCTCAGGGTCCCGGAGAGGAAATTTCCTCGCGGGGAGGCTCTGCCGCCCTCACAGCCGGCTGTGGACAGGTCTCTCTCTGGCGGCCCATCCCCCGTCCCCCGCGGCCTCCGCTGGAATGGATCTCTCCATCAACACCCCACAGCACAGCCGGGAAACGACCACAGGGAAGGGTGACACGAAATCCTTGGCTGGCGAGACAGGGCTTCCTGTCCAGGCCTCTCAGGCGTGGGGAGACTGTAACATTTATTCTTCAAACGCAGACACTCTGGCGGTGACGGGGGCACCACGAATGACCAAGACGGGCCAGCAGCACACAGTGCGGCTGTTCTGGGCTCCTGGGCTGTGCGGTCAGCCAGGCCGTCTCCCAGGCCCAGATCCCAGGGAGCCTGCTCCGTCGTGCGTTCGCGCTGCGAACGTTTCCTCTTCCCTCTGCAGGGAGCTCAGACGCAGGAGGTCCCTGGCTCAGGGAAGCCTGCGGTCAAATGTGGGAGGTGGCGGATGCTGGGATCAGAAAGGCGATAAGCCCCGCGACAAGCAGCAAGAAGGAAGGAGCAGAGAGAGCGGCCGGGAGCCCGCAGGAGGCCCTCATCCGCCGGGGCCGGCTGTCCGTGCCAGGGCCGGCCGTCTGGGTGAGCCTCGGGCTCCGCGGGAAGAAGAGGTTGGGCGGAGGCACAAGCGTCTCCGGTGCGAACAGCCTCCTGTGAAGAGGCGCGGAGAGGAAGCGCATCGGTTTCAGGGTAACAGAGAGCTCCGTCCTCCTACTGCCACCCCGAGTGCCTTCTTCCAGAGGGCGCCCGGCCGTCAGAGGCGGTGGCTGAGTAAGCAGAAGGCAGGGACCCTACACTGTTCCGAGCTTTCGCTTGTTAATGCTAGAGTCCCCTTCTGGGACATTCCATCGTCCAGAAATTGAGCCCTTGTTGCCACATGCCAGGCCCTGGGCCGGAGGTACACACAGGTCACTCTACTTGATCTTCCCAGCAGCCCTGCGGGGGACCTGTTTACACAGGAGGCTCGGTGAGGCCAGACACCTGCCCAGGGCTCGGCCGAGGTGACAGGCTGAGATCTGCTAGAATGACCCGAAACTCTGAATTCTCTGGATTCCACTGCTCCTAACCACAATAGCAGCAGAGCCAGGGAAGGCCCGACTTCACGCTCCTCCTGACTCGGCCCGGGAGCTGACTCAGTCGCCCGTGGGAGCAGCCCCGGGAGGTAAGGGGAGCAGGAGGTGGGCAGCAGAGGTGCCTTCGGCGTTTCGGGGGGCGGAGCCAGGCCGTGGGCCCACGCAAGCTCAGACCCGGATCCCGCGGCCGCCCTCTCCCCGGTGGGAAGTTGCTCCCAGCAGAGCTGGTCCAGCCCAACCCGTGATGTCACACCTCTGGGCGGGGCTTCCGGGGACGGGGGACACCCAGCTGACGTCAGCCCAGTGCCCAGGGCGGCCCCAGGGCTTGACCGCATCTCTGCGATGACTGAAATTGCAAGTCTCTTTCCCCAGTGGGCAGCAGGCCTGACCCGGGCAGGGCAGGGCAGGCCTGCTGGAGTTCTGTTCCCGGCTCTGGGATCTGAACCCACAGCTCAGAAGTCCTGGGACCACTACTATGCTGTGTGTCTATAGACAGGTCACTTGCCCTCTCTGGGCCATCTCTAGGGTGCAGCCGCCTAACTCGATGAAACAAAGAGGTTGTAGGAGAGATTTCTGAGGACCTTTCAGGAGCCCCAAAGGAGGGGGTGTGGGCCTGGTCCCCCGCCCTCCCTCCCGCTCCCCTCCCTGGCGGTCGCAGGGCGAGAACGTGACTCATGCGCTCCCGGCACCCGGTTTCAGCCTTGGCTGCCCCAGCCCCGGGCCTTTCCTTTGCTGTTTACTCGAAGGGGCAGGTGTACCTGGGTCACCTCGCCGTGGGCGGGAGAGATGTCGGGCTCCGAGCCCGGGGACGCGGGCGCCATCTGACCCCATCCCTGCGCGTGGCCTGAGGCCGGCACGGGGGTCTGAGCTCCCCAGCACGGGGAGAGATGGGAGGAGCAAGCGGAGGGTATCGCCCCCACCAAGGCCCCCGGCAGGCCTCACCCTGCGCCCCCTCCCGCCCCCGCCCGGTGCGGAGTCCCCGGCGATCTGCTTGTAATCTCGCCCCGTCTTCCGGCCCCTGTGGCCGTCGTGGTTTCAGTTGTCACACGCGCAGGGACGCGCACACACACACACCCCGGAGCTGCTTCTCACGCTGAGCTGGAAAGGGCAGACCCACCCAGCCGTGCCAAGAAGGGAGGGCAGGGTGTGTGTGTGGGGGGGCCGGGGGCCAGCAGCCCAAGTGAACCTGCGGTGGAGGAGGGTCGGGAGAGGCGCGCTCCAGGAAGCCTGGAAGCTGCGGTCGAGGGCTGTGAGTCTGGGGCCTGGCTCGACCACCACCTCTCCCTATGACCTCGGTCACGTCATTTCTCTTGTGCCTCATTCACCCTGTCTGTTCAAGGCGGGGGCTCACTGGGTAAGCTGGGGGCCTTCATGACCCAGAGCCAAAAGCCCCTGCGTCTCTGAAGGGGGACAGGTAACTGTCGGCTGTCGCGGAACAAGGCGAGAGCCGGCCCTTCCCGTGTGGGCGGCCCGAGACAACCCCCGCTCCAGACCACAGAGCGGGCGGCAGAGCCAGGCAGGTGGAAAATTCCCCCTGGCGTTCTGCCCAGACGCTGTGCCCGCCTGGCGGGCGGGAGCCGGGTCTAGGGTACCGGCGGACAGTCTGGCAGCCACAGGGAGCTGGCCAGGGCCTCCCCAGCTCAGCGGGCCGCCCCCCGCCCCGACACAGAACTTGTGTTCTGCTCAGGCAGGCAGACGGAGTCGGGGAGGAGTGACAGCGAGGCCCTCGGGGGGTCGCTGAGACCTCGGAGCTTCTCAGAAGTGGCCGGAGTCAAGGTGGTTGTACGAGGTCCTCCCCGTCCCCGAGACGAGTGGCCCCAGGACCCTAATGGAGGCCTGGCGGCTGCAGCTGTTTGAGCAGCCAGGCAGACAGAGGGCTTTGTCAGGTGTGGAGAGGCGGATGTTCCTGTGTCTGCTCCTGCTGGCTGCCAGCCTCCACCTGGTGACCTTGGGCAGTGCACGTCCCTGTCGAGGCCTTGCTTTATCCATTTGGGATTGGGGACAGCCGTCAGGCCCGCCCTCCTGGAAGGGCCTGGGAAGTGAAAAGCTCTGTGGGTGCATGTGACGTGGGACTGGGAGGCAGGACGTGTCCCCTGGGCTTGCAGCCCAGTGGTCCCTTGTGTCTGAAAAGCCAGGGTGCAGGACCCTTGTACCTGCCTCTCTCCTCCTCTCTGCCAGAACCTCAGAAGATTGCCAAGTTACCATGACAACACCTCCCTGCCCATCTCCCTGGAGGCCCTTCCCAGAGCCCGGAGCTGGTTTCTAGAATGTTTACCCACAAACATTTTTATGCTGTTGGTCAGTTCAGGTGGGTCTTTGGGAACTGAGGAAATCCCTTTGTGGCTTTGCCAGGTTTCAGTCAGCTGGCAAGCTGGCCCCTCGAATCGCTCCCAGGCGGGGCCGTTGGACCCGGGTGGGCTGCAGCGTCAAGGCGCGGCGAGGTCGAGGTGAACCCATGCCCCGCCAGGAAGACTACCCAGAGGGCATGTCCCACTGACCCGGAGTCAGCAGCCTGCGAGCGTCACTGCCTACACCGGGAACATTGTCCGTCTGCGCCGGCAGAGAAGGCAGTAAAGATAAGGCAGGGCATGACCCCGGCTCCATGACAGCCGCTCCAGGAGCCCAACCGCCGTGACTCACTGACAGCCAATCAGGAGGCTGGGCCAGGTGCCTTTTCCAGCCAGACACACCTGTAACATGCCAGCCATCTGTTGGACCACACCCCTGCCCCAGCCGTTCCGGAGAGAAATATAAACCTCCTTATACAGCTGCATGTGGCAAGCTCTGTGAGTCTGCCATGGAGGGCGACACACACTGCCCCGTAGTGAGCACAGAGGCCCACAGACGCATACACGCGCACCTGCACAAGTGAGATGGGCGCTCCCTCCTGCCTCTGCTAGGGTTGCCGCCATCTCCATTTCCCTCCACCCCCTGGTGGAGATGGGCAAAGGGAAAAGGCCCAGCAGGTTGCAGTGTCCAGTGCCAGCTTTCTATGGACCGTTAGGCCAACAGGGGTCCAGAATTTTCCCTCATCCTCTGAAAAAACAAAAAACAACCAACAAAAGCAAACAGGCAAAAAATCAACTCGGCGTCATCCACGGAAGTTCCTCTGGGAATTCTGGGGTTGGAAGGGACTGAGAGTTCCCCTAGCAAAGCCACGTTTCATAGGTGAGGGCCGGGGGCCAGTGAGGGTCCTCCCCGCAGAGGAGGCAGGGGCCCGTGCTGTTGGCCAGGGCGTCTTGCCCAAGTTCCAGGAGCCCGGCCAGACTTTGGCCTCGTGGGCCCACCCTGGAGGGCGTCCGGGGCAGTGGCGGTCAGACACCCCCAGAGGGAGACCTGGAGAAAGGCAACGCATCCGGGGACACGCCGAGGGCCAGGAGGACGGATCTCCTGTCGGTTCCATCGTCAGAGGACCAGGCCTAGCCCAAGGGCTGCTGCTGGTCATACAAACGTGGCTGCAAGTGGAGGGATATGTCCATACAGGGAGACGGCACAATCTAGGTCGGTTTCGGGGTAACCCTGGAGCGTTGAGGAAACCCGCACTCACATTTTCAAGCCCCCGGGTTTCAGGGTGCTATTGTTGTGAGTCCTGAGCCCCGAGCAGGGCCTTGGCTGAAGCCAGCGCAGCCCTGCGGTGCTGTGTAGGAAGTGACACAGCGTCAGGATGTCAGGGGCTGCGCTGGGACGGGGCCGGGGCCGGGTCAGCAGGGACCTGCCTCCCTGAGTCTGTGCTCATGTCGGTGGCTTCAGCAGAGGACCCCCTCCCAGCTCCTAAGGTTGAGGACCCAATCCAGTCCAGTCTGCAGACCCACAGACTTTGTGCTGGTCTGGACAGGAGAGAAAAAAAAAGTGAGTCCAGGGGGAATCAGGAGGGGGCCAGATTCGACCCCTGCAACCAGGGACGTCCAGAGCAGGGGGGTCTTGCCTGGACCAGAAGCCATTCTCTTCGTCCACAGGTTAAGTCTCACCCCAGGTCTGGGGCAGCTGGCTTGGCCCTGCTTGTTCCTGTGAGCAGAGGCTGGCTGCGATTCCGGGTGGGAAACACCCGGCCGTGGTGAGGGCTCCGAGTTTGTCCTTAGCCTCCCTTGCATACAGGGAGGAAATCCACCCCGTCTTTCTCCCCTCCTCTGAAGCACTGCCCCCCTCTTCACCCCAGTCTGGGCAATGACTGCGTAGGGCATGCAGTGACTTTTCACTCTAGGAGGGGCCCTCAGGTGCTGGGCTCCTGGCCGCGTGGCCCGAGGGCCCTCAGCGCTCTGAGTCACAGCCCGTTTCCAGGCAGGCCGGACGGCAGGCCCAGGGCCCTCCCAACACGGGGGCTCCAGGGGGATTGCATGCACATAAGGGTCCGGGGCCACTCGAGGATGGCTCTTCGTGAGACCAGGGGATGAGGTGGATGTGAAGGAAGAGGTGGACATTTATGAGGAACCCACTTTGTGTCGGGAACGCCCCTTAGCCATGCAGTTTGATGTTCAGTACACACTTTGAGGTAGGGTTTACAGCCAGGAAGGCTGAGGGTCAGAAGGTAAAGTGACTTGCCCCGGGCTACACAGCCTGAACCCCCCGTGCCTCCATCTCATGCTGTGTCCGGACCACCCACCGACCCCAGGGAGGGAGGAAGCCAGAGCAACTCTTGGGCTCAGAAGGTCCCCAGAGCAGAAGTCCAACCATCCTCCCTCAGCACCCCAGCCTGTGCCCTGATGCCAGCCGGGCAGGTGCCACCTGGGGAGGGCCGAGCCCTCCTCCTCGGTTCGGCTCTGTGTTTGTTTGTGCTGAGCCTGGCTGGCAGCTTGTGGCAGGACATCAGGGCAAGAAGGCCGAAAGGACACGGCCAGGGCACCTGGCAGTGAATAATCTGCTTGTCTCAGCCCCGCCGCCTGAGGCTGTGTGAGTGGGAGGGGGGCACCAGTGCCAGCACCTGGGGTCGAGGGGCCTGTGCTGTCTGGAGCTCACCTGTCTCCCAGACACTCACCACCCAAGCAGAAGCTGCAGTGGCTTCCTGCAGGCCCCCCTGTCACAGTCACAGCCGGGTCTTGGCTCTCCCCGAAGATTTCATTCCGACCCTCTCTGCCCACCCCAGGCTCTGGAACCAGGTTCCAGACTCCAGAGAGCCCTCTAGCTGCCCCAGGATGGGAACCCTGTGGAGGTTTCTGTAGGGAAAGCTACAGAATGTGCAGGGACTCAGGTGCCCTCCTGCCCGGGATCACTTGGGGAGGGGCAGACGGGGAGGAACAGGGTGGGGGGTTGCCCTGCATGGGTTTCCCGGGCTCCTCCAGCCTCACCCCGCCCTTGCCCTGCGCCTCAGTTCCTGGTCTTGCGATGCTGGGGACCAGGCTCCCTCCTCCCGCTGGGTGACTCTCTGCTCCACCGGCAGGCGGGATCTTTCTGGAATCAACCTTTCCTCCCTACCAGCCACCTTCCTGCTGGAACTTGGGCTCCACCTCCTTTCTGCCAAAGGAGCATCCATCCCCTCTTCCACCCGGACTGTGCTCCGGGAGAAACCCCTCCTAAGGCTCGTCTCTAGGACACGTTCTTTGGTTCCCCAGGACCGGCTGGTTGGCCCCAGCATTCCCGTTCTGGTCACCCTCACACACCTCCACCTGTTCTACTCCCTACGGATTGAACTTATGTCTGCTGACCGCTTCCCCCACCTGGATCCTGGGTGTGTTCTGTCCCCTCCAGGGGACGAGTGGATTTTCCTGGAGTCACATTTCTAATAAAGGAGCAACTTCCACGTTCGAGCCGTCTCAAACTGGACGGGGCTGCCTGGGATGGAGTGACCTCTCTGTCACAAATTTGCCCCCCCGGCCCCACCTCTTCGGCTGCCTCCTACCTGTCTGTCCTTCAGTTTCCAAATCTGTAAAGTGAAGATACTAACAGCACCTGCCTCGTGAGGCTGTGGTGCTACGTGAGTTACCATGGCAACAGCTCATCCTCATCCAGTGCTTCCTGTGTACCAGACGCTGTTCTAGCGATGGACATAGACGAGCCCCTTTAGTCTGTTACCGTCCCCTCGTTACAGCCGAGGCCCAGAGAGGTTCAGTACTCGACCAAAGTCACACAGCCCGTAAGGGGCAGAACCATCGAAGAAGTCATACCTGGACTGTGTGGTTCTGTTCGCTGGACAGTGCTGGCCAGTGGAACTTGCTCGGGAAAATGTCAACCCTGAACTGTCTTCTCGGGCGGCACCTCCCCGGCAGCCCCAAGGCCCTCACCCCGCTCCACGCCAGGGGACAGCCCCAGCCCAGCTGCCACCGCCTCCCGCCCCAGCACCTTCCCAGGCCAGCTCACTGGGGAATTCCCAGGGAGGATGATGGGGAATTCCGGGGATGGAGGAGAGCCGGTCCTAAGGGCTGGGAGATCTTTGCCTTCTGCGTGGCCTGCCTCTGAGTAGGGGACCAGCTTGGTCCAGGACAGGAGTCTCGGCTGGGGAGGCCGACCCGTGAGGGGTCCGAGTTGGGCACCCCAGGAGGGTGGGGTGGAATGGCAGGTGCATCTCCACAGCCCCCGGGGTCGGCCCGGGGAACCCACCCGGTGGAGACCGGCTCCTCCGGCAGCCGCAGGGTCTGTGGGCAGGGCTCGGAGCGCAGGCAGCCCTGAACTTCCATCTCTGAACATCTGGTTCCACCTAGTGGCCTCTGACATCCCCACTGCCCCAAAGAGCCAAGGGAGCCCAGGACTGGCAGGCGGGGTGCCCTTGCAGCGGCCAGGGTTTACAGAGCTCCTGCCCTGAGGTGCAGTCAGTACGGAATATTCAGAGCAGAAGCAGCAGAGGGCTGACGGGCTGGGGTCGGCGCTGTGTTGGTGTGTGCCTGGCCCTGGCGCTCGATTTCTCTGGTTGCAGTTTCCACATGTGCACATTTCCACATTGGAAATATATTCCACATTTCCAATACGAGAGTTGGTGTAGAGCCTCTTCAGGATCCCTTTTGAACTTTTGTCAGGCTACGCAAAGAAGTGGCTAAGAATTTCAGCTTTGGAGTTGGACAAACCTGCAATTTGGATCCCAGCTGTGTGTCCTTGGGAAAGTTACTTTACCCCTCTGAGCTGGGGTAAGAATGTAAAGATGAAGTATGATGATTCTGCCGAGCGTTTACCATGGCCTGGCACTGGTGAGTGCTCACTAAATGGATGGTGATGACTCTTTGCCCGAACCACCACGAGGCAGGTGGTGGGTTTCAAGGACAGCAGCTAAGTGCCGGGAGCCGCAGGTGTGAAGGCGCTGACTTGCTGCGGGGTGGGCTGGGGGGCAGCCCTCCAGGATTCGGGAAGCACATTCCGAGGGTGGACCCCAGGATGCTCAGGCCGAGGGCGGGGCACCCCGTGCATCTCCTGCAGTCCTTCCTCGGCCCTTTCCTGAGGCCGGGGAGGTGGAGGTAGGAGGCCTGGCCTCCCTCTGCCGTGGAGGCTGGGGTGGCGACAACGAAGGGTGCAGTTTGGTCCTTGTCTGATCTGACTTCTCGATGGGCCTCTCATCTTCGCTGTGACACTCTGAAGCCCAGACAAGCCCGGCCCTGCAGCCCCCATGTCCCTGTTCCCACACAAAGAATAAACGAGAAGAAGGCAGAAAGGTAAGATCTTCCAAAAGCCCAAGATGCTTCCCTTATCTTGTCTGAGGGTGCATGAGGTTTTTTCTTCCTCCGCCTCCCCCGTCCCCTTTCCCTGGACCCTTGTTTTCACACAGCACGTTGGGCCTCTGGGTAGCACAGAGCTTTCTGGTCAGAAGGTCTTCTAGGAAAGTCAGTTCTGGGTTGGTCCCACTCCGGGAGCCCTGGCTGGTGTCTGCTGACTGATTGTGAGTGACCTTTGACTCTGGCCACCCAGATGGCCCGCCTTCCCTCTCTGGCCTCGAGGGAGCGGGAACCCAGCCACTTCCTCTCCTCACTTTCTCTTCGTTTTCTCATGAGTGTGGGAGCTCCTGGGGCCTCACCCTGCGCCCTCCCCGCTAAGTGTCTGCACACCCCTGGGCAGCCGCAGCCCCACCTCTACCCCCATATCTCTGCATCCTGTTGCAGCCTTTCCCTTAGGCCACAGGTGGCTCTTTCCTGCATCTCTACCCAGACCACTCACCTGCACAAGCAGAGGTTTTCCCCCAACCTCACACCAGACTCCCCACCTTTCCTGCCCAGGTGAGTGTCTCACTGTCCACCTCAGGCCTGGGGTCAGCTTTGAGCTGTCCCTCCCACGCACAGCCTTCGGCTTTCCTGGACTCAACAGGTGCCCCTGCCCCGGGCTGCGTGACCCCAGCCGTCGTCAGGGGTCCTCCCCAAGGACCTGCTCGAGCCACGTCCTCTGCTCAGCAAGCCGCAGCCCCCCAGTCCCTCCAAGGTAAGGCGTACACCCCGGGCCTGGCGTACGGGGCCCTTCCCGGTCCTTCCTCTGCTCGCCTCCCAGGCTCCTTGCCCGCACGCCCCTCCCTGCTCCCTTGCTGCCTGCCTTGCTGTCCTCGCGCTGCACCCTGCTGTCCCACCCCCGTGGCTTTGCAAGTGCTGCCTCTTCTGCCTGAGCACCCTTCCTTCCCTGTTGTCTGTCTGGGGAGCTTGAAGCCGCTCTTCAAGGTCCATTTAAAAGTCGTCCCCTCTGGGAGGCCCTCCAGATGCCTCCAGCCTCCTTCGGGCTCCCTTGGCAGCTGGTCCCTTGCCTTTCATAGCATCCATGCCTGAGCTATAATTATTTATTTACATATTTATTCCTCCCCGCCCTGCACTGAAGGCTCCTTGATGGCAGAGGTCTTTTACGTTTTTGTACTGAGTGTCTAGAACCCAGCAGGTGCTCAGGAAAGACCTGTTGCTGCAAATGTCCATCCGCCTTGTGTCTGGATCAGAATGCGGTGCTTTAAGTTTTGGGCGGCTGTTCCTTTCAGGGGAACGTTGTGTGGTTTGCAGGAAGCCGGTGGACCCGTGCCCACTGAGAACAGCGATGGTCCGAAGGTCTGGAGTCAGGCCCAGGCCCCGGGCCAGCTGGGCCAGGTTTAGCTCTGGGTAAGTGACTGGCCACCTCTCCAGCCCGAGACACAGGAATGAGGGCGCTCGCCCCGCAGGGCCGTGGTGAAGGTTCATCCAGAAGCCGGCTGAGTGTGGGATCTCATCAGGTTCAGTAAATGACAGCGACAGTGATTATCCGCCTCCTGAGGAGGGGGCGGCGCCCTGCCTCCACCCCACCCTGCCCCCGCCCCCGCCCCCCAGGACCCCAGCGTCTGAGGCCGGGGGTGCCCGGCCTCTGGGGGCCGCACAGGTCTGAGCGCTGCTGCCCGGGGGGCCCAGGGAGGCGAGTCCTGCGGACGGCACAGAGCACCCTGTGTCCAGCAGAGGGCCCAGCCCTGCCCTGCCTGGTGGCTTAGGGGTGGGGATGGAGGGGGTGCTGGAGCCGGCTGGCAATGCCAGACGCCCGATGGGGGCGGGCCCACCGGCCAGCTGCCCGTCGAGTCGGCCCGGCACTCGGTCCGGCCTCGCCTCCGCTTGTGGGCAGCCACTGCCGCTTATCCGGCCATGCGGTGGCCGTGGCCTCTGGCCATCTCTCTCGCCGTGGCGTTAGCGGCGGGTCCCGGCAGGGTCCCCGGGGGCGTCCCCCTGCGCCGGGGCGGGCGAGAGGCCGTGACCCAGGAGCAGCCGAACCGGTCCAGGCGTGGCACCGAGGAGGAGGAGGAGGCCAAGGGGGTGCAGCAGTATGTGCCCCAGGAGTGGGCTGAGTACCCCCGGCCCATCCGCCCCACCGGGCCGCAGCCCACCGAGCCCCAGGTGGCCGCCAGCGCCCACCCGGACCGGGCCGTGGTCCCTGGGGGCAGCAGGCAGGAGCCTCGGGGCAACACGACGGGGACGCCGGGCCGGCGGCTGCAGATCCAGAACCCCCTGTACCCGGTGACGGAGAGCTCCTACAGGGCCTACGCTGTGCTGCTCCTGGCCCTGGTGCTGTTTGCCGTGGGCATCGTGGGCAACCTGGCGGTCATGTGCATCGTGTGGCACAGCTACTACCTGAAGAGCGCCTGGAACTCCATCCTCGCCAGCCTGGCCCTCTGGGACTTTCTGGTCCTCTTCTTCTGCCTCCCTGTCATCATCTTCCACGAGATCACCAAGCAGAGGCTGCTGGGTGACGTGTCTTGCCGGGCTGTGCCTTTCGTGGAGGTGAGTGTCTGTCCCACTGGAGCCCACGGGGTGGGTGGGGGGTGCTGCCGGGTGTGGGCTGCGAGGGTGCGTGAGGCCCCGCAGGCCTGGGGCTGTGTCTCGCCGCTTCTCCCCCAAGACAAATGCAGGATTGGCTCCTGGGAGCTCTCAGGCAGCCGAGCGAGCAGGCGGGGGTCAGGGCCCTGGGGTCAAGTCTGTATCCACTCCCGGGAGTGCAAACACGGAAGGAAGGAAAGACCCTCCCTCACTGCGGCTCTCGTCGCCGCCGTCACCTTCCGCCGCCTCCTCCATCCTCTGGGAGGAGAGACCTGGTTCTGCGGCTGGAGCTAAAGCTGGGGCTCTAGTGCCAGCTTCTGTCCCTGGCATGTTGGGGTGTCCCTGGGCAGGTCACAGCTCCTCTCCCATTTCACTGTCTCCTGACCAGAGGGTAGACCAGTTGGCCCTCCAGCTGCGGCTCCAAGGTGACCACTGGCCCCACCTCTGGGAACTTCCACGCTGGGATGAGCACGTGGGTGTTGATAGATGTGTAGATCACACGGATACAGCTTAATCAAAACAGTGCAAAAATATACCAATATATGTGCATTTACGTGGGACACAGCAAGGCCAACATGTCTGCCTAGGAACAGGAAATCAGCCTGCAGCCTTTTGCATGTTGCTTACGCTGTGGGAGGAGGAAGAACGAGCGCTGGGGTGACTGGGGCCTCCCTCCCCACAAAGGCTGCTTTCCTCCCGAGAGAATGGGAGATGCTGAGGCAGTGGGCAGCCGGCCTGGGTGGGGAAGGAATCACGATCAGCGTCTGGACACTGTCCTAGTCCCAGCTCTGCCCCCATCCCGTGACCTAGCGATGGTTTCATATCCGGACGGACTCTCTGAGGCTCAGCGGGAGGTACAGCCCTGTCCTGTCCTTCCCAGCCCAGGGAGACCACCTAACGGTGGCCCAAAGTTGCTCAGACCTGAAAGAGGCCCTCCGGCCAGGGACAGCCCTTGCATCTAAGAGACCTGGCGCTCAGAGCCCAGGAGAGCTGTGGGAGGTCAGAGCCAGGGCCTTGGAACTGGGCAGACTGGGTCAGAGCCCGGGCTCTGCTGAGTGGCCGTGGTTAGCCACTTAACCTGCCCAAACCTCTGCTTCCCTCTCTGTGAGTCGGGGCTGACCGCCATCACCATAGCTGAGTGAGTCCCTGAAGGCTCACGTGTGTGACGTCTACAAAGGGCTTAGAACTGAAATAATTCAGTATGTGGTGGATTTTCCTGGGAAAGGTCTAAGACCCCTGTGAGCGCTTGTCTGCATGGAGCTGGTGGCCGAGGAGAGCCCGGCCCTGCCCCCTGCCCGACTGTGGGTCCCAACACACCTGATACGCAGGCTGCCGCCTAACCCCCTCCACGGCCTGGAGGACAGAGGTGACCCCTGAGCCCTCCCTGGAGGCTGGGGTGACGGGTGAGAGTGGAGGGACAAATGCACCGCCCAGCACCCTTTTTTAGGGAGGCCCCAGGAGACCCCAGGAGGGAACAGGAGGCAGCTAAATACAGCTTGGGGCCATTTTTGAGATGTAGGAAAGGAGAGGGTGTGTTGTTTAGCCTGAGCCCTGGCCTGGGGCCTGCCTGGAGACGGGGCGGGAGCCAGCCAGAGAGGGGAGTGCTTGGACGGAGGGGGAACTGAGCACAGCCCTGAGTGTGCCCAGACATCATCTGAGCTGGGAGCACCCCCCCAGTCCCGTCACTTCTCTCTGGCACTTTCTTCCCTGCTGCTCTGGCTTCCTCTCTGCTCACAGGGTGGTTTTCCTGTGTGCTCTGTGAGCTGCCTGCGGGGAGGTGGGCACAGGCCGGCCTGGGGGGGCTGCATCCCCACTCGGGCTGGCCCTGAGCCTCTCCGGGCAGAGCGAGGAGGGTGGGAGAGTGTATGCCCTGCGCCCCCCAAGGCCACTCCCCCCGTGGACGGGGTGGGTGAGGCCATCCAAGGACCCGGCAGGCCCAGGAGCCCTACGTCTCCGTCCATGTTTGTCCTCAGAGATGATTTCCCAAAGTCTCAGGAGCACAAGGGGCTGTAGGGCCTAGGTCGCTCGTCCCTGGGCCCAGAGGCAAGGCAGCGGGTGGCAAGAGTCGGGCGGCCTGCAGGGCAACCTCAGCTCTGCCATCCACCAAGGCCCTGGTCCCGCCTGACGCTGGCCGTGAGACCTGAAATGCCCCTGAATGGCGGTGCCACCACTGTCCTTCCCACGCCTGCCATGTACTTCCAGTCTGAGTCAGCCCCTCGGTTGCCTGGAGCTGACCCCTGCCTCTCCCCCCCACCCCCACGCCCCCCCTCAGGTCTCCTGTCTCGGCGTCACCACCTTCAGCCTCTGCGCCCTGGGCATTGACCGCTTCCACGTGGCCACCAGCACCCTGCCCAAGGCCAGGCCCATCGAGCCGTGCCCGTCCATCCTGGCCAAGCTGGCAGTCATCTGGGTGGGCTCCATGACGCTGGCTGTGCCCGAGCTCCTGCTCTGGCAGCTGGTGCAGGAGCCTGGCCCTGCTGCGGGCCCCGTGGACGCGTGCGTCATGAAGCCCTCGGCCCGCCTGCCCGAGTCCCTCTACTCGCTGGTCTTGACCTACCAGAACGCCCGAATGTGGTGGTCCTTCGGCTGCTACTTCTGCCTGCCCGTCCTCTTCACGGTCACCTGCCAGCTGGTGACGTGGCGGGTGTGGGGCCCGCCCGGCAGAAAGCCGGAGTGCCGGCTGGGCCAGCAGGAGCAGCACGAGGGCCAGCTCAGCAGCACCGTGGTGGGCCTGACCGCCGTCTACACCCTGTGCACCCTCCCCGAGAACGTGTGCAACGTCGTGGCCGCCTACCTCTCGGCCACGCTCGCCCGCCAGACCCTGGAGCTCCTGGGCCTGGTGGGCCAGTTCTCCACCTTCCTCAAGGCGGCCGTCACGCCCGTGCTCCTCCTGTGCGTGTGCCGGCCGCTGGGCCGCGCCTTCCTGGACTGTTGCTGCTGTTGCTGCTGCGAGGGCTGCGGTGGGGGGGCAGCCACCGACGGCCCCGATGCCAAGCTCCAGACGGGGCTGTCCACCTCTGTCTACTTCCACAAGCCCCGGGAGGCGCCACCGCTCCTGGCCCTGGGCACGCCCTGCTGAGGCTGGCTGGCCGTGGCAGGGGGAGCTCTGTCCAGAGATGGACTCGGCTCCCCTGGCTGGGGTCTGGGTATGTCGGAGCCCCCTGGCCGAGCCCCTTCTCGGGGCCGGCCCGCCCGTCCTCTTGTTGGGGGGCGGTGATCCTCCAGGTCCTCAGAGCTGCCCAGAAACTCTCCATCCCACCGGCTGGGAGCCAGAACCCCACCTGGTCCCAGCCTTGCTCTCCCCTCTCCATCCGGAGCCCGACTACACTTTACTTTGCCCCTCTCGGCATCGCCCATCCTGGACGGGGGCCTTGGGGGCCGACAACCGGGCTCTTCTCTGCACAGGATGGGCCAGCCCTGGACGCCCCCTCCAGGTGCCGTCCCTTCTCTGTCCTCCTCCTTCTCTGACGTACCCTGGTTGCCCGCCCCCTCCCCCAGTCCCGGTCAGGTGCTCCCCCGTAGAAGACCCTTCTTGGAAAACAATAAACTAGGTAGAACTACCCCTGTGCCCACGGGCCTTTCTTGTGCCACATCCTGGCAGTGCCCAGGTGCACCTGGGCTTTGCCCTCCTGGCTACCTTTGGCCCTTCCTGGCCTGTGGCTGGTGTCCTGTCCAGCCTGGGGCCCTGTGGCTGTGAGGGCAGAGTGGACAGAAGGGCTTGGGAGCTGGGGCACTGTGTCCTCAGGTTGGCCTGAGCCCAGCCGTCCCTGGGAAGTAAAGGCTGCAAACTTATCTCCCCTGGAGCCCCCGCCGCTCTTCCTCCCTCCCCACAAAGCCCCCATTCGAGGGCAACCAGCAGCCTGGGGGGCTTCCAGCCTCTCTGACTCTGAGAGCTGCTCTTGTTTGGCTTCTTAGAACAGACTGTTTAGCCTACAGACGGCCCAGCTGCCTGCCCCCCGCCCGCCCCTACCCCACCCCCTTCCCGGCAGCCAGAGCTCCATCGACAGCCCCACAGAGCCTTCTTTCCTCTCTCTGGTCCCCCCCAACCCCGACCCCGACAGGGGGCCCTTACAGAGGCCCCTCAGCCCCGTCTGGGCTCAGCGAAGTTGGCATGAGGTCAACCAAAGGAGCACCTTGGCCTAGGCCACAGACCACTCCCCGCCCCGCAAGCCCACCCTTCCCATCTGAAGCGCAGCTCGGGGTTCCGCGGAGCTCCTGCTGCCAGCTCTGCCTGGATCTCCTGCGCAGGGCCTCAGGAGGGTCCCCAGGGCAGGGTCGGGGAGGCACAGACATTGCCCGGTGCCCTGGGCTCCATTCTCCTCTGCCCACCCCACCCATACCCCCTGGCCTCAGCCCCGGAGCCAAGCCTCCTTCCCCCACTCCTGCGGATCTTAATGGCCTTGTTCTCTCTCCCTGGCACCCACCCCCAGGACGGGTGATGCCAAGAGAGAGGGAGGCCGTTGCTAGGCGATGGCGCTGCTGGCCGCACACTCTTTGTGCTGGAGAGACACCCACCCGTTTCTTGGCCGACCGCTGCCACAGTGGCCAAAGCCCCCAGCTCTGTCTGCAGCAACTTAAGACGGTGGGGGGAGCAGGCTGGAGAGGAGACCAAGGGCAGCCTTGCGGTGCTGAGGTGACCGGGCCCTTCCCTCCGCATCCCTCCCCCTGACTTCCTCTCTCCTCCCACCCCAGCCCCAGTCCCAGATGCACCAGCAGCCTCCTATGGGACGGAGGGGGGCCAGGGTGAAGGCGGGACGCGCAGGCCGAGGATGGGAGGCTGGGGGCGGGGAGAGGGCACTGCCGCATCCTGTTTGGGGGCTCTGCCACAAAGGGGCCCCTGCCCCTCCCTGTGGTTCCGAGGCCCTGCCGCCACCGCTGCCCTGGACCCCGCCAACGTGAGTGGCTTGCAGGATTAGTCAGCAGGCCAGCGGGCCTTGGGAAAGAGCCACTGTGTCTCCGGCTAGGCCAGCTGGGGGAACAATGTGGCATTTGTTGCTTAGGGGTCCTGGGCTTGGGGTGGGGGGGCAGCTGCCAGTGGTGGGCGGTGGACTTGAGCTGGGTCTTTAGGGGACCAACCCTGAGCCCTCATGTCAGCCAGGTGGGAGGCGGGCCAACCCACTGAGCCCCCCTGACCCCGTCAGCATGTGCACCTTACACTGAGAATTGCCTCCCTTGGGCCGGACTGGACGCAGTTACTGGACCCCATCAGTTAAACAGGAATAACCCCCCCTCACAGAGGCCTGGAGTCATTGAATGAGACAAGATACATAAAGCTCCTGGCATGATGCCTGATGCCTGGCACCTTCCTTCCCTCCCTCCCTTTGGGGGTTCAACTCTCCAGAACTGCAGAGCAGGCTTGGCCAGGCAGTGCAAAGGGCCCCCCTCCATGCTGGTGTACATATACGCACAGTCTGTCCTACGAAGCACCTGCTGTGCGTGCTGCGTGCAGGCACTGGGGCAGGAGGATGCCTGCTTGCTGGCGACCAGCCCATCCTGTCTTATCTCGTCAGAGGACGCAGGAGGCGAGAAAGGCAGGTCATCCCTGAAACTCCCCATCCTGCTCGCCAGACCAGTGACTGTTGGTCCTGTCCCAGCCTCCCAGGCCGTGGCATCTCCAGCCACCTCCCCAGCCAGGAGAGCCCAGGGGACAGCCCGGCCCCAGCTTCGACCTCCTCGACCAGGGGGCGCGTGTCCTGTCCTTTAGGGGCTGGAAGGAACCTAAAGTCGTCTAGCTCCCTCCGCCAAATTCCATCTGCATTCTCTCCTCAAACTCCTCGGCAGTGGGGAAGCCCTCTCCAGGCAGGCCATTCCTCCCTGCGGTTCTGATGACCAGAAAGAGGCTCTAAGAGGAAGCACCGAGGAAGGGCCGGTGAGCTCAGAGCCACCAGGGAAGGTCCTGCTCCCAGGACCGTGGAAGTGGCCTCCTCCCTGCAGAGGTGCGGCGAGAAGGGGTGGAGCCTTCTGCAGGGCCACTCCATCTCCAGGCTGAGGGGAGCCCAGGGGGCGGGGCTTACGGTAAAAGTGGGTCAAGATGGCCCCGGATTTGGGAAGCAGGGAGCAAGCCTCCGAAGCCACGGCTGCGGGCAGAGGGGACCAGCTCTAGGGGTGGAGTGGGCTGGGAGGGGCCGGGGGTGGGCAGGGAAGGGAGGGCACGGCCTCTGCCGGGAAACCAGCAGCCTGGACACCAACAGAGGAGTAGCCAAGGGTGGTAAGCCGTGGGCTCTGCAGGCCCGGCACTGCCCCCGCACCGCCCCCCCCGCCAGGACAATTCACCAGCTCCGCCAACTCTGGTTGCAGGTGGGGGCCTGGACTGACTCCAGGAAGCAGGCTCCGTCCCGCACACACCGGGTGCAGCCGGGCAGTTCCCAACACAGACCCCCTCCATTCCCCTGGCAGCTGCTGGCTCAGAGCTGGGGACACAGGAAAGTCCGGCTAGAGGAGGCGGCGGCAGGGCAGGAGCCGGCACGCTCGCGGGGGCTGCTCTGTAAAGCGCCATTGTGCGCCCGGGCGAGCGCGTGCCTCCCTTTGGCTGGGTGCGCCCAGGGTCGGGGACCAGAGTCCCCAGCCTGCCGGGCCGTGGACAGAAAAAAAAACCGCACCGCGCACCCCCCCAACACAAAATTGTCATTTATTCTTGTTGTTGTTAGGAGGCAAAAAAATGTACAGTTACAAGAATCATTTTCCAAACAGAGGCTAAATATGAGCTGAAAAGTGTAAAAAAGGAAGAGGGACATCACTTTACAAATCATTAAATTAAACAAACAGAAAACAAAACCCAAAGAACCAACCCCCCATGCTGAGTTCTCTCCTTGTGCAACTCTGCAAAACGAGAACAGAAAATGAGGTGGCCCGTGGAGGTGAGGGCCTGGGGAGGGCAGGAGCTGGGAGCCAGGAACAGGAGGGAGGGGCTGCTAGGGCGCTGGCGTCCTGCCCCTTCGGCCCCCGGTCTCCGGCGCCTGGTTGTGCCTGGTGGCCATGCTGAGGCTGGGGGCCGAGAAGGGCATCTCTGGAAGCTCCCGTCAGCCTGTGACATTCAAACACTGTGGAGACAGGCCAGACTGGGAAGTGGAGACAAACGGGACGTGGGGACGGACACCCGTGCCTGGGCTGGTACCTGCCCCTGTGCCAGCCTTACCTTTCCTGATCTGAACCGGGCCCAGCTAACCCCGCTATTCTCCTTCTCTCCAGACCGCCCCCTCCCAGATCCTGACTGGCCCCTGCAGCATCAAATGGTTGATTTTAGTCTTTGCTTAAATTAAAAAATTAAAATATATATACATATATATACTGTACACACAGGACAATAACAGAAGAGTGTGGGAAAGGGAAGCAGGGAGCGGGACAGGAGAGGAGGCGGGGCTGTGGGGCGGGGCTGCAGAGGGGAGGGAAGCAGGGCGGCGGAGAGACAAAGGGAGTGGGGACGGGAGGTTAGGGGACCGGAGGGGAGCAAGTTATTTTACAATAAAATCGGGAGTTCAAACCTCAGCAGAACAGGACTCTGGGACCCCCAGAGGGCCCCTCCCCACACCAAGTAAGGAGGGGTGGGCTTGGGGGGGCGGCGGGGGGAGGGGGCGGGAGCTCGGCTTCAGATCCGGAGGGCGGTCCCTGGTCCGAGGGGGCGGGGCCTCAGTCTCAGCTTCTCCGTGACTTTGAGTGCTGGATAAGCCACTGTAGGGTGATGTCTGCGGGGCAAGAGAGGAGGTTACAGGGCTTCAGGGCTGGTTCTCCTGAGGGTAGAGCACACATCTGGCCGGGGGGGGGGGCGGGGGGAGGGGGCGCGCTGCAGCTAGGGTCAACCCTAAGGGCATCACAAGCCCAGCTTCCAGCTGTCAAGCTCCGAACAGCCCCTGATGGGTGCAAGGGCGTCTGGCTGCGGTGAAAGAGACGAAGCCACAGGACGAGTCCCTCAGACCAGAAGGGTCCGACCCTACGATGTCACAGGCGGGGAGTGAGCCCCAAGAAGAGGGGGGATTTGCCCAAGATCACACACCAGTTGACGGCAGAGCTGGGGTGATGCTCAGGATCGGGGCTTCCCGCTGCCTGTCCTGCCCAGGAGAGCCACGGCGCTCTGGGCTCCAAGGAGAGAGCCACCGGCTGCCTTCCCCTCCTGCCCCTCCCCGAGAGCGCAGCGACGCCCCCAGACCCACCGATGTTGTCCTTTTCTTTGCAGGAGATGGAGTAGCAGCAGATCTCTCGGTCCTGGATGGCAGACAGATTCCTGCAGGAGACCAGAGCTGTCTGCTGAGGCTGCCACTGAGCAAGGGGCTGGGGGCCGGGGGGTCGGGCGCGGGGGCAGTCGGGGATAGAGGGACGGGGAGGGGGAGGGGGGCGAAGGGCGGGGCTCAGGCAAGTGCGCTCTAGCGCCACCAAGCGGTGGGCGCCGAGAGCAGCAACGTGCCCTCCGCTCTGGCGCCTGGGAGTTTGGGGAGCAGGGAGGAAGGACAGGGAAGAGTGGCCAGCTCACATTTTCTCGATCAGCTCCTTCTCATCCAAGGCTCCCGGAAGGTCTCGCTTGTTGCCTAGGACTAGGACCTGCCGAGAAGGGAGGGCAGGGCTCGGTCCAGGGCAGCCAGGGCCAGGCTGCCCCCAGAGGGGGCTGGCTTCCGCAGCCCCGTTGCCTCCGCACCCCTCCCTCCCCCCGCCGCCAGCAGTGTTTACCCCCACCTGCCCCCAGCGGTCCCCGGCCTTCCCGGCGAACCCCCAACCCTCCCACTCCACTCGGGGCTGACCGGGATGCCCTGCAGCTGGGGCTTGTCCAGTAGGTTGTGGAGTTCATTCTTGGAGGCCTCAATCTTCTCTTGGTCAGCGGCATCCACCATGTACCTGGGGGGCGGCAGGTGGGGACAAGCTGACACCACAGGCTGCGGGGTTGGGGGGAAAGGAGCTGCAGCAGCTCTGGCTGGCCCCCCGGGGTCTCCAGGCCACCTGGGACGGCTCAGGCAGGTGCTCTGAGAATGTCTTCTGAAGGGATGGGAGTGAGAACCTGCAGGGGCTGCTGGGGCCTGCCCTTGTCCCATCCCCCAGACCCCTGGAGAAGCTGCTGCTCCTGTGGCAGCGCTGGGCCCCATAGGATTAGACCTAAGTCCTTCCCAGAGTGACCCGCTTACGTTCTCAGGGCAGGGCTGGCTAGACAAGGCGGTGAAAACAGCAAAGGAAGCCCCAGAAGACTTTCTTGCATCAAAATGCTTTTTAAAAAATCAGGTTGGGGACTTCCCTGGCGGTCCAGTGGTTATAGGACTCGGAGCTTCCACTGCAGGGGGCAAGGGTTGGATCACTGGTCTGGGAACTAAGATCCTGCACGCTGTGCAGCCAAAAAATTTTTTTAAATAAGAATAATAATAAAAAAAAATATGGTTACTGGGTGTAAGATAGGCTACAAAAATGTACTTTAACACAGGAAATAGAGCCAATATTTTGATATAACTGTAAATGGAGTGTCACCTTTAAAAACTATTAGAAAATAAAAATACATAAAAATTTAAATTTAAAAATCAGATTAAAAACAACAAAAGCTGGGCTTCCCTGGTGGCGCAGTGGTTGAGAGTCCGCCTGCCGATGCAGGGGACACGGGTTCGTGCCCCGGTCCGGGAAGATCCCACATGCCGTGGAGTGGCTGGGCCCGTGAGCCATGGCGGTTGAGCCTGTGCGTCCGGAGCCTGTGCTCCGCAACGGGAGAGGCCACAACAGTGAGAGGCCCGCGTACCGCAAAAACAAAAACAAACAAAAGACAACGAAAGCTAAATGATCTTTTGTTTGGGCACATATATACGTAGGATACAATTATTTTTAAAAAGCAAGGGAGAGAACTCCCTAGCGGTCCAGTGGTTAGCACTCGGCGCTCACTGCCAAGGGCCTGGATTCAATCCCTGGTTGGGGAACTAAGATCCCACAAGCTGTGGCACGGCCAACAATGAAAGGAAAAGAAAAAAAGCAAGGGAATGAACCACTAGATCACACAAAATTCAGGATAGGGGTGAGTCTGGGTCGGGGGTAGGCAGGGAGATGAGGAGGGACACACAGACGCTTCAGCACGAAGTGGTCAGTCCTCTGGTTCTCAGACTGGCCGGTGGGCGCCCAGAGCGTCCGTCGAAGCAAAGGCAGCTGCACACAGGTGTGAGTCACCTGCCAACGACCACGGCCCTGCTGCGCACTTACACGATGGCGCTCACTCCTCGGCAGTAGCGCTCCCACATGCTGCGGAAGCGGGGCTGTCCCCCGATGTCCCAGAGCTGAGCAAGAGAGGTGAGCGGGTGTCAGCAGCGGGCGGGCCCCCCATCCATCCTGGCTCCCACGTGCTCCCCCACCTGCCCCACCGGAACTCCTTCGCTCTCTACCTCCCGACTCCTAAGCCTGCCTGAGCTCCTTCCCCAACTATCTGGTCGGACCCAAGCCTCTGCTTTCCTCTAGCTTCTCCTCCGGGGGCCCGACACGTACCGACACGTGCACATACGCGCACACGTGCCCACGCACACACACATCCCCTGCGGCCGTGGGCTCGCGCCCGGGCCGGCTCGGCCGCACACCTTGATGGTCACGTTCCCCTTGGTGATCTTGCGCATGTTGAAGCCCACGGTGGGGATCATGTCCTCATTGAACTGTCCCGACTGGAAGGAAGAGGCAGAATTGGAAAAGGGGCAAAAATCGCCAGGACCCAGATGCGCCGTCCGCGGCGGCCACGGACCAAAAGGCTGCGGGAATGAAGCAGAGGCCAGGCCGGAGCCTCTCAGGCGCCCCAGGGTCCCGGGCAGCTCCCGCGCGCCCCCTGCTTTCAAGGAAGACGGGCCGTGACCAAGCCCAGTGTCCACCTCACACCCGAGCTCCCCTGTGACAAACAGGCCCCTCGAAGTCGCTCGACCAGGATGGAGAAAGTCCTTCCTGAGGTCTAACCCACCTCTCTGTTGGACCAGAGCCCCCTTTCTGTATCTAGCCTCCGGTGGAGCACGTCACGTCAAACAATCTAGGTTTACACTTTCACGCGGTAGTAAATGTTCACATCAAACTGAGGGTCGGTAAGTCAGCCACGCCCCAAATGCAACGCGCAGCAAGCGACTTCTGGGTCTCTTTGTACTGTACCCATTTGCAGGATGGGTATTCCTCCCTGTGCACCCCGACTAGACCGAGAGCTCTCGGGAGAGGAGCCACGTCTACACTGACCTTGGTGAATGTCCACCCAGTAAGTAGGAGTTAACCGTAATTCCGTTTCCCATAACCCACTTTCAAAGTCTAACAATTCTCACGTCTCCCCTCTAAATTGTCTCTAAGGTCTCTAGATTGTTCTAAACTAGCCACAGGCCTCTATTAAGGCCAGACCAAACTCCGCCCAAGGTCATCTCCACGTTCACATGTAGGACACCTCTGCTTCTCCCCCAGACGCAGGCTGAAGGAGATGGGGCTTACTTAACCTTGAACCTGAGGGGACAGCCTTGTTCTGTTATGATGTCATTGTCTTCTACCAGGTGGGAGGAGTAAGTTGCCTAAGGCCACACAGAGTGGTCAGGGGCTCTGACCATTGGCCAAAGTGTAGGACATGATGGCTTCTCATTCAGAACCTGTGAGTCTGAATGAAGACCCCCCACCACAATGAGACGGATTGATTCCCTTTTATCTTCAGGAATCACCTGAGCTCGTTCACCAAGTCCCTCGGATGTGAGCACTGAATGCCCAAGACTGATGCTCAAGATAAGATGGATGAGGGTTCCTAACCTGGAGGCCAAAGAGGGGCTTCGGAGACCCCCTGAAGGTGCACACAATCTGTATGCGCACATTTTTGTTGGTATGTACACGCCTCTGGGGAAAGGGTCTCTGATTTTTTTTTTTTTTTTTTTTTTTGCGGTACGCGGGCCTCTCACCGCTGTGGCCTCTCCCATTGTGGAACACAGGCTCCGGACGTGCAGGCTCAGCGGCCATGGCTCACGGGCCCAGCCGCTCCGCGGCATGTGGGATCTTCCCGGACCGGGGCACGAACCCGTGTCCCCTGCATCGGCAGGCGGACTCTCAACCACTGCGCCACCAGGGAAGCCCGGGTCTCTGTTTTTTATCAGATATCAAAAGGGTCCAAGAGCCTCTAACAGTGAGGAAACGTGAGGAACAGGGAGTGCCCTGACGATGTTTTGCTTTTGGCTAAGTAGGGAGAACCATGTGTGCTTTAACTCCACAAACCCCAGCACGGTGCAGGTGGAATGGGGCACCCACTGGACCCAAGCCCACTCCATCCCCAACTGGGCAGATGAAGAATGTGGACCTGAGGAAGGAAGCCCAGCTCTTGTTTATCACTCATTGTGGTCTCACTTGGACCTCTCTGGGCCTCAGGGTTTCCTTCTGTGAAATGGCAGGAAAGGGCTTTGGTTTCCTAAAAATTGGCAAGTAGAGCTCACAAAGTGCTTGGAAATGGTTTCCGTACACGAGGAACCATCATGGCTCTCTGGCAACCCAGAACATTCACAGGCTCCCACAGAAATGAAAAGCCTAGCCTGGCAGAATGTGATCCCAGACAAAGGAGGGTTCCAGGAGGACCCTCAGGGAGCCAGGCGCCCCGGCCCCAGTATTTCCAGTTCAGCTGTGAATCAGAGCTAAGCTGGAACCAGTCACAGCTGCATTTCCCGGCTAAGGCCTCAGATCTCACAAGCTCCTCATTCAAGGTCAGCAGGGACCCTAAAGTCATCTGCTGGAACCCCTGGCTCAGACTTGAATGCCCTCTGGCTCCTGGGTCAGCTCCAACGCTCCAGAGTGCTTTATAATGAGTCAAAAATCCATCTTCCCAACTCTACCCGTTGGGAACCCCGAAATTAGTTCTTCCACTGGACAGTTTTTTACACTTGTAAATATTTGAAAATGGTCCTCTTGTTTCCCCCGGGCAAAACATCTCCTACTTTCTGGCAGCACAAGTTTTTCAGAACTCAGAAAGTGAGTTTTGGGTTCTCAGATGCACTGCAGTCTCTTTGTGATGTTTCCCAGCTCACATTAGCCAGCTGAGCAGCTTACACATAAGCTCAATTTCTATTTACAGTCGGACTCATAGGATGAGTAGAAAAAAACTAAATGGGTAAAAGCTGAGACAAAGAAAGGCCAAAAGAAGAGGCAAAGGGGATTCAGAAGGTCAGTGGTGGGCGTGGGCCAGAGCCCGGGGTCCTGAAAGACGCTCCACTGTGATCATACACTGGTGGGCGGAAATGCCGTGGCCCTGGAGGAGCTGAGAACTCTGGACGCGGGCACTCCCACTGCAGCCCACAAGGGAGATGGGTGTTCTGGAGAAGCCTCTTTCTAGGGAAATCCAGGCTGCACTTTTAGGATGTGTGAGTTGAGGTGGCAAATTTATGTCATAAAGATGAAGGCCCGGCTTGGGGAGGGGAGCCCTCGCTGCACCCCTCAGAAACTCCTGACCCTGGCAGTGAAACCTGTGACTCTTGGATTCCGTTTCTGACCTGCCAGAGTATCCCATTCTCTGGACACGACCAGGACACGGAACCGCCTGGGTTCCTGTGATCCCCGCCTAGGAACACAGCTTTGTAAACGCTCTAGGAGGAGAGACTCCCTGGGGACCAGAGGTGATGCCCGGGCTGAGCCACAAGAGCAGCAGCAGCACCGACTGGTCCGCTCTCGGCCTCACCCTGGAGACAGCTCCCAGATCTCGGCACCTCGGAGATAAGCCACAGGCCCGCAGGACCCGAGGCCAGGAGTTGCGCTCCTGCTTTTGGAGCCCAAGTCAACGCCAGGTCTAACCAGGGGCCTGCGACCAAGGGCCAGAGCCTGGGCAGACAGGAGCCCAGGAACCATCGTGGCAACAAACCCAGCCTGGGCCCGAAGAGTCTGTCCTGCTGGGTGAGCGGCTAGGAGCCCCTGGGCAGAGGTCATCGCAAACATGTTTGGGAAAGGAAGCCAGTGCCCAAACATGCCATCATGGTGTACCTGCCCCCCAGTCTCCCTCCACCCTTCTCTTCGAAGGTGGGCAGGATGCAGGCAGGGGAGGTACCCAGGCTGGCAGATCGCACTTCTCTGCTGACCCCTGTCATGTATGGCTGCTCCACAGCTCTCAGAAACCCCCGTCTGCGGACGAGGCCCGGGTCCCCGGACACCTCAGCTCTGCCCAAGCCTTCCTCAGCCCCACATGCCCAGCCCAGCCCTCTCGGAAATGCAGGCCGCAGCCACTACTGCAGCTCAGCTCAAACACCCAGAGAGCTCATCTTCCCCTTTTCTGAGGCAGATTTTAATCCTCCCCACCACTGCCCTGGCGCTGAAAGGCGTACACTTGCCCACCTCGGTCTTGATGACCCAAAGCCCTCAGAGCCACTCTCCCCTGAGTCCCCAGAGTGGACCTGCCCCTCCACCTCCAACTCATCCTCTGGGTCCGAAGCACCTCCTCCTGCCCTGCAACTTCCGGGCCAGGCGGGGACTCCGAGCTCCCTTTAGGGTGCCCTGCATCCTCCCCGGACCCCAGCTGCACGCCACGGTCGGTCGGGGAGAGGTTCCCCGTGGAGAAGGAGTCTGGGCTGGAACCCAGGGCCTCTGCTGATTCCACTCCACCCAGGGATCCCTCCCCCACCATCCCCCATCAATAGCACCGGGGCTTCCTCTTCCGGCCAGGAGGGGTTAATCCCCCGGGGTGGGGCCGGCCCGGGCCGGCCCGGGCCCCCCCACCAGCCTCGCGGGCATCCGTCCTGCGACCCTCCGCGCGCCGCACGGGCAGGCCCTGCACTTTCGCCCCGTCATGCGCCAGGGTGCGGGTGCCGGAGGGGGCCCGTCTCCGCGGGCGGCGGTCCCTCTGGCCTCGTGACACCCTCGGCGCCGCCGGTCCTGGGGCCCGGGCCGCGTCCCCCGTCCCCCGCCCCTGCGCCCGGCCGTGCCATCCCGGCCCGGGCGCGCGCCGCCAGGTCCCCAGGGCCGTGCTAGGCCCCGCGCGCCCGGGCCCGCGCCTCCCCGCCGGCGCCAGCCGTGCCGGCCACGCCAGGCGGCGGCCCGCTCTGCTGGGCGCGGCGGGGACCTGAGGCCCGGCCGGCCGGCGCCCCGTACCGCGATCACGTTGACGAAGGTGGTCTTGCCCGAGTACTGCAGCCCGACCAGCGTGAGCTCCATCTCCTCCTTCCAGAAGAGGGCCTTGAACCAGTCCAGCAGCTTGTTGAACAAAGCGATCATGGTCGCTGCGCCGGCCGCGCCCGGTGCCGGCTCCCCGCCGCCCCTCGTGCCCTCGCGCTGCGGCCGGAGCGGCCCCTCCCCGGTGCGGCCCGGCTCCGGACTCGGTGCGGGCGGAGGCTCGGCTGGAGCGCGCGGCCGCCGACGACTCGCTGCCGGATCGGCGCGCCGATGGGTGTGGCCTCCGCGCGTCCTTCTCCTCCCGGTCGCCGTCCTCCTCGCAGTCGTCCTCCTCCTCGTCCTCTTCCTCCGCCCGCGCGGCCGCCGGCCCTGCTCGCCCCCGAGCGGGCGCGCTCCTCCTGGCCGGGCCGGGCGGGCCGGGCTGCGGGTACGCTGGGCGGGGCGCCCGCGGGCTTCGGGGCGGGCCGGGCTGCTGTGCGCTAGGGGCACTTGGGGAAAGAGCTCCGATTGTTTTTCGCCTTCCCGGGTTGCCGTGCCCCGCTTGGCACCCGCTTCCTTCTCACAGGGCGGTGGGCCCGAGGTGGACGAGGGCCCCGTCGAGCGGGACCATTTCCAGGGTGGAGGAGGGTGGTCCGTGGCTTCCCAGGACGCGGGGACGAGGTCTCTTAAGATCTTTTGTTCCCTGAGTCCTTGCCTCTGAGCACCTCTGGGTACCGGAGCCCCAGTGGAGGGGAACATCCACCTGTGAGGCCTTGTTAACCACGAGGTACCGGGACCACTTGCTTCGGAAGCCTCTGGCCCAAAGTGACTTTTACTGGGACCACCATGATACTAAACGGAGAGAGTCCTGCGGGGGGTTTCCCGTTAGGGAGGTTTGTGGCAAATGAAAAAAGTTGGCCTGTTTTGGTAAAACCCAAAGTTTTCTTCAGGAGAGCTGGCGGTAGGAGGTGTGGGGCTTGCGGAGATGCTGGTCCTGGGAGGACCCAAGCTCGGGGCTGCTGGACCCCCTGAGCCCACACCCCGCTTTGGGCGTGCCTTCCTATTTGGCCTGCACAGGCACTCACGTGGCATCTGTGGTTTTAGTCCAAGGCGCATAAAGTTTCAATATCAACCATATCTGCCAAGCCCAGCCGAGATGACCCCAAATGATCAGTTGCCAAAGTGGAGGAATCACAAAGTCCCGGGCCTGTGCAATATCCTGGATTATTAAGTTATTAACTTACATAGTCTTTCTAGTCCTTGCCCTTTGTGAGTCCCTCTCTAGCTCCTAAGGAGCACCTCTGCCCGTTTCCCAGACTGACTCCAGTGTCACTTTGTTTCACGTGTCCCTGGAAGGGCTGTAAAGTGCACGTCCTGGGGTAAAGAGCAGCAGCCTGTTCCTGGTCTGGGGATTCTTACTCTCTCTACTGATGTAAAGAGGCTCCAGAGGCCTGAGAAAAAGAGGGAAAGAAGGAATGACTCAGTCATCCGAGAAGTCTTTATTTTCCCACCTGGTCACTCTTCAGAGCCTGTCCTCAAGCTCTGGGACAGGGTTGGGGCAACAGCGCCCAGGGAGGGGAGCCTGCCACCTGTGCGGTGGCTTTCCTCCTGTGGGGTCTGAGCTCAGGGAGGACCAGGCGCCTGATGGCCCTGCACCCAGCGCCACAGGCCCCGGGAGTGCCTCTCAGAGGGCAAGAAAGCTTCAGGAGGGGGTGAGCCCATTCCCAGGCGGTGAGGAGGGAGGGGACCAGCAGAAGCATTAAGGAAGTCACCCTCCGTTCCAATGCTGCATGTTTTCCAGAAGCGCTGTCTGAGGGAAAGGCCAGCTGTTCTCAGGGACCCAGCTCCCTGGGGGGTTCCTCAGAGAACTGGCCCCAGCAAAGGCAGCCCCCAGGGGCCAAGCACCTGGAAAGATGGTGCCTACCTTCCTCCCCACGGGCGGCCCGTCTCGGATTCAAGGACGAAGGGTTTGGACGCCTCCCTGGGGGGTGGTGGGCAGCCCTGAGATAGATCCAGGGGGCCCTGGACATCGTGCGGATGTGAGGTGCGGAGGCGAGTTAGCTCTCCGGGGTAGACTATGGGGGGTCCGGGTTCAGCCTGAGCCCCTGGGTCCATGGAGGTGCTTTAACCCGGGTCGCTCATGGCCACAGCCAGCCATCCAGGCGTGCTCTGCGGGGAGGAGGCCATGGCAGGGCTGCTTATCTGAAGTCAGGCAGTGCTCTCGGCTCCTTGCTCGTCTCGTGTCCTCCCTGGGTACTCGGAGTCCCTTCTGGGGTCCGAAGGCAGGCAGAGGATGCTGGGCCTCCCTGGAGAGTAGCTGGGGTGGGTGGCTGGCAGTTACGGAGGCAGGGGCAGCTGTCTGGGCCTCCAAGGGGTCCGCACACTTTCCCTCTTCTAGAGATTTCAACTGTCCCACCAGGTCACCTCCATAGCCTGCTCCCCGGACACTCATGTGGGCACAGGGGTAGTCTGGTCCTTGCTCTCTTTGGGGGGTGTCCAGCCTCACAGATGTGGGTGAAGAGGCGAGTCCCTGCTAGGATGCTGAGGACTTGGCCAAGGTAGCACCAGGCTTTTCCCAGCTCAGGTCATTGGCCTGTTCTCGGGCTGGGCCAGGGTGGGGGGTGATCTTGGGGTCACTCTCTCGCCAGCCCCAGGAAGTGGGTACAGCTGGTGTGGCTTCTAGGTGCTCCTCTGGTTGTTCTCCCCCGGTGGCAGTAAAGCACCTGATGTCCACGTCCGAGGAAGAGACTGAGGCTCACACGGCGTTTCAGGGACCAGGATGCCCGGGCCTCTTTCCCAGCTCTGTTGTAAAGGTCAGCTGCCAGCTTTAAGCTCGGAGGGACATGGGGGGTTGCCCCTGGTGTCCACTGGGGGCCTCTGCAGGGATCAGGGGAGTGGGCAGTGCTGAAGAACCAGTGTCTAGCCCTGTCCTCACCGTCCAGCTTCCTGTGACCCCAGACACACCCCGAGGGGCACCCTGTTCCCATGCCCACCCAGGGGGTTCCCCAGGTCACAAGGCCCACTTTCCCAAACCCACCTTCCCAGGCCCAGGGAAGCGGCCCTGGGTGGGGGAGGGTGCCAGGGTCAGGGACTGGGCTCCTCTGGCAGCTGGGCGGCGTACAAGGCCAAGGTGTGGTGCAGGAACTGGTACTGTTCCGCGGTCTGGATCATGCCCCCCCTGCAGAGAGAGGTGCACAGGCCGTGAACAGCGGTCCGGAGGGGAGAGCCTGACCTTCCCGAAGGCCTGTCGGGCTCCTCCTTCCAGGTGCATCCTCTCTGCAGCAGACCCCTCCCGCTGCACCCTCCCCAGCCCGGGGTGGGGGGTAGGAGGGGCCCCATGCGGGCAGGGATCTTCTCTGACCCTTCAGCTCCTGGGGCAGAACCAGCCCCTGAGTCCCCAGGCTGGGCCAGGAACATTCCTGACCCCAAGATTTCCTCTTCCCGGTAATCTCAGAAGTAATAATTCTATATATGTGTATAGTAAGCGCTCGTGTTCCCCAAATACTTTCACATCAGTTAACTCGTTCCTTACAGCAGCTCTCTGGGGAAAGGGCCATTGTTTCTCTCTAGATAAAGAAATGGGGACCCAGGGAAACACAGTGACAGCTCGGTGAGATGCACCCTGGTCCGCTGTCTCCAAATCCAGTGAGCTTCTGTGCTTCGCCTATGGCCGCCTAGTTTCCAGAACCAACCGTACTCTTTCCCCCCACCTCTTCCCTGAGTAGGGAATTTGGAAAAACAGAGACAAGAAACAGAAGAGACTGAAAGCTCGGGTAAATCCATAGGGTGGCCTGTTTCACTCTAGGTGCCCCACCTCTGCCACCACCACCCCCGCCCCCCGCCAGGGTGTGAGCTGCACAAGAACAGCTCTCTAAGCGAAAGGGGCCCCTTCCTTTCCCACAGGAAGTGCCTCGTGGTGAAGTGCCCCACTCAGTCCACAGACCCACCTGTCCAGCCGCAGCTGGCACACAATGCCCAGAATGTCCACTTCCCCTAGGGCCTTCAGCTGTTGGCAGCCGATGCGGGTGGCGATGAAGCAGCCAGTCCGGCCGATCCCTGCGCTGGGTCCAGGAGTCCAGGGAGGGGGCGGGGAGGTCACAGGGGGCCGGGTGGGTGGCAAACAGAAGGGAAATAGGGATGCCTCCACGGGGTGGGGGGCGGCCACGGAGGCGTCTGCATCCCTCACTGGCCTCACCCTAAAGCCGGTCCAGGTCGCCCTCGCGTCCCTGTGGACGTTTTGAGGAGCACTCTCCTGCTCGGTGGGGGACAGCAGCTTCCTGCTGACAGTGCCCGTGCTGGGCTGGATGACCCCGCGGAACGTCCTTCCCTCACCACGACGCGTCCTCACAGCTGCTGGTGCTCGGCCTCCTTGCCCTGTCCCTTCTGCTCTGTAGTGCCCTTGACTTCCTCCCTTCTTCAGGAAGTCTTCCCCTGTGAGCCCCTGACCTCCCAGCACTGTGTCTGGGTGCACCTGCGGGAGGGGCTTCCAGACCCCTCTGCCTGTACTTTTGGCCGCTGTGTTCTAGTGAGAATGTGCATCCCAAATGCTTTCCTTATTTTAAGTCTGTCCCCTGCATCACCCCCGACTCCACCCCAATCCACTTCTTACCCTGTGGCCTAAGTATTCTTTGTAACTGGCAAAGCCAGTCCTGCGAGGCCCCTCATCACTTATCTTCCAGGCTTTTCCATCCCTGCCCCCTTCCCACGTGACATCCGGCCCCTACTCGCTGACTCTGCTCCCAGCATCAAGTCAGTTTTTAAACTGCACCTCTGGGCCTTTGCACGTGCTGCTCCATCTGCCTGGCATGCTTGCCCCCCACCCCATCCCCCCCATCTTCGCTTGGCTAATTCACCTTTCAGGTCTTACTTTGGCTTACTTTGGAGGTCATTTCTCCTGGAAGACATTCCCTGGCCAAAGTCTGGGCTGGGTGATTTCATTCTGTGCCCCCACCACTCCCCATGATGTTCTCATCATGCTGCGTCCTGTTCGTTTCATTGGCTGTCTCTCCCACCAGACCATAAAACTTGGCAGAAACCAAACTGTCTTGTTCACAGCTGTCTCCTTAAGCATCTAACACTGTGCCTGGCAATACCAGGTTTTCAGTAAACATTCATGAGTGAAGAAATGCGTTTCCTGACAGCGGGGATCGTCTCCTGCCTCGGCAGACCGGGAGCTGCCTCTCTGGACTGTGCCTGGGTGTCCAGCCCACACGTCCAGGTTGTGCAGCCAGAGGGAAGGACAGAGCGCTTGCTGGATGACCGAGAGGTTCCTGTCCACGACCTAGGCCCGCTCTGCTTAGACTCCTTCCCAGGAGGGACCCAGTGGGGAGGAAGGGCTTCCGGAGGAGGGGCCACATACCTGCAGTGGACCACGATGGGCCCCGTGTTGGCAGCTGTCTCTGGGCTGTCCTCCACCTCGGCCACCAGGCGCAGCAGGGGCCCAGCCGATTCCGGGGTCTGGTGGTCAGGCCAGGCCGAGAAGAGGATGTGCTTCACTGACCGGCACTCTTCCTGGTGCTGGGTGGGGACAAAGCACGAGAACAGGGGACAGGATGAGGGCATCGCCCGTCCTCTTCTGTGGTGCTGGGGCTGGAGTGAGCCCGAGCAGAAGACGCCAGCCTTGTCCTCCTCATTTTGCTCCACCGCTCCCTCCTGGGACACCTCTGGGGAGGGCGGAAAGACCCAAGTTCCAGTCCTGGCTCTGCCTCCAGCCAGCACGTGACTTTGGGTGAGTCCCTTGACCTCACTTTCCTCACCTTGAAAATGGGACCATGATGGTCGGAGGATAAACGCTTTGGAGAGCAGAAGATGCTACACAGTAACAGAAGCGTTTTTAGGCACTTTTACAAGTTATTAAGCATCTTGTCAAACGGCCCTCGGTTCCTCCAGCAGTGACGCCAGGACCCCGCCCCCTCCTCCGGGCGCTTGGCACAGACCGCTGGGCCTTCCTGGCGGTTCCCACATGGATCGCTGGCGCTGCCCTACTGGACTAGAGGCTCCTTGAGGGCGGCACCCACATCCCTCTTCTTCTGGTCCCAAGCAGCTCTTTACATGTGGGTTCAAGCAGCTTTCCCTGAGTAAACCTGTGCCTCCCAGGGAAGCTCCAGAGAGTGAGGGTGGCCCGACTTCCCTGTGGACCGGAGGGCGGTACCTGGATGGTGAGCTGCCTCACGGTGTATTCTGGGCACTCTCTCACGTCCTGGACGTGGATGCGGAAGGGCCCGTAGGTCTCCTCCTCCGTGGGCCAGTAGTGGACACACTTCTGGGGGCAGGGAGCTGGGAGTAAGGGGCCAGGGCAGCGGAGATGGGAGCGGGGACACCCCCGCGGCATTTCCACCCCCGCTGCAAGGGCTGGGCTGTGCTGAACTTGACCCCTGCAGATAAAGTGCCCCCCGACCCCTGCTTCTGGCTGGGGCTGGCCTCCCCGCCACGTGTCTCAGGAACTGACAGGTGTCCTCAGCTCCCAGGGGAGGCCCCTGCCCGGAGCTGCCCCAGCAGGGGTGTGCTGCAGACGTGGGTGCAGCCTGTCCGTCTGGGTTCGCCAGGGACTGACTGTGCCTCAGCCTCCTACCTCCTTGCCCTCTCGGAGCTGAGTCAGCATGACGATGAGGGACGTCTCCTCCTGCCACACCATCTCCCAGAAGTCTGACACGGTGTTGGGCATAGGGCCCTGGGTGGCGATGTAGGCTTTGTCCTTCCCACCGTATCCCTGCAGGCGGAGGAGGCCGGGGAAGGGTGGGCGGTGAGGCCAGGGCCCTGGGGCGGCCAGACCTGCAGGTGCCGCACTCAGGCTGCAGCCAGGGACCGTGCAGCCCGGACACACACGTCACAGACACACACACCAGACGCCACATGGGGGACATGACACGGGCTCTGAGTGAGAACATCCGGGTTCCAACCCCTGTTCCGCTCACTGCCTGTGCAGCCGAGAGTGAGTTTCCCAGCTTCTGGTCTGTAAACGGGGTGTAATGGCCGTCCAGCAGCACGTGGTGCAGACCAAACTCTACGAAGTGTGTTGGGTTGAGTCTAGCATCTTTCAGGGCCTCTGTGAATGTTCCCTTCCTCCCCCGCTGCTTTCTATTGAATACTAGCGCAAAAGGCGAAGAAAACAGTTCAGTATTTATTGAGCGCATGTTTCCCTTTTACATGCTACTTTCTGTATTTAGCAGCGAGGCGTAGCACACTCCTGCCAGCCTTTCCTCTCCCCTTCAGTATCCTCAGCTTCTTGCTCCTCAGGGGACGGTGAAATCCAGACCCCCCTTCACCAGGCCGCCTTTCCCCCCCAGGCGGCCCCGGCTGCGGGCTATTCACCGGGGCGCCCGGCCACGGTCCCACCCACTCTGAGCCGCTAGAGGGCGCAGTCTGCACCTGCCGCCTCCCACCCCTGCGGGCTGACGCCGGGGATGGAGCCCACCTGGCCTCCCCGCCTCCCGGCTCCTTGACTGAAGCCATCTCCACGAAGGAGGGGCTGCCTGGAGCAGCGAAGGCCAGAGGGGAGGGAGCCGGCCGAGCGCCCCCAGTTGGCGCTGCACCTTCCGTGCAGACCTGGGAGCCGCAGGCTGGGCCTGGCCCGAGCCGCCCTCCGTGCTGTGAGGCTGGCGGGGGCCGCGGGACGGGGTGCGCCAAGGAGACCGGGGTCTTCCTTCCGGCGTCTGACGTCTGCTCTGTGCTCCCGCCTGGCGTCCTGGCCTGTTTGCGCCGGCTTGGCCCGGAAGGGCTGTGGCAGCCGTGAGTCGGAGCTGGGACACCAGGTGCCCCAACCACCAGCCGTGCTAGGCGGTGTCCTGTGGGTTCTCTGGACACAGCCCCCCCTTCCCCGCCGGCGACTTACCCGGATGTAGTTGGCGTTGATGTAATCTCCGTCCTCCTGGCTCTGCGCCCGGCCCAGACAGACGCGGCTCTGGGGGTCTAGGAAGTAAAAATCAGCAGAGGCCACAGGTCAAAGTGTGACCAGCGAAGCAAACTCACGCAGGGCCAGAGAGAGGAGAGTCCTGTGCTTGTCACGGCACCTGCAAGTAGCAGGTGGCCAATACCTATGGCATTATTTCATATGCACGCAGAAGGGAGCCACAGAATGTTCCTGACCAGCAGTGGGCCATGGTCAAAGAAGTAACTGGGAAGGTTCCCTGGCTGGTGCTGGGCAGGATGGACAAGCGAGGAGAGGGCCGTTGCTGAACGACATTCTAGTTTGGAGATCAGTGAGGCACAGAACAGGGTCATAGCAATACAAATGGAAAAAGAGATATTGTCTCCTGAGAGGCCAGACTGGAACTGAGGCTTCATTCCACCCCCAGGGCGGGTCAGCCCGGCCATCTAAGGGGGCCTTTCTCCAACTCCAGTCCAAGCCGGATGAAGAAGCAGGCTCCCCAGGGCCAGCTGGTCTGGACGGAGGGTGCCTCGGGGCCAGGAGCAGCTCCCCCTTCCGTGAGTGCTAACAGCCCCTGGACTGGCCCAGGCAGGCAGAGGGCTGTGGCCTCCAGACTGGGGGTATCTGGAGGTGGCCTGGCCAGACAAGGCTGCTCTGAGCAGAGCGGGAGGGGAGAGTGTCGCCAGGCCTCGTGCTCAGAGGGCCTGTGCCTGCCTCTGCAATACAGGAGGTGCTGACCCCGGGACCCCCATCTGCAGCCTCCTCACTGCGTCCATCTGAGATCCTCAGCCCCCTCTCGGGGAGCCACCCTGACGGGGCCTGTCCCCCCGCAGACCTGTGTGGACCCTTTCCCACGTGGGAAGAAGAGGAGGAAGGAGGTTTGGTGCAACTGGCTGTGTGACCTCCAGCAAGTGACACAACTTCTCTGTGACTTGGTTTCCTCATTTGTCAAATGGGGACAAGAACACCACAGACCGACTTCCTGGGGTCCCGCTGAGCAGCGCTGGCCCACAGTGCGGTCCTATCCTCATCCTGGTTGTGGCAACTGCTCCCCTTCCCCAGCCAGGCCCGGATGTGGGCATTCCTCTGCCGGAAGAAGAGCCTCTGCGTACGGCAGCTCTCTCCTGGCTGAGGCTGTGTTTTGCCTTCTGAACGCCTCCAGCCCCAGGCCCCTGCCGCAGTCCTTACTTGGCAAGATGGTCTTGTATCGGTCCTTGGAGGCATGGCCAGGAATATCCAGGTCTTCAGGGCTGACAAAGTTTGAGGGCATCTTCTGGCGGGGGGAGGAAGCAAGTGAACAGCCAACCCCCTTCCAGCCTCCTCTCCCTCCGTCTTTCCTAGTAGAGCTGGGACCCAGCTGTTCCCTCCTGGCATCAGGACGCAGGTCTAGATGGGGCGGAGGGCAGAGGAGGGAGCCTGGGCGGGTTCCTTCCTGGAGACCCCGGGGTTCTCTCTTCCAAGGGCCCAAAGGGGACAGGCCCGCAGGCCAGGGTAGAGTGGTGCCAGCTGGCTCTCCTGATTCAGAAGGGCAGTGGCGCGGAGGGGACCCCACGTTCTTACCAAGAATTCCTCTTCCAGCTGCTTGGGGCTGGGTGGCTGGTGCTGCAGGGCCTGGCGGGTGAAGGGGTGCCCGGCTGTGCGCAGAAAGTGCAAGGTGACCTCCTGGGGCGTGCGCACCGAGCAGATGGGCTCCACGGCCCCCAGGGACCGCACGTCCAGCATCAGAGCCACATTGGAGCCGCGCCTGCAGCACAGACGGCCAGTGCCCCGTAAGCCCACGCGCGGTCCGCCTCTGACAGTTAGGATTGTTATGGGCACCTCTGGGGGCCGGCTCCTTGTCTCCCCTGGCCCCAGAGGCCCCGGGCCCTGTGCACCCCCACCCCTTGTCAGCCAGAGCTGGTGCCCCCACTTCCCGTTCCCAGCCCGGCCCCTAAAGCTCCGACCTGCATCCAGGTCTGGAGGCCCCGGCCCCCTCCAGGGGTGCTCAACCCGCCCTGGGGCTTGGGGCACAGGTGCGAGGCTGACGCAGAGCTTGTGCCCCAGACAGGTAAAGGGCATGCAAATGACATGCAAATGAGCACATCTGGTTTCCTTTTCCTGGAGAGGTGGCGAGGGTCCCGCAGGAGGGAAGCCCCTCCCGGAAAAGGTCTCACCTCTCCTGCAGGCGCACGTGCTTCTTGGCTGGCGCCTGGTCAGGTGGAAGCTGGGTCATGGCTGCCCTCAGGGGAAGGGGTGGCCGGTGGCTGTGCTCTGGAGTGCCCCCCGCGGGCCTGGACCATGCTCGGGGGCTGGGCCCAGGGGAGGCTCACTCCACCATGAGCTTTGATCTCTGGGCTGCCTGGCCGGCCAGAGGCGGCTCCCAGGCCCAGGCCGGCTTTCTGCTCTCTGGCACCTCTGTTTTCACTGGGGTGTCTTCCGTTCCCCAGGACGTGGCGGTGTTTCCACCCTGGGAAGGTCAGGATCTCTGCAGGGGCACCCAGGAGGCGGCAGCCTGTGTTTAGAGTAAGGGCAAGATGAAGGGTAGAGACTGTGGGTGAAGATAGGGAGGAATCCGGGGGCAGGGGGCGGGGCAGGGTGCTGCCCCAGCCCGACGCTGGAGGCCAGGTCAGGGAGGACGAGGGGGGAATACAGCGGTTCTGGATGGAAGAAGGTCTCACACACACCCCCTCTGGGTGTACGGGGGCCTCCTCTGGACGGGAAGGTGGAGGCCTCCTGCAGCCTTGGAGCCAGCCAGGGCCCCGGGCCTGCAGGCTGCTGGCCCAGCGGGACCCCCGCCCGGCTGCTGGCACTTCCAGCCCCAGGGTCATCCTGGCTTCTGGGGTCTCTGTCCAAGGAGGGAGGCTGGGGGTGTTTCCTTCCTCCTCTGCCCATCCCCCCCCAGCCCGCCTCGGTAACCGTCACAGGAAATGGCCTCACCAAGCCCTTGAGCGACAGCGCATATGGGGAGGCAACAGCTGGGGGCACAAGAGGGGGCGCAGAGGTGGTGGGGGGCCCTCCTCTGGGGGACAGTCCCCATCATCCAGACCAGGGTCCCAGCTTCCAAGTCCGGGAGGGGCTGTGGGGTCACCGCGCCCGCAGGGGCCGAGTGGGCAGAGAGGCTCTCGCGGCAGGAGGGCCTCGTCCGCCTCTTCTCTCCCTTCGGGGCCCTGCCCGGCCCTCGGGGACATCAGGGGGTCAGCACCCGCGCCCCAGCCGGGCACCGTGGTCCCGGGCACCCTCCTACTCATCCCCCCCGCCAGATGCCCTCCCGTGTCTCCCCAGGTTCGCACAGCCCTGGCCCGTGGGGTTCCTCCCCGGCCCCCTCAGGTACGTACTGAAGCAGCTGTGTCCCCCAGCGCCTCTCGCCAGCTGTCTGTCTGTCTGTTGGTCTGTCTTTGAGGGCTGAGAAGGCTTCAGGAAGCCAGCTTCCTCCCTCCGCCCCTCCTCGCTGCCACCCACGCACGCCCCAGCTGCCTGCTGCCACCACCAGGGGTCGGCGGCCTCCCGCCTCTGCCCCTCTGGGGGCCGCTGGCCTGTCCCAGCACCTTTGCCACGGGCCCGGCCCTGCTCGCTGGGAATGGCCGAGGCGCTGGGCCGTCCTTGACCAGCCGGCCCCGTCCTCCAGGGCATCTCCTCCAGGTCCTGGGGGCGTCCAGCCTCTGCCAGCTCGTGGGGCAGGGTGGAGCCGAGCCTAGCTCCAGGCTGCCCCGCAGAGGCCCGGGTACTCTGGCTTCCACGGACCTCAGCTGGAGACTGCTTTCCACTTCTTTGCTTCTGCCTGGGAGCCTCGCCCGGGAAGCCCTTGCCCCTTCAAGCCGCGGGAATCATGCCAGGCACAAACCGAAGTGGGCACAGACGGGGTGGGGCAAGGGAAGGCAGGAGTTCCTGCCCCCCAAGGGGCCAGGCTCGGGCCAGGCCGGAAGGGTCATCCCAGGCCCTCTGAGCCACACCCCAGCGCCCAGCCGCCTCTGGCCTGAGCCGGGCCAGCTGCCCTGGGAGTCGGTAGTGAAGACAGCTTGGAGGGTAGGAGGGTCTCGGGGCTTTCCCCGCCCCCCAGGCCCCCCCAGGCCTCCTCCCAGAACCCTGACGTCTACTCAGAGACCCACGGAGAGCAGACAGCCTCTGGCTCTCACACCAGGGGACCCCTGTGTCTTCTTTGCCGCTGGGGTGCCTGAAGCCTGGCCTGGGAGGGGGGTGCCCAAGTCCAAGACCCCAATGGCCCACCTCTGCCTCACCAGCGGGCCTCCTGCTGGCTCCCTGCTCGGCTCCTGTCACCTTGAAACAGTCCCGACGCCCTCCGTTCCCGGCACCCACAGTCCCATCCTTCCCCTTCCACCCACTTCTCTGATTCAGCCATCAAAGGGCGACAGCAAAAAAGCACTGACGTACAACAGGCCCGGGGGTGGGCATGCAGGAGGGGGCGGTGGGGAGGGGCTGGCCTCCAGGTGGAGAACAGGATGGCCCTCTGGGGCTCAGGAGGTCCAGAGCTGAGGAAGCACTTGGCTCTGGTGCCCAGATGGGGAGCAGGGGGCGGGAGCTTGGGTGGACCTGTGGGGTGTGACCTCCGCCCCAACTGGCCCTCACCCCCACCCGTGTTTCCACTAGTGGATGGCGGGGGCCTGGGGATCAAAAGGGGGGGCGGGAGGGGATTGGAAAGAGGGCCACCCCCTCTGGGGCAAGCTGTTGATTGTTATCAAGAACAGGAAGCTAGGGCACCGCAGGCGTGGGGAGGAGGAAGCGGGCGAAGCCCTCCCCAAACTGCTCTGCCTGCACCCCCAGGCTCTCGGGGTCTGAGCCCTCTGGCTGTGAGCACGCCTCCCTCCCAGGTTTGAGAAGCCGGAGGTTGAGCTCTTGGGTGGAGAGCAAGGAAGCTGGGGGCCAAGAAATGGGGAAGGGGGTTGGGTGGGGCGGGTAGTGGTTGGGCGTTAGGCAAGACCCCGAGGGTCTCTCAGCTCCCTTTAGGTGTGTTCGGGGTAGGCGGATAGTCACCTTGCCTCCTGCCCACCCCTCGCTCCTTTCCGCTCAGAAGTGCCTGGACATCTTTGGAGGTGCAAACACAGCTGCGGGGTGGGGGGCGGCACCGCCACAGGCCTCAGAGAGGACAGAGCCCTGCAACGGCCCCGCAGCCTGGCCTGGGGGCCTGGGGGCCCCGCTGTGCCCTGTCTGGGGTGGACTCTGCCACATCCAGGCTGCTGGGAGCACATGAAGGCCTGTAGGCCCCAGGAGTGACTCCTGTCCCTGAGCCCCCCCACCCCCCGGTTAGCCTGCCCCCAGCAGCTCGCGGGTCGCTCACTCCAACTGCTGACTTGCATCCAGAGCTGGGTCTGGGGTGCAGGAAGCCAGGAAGACCCCGCTGAGCCCTTGCTGAGACTGGGAGTTACTGCTTCTCCCTGAGTCTCGGGCTCCTTCTCAGGATCGCCCTCCCCAGGGGTTGAGGATTGCCCCTCCCACATCGGTCAGAAGGTGGAACGGGGCGCTCAGAGCTGTCAGCTGGAGAAGCGGCTCTGGGAGGGCCAAGGGCGCCCGAACTGTCCCCCTCCTCACTGCTCCCTTTCCCCATCTGGCCTTCACGCACTGGGGTGCACTGTCCCCCTGCAGCCGCTCCCCAGTCCCAGAGCTGTGAGCCCCAGGGTCCGGAGTCCCCCAGAGGGGCGGGTGTACCGGGAATTCCCACAGGCACTTGTCCTGCCGCACCTGCTCGCCCCGGGGTCAAAGGCTGCCACCCGATAAAAGCCCCGAGGCAGGGGTCACGCCTGCCACGTCTTGCTCCCCTCCCCGCCTTCCTCTCCACTCCTCTCTGGAGAAGCCCTGATCCCGGCACCCCACGCACAGCCCTCAGATCCTGGGCCAGCCCGGGGGGCTTCCATTCCGCGTGTCCCTGGCTGTGTAGGGGAGACAGAGACACAGAGAGCCGGGATCCGCGCAGAGGACGCTGCAGAGAGCCCAGCTGGGAGGGCTGGTGGGAGGTGCGGAGCAGCTCTGGGCGCCCCCCAGACACCCAGCCCCCACCCGACCCAGTTTCCTGACACCTCTGGGTGCCGGCGGGTGCAGGGGACTTTCCCATACTCTTCAAGCCCCTGGCTGAAGGACCCGCGAGTAGGCTGGCCCAGCCGCCCTGGGACTCCCGGGAGGAGCCCTGCTCTTTGCGGGGTTGCTGGGACTCAGGCCCCTGTAGGAGGACTTCAGGACAGAGCAGAGTCCTCTCCCTCCCAAGCCCAGAGCCAGCGAAATGGACGTGTGTTCCCCAACGTGGCCTTTCTCTCCAGAGGCCTTCCTGCTCCCGCCCCACCCGGCGCCTGCCGCCTGGATGTCCCTGGATGCCACACGTGCACGTGCACCCGGGCAGGTGTGTGCACCCTCGTGGCTCATGAGTGTTGCCTGCGTACACTGTCAGGCCACGTACATGGCCAGGCTGCTGGCACGCACAGCCCCTCACCCCACACAACAACCTGGTCAGAGGGACCCAGGCCTATCCCCTCCCTGGGGACCTTTCCCGGGGCATGGGAGATGCCCAAGGCCAGGCTTCAGCAGTGGGAGCAGAAGGGGTGCCGGAAGACGGAGGGCTGCCAGGCAGCGGTGGGGGAGCCAGGAGGCCTGGACCTGTCCCCTGCCCGCCGCTGCCTCTGGCTGGCTCTCTCCAGAAGGAATCAGCAAGGTGCTCAAGGGCTCTCTAGGTGGAGGATGTGGCTTTGTCTGTGGGAGTGGCTGCTGGGAGGAGACACAGCCCTCGTGGTACTTCTTTGCTGAATGGAGAGGCTTGGGTTGGGGAGACTGCTTCTATCGTCAGAACCTTCCCGCACCCTCTCCAGACCACCCCTGCCCCCCAGCCCAAGGCTGCCCCAGTCTGGCTGGGGGTTGACAGGTGTGCCCCTACGGCCAGGTGCCTCAGCCAGGCCCTGTCCATAGGACTAGCTGTGGGGTCTGTGCTGTCCCCAACGGGACCCCCTTTTCTGGGAAGTCTTGGGAACAGTCTGAGACCTCACCCCTTACCTAAAGCCGTGCCCTGCTGTGCCTCTTCTACTTAGATTCCGAATTAGGGTGTTTCCGCCCCACTTCTCCAGCCTCTGCAGGTCCACCAAAGTGAGGTGCCCAGGTGAGGAGGAGGGCCAAAGGTGGCCCCAGATCAGTTTCCCTAGTTGTTCCCCACCCCCAGCCCTTTTGAAAGAGCACGTGTGCACTCGCGTGCGCACATACACAAACACGCGCGCCGCGCGGCCTGGAAAATCTGATGGGGCTGCAGTGCTGAGTTTCCAGGCCCCCATCCAGAGGCCGGTGGGCGGCTCTGAGGTTTGGGGCTGGGCAGAGCTGGGACGGGCAGGCAGCCCCCAGCTCTGGCCGGGGCTGGTCCCTGTGCAGGCCCTCGCTCCCTGCCAGACGGCCTGAGAGAAGGGTCCTCAGGAAACCAGTTAGCTGTTCAGACTTTATGTACCTGCCTGTTTGCTGGGCGTCCGCCTCCCCACCTTCGAGGCTGCTCCGGGGCCCAGAGCCGCTTCGTTTCCTCTGTCTCCCTTTCCTCCTTTCCCCGTGTCAGCTGCCTTGGGGTGGCAGCTCCGGGGGAGCGCTTCCAGGTGAGTCGTTGGCCCCAGGCTGAGGGGGCCTGACCTCGGGGAGGCTGCCGGGGCCTTCGCAGCGCCTGCAGCCAGATGGGGGCGGGAGGGGGATGGGGCGGGGTCTAGGTAGAGGGGGTGGGACGGGGGAGGGTTCTAGGTAGAGGGGGCGGGGCGGGGAGGGGAAGAGGAGGGTCTAGGTAGAGGGGGTGGCACAGGGAGGGTTCTAGGTGAGGGGGCGGGGTCTAGGTAGAGGGGGCGGGGCGGGGGCGGGGGAGGGGTCTAGGTAGAGGGTGCAGGGCGGGGGCGGGGCAGGGGTCTAGGTAGAGGGGGCGAGGCGGGGGCTGGGGGTGGGGAGGCAAGCACGCATCCTAGGGGGCCGGGAGCAGGAGCTGGAGGTCCCAGGTTCAAGCCCAGCTCCCCTCCTGGGGGGCAAGGGCGTGAAACCAGAGGGCTCCTCTAGACCTGCCATCACTGGACTCAAGGCCTTTGGGACGGACGTATATGTCCACAAGCGACGCACACTCATAGCTGGTCCATCCACCCAGCACCCAGCCACACACACCCCCACCACGTCACCAGGACCCCACCACGTCACCAGGACCCCTGCGCACAGGAACACAAAGGCCCGGTCCACCTCCGCAAGTGGAGGGTCAGACACCCCCTCTTCTCCCGGGGGGCGGGGCGTCGGGGACCCAGCTGTCTCTGCCCACCCACAAGGCCGTCTTTCCTCTGGGTCTGAGTCTCGAGGGACAGTTTCCTGCCGGGAAAGCCAACAGCTGGAAGAGGGTGGAGCTGGGGGTGCAGGGGGAGGTCAGCTTGCCTGCAGCCTGGGGGCCGCAGCCTTGTGCCCCTGGCGGGGCCCTGCTGGCACAGGGTCTGGGCTGGGGAGGGAGAGCCTCGCTCTTGGCTCTTGGCGGCCTGCTGCCCGCCCACTGACCAAGGGGAGGGTGGGGATGGACTCCTCCTGCTACCACCCAGCTCTCCCTGCAGACTCGGCCGGGATGGGGCCCCCATTCCTGTGTGCGGTCCTCCTGTGGCTCCCAGGCTTCCTGGCCAAGGTGAGGTGGGCACCGGGGCCGCGGGCGGGTGGGCCCCTGCTCTCCAGGGCATCCAGGCTTCCCTCTGCCCCGTGGCCCCGCGGCTGGTCTGCATTAAGCAGGGCAGGGGAGGCTCCTTCCCACGCCCCTGACAGGACAGCAGGATAGTCTGCTCCTGGTCCCAGGGCCTCTGCAGCTCGGTGTCCTGCGGTGATCGGCCACATCTGGGGAAGCCAGACGAGAGGACAGCCTTTTCTCTGGTCCTGGCTGGAGCCCAGAGCCTCTGCCCATCTCTTCCCACACCCTTGCCCCCGCCCTACAGGAAGACAAGTGCCACTCCCTGGAAGGGGGTCTGCTCGGGGAGAGTGGGGGTAGGTGCCTTCCATGGGGAGGGGGCTGGGCAAGGCTGTTTCTCTGCTCTGGCCCCTCCTCCAGGGCAGAAGGTGTTGGGAGACTCTGACCCAGCCCTTCTCCCCAGGACCGCCTCTGAGGGTGAATGTCAGCGTCCAGGGGAGGTCTGCCAGCCATGCCCTCTGCCTCAGCCGCCTGACCCCCCTGGGCTCCCCGGAAGAGCAGCCACTCCGGGCCCACACCAACGTTTCCAGCTTTGAGTTCCAGGACCTGGTGCCGGGAAGTCGCTACCAGCTGGAGGTGACAGCCCTGTGCCCCTGCGGGCAGAACACCACTGTCATCCACACTGCCCACACAGGTGCACGGCCTGCGGGCAGGGGAGGGGCCGAGCAGGACGTGGCTGCCCTGGAGGGTTGGCAGGGGGCAAAGCGGCCAGAGACGGTGAGGTCTCTGAGGACCACGCCTGCTGCAGTGACCCGTCAGGAGCACTAGAAGCAGAGGTGATGCCCCGGCCCTGAACTCGGTGCCTCTCTGCCTCTGATGCAGCCCTGTTGACGGTCCAAGACCTGCAGCTCCGTAGCTCAGGGAGCCCATCCCACCTGGAGGCCTTGTGGGGCGCTGCCCCCGGCGGGCAGAATGGCTACCAGATTCTCCTCTACTGCCTGGAGTCCCAGACATTGGCTCACAATGTCTCCGTGTCCCCGGGCACCCTGTGTGACAATTTTAGTGACCTCTTACCCAGCAGCGAGTACGTACTGGAGGTTCCCACCTGGGCTGCCAACCTCCAAGCGAAGACCAGCATCCATCAGTGGACAGGTAAGGCCAGTGCTCGGCAAGGCCCCAGGTGGCGGCCAGTCTGGGAGTGGGGGGCCATCCAGAGCCGCGTCCCGTGACTGGGCTCCTGGGCTGCTGCTGCCGGGGCGGTGCCCGGGCCCCGCGTCGGGCCCTCTCTCCAGCCCGGCTGTTCTCTCCCCACCCTTTCTCCAGCGCCTGTGCCTCCAGCTCAGCTGGCGCTGCATGCCCCGGGTGCCAGTGCCCTGCAGGCCTCCTGGAATGGCTCTGGGGGTGCCACCTGGCTGCGCCTCGTGCTCACAGACCTCCTTGGTGGCTCCAACCTGACAGCGGGGGTCACATGGGGCATCTCCAGTCACACCTTCCCTCGCCTCTCTCCGGGAACCCCCTATGAGCTGACACTCAGCGCTGTTGCCGGGCCCCATCTGGCGGCGGGGCCCAACGCCACCGAGTGGACCCGTGCGTGCTGGGTGGGTAAGGGGTCGCCGCAGAGGCTCTTCAGTCAAGCAGGCAGGAGCCAGCTGGTGGGGTGGGCTTCCAGGAGTCTTGCAGGGAAGGGGTGAGGCCTGCCTGGAGGGGGTGCCCTCCTGCAGGCTGGTGGCAGGAGCCCCCCCGCCCCCCCCCACAGACGATGACGGTGGTGACACTTATCAGCACCAGCAGCTTCCATGTGCCAGCCCCGTGCCAGGCACTTCTGTGTGTCACCTCATTTATCCCCCAAAACAGCCCCTTAAGTTGTTTTATCTCCGTACGGTGGAGGGACCGAGGTTCAGAGAGAGAAGGACCAGGTCCTGAGGCTTAGGAGTGTCCAGCTAGGCTGAGCCCGTGGGGACTTTGCTGCACTTTTGCTCAGGGAAGTGCTGTCTCGCTGCCTCTCGCTGCCACTCGCTGGCTGTGGGTCTCGGGCAAAGTGCTCACCCTCTCTGTGCTTCAGCCTCTGTATCTTTAAAGCAGGATGATGATGGGACTTCCCTGGTGGCGCAGTGGTTAAGAATCCGCCTGCCAATGCAGGGGACACGGGTTCAAGCCCTGGTCTGGGAAGACCCCACATGCCGTGGAGCAACTAAGCCCATGCGCCACAACTACCGAGCCTGCACTCTAGAGCCCGCGAGCCACAACTACTGAGCCTGTGTGCCACAACTACTGAAGCCTGCACACCTAGCGGCCGTGCTCCTCAACAAGAGAAGCCACCGCAGTGAGAAGCCCGTGCACCACAACGAAGAGTAGTCCCCACTCACTCCAACTAGAGAAAGCTTGTGCGCAGCAAGGAAGATCCAACCAGCCAAAAATAAAAAAAATTAAAAAAAATTAAAAAAAAAAAAAAAAGCAGGATGATGACGGCAGCGGCAGTGTTGCGAGGAGGAGTGTGAGGTCTGGCACCCGATGTGTTATCATTTGTTACCACGTCCTCGGCCGGGTCCCAGGACTCACCCAGAATATGGCTCAGGGTCACTGCCAGCGTCTGGATGAGGCCTGGTCCAGGGTGTGCAGGAAGAAGCTGACACGGGGGTCCAGGACCTTCTGCACATGTGTCTCCCTTCCCCGCAGATCCCTCAGTCCCCCTGGACCTGGTACTCGCTCCCCGGCCCCCAGAGCTCTGGGCCACCTGGAAGGCAGGGCCGGGGGCCCGGGATGGCTACCTGCTCAGGCTAAGTGGGCTGGTGGAGAAGACCATCATGCTGGGCCCCGGGGCCCTTAATGCCACGTTCCTAGGGCCGCTGCCCGCTGGACACTACGCTCTAGAGCTGAGGGTTCTGGCCAGGCCCTATGAGGCCTGGACCCAGGCCAGTGCCTGGCTAGATGGTGAGTCTGCGCTGGCGGGGTACAGGCTGGGGTCCTGCCCAGGGGCACCTGCATCAGGAGACATGTGAGTCCTCACTCTCCAGGGACCACACCCCCTCCAGATGCTGCAGCCCAGCGCCGGAAAGGCAATGGTACTGAGCTGCCCCTGGATGGGCTGGAGGCCAGCAGGGAGCCTGGGACCCAGGTACTGCCCTACACCCAGGGAGCCCCCAGCCTCAGAAACATCGCTGGGCCACCTGGTGCCACCCAGGTCACTCTCCAGGGACCTGGGGCCCACTGCCAGGGGACAGTGGACACTGTCCCTTCTCTGGGCAACACCACCCTGAGCCCCACAAGTCACATAGGTGAGTGCCAGCCACTGCGGGCCCTGGTCTGGGGCTGGGGGGCTTTGCCTTGGGGTGGAGATCTGGGTGGGCACATCACAGCGCCACAGACATTGCAGGGCCCCAAACTGCTCCTCTCTCCAGGGCCCCTGGCACCACAGTCACTGGAGGTCGTCGGCAGGGGCAGCCCCTCTGACTTGACCGTTGGCTGGGCCCCAGCACCAGGGCAGCGGGAAGGCTACAGGGTCAGCTGGCGCCAGGAGGGCAGCCAAGGTTCGCTGGGCGGTCTTGTCGCCTTGGGCCCCGATGATTCCAGCCTGACGCTGAGGGGCCTAGTGCCTGGCTCCTGCTACACCATGTGGGTGTGGGCGTGAGTAAGGAACCTCAGCTGCAGCATCCAGAGCACCAGCGCCTGCACCCGTGAGTTCCTGGCTGCGGGCCCTGGGGGGGCTGCCTGGGCGGTGGTGGTGGGGACCAACGTCCTTCACGCGCCGCCCTCTGTGTGCCGTGTTCCTGACTCAGAAGCCATGCGTCCGTCCGAGGTGGGGCTGCTCCTGAATCTGTTTGCAAGCATTCCCCACCTCCTGCCATCTGGTCAGCCATCCATCCCTCCATCCTTCCAACAAATATTTAATGAATGCCTCCCATTTCTAGGTATGGGGTTAGGTGCTAAAGCTAACAATTATGAAGAAGACCATCTAGAAAGGAAGGCTGACAAGTAAGCAGATGGTTTATGTGTCTGTTAAAGTAACGCGATTGGTTCATACATCACAGTGTAAACGTAGTTGCTCAGAGAAGAATATGCACGATGTATTTGAACCATGTGAAGCTCTGTTCCCACGGGTTAAAACTGAGGACTCTGGGGAATTTTATGTGGTTCTGGCTAATCTTTCAGGGCTTACAGAAGAGCCACCTTAAGGAGTCAGGGAAGGGTTCCCAGAGGAAGAAGGTGGGTCAAGAAGCGTGTGCGTCTGAGTAAGGTGGGCAGAGAGGGGCCTTACCAAGGGGCAAGTGTGGACCCAGGCCCTCAGGTTGGGGAGAGAGAGAGAGAGGGAGGGAGAGAAAGAGAGGGGGGGAGAGAGAGAGAGAGAGGGAGAGAGAGATTGGAGGGTGGGATGAGCTCTCAGGGGCAAAACGTCAGTGGCTGAGCTGGAGGCCTGTGTCCCGGGTGTGAGACACAGGCGCTGGGTGCTGGTGGGGACCAGGTGGACCAGGCGTCACCCTCCAGGAGCTGATGGTCTGGGAAGTAGGTGGGGCGCAGGCGTCAGGGCGGAGACCGTGTCACCCAAGAGGTTTTCCTGGGAGGGAAGGAAGGAGCGGGCTGGAGCCTGGGGGCTAGCTGTGCCTGGAGACCGGCCAGCAGGACGCCGACGATGTGGCAGGAGGGCCGGGCGCTGGGTTGTTCCAAATCCGTTTCTTCCTGTCCTGCAGTCCCCGCGCCTCCCACCAACCTGAGCCTGGGCCTGGCTGCCCAGCCCCCTGCCCTGTGGGCTGTCTGCAGCACCCCCGTTGGGGGCGGGGACGGCTTCCTCCTGCGGCTGTACCGCCTGAGCCCCCTGACTCTGAAGGGTGAGGAGACCCTGGCCCCTGAGGCACAGAACTTCTCCTGGGCCCAGCTGGCTCCGGGCACCGAGTTCCTGGCGTGGCTGGCCACCCTGCGGGGGCCGGACAAGAGCAGCGGCACCAGTGCCACAGGCTGGACACGTGAGCGCCCTCCGCGTGGCCCTGCCTCACAGGCTACCCTTGCTCAGTGGGTCCCAGGGGCTGCATGGCCCCTGACCTCCCTGTGGTCCGTGAGCAGGCCGCTGGGTTGACTACGGTTGCTCCCTCGGACACCAGGACACCCCTCGCCCTGGCCGAGAGTCCCCGGGGCCTGGCCCTTGTGGCACCAGGAAGGCGGGCAGAACGTGGGCTTTGCTCCTGTGCGGTGGCACACGGGCTGCTCCCTCGAGCTCTCTCACGACCAGTGGCGGGGAGGTGGGGACTGGGTGGACCAGAGGACCAGCTGCCAGGCCCCCCGGGCCCCTTGCTCAGTGTTCTCTCACTTAAACAACATCCGGGAGGCCTCCATCTCACGGAGGAGAAAGCCAAACCAGTCTTCAGTGGGGCGTCAGGGTTCACGTGCGGGCAGTGTGGCCCAGGGTCCACGCTCCTGGCCACGTACCAACCCCGGGGGGGGTGGCCCAGGAAGGGTCACAGTTCCTGAAGTACAGGACGGGTCACACGGTGAGGCCCAGAGGCCCAGAGCCACGAGGCTGGGCCAGGAAGCCCCTCCCAGAGGCCCGATGCCTGCTCGGTGGAGCTGGGCAACAGTGGGGTCTCCTCGCCCAGCGGCATCCTTCTCCAGTGTGGTGGCCCCCACTGCCTGCCCTGCCCTCCCAACCCCTCCCAGGACCCTGAGACCTCGGACCGGCCTGGGAGGAGTGGGAAAGCTCCGGCCAGGGGCTCTAAGTGGCTCAGACCTGGATCCGGCCTGTGCCTCTTTGAGCCTCAGTTTACAAAGGAGGGGTCCACCAGGGGACCCCAGGCCCTGGGCCCAAGGGGAGGGTGGAGGGGCCCCGCCTGGACCCCAGACACTGCCTGCCCTTTAACCTATCCACCCACCTGGGGGGCTTTCAAAGCTGGGGCTGGGCCTGGGCAAAGGCTCTGCGTGTAACCCCCTCGCTGGCCTGTCTGGCTGGGAGACTGGTGATCGATGTGCTCACTCGGCATGGCCGGTGCTCGTGCTCTGCTGTCTGGGAAAGCCGGGAGGTGGTCTGCCTCCCGGGAGGTGGTCTGCCTCCCGGGTAGAATCTCCTCTCACTGGTCACCTGAACCGGTGTTTCCTGACTGGGCCAAGCGTGGAGGGCCAAGTGGGGCCCTTTCGGGAGGAAGGAGCCATGATCGGGGCTGTGCTCTTCCCCCTGCGCTAGAGCTGCCCTCAGCAAGTCCCCAGTCCCCCGTCCCACCTGCACCCCGAGGGCCCTGCGTGGGGTCGCAGGCCTCCTGCTCTCCTCCCCACAGCCACCTGTCCGGTGGTGGCACAGCAGCTGGCAGCAGGAGGGCACGCCCACCTCGTCTTCCAGGCCAGCACCTCCGGGGATGCCCTCCTGCCGTCCCGCATGGAGCCCGCCACGTCCTGCCGCCTCAGCCTCTCTGTGCGGGGCGGGAACGGCCTGTGGAGCCGGGCGGTCACCGTGGTGTGTGCCACCGCTGCCGAGTGTAGGCGCCCCCTTGGCCTCGGGCCCCGCTCCCTCAGTCTTGCTCCCCTGTCACCCCCAGCCCCGGCCCGGACCCTGACCCAACGCCACACTCGTGTGACACGCCCCTGCGGGGCTTGTGCCCAGCACCCAGCCCAGTTTGGATTCTGTGCATCCAATCAGCTGCCATTGCAGGCATGGCCCTGCCCTTGGGGGCTGCTGTCAGGGCCTCACTGTCCCCCTCCGCCCCCAGCCTGGCACCCCTCCACCCCCGAGCTGGCCGAGGCCCCGCAGCTGGAGCCTGAGATGGGGATGGGTGTGCTGATATCCCAGGGCATGTTTGGTGAGGACGACGGGCAGATCCAGTGCTGTGGCGTCATCGCCACCACTAACGTGCCCCAGGAGGCGGGGGGGACCCTGGCTACTGCCCGGCAGGGGTGGCGAGGCGCCCAGGTGCTGACACGGGTGAGATGAAATGTCTGAGGCTGGCGGGAGTCTTGGCGCAGGAAAGGGGACTGGGACGTTCTGGCGGAAGGGACTGGTATGCTAACGGGGGCGGGCACGTCTAGAACACGGGCAAGGCCTCTGGCGGGGAGAGGCCCCACCCCACCGCCCACGTGCCCCGCCCCCTCCCTGTTCCTCTCCTAGTGGCACGGCCTCCCCGTGAAGCCATCAACCACACCTGCTACGACCACCACCACGGGGGACGGGACTCCTACCTGGCCATCCTGCTCCGCAGCCCCTTCTATCTGGGGCCCTGGGCCGTGCCGACGTCCTGGATGGTACCTGTGGGTACAGAGGACTGCGGCTAGACCCAGGACGTTTGTAATGGGCAGCTCAAGCCGGGTTCCCTCTATCGGTGAGGGCCAAGGCCGAAGGGAGGGGGAGACACGGAAAGCTTCATCGATGGGTTGTTTACACCTGTGTCAACAAAAGAGCTGGACTGACTCACAGAGAGAAAGCGTGTGCTGGTCCAGGAGGGTCAGTAGAGTTATTCTGACTGGGCTTCCTGGTAGGCAAGGCAAAAAGGGGAATGCCCCAGGCTGCCTCCCAGGCCCTGTCACCCTCTGCAGGTCAGAGAAGAACCTGTGCTTCCAGCAGCTGGTGGCTTACAACCTGCGGTGAGCGTGTGGCCCCTGTGGGGCGGGGCAGGCAGCCCGCCCTCCACAGGCTCGGTGATGACGGGGTGATGACGGGGTCTCCCCGGGACTGCGTCCCTCGCCCCGCCAGCTGAGCCTGCCCTCAGCCGCTGTCACACCCTCGTCACCCTGCTCCCAGGGGCCCCCGGCTCCTCCCGGGCCCTCAGCCTCTGCCTCCAGACTCCTGTCCTCTCGGTCCCTGACTGACCACCTGGACGGTTGCAGGCCAAGCCGCTTCCTTCTCCTTCTTTCTCTCCAATGTCGGATTTGGCAATCTACCCTCTATCGCTTCTGTTCCTCCTTCTCTCAGCCGCACCCTGAGCGGTGCTGCGAGCAGCTGTGCCCAGAGCCATCCTCAGGATCCGGGGGCGGGGCCTCAGAGACTCATGCCCACCTCCTCTGAGTGTGGTCCTGTTTGCCCTGCCCCCTCTCTCTGGCCCCTACCGGCGCCCAGGGCAGGACTCTGCACACCAGGGCCGCCACCTACTCATCCCTCTTCCCCCAGGTGGACCCACTGGCCCATCCCTGCCCACAGCTTCCGACAGGGCTACGAGGCCAAGAGCGCCTGTGCCCACCAGGCTTTCTTTCAGGATTTCCAGGTGAGGCCTCTGCCGCCCCCAGGCTCTGGGGGACCCCAGCTGTGCACGCCCCCGCCCCCGGTGTGGGGGTGACAGGGGTCTGCTTCGGCCCCCGTCTCTGCAGGAGCTGGAGGAGGCGGGCAAGGGGCAGACTAGGCTGGAGGCCGAGCACCCTGCTGACACCGCGGAGAACCGCTACCCTCTCGTGCTGCCTGTGAGCACGGCGGGCAGGGGCGTGCGGGGCCAGAGCTCAGCCCGGAGGAGGGGCTGCATGTGCCCGCCCCGAATGCACGGCTTTTAGCGTCTGCAGATGACCACTGCCGGGTCAGGCTGACCCCGCTGGACGGAGAGCCTCACTCCGGTTACGTCAACGCCAGCTTCATCCCGGTAGAGCCACCTGCGTGCTGGCTGCGGCGTCCACTCGGGAGGGGCCCGGTTTGCAGGACACGCTGTCCAGCCCTAGCCGTCCACGAAGACCGCCAGCTTGTGTGTCTTGTGTGTTGGTCACTGTGCTGGGACCGCAGGAGTCAGGGCTGGGCTACGCGGATTCCCACCTTCAAAGGAGCAGGAATTGTGTGTGTGTGTGTGTGTGTGTGTGTGTGAGAGAGAGACACCTGCCACGCGGCATGACAAGTGCTGTAATAAGGGCACACGTGTGGTGCTCAGAGCACGTGAAGAAAGAACGTTTAGTCCACCTAGGAATCAAGAAAGGCTTCCTGGACGAGGGGGCATTTGGTCTCTTGAAGGATGAGCAGAATCCTGATAAGTGATGAAAGAGGGGCAGACACTGCAGCTGGACAGACCCAGAGAAGAGCCGGGTGGGACATGTGGACAGAGTGGGGCGGGATCATCGGGTGGAGGCAGGAGAGGCAGACGGGGCTGTTGGAGGAGGGACTGAGTGCTGGCCTGGGGGAGCTGGGTGGGCAGTGGAGCCCTGAGAGAAACGAAGGTGGCGTGGGTCGGGTGGTGAAGGGGTGGCCTGGGAGGCTACTTCGGGGCCATCAGTGTCTTGTCATCGTCCCATCAAGGTGGGGCTGTCTCCAAGTCACCCTCCTGATTTGGGTCCTTGGTGCACGTGTGTTCACATGTGTGCACACGTATCGGCCTGTGCACGAAGTCCTCACTCCCAGAGATCACCCGTGGGATGCATGGCTGTGTGCTGGGGCCCCAGTTAACGTGATCCTGCCCACCGCCAGGGCTACACCCGCCCGCAGGAGTTCATCACCACCCAGGGGCCTCTGAAGAAGACCCTGGAGGACTTCTGGCAGCTGGTGTGGGACCAGCAGATGGGCATGGAGAGTGGGCGGGTGAGCATGCCACAGCCCCCGGGGTGGCCACCAGGTGGCAGGCTCTCCCCACAGGACCAGCTGTGGGTCTGGGAGGCCGGGTGAGGTCTGGGGGTTGGTGGGGTCCCCAGGCCACCCAGGATGGGGCAGGGAAGGAGACCAGGAACCCAGGCTCCCAGCTGGACTCGCCTCCGTTGCCTCTGCTGTTTCTCGCCGAGACCACCCTCTCCTGCTCTGGGCCCAGTCTGCGTTCCTGCTTTAAACATGCCTGTGCCCTCCGTGTGGGGCCCTGGGACAGCACCTTTGAGTCCCTCCAGCTGGAGCCAGGCCAGGTGGTCCTAAGTAAGGCCATGCAGTTTGCACAGGAGCCCGGCAGCTGCCTGGAAGTCCCAGGGGTCACATAGAGGTCTAGGGGTGGAGATGCTGGGGCCGGGCCGGGGGAGAGAGGCTTCCGGACAAGCAGGGTGGCAGAGACAGATGGATGGGTGGGAGGTGCTGATACAGCAGGGGTGGCAGTGATGGGGGTGCCCACACCTGCCCCCCAACCCCGCTCTGACCCTCTGGCCCGAGGTGCTATGTGAGCACTACTGGCCAGCCGACTCCAGCCCTGTCACCCACGGTCACATCACCGTCCACCTCCTGGCCGAGGAGCCCAAGGACAAGTGGAGCACACGGGACTTCCAGCTGCAGCACGTGCGTACCCGCGAGCGAGGGGGCGTGACTCCTTGGAAGGTCGGCTCACCTCCTGGGGCCTGGCCTCCCCCGTGCTCAGGAGGTTGGAGGTTAGGGAAGGGCAGGGAAGCACGGGGAAGGCTGAGGGTCATCCGAAGCTGGGGGAGAAGGGACGGTTTCTGCCCCGCTCTGCGCTCGCCCCAGACCCCCGGGCCCCATCCGCCCTCCCAGGCTGTGACCTCCTGGGGCAGCAGTGCTCCCCTCCCCCTTGGGCCCCCTGCAGGCAGACTCCCCGGGAGGCTGGAGGAGCCAAGGGGAGCATCCCAGTGTGGGAGGCACCACCCCGCCCTCAAGATCTGGTGACAGAACGAGGGCTGAGCCGAGGACAGTGGGTTGGGGGGGGACGGAGAAGCAGCTCCTCTGCCCCCAGCCTCCAGGCTGCCCAGCAACTGCAGTGGACAGTGAAGCAGCTGCAGTTCACCACCCGGCCAGACCACAGCGTCCCCGAGACACCCAGCTCCCTGCTGGCGCCCTGGTGCAGGCAGGCGGGGCGGGCGGCGGGGGGCGGGGGGCGGGCTGGGGAAGGGCCCCGCTTCACAGCCCTGGGCCCTCTGACCCGCAGTGCAGGCGTGGGCCGCTCGGGCACCTTTATGACCCTGTCAGGGCTGCTGCAGCAGCTGGAGGAGGAGGATACAGTGGACGTACTCCACACGGTGTGCTCGCTGCACCTGCACCGGCCCCTCATGATCCAGACCCCGGTGAGGGCAAGGCGGGTGGGCTGCGGACCCTGGGAGAGGGTGGAGCAGACGGCCGGGCCACAGGGTCCCCAGGGGCCAGGGAAGGACCCCGGGGGAGGGGCTCGGACACTCACCCTCCTATCGGGGCTTCTGTTTCCCTTTGTGTCGGGGCTGGGAGGTGGGCGGGCCCCTGCCAGCTCTGACGCCGGGGTAGGGGGGGAGGCCCACGGGGAGGCTCCCCAAAGCCCCTCCCCTGCCCCGGGCCGTCTGGCTGGTCAGGGCCTGGAAGTCTCCCTGCTGGACCACGGTCCCTCAGCCGACCACCTCCCCTCCCCCACCCCCCAGAGCCAGTACGTCTTCCTGCATGGCTGCCTCCTGAGCAGGATCCTGGAAGGGGCCCCCGGCACCTCTGAGTCCGTGCAGCTCCTGGAACCTTGCCCGGTGGGAGGCAGGGTCCCCGTCCCTCCCACCAACAGGCTGCCAGCTCCGTCCACGCAGGGCCGAGGAGGCCAAGAGCGGGAGCTGGGCAGCCTCCGGCACCCCCAACACAGCCCGCGCCCCGCCCAGGCCGCAGCCCATCCCCGTGAGGAGCTTCCCCCCACGGGCGTACTCTGGCAATGCTGGCTGCCTTGGGGAGCACAAGGTGGCTGCGGGCCGGGCGGCACGACAACGCGGGGTCCCCTCGTGCCACCACTTCTGCGGCCTGTCTCATGGTGCCCCTCTGCCCGTCACCCTCCCCAGCTTCCGCTCCAGGCCCTCAAGGACCAGGCCGGCTCTGCGATGCCCTCTCCTGGCATGGGCAGGACAGCATGGCCTCCCGTGAGTGCCAGGGGTCTTGCGGGTGGACCGGGCATCGGGCGTTGGCCAGGCTGGGACCTGCGGCAGCCTCACCCTCACCCTCGTCCCGCAGACAGCTGTTGTCACGGGCGGTCCCCTCTGGCGGAGGATGGCCCTGCTGGAGAGATGCCCGAAGCCTGGCTCTTCCCCGTGAGACCATGCCCTTGGGCCGTTGGTGCTTCCTGGTCTGGGGCTGGGGGGCTGGGGGTCCTAGAGCTGAGACGGGCAGGGGACACGCTGTGCTCTGCAAGGCGGGCCCTCTGGCCACGATCACGTCATGCTGACCGGGGCCCGCAGAGCTCTGGGAGCTGGTGTGGGAGCACGGGGCTTGCGTGCTGGTCTCCCTCTGCCTGCCAGACTCCCGGGAGAAGGTGAGGGAACAGGGGCAGAGTGTGGGATGCCTGGGGGTTGGGGTGGGGGTGTGGTGTGACCAGGGCCTGGGTGGGGATGGGCTGGCCGGCCGAGCAGCCCTGACCCGGTCTGGCCACAAGAGTTCTGGCCCATGGAGTCACAGCCCGTCGCCACAGACGTGGCGACCGTGCACTGGGTGGCTGAGAGCAGCGCTGCAGGCTGGCCCTGCACCCTCCTCAGCGTCACACGTGTAAGCTAGGGCTGTGGGCTGGGGGTGGGCTCCGCGGAGCAGTCCCGGCCCCTCCAGGCACCGGTGCCAACGTCTTTGCCCAGAGGGGGAGCAGGAAGGAGAGGCCGGTGCAGAGGCTGTGGTTGCCGTGCAGGGAGCCGGGCAGGAGCTCCCCACCATGATCCTGCTGCCCTTACTGACTGCCGCGGGCCAGTGCTGCTCCCGGGGCGTGGAGAAGCCAGGCACGCTGCTCAGCCACCGCAGGTGCCGCTGGGCGGGGCCCCGGAGGAGCAGGCAGAGACCCCGCTGCCCCGCGGCTTGGGGTGCGGGTCCGGACACAGCCCCCTCCTCGCCCTGCCCTGACGTCATCTTTCGGGAATCTGTCCCCGGACGCACACAGGGCCCCGTGCCGTGAAGGGGCCGAGTCGGGGAATAAGGGATGTGGTCAAGCCGGAGGCCGAGTGCGTTCTGTCCATCCATGCCAGGACCTGGTGGGAGACAGGAGCGGGGCTGGGGGGGCCTGGCGGGTGGCTTTTGCCGGGCAGCCCCCAGCCCCGCCCTCCAGTTTCCCCGTTCCTCAGATCTAGTCTCTAGTGTCTGGGGGGGGGCCCTGGATTCAGAGCAGGTTACGCGGGGTGAGAGGGCCCTGCCCCACGCGACCTGGCCTTGCCGTTTCCTGGCGCCTGCGGCAGGCGCCGGGGGCTCGCTGCTGCGTGGCCAGAGCGGCTGGGTTTTCTCTGCCTCCTTCGCTCCACCACAGTGCGGGAGTCTGGGGAGGGAAAACCAGGAGGAGAAGCAGAAAGGAGGGCACGAGTGCTCACCGTGGCGACACCATCAGCCAAGGCCTCACCAGGGCCCATTCGTCCCCTCATCAACCACGAGGCCCTGGACGGCTGGTGCCAGAGGCGGGGCCCCAGCTGCTCCCGGTAGAGGGCCTGGGGGACACAGAAAGCCTGCACAAACCAGAGCAGGAGGCCCCGAAAGGAGTCAGACCCCGAATCGGGTAGGGGGCAGGGCTCTCCTTGGCCGCCCCGAGCTCCTCGTGAAAGGGGAGGGGTCGGAGGCCGGGAGGGCCCTCACGGCCTGAGGAGCAGAGGCAGGCTTCCCGCTCACCTGGGCCTCCCCGGGCTGGGTCACACCCTCTTCACACGCGTTCCCGGGAGTCAGGGTTGGCCCATGACAACCCTCCAGTAGGCGGGCTGGAGCCTCGCGCTGGGCCCGCGCCCCGCCACTGCTGAGGGGCAGCAGGGCCCCCGCACCAGAGCTGCAAAGGAGCAGGGGACCCGCAGCAAGTGGGGAGTGAGGCGGGGAACACGGCCGAGCCGGGGGGAGAGGCGGGCAGCGCCCCTGTGGTCTCTCCGGCCCTCCGTGCACGAGGACCACCCAGGTCTTCCTGGGGGCTCATCTACGTCAGGGCCGAGCCCCACGCCCTGGAGGCCAACGGTCGGTTCCGCCTTCCTGGTCCAGCCGTGCAGCCCCTGGGGCCCGGGAGGTGAGAGCAGTAGCAGAGAATGGGAGGGGGGTGATGAGTGGCCCTGGGGGGTGATGGTCCTGGATGAACGGCCACTGGCTGCCCTGAGGCCTCCAGGCTGCCGCTGTACACTCAGGATGGGCCGTGCGGGGACAGCAAGGTCAGGAGACGCGGCCGGCTCTCACTCCACCCTGGGCTTGGCCCGGCGGCGCCGGGATGAGCCCAGCTTCAGCCACCGTCTCTCCCCCTCAAGCCCCCCTCCTGGCCCTTCCAGCCTCAGGCTGGTGGAGCTGCAGCTGCCCGACTGGCCTCCAGATGGCGCCAGACTGCCGACTCAGGCCGGCCCGGACCGCCAGGTGGGCGCGTCCCCCAGCCGGGCGCCTGGCTCCATCCCGGGAGCAGGGTCCGGGGCTCCCGGGCTCACACCTGACTGGGGCCGCGTGCAAGACGCTTTGTGAGTGGACGTCACACCTTCTCTAGTGGCGGGCCTGGGGCTCAGCTGGAAGTCTCCTCCTTGTAGCCGCCCGACCTCCACCCGCCCCGCGGCTCCGGCCCTTCATGGCTCACCTGGTGAGACAACCCCTCGCTCCCCTCCCCAGGAGCCAGGGTGCGGAGGGTGACCCCGAGTTGCACTTCTGGGGCTGCTCCCCCCCAAGTGGGTGACCTCGAACAAACAAGGTGCTTCCGGGGCCCTCCTCCGATCCCCTGTGGCCCCAACGCTGTCCCCTCCGGCACAGGGTCCTGAGCCCGCAGCCCAAACGCCTGCAGGTCCCGCTCTCCGCTCTTCGGGTTGTTTGCTTTTTTCTTTCCTGGATGAAATTCCTGCCAGCTCGGAGGGAAGGAGGGAAGGGGAGCGAGAGGCGAGAAAGTTCCCTTGGCTCCGCCCTCCCTTGCCAAGCCCAGCCCGTGAAACCCAGGAGTGAAGACCGCGCAGCGATGCCTGCTCCGCTCTGACTGTGCGCCACCGGTGCCCGCCGCCCTCCCGGCCGCCGCGATGCCCAGCGCACCCGGGCTCCGCGCTCTCTGGCTCTGCGCCGCACTCTGCGCCTCCCCGTGCGCCCCCCAGCCTGGACCGCAGCCCGCCTGCCCGGCCCCCTGCCGCTGCCACGAGGACGGCATCATGCTGTCGGCCGACTGCTCTGAGCGCGGGCTCTCCGCGGTGCCGGGGGACCTGGACCCCCTGACGGCTTACCTGTGAGTACCACGCGCTTCTCCCTGAGGCCGCCTGGCTGCGCGCTGGCCGGGCCGGCCTCAGTCTGGGGCACCTGTGCAGCTGGAGCTCCGAGGCCCAGGCATCTTCTGCCCCGTCCTGGACTACGGGGCCGTGGCAGGGAGAACGGTCCCAAGCTGAAGGCCGGGCGAGTGGTGAGGCCGGGCTTCCCTGACAGGTTCCCAGTTGGCCCCTGTCTCGGGGCTTCATGGTGGGAGCCCAGGCTAGGTGAGAGGTGGGTCTCCGGGCCCTGAGCAGAGGGGCCCAGACTGCTGCCCCTTCTCCTCTTGCTGGTTTCGTCTCCCCCAGAGCAGCACCCAGGACGGTGGCCGGGACTCAGTGGAGGAGAGGGGAGAGGCCCCGTGGGGGGAAAGATTGTCTGTCCCCGGCCGGGGCAAGGAGAGCGGAGCAGTCACTCGAGCTGGGTGGCCTTGCTGGGGGTCCCAGAAGCCAGGAGAAGGCACTGAGCCACTCTCGTCTCCTCCAAGACGGACCCTGCTGGCTCCATCTCCCTCCACTGAGGCCTCTGGCTCCCCAGGGCCCTCCCTGAAGTCACGTCCCAAGAGGCCGTGTTGGAGACACTAATTTGTGGGCAGTGCCAAGCTGAAAACCAGAGAGCTGTTTTTAGAGTCTGAGTTGGGGTGAGATGATGTGTGAAGGGGACCCTACTGGGGGCAGCGGCCCCTCAGGGCTTGAGGGCTGGGGGCTCTGGCCTGGCCACCTGGGCAGGAGGAGGGAGTGAGCGCACACTCCAGACCACCTGCCTCCCCCCTGCTCTGGGGAGAGGAAACCTTCCTGGCTCAGCCCCGCCGGGGCCTCCATGACCTCTTCTCGGAGGAGGAGAGTCTGGGCCATCTGTCCCGGAGGTGGGGTCCCGGAGCTTTGCGGCTTTGGGCTCCAGGGCCTGGGGGCTCTGAGCAGGCGGGAGCTAGTTTTTAGAGTCAGGCAAGTATTTGTTGAACTCTATGGGACCAGGGCAGCTCCCCTTTAGCTGTTTTACATGTGTGTGGGTGACATGGGGAGGACATTGTCTCATTTGAAGACAGGGCTCTGTGGCTAAAAAGAATTTGGAAATGACTTCTTTGGAGCCTTTCTCTGGGGAAGCAGGAGAAAGTTCCCTTTTTCAGGCTGAGGGGCTCACTGGTCCCACCTCCTTCCCCAGACCCATCCTTTCTCAGGAAGACTTGGGGAAAAGAGGACAGTGTCGCCGTCAGAATCCACCCTGCTGGAGGGTTGTCCCCACCGTCTCGTCCCAGTTCCCTTGGCGCTGTCACGTCTGCATTTGGGGTTTTCTGAGCCGACCCTGAGTCTCCCTGCGGCCTGAGAAAGCCTCTCTCTCCCAGGACTCAGCCTGTACGTCCCGGGGCAGGAGGGAGGGTCCCACGCGGCCTGGGGACCTTAGCAGCAGGCCCTGGAATGTTGGAGGGAGGGGAAGACGCAGGGTCCTCCTTGGCCACGCACGGTCTTGTCTGGGTGGTGAGTGGAGTGTCTCTGCAGGGCGGTGGGCCTCCTTTCTCTGCCCCTCTGGAGAGCGGCCCAGGCACAAACGCGCCGAGGAAGGGTGGGCGTGAGGGCCGCCCCTTCCCTCCTCAGCAAAGTGAGGATATGCCAGTCCAGCCCCAAGTGGCCCAGCTCTGGCCGAGGATGGCCCACACTTTCATCGGATGCTGGGGCCCGCAGGGCCTCTCGTCTGGGCCACCCAAGCCCTGGCCCCTTCCTAGCTCTGCCCCCGACGGAGTCACCCAAGTCCTCTGAGCCTCGGGGTCTTCGTCTGTACGTGGGGACAAGTGGGTGGTGGGCAGACTAAGTGAGGCGACGTGTCATGTAAACTCCCCGGCTCAGTGCCTGACACATAACGAGCAGTGCCTGGACCCTCACACGGGAGGAAAACGGCGCCCGGGGTGAGCGCAGAACCCAAGGGGACAGACTGTGGCGGGACGAGGGGAGGCGACCGCGGGGTGCTGGCCTCAGTCAGCGCTTGGCTGCTCCGGGTGGGGCTCGGGGTCCAGCCAGCTGTGAACACTGGGGATGGGGTGGGAGGGAGTGGACACGCGTCTTCCTGACATGGAGGAGAAGGTGAAAGGTCAGGTGAGAACACGTGGATGTACAGGGGGCGGCCGGTCAGAGGGTGCCCTTGAAGACCTTCAGAAGGTGCCAGAGACGGAGCCGTAGGGGGCACCAAGGAACTCCGGGCTCCAGGAGACACCCAGCCAGTGCAAAGAATGTCCACCGCTGCCCCGCCCTCTCGGTCCCACTGCGTCTCTGCTCTACCCTTACCTGCAAAGACGACACTCCCTCAGGGTCGGATGCCCGGCTGACTGGGTTGAAGGGACCGACGCCAAACACCCACAGGCCCTTGGCGTCTCTCCAGCCCGTGGTCTCAGTGAGGCTCGTGGGGGTTTGGATGTCCTCCCTGGAAGTCACCTGGGAGACAAGGACCCCCGGCTCTGGGGCACCCGGAAGGTGGGGCGGCCCTTGCTCTATCCCGTCCCATGTCCACACAGCGAGGGGACAGAGATATACATGTGTTATTGGCAATACCCAGGGCTGTCCCTGACTTGGAGAATCTGGGTAGTATTCTGAGTCCCTCCTTTGCCCCCAAAGTTGAGCAGAGACAGGAAGTGAGTGGGGGGCCGAGCTGCTTGTAGAAGGCCTGAGGCTCGTTCGCTTGCACTGACCCCTCAGCACCCATTTCCATCACCTTCTGCCGCCGGGACAAAGGGGGGACCCCACTCTGCGACCCCCGTCAGGCAGCTTACTGCCTCCTTGGGACCTTACTCCCTGGCAGGCTGCTGTGACGACCGCTGACCTCGATGAAAGGTCAGATGCGGTGTGTGTGTAGATTCTGGGTACTTTGCATCCTGCTCATCTCTGCCTGGGGGTGATGAGACGGAGGCAGGGTGCTGGGGAGGGTGGTGGTCCCAGCACAGGTGCTGGTCACAGCAGAGCAGGACTGCAGTCACCACAAGCTGGTGACCTGGGCCAGTTTCCTCATCTGTAAACGGAGCTCACGCCTGCCTCACAGGGCTGTTGTCTGCATTCACTGAGGCAGCGTTCGTAAAGGGTTTGGCACAGTGTCGGGCCCTTGGGAGGAAGAGCCCAGTGTTAGTGGTGGTGTTATTAGGGTGACTGGGGCCAGGAAGTGTTAGTCAAGGAGGTTTTCCTGGAGGAGGAGGTGTGGGGCTAGCACTGTGGGAAGTGCGGGATGGGATGAGAGAGGAGAGAGGAGAGAGTGGCTGCAGGGAGCCGGGAGGAGCCCTCTGGGGCCTGGAGAGGCTTTAGTTTTCTCCTGGCTGGTGCGGACGCAGAGCTTCGAGGGGGGTGAGGCAGCAACGGGTGGGATACCCCAGCCCGCCCCCCAGTGCAGCGGCTGGTCCCTGCAGGGCCTGTCGTCTGAAGAAGCAGAGAAACATGTGGCTCCAGGGAGGACAGCGGCCTTGCAGCTGCGTCTGGGAGATCCATGGGCCTCTTCTCATTCTGGACCTCGGAGGCCGCCCTTTCCGGGCCAGGCCTCAGTGTCCTTTTCTAAAAGATTCTAAGAGCCTGAGCTTCTCCCCACCCCACAAACTCGGGGTTTGAGTTCTAACCCTCAGCCCGTGCCAGAACATTTCCAGACCACAATGCGCACAGGTTTTGTTGAGAAGCAGGGCCGGAGACGCAGGAGAGATCGGCTCTGAGCCTCCTGTCCTGGTGCAGGACCTCCCCCGGGGACCGTGGGAGCCGCTCCAGGAGGAGGGTCCCCTAGGGACTGGGTGCCAGCCTTCCTATGGAGCAGAGCGGGGGGGTGGGGGGGAGTTGGCCCATTACGTACGGGGCAGGCCCGGCGGGGGGGTCGCTGGAGGAGGGCGAGCGTCTTGGGGAGCCAACACCCCAGTTCAAAAGAAAGGCAGGAAGCAGCCCCGGGCAAAAGAAAAAGGAAACCTCTGGGCTCTGGCAGCAGCGGTGCCGGCTCAGCGGGTGGGCGGCGGGCAGAGGAGAAGAAAGCCCGGCTCAGAGCAAAGTCGCCTGGCCCGTCCTGCCAGCCCCGCCTCTCCCCTTCCAAGGGCTCGACCCGACGGCTTCCGCGCACACCGTGCCCACCAGGCAGCGGGCAGGGCGGGCGCGGTACACTTCGGTTTATGGGCTGCGCGTCCTCTGGCCGCCACTCATTCGCTCCAAAGTTTCTCTTTCTTCATGTTGAGAATGGAAACGCCGACAGCATTCACTGGGAAGGGTGGTAGGAGGAGCCACGGGACAAAGGGGCAAAGCCTTGTGTCTGCTTTAAAACGTTGACCATGGGTGCTGTTTTTCTGCAAAGGACCTACTGAGGCCCAGGAGGGGTAACAGAACTGCCTGTGACGGGCGCAGACTTCGGAAGACAGAGTCTAAGTTCTGGGGAAAGAGCGGGTTTTCCGGTGCAGCACAAGGAAAGCTGGGTGTGGACGGCCGAGGCATCTGGCTCCCTTCTGCCCTGGGACACGCCCTGAGGGGCTGTAAGGACCCTAACGGCTGTGTGACCTTAGGAGCAGGGCTCTGGGCCCCTTGGGAAGGTACAAGGGACGGGAGTGCGGGAGAAATTTCCAACCCTCGGCCCCCACGTTGGAAAAGACAAGTTCCTTGAGCCAAACGGAGACGGATTTGCTGACTTGGAGGCTCTCAGAACTGTAGGGGCCCCTCTGTGCTGACTAGCCCCTTGGTAAAAGGGGTGGTCCCCAATTTCTAGTAACTCAGGCCTCTCTTCCCACCTCAGACATGGGAGAACAGGTCTCAGGAGAAGAAAATCACCCAAGAGGCCAAACCTGGGCCGAGAGCAGAGAGTTATTTTGGAAGCAGCAGAAGGACACGGTGGGGAGGAGAGCTTGGGGTTGGCACTGCGCCCCCCAGAGCCCTGCCAGCATGGGCCCCGGGTGGGCTGGCGGTGGCAGGCGGGGGCTGCCCCTGGCTGCCCCGCGACCAGAGCCTCAGGAGCCGTGGTCTCCTTTGGGTCCCATTTCCTGCCGCTACCTGCTTCCTCCTCAGAGCCAGCAAGGGAGGCCTGTACCCTGAGCTCTCCATGGCCTGGGGATCGGGGTCCCCTCTGAGTACCTGTGAGTTGTAGAGCCTGGGGCTGGGGCCGGGGAAGCAGCTCGCGCCGGGCTTTCTGTCTCCCGTCTCTGCTCCAGCGGGTGGTGGAAATGCCTTCCTGGTTGCACTTTCCCAGGAAGTCCAGAAGTTTCTTTGGGAAAACAGTAAATCTTGGGAAGGCCCATTCTTGGAGCCCTGCAGATGTACCTGGGCAGCTGCCATCATGCTGGTGGCGCTGCCTTAACCTGTCAGGGTAGCAGTCGGCATTTACTGCCTCCATTTAAGCATGTAAACCCCTGAGGGAGGCACCAGCTTCATCCCCATGTTACAGGTGAGGAGACCGAGCCCCTTGCTCAGGAGCGCGTGAAGGCCGCCAGCCGGCGCTTGCTGACGCTGGGATTTCAGCCACTGCCGCCTCCTAACCACATGCTGCCTTGTGGGGCAGACCAGGGATTCTGGAGCAGCCCCTTAGAGCCTGTTTCTTTCCTTTCTCGGGAAGAGTCAGTGGTGGCCCCTATCCCTCCTGCCCACTGTGGCCTCCGGAGCTGGTGGACTCGGGGGTGTGTCGGGGGACCAGCTGCGGGGTCGGGGCCTCGGAAGAGTGAGAGGACGGGCTGGTCGGGGAAGGCCCTGGGGGTGGAGGGGAGAGGCCTAGCCTGAGCCCTGGTGGACGGGAGATTCACACGGGTCGGTCGCGGGCAGGGCAGGCCCTCTGGGGGGAGGAGGGGACGAGCCTGGGAGGGGGAAGGGTAGCTGGCCTGCTGTCCACGGCCTCGTCCGTCCCTCCCGAGGCAGGACCTTCCAGAGCAGGGCTTTCTGCCTTTTTCTCCTCAGGGCACATTAAAAAAAGAAAAAAAAACGACAGCGATTCAAGGCGTTCGGCAGCTGGGGTAAATCGTCCAGCCTCTCCAGGCAGCATCCGGCCAGGCTGGGGGCCCCTGGCACACACACACCCGGAGGCCCTGCTGTGGTGGGAAAGCTTGCTGTACCCCTGGCCAGCGGGAAGGGTCGGGTCTTGGCCCCTGTGCTGCCCCTCTACTTGGCCTCCATCTCCTTCGCTCCCATGGATGGGGGGAGTTGCCCAGCTCAGTGCCGTCGCCCACCGGCCTCCCGGGGCACTGGGGTGAGAAGCTGAGGCAGACCTGCAGCACCCTGGTCCTCCCGCAACTCTGCGGCTGGGGCTTTGCTGGGAGCAAGACCAGAGAGTCAGATTTGGAACAAGCCCCTGGCCTCTCCCCTCCCCCTTGGCCTTTGGGGTGCTGGAGGAGGTAGGCGGCCCTGGGGGTGTCCAGACGGCGCAACGGGCAGGGTGTCAGGGATTTGGACTTGGTCCCAGGCTCAGAGCCGGGGCACATGGCCTCCTGGAGGGACGGGGAGCGGAGGTGCAAAGGGGGTCCAGCGTCCCCGTCTACACCCCAGCCCAGTGCATTGCTTTCTTAGGGGCCTATAGGCACCAGGAACGTCAAGGTTTATTCCAATGCCCTGAGCAATTTGCAAGTTTGAATCACCCCCTGTCCCTCCTGGAAGCATCAAAGACAGCCACCACCAAGGGCCTCTTACACTTCCTGTAGGAGGGACAGACGCCTCCCCAGGTGACCTGTCTGTGTCCAGATCTGCTTCACGCTCCTCGCATGAAGGGCAGTACGTCCCGGTGGCTAAGCCCCAGGTGCCGTGAGCGCCTGTGCGCATTCTGCAGACGTCTCTCACTTGTGCTGCAGCCCCCAGCCCCGGCCCATTGGCCACTGGTCAGAGGTAAAGCCCTTGCCCGCCCCCACCCCCGGCTGTGGTGGAAGCAGACCTTCACTTGCTCGTTCATTCACGGATGGGGACTGAACATCCCCGTCTGCCCGGACTCTGACCTGAAGGCTTTCTCTGCATCCAGCCTCGTGGGGCTGGACTGCTCCCCGCTCAGATGAGGCAGGGGGACTCGGGGGAGGTGAGACCGGGGCACACGTCACGCAGCCTGTGGGGGGGTGACGCTGCGGCAGGCAGGTCCAGAGCAGGAGCGGCGGGGGGCGGGGACGGAGGGGCAAAGCCCACGCCTGACCGCCGCCCCCGTGCAGGCCCTGGGGGAGTCACTGCAAGGCAGGCGGTCGTCTCCCCCACCTCCCCCAAGGAAGCTTGTGTCGAGCAGGCCCTGCTTGGGGGACGGAGAGCTGACACTGGGGGTGTGTTCCCTTCCTGAGTACTACCAGGCTGCATCACCGCCCATGTCTGCTCAGGGGGCGCCCATTTGTTTGTCCATCTGTCCACCTGCCTCATTGATTTAGGCTGTTGATGTCTCTCATATGGGGGGGTGGGTCTCAGGGAGGGGCCAGGCCTTCCCCTTCAGACAGGCAGGACTTCACTCCTGGCGCACTTCTCCTCAGGATGTCACACCTCCCTTCACACACATGCACACACACACACACATACATAGACTCACACACAGACACATAGAGACACATACACAGAGACACACACAGAGACTCACATAGACACGGACTCACACACACAGACACATAGAGACAGACACACACACATACACAGACACACACGCCCCCACCCGGCTTGGGTCTCCACCTGCAGGGGGCGCCCTGGACGGGGCATGAGCTGCACTTACAGGAACTGCCCTCATCCTCCCCTCCCCCGGCTCAGGTCTGGGGCAACCGGGTGGGTGTTGTGGACCGAGAGGTGGATCGAGTGTCTGGGGCTGTGGGCCCCGAGGCAGCAAGGGCCGTAAGCGAATCCCGTGCCTTTGTGGTGGATGCTGATTAGGAGGCTGGGAGGACCATTGTCAAGGACAAAAGCCGGAGCGAATGGGGACAGGCCGACCGGCCCTCGGGTACCTTGGGGCAGACTCAGGACCTGGTGTCCCAGCACAGTGACCACCCAGCGCTGCTGAGCTTGGGACCTGGGCCGCCCCTCAGCCGGGCTGGCCCCTGGATGTGCTCCTTCCCGCCTTAGGAGCCATCCTGGGCTAGCGCTCTGCTGTCGCCACCTCAAAGGTCTTAATGGTTTTTGAACAAGGGCCTCATTCTTATTTTGCGCGGCTCCTGCCCTTGTTTGTAGAATGAGGGTCTCGACCTGCCTCCCATCCCAGGTGTTGGTAAATGAAGGGAGTCCCGTCCTCCGTGCTTGTGCCCTGGATCCTGACCGCCGGATCCCCTGCTTCTGCTCCCAGGGTCACGATGAGCCATGACCTCGGGCAGGACAGGCTGGAGGATGGGGCGGGCGCCCCTTCTGAGGGACGCCACGCGTGGAGGCAGCCCCTGTCCAGACGCAGCCGAGTGGGCATCGCTGCGGGGGCTCCTTGGCCTGCGAGTGGCGTCTGCCGGGTGGGGACCATGGGCTGCTGTGCTTGGGGGAGCCCCGCACCCCCCTGCTTCTGCGAACCGGCCAGCTGTGGGGCTCCAGTGGGCAAGGCCTCCGTGCGAACGGGGTGGGGTCGGGTGACGGTGAACGAGTTAACATGCAGAAGCGCTTGGAAGGGTGTCTGACACACGGCAGCCACTTGCCGTGGTCTTATTTATGCAACAGTTTATTAAGTGTGTACTTAGTAGCGCCCGGCTGTGCCGGGCACTGGTATTACACTTACAATTCTCCACCACAAACGAGGGGGAGACAAGGACTCAGTAAGTGGCTGTGCGAGTCCCCCCACCCTGCCGCCACCCTGCAGATCCCTGCCAGCTCGGCCCCTCCCCTCCCGGGTCCCCCCCACTGTGGCGGCGGTGTTCTCTGGCGTGTACACTCAGGGCTGCACGGTCGGGAGGAACGGGGGTGTCGACGGGGCCCTCCTCCGGTTTCGGCTGCAGCTTTGGGCGCCTCTCTGCTCAGTGGGCTTGGAGTCAGGACGCCCCGACCTCCCATTCTGTCTTTGCCCCCAGCTTGCTGAGAGCTTGTTGACAAGTCCTCTGGTCTCTGGGCCTGTCTTCTGCTGGGTTGGTAGTTCTGCGTCCCAGAAGACTGTAGAAGCAGAGGGGACGGAGTGGGAGGACGGGTGCGAGTGAGGCCGAGGTGAGGGAGGGGCCCCGGTCCCCGAGAGGTGCAGCGTCCCCCAGCGAGACCTGAGATCCCGGGGCTGGGACGAGGCAGGGCCATCCCCAGCACCTCCGGTGCTGTGCGCCCAGCCAGAATAAGGCCCCGCATTAACCACCTGCAGCCAGCAGAAGGAGGACCCCCGAGCCCGCCCCGCCGCCCGTTGACGCCACACCAGCCCTCGCATCGCGCCGTCTCCCCTGCTCTGAATGCGGAAGCCCAGGGTGACCCCCTGCGCCTGCACGGCTCCCACCTGCCAGAAAGCGTCAGCCTCACCACCCACACTGGCGCAGGGAAGGCGGGGTGCAAAGGCACTGTGCTGTGGGCCCAGGTCCCTGCTGAGCGTGGGAGGGGGGCTGGGCAGTACTGGGCTCCCCGGACCCTGGCCTGCCCCGTGCTGAGGTCACCCCGGAGCCTGTGCGGTGCAGTGGGCAGGGTGGAATGCCAGGGGTGGGTTTGGAAGCTGGGTCTGGGGGCCCTCCTGGAGTCCTGTGGCAGCTCCTGCCCCTGCCTGGCTGCGCCCCCCGTGACAGATCAGTGCCCCCCTCCTCTGCTGGCTGTACAGTTGACACCCCAGGAGTTTGCTGTCCCTCTACCTCCAGCTTCCTTCTTGTTCTCCTCAGTGGGGAGAGGGGCAGCTACCCCCTGCTTTGTTGGCCCTGGAGGCACCGGGTGGGGGGTGCAGCTGGCCTGGAGAGGCGACCTTGGAGGTGGTCCCAGCGATCCTGGAGACCGGGGTGCTGGGTGGTCCCAGGGATCCTGGTGACGGGGGTGCTGGGTGGTCCCAGGGATCCTGGAGACGGGGGTGCTGGGTGGTCCCAGGGATCCTGGAGACGGGGGTGCTGGGTGGTCCTGCTGCTGAGGAGGCTGAAGGCCTGGGCCTGCCCCGCATGGGAATCTCGTGGCATTGCAGGCAGCCCACCTGCCTGCAGCCAGCCACCACGCCTGGAGGCCCCACCGCGTGGGAGGCGCGGGGTGGGAGAGTGGAGCACGGCAGGATCCCAGCCTCTGCTGGCCCCTCCGCCGGCCCTCCTTGTCCAGGCCAGGCCACAGCTGGATGTCTCCATGGGTCAGTCTGCTCAATGCTTAGCAAAAAAGTGATTGAAAACGTAGTTCTGAGGGGTTGAGTAAAGGCGATTCACCCCATCTAGTGCCTTGGATATCCTAAAGCCTTTGACTCAACGTGTGGTCCCCACCAGACCAGCAGCATTCCTCCTCTGGGGACGCATCTGGAGTGCAAAGGCTCAGACCCCACCCCAGACCTGCTGGGGCCACATCTGCATTTTAAAGTGTGCCCAGCACCAACCTCCAGCTTCTCCTTGGAATAAGTCAGACCGTCAGCTGGCCAGCCACTCCCTGCACCCCTGCCCCGCCCCGCCCGGGATTTTGCTTTTACCTAATTTGTACTTAGGTGGCGCCCCGTGACTATCACTGTGATTTACTGTAAGGATGTGGTTAAGAAATGGCTTCAGGCAAGAAGCCTGCAGCCCGGGAAGCATGAGCTTGATTTAGGATGCGAGGGGCCGACTGAGACTTCTCTTTCTCCGGGAAATTTCCCGTCTCTGCCCTAGGACGCAGCCCCCCTGGGTCTAACTCCTGTTCACTCGTCTGTTTCCCAACCAGGCTGGCAGCCCCAGGAAAGCAGGGCTGGTATCACCCTTGCACGGGCTGCTCAAAAACATTGCTGGGATGAGTGAAGCAGTGCATGAAGAAGTGAATGGTAGCAGCGGGAGGTGTGGTGGCTGAGAGCAGATGTGCTCCCCTGAGAGACAGGCTGGGTGGGAGGGCAGCCCTCACACCTGGGGGCCGTGCTGGCCTGGCTCTACGGCAGGCCCGAGGTGTGGCGTCCACCCAGACGGCTGCTGTGAGGACGGAGCCGAGACGTAAGCTGCCCGTTGGCTGGCCTGGGTTTCGTGAGAGTGAGACGTCTGCTGCATAAACCTGCCACTGAGAAGCTTTTGCCTTTCCTAGTCATTCTCTTTACCCTTTCTTTACAAAGAAAACCTCTTTTGAAGGTTTCCATCCAGTTTCCAACAAGCTAAGACAAAGAAAGGTATGCAGGCTTGGATGGAGAGAGCGCTCTAGGGACCCGAGGCTGCTGGTCCTCGAGTCTGCAGTGTGTGCCTGGCTCTGAAGGTCCGAGTCTGTCGGGAGAGATTTCAGGCTGGTGGGTCAGAAGGTACCGCCCTGCACGTGCTGGGTGGGGACAGGCACAGGGGAGGGGGCAGCAGTGGGGAGGGTGTGTCCTACTGGATCCTGGGATGACCCAGGGCGCCGGAACCGATGGCCAGGGACCTCTGGGGCGAGTCTGAGAACACCGTGCCCTTGGCTGTGCAGCAAACCTCAGCAGGTGTTTATTGAGCACCTACTGTATGCCAGGGGATGCACAGATGAGTGAGGTGAAAAGACACACGGAAACGCACATCCAATTTCAGTCCCACAAGGTAAAGGCTGGGAAGTAGAACCAGGGAACCCAGAGGGAGCCCTTAGCCGACTCCAGGTTCACAGAGGACTTTCAGAATGAGCCCCCCCACCCCGGCCCCTAATTTTTTAAACTCATTTTTATTTAAGAAGAGAGTACATGTGGCAAGTGTGTCCTGGTAAATTTCCACAAGCTGAGTACACTTGCGCAACCAGCACCCAGGCCAAGAAACAGTGTCGACTGCCTCTCCCGGTCTCCCCCCGCCACCACAGCCCCCGGACAACCCCGGCCCTGGCTTCAGCAGCCCCGGCACCTTTTGCCTGTGTTTAGACTTTACCAGGACGGAGCGCTGCTGTGTCTGCCCCTCCCCCTTGCCACGTTTGAAGATCCATCCATGCTACTTCCACTGCTGCCCGGTCCTCACTGCGGGAGGACACGGGCCATGCGGACAGGCCCTCCAGTTTGGGGCCTTACAGGTGGAGCTGCCGCGAGCAGCTCTGGATGGGTGTCTGGTGAGCACGGACACCCAGGAGTGGAATCTTGGGGTCACAGTGGATCCTAGAGGCAGCTCAGGGGTGCGAGTGTGTTTCCCGGGGCGGGGCGGGGGGAGGTGTGGGAGGGGCCTGTGGTCCCTGCTCCCTGCATCACTTCCAGTGGCTCCTGTAACAGAGCACCGCAAACCAGGTGGTTTAACACGGCAGCAACGACTCTCTTGTGGAATCCAGGTGTCAGAGGGGCCTCATCCACCACAGCCTCCTCTAGCTCCGGGGCTGCCGGCTCCCGGGCTCGTGGCTGCATCACTCCAACCAGCACCAGTCACCTCGTCACTGCCTGCTCTGCGTGTGTCTCTGTGTCTCTTCTAGGGGCACTTGTCATTGGATTCAGGGCCCACCCAGAAGCTCCTCCATTTTAAGATCTTTCACTGAATTCCACTGCAAAGACCCTTTCCAAGTCAGATCAGGCGCACAGGTCCCAGGGATCAGGACTTGGGTACATCTCTTTGAAGGCCACTTTTTGGCCCACTGCAGCATCTCTCGCTGTGGCCCTAAGCAGCCCAGCCCAGGCCCACCCTTTGCAAAACTCTCAGTCAAGCCACTTTCTCAGGGCTACCCTGTCCCTCCTGGCCTTGCTCCAGGAAGCCCTCCCTGACTGTGTCCTGGTCCTCAGGCATGGGATTCCTCCGACACTAACGTCCTCGGCTCTGTCCAGCTGTGCCTGTGGTCTGAAGGTGTCCTCAGACTGGCGTCCTGAGGGCAGGGTGTGCCGCCTCCTTCCCTGTGTGCACGTGGGGACACACACCACCTGTGCTCGGCTCAGCTCTGCACATGGGTGCTGGGAGCAGGAACTAAGCTGAAGGCACGCCCGGGGCACCACGCCCAGTGGCGGCCCATCCCTGTGACCCTTCTCCCCTCAGACATTCCCCAAAGGGACCGGGCTATATCCTGGTCCCAGGGCCTCTGTGGGAGTCCTGGCTACACCCACAGCACAGGGAGGAGGGAGCCCAGGGGACCGGGAGGCACCCAGCCCTTTGCCTCTCCTTGGAGGAGTCCAGGAGACAGGAATGCCTTTGGCTGGGGACCCTGGCCAGAGATCAGAAGATCAAAGATGAGAAGATGAGAGGATGAGAAGGTGGCACACTTTGGAGGCTGCAGAGAGAAGCAGCCGCTGGTGTCTCCTAAGGGCAGGGCTGACCCAGAATGCCCTCCCTACCCCATCTCTGATGGAACCTTGCAGAGCTGCTTCTCCAGATGAAGGCCCTGGGGTGAATGCTGGTGAGGGCGGGATGCTGCATGCCCGGTGGGCAGGGCTGACCCCCTGCATAGCAATTCCCTGAAGAGGGGCTATTGAATAACATCTGTAGGTGCAGAAACTAAGGCACAGAGAGGAAAAGCAACTTGCTGACATCAAGCAGCTGGGAAGTGGTCGGGCCAAGGTCAGACCCGGCAGTCTGGCCCCGGAGCCCACAGGCTACTTTCCCCGGGGGAGAAGGTCCGTGCAACCGCAGCACGAGGCCGCAAGGCTGGACCTCAGGCAGGACTTCTCCCTGGGTGGGGATGCTAGTGGGGACCGTGGTTTAGTCTTCCTACAAGTCCATGAACCAGACAGGTGGGGCTGGGGAAGAGGGCGGGTTGTCGGCGTGCCCGCCAGAGGGGAGGACGAAGGTGGTGGACAGGTGACCAGCGGCCAGGAAACGCCCCGGGACCAGGCATCGGGGCCTCAGGGGCCGATGGGAGGGACAGGTGAGGCTCCGCAGGCGGGCGGGACCTCCCTGGGCGGAGAGAGCAGGGTGCGCCCGACCAGGTGAACTTGGAGGAGGGAGCGGGCTCCGGAAAGTCCCACGGGTCCTGGGTGGGGGGGAGGGTGTGGGAGGGGGGAGCGGGACAAAGAGGCCCTCCTAATCCCCTCCTTTGTTCCCGAGCTGCCACCCCACTGCCACACCTTTCAGCCTCCTGCGGGCTGGGACCCAGCTGGGCTCAACAGAACCAGCCCCGCAGGGTTGGCTCTGCCACTTACTGTGACTAGACGGGCAGTAACTTGATATTTCCAAGTCTCCCTTTCTTCACTTAAAAGGGAATAAAGAAGGCTTCACTCCCGTCCTGATAAAAGGATTAGACTAAATGAGGCCAAGGATGTGCCAGAGCCAACAGAAGGCACCCAAACGGAGGGGCCTTCCTTTCCTGAGCCGCGTCTGTACAACGGGTCCGTCCCAGCAAAGGTGGCTCTTAGATGCTCTGAGTGCCCAGCGTCCGCTCTTTCCTGCTAGATTCAAGCTGAGAGTCGAGGGCACCATCTGGCCGTGATGGGCGAGGCTGGGCGAGGGTGGCTGCCGGGATGAGAAGGGGGCAAGGGGTCCTGAGGTGAGAGGAGGGCTTCCAGCTGGGTGGGGGCGACTCTGAAGAGAGGGCCCACTCCCGTTTCCCCCCCAGGCACACCCGCCTCTTTGTCTGGTGAAATAAAGGCCGCAGGACAGAGCTTCAGCCAAACAAACAGGGCCAGGGCTGGCTGCGGGCAGCTCCGCACACAAAGCGCACTCACTCCCACCCCAGGGCTGCCGCGGTCCTCCGGCCGTGGCCCCTGCTCCCTGCTCCTGGGCGCCCTGGGGAGCTCTGATCCCCTGGGACGTCCCCGCCTTCCTCTCTGAGGGGCTCCAGGCCCACAGGGAGGACAGAACTCCTGCCCTCGCACCTCCACACCCCGAGGCGGAGGAGCAGAGGTCAGAGCAGGGCTGGAAGGACGCCGGTGAGTGGAGGGCACTGAGCTTGGCGGGACCGAGTCCCGGAGCAGTTGCTTTGGACCCTCGGCTCCAGGTCGATCCCAGCCAGGGCCGCCATGTGGGGAGCCCGCCCCTCTGTGCTGCATAGGAAACGGCCCTCGATGCTGTGTGTGACGAGGCCGGTGCCTGGCCGCCGCTGTGTGGGGACCAGCCCCGCCGGGCAATGACAGTGTCTACGGAGCCCGCAGAGGTCAGAGGTCAGTCCCGGGCATATAACATCCAGCCCTGGGCCCAGCCCTCGTCACCGCCCACTTTTGTCACTGACCCACCTGACTGGGCTCGGAGGGCAGGGACCCCTCATTGTTGGACCCGGCAGCTCAGCACCTGGCACAGTGCCTGGTGTTCAGTAGGTGCTTAATAAATGCTGGTTGAATGACACATGGCTGGGCGGTGGCGTGAGAGGCTGGAGGGTGGAGGCATGTGAGCTGGGCCACGGTGAGCGGCAGCCCTGGCGGCGGGTTGGTCACCGAGTGCCGGATGCTGGCAAAGTGCTTTTACCAGGGAGGAGCCGCGGCAGAGAGAGGCGAAGTCACTTGCCCCGTGTCACACAGCTGGCAGGCGGCAGAGCCGGGAAGGAAACAGCCCAGGCCAACTGCAGGGCTGTCCGGGTGCTGCTGATAGGACACCAAGGACACACCCAAGGACACGCACGTCGTAGCCACATGTAGCCAGCGCAGCCGAGGAACCGAATTTTCACTCTGATTTACTTTCAGTGACTTGGAATGTGAACGGTCAGTACGGGCGGTGAAGGTCTGGACCATCTCCAGAGGAGAGGTGCAGAGCCAGCCGTGCGGCTCCCAGAGCCTCGGCCCGTTGTGCTCGTAGGCTGCACACAGCAGCCCTGACTGGGCCCAGGACCACCCTCCGGCCTCTCCGCGTGTGGGGCTCGGCTGGGCAGGCAGCAGGGACCCACGCAGGGGAAGCAGACACACAGCCAGCCTGTCCCATCTTCGCTCTGCGGTGCCTCCGCCTGCTCTGGGCTTGGTGGAGGGCCGGCCTGCACAGCATGGCTCGGAGGGTTAGGACCAACCACCGGGCCAGGGGAAATACCTCTGATCAGGGCAGGGGCTCTGGGACCATCCCAGCTTGGCCACTTTGCCTGGTAGAGCAGCGAAGTCCCCTTAGCCTGAGGCGGCCGGCTCCCCAACAAAGGGGTCCCCTTGCAGGGTTGAGGGGCAGAGCAGGCCCGGGACCCTCTCCACCTCCGAGGCCGCCCTCCCTCACCCCAGCCGGGCACCCACACCCTCGACCTGGTGTTCCAGCTGGCACTTTCCCTTTTCCAAGAAGCAGAAGGTGGAAACAAGGGTTTGGCCTGAAGTTGGTGCCAGACCTCCATTTCCCGAATGCAGCATCCTTGAGTGGGAGGCATCTCTCCTGGCCCTGGTCTCCTTTCACTGCCATCAGCTTGAGGAGACAAATCCATAGATGAAGTATCACAATACCGTGAGTGGCATTCCCTGTCTCCTGTGGTCTTACAGCCCAGGGCTAAAAACCCTACCTTTCCCCTCTCACAGGACGTTTAGGAATGTCCCCTTCCCTTGCTTTGTGCCCCCTGCCTGCCTGAATTGACCGGGGCACCTGACGGTGCTCTGGGTTTCCCATCTCTCCCTGGTTCCCTCTGACCTGCACAAGCCTGGTCTTGGCTTAGAAACCATGGGGACCCCAGTGGCCCCCGAGTCAGGTGCCAACCCTCCCCGTCGGCATCTGTCTTCCCATCCCCCACGCTGCCTGCCTCCTTCTCAAGCCCTCCGGCCCCCCCAGCCAGGCTGGAGATGTCCTCACAAACAGGGCAGCCAACACAGGGCAGAATCAAGCAGTAGCCCTTCAATTTAAGACTACAGTGTTGTTCTCACACTGGGGTTTGTGCAAGGCCTGTGAGCCTCAGGTTGTGCTGTTGTGTGTGTGATGGTGGATGCTTTTGCCCTGGTTGGGGCCACTCCTTTGTTGGGAAATTTGTGAAAATTGCAGAAATCTGAGAGAACTCTGTGTCGACGTTAGGAGCCTCCAAGAAGACAGCCAGTACCAGTCCCCCTGATAAGGAGTCAGCTGACGGAGGAAGACGCGCCGTCCAGGCGCTGGTTTCGGGAGACACAGTTCTAGCCCCCATTCCATCAGCTGGCGTGGGGCCTCGGGGGCTGGGTCCCCCTCTGTGTCTGTCTCCCCTCTTGACTGAAGGAGCACAGACGCCATTCAGGGGAGTCTGGAAGCGCAGGGGTTCTGGGCAGTCACAGTAACTGGCAGATGCTCCCAGCGCTGCGCAGCGGGCAGGGATGCAGAAGCCCCAAGGCGCTCGGCCGGTCCTGTGTGCATGGCGAGCCCCCCACCCCCCGGTCTTCGGCGCCTTCCGTTCCTGACCCGCCTGCGGCCCACGTACCCCTCTTGCTGCCCCCAAGGCCGTCTCTCTTTGCCCCCGCCCTTCTGAGTCCGGACGGACAGTGTGGAACCCAACGGGGAGAGCGGCGGCGGGAGCAGTTGGTGACCAGGGAGCAGGGTACAAATGCGGGGTTTGTCGCTCTATGATAAACAACCCTCCCCAGCAACACTGCGAACTTGGGCCTGGGGCTGGCCCCGTGCCGTCCATGTCCCTGCAGCCCGGCACTCGGAACCCACAGCCGCCCATCGGAAAGGAAGCCAGCAATCTGGGGGGCTGGAAGGGAGGGTGACGTGGGTCTGACTGGACCAGGCCCCTGCCCCCAGATCCGAGCCCTCTCTCCTGTCACTTGCCTCTTAGTGACACAGGAGGTCAGCCAGTGTCCTCTGAGTGCCAGGGCTGCCAGCCATGGGCAAAGAGGCTGGGCAAGGCTGTGGTCACTCACTTGGTGTGTAGTGCAGCCCCTGTGTGCCAGGTACCCCCAGGCCTGGAGGCTGCAGAGGGCACTGAGAGTAAGTCCTTGCCTTGAGGGAGCTCCTGGCCACATGGGGCGTTGTGTCCGGATCATCATAATTCAGTTGGTGAGGACATTAGTAAGAAGGCATGCTGAGCGAGCCCTGAGTTTATTTTACTAACTCGTACAGTTTAATGACTCATGTAATTCTCACTCCAACCCCTGTGAGGCAAGTACATCGTGATCCCTATTTCACAGATGGGAAGACAGAGGCTGGGAGGTGTCACGCGGCAGGGCCAGGCCCACGGGCTCATCAGTGCTGTGCTGGGTGGTGATGGGGGCAGGGCAGCACCAGGCACACAGCAGGAGCCCAGCTAATGCCCCTGCGGGAGCTTGAACAAAACCCTGTAGGACGCAGGACGATGCTCAGTTCTGCCGGGGGTGGGGGCGGGTGCTGGGAGGGCCTCACAGAGGTGGCCTTGGGGCACAGCCATGCCTGGGGACAGGGGCTCATCTCCCGGTCACTCTGGCCGCTCTTTACTTGGCTGCAGAGACGGGCCCTGCTTCCTGGTCTGTCTTCCAACCGGTGGTGACAGTCCTCCCAGGCCCACCCAGCAGGACCCAGGGGCTTTGCCGTCTGCTGTTTCTCCTTATAGAAAAAATGCAAACAGAACAAATCCCCCAGGGCCCTTGGGTGTCAGCCAGATGGCCCTGGGGGCGGGTCTCCTACTACCCCCCACCCCGTCCAGGTTTGTGTCTTGCTGCTCTATGCCCCTCAGTTCCCCAGCATCTTCCTGGTCTCCACGGCGCCGCCGCCTCTCCTGGCTTCCTTGGTGGTCCACTTGCTACACAGGGTCGAGCTCTGAGAACGCTTCCTGTGCTCGGGCTGCCAGCCTCGCTCATCGATCCTCTCTGTCCCCCTGCCCATGGCTGTGTCCAGCCCAGCAAACAGAGCCCCTCTGGGTGCCCCAAGGGCTGCTGGGAAAAGGCCTCGGGGTGGGGCTGCAACCCAGCCTCTGGCCCCTGCAGTTGAGTTGAGAGATGCAGCGGGCAGTGCCCACCACGAAACATGGTGCCTCGCGTCCAAAAGTGTTCAGACTTAAACCAAGCGTGCCCTTCCGAAGGGGCCTCTCTGTGTAACTGTGTAGATCAGGAACCCACAAAGCCCGTCCCGGAGAGCTGTGTGTGCGTGCACGCATGCGTGCGTGCGTTGCGTGTGCATGCGTGCACGTACGTGCATGCGTGTACGTGCGTGCGTGTACGTGCGTGCGTGTGCGTGTACGTGCGTTGCGTGTGCGTGTACGTGCGTGCGCGTGCGTGTGCGTGCGTGTGCGTGTACGTGCGTTCGCAGTGCTCACAGGGCGGCAGCGGTGGGGCAGAGTTTGAGGCCTGGCCTCGGTGTCCAGCTCACCCACAAGCTGGGCCCCAAGCAGCGCCCCCGAGCAGCCCGCGCCCTCCCAGCCAGCGACGGAGCCCGCTCGCCCAAGGTCACAGCCGAAAAGAGTTCCACCCGCGGGGGCAAGCCGGGTGAGTTTCTCCCACAGAAATTCTGTCTTGATAACATGTGGATACTTGGAGAATGCTTGTGACTTTCATGAATACAACCCAAACTTGCACGTGTACAGACACACACACGTGCCCTCCCGCGACACGCATGCCCGGTGCCTCACAGACAGGCGCTGCAGGGGCTCACGAGTCCTGACACTCGCAGTGCTTACACGTTCGCACGGCCCGCGCCCCTCTCCCTGCCCTGGTCCGGGCAAGGACGGTTGGGCGCCCGGGGTGACCTCTCCCAGGAACGCCACCTTTACCGGACTCCCGGGTCAGAGCTCCCGAGGGCAGGTTCCTCCTGAGGCCCGCGTGCCGGGCCCCTGGTCCCCAAGGCCGGCGGCCCGGCGTCTCCCTCCGCGGCCCCGCGTCTCCCTCCGCGGCCCTTTCCTTGGTGCCAGCCCTAGCCCTTTCTTGCAGTGTTGGCAGACGCCCCCTTCTGCCCCTCACGGAGCCTTGCGGCTGGGCTGGGCGCTGTTCCGGGCAGGATGCGGGGCGGGCGGGGTGCAGGCTCCTTTCTCTCCAAGGAGAACAATGAGGCGGCTCGTTGTGGAGGGGCCATGGAGCCACATCAGAGCCTCTGAGGTGCAGCCCCTGGGGTGACGGCTGAGTGATGGGGCCTGAGTCACATGCCCGCGAGCGCCTGTGGAGACACGTCCAGAGATGCTCGGGGTACGTGTTCAGAGGTACCTGCTTTTGTGGATCCTCACGCCTTCCTGCCAGGCTGATCGTGCACCGGACCCGGGGCCGGGCAGGAGGGTCTGCGGCCTGAGCTCCCGTGGCCGCACGGTCTCCTCCCGCCACCGTCCAGCGTGCCCTGCGGCTCTGCGGCCGCCAGCCAAGCAGCCACAGCTCGCCCGGCCCTCCTTCTGGACGGGCAGGCCCGGGATGGCCCGGCCCGGACCCTGGGTCCTCATGTGGAGCCAGACGGGAGCCTGCCGGTTCCTTGGCTCTACCTGCCCTCGATGGCTTCCTTCCTCAGAGCATGTAGCGTCCAGAGGCCAGGCTTCACTGGAGGTAAAACACCGGAGCCTAAACAGCCTTTTCATAGGTTGGAGCTGGGCCTCGAACCCCTGACCCCCACCCTATCTCCAGCACACACGTCACACGCGTTTCTTGTGGAAAATGGAGACCCTGGGGTTTGCAGGGAACGTGCACCCCTGGGGAGGAGGGAGCTGCAGGAAGGCCAGCGGGTGGTGCCCGGCCACACGGTGGGCCGGTCTGGGTCCACCCTGTGCCCTCAGGCTGGGGGAGCTGGCGGAGGTGAGAAGCAGCTGTTAGGAGTCTGAGACAGGAGGGATTCCAAGTGTATGAGACTCACATGTGCAGCCCGAGCATCACTGCTCCCCGGCGCGGACTGGGAGGAAGACGCTGGGGCGGGGCAGGACCAGCAGGCTAAGGTCACCCCTTCTGCCTACTCCAGGCCTGCTGGGCTGGGACGCTTTCCCACAGGTCACCGAGGGACAGGACTGATGTGTGTGCCCTGTTAGGCAGTCTGTAAGCCCTGGCTCATTTAATCCTTACGAGGACCTTAGGAGTTGGGTGGTGTTCAACCATTTTTATGGATGAAGAAACTAAGGGTCATAGTGATTAAGAAAGCCTGAGGTCTGGCAGGTAAACCAAGGAGAGAGTTGACCTCAGCGCTCTTTTCCGCTTTGCTTTCTTTTTTCCCCCTTGAAAATAGATTTCATCTTATTCAAATTAGAAATGTTTAGCATTTTCCTCTTTGTTTTCTTGAGTGTAAAGTGGAGGTAACATTGGAATCCACCTTGGGGTTGTTGTGAGAATTCAATGGGATTAGAGTAAGTCCCCTCCACACGAACAAGTTCAGTTCCGAGAGCGCGTCTGTAAACCCTATTTGTCTGTAAGTCCAGCAAAGTTAGCCTAGGTACCCGACTTACCCAACCGGCTACAGAGTACTGTACGGTAATAGGTTTATAACACTTTACACACATACAATACATAAAAAACAAACACAAAAAATAGAGAAGACATTTTTAATCTTACAGTATAGTACCTTGAAAAGGACAATATTACAGTACAACAGCTGGCACACAGGGGCTGGCACCGAGGGAACAGGCAGGAACAGTTACTGACTCGAGGCGGGGGAGGAGGTGGGAGATGGTAGAGCTGAAGGGTCGTCAGCAACAGGAGATGGAGGGCGAGCTGCAAGTTCACTCAGGCCTGACGTGGATGGCACAGGTTCTGGTTCCTTGCTGGATTCAGTTCTATCCACCCTCTTGAAAAAACGATCCAGTGATGTCTGGGTAGTAGCTCTTGTTTTCTCGTCCTAGATGACAAGGTAGCCCTGGATTGCATTCTCAGTAGCTTGCTGCAGCCTTTGTGTATCATTCTACATTTGGGTCGGCCCTGTGCCTCAAAAACTAACAGTGCCTCCTCAAATAAAGAAAATCCCCCTGCCATTTCCTGTGTCGTGAATCTCTTCAGTTACTTCTTCTTCCTCTGTCCCTCTTCATCCTTTCTCTGCGCCTCCAATTCCATCAGTAAGCTCCTCATGTTGCACAGCAAGGAGTTCAGTGAAATCGTCCTCTTGCAGATCTAGCTCCCGCTTCTCACTGAGGGTCACTACGTTGCTGAAGACCTCTTCGGACTTCTGATCTGCCTTCTCAAATCCACAAACATCATGAACAAACTGTGGGCAAAGGTTCTTCCAAACCCCATTCATGGTGACCACCATACCCTCACACCATGCAAAGTCAATGTTTTTTATGGCCTTGTAGATGTTACGGTCCTTCCAACGTTGTCCCTAGGTTCTTCCTGATTTGTCACTTACCTTTACTGCCTGACAAAAAGTGTGACCTATATAATATTTCTTGAAAGTCGCTGTAACTCCCTGGTCCATAGGATGGATGAGCAATGCAGTATTCGGTGACAGATGCACTACTTTGACGTTGGGAAAAGTCATCCATGAATGGGGGGTGGCCCAGAGCGTTGTTGAGCAGCAAAAGAATGTTTTTCTGGAATGTCCTTTTCCGAGCAATATTTCTCTACATCTGGGATAAAGTGGTGGCAAAACCAGTCCTGGAACGTGGCCTGTGTAATCCAGGCTTCGGAGTTACGCTTCCACACAACAGGAAGAGAGCCCTTGGCTATGTTTTTAAGGGTTCTTGGGTTCTCTGAATGATGAACTAAGAGAGGGTTCAGCTTCATATCACTGGAAGAATTGCCACCAAACAACAGTTAGCCTATCCGTTGCTGCTTTACAGCCCGGCATCAACTTTTCCTCCTTACTGATGTAACTTCGGTCTGGCATCCTCTTCCAGTACAGTTGTGTCTCATCCACATTAAAAACCTGGTTGGGTAAATACACACCATCATCAATAATTTCTCATTGTGTTTCCAGAAGTTCCCGGACAGCTACCCTATCTGCACTTGCTGCTTCTCCACTAACTTTTACGTTGTGAAGGTTGGCTCTAGCCTTGAACCGATGAAACCAGCCATGGCTGGCATTAAAAGACGTGCCCTCTGATTCTTTGCCGTGTTTCTTCTTCAAGGCTTTATAAAGGCTTTTCGCTTTCTCTTGAATCAGCATTAAGCTGAGCAGGACGCAGCGCTGATGTTGATCCTGCATCTGCACCCGGAGAAGATTCTCCATCTCCTCCATCACTTTTCCATGCTTCTTCAATATTTTGTCAACATCGTCGGCACAGCTGACTTCACATGTTCCATGATCTTGTCCTTGTTCTTTAGATTCGTGCCAATGATTGAATGATTCATGTTATAAGAATGAGCGATGTCTAACATCTCTTTGCCTCGCTTCACTCTCTCAATTACTTTCACTTTTGTTTCCATCTTATCGCTTGGCGCTTCTTAGCAGTACCAGCTACATCACCGCTGCTTTTACGCTTGCTTTCAGACATCCTGGGCTTGAAATGAAGGTACTGTACTACTGTACTCTATACAGTACTGCAAAGTACACAAAAACACAACCACTTGTAAAGGATGCACGCACGTGACAATGTATGCCAGATGCGTGACCTAACTTATGTGACTGGACATGCGAACGCACGTTCGCATCTTTGGAGGTTCGTATGTAGGGGACTTACTGTATTTGGATAAAGGTTAGCCTGTGCCTGACACAAAGTGGGCCTCCAGTAAACGCCAGCTGTTACACAATCACAGTACTGTGATTCCTTTGTGTGCAGGGTATCTTGGAGGGCAGTGACACAGAAACCACTCTCAGGGTCTCTCAGATAATATGGGAAGGCGAGACTGGTCTAAGGTGGGACTCCTCGGGAATCAAGCATCCTCAGGGATGTACCAGGGGCCAGGCCCTCTGGTTGGAGAAAAGTAGGAGGAGCCTGGTGGGGTTGGGGGAGAGACGACAGGAGAGAGACTGCAGGCCTCAGAGGGCTGTGGAATCCCGCGGGCTCAGGGACTGAGTAAAAGGCAACCCCCTGGTGAGTCGGGCTGATTCCAGGAGCCCACGGGATGGCGGTGGTCTCGGGTAAAACGTCCATGAGGGATCCTGCGTGTTGATTGGCCCTGTCCTGCTCTGACATCCCCTGAATTTTTCTCTGGCCTGTCCCCGACGGGGTCGGCTTCCTCTGTGGCCCTCATCACAGCCCGTCCCGTGGAGGGAGGGGGGAGGCGGGAGGCGCAGGGGGAGCCACGGGGAGCACACGGCCCGGGAGGACGCAGCTCACAGCCTGCCCGCTCCCTTCTCTCCCGCAGAGACCTGAGCATGAACAACCTCACGGAGCTCCAGCCCGGCCTCTTCCTCAACCTGCGCTTCCTGGAGGAGCTGTGAGTAGATGGGGGGAGCGGGGCGGGGGGCTGGAGGCGGGCACTGTGACCTCTGACACGGGGAACTGGGGGTCCCCAGGGGGACGGGTGGAGCCAGCGGAAACGGCCTTGGGGAGCTGTTCTGAGCGGGGTCAGCCCCACCTGCCCAGGTGTGGGCCCGATGGGGGCAGTGGGGACAGAGGAGCTCGGACACCCAGCCTCTGCCTCCCTGAAGCCGACCGGCTTTCTGTCAGCGCTGCTTCTCTCCCTGGGGTCATCCTTGACCTGCCCTTGCCCCCTGTGTCCGGCCGCCGGCCGCTCCCCAGGTCCTGGTGGTTCTTCCTCTGAAGGTCCCCCGTACCTATCCCTGCTGCTGCTGTTGCCCTGACGTTCCCTCCCCTGGGGCGGCCGCAGCCCCTAAGAACAGATCACCTACCTCCTCTCTGACACACCTTGCCCATCTCAGGGTGCCTCTTACCAGCTCCACGGCCTTCTCTGGCTCCCCACAATCCAAAGGAGCTGCTTCGAGGACCGTCCCTCACCTGGCCCAAGCCCACCTGGCCAGCTTTGCTCCAGGGAGGCCCATCCCCCTGTCCATCCCTGGAGCCCTCCTGCATCTGAGCAGATTTCCCCTCCAGCCTGGCAGGCCCACCATCTCTCTCTCCACTCTGTCAGGGCCAACACAAGGCCCACTTCCTTCAGGAAGTCCTCCCTGGTTGATCCCTCCCCACGGCCTGGAGCCCTGCAGGCTGGCCTCGTGCTCTAGCACCTCACGTGAGAGAGTCATCTCCTTGGCCAGAGTGTCCGCTGTCCCTTGCAGGCAGCCAGGACACCTGCTCCCAGCCCTGCCCCACTCCTCACCCGACCCCCAGCCTGCTGGTTCTTGTTTGGGCATCACCACTGATCCTGGGGCTCTACCGGCTTTGCTTAAACTCTCAAGACTGGGGGCTCCTGGCCCTGACCCACTCCTCCTGCACAGCCCTCCTCACCCTGACCCTAGGCACGGCCCCCCACGGGTGCACTCAGTCTGCCCGGAGCAGACGAGAGGGCGCCTGGCGTGGGCACCCGGGCTCACCACGTCAGCGAGTGGGCAGGGTGGGTGGGGACGCCTTCCGAGGAGGAATTTGAAGGCTGTTCTCAAAGGCAGGGACAGAGGGGCCGTCGAGGTGCAGGGGCCCAGCTTGGTGGGAATGAAGGGCAGGACAAAGGCCTGGGAGCCGGGCTGGTGACACGGGCACAGCCTGAGCCCTGGGGGCTGCCGGTCCTCCATTCCCCACTCCCCGAGAGGGGTTGGGCCTGTTTTAGAGGCAAGATGCCCACCTAGGGAACCCAAGCTAGTAACCCCAAAGGTCACGATGCCTTTCCATGTGTTTTTTTTTTAAACAACAAACGTCAAATAAAAAGTGTGTGTGTGTGTGTGTGTGTGTGTGTGTGTGTGTGTGTGTGTGTGTGTTTATTGGCCGTACCATGCTGCATGAGGGATCGAACCTGCGCTCCCGGCAGTGGAAGCGCGGAGTACTAATCACCTGACCGCCAGGCAAGTCCCCTCGTAGAGATATATTTTTTAAAAATAGCTTCTGAGCTGTGTCAGCACGATTTCCACATCGGCAGTCGGCAGGCCTCTCAGTGAGAACTGATGTGCCCAGTGATGCCTGAGAGGCTCTGCTGCATCCTCAGCAGACTCTGCTCGTCAGGCTTAGCGCTGAGGACACGCATCAGCACATTCCGTCCTGTTTGCTCCTTTCAGAGTTGATGGTCACCCATGACAAACGTGGAAACGCTTAATTAGACCACAGGGTTAGACTAATTTCGACACCCCGTTTCCTGCCCCCTGGACTAGTGGGGTTGTCTGTGTAGTTTAGGGCACAGGGAGACCCAGACACACCCGTCTGATCTGACTCCACTGGTGACGGGAGACAATGCAGGGGGATGGTGGGTAAGCAGGTCAGTGCTGTGGATGGACGTGGTGGACGTGGGCCTAGTGGTAATCGGGTCCGGGGAGACACCAGCACCCTCTGTGACCCGAGCCTCGGTTTCCTCCTCTGAAGGCTGGGGGTCCTAGTGGGCCCCCTGTGGGGTCATTGTGCAGTTGGCAGTGCAGTTGGCAGCGCACTTACGCCAGCAGCCTCCCTCCCACGTCCCAGGATGCTGACCCAGGGCCACCGCCCTGCCTGGCTCCCTGCCAGCATCACCCACCACCCCTTCTCTCTGACTTGCAGGCGTCTCTCTGGAAACCGCCTCTCGCACATCCCGGGACAGGCGTTCTCTGGTCTCTACAGCCTGAAAATCCTGTAAGTCTTAAGTCCCACTTTACATGGAGATGCAGCCTGGAGAACTCTGGGCAAATGGAAATTTTGTAACCTGTCTTGGTTTGCCACTGGCTTGCTCATTTCCTTATCTTCACTTTTCATTTTAAGTATTTCCATGTCTTTGCTTTCGCCTTGTCTGTAACAAGCTTTGTGATTTGTAAACAAATGTATAACAGCACCTGGTGCTTAGGCCACAATGTAGGGAAGTGACCTCCTCTCCTTTCTGTAACGTGAATAGTGCCCGTTAGCACAGGTCTTTGAGGGTCAAGGTCAGATTCAGACCCACGTGCCCCCCCGGAACTCTTAGGCCGGGTGGGTAGGACAGTTTCTGGAGAGGTTTCCTCTGGACCCCCTTCCTCTCGAGCCCCAGCCTTGGTCTCTGGCTACAGCACTGAGTCCCATTATCTCTGCAAACATTTCCCCTCCTCCAGTTCCTAGGCGTCTCTGTCCCTGAAGCAAAAGGAAAGTGAGAATTGAAGAGGACCTTGTGTTATTCTCTTCCATTGAGCCCACAGCCCATTGGACAAAAGGGGACACTACGGCACCCTGTCCCCAGCCCCAGTCCACAGCTCACCTCGTCCCAGCTGCGACTGTCCTCCCCGGGCCCCACTCCTGCTCTTGTGATGAGTGTGGGTGAAAGGAGGTGGGAGAAGGGGACGCGGGGGGTCTGAGGGTGGATCAGAGAGGTTCCTCGGAAGGGCTCGTCACCACAGGGACTGGCTTGGGAAGAAGAGGAGGAGCCCGGGGGCTGATCCTGGAGCATCTGAAATTTCCCTGAAGTGGTGAGCCGCTCCCACGCTCTCCTGCCCCCTCAGCCCCAACTTGACCTGCAGGTCTTCTTTGTACAGTTGAGCAGGTTGTTCACTGCACAAGACCATCACCTGAGGGGTGAGAAGGGGCTGGAATCTAGCCCTGTGCCAGCCTTGGGGCTACTTCCATCTAGAAAGGAATATCTTTCTAATTTGCTCCAAGTTGTCAACGGGCTGGCGGTGGCCCTGCCCACTTGGCCTGTGGGCTTCAGGCTTCCAGCCTGTCAGCAGCCCCCGACCACCTCCAGGCGTTCTCCGTCCTCCGTGTTGTCTGACTCCGGCCCTGCTGGCCTCTCGTGCCGCCTTACTCCCTCGCTGCCCGCGGGCACTCTGCCTCTGTCCTGTCCCTCCTTCCTTCCGCTCTGCTGCAGACCCTGCTCTCCCATCCTGCCGGCCCTCAGTCCTTCCTGCCTCTTCTCTTGGTCTGTCTGTCCCGCTCCCACCAGCGTCGCTTCCCCGGGGGTGGGGAGGCCCCCGGAGCCAGACGTGGCCCAGGCGGCCTGCGTGGTGGCACGTCCGTGCCCAGCGGCAGGCCCAGACCTGCAGCCGGATTGGTGAGCGGAGGATCTGTCTGCTGGGCCTTCAGAAGATGTGAGACTCGCGTCCCGTTCCTAAGCCCCCAGCTTAGGGTGAAGCCTCTTTCTTCTTCGCCTGCATCAGGCAATTAATCAAAGCCTCCCGGAAGCCGCAGCCCCGCCCCCTGGACACCGTGCGCCCTAGTGGGTCGGGCGGCAGGAGAGGCTGCGGCTGGAGAGGAGGGCAGCCAGGCTGTCCATTCCCACCGCCACTGACCCCCACCCGCCCCCCGCGGACACCCCAGTTCCCTAAAGCCTTCGTGTCCACTTCTCTGCTTCAGGGATGGGTGGGTGGTCTCGGGGGATGGCGCCCGCCTACTCAGTGTCTTCACAGCAGGGATTCCACCTGCATCTGGGCAAGAAGTACTCCCTGGTGTCCACCACGGTTTCTCCTTCTGCAGTGCCTTCTCTTACTTGTTTTCAGACCTGCGAGAAAAATAGAGCAGTAAAGCCCGCCATCAGCACAATAACCTCTTCTTGTGCTGGGAGGCGGTCACTTTAGCTGCTCCAGGGGCCCCTGTCTGAACTTCATCTTCCTTCTGGTGGGTGAGGCCTGGCTGTCCCTGCAGGACACTCTGCCTCCCCCTGCCCTTCCGGAGGCAAAGGACCAAAAAAGGGGGTTCCCTCTCTGATCCTCTCTGAGCGGCTGTGGCAGAACCCCTCCCCTGTCCATCCCGCCCAGCCCCACACCTGACCTGGAAGTCTTATTCCTAGGGTCCCTGCCTTCCTGCGCTGGTTCTCCAAGGCTCTGGCCGGGCTTGGGTCAAGAGGGTCAGCCCCTGCCCCGTGCCTTTTCCCGCGACCGTAGGTGGGGGTCCCTGTCCTGCAGAGTCCTGAAGGCTGAGAGCCCAGACACACTGCCCCCACCCGCCCCCCCACCAGAGCTGTTCTCAGGGAAGCCACAGTTCTTTCTGACCCAGGTGTGTGGGGAGATGCCTGGACCTCTGAGGGCACCTGCCCTGTGCCCGTCGGGGCAGGTGAGGGGCAGATGTGGCCAGAGCTCCTGCATGGGGTAATGCCTAGAGCTCCCGGAGGGTGGACGGCATGCCTGGCACACAGTAGGTCTCCCTGGAGGTCCCTCCTAGTTCCAGAGCAGCCCATCCTGCAATAGGTGCTGTTCCTGGGGCTGTACCTGGCCCAGGAGGGCCCGACGGGTGTGCGGGTCAGGGTGAGGCAGCTTCCTTCTTTCCTGCCCCTGGCTCTTCCCTGACCCCCCGGGGGGCCGGCCCCGTGTGCCCCCTCCTCCTCTTCTCCAGAGGCCAGCAGGGAAGGATGTTCCAGTGGCAGTGGCCACCCAGGTCCTCCCTTAGGACTGGGCGAGCAGGACCCTTGCCCAGGGCCCTGAGGCTTCGGGGACTCCCCGAGGCCCTGGAATGGCCTCCTCACAATTTTCTGAGCACAGCTCTGGTGGCCAGGGTTGGCTGGGGTCAGCAGTGCCACCTGAAGGCCCCAGACCCCAGTTTCTCCCCTTCTCGCTCTCTGACTCACTGCCCCGCAGGTCCAGGAGGACAGCCTCCCTAGCGGATCGTGCCCCCGGCTGGCATGTCCCTGCTCTTTTTTTTTTTTTTTTTTTTGCGTTACACGGGCCTCTCACTGTTGTGGCCTCTCCCGATGTGGAGCACAGGCTCCGGACGCACAGGCTCAGCGGCCATGGCTCACGGGCCCAGCCGCTCCGCGGCATGTGGGATCTTCCCGGACCGGGGCACGAATCCGTGTCCCCTGCATCGGCAGGCAGACTCCCAACCACTGCGCCACCAGGGAAGCCCATGTCCCTGCTTTTGTGGGGTCATGTGTGATGGCGTCACCAGATGGTGCTGACACTCCGATGTGGGTGCCTCAAGTTGTCTCTATAGACACACACACCACAAAGACAGACTTGCCTGGGCCCTGCACATCCTCCCCTTCCCTGAAGGAAACCTGGCCTCTCGGCTGCAGACGGAGAAACTGAGGCCTGGGGAGGAAATCGTGCATTTGCCTACGTCCTTTCAGAGTAGACGGCCGGAGGCTCCCACGTCCCGCTCCCCGGCTGTGTCTCCTCCCCTTCAAAGGGTCCTCTCCAGCCCGGCCTTTTCCCCAGAGTCCCTCCGAGGCACTCTCCCAGCCCCGTGCACGGCGCCCTGGACCTCCAGCCAGGGAGGGGTGGGACAGGACTCCGGGTTCTGAGGCTGGGCTCCGGTGTGGCGGGCAGGCAGGCGGGCGGGTGGGAGTCCTTCAAGCCGCCTCTTCACCTCACAGGATGCTGCAGAACAACCTGCTGGGACGGATACCCGCCGAGGCGCTGTGGGAACTGCGGAGCCTGCAGTCTCTGTGAGTCAGGGGAGGGTTGGGGGCGGGCCTGGGCGCCCCTTCCTCCCTGCACCCCCCGTCCCCACAGTGTGCTCCTGGCTTTTGTTTCTTCAGGGGGCTGTCGTCGTCCTACGTCATGTGTATGAGCGCGTGTGTATCTCGGGGCAGGAAGGCACCCAGACCCTGTGGAGGACTGTGGGGATGGGACCTCCCTGGGTGGGGCCCCCGGGGCCGCCGTCCTGGGATGTCTGGCCTTCTGCCGTGGAGTCTGGGTGGGCATTGGAGGCTGCCGCTCTAAAGAAGCGTCAGGAAGGGGCTCACCTGCTCGGACCCCCGGACTTTGGTGGCAGGGGAGCATTCAAACTCAGACACATGTCTCCCCGCGTCCCAGACTCGCGGCGCGGGGCGGCCCGCCGCCGCCCCGCGCCGCCCCGCGCCGCCCCGCGCCGCCCCGCGCCGCCCCGCGCCGCCCCGCGCCGCCCCGTCCAGCCCTCCACGGAACGCTGCAGTTCCTGTCCTGTCCACTAGGGGCGTCGTGGTTCCAGGGCAGAAGGAGAAGCAGGTGGGATGGGTGAGGGACCAGCCGCTGTGGGCCTCTGGGCAGGAGCTGGGTGCACACCGTTGGGCCTGGAATGCACTAGGGGCCTAATGCACGCTGCCTGAACCAACTGAATTTTCAGGTACATCTGCGTCTGATGGGAGAGGACATAGGTAGTTGGGGGGAATCAAAGCTGGGGGACAGGACTGGGGGAAACTGAGGCAGGCTGAACGTGCGGTGTCAAGACAAAGGCCTCGGTGTCCTGGCCTGTGGGTCCTGCAGTGGTCCCTGCCCCGTCCTCGCCTCCCCAGGACCCACCGTGCACAGAGGGCCAGCCGAGGGGGCCGGGCCACAACCCGCAGGCCAGTCTCCTCCCTCTCTGCCCAGACACCCCGCTCTCCCCAGCTGCCCATTGGCCCCGCTCCCCCGTCCTCCCCCTCCCACCACTTCCCCCTCCATCCCTGCATGTGCTGGGCCTCTGGCCCTGTCACCTCCTCTCCCTCCATTCAGGTCACCGCTGAACAGGGCAGGCAGCCGGGTGTGCCCCTCGAGGCCACAGTCAAGGGTCAAAGGCCAGGAGGGCCCACGCTGCGCCCCAGCCCCCCACAGGGCAGACTGTTGCTGGGGCGCCCGCTGAGTAGGGGAAGCCAGAAATGGGGGGTCGGGGAAGAGGGGGACGTTTCATCCAGAGCATCAGAGAGGTTTCCACGGGGGAACAGACTCCCACTGGATGTAGTCACACTTACTTAGAGATTAAGGTTTTCCCTGTGACTTGCGTCTTCTGCGTGCTTGGGGACCCTGAGGGTCTTGTCTTTTACACGCTTGGGCCACACAGGCACTTCCTGCACTTCCTGAGACACGGAGGCCCTGCAGCCGGGAGACTAGACGGCCAGCTCCCTCTGTGGCCGTCCCCCCTGCGGCCCAGGGGGTCAGGGTGGGGACGGGGACACAGGCCCAGGGCCCCCCGGGTCTGAGGCCGCCGAGAGGGCGTTGCCTCTTGCAGTCCTGTGAAGACACCTCTGGCGGCGGGCCGGCTGGCTCTGGTCTGAAACGCTGGTCTCTGACGGTCTCTGTGCCCAGCCGCCCGCCTCCCCATGGGAGGTTACCCCCCACCCCCACCCCCGACACCTCAGGGGGTTTCACGAAGAGCAAGTATGCAGCGAATGTGGGGAGGACCTGGGGCAGCTGTGCCGTGCGGGACGCAACTGTCATGTAGTTCATTTACCTTGTTGCCCGACCGTTCATTTCACACGTGTTTTTGAGGCTTTGCTGGGGAGGCAAAAGCCGAGTTTTTTGCCTCTTGAAGGATTAGTGTCACCGGGTGAAGGGGCAGGAAAGGGCATTCCAGGCAGAGGGAACAGCACGTGCAGAGACTGGGAGATAAGGAACTGAGCGGGCCGTGGAGGATGTGCATGGGGGCGAGCTTGGCTGGCTGTGGGGGGCGGCGCTGGGGGGCTGGGGGGAAGGGCAGGAGCGGAACCAGATCCGGAATCCACGAGAGATGAGGAGGACCTTGCCAAGGATTCAGGCTTTATGCTTAAGGCCCTGGGGAGCCATCACAGGACCTGCAGCCGGAGTTTGCATCACTGCAAATCACCCTGGCGGCAGTCAAGGAGGACAGCCTGGAGACGGGGAGCTGGTGCCGGGCTCCTACGCCAAGGGAACGTGACGGGGCCGGAGGAAAGGCGGGGGCAGCGGCTAAAGGAGCAGCGGACTGGCTCTGGGAATATCAAGAAGCCTGGTTGTCAGGGCTCTGGGCTCAGACTGCCTGGGTTCAAACCTCAGCTCCTTCATTCACTCCCTGTAAGGCCGGCAGCTGCCTGGCCTGTGTGCTTCTCCTTTTTCAGTAAAAGGGAGGTGGTGAAAGGGTCTGTGTCCCTCGATAGGACAGAAAGGAGCTACTACTACCACTGTCACTCCTGGGGACGGTGGTGTTGACCGGACGCGGGTGCCCAGGGAGAGGGAGAGCCGTATTGACCGCCAGCTCTCTGGCCTGGACACCTGGGTGGACAGAAAGGCCGGTCACCGACAGCCTGGCCCGCGGTGGGGACTTAGTGAGAATGTGTTGAACGAGTGGTGAGTTGTGAACCCCAGGGGATGAGCCGGGGAGGGCACAGGGCAGGGGGGATGCCGAGGCCCCTTTGGACACGTTGGGTACCTGCCGGTGGGGTGACCAGGCATCTGGGATAAGTTGGAGCGCGGGTCACCCTGCCTGCAGGACACCAGAGTGTGCATGTGCTCGTGTGTGTGTGTGCGCGCGTGCGTGTGCATGTGCTGGGGAGACGGGGGGTGTCACCCGACCTGAAGGTTCTGTTTGGTGGGTGTTACATCAAAGTGAGACGCGTCCACCTGACTCGGGCTCCTCCGTCCAGGAGGGGTGAGGAGTAGCAGGCCCCGACTGCCGGGCTGCGCAGAGAGGGGGGAGCGGCCTCCGTCGGGCGCCCGCGTGCGGCGGCACACCCACGTGATCCGAGTCCATCCTCACGCGCCCCTGTGATAGCGGCCGTCTCTGCCATCAGGTGAGGGAACGGAGGCTCCGGCCGGCTCCGGGCCTCCCGCGGTCAGAGCTGGCGCCTGGGGCGGCAGGTCCACGGCAGCCAGGGCCGCGGGGCTCTGGGCCCCGGGGAAGGCAGTTCCTCGCTTCCCCTGGGCAAACTCCCCCAGACATTCCTGGAACGTCCATGGAGATTCTGTCCCGTGGTCCACGGGACAGGAAGCGGGTTTGGGTGGGGGGAGCGGGCAGGGGATGGGCCCAGGCACGCAGCCAGACGTGGCACCCAGGCTCTTTGGCTCCCCCGTTACCCGCCCCGTCCCCTGCATACACTTGCTTCCTCCCCGACCAGCGTGGGAGGGCGAGGGTGGCCGTGCCAGACGTGTCACGCCAGGCTAGAGCCACGGCCAAGAGAAACCACGGCAGCCAGAGGAGCCTGGGGGAAAAGAGAAACTGGGTGGGGGTGAGGCAGGGCCGGGGGTGGCAGGGGAGTCATGGAAGAGCAGAGAAACAGCCCAGAAAGACCTCAGGCCTGGGCCGGGTGGGGCCCGAGAGGAATCAGAAAGGCCCAGCGGCAGGATTAAATTAGGGGAGAAAACAGAAAACAGCCCCATCCTGGACACGCCGGGAGGAGCACGTCACCACAAGGGCAGCCCCATGACACCGCCGCTCTCTGCCGAGCTGGGGAAACGAGTCCAGGGCGGCGTGGACTCGAGTCCGAGACCCCCGTCAGAAGCAGCGCAGCCCCATCTGAGACACACCGGGGCCTGTGCTGGGGGAGAGCGGGGAGGGGCGCCCGTGTCCGAGTCACCTGTGACAGCCGCACGCTTAGTCTCTGGGGGCTGGTGCAGTGGGTGGTCCCTCTGCAAACACGCCCGTCTCCTGGGGACCTGCCTGTGGGGCGAGGAGGAAAGTGGCCCAGCCGTGCCACCCAGCGCACAGGCTCTTGGAGGACAGGGATCGCAGGTCTTCCTGGGGGGCTTCTGAGCAGACCCCCCTTGTTCCATATCTCTGACCCTCCTCTGAGGCACAGCTATACCCCAGACCAGTGATGACCAGCACTTACGGCCCCTTCCGTGTGTGAACCGCTGGTCCTCACACCTCATTTCACCTTGCGGCTCTGTGGGATGGTTAGACCACTAACCTCATCACCCCATGTCACAGATGAGCAAACTGAGGCACAGCTGGTGCAGGGACTCGGTGGAAGGGACACAGTACGTAGCAGAGCCGGGGTCAAAGCTCAGGCAGCCTGGCCCAGGGTCCACGCGCACACCGTGACACTCAGCCACCCCCCAGGGCCATGCTGAGGGCACTGAGTGGGCAGATGATGAGCCCTGGGCACTGGGCCATCGGGGGCTCTAGGACCATGGTGTCTCCAGTGCATCTCCTCCCAGGGCCGGCCTTGGAGCGTACGCCTCGCTGGAGGATGCCCGCGGATGTTGGTTCGGCCTGCGTCTGTCTGCACCCTGGGGTTCCGGGGTTGGGTGAGGCCGGGTTGGGCCGGTGTAACAAAGTGCCATAGATGGGTGGCTCAGGAGGTGTTTATTTCTAACAGCTGGAGGCTGGCAGGCTGCGATCGGGGCCCGCGGTGGAGCTCTGGTGAGCGAGGGCCTCTTGTGAGCTGCAGATGGTGCCGTGGTGTTGGGGAGCAGAGACGGGCAGAGCCTTCTCCTGACTCGGGAGGGCTCTCATCCCTCCCAAGTGCCTCGCCTCCTAATTCCATCGTGTGGAGGAGGCTGAGGTCTTCAACATACAAATTTCAGGGGACACAAACGTTCGGTCCATGACACGTGGACAGTGTTGGTTGCCAGGGGAGCCCAGGCTGCTGACACTCTGGTATCGCCATGGATCCCTAGAGACCCCTGGTGCCGATCAGACACTCAGACACTCCTCAGGAGAGGCCGTGAGGCGCTTGTGCCTGACAGCCATCGACTCGTGAAGAGCTTTAGCACTCTGTCGCCAGAAACAGCGCGTCCGACCCAGCCATGCGAGGAGCGGCATGGGCACTACAGCCCACCGACCGACAGAGCTTGGGGGAGCCCTGCTGCAGCTTCCCATTGGGGCAGAGGCGGAGCCGGCTGTGCATGGGAGGGGGTCCCTCGGGGAAGCATTTCCTCAGACCTCTGAGCGCCGGGGGAAGGAGGAGGGCATCATGGGGACAAGGACGGTGTCTTCGGGGCAGGGGCCCAGGCAGAGAACGGCTCACACCGCCTGGAGGGACCATGTCGAGCAGTGGTTCTCCGGGCGGGGTCCCTGGGCACCGGCGCCAGCACCTCCTGGGAACCTGTCAGACGTGGCCTCCCAGGCCCCACCCGCACCTGCTGAATCAGAACCTCTGAAGGTGCGGCCCGCAGTCGCGTTTCCACGAACCCCCCACCCCAGTGGATTCTGACGCCCATAGAAGAGTAAGAGCCAGTTATGGATGAAAAGGACCCTCCAGCCCCACTGGGCAGCTTCAAATAGCAGACTCGGACGCTTGCACAGTCTGGAGGCCGCAGGCCAAGATGAAGGTGTCAGCAGGGCCGGTCCTCCTCAGAGCCTCCTCCCGTGGCTGTCGGCTGCCAGCGTTCCTCGAGGCCCCATCACCTGTCCTCATGAGGCCCCTCCTCTCTGCTTGTGTCTCTCACAGGACACTTGTCACTGGGATTAGGGCCACCCCAATAATCCAGGTGATCTCACCTTGAGACCCCTAACTTAGTTACACCTGCAAAGACTCTTTTCCAAATACGGTTCTTCCATCCACAAGTTCTAGGAGTTCGGATGACAACACACCTTCTTGGCAGGCACCACCCAGCCCAGCCAGGGGTGTGAGGGGGACAGAGGGCCGGTGAGGGTCCCGCGGAGAGTGGCAGGATGATAGCTGGGCGTTGAGTCAGAAGGAGACCAGAGGCTCAGCCGGGGTGGCGGTCCATGAGTCAGCCGGGCAGGGGGGCGGTGTCTCCCCAGCACGGCCCGGCACCAGTGGGAGGTGGGACACGGGCCTGGAGGTCTGGGCGGCTCTGACCCTGGCGATGCCCGGTCTGCCATGGACAAGCCCCCAAGCTGCCCCGAGCTCTCAGGTGATCCAGTGGATATGGTCAGCGCCGCCCAACTTGCCTGCCGGCCAGAGAAACCCCAAAGCCCGGCCATGCTGTGGGGCCCACCAAGGGGTCCCCAGGGACCACGAGGTGGCAGATGGCCTCCCTGGCATGGCTATTTCGGGCCCCATGATTATATGCTACTGTATTTGGATCTCCCCAAGGTTCCGGGAGTTGATTACTACATGCGTCTGGGTCAGAGGCTGCTTCGAGGTGGGTGGGTGGCCGGGCATGCCGGCAGCCCCCTGTGTGTGACGAAGGTCTCAACGTGGGTAATTTGGCTCCCAGAGAACTAGGAGAGTGTCCGCGTGGGCTGGGCCCTGGGATCCTGTGAGGGTTCTTCCAGCCATAAATGCTGGTCTGGGAGTGAGTTGGCCCAAGCTGGGCCACCAAGGAGCAGCGTGGTCCTCGGCCCTTGTGGGTCTCCTCAGCCCCGTGGAGCAGCTACAGGCCTAGGCCTGGGAGACCTGGGAGAGGCAGGGGCACCCAGGACGGGGGTGGGAGCTGGCCACTCAGACTGAGATTAGGTGCACATGGGCCCTGGGCAGAGCCAAGAAGTGGGGTGACCCCCCCCCATGGGGAGATGACAGAGGCCAGGTTCCTCCCTCCTGCATAGTGCCTCTTCCTGAGCAGCTGATGCCAGTGTGGAGATCTGGCTTGGGTTCTGGGTACGTGTGGAGGGCAGAGGAGATCCAACCCCTGGTGTTCATCCATCCATCTTCCCTTCCTCCCTCCCCCCATCCACCCATCTACCCATCATCCATCCATCCATCCATCCAACCAACCATCCATGCATCCGTCCACCCACCATCCATCCTTCCGTCCATCATTCCATCCATCTATTCACTTGCTTATTCAAGCCTGAAATGCCTGAGCTCAATAGTAAAACAAGGGCCCTGCCTTTCAGCAGCTCGTGCTTTGACGTGGGAATATCGCACACCTAGACCCCCATCCCCACCCATACACCACGGACTTAAGCTTCTGAGACAGAAAAGTCAGGGCAGGTGAACGTGATGTAAAGTCAGTGTAGAAGAGCGAAGCGGAGCTGACGGACGTGGTGAAGCCCAGTGTATGTAATGAGAATCACACCTGTGGTTCAGGCTCGTTGAACACCCGCTGTGGTACCAGGACCTAGGCTAATGCTGAGCAGATGTCACCTCACTCATTCCTGGTGACACATCTCTGTGGGACGTCCCATGATCCCCATTTTATAGATGAGGAGTGAAGGTTCAGGGAGTTGATCACAGAGTTGGTAAACAGTTTGTCTGCTGGGATCTCACCACCTCGTTTCAGAATTCCATCCCAATGAAGCCTTAGAGCCCAGAGGGAGGTGAGGGGCGGCCAGATCCCAGCCAGGAAGGGGGGACGGCGTCTGTGTGCCGGCCGCCAGCCTTCCACTGGGGCCTCCCCGGCCCCCACTCCCCGGCCATGCAGCCGCCCATCTGTCCGTCCATCCAGGGAGAGAAGACTGGTCAGGGGCTGGGAAGGGGCGATCTTTTTTGAGAGTCTGTGAGTAATCGTCCACCTGTTTCTGGCTGTTGGCGCCCAGGTGGTGGCCAGCCACTCGCCGGCGTGTGGGAGTCTGCACACCAGCCGGAAAAGGCCACAGGTGCCTGGGCTCCTGCTCGGGCCGCCCCAGAGGCCGCAGGGTGGAGGCTGCCCGCCCAGGCGCAGGGCCTCAGAGTACCAGGGGGAGGCGGCGGGTCACCGGGTCCAGGCAGGGGAGGGGACTCTCCCAGTGTCACCAGCGAGATGGGGGCAGGCCTGCAGATGCTTTTTCGCTCCTTTCTGAAAGGGGACCATCATTTTACGAGCCTCTGTGACTTCTCTGGCCAGATGGCTCTAAGATCAGTGGTTCTGGAATGTGGTCCCCCCGGGACTCTGGCCAAAGTGGCGGCCCCCCCTCACCGGCCGCAACAACTGTTTGGACTTGGAGCCAACTCCTCCCCCCGCCTGCCCCGAAATAAAACCGTCCGCTCCGGCGGGACCTGGGCTGGAGGACTCCGTGACCCTCAGGAGGGGGCTGGGTGGTGGGGAGGGGCTGGCGGGGGGCCGCGGTGTCTCCAGCTGGGTGAGTCTCGAGGGGCCCGGGCAGCCCTGGAGAGGACAGCCCCTCACAGAGCCGCGTCTCCCCGAGAGCAGGGGCAGGTCTGGCTCCCGGCTCCTCCCACGCCCGCCCTCCGGAGACTGCTTCAGGGCGCCCCACCCTGATGCCCCAAGCGGGGGAACGCAGCACCTGTCTGGGGCTGGAGGTGACCTTGGCCCATCCCTCTCCTCAGAGCCCAGGCACCGCAGTTTGGGCGAGACCAGGAGGAGAGGCAGAGAGAGGGCGGGAGCAGAGGGAGGGGAGGCGGGAAGGGGCTTGCTCTGAGCACCTCCAGGTGACGGCACCACCCAGTGCCTCCGTGGGCTGCAGGGCCCTGGGCTCTGGTGCCATCTCGGACTCTCTGCTCCAAGGCCCCTCCAGCCACCGCTCCCCCTTCACAGTGCACACGTTGTTCCGTTTGTCACCTCCAGGCTGGCCTCTGCGTCTCCCGGTCCCTCGCAGTGGTTCTCACCAAGGTCCAGACCTTTCCTAAGCCCAGCAGGCTCTGCCCAGCTCTTGTCTCACGGGGTCTCAGCCCCCTCTACCTGACGGGCCTCTCCTCAGTCTTCTCTGCAGGCCCCCAGCCCGTGCCACCCGATCGATGTCAGAATCCTGGGGGCTCTTTTCCTCGTCCCTCTTGAGTCCGCGCCTGCAGCCTGGGCTGCTGCGTGGGTTGCCGGTGGAGTCTCGCGTGGGTGGCCAAGCTGGCCTCGAGCTGAACGCCCCTCCTGAGGGCGTTCCAGCCTCAGCCTCTGTGTCGTCACTTACTTTCCTGATCCACGACTTGACGGCCACCCTGACCCTCTCATCACTGCCCGCCATCGCCCCTGCCCGGGGTGCAGCAGCCTCCCAGCCGGTCCCCCGCTTTGTGCTGGACTCATCCCGATCTTCCCCACTCTGAGTCCGACGGACCTTAAAACACAAACCTGATCGTGTCACACACACCCCCCCGCTTAAAATCCCCGTGGCTCCCGACACCCTGAGGACAAAGCTCCTTGCCGAGCTGCAGGACGTGCCACCTGCGCCACCCCGCCACCGCCGGCAGACCCACTGAGCAAGTGCATCCTGCTCCCCTGCCCAGGCTTCAGGGGGGCCGTGCCGCCCGCAGGAAGCCTCTTCTGCCCTGGCGTTCACCCCGCAGGGCCCCGCCACCCCGCACTGCCAGAGCGTCCCGCTCGCCTGCTGTCGTCCTCTTCCTTCCTTTCTCCGTCCCCTCTGAGTTTCATGAGGGTGGACACTGTCCCTCCCTTCACTCAGGATTCCCCGCTGTTGGTACTGTGCCTGGCGCATGCAGGCGCTCAGGCATCTTTGCTTACAAACGTATAAACAAACGAATGCAGAAGGGGGCAGAGAGGTGAGGCAGCCGGGCCAGGGAGGAACGGGTAAGAACGGGAGCTGGAGTTTAGACTCAGGTGTGTCTGCTTCTTAAGTGGACTGTCCTTCCGCCAACACTTGCTGCTCCCGCCTTCCTCTGGAAGCTTCCTCAGAACACCCAGGAATTCGAGGAAGGAGGGCATCCTGGGGGCCTTCCTGCCCTGCATTGTCCCTGTCGGGGGAGGCGGAGGGCAGGCCGAGCTTGGAAGGGCGTCAGGGAACGACAGCGGCCAAGGGCTGGAGCCAGCGGAGCACGGTCGCAGGCTGGCGCGGACCCTGCCACGGGCCTGGCCATGTGCCGTCAGGGCCTGCACGTCAGTGCCCGGATCTGCACAAATAAGACAGAGGTGGGCAATAAACTTGTTATTTTTTTTAAAAAGCCACGCAATGCCTTCCAAAGCCAAGAATAACATCATTTAGGACTGCCTGCCACTGCCACTTAGGGACAGTCCCTGCCCCGGTGGGCAACGCGGGCCTCACTATGAAGCGGCTGGGCCAGGAGGGGTGGGGGTGGGGACGAAGAGTCAGTGTCTGGACGTGATGCATCTAAGTCAGGAGCCAGAAGGCTGGACCCCCTGCTCCCAGTCCCCTTCCTTCGTGCTCCTCAGCTGGGGCTGCAGGCCTCCTCAGGGAGCCCCCAGGCCTTCTGGGCCGCTGCAGCTGCCTCGGCCCCAGCCCCAGGCCCAGCGTGCTCCTCTGGCCCTGTTAACCGGCCCCTCAGCTGCACATCTACTAACCTGGGCCTGCAGTACAACCCTCCCTCCAAACATCTGGAGTGGGGGGAAACGGAGGGGGAGAGCATGTCTGGGGGCCGGGGGTGGCGGTGCTGGAAGCCAGCTGTCTCCCCAATTCTTAGTCCTGCTGCTTGCTGGGGCAGAATGGGTCAGAGGGGCCAGGTGAGGGTGGGCCCAAGGCTCCCCCAAGTCATTGGATGGCACCACTTTCATAATATTGCTCCTCTGATCAGAAACCACAGACCTCAGGGCCAGCAGGACAAGTCTTGCTATAAGTTACGCCTGCTTTCACGTCCGTGTGCCTATATCTGCTCTCTACCCACTCCAACCAGGTCACTTACCCTGTCGTGTCCCTAGCTCCCCAGACCTGTCCTCGCCTACCTCCAAGCCTTGGCTAGAGCTGTTCCTCAGGCTAGGATGCTTTTCCTCTTCCTTTCTGCCAGGATTTGCCTCTCTACTGCTTGAATCAGTGCAACACACCTCCTCCAGGAAGTCCTCCTAGACTGATTCCATCTGACTCTGAGCCTGCTGAGTACACTGAGTACCAGAACCAGGCTTCCTCAGTTCTCACGCCAGGACGGCAGGAGGGGAGGCCCTGGCCCGAGCAGAGCAGCAGGAAAGATCCAGGCAGAGCTCTCTTGTCTTTGCTGGTGCTGACCTAGAGCCTGCCAGCTGCCACCGGCTGCGGGGGCTGAAGGAGAACATAATCAGAATTCAGATCGGCGGGGAGGGCAGGGTGTGAGTACAGACATAGTAAATACCCTTTAGGCGTTATCTACAGATCTGTTTCAGAGCGGGGGTGCAGGGCGGCGTGTGGTAGGGATGGGATACTAAGTGGTGACCTTCTGGCAAGTCTGGAGAGTTCTGAGAAAGGTTGGTCCATGCCGACCCAGGCAGACGGGCCCCTTCTTGGCTCATCTCTCCCTAGTGAGACCTGACCGGTGTCCTGGATCTGACTGCCCCAGCCACTTGGAGTCTGGGAGTCAGAGGGAGAAGGGAAGTGAGGCTCGGGGGACATGGCCAGTGGCCACTCACGTCCCCCTCGGCCAGGCCTCATGTATCTGCCGACCCTGGGTGGGCGGCGTGCGGGCTCAGGCTGGGCTGGGCTGGGGGCTCCCGGAGGCTCTGTCTCCTTTCAGCTGCGAGGTGGGTGTGTGATTCTGGGGTCTTTCTCTGAAATCTCTGCTGCTTGTCTTTGGAAGCCAGTTCCACCTCTTTCTAGGTGAAAGTTGTCTGCACATCCTGAGCCGTGGTTCTGTAAGCTGCGAACTGGGGATGATAAAGTGACTGCTCTGAAGCTTCCTGAGATGCTCCGTGTTCTGCTGGGAGGGTCCCAAGTGCATGCGCAGGGCGTTGCTATGATGAGGCTTATTATTAGACTGACCCATGGGGCCGACAGACTCCACGTGAGGGACCCTGAGACCGTGGGGGCTGGAGCGGTGGGCCTTCACCCCCGTCAGGCTTTGCTGCAGAACCAGGTGGGGTCCTCCTGAGGGGCCGGTCGCCCCTGTGCGGAGTGAGTGTGAGGCCCTCATCGCTTTCCCTCCATGGCGGTCAGCACGCGCACCAGGCCGGTCAAACACCAGCTTCAGCGAGTGACCGTCAGGTGGAGGTTAGGACATGGTCACAGCAGGTCTGTGCAGCCACAAGCGTCCAAGCTGGCGTTTGAATCTGAGCTCATCTGAAGTGCAGGTCCTTCCACTCTTGCGCATAGGTGAGGAGTTTGACGGCTAGTTTATTCTCTTTTGTTCTCTCCTTTTTCATAGCTTTACTTTTAAAGGGCAAAACACCTGGGAATTTAAATACCAGTGTGTTCTCATGTCCAGACGCTCCCAGGACCATCTGTCCTCTCTCAGTGGAGAAGAGGTCTGATACTTTGTTCGTGTACATCTTATCTGCAGTGTGATCTGCAACTTCTTGTGGACATGTTAACTTTTCCACATCCGTATCAGGACTTGCAAACCCAAATTCATCCTCCACGGCCATGATAATCTCCAGTTGGTCCTAACTAAGATCTTCATAAAATGGGAACCGGGAGATTTTCCGCATCAATCTTGTCATAGTTTCTAGACAACACGGTCTTTGGTTTGGTCCAAAGCCAAAGGGGGCATCGCTGGGCTGGCAGCGTAGCCGTGAATCTACCTGGAACCAAGAGCAAGGGCCCGAAGGACACACTGTCATTGAACATAAAACGCCTCGAAATAAATGCCCACAGCTTTTAGGGCTTTAGAGGACCCCCGGCCTCTGAGTCGTAACTGTGGCCGTTAGGATACACTGAGTCACAGAGCTGCTGCTCTCGGGGGCCTGGCAGCCAGCTTCTGAGATGAGCAGGACCTTCATGATGCCAGGGTCCCTCCTGGCTGGAGGAGCAGCAGAGCCCCACAGGGAGAAGCACCCGAGCTGGGCTTCGAAGGTAGAATGAAAGGTGAGCAGCAGAGAGAAAAGGACAGCCCTGCGGGAGGGGGGCAGGCTGGGCAGAGAAGTGGCTGTGAACTGGGGGGCTGCGGGCAATGCTGGACCTGGAGAAGGCAGCCTTGGTTCAGGCCTGGCTGGCAGCCTGGAGGAGGCTGGTCTGCAGCGAGGGCCGGCCCTTCCATGAGACCAGTGAGGAGGCCGTGCGGGGCAGAGCCTGGACCACAGCAATGGCCCCAGAGAATGAGGCTTCTCCTGCTCACCCCCCAATCCTCCCCTCCCCGAGCCCCGCCCCACACAGGCGCCATCCCCAGCCGAGTGCAACAGAGCCTGGGACTTAATTATACGCTGACACAGTTTGTTTTTAAAAAACATGTTTGTTTTTGTTCTGACTCATTGTAGAGAATTTAGAAAATACAGAAAATAAAAAAAAAATAGAAATCACCCACAATTCTACCACCCAGACGCGATGCTTGTTAACATGTCTGCATTTCTCTCTGAAACCACATACCCTCACAAACACACGCTTCCTTCATGATGTGCTAATCTTTACAAATTGTGTTGGGGCCTGGTTTATTGTTCCTTCGAGACTGTACTAACCTAGCACTGGGGTAATTGTTTTAGCTTTAAGGACTTTTAAAATTTGAGATGTAATTCACAGCATAAGATTCACCCTTTAAAAGTAGACAGTTGAGTGTTTTTAGCATGTTTACAAACTTGTGCAGCCATTAGCACCCTCTAATTCCAGCACATTCTCATCTCCCCAGAAGAAACCCATCCCTGTGAGCTGTCACTCCCCATCTCCGCTCCCCACACCCCAGCCCCCGAGACCTCTAATCTACTTTCTCTCTCTCTGCATTTGCCTATTCTGGACATTTCCTATAAATGGAATCATACAAAAGGTAGCTTTTTGTGTCTGGCTTCTTTCACTTCGCATGTTGTCAAGATTTACCCAGGTGTGTATTCGTGGATCTATCAGTACTTCATTCCTTTTGACGGCTGAATAATATTCTGTTGTGTGGATAGACCACGATCTGTCTACCTGTTACCAGTTGGTAGATGTTAGGTTGTTTTCACTTTTTGGTTATTGTGAATAAGCTGCTGTGAACATTTGTGTGGATGTGTTTTCAGTTCTCTCAGGTGTATAACCAGGAGTGAAATTGCTGGGTCACATGGTAACTCTATAGACAACCATTTGAAGACCTGCCAAACTATCTTCCTAGGTGGCTGCAGCATCTCACCTTCCCGCCAGCAATGTCTCTATGTCCCTGTCCACACTTGGTACTGTCTTTGTAATTATAGTTTCCCCGTGGGTGTGAAGTGGTGTCTCGTTGTGGTTTTTATTTACACATGCTAGTGACTAATGGTGTTGAGCATGTTCTCATGTGCTTATTGCCCATTTGTTTATCTTGTTTGGAGAAATCTCTGTTCTGATCCGTTGCCTATTTTAAAACTGGATTGTCTTTTTCTATTGTTGATTTGTAACAGTTCTTTAAATATTCCAGATACAAGTCCCTTACGGGATGTATGATTTGCATATATCTTCTCCCATTCTGAGTCTTGTCTTTTCATTTTCTTGATAGTGTCCTTTAAAGAACAAAAGTTTTAAATTTTGATGAAGTCCAATTTATCTGTGTTTTCTTTCTTTCTTTTTTTTTTCTCCATTCTTTTGTTGTTTTGTTTAAGAAACTATTGCCTAATCCAAGGTCAGGAAGATTTATAGGTACGTTTTCCTCTAAGAGTTTTATAGTTTTGGGTCTTTGATCTGTTTTGAGTCCATTTTTGTATAAGGTGTGAGATAGAGGTCCAATTTCATTCTTTTGCATGCAGATGGAGAGTTCAACGAACCATTTCATCACCCCAAAGGCTGTTTTTTGAAAAGACTGTTCTTTCACCCATTGAATTGTCTTAGCATCCTTGTTTGTAATCAATTTTCCATAAATGTATGAATGTATTTCTGGATTCTCAGTTCTATTCAGTTGACCTATACGTCTATCCTTATAGACCATCCAGTCTTTTTTTTAAAATTAATTAATTAATTAATTAATTAATTTGGTTGCACTGGGTCTTAGTTGCGGCAGTCGTGCTCCTTGGTTCCGGCATGCATGTGAGATCTAGTTCCCTGACCAGGGATTGAACCCGGGCCCCTGGAGCTCGGAGTCTTAACCACTGCACCACCAGGGAAGTCCCTACACTGTCCAGTGTTGATGACTGTAGTTTTGTAGTAAGTTTTGAAATCAGGAAGTGTGAGTCATCCAACTTTGTTTTTCTGTTTCATGATTGTTTTGACTGTTCTGGCTCCCTTGCACTTCCATATGGATTTTTAGGATTTGCTTGGCAATTTCTGCAAAAAAAGAAGGGGGGACACTGGGAGTTTGATAGCGGTTGTGTTGAATCTATAGATCAGTTTGGTGAGTGTTGCCATTTTAACAGTCCATGAATATGTCTTTTCATTTATTTAGATATTCTTTAATTTCTTTCAACAATGTTTTATGGTTTTCAAAGTATAGACTTTGTACTTTTTGTTAAATTTATTCCTATTTGCATTGATGTTATTGTAAATTGAATTTTTTTTTATTGAAATATAGTTGATTTACAATGTTGTATTAGTTTCTTGTGTACAGCAAATGATTGTTATACATATATATATGCATATATATATTCTTTTTCATAATAGGTTATTACAAGATATTGAATATAGTTCCTTGTGCTATACAGTAGTTCCTTATTGTTTATTTATTTTATATATAGTAGTTTGTATATGTTAATCCCAAACTCCTAATTTATCCCCCCTTCCTTCCCCCTTTGGTAACCATAAGTTTGTTTCCTTTGTCTGTGAGTCTGTTTCTGTTTTGTAAATAAGTTCATTTGTATCATATTTTAGATTCCACATATAAGTGACATCATATGATATTTGTCTCTGACTTACTTCACTTAGTATGATAATCTCTAGGTCCATCCATGTTGCTGCAAATGGCATTATTTCATTCTTTTTTATGGCTGAGTAGTATTCCATTGTGTATATATACCACATGTTCTTTATCCATTCATCTGTTGCTGGACATCTAGGTTGCTTCCATGTCTTGGCTATTGTGAATAGTGCTGCTATGAACATAAGGGTGCATGTATCTTTTCAAATTAAGGTTTTGTCCAGGTATATGCCCAGGAGTGGGATTGCTGGGTCATATGGTAGTTCTATTTTTAGTTTTTTGAGGAACCTCCATACTGTTCTCCACAGTGGCTGCACCAATTTACATTCCCACCAACGGTGTAGGAGGACTCCCTTTTCTCCACACCCTCTCCAGCATTTATTGTTTGTAGACATTTTAATGATGGCCATTCTGACCGGTGTGAGGTGATACGTCATTGTAGTTTTTATTTGCATTTCTCTAATACAGGGGTCCCTGACCCCCAGGGCCACGGACCAGTACCGGTCTGCGGCCTGTTAGGAACTGGACCGCACAGCAGGAGGTGAGCGGTGGGCGAGCGAGTGAAACTTCATCTGCCGCTCCCCATCGCTCATATTACCACCTGGACCATCCCCCCGTCCGTGGAAAAATTGTCTTCCATGAAACTGGTCCCTGGTGCCGAAAATGTTGGGGACTGCTGCTCTAATAATTAGCGATGTTGAGCATCTTTTCACGTCCTGTTGGCCATCTGTATGTCTTCTTTGGAGAAATGTCTGCCCATTTTTTGATTGGGTTGTTTGTTTTTTTGTTACGGAGTTGTATGAGCTCTTTGTATATTTTGGAATTTAAGCCCTTGTCAACTGCATCGTTTGCAAATGTTTTCTCCCAGTCTGTAAATTGTCCTTTTGTTTTGTTTATGGTTTCCTTCACTGTGCAAAACTTGTGTGTTTGATTAGGTCCCATTTGTTTATTTTTGCTTTTATTTCAGTTACCTTGGGAGATTGGCCTAAGAAAACATTGGTCCGGTGTATGTCAGAGAATGTTTTGCCTGTGTTCTCTTCTAGAAGTTTTATGGTGTCATGTCTTATATTTAAGTCTTTAAGCCATTTTCAGTTTATTTTTGTGTATGGTGTGAGGGAGAGTTCTAACTTCACTGATTTACATGCGGCTATCCAGCTTTGCCAACACCACTTGCTAAAGATGAATTGTTTTCTCAACTTCACTTTTGGATTGGTCATTGCAAGTGTGTAGAAGTACAGTTGATTTTTGTGTATTGATCTTGAATCCTACAGTCTTGCTGTACTTATTTATAAGCTCAAATAGTTGTTTAATTAGGTATTTTCATGTTTGGGGTTTTGTTTTGTTTTTTCTTTTTTGGTATTTTAATGTTTGATAAGGAAAGCTCCCGTCCATTTTTCTGCTATATTTTGCGCATCTGTTTGTTTTATAACATGGCCTTTAGTTTTATTTTATGAGGCTACACCTAACTCCGGCCCCAAAAAATCCCATTCAGTACATTTTCTGATCCCTTACATATTTGAGAATATATTTTTGTGGACTTCACATATAATTGTCAAAATAACTGGATATAAGATTCATGGATCATTATGTATTTTTCTCAGAATCCTGTCGACGTAGCTCAATTTTCCCCCGGCATGTGGTGTGCCAGAAAATTCAGAGGTTGCCCTCATCATTTTTCCCTTAGAGGATAGCATGTGTCTTCCTTATGAATGCTTATGGAAGTTTTTCCCTTTATCTTTACAATTTAAAGTTTAGCCAGAATGTGTCTGGGTATGAATCACTTTTCCTTCAGTTTGCCTGGAACACAGTAAACATTTATAAAATACAATTTTTTTTTTGTTTTGCGGTACGCGGGCCTCTCACTGCTGTGGCCTCTCCCGCTGTGCAGCACAGGCTCCGGACGCTCAGGCTCAGCGGCCATGGCTCACGGGCCCAGGTGATCCACGGCACGTGGGATCTTCCCGGACCGGGGCACGAACCCGTGGCCGCTGCATCGGCAGGCGGACTCTCAACCACTGCGCCACCAGGGAAGCCCAGTCTCAAAGAATTTTTTAAAATTATAGCTGTGTTGTGCTTCTGCTCCGTTCTTTGTGGGTTAATCTTCTGAATACCTGCAGTTCTCAAGTTCAGATTTAATTCTCTCTCCTGCTCGTCTGATCTCTGTTTTCATGAATTTGGTCTCGTTGTTCTGACCTGTGTTGCGACGTCAGGGGCAGCGTCCCATCCTGTTCTCACGGCCGATTAACTCTCTGTGGTGCTGGTTCCGCTCACTCTCACCTGGGACGCATGTTCCAATTTTGCTCTTTCAGCTTTCCCTTCCTGCAACTTCCCTGCCCACCCAGCTCCGCTCACATTTCAATGTGTCTTTGAAGTTTACCTTTCTTTTCCCCGTTTTGTGCTGTTGTTCCTGCGCCTCCGCCTTTTCTCTCCTATGCGTGTCTGCTCCTGTTCCACTGACATCATCATTTCCTGTACCTTACTGAGGATGTTTTTATTCTCATTCTAGTAATAAATTATTTTTAGAGATTTAATCTTTTCCTGGGTTTCAGGATGCTATTATCATGTTCATGTTCTTCAGAATTTAAAAAAATTGTTGCTTTAAACTTCTTCCTTTCTCTTTTAAAAAATTTTATTTAAAAAAAATGTGGTTATACACAAACTATCAATACTGTGGTACAAATGAACTTATTTACAAAATAGAAATAGAGTCACAGATGTAGAAAACAAACTTACGGATACCAGGGGCTAAGGGGGGGATAAATTGGGAGATTGGGATTGACATACACACACGACTATATATAAAATAGGTAACTAATAAGGACCTGCTGTATAGCACAGGGAACTCTACTCAATACTCTGTAATGACCTACATGGGAAAAGAATCTAAAAAAGAGTGGATGTATGTATACGTATAACTGATGCACTTTGCTGTACACCTGAAACTAACACAATATTGTAAATCAACTATACGCCAATAAAAATTTAAAACAAAAAAATCGTGGTTAAATCTATATAAAGTGTTCCATCTTAATCATAGTCAAGTGTGCAGTTGAGTGGCATTAAGTGCATCACACCACTGTGTCACTGCCCCCACCATCCATCCCCAGACCTCCCTCCGTCCTGCAAAACTGAAACTCTGCGCCTGTTAAGCAGTCACTCCCCAGCCCCCCACCCAGCCCCTGGCCCCCACCCTTCCTCTTTCATTCTCTGTGAATTTTTACTCTAGGGACCTCATGTCAGTGGAATTGCACAGTATTTGTCCTTTTGTGTCTGGCTGATTTCACTCAGCATCATGTCTTGAAGGTTCATCCACGTAGTAGCAGGTGTCAGAACTTCCTTCCTTCTGAGGGCTGAATAATAGTCCACTGTGTGTATGTTCACATTTTGTTTACCCATCATCCGGTGATGGACGGTTGGATTGCTTCCCCCTTTTGACTGCTGTCCTCGTGCTGTGACAATGGGTTTACGAATGTCCCTTTGAGTCCTGCTTCCCCTGATCTTTAAGGAGACAGCATCTCATCGGGACGTGGTGTTTGTCACCAGGTGGCAACATGGATTCCCCCTGGTTTGGCTCTCCATCGTCCGGGGCTGTTTCAGTTAGCTTCTCAGATACACGGATGGGAAGCAGGTCGGTGTGTGTGATCCCCAGGCCGGTGTTCAGCACCTAAGCAGGGGCTCGTAGTTCTGGTGTCCCGCGTGGAAGCCTCCACTTCACCCAGTGGGTGGTTCTCTGATTCCCTGGGCCAAGGACTGCACAGAGGACTGCACGGTGTGAAGGTTTGCCCCCCGGCTGAACATTAGACACACCAGAGGAAATGTTAAATGACGCTATGCTTAGGCTCCACCCTGAACCGACGACTCAGGGGTTCTGCGTCCGGCCCAAGCACCAGAGGTTTACCAGCTCCGCAAGTGATGCCACAGTGGAGCCACGGCCAGAAGTGCTTTGTCTCAAGATGCCTGACTCAGGCTGTCCTCCTGCGCGGTGGCCCTGGCCTCCCAGGATGCAGGTGCCGCCGCCCCCCGCCCCTCCCTCCTGCCGTGTTGTTTTCGGGAATCGGGGTCTCTGAGTGGACACAGAAGTGGGGATTGGGGTGCTGCGGGGGGCTGGAGCCCTGGCTGCCTGGAAGCGCGTCGCTCACACAGTCAGGGGAGGCGGCTGTGCCGTTTTCCGGAACGCGATTCCGAAGACACGGCAAGGGGGGACGTGCCTCCCGCCTTCCGTCTAAGGCAGGGGGCTCCCCTGTGTCACGGAGCAAACCAGATGAAACCACTCACTCCTGGCTGCTCTCCGCAGTTCCACTGACCTCGGGGCCAGCAGAGATGTCAGGTTCTGGTTAAGTGTTGCTTCTGGTCAAGGTCTAAGATTTCGTCTTTTTCTGTGTCTCCATAGGTGTCGTAGTGGGAAGGTGGCTACATTTTCCTCTCTTTTAACTGGGAACTACTGGAGTATCTGACCTGTCTCCTGGGCCAGGGGAGAGGCCTATGGCCAGTCTCCCGTGTCAGCTTCAGCGCGGGTGGAGGCGCGGGGTGCTCACAGGTCAATCCGTGAAATCCGAAGAGGTGATGGGTGTCGAGGGCCCCCGAGGGGGAGGAGGGGGGCCTAGTGCAAGGAAAGGCACCGGCCTTTACAGAGGCGCAGAGGTGAATATACCACGCACTCGGGACGGGAAGTGGGGGGAGAGAGAGGCATGCTTCCCAGAGGAAGTGGAGGATGGGGGGCCCTTCTGAGAAACGAGGCCGATGGGAGAGTCATTCCGGGGACGGGCTCCTGAAGCCCAAGCTAAAGAGTTCGGGGTTGGCTGGAAGCCGTAGGTGACTGAGCAGGAGGAAGACAAGCCCAGAACGTGGGGGTGGTTCTCTAGTCTGTGTGAGTGGATGGGTGGGTGGACAGACAGACAGAGGGGTCGGTGGAGGGGCGGGAGGTAGGGGCTGGGGGGAAAGGACTGACCCCACGCACCTGTGGCCTCCCGGCTCCCACACTGGTCCACGGGGAGCCAGGGGCCCTCGGGAGGAGGGACGCCCGGACCCTGGGTTAGGGACGCAGAACCGGCGTCTTCCTTCCATCCCCCACGGCACCCTTTTCCGTGGCACCTGTTACTACAGAGTCTGGTGGGGTGGCCTTTAAGACACTGGGGTGTTGCTCGTGTTCCTGGACCGCGGACATCTCTGCCCCTCCCTGGAGGGGTCGTCTGCCTCTTCCCCCACCGGCCATAGCACTCCTTGCCGAGGGCAGGCGCCCTGGCCCCAGGTAGCCACAGGACAGGCTAACGCCTCTCAGACGGCCCAGGAAGGCCCACCGAAGCCAACCTGCTGTCTGGAATCCAGCGGTGGGAGGCGGGGGCGTGGATGGGTGCCTTTCAGAGTCCCCACCCCGGATTCTGGGACTGTCACCCACAGGGCTGGCCTTCTGCCCAGATCTGTAGGTCTGTGTCTTCAGGGGAAGCTGGTAAAGGCTGCACACGGAGGCTCCTCCCTGCCTCCCCCATGGAGGGCAGGTAATTATACTTATATGTTGCTGCCGATTAAACACGCGGAATAGCCTGGAGGGAGGCTCAGGTGTCACCTTTGATGTACACAAAGGAAGCTCTCTCTGCTCCTGGGGTTCCCGCCCATCCATCACTCTCCTGGTGGGTGGAGGGGAAGGGTGGCTCCAGCCTCAGCAGAGCTCAGAGGACCGGTTGGAATTGGCTTTGTCTTAATACCCTCCCTTTGATCTGCTGAGAGGCTGACAGCGAGAGGGGAAGGATCTCATTCGGTGACATAAATCAGAGCTAATGAAACCACAGTCCTCCGACAGACGCAGACTTTCCTGTGTGGGGAGAGGCGGTGAGCGGTGTTGCCCTAACCCTCCCCTCCGCTGGGGGGACACAGATTAATTAAGGCTCCATCTCCTGTACCCCCACCCCCGCCCCTGCAGCAAAGCCCGACTTTAAGCTTCTCGGGGCCTAGACACCAGCGTCCGCTCTGCCCCCCGACGCTGTCCGTCACTTTAGGACGCTTCCTCCCGCTGGGGTGCTCGGGGTTCCAACCCCCAAGAGTTTTCATTTCTGGACTCAGCGTCGTGCACACCCTGGGAGGCCAGGCAGTGGGACCCCAGCTCTTCACGAGACCTTGGCCATGACGCGGGGCAGGAGTGGCCATCCCCTTGGGGTCTCTGGGAGTCTAAACCGGGCCCTGTCTGTGGGGCAGAGAAGGGTGAGTGCCGTATGCTCCCCAGTGGGCCAGGGCAGGAGGGAAGGGAAGCTGCCTCCATGCCAACCGCCTTCTTTGGCTCTGCCCTCTTTACTCTGTGACCTTGACCGTCCTTGACCCCTTTCCTCCTTGGTTGCGGGGGTCCCTTTCAGCTCTCACCCTGTGACTGGTCTCTTCTCGGTAGGCGGTCCTATGAACAGTGCTGGAAGTGCTCAGAACTCCATCAAAACAAAAGCCACACAGGTCGAATGCCCACTTGGCAAGTTGCAGGGAGAGGCCACAGCCCATGCCCCCAGGGGTCTTCCCGTGTGATCAGAGAAGAGCGTGGTGATGGTCAAAAGTCCAGAGCTGGCCTTGGCCTTCCTCCCGCCTACACTGAGCATCCTTCCCATCCTCCTTCCCAGAGCTCCCTGCATTCCACGTCTGTGTCCCAGTTCCAGAAGTTTCTCTCAAAAAGCTATAATCTCCATTGAAATTAAAAGGCTACCTAATAATGTCTGCCAGATTTCTAAAAACACTATCGGCAACTTCCATTCTTTAAAAAAGGAATAGTGTCCAAGCGGTAAAATTTTAATGGTCCTGAAGTGCTTGTGGGCCACGGGGGTGGGGTTGGCTGCCTGAAGCCTCTACAGAACGCTAGGCACGTGTGTCAATTAAAATGAAATAAACATAGAGGCTCCGTTCCTCAGTGGCACCAGCCTCCCTTCAGGTGGTCGAGAGCCGCAGGTGCCCCTGCAGACCTGCTGTCTCAGAGGGGACCAGAGGCCCCGCCCCTCACCCGTCAGAAAACTCCTCCCCTGGGAACCAGCTCAAATGTCACCTCCTCTGTGAGGCCTTACTGGATTTCCCACAGGCATCGGGCCGGTCCCAGCTGCAGAGTGTTTTCCGCAGGCTCACTTGACCAAGTACCAACTGTGGGTTTGGAGCCACAGACTTTGGAGTCAGAAGCACGGTTTCACCTCTGAGCCCGCTTTCCTGCAGGCAAGGTGAGAAGGTCGAGCTTCCAACTCCACAGGGCTGGGCTGGAGATTCAATATGCAAGTGTATGGGAAATACTAGCGCGCCTGGTGATGACTAGCTCTCAGGAAACGCTGGCTGAGGTTTTCGTGTTGCTTCATTAAATAATAAAGTAAATAGTCTAAGAGCTTCTCCAGAGAGGGGTTGTGTGCAGCTCATGCTGGAGCCCGGAGCCGAGGCCGGCCTGGCCGTCGGCGCTGATGAGTGCTTAGTGTGTTCCGTGCACTCCATTGGGTGGAATGTCTCAGTCCATCGGGATTGAAGTTCATCCGCTCCGATGAAATCGAGGACTAAGGGACTGACGCTTACTGGCTGAACTGAGACTCCTGTGATGAGGGGCACCTGGGGAGCCTGGTGGTTGGGGGGCTGCGGTAGTGGCTTGTGAGAGTCCTGGGAGAGCGCACAGGCCCCCTGGGGGGGTGGGCATGCAGGCTGCGGTCTCCCAGGGAGCGGGGAGAGTGTCCATGTGTAGAGATACCTGGGCGACAGCTGGTTGTGTCTGCTTGGTGCCCAGGTGGACCAGCCCTTCCGCCAAGCCTGCCCCCTGGGAGCCCCACGCCCTCCCGCTGAGGCTGGAGGCCGGAGGCCGGCACTGGTGGCGGTGTTGATGTGGGAGGCTGGGGCCCACAGCCTGCGGGAGGCCCAGGCACATCCTTGCGGCTCAGCAGGTGCCAGTCTGTCCCCGAGCCCTCACCTTCACGGCGGTCCCCCGGTGTCAGTGGCTGCCTCGTGCACAGGGTCACCGGGTCCAAAGTGGCTGCTTTCTTTCTATTTTCACCTTCTTTCACCTTTCTTTTTCATCTTCTCTGTTGGGCCCGCTGGTCCTCAGGGGTGTCGGTCCCTCTCCGCTCCTAAGGGCTGTGTTCCACAACCGCTGGTCCTCCACGTGGCGTGGCTCAGAGTTGGAGAGACCCTGCAGCCACTGGAGGAGAATAGACCAGGGGACCCTCCCTGGGGCCTGCGCTCAGAGAGCAGGTACTATGCCTGATCCCTTTTGAGTGGATACCTGGTGACAACAAGTGGATCAGCTGGTGGTCCACTAGGAGCCCCGAATCTGTCCCTCTGTCTTGAGTTTGACTAAGATCGGGTAGTACATAGGAAGGGTTAGAGAAAGAAAGTCCAGAGAGGGTCTGTTCGGTCAATCTAGTGCTCTGCGGGCTGTAGGCGACCTTGGTCTCCAAATAGGAATGTGCCTCCTGCAGCTCAGACAGGTGCAGTCCTTATAGGGACCCAGGCTGGTGGAAAGAAGCCCTAAGCTTGAGTCCAGCCCTGCCGCTTACCCGCTTCAGGCATTTCTCTCTCCTTCTCTGGGCTCCTGGCCCTTCTGGTGAGCTGAGTGGGGCGGACGGCTCCTTCAAGCTCTGAGGGAACAGGATCTGCATCTACACCCCAGCTCTTCCGGTCTCTGTCACTGTCACTGAGCAAGGTCCCAGCTCCATCTCTTCTGCTGTCACTGGCTCCCAGCTGGGGTCTCTCCACCCTCCCATTCTGTCAGTGGGACCAGGCCGCTGCCTGAGCCTGCGGGGCTTGGAGAGCAGGGGCCCAGCCCTCCCTCTGGGCCTCCTGGGGGAGCGCGGGGAGCCGTTTGGCTCTGGAGAGGCTCAGCGGCTTCCCCAGAGCCCAGGCAGGCCCGGACTGGCCTGTGAGGTGCCTGCTGGCCAGCAGCCTCCTGGGGAGCGGAGCCCAGCCCCCATGGGAGCTTGGGCTATTGGCTTTACTCCAGGGCTCCGTGGCATAACTGCCCTCTTCTTCCCCGCCGGAGAGCTGGACCAGCTCCTCAGCTGCCCCCCCCAGAGCAGGGGGCCCCCCGCCCACCCTCAAGCAGGGGACCCGGGAGCCGGAACCCAGACTGAGGGGTGGGGGCTGCTTGGAGGACACCCGGCCTGCCAGGGGCTGGGCAGGGGCCGCAGGAGGGTCCCCAGGGGCTAGAGGTTGCTGGGGGCAGGGGGCCGCCCCACACAGGAGAGGGGCAGGGGGAGTGGAAGCCGGTGCCACTCCGTTTCCTCTCGGCCCCCGCCCCACTCCTCTCTGGGCGCCTTGGGGACCCACCTCAAAGGGGGCTTTGTCCTCCCAGCCGACGCCTCAGGTCGCCAGGTGCCGAGCTCCCCCCTGGGCCCCCCGCCCCTCTGCACAGCCTCCCGGTTAGAGAGGCAGCTGCGGGCAGCCTCGGAGCTGTGCGTTTCGTGTGCATTTCGCCTCCAAGTAGTCTCGGATGGGCAGGGAGTCAGTGTGTACAGCTGAGGAGACCAGCCCAACAGGTTAAATGAGGGATTTGTGACTAGATCCGCCTGCTGGCCAAGTCCATGCTCACAGGACCCCCCCAGGGTGAGAGCTGCCACATAAAGTGCAGATACTGCACAGGACCTACTTCTTCTAAAAGGTTATTCCTGTTTATTGGAAATTCAAAGTTAACTGGGCAATGTCCCAAATATTGCATGGGACCTACTTATAGAAAAAACGATTTGTTATTTACCCGAAATTCAAATTTAAGTGGGCAACATGGATCACTGTGTGGGAAATCCAGCCCTGCTGCCCTGGGTCCATGGCCCACACTGAGCCCACCCGTGCCAGGCCCGCCCAGACGCAGGCTCAGGCCTGACCGACCTCGCCCGCGACTGTCCCAGCTCCAACACTTGCCAGTTCGCTGGATTCCCCCTTCGGCACGTCCCTGTCCCCAAGCATCGGGCAGGGTGGGAGGTGCTGCAGACACTTCCTCTGCTCCCAGCCCCCACCCCCCACCGCCCCCCCAACCCCGCCTACGGCGCCTGAAGCCTGTGAGCTGTGGACAGAGGCGGGGTGTTCTCCCTGGTCCAGCCCAGCCCTTCCCTGCGAATGGGAGAGCCGACCAGGGAGAGGTGGCCCTTCTCAGCCCTCCTGCCCTGGGCTGCACCCAACGCAGCAGCAGGACTAATCAGGGCCGTGGTGACCTGTGAAAGCGGGCGCAGGCGTGTGTGAGGCCACACGTGTGTGCTCACCACGTATGCACACAGAGGCAGCTCCCGGACGCCGAGCTCACCGAGGGAAGGCCGTCCCCCTGCCCGGCCCCAGCCCCGGCTCGCGTCCGGCTTCCCGCCTCTGTCCTCTGTCCTTCAGTGGGACGCTTCCCCGGGCGCTCAGGTGCTCACCCTGCTCACGACTCCAGGACCGGTGTCGCAGGGGGTGAGGCACGTGGATTTGGGCTCAGACACCTGGGTGGAACCCCAGCTCTCTAGTGACCTTGGTCCCTCTGTGAAACACGTGCTCAGAGCCCCTCGTGGCATTGCTGCCAGGATGCCGATCACATGCCTGGTACCGACCTGGCCTAGGACAAGGGCTCGTAAGTGGGAGCAATGACACTGCCGGGTCGTGGTTGTCACTGGAGGGGGAGCACCCCTGCCTCGGGGACCCAGGCTCCCTGGAAAGGCAGCGGCCGAGAGCCAGGCTGCAGCCCCACCTGACCCCCGTGTCCCACGGGGAGGGGGGGCTTATGGATTTGACCTCCTAAGGGAGTATGAAGTCGTGCCCGCTTCCCATCCACACTGGCCCTGTGTCCCCCTGCCTGAGGCCCTCATTCATGAGCCCCGCCCGCCACTGTCCTGGCCTAAATCCTACCTTCCTTAAGGCCATTTGTGGGGCTGCGGTCTGTGTGGTCTAAGTGGGACTCAGGGCTCAGCTTCCCACCCATGGTCTCTGGGAAAGCTGGGGCCAAGGTGCTGCCCCACTGGGGGTCTCCCCAGGCCCATGAGGAGCCTCCGGACATCTGCTGGGGTCTCTGTGGACGGGAGCAAGGTGAGGGTGAGAGCCTCACCACGGTGGAACGGGTGTCAGAGCAAGACCACGCCTGGTAGGAAGGTCTGTCCGGGTCCCCTCAGGCCACTGGCGGCTCGGCCAGCCCCAGGCTGGGGAGTCGCTCCCCTGTTTATTTGAGGACACTGCTGTCTGTGAACGGTGTGTCGTGGAGGGTGTGGGAGATGACTTACCCAGGAGGGGGTGCTGGAGCCCGGGGCCTGGAGTGATGGGTGACTGAACCCCAGAGCAAGGCCCCAGGGCCAGCCGAGCACTGACCACAGGACGAAACGTCTGGCTCCCCATTCAGGCTCCCTCTCCCGTCCAGCTGTCCCTGCCGCTGACCAGAGCGTCAGAAGCTCTGGGAGGCCTGGCTTGGTGCTTGGGAGACATTAATGTGCTTACGACCCAACCGATGACCTGGGAGTCAGGTTAGAATTCAGGTTCTGACCCAGAAAGACCGGGATGAGGCCTCAGACTCTGCCTTTCCGACCAGCTCCCCGGTGGTGCTGAGCTTACGGTCTGTGGACCGCACTGCCGGAGGACGATCTGCACCACTGATGCCCGGGGCCAGGGGCGGCGGGGGCGGGGGACGCATGACGAGCCGGTGTGGCCAAGCCTGCTCGATGGGGTGGAGAGGCGGTGTGTGAGTGCGGGGTGCGGGAGATGGTGGGTGGGGTAGAGGGAGGAGCTCCAGGTTGGCGCAGGGATCGGCGAGGCGCGTGGGCGCAGGAGCGTGCTGGCGATGCAGCACGACGGTTAGAGGTGTGTTACCTGGAGCTCGAACCCCAGCTTCACTACTTCCCAGACGTGTGACTTACCGCAAGGAACTCAGCCTGTCTGTACCTCATTTTTCTCATTTGCAAAATGTGAACCTCACAGGCTGTGAAAAAATTAAATGACGTGATACATACAGTGCCCCGGAACATAGCAAGTGCACGCTTGGTAAACGGGGCCTCCGACTGTATGAGGATGAGGCTTCAGGCGCTGCCTCCGAGGGTCTGTGATGGCACACGGGGCAGGTGGGGGTGAGGTGAAGGGGTGTCACGTGCGGGGCGCTTTGCAGGCGATGCTAAAGGCTCCTAGAACTGCCGGGGGCGATCCCGTGCCAGGGAGCTTGCCAGGCCGGCACCGTGACATCCCCGGTCAGGGCAACGGGCTCCTTCAGGAGAGGACCCTTTGGGGTCTGGACCCTGCAGTGGTCCAGCTCACCCCTCGAGCTCCCACGGACGTGCCTGTCCCTTTCTGGGCGCGGTCTTGTGCCGAGCACCTGTCTTTTCGCCCACCTGCCCGCCTCCAGGCTGGCCCCTCCTCAGCACCAGAAACCTGGCCACGTCCTTCTTTGTTTACAGCGCCCCCAGCTCCCCATTTCCCTGACACAGAGCACAGAACCGCTCGCAGGGCCCTTAAGCTCCAGCCCTGCCCCCTCCGGCTTCTCCTTGCCCTTCCTGAAGCCCCGCCTGGGCCTGGCTGCTTGCGTCCCCTGCAAGATGCTCTCCTTCTTTCCCACACGCCGCCCTCCTCCACTGGCTGATTCCTCCTAGTCGGCCAGGTCTCCACGTCACATCACCTCCACCTGAGGCCACTCCTAACGCCTCCCCAGCCATCGCACTGCGCTGGAACGTCTTCCGACCTTCCCACTGAGTTGTGAAGGGCGGGGACACCGTCCTCTTTGTGGCCGATGCTCATCCAGCACTTTCCAAACTGTCTGTGCATAGAAACATCTAGGGCACTCTTTAGAAACAGATTCCAGGCCCCACCCTGGCCTTCCGAACCAGGCCATCCTGGGAAGGCTCTTGGAGCCTGTTCCCACCTGTGGTCCCCTGGTCACCAGCACAGTCAGACCATCGAGGGTCTGACGACAGTGACCGAGTGACAGGCACTCACTGAAGGGCCTGTGGCCGTCAGGTCAGGTCTGACGTGGGTGGAGGTCTTTCCTAGTTGCAGCTTGCGGGGCCTGTCCTGGTTGGTTTGCTCTCCCATCCAAGGCTCCTGTGTCTGCCTGTTCACCCACAGCTCCCCTGCTGGTGAGCCTGGGGGTTTCTCCCAGGGGTGGGAGGGACACTGGTGAAACGGCTCAGGGAACAGACAGGAGCACTGCCGGCTGTCGACACGTGGGCTCGTGCTGCCGGGATGGAAGAAAGGCACCTCCGCCACTGCCCAGTCTTCCTTAGGGTCAGCATGACGGGGCCTTCGGGCCTGTGTGGTTGAGGGCTGGCGTTTCCATGACATAGGTGCCATCTGCCCACACAGAGGACCAAGCATCAGTGCAAAGCCCCTCAAGACAGCAAAGTCCAGGGGCAGATCCACGGCCACAGGCCAGCTTGTCTCGTCCCTGTGGGACCAGCTGCATGGGGTGATGGGGTTTCAGCCCGAGCCCTGAACTAGGAGGCACACTGGTCAATGACATCGTGGCTTGGGCACAGCTGTGAAAAGCTGGCATGGGCTGTCTCCTTGTCCTGCTGGCTGCCAAGAGTGTCTAGACCTCACACCAGAAGTCCTCTGCCACCGTGGACCCTCTGGCTGTGGACAGACCGGACCGTCCACCATCCGTCTGCCTGTTCTGACATCCAGGAGCCTCCCGCAGGCCATCAGCCAAGCAGGGAGCCCCGTCCAACACCTGGGCCCTTGAGCCGGGGAGCACGGCGAGCAGTAGGGAGCGGCCTGTGGCTTTGAGGAGGCATTTCCTTTGGCCGCGTCCAGGGAGGAGCTGTCCCCGTGTCCATGGTGGGAACATCTCTGTTATCCAGCCTCAGAGTGGATGGGGCTGGGGAGAACCGCGTCCCCAGAGCAGGGGAGCCGCGGCCCAGATGAGGAGCTTGGGCCTGGCAGGGGGAACGCTGTTGTCCACAACCGGGCTGTGGGTCCAGCCTGGGGTCACCGACGGGAATGCAGGGCGGGAAGGGCCAAAAGCGGTGGCTTGGAGCCGAGGCGAACCCCGGGGTCCCTTATTCCCAGGCGCCTCGGAGGCTGCCCTGGCACAGCACTGACCCTCCCGTCTCTCCACCAGGCGCCTCGATGCCAACCTCATCTCCCTGGTCCCGGACAGGAGCTTCGAGGGGCTGTCCTCCCTCCGCCACCTGTGGCTGGACGACAACGCGCTCACCGAGATCCCCGTCCGGGCCCTCGGCAATCTCCGCGCCCTGCAGGCCGTGACCCTGGCCCTGAACTGCATAGGCCACATCCCCGACTACGCCTTCCGGAACCTGTCCAGCCTCGTGGTGCTGTGAGTGCTGCCCCTCGGCCCACCCAGATCGCGGCGTGTCCACCCTGCACAGCTGCGCTCTTGGCTGTGTCCCTGAGGTTTCCGAACCTTCCGGTCTGCGTTTCCCCTTGTAACGTGAGGATGACCATCTCCTGTTGACCCCGTGGGGCTATTGTGAGGCCAGGCGACATAAGAAGTGCTCTGAGAGGCTGGAAGAGAGGAATTAAGCTGCGATTCCCTCTGCTATTATATGCAAATATTTTAACTATACCGCACCAATGGGAATGCATGCCAAACATCTCCTGAATGATTTCCACCATATTTGACAATCAGGCAATGGGTGGTGCAGTCTTGTGCTTTGGCACAGGGGTGGGATAAACTCACCTCATCCCCAGGCCTGGAGGAGGAGAGAGAAGCCAGCGCTGTAATTAGACAGCAGAGCCCCGCCGGGTAATTCCCTGGGAGAGCATCCCCGGCAGGAACTGGAGCTGGAGCGCAGGGTTAACTCTGTCCTACCCCCCATCCCCCCGCACCCCGGAACTTTGGAGTGCAAATTAGCATTGGAGTGCAAAGTTCACAGGGTAATTGCCAAGGGCTTGGAGGTCACGTGTAATTGCTTTGGGTTACATCCTAATTGCCGTGGGGACGTAAGGCCTCCCCTGCTCTTGGAAATCTGGTATGATTTTGCAAACCAGGGAGCGGACGAGGCATGAGTTTGTCTACTTCTCTGTCCTGGGAGACTGGAGAAGCAGGACCAGCATCCTCCTGCACCACATCCTCTGTCAGCATGGCCACACTGTCCTCCTTCTGGGCGCCAGTGGGGGGTATTGACGGCGGCTAAACAGAATGGGGTGGCTGATTCCAGCTTTGGTGATGCCCTGTGACATGGTGATGTTCCCTGGGAATAAACGGCGTCAGGTCTCTGAGAGACAAGACTGCTGGAAAAATGCGGGCCTCACGATGGGCCCCCGACAAGCGAGCAGCAGAGGGTGTACGGAGCCCCGTGGGGGCCCTGCAGAGTCCAGGGGAGGAGAGCCGGCCGCTGTCTCAGAGGCTGGCGGGCCAGTCCCAGTAGCAGGATGCTGGTGGGAAGGAGAGCAGTGCTGTCGCTTAACTCTCAGGCCGAGGGGACCGGACGCTGAGTCAGGCTCGTCTCGGGGCTCAGGGCAGCCGAAGCAGCTGGAGGAGGGAAGCGGGGGCCTGCTGGGCTGGGGGCCGTCCTGGGCCGGAAAGTTGACTTAGAGTAGGCAGGTGAGGAGCAGGGGCTCCAAGCAGGTGTCAGCAAAGACACGGGGGCGGCGGGCTGTTGGCTGAGGTGAGCACGCCAGTGAGGCCGGAGAGAAGGCCGGGCAGCTGTGTCCACGGGCTCAGAGTCGGAGCAGGAGTCCGGCTGTGGCCTGCGCGGGGCAGGGGAGGCTGGAGGCGAGAAGGGGGGTTGGGAGTCTGGTTTGAAGGATGGGCGGGAACAGGGGAGACTGGATCTAGGAGGCAAAGTCCAGCTTAGGGAGGAGACAGAGGCGTGGCCCTGAGGGACGTTGCGAAGGAAGAATCCATCCGACTTGAGGTTTTCACAGGGTGGGAGGCCAAGGTCGGGGGCGTGAGTGGGGGAGTTTGGCTACCGCGGATCCAGGAGGGGCCGGGGGGCCACCAGGCACAGGAGGGGAGGGGCCCAGGGGCCCACGACACTGAGCGAGGAGAAGGCCCAGAAGCATCGCCCCTGCCCTTCAGCTCCTCCGGCCCTGGGACCGGGGACATAGGCTGCCGTGGCCGGTGACCTTGCAGGGCAGAGGGGGCTGGAGAAAGCCGTCCAGGACCTAGGACTGAGCTGCAGGAAAGCGCAGAGGCAGAGGAAGAAGGTGGGTGGACGGGGGTCTGGCCGGAGGCGTGAGGCAACCAGCGGGTGCAGAGAGGCTTCGTTTCAACCCGAACCCTGGGCCTTGGTCAGGCTGCTCTGCGCGGCCCCGAGGGGACCAAGGGGCGCTGAACTGGACGGCAGTGCTGTCCTGTGTGGGGTCTCATCTCTTCCTCTGGACCATAAGCCCCAACAGGCTGGCCTGCAGAAGGTGCTCGGGACGCCTGGGGTGACCCAGTCGTAGTCTGTAGGCCTGGGCTGCACGGTCAGAAACTGAGATGCTGTGGACCAGAGGCGCTGGCGGGGCTGGGGGACGGGGTGGGGACGGAGATGAGCTTCAGCCGGAGGTGCGGGAAAGAGGAGTTTGGTGACAGCGAAGGAAGCATGGAGGGGAGGGGCTCATTCCCAGAGGCCAGGGCTGTGTTCTCTCCGTCAAATCCAAGCCCCTGCGGTGGGTCTGTCTGCCTCCTGGACATGGAGCAGGTGGGGAAGGACCCCCTTCTCTCGAGACCCCCAGCCCTGCCCACCACATAGGATGGGGTCTGCCTGTTGCCTTGCCATCTGAACGTCTTGGAGGCCAGTCTGATTTCTTCCCCATGTACATGATTTCCTTTTCCTTCCTGAAGACGTCTTTTAATCCTTGAACTTTAATAGCTTTACTAGAATATGACACAGTGTGGAATTTTCTGCATCCAATTTTCCTGAAACAATGTATGCTTTTGACCTGCAGATTTCATTCTTTATTGTAGAGAGTTTTCTTTTGTGTTACATTTTGAATACGTCTTTTGTCTCATGTTTGGATCCTGGCCCTCAGAGACATCAATAGCCCAGTGTTGACTCACATCGATTATTTTCTAGCTGTTTTAGCCTTTCGCTCTCATGCAGCCAAGCTCACCATTTTAGCTCAGGCTTTTTCTCTGACATCCATTGCACTGCCAGCAGTGTCTATACTGTTCCTTGTCTCAAACTTATTTACTAGCTTTTTATTATTATTATTATTATTTATTTATTTATTTATTTTTGGCTGCGTTGGGTCTTTGTTGCTGGGCACGGGCTTTCTCTAGTTGCGGTGAGCGGGGGCTACTCTTTGTTGTGGTGTGCAGGCTTCTCATTGTGGTGGCTTCTCTTGTTGCAGAGCACGGGCTCTAGGCGCGTGGGCTTCAGTAGTTGTGGCACGTGGGCTTCATTGCTCCACGGCATGTGGGATCTTCCTGGATCAGGGATCTGGGAACCAGTTGGGATCCTGTAGTTGAGCCCACCTGTGGCCCCTGCATTGGCAGGTGGATTCTTAACCACTGCACCCCCAGGGAAGCCCTACTGACTGGTTTTTTACTGATGTGTTTTTGGTCTTCAGTTCATTTCCTTACTCTACAATGTCATTTTTGCTTTCACTTAGAAATGCTGTCTTTGAAATGTTTTACTGGGTTGTTTTGCAGCAGAAGGCAGCTGTGATAAATGTCTTGCTGCTCGTTCATCTGTTACGTGTTCTTCTAGGCTTGGGACTTCACCTGGCCTGGGCATCTCTCTTCTGCTCTTCCTGTTGTATGTTTGCACAATTGCCATGTGATTTCTCTTTCTGGCTTCGGCTGGGACAGCTGCATCACCTTGGCCCCCTCGGCTCTCCCCCAAGGCTGTCGTTTGTGGGCCAGAGCGGTGGGTAAATGAGGGTCCACCTGCCTGTGGGTGCCCAGGTGCGCTGGTGCAGGTAGGGTGGTCCCTTGGCAGGGTCAGGCTGTGGTAAACGCAGGAATTCGTTCCCTCCATGCAGGAATTCCCTTGGGCTTCATGTTGTTTCCTCAACGCAGGAGGAGCCCGGAGCCTTCATTTTACTTTCCCTTCCCCTCTTCCCTGGGAAGCCAGCAGTGGGGAGGGAAAAGGACATCCACAGCCGCTTCTCTTCAGATTTGGGGACTGCAGGGAGACTTCTCAGGATCTTGTTTTCTCACCAGTTCAGTTTCTGACGAGGACGTTTCCTTGGCCACAGCCTTTGCTGTTTATTTGCGTTATGTCTCTGCCCTTGCTTTGCTGCTACTGGTAGTATTTGTCTCTGCTATTTTTGCTCATCTCACTAGGACTTGGGAGAAGGATATCCTGTCACTTACTTTCAACTCGCTCTTGACCTTGGAAGTCCCCCAGACGGACCTCGGGCCTCTCTCCCGACGTGTGCTCCGGCCAAGCCCTCACCCCCGCCCCCGGCCGCCTCTGTCCTCACGTCCCCTCCGCCTGGCGCGCCCTACCCCTGCGTGTCTGCGTCGCCGACCTCGTGGTCCTGCGCGGGGCCGCTGCCTCCAAGGAGCCTTCCTTGGCGCCCCTGGCCTCACCCGTGTCCATCTCCAGGCCCACAGCTCACTCCGGTTGTAACAGAAAGCTCACCTTTAATGACACGCTGTCTGCCGTGGTTTGCTGCCGGCTCCTACAGTGCGTCTGGCCCCTGACCCAGGCGGCTGGGCCCCGTAGAAGAAGCCCCAACTGGAGCCCCGACGTCGGACCTCTCCCCTCGAGCCTGGTGGGAGCCTGGTGGGAGCCTGCTTCGCCTCGGCCTGGGAAACGCCTCTGGTTTTTTCCTTGATAGGAAGTCTGAACGGCGTAGCCCCTGGCCACTCCAGCCTTGGGGATTGTGGCTTCCGAAGTCCATCTTGGCCCGTCAGTTTGTCCCTGGAGACAAAGGCTGACCCTCTGGGGTCACTGTCTGTGCCTCCTCCGCAAGCGCGTCTGCGTCCCCGCCCCAGCCCGACGCTGCGCGCACCTGTCCTGACCGCCTCTCCTCCCACACAGGCATCTCCATAACAACCACATCCAGCACCTGGGGACCCACAGCTTCGAGGGGCTGCGCAACCTGGAGACTCTGTGAGTGCCGGGGTGGGGGGGTCTGTCCTGCTGGGGACGGGTGTCCTGGCGTGGGGTGGCGGAGGGGAAGCGGCAGGACTGGGGCGCTGGGACGTGGCCTTTCTCTGAGTGTCGCTCCTAGTGGGTTCTGTCCTCCTCCAGGGCGTGGGCTATGCCCCCTGGGAGTTCAGGGTGGCCCTGCCCGCAGAGAGACCAAGACAATGAGATTTTAGACAGAAATGGAACTGCGAGACGAAGCGAGGAGAGTGAGGATATTAAGCCTGGAAGTGGAAGGCTTGGGGTGGGGCGGGGCTGGCTTGGCAGCAGTGACCCCCAGCCCCCCACCACTGTGGGAGAGCGGCTGCTGACGGGGGGAGGGTCTCCGGCTGCTCTAACTGGCGGAAAGCCTGGTAGGAGGCACCCCTTCAGCGCCCAAGCTGTGGACTCTGAAAAAGCCACATTATTTACCCATCATCATCCTGGAATTCAGCTGCGGTCAGAAGGCACCCAAGCCCTCAGCACCTCCTCTGTGGTCTCGCGGCCCCCTCAGAGCGGGCGGGATGCACCCCCCTGGAGCCAACAGCTGGCCCACGGGAGGGGGAGGGGCTGCACCTTAGCCGCCAGCTGCAGGCCTGGGAGGGCACAGGGCAGAGCAGGACCCCAGGCCAGCAAGGGTGAACCCCCGACGCACGGTGCCGGTCCTCTCGCCGCCCCCCAACACACGAAGTGTCATTCCTGAGGGGAGGGGTTTTCAGGCATCTGAAGTGGCAGAGGAGAAAATGTGGGAGACAAGCTGTGACCTGAGAAGGGGGGCTGGGCTGGGGCCTCTGCGCCGGGGGCCGGGCTGTCTGCCTTTGTGGCCACAGAGGGAAGCGGACAGGAGGTGGGGACCAGAGCTCGGGGCTATCCTGTGCTCTCTGGATGGGGCGCAGATCTTCCAGCCTCTCCACCTTCAACCTGATGCCCGGCGGGCCGGGGGGCCCCAGCCTGGGGTCAGGAAAGCTGGGCATCTCCTTGCTACCGCGTGTGGCTTGGGCTGCGTGCCCGCCCGCCCCCTGCCAGCTGTCACGGGCTGCCGGACAGTTAAATGGGACAGTCTAGGCCGCTCGGTCACATGCTGGGAAATGGACGCCTGGGGAGCTGGCGGGGCTGCCCGGAGTTACCCTCCGTGGGGACAGAGCAGCCCTGGGGGGTTAACTGAGAAAACCCACCGAAGCTCCCAGCCAGTGCCCAGGCTCTGTGCCACATGTGACCTGTGCAAGCCTGCCATGTGCTGGGTGCCTGGGGCCCCGGATGTAGGGGTGGCCAGCACCCCCTCGAGGCCTGGGCCGCAGCCGCCCTCCCTGGAGGATACGGAGTGCTGGGGCAGGTTTGGAGCTGCCTGGCACCCAGAGAGCAGCAGGGAGGCCAATGCAGCTGCCCGGGGCCGGGTGGGGCTGTTAGCTCTGCCGGGAAGTCGGCTGGGGAGGGGGCACACGCTGGGTGTGGGTTGGCACCTCTAAAAAGCCGACTAGCGCTGTTTCTTCACGGTCCGGGCGCGCTGCTTGATTCTTTCTCAACGAGCCCTGGGTGGCAGCGCAGGGCGTTGGGCTCGGCTGGCACTGGCTGAGCTTCAGAGCCGGTGCCGCTGGCGCCCACTCACCTTTCATCCGCAGCAGTGCTTGGCTCACTGCACAAAGCCCAGGGCCTGCGTCCACTTTACAGATGGCAAGGCCAAGGCTGGGAGACCTGCACCGCGGGGGGGCAAAGCCTGCAGCCCGGCCTCAGCCACCCGGGGGCAGTAACACCCAATCTCCCAGCCATGGGACCCAATCTGCAATTCCCTACCCTCTGTGATGCTGGATTAAAGGAGAGCCCTGGGGCTTCCCTGGTGGCGCAGTGGTTGAGAGTCCGCCTGCCGATGCAGGGGACACGGGTTCGTGCCCCGGTCCGGGAAGATCCCACATGCTGCGGAGCGGCTGGGCCCGTGAGCCATGGCCGCTGAGCCTGCGCGTCCGGAGCCTGTGCTCCGCAACGGGAGAGGCCACAACAGTGAGAGGCCCGCGTACCGCAAAAAAAGAAAAAAAAAAAAAGAGCCCTGTGCAGAGCTCTGACGGAGGTGGCACCCCATGGGGACCAGCCGCGCCCCACCCCGCCTCCTCCGGGGCCTCGATCTCAGCACCCTCCCGCCCCACCCCTGAGGGCTGAGTTCTTCTTCCAACTTTTGATCTCCCAGTAAAAAGGGGGAGAGTGCATTCTTATCCTTGATCGCCCAGAGCTTGCTGGGGGGGCCGGAGGGGCAGCCAGGTGTAGAGGGGGGAGTGGCTGGGAGAATGAAAGGGGGAAGCATAGGTAGTCAAACCTTGTACTGTTGCATAATTGGCCTGCTCTGCAGCCCCGCGGTTACCCTGGAGCTTTTGTGTGCGCGTCTCTCTGGAAAGGCAGGTCTCCCTGGGGCGGCATCTCTGCACTTAGACCCTTCTCATCAAACCCCCCTGCCCGAGCTGTGGTTTGGCTCCGTCTGTGGCCTGACCCTTCCACCTGGGGAGAGGGGCCAGGTGCAGGCGCGCGCGGACACACACACACACACACACACACACACACACGCACACACAGAGTCACGCGGGGCCCCAGCATAGCATGGGGACACCCGTGGCCACGCGGCTTCTGTTGTGACCTCTGCTCTGAAGGCTAGGCTGCCTGGGTCCCACGCCCGGTTCTACACGTGCCAGCTGGGTCAGCCCGAGCAGGAGGCTTCACCCCCTCATCTGCACGAGCAGTAACTGAGGTAAACATGCACCATGCATTGCTCTTTTACTCCCAAACAGCCCACACACCCAGGTGATCAGGGCAGGGGCGGGGCCGGGGCTCGGGCTGCCGTCCCGCCCTCCCGCTGAGCAGAACAAAGCACGCAGGCCCCCGGGGTGGGTGGGTGCAGGCCTCCTGCGCCCCCAGGGAGGCTGATCACACTGGGAGAGGCTTGTGGGAACGCGGCTGCCGTTCCCCCCACGCTGCCCTCACCAGTTCAGACCCTGCATGAAAGCCCAGCTGGAGGCAGACAGGACAGACTCTATCCTGTACCCACACCTCCTTTCTGCTCCCACAATGAGGATGGCCGGCCCCTGCGGGAAATTTGGAATCAGAGGTGGGCCAGCGCCCTGCCTGCCAAGTACTGTTTCCTCCACTTTCCAGATCAGACCAAATCCAGAGATTTGGGGTGAGATGCCCAAGTTTCTACAGTTTGTAAGTGATGGTGGAGCCCAAGCCGCTGGCCTCCTGATACATCACTGAATTTAGTGCCAGCTCCTGTGAACTCAGACCATTTATGGGACTTCCCAGGTACCTGGGCTGAGAAATAAGAGAAAGCGTGACCCAGAGCAACCCTGGGAGGTTTCTCCGGGGAGGTCTCAGGGATCCAAACCAGGCGCCCGGGGCCCTGAGGCCAGTGTTTGGAAATCATGCTTGGAGACCACAGGATGCTGTTCAGAACTGTCCCGGATGGTCCTGGAAGACCCAGCTGCAGTTACGAATAAAATTGTGCAAAAAGAAAAGAAAAGGCCCAACAAACATAATTACAGCCTGAGCACCGCCATGTACCTGCCCCCCAGATCTGGGGATTTGGTGTTGGCGACTCAGCTAGAACCGAGGGCCTGGGCTAGGAGGGGTCTGGGGACAACAGCGCCTTACCTCCCTCGGGCCTGGGTGATGGCTTCTGGGCCGCCTTATAACCTCATTAAACAAATCAGACTGACTGAGCCCCCAGGCTGGCTGGACCTCCCCCCTTCAGAGGGGAGCCTGGGGCCCCGGCAGGAACAGAAACCTCTGGGCTATAGCTCCCTCTCTGGATCAGGACCAGCATCCAGCAGAGGTCTGGGAGGACTGCAGGGCAGGATGGGGATTAGAAGATTCTGCCTTATGATCCAAAACTGCACATTCCGTGTAAAACCTCCTCTGGTGCAGACACCCCAGGGATCTGCTTCTGCGGAGCATTTTTACTTCACCAGCAGCCAAGGCTGCAATGTGTCCCTCTGTCTCCGCCTCACGGAAACCACCCAGGCCAACAGATTCTGCTCTAAACCGGCTTTGACTGGGTCCTGAAAGCATCCAGCTACCTCCCAGTCCTGGGCCCGACGGTCAGCTTTAGGTCAGGGATGGACAACCAGGCAGCTTTCCATGGAGGTCCTTCCAGGGACTGGACTTGAGTTGGTCGACCTGGATTCAGACCCTTGCCTCTGCCACAGGCGTGTGACACGTGCAAGTCACCTGAGCTCTCAGGAGCCTCAGTTTCCACACGTGGAAAATGGGGGAGATATTTTACAATTCGTGTAGTGAAATTCACAGCTCTGGAACCCTGTGGGTGCTTAATTTATGTTGGCTTCTCCAGCCTGTCATCCCATTTAATGATGGACAGACAGCAATGTGCCTTTCCTCCCCCTTAATTAATTAATGTTCTTTTCCTTCCTCCCTCTCCCTCATTCCCTTCTTTTCCACAGCGCTGTGTCAGAAGGCAGCAGGGAGAGTGTTGTCCACGGGTGTCATCTCACGGTGGCCTGAGCTGTGATCACTTCCTCTTTAGGGTGGACAGGGATTCCTGGTCAGTCAGGGCACAGCCACTGTATTAGTTTCCTGTGGCTGCCATCACAAATTACCACAGACTTTGTGGCTTTAAAAAACAAAACAAAACAGAAATGTATTCTCCCATAACTCTGGAGGCCAGAGTCCAGAGTCAAGGTGTGGGAGGGGCTGGTTCCCTTTGAGCATCTGTGGTGGACCCTGCCAGGTGCCCCTCTTACCGTCTGGTGGCTGCCGAGGCCCCTGGTGTCCCTGGGCTGGTCAGTGCTTCCTCCAGTCTCTGCCTCTGCTTCACACGGCCTCTCCGAGCATCCTCTTCTTATAAGGACTTTGCCACTGGCTCCGCGGCCCACCCCAGTAAACCAACCATCCTGAGAAGATCCTCAACTTAATTATATCTGCAAAGACCCTTTTCCCAAACGACGTCACGTTCATAGATTCCCGGGGTCAGGACTCGGACATGTCTGTTTGGGGCTGCAGGTCAATCCGCTCCAGCTGCCTGCTGGCCGGCACCCAGGGTGTCCTGCCTCTGGCCCGACGTCAGCCCGTCAGGCCCGCGGCCGCTTGAGGCCAACCTTGTAGGAGCCGAGGAGCCTTTCCTCGCCGGTTTTTAATCCTCTTACATTTGTGGGTCTATTAACTGCAAATTAGTGGGGTTTTGTGGCTTCTAGAAGAATTTATTATTCCATATAAAACTTTTGTTTCTGGCTTTTCCCGCAGAACCACTAATGACTTCTAACAGGCAGGAAACCGAGCTCCGGATGGGTCTGCCCTGCGTCCTAACCAGGACGACTGTTATAGTCGTCCCCAGCAGGGCAGACCCTCCTGCCACCTCGCTCTGAGCAGTCAGGGTCACCGCGCTTATCACTGCTCCCCGCTGGCTCTGAGGGTCCTGCTCCCCCAGCCCCAGGGCCAGCTGGTGTGCAATGCGGGTGGAGGGCCCGGAACCACTGGGCAGCAGGTTCCCGGGTGGACGCCGTGGAGAGGAAACTAGGAAGTTGAGGTCTGGCCCCCAGGGCCCGTGGGCAGAAGGCACCAGCAGGAATCGAGGATCACCACCCTCCTTCTTCTGTTTCTTTAGTTCACCGGTTCCGTGAATATTACTGGGTGTCCAGTATGTGCCAGGCCCCCACTGTGGGCTCCGGGGGAACGTTTATGAACAAGAAAGACGTAGCCCTCATCACAGAGACTGCGGGGCTCTAGGCCGGGAGTCCCGAGCGCCTCTTAACTTCCCACTAATTCCGGCGTGTCCGCCCCCAGCACCCTAACCCCTGACCCCGGCGACCCCAAGGCTCGGCTCCTGTCCCTCTGCGTCCTCCGTGGGCCCCACTTTCTTCCGTCCCGTGGATTTGCCGATGCCTCCAGCACGGAGGTCATTGCTCCTGGACTCCAGACGTCCACGTCCACAGGTCTTCCTGCCATGCTCACTTGGGTGCTGACTGACATGCCAGCAGCGTCGCCCACGGAACCCCCTTCCCCACCGGAAGTCTCCCCAGCTCTGTGGAGGCAGCTTTGCTGGACCTTGCGTGACGCAACCGCTCTTCTGTCACGTCCCGCATCCGAGCTCCGTCTTCAGCTCACAGGGACGGTCTGAGCACTTGACCCCCGCCCCCGTCCCCAGGCCGCCTGAGTCTGTCCCCGGGTTGTTGCCATGGTCTCGTCCTTGTCACTCTGCAGTGTGCGTCCCACGCGACAGCCACAGGGACTTGAAACGCAAACCCGATCCTGTTGCTCTCTGTCCAAACGCTCAGTGTCTCCCCGTCCGACTCCGGCCTCGGGCGACGAGCCCTGCTCCCACTGGCCTCGCCCTTGCCAACGCCGGGTATGTCCCGCCTCCCAAGCCCTGCCCTGGCTGCCTCCTGTGTCTGGAATGTTCCTTCCACAATGATCTGCCTCCTGCAAGACTTGGCTCAGATGTCACCTCTCTAGTGAGGTCCTCCTCCACCACCATTTTGCAACTTCTTCCCGGCATTTTCCTTTTCCTGTTTAGTTTTCTCCACAATCTGAGTCTTCGTTATTCATTGATCGACGTCATCCGTGGTCTGTCCCCAGCTCTGTCCACTCTTGTACCTGTGGCGCCTGGCACGGCCCCTGGCACAGGGAGGACGCTTGGCACGTATTTGGCGAACAGACGAATGGGCTTGTGGCCCCTGGAAAATCCATTTCTCTGAGCTTCAGCTTCTCCCTCTGAGCTGTGGGAGCAATGGACCATCTCATCCACAAGGTCCTTCCCAGCTCTGGTCACCCGTACCCAGACCTCTCGCCGAACCAGACTTAAATATCCACAGCCCAGGAGGTAGCCCAGCTGCCCCAAGCTCTCTAACTTGGAGAAATGCCCACGGGGGTGGTCCCTCATCCCTGCCTGACGCGAGGTCCCCTTCCCACAAGCCCTGTGGTCCGGACCTCGGGGCCCCGCCTTTAGTCCAGCTGCATTCTGCTGTGACCAGGAGCGCCTCAGAGCCTTCCGGTGTCCTGCATGGATGGGCCCAGCATCCAGGTTGTCCAGGTGAGGCGGTGCTGCCCACGGGGACCCACCCACTTCTACAGGACCCGGTCCTGCTCTGAGTATCATATCTTAGAGTGACAGGCTTTTCTGGGCAGGGCGGTGAGAATGTGAAATGTCTACAAACCTCGACCCAAAGAACTCGGGAGGACTGGAGGTGGAGCGTGACTTAGGTTATACACGGGTGGTCTGGCGGATGGGGTGGGGGCCGAGGGGGAAGCGAAGGGAATGCTCTAGCCCAGGATGAGGACGGCAACTTCATCCTCAGGGCAGCTCGACAGCGGCTGCCAGTGCAAGGGGATCGAGGCAGAGGCGGAGCCCTGGCCACCAGGAACCCAGGGATGACCCCGGGCGGGTTGGACTTTCCCTCTCACTTCTCTCCCAGTCCAGGGTTCTCCGATCCCCGGCACCTCCTGAGGGCAGGCAGCATGTAGTCTCAGTGTCAGAACCAACAGCTGCATTAAAATCAGCCATGCTACTGCATCAGGGACATTCTGGGGTTTCTTTCTGGCAAAGAAGAGGGTGTGGGTGGAGGGAAGGGGAAGGAGGGCATGCCCGTCTCTCCAGAGAAACTGAGGACAGTTTTACTAATTGCTGCATTTGTTAATGGGTGGCCTGGTCGGCAGGCTGTTCAGACAGTACAGCAATGCTATGAGTTATGAAGTTTTGTTGGGTCCTGGCTCACCAGGACATGTGCCCCGAGTGTGCGGGGCAGACTCCACAGTGTGTGGAGTCAGACTTGGGGCCCGGGCTCAGCAGTTAGGACTGGTAGTGTGCTCACCGCGCTTAGCCGCCTTCCCTACCAGCCTTGGTAGGTAAACGTGGCTCCAAGTGTCTGGGTTTTGTGGTTCGCGTGGGAGCTGGGCCCCCACATTCCTCCACATGCCTTTACCTGTGACCTGGTGATAAACACAGACAACAGCCTTGAGAATAAAAGTGTAAGTGGAAACCGAATTAATGATATTAATTTTTCTTGATGGCTGTGGAAAGTAGAGGCCAACTTGTGTGTGCGCTGCCTGTTCTGGAGCCTTGTGTCCAGCAAAAGGAAGACGGAGAGAATCGTGTTGTGTGAGCACCCCCCATGCAGGCTCTGGACCAGGTGAACAGAGTGCCACGTGCGGTGGGCGTCCCTGGGTTACAGGTTAGGAAGCAAAGGGCAAAGTTCAGTGATGGGTCCAGGGTGACGCTGCTGGTCCCAGACGGCAGGAGCTCTTCCGCTCACTCCAAAGCAGAAAAGTCACAGAAGACCCCAGCCTCCAGCTCGGAGTCACCTGCCTTGACCTACCTGTAGGTGTCCGGGGAAACCTGACTCCCCCTCCACTCACTGTCTCTCCCAGTCTCCCCAAAACCTTGCCCTTGGCCCTGCTACCTGGAGCGCAGCGGGACTTGCTCTGCGTAGCACGGAGCCCATGTTAGCCCAGGAGCCAGCAGGACTGGCTTCAGGGCCTGGCTCTGATGGGCAGAGATCTACCACTTCTCTCCGAGCCTCAGTTTCCTGATCAATAGAAAGACGGGGCTGGACAAGATGACGGTAAAATCCTGCCAGCTCTGTGCTCCGAATATACAGCGAGGCTCCCAGGGTTCCCAGGAGTGGCTGTTTCCTCACAGCCTGATGGAAGGAGAAACCGGGGCTGCGGGTCCTGGAGCATCACGGGGCTGGGGTCGCCTTCCTAGCTACATTTGCCGACGACGCCATTGGTCCCGGCTGGATGTGGCTGGGACAGCTGAGCAGACGACGGGGAGGATTAGCCACAGACAACTGCGCTTCCAGAGCGAGTTCTGGCTGGAGCTGGGAGTGGCTTCTCTTTAACCTCAGCCCTTCGCAGCTGCAGACAGAACAATTCACTCTTCCTGGGCTTCTGGCTGATTCTGGGTTATTAAATATAATAGACTCTACAGCCACGGGTGAGTTTTCTAGCTGAAGTTTAGGGCATCGTAAATCACCTGCGACAGAAGAATCAGACTCGTGCCAGGGGAGGCCTTCCCTGCCATCCCCAGGAGCCTGCAGGTCAGAGCCTGACCCGAGGGCCGAGACGCAGCCCCACGTGGCCAGCCGCAGGGGGCTCAGATCATCACCCTGACAGTGGACCTTCATGCACGTGGCCGGTGCCTGGGCTCGGGGTTATCCACAAGGGAATCCATTTGCTTCCTGTTGCCAACAGGCTTCTCGTCTCACGTGGGAGACAGTATGTACCCGGACCACCCCGTTCTGGACGCCGACAGCTGGGGCTACAATCCTGGCGATTCCTTTCCTAGAACCGTGGTCCAGGGATGGTCTCCCTCTGTGCCTCAGTGGATCTCCTGCAGAATGGAGGTGATAACAGTACCTGCCTCAAAGGGCTGGCGAGGGAATAAGATGATTTACAATAGTAAGTCACCTAGAACCGTGACTGTTACACAGTAATTGCTATTATTATCATCATTGTTATTGTCACCACCACCAGCGTTATCACCCGTCTCACCCTGACCCTGTTTCTGGAGAAAACACCAGGAGAGTTGTGGAAGAGTGAGTGAGTCGTTCTGACTGCAGGGACTGGGCTGAATTCAAAGGATGGCGAGGGCTTTGACAGCTGAGGATGTGGGGAGAGGGCGTTGGGCTGAGGGCAGAAGAGCCACAGCTAAACACAGGAGGGGGTGAGGCTCCACGGGGTGAGACGGCAGGTGGAGCTGAAAGATTGCTCAAGGCGTTGGAGCCCAGGAAGGCACCCGAACGCTGTTCTGTGAGTCGTGAGAAGCCTTTTCTGAGTGTTCCGAAGGGTGACAGCATCAGCTGTGCATTTTAGAAGCGTCTTTCTGGCAGGTGTGTAGTAGCTGAGTGGGGGCTTCAGACTCAGGTTCAAGGCCGGGTGTGACGCCAGGTCAGTGGAATGAGATCTAAATTGCTGTCCCCAATAGACCAAAGCATGAACCGTAGCTCAAACATAATAGGAGTTTATTTCTGGATCGTGTAGTAGCCCCAGGAGGTGCTTTTCCTCGGCAGGTGGCCCTCCTCTGTGTGGCGACGCAGGGATCCGGCTTCTTGGGGTCCTGCCATCCCCAGGGCCTCACCGTGCTTGGCATCTAGCTGGCAGAGGGCGACGAGGCCGTGGAGGGGGCCGTCTGGCTGCCTCGTAGGCCCTGCGCTCGAGGTGGCAGGCGTCACCGCTGCCCGCCTTCTGAGGGGAGGACCAGTCCCGTGGCCAGGCGGGCCGCAGGGAGCTGGGAAGATGCCGCACCTGGCTGTGCCCCCTTACAGAGGGCCGCACTTCCGTGACGGTGGGAAGGTTCCATCTGTGCTCCTGACACCTCGGCCACTAGCCACACGTCGTGACCAAGCAGCTGAAGTGTGGCCGGTGTAGCTGAACTTTTAACCTTACTCACGTGTCATACATTTAGGTGGCCGACGGGGCTAGGGGCTGTGGCATGGGCAGCGTGGCTGCAGAGAGAGAAGAGGGTGGGTTTGGGGGACACAGTGCTCTCCGCCTTGGCCAGTTAACGGCTGGGTGTGGTCAGGAACCTTCGGAGCAGCTCCTGGTGAGGCAGCTGCGGGACAAGAGGTCGTTGGGGTGGATGCTCGGTGCCGGAGAGGTTGTCCCAGGGACGACCTGGAGCCAGGGCTCAGGCCGGAGAGCGCGCGGCCCCTGCCCCCGGCCTCACCTGGAAACAGCGCCCTTTGCTCAACTGAACTGCGTTGCTTGTTCTGCTCCAAAGCCCACCCCTCACCTCCCGCAGACCATGCTCTCTGCCCTGATGTCCCTCCTGCTGCCTGCCCTTGGTCCGGGGGCCGCATCCCTGTGGGGCCCTGTCTCTCAGCCATGTGCATCTCCACCTCCACAGGCCCTGGTGTCATGTCTGTGGGACCCGCCACATCCTGCGTGGCCACTCATCCCGCCATCCAGACGGGGTGTCTCCCGTGCGTCTCTGCACTGCCCGCTCCACCCAGTGGAATTCTCTGTGTGTTTGGGGCCAGCAACAAACCCCCGTCGCCCTGAACTGAATTCTTCAGGGGCAGAGAGGGTTGCGGGGACGTTCCTGGGCCGTTAGACCGGAGGTGACATAGAGGTGACATCTACGCGGTCCGGATGAAGCAGGGCGTGGCAGTTACCCTTGAATCTGTGTAGACATCCAGTTGGAAAAAATCAGGCTACCTCTTTGGCATGTGGTTCGCAGAATTCTTTTTGACATTTGCACCATTTTTATTCTCCCACATTTTTCGACAAAAATAGCCTTTTAGTTCACATGCCTTGTACCACATGTCTTTCCCCACTGTTTGTCAGGCCGTTCCTGGTAAAATTCCTGACCAGGAACTGCCGAGGAGGGCTGGAACCACTCAATTTGGCTGCTGGACATGAGTCCAATGAAGTATGTAAGGGCTCAACGACGGCGAGGTCCCAGGGGACCTGTCCCCGGCTCTCTGGCCCCGGGCAACCCTCAGGGTACCGCTCAGGACTGTCTGGTGCCTCTTGACATCAGCCTTGGCATCTTAAGGCTGTCCCCGCAAATACTCCAGATTCCTGTAAGAGTCCATTAATGTTTCTCATTAATCAACTTGTCTAGACCTTTCACTGACTCACTTACTCAGACAACAGTGTTCGTTGAGCGGCTGCTCTGTGCCAGGACCCTTGTGGGGTTTCAATTAGAAAACAGCAAAGTTTCTGTTTTCAAGGAACTTTCATTCCAGTTTGGTGGGAAGAAAGTAAACAGATATCTGTCAGATGTCAACATGTTCCATGAGGGAAAAGAAAGCAGGGTATCTCGTTGTTACTGCCGCATAAAAATCACCTTAAAGCTTAGTGGTTTAAGGCAACATTTGTGATTTCTCGTGAACCTGTGTGCTGGCCGCTCTTCTGCTGAGCTGTCCCGCGGGCCCGTCCCAAAGCTGCCTTCCGCTGGGGCTCAGCCAGGGCGCATGGGGCCTTGGTGCCGGCCACCCGCCCTCTCCACGCAGCCCTCGTCCTGCGAGAGGCCAGCCGGGCTCTCACACGTGGTGAGGGCCCTCCCAGAGGAGGCAGAGGCGATGAGGGCTCTTGTGACTCAGGACGGGGTGGCCCCATGTCCCTTCCACCCCGTTCTGCTGGACACTGCCGAGTCTCTAGGAGCTGGGATGGCGAGGCTGCAGGGGACTCGGGCCACTTTTCCGGGCAGCTTGATTGAGCTGTAATCGACCATGCGACGTTGTGTAAGTTTAAGGTGTGCGATGTGATGATTTGATTCACTTCTGCTGCCAAATGATGAGACTCGGGGCCACCTCCAGTCGACCACACAGGGCAAGGGAACAGCCAGCGGGTCAGAGGGGGCCTCCTGAAGAGGGGTTATTTGGGCAGGGGCCTGAGGGAAGGGAGGGAGTAGCCGTGCCGATGCCTGGAGCGTCCCAGGCGGATGAAATTGTGAGCAAAAGCTCTGGGGCCAGAGCTGGCGGGCCTTTGCATTGAAGATGATGCTGCAGTATTAAGACTTCTGAGCGAAGATGCTCCCATGTTACTTGTGGGAAATCTAGTTCTCCTGGGGCAGCAGAGGAGGGTTCCTGAATGGGCTGAGCCAGGTTGAAGGGGGCTCTGGATTTGGAGACGTTGAGGCGGGAGGGTGAATCGTTTGCACAATCTAAGGTCAGAAAAAAATTCACCCAACCCGCCTCTGCCTCCATCCCTGACCCTCTCGGCCCGATTTTCCAGGCACCTTCTGCCGCTCCTTGTAGAACCCCAGGAATCTGCAAACTCCTGCAGCACCTCTGGTCTCAGGAAGGTGCATTGCAAACCCCCTGCCCTCGGCCCACCTTCCCCTCATGCGGCCTGGGGGGCCTCTCTGAGCGAGTCCAGGTGTGCACACAGGAGGGGAAGGTGTCTGGTCGCCTAAAGGACAGGGCAGGGCAGAGCAGGGGTTACCCGAGGTCACCAGGGGAGTCTGAGCGGAACCCGGGAGTTGTGTCTGTGTCTGTGTCTGTGTCTGTGTCTGTGTGTGTGTCAGGGGCCAATTACCCAGCTCGACTGTCACTGCCCCTCTGGCCCCTGGGCCAGGCGCCTGGCTCTGCCTGTGGACTGTTAGGTGTCATGACCCTGCCATGTAGAGGAATCTGTCACTGTCTCTGTGTTGACCTGTATTTACCACAAAACCTGCAAGTCACTAATTAAAGGGCCTCCCTGTGGCCCTGTCCTGGCACTGGATGGCCTCATGAGAGCTGTCAGGGCAAGGGTGGCTTTCAAAGGCCGAAAAGGTGGGCTGGGGTCATCCTGGGGGCTCCAGAGGACACTGCACCTGAGCCGTCCCTCCCCTGCCAGAGCAGGGACCCTGTGCTCCAGCTGTTACCGACCAGGGTTCTTGGCTTCCTTTATCAATAGAAATTGATCAGGCCAGACAAGAAACTCAGGCAAGGCTTTACTGGGGCCCCTGCTGCGGCAGTGGGGAGCGAGAACAAGCAACAGGTTCCCTTGTTTCAGAGAGCTAACCCGCTCTCTGAAAGGGGGCGAGCTTCTTCCTTTTGTGGGGTGAGGCTAGGGTTGAGTCCAGAGGTCAGGCCAGAGGGGTAGCTTAAGTGTTTTGCCCACCCCTTAGGTGGTGGCGTGTGCAGGAGGCATGCGCAGTCCCCTGCTTTTGCTCCCGACCCTCTGCTTTTGCTCCAGGCTCTTCAGAAGAGGCGGTTGGGTTTTTTGGTCTATTTGCATCTTTTGTCCAGAATTTGCCCCAACTGTGCACGCACACAGTTATTTTTAGTCCCACACAGTTTCTTTGTATTTTGTGGCTCGAGGAGAGATGTGTCCAGGTGCCAGCACTGCAGCAAAGGGGCCCAGGTCCCAGCCTGGCTCACAGCCACCGGCGTGTAGAGGTGCCAGGATGGCACCCCCAGATCAGGCGCATCCTATGTAGGGCCGAGGCACTGGCTACTGAGTGAGACAGAAGCCAGCTTTATAGCTTTGAAAGCCGACATCCGTCCTGAAGTCTCTCGGTGAGGGCGGGGGGGACATCCTCTAAAAGCCCCTGTCGCTCTTACCCACCCCCCATTCCCAGTCTCCACTCCTCAAAAGGCGCACCCCTCTTCTGGCGGGGCTTCCCCGCCACGTGGGAGCTGGTTTCTCAGTCTCCTCCGAGGATGATCAGCTTTGCTCTTGGTCGCTTGCACGTCTCCTCCCGCCCTTAGCCGCAGCGCCGTGAAGGGCACGACGCCTGGCCCTGCTGTGATAAGCCTCCTTTTACAGATATCTGCACCCCGGGCTGCAGACTCTTCTGTGGGTTGAATTCCTGAAAGTGGAGTGACTCAGCGTACACCTCCTCCTTTGAAAAGATTCTGTCAGATTTTGCCTAAAAGGTTGTGCACGTTTAAATTCCCACTGAGGGTTTATTGGAACGCTGTTTCCCCATACCCTCGACGACCTGGGTTGCTATCACTTTTCAACATCATTTCCAATGTTCTCTCTCTCTCTCTCTCTCTCTCTCTCTTGCTTTCTTTCTTTGGTTGCGCCGGGTCTTAGTCGTGGCAGGCGGGCTCCTAGGTTGCGGCGTGCACGTGGGATCTAGTTCCCTGACCAGGCATCGAACCCGGGACCTCTGCATTGGGAGTGTGGAGTCTTAACCACTGCGCCACCAGGGACGTCCCTCCAATGTCTTCTGATTATACACATGATATATGTTCACTGTTTAAAAAAAAGGGGGAAGGGCTTCCCTGGTGGCGCAGTGGTTGGGAGTCCGCCTGCCGATGCAGGGGACACGGGTTCGCGGCTGGGCCCGTGAGCCATGGCCGCTGGGCCTGAGCGTCTGGAGCCTGTGTTCTGCAGCGGGAGAGGCCACAGCAGTGAGAGGCCCGCGTACCGCAAAAAAAAAAAAACAAAAACGGGGAAATGCAGAAAAGGGTGAGAGAAAGATTAGCTGTCACGCCACCACCAGAAGGTAAGACGTCCTGTCCGTTTTTGCAAAAGACGAGAGCGGAGGCCACAGATAGCCAAGATGGTCACCTGAGGAAGCTTCCAGAATCCCTCGTGCCGGTGACAGGGTGTTAAAAATTGCCCCCTTCTCCCCAGGCCCCCTCCCCATCCACTGGTGACTCCAAAGGCTTGAGATACTCTCCTCAGCCTGGGGGGCTGTTTGGAGAGAGTTGGTTCCATTATCCACCCCTAAGTGTCCCCTCAAAACAGGTCCGTGGCCGGGAAGGCCCCCGCCGAGGTCTGGGGGCAGCGATGGGAGAGAAACAGCCCAAAGTGTGTTCCGGACATTGGCCCTGGGCCCAGCAGGCTGGCAGACCCTCTCTCCAGCCAACCCAGAGCCAGCGTCCGTTTCCTGGAGCCTCTGACACACCCTGGGGACTGCCCTCCAGCGACTGTCCTGCCTTCTTTCCAGAGACCTGAATTACAACCAGCTGCACGAGTTCCCCGTGGCCATCCGGACGCTGGGCCGCCTGCAGGAACTGTAAGCTCCTCTGTGGGGTTTGGGGTGTCCTCTATGCCCAAGGGCCCCCCACACCCTCATCTCCCGAGGTCCCGACCTCCCAGATCAGCAGTCACAGGCCTCGCTGCTGGGCTCCAAGCATCTCTGGGGCTGAGTCATCCGTGGAGCTGGGCCTTTCTAGCCTGGGGAGAGCAAGGCCCAGCCCCGCCTGTTAGGCTTGCCTGGCACCCCCCTGTCTTGGCTGGATGTGTCCAGGGTGTAAGGGGACAAGAGCGGGGGGCTGGTCTGTGCCTTGGGGTCCGTCCTCAGTCCCCTGTCCCAGTGGGGCAGCGGGGACCACAGCTCGTTTTATTCTAAAATGCATTTGCTCCTGCTAAATGCAAAGCAGGCGTGAGACAGACACCAGCCGTCCCCTGGGGCTTCAGGCCTGTCGGGGGTGCAGAGTACAGGGGCAGGACAGGGCAGCCCAGGGCCGGCAGAGAACCCCGACCCCAGATCAGACGATCTCAGCTAGATCGGTCTGGGTTTCCAGAGAGCACAGAAGGAGCGCTGTGTGCTCACATGTCTGAGATCAGCCTTAAAGGGTGGATGGGCTTTAGGCGACAATGGGGGGGGGAAGAGCAGTGGAGACGAAGACCCGGTGGGACAGCGAGTGGGCAGGGGGACGCTGAGCCAGCGGGAAGCCAGCCTGCGGGGAGGAGGGGCCGCCGTGGAGCTGAGAGGGACCAGGTAAGGCAGCGGAAGTTGACGACCAGAGCGCAAACCTCCGGGCAGCGCGGAATCTCTTCTCACTGCCGCCCGGGGCCTTCAGCACCAGCCCCGTGCCTCCGCCTCACCTGGTCTAGACGCTGACAGTGTGCACGCCGGGCAGCAGGTGGGGAGCTGGAGCAGCTGCAGGGGAGGGTCCGCGTGAGGAACAGCTGCACGGCCTCCACCGCCAGCGAATCGCCAAGGCCTGCCTCTCCGCTGGAGCGGGGAAAGGCAGGGAGACGATCTGCTCGGTCTGTAGGGCGTGGACGGAGCAGGGCGTGCAGAGGCCTGGGAGCCGGAGCTGTAAGCTCTGGGGAGAGGGCAGAGCCCTGGGGTCGCGGCAGCAGGAAGGCACACGCGTGGGGTGTGTCTGTCCACGTCTGTCGGGAGAAGCAGCTTGAGGACAGGGCCTCTGTCTTGTAAACTTCTGAATCCCTCGGAGCTCGGCTCAACACCGGCCACGAAGCGGGTGATCAGGCACGTGTGACGAGCGAATTCACGCAGGAGCATTGATGGAACACAGCAGGCTGGGTGGGCGTTGGCTGGAGGTGAATTTCGTGAATGAGCGTGGAAGTGCTGAGGGGAGGGGGAGGGGTCCCAGAGGCCAGGAAGACACAGAGAAACCAGGGGTCGCTGGTGAAAAAAGGCCGAGAGGGGGCGTGGATTGTGCTTTTCAGTCCAGCATTTACTGGGAACTGTTCTCCCCGATAACCAGATGCACTGTTCCCGGCTTCTAGAGCCTGGACGCCCGGTGGGCGACTCGCCCCCTTTTCTCCTCCACAGTCAACGGGCATCCCCCCTGCGCCCCCCTACTCTGCCCCGGGGCTCCGCTCCTCAGTGCAGGGCCTTGAGGCCAAGCCTGGCTCCATCTGGGGACCACTTCTCCTCCGGGGGCCCCTGTTTTTGCGCTTCCTCCTCCCATGCAGCCTCAGCTCCCTCCTGGGGACCTCCAGGGTTCTGCCCTCCTTGGGGTCTGGGCCCAGCCTGTTCCCCTGAGTGGCTCTCACAGTCCCCTCCGCCCAGGCTCACCCTCTCTCCTTTCCACGGGTCGTTGAGCAAAGAGGGAAAGTCACAGGCAGATGTGGAACCGGGGTCCCCAGGCTGATGTCCCTTTGGGCCCACGGCCTTCCTGCCTGGCTGTTGGAGAGCGTCCTGGGCCCCCTGTCCCCGTGCACGGGCTCTCCGCATCCTCCTGACGCCCGTGTCATCCCCCAGGGGTTTCCATAGCAACAACATCAAGGCCATCCCCGAGAAGGCCTTCCTGGGGAACCCTCTGCTGCAGACGATGTGAGTCCTTGCTCCTGACGCACGCTGGGGGAGGACGGGGTTGGCAGGCGGAACTGGACCGGGGCTCCCTGCGTGCTGGTCCTCACGGGGAGGGGAGGACAGACCCCTGCCTCGGTCCAGCCGGGAGGGCGAATGAAGGGCTTCGGTGTCTTTCCTGCAGACACTTTTATGACAACCCGATCCAGTTCGTGGGGAGGTCGGCGTTCCAGTACCTGCCCAGGCTGCACACCCTGTGAGTTGGTGCCTCCCCCTGCCCTCTGGCACCACCCCCCGCCCGCCAGTCCCGCCCAGTCAGGGTCCTGCTCACATAGCTGAAGGAGCAGGTTCTGGTTCTCCGGGGCCCCCGGAGCCACACCCTGTGACTCTTGGACACCCAAAGGCATCCTCATCTCTCCTGCTCTTTCAATTCCCATCCCAAGTGCAACGTCTTCAGAAAACCTCCTGCAGGTGACGCTCTACACGCAGCAGCACAGGGACGCCTCTGAGTCTTCTGGGGCACAAGCTCCACCTTCCCGTGCGCCCCACTCTCACCCCTGAGGCTGGTGCCATCCGTATGTTTCATCGGTGGACCCCAGGCTCTCCCGCTCAGGCCCGAGCCCAGGGTCCTCCTCAGGATCCGGCGGCACCCATCCTGCTGGGCTCCTGTCGCGTGCAGGCCCGCGTGGTCCCCTGTGGTGGGGGACCCGCTTCCCGGCTCCAACGAGCAACCCCAGCAGACAAACACCTTTCCAGAAGCACTCAAGCCGTTGCCTTTCACACGGGGCGAGTCCCACGGTCCCTGCCTGTGTTTTGTGCACACTGGGCCTGGGTGGCTGGGTGGCCGGGTGGCTGGGGGCCAGGTGACCGGCTCTGTCCGGGCCAGGCTGGGTAGAGCTGACCTAGGAAATGGCAGCTTGGACCCTGCTAGGCGTCCAGCCTCCACCAGGGCCTGAGCAGCTGGGGTCACTGGAGGGAGGTCGGGGAAGGATGGTGTCCCCAGAAGATGGGGTCCCTGTGGGCGGTCCCTGAGGGCTGACCCCCCTTCAGCACCTGGTGCTCTATCTCCAGATCTCTGAATGGTGCCACGGACATCCAGGGGTTCCCAGATCTCAAAGGCACCACCAGTCTGGAGATCCTGTGAGTGGACGCTGGCCCCCCAATCCCCCGTCGCCCCCCAGAGCCCCCAGACTCTGGTCCCTGTTGTCTGGCCTTCTGCTGTGGCTTCTAGCCTGGCCCAGAGGCTGTCCCGGGGCCCATGGCCGCTCCCCCAAGGCTGGCAGCTGGTTCAGGGGAGGGGCTGCTCTTCCCCGCTTTCCCAGCCTGGGGTTTCTCGGAGATCCTAACCACAAGCCGAGGTGCACGGAGGGCCCGGGAGCGGCAGGGGGGCTGTGACAGCCACCTCCTGTGCCTCCTGGTTTCCACTTTGTCCTGGGGGGGAGGGGTGAGAGCACAGCAGGCCCTCGATTCACTGTAAGAGAGTGAGCAGAAGGGTCACGCCAACACCCAGAGCTGGAAAATTTTCCACGAGGGAAGTGGTAGCTTCCCGAGGATGACCTTGGCCTCACGTCCTCCCCGGAGCACCCTGTCCCAAGGCCGGCCGCTCTGCAGCCTGCTCGCAGCCCACTGCCCCACCCGGGTGCCCCGGCATCCTCCCTGCCCCAGGCACAGGGCACGGGCTCTGGGCTTGGTTCCCAGGGCCCCACTGGGGCTGGAGTTTCCATCCACGGCCTGCGCATGGCCCCCTCCCCTACAAGGAGCAGAAAAGGGTCCGGCCCCTGTGTTGCTGGTGACACCAGGAGACGTGGGGGGACACGAAGGGGAGGGCGGGAGGGTCTGGCTGCAGGACCGCCTGCCAGGCGGTGCCCGGCCGTGCCCCTCTGTCCACCCCAACCCACCTCCTCCTGTCTCTCCCTGCAGCCCCCCGCCCCGTGCCCCCACGTCAGCGTCAGGCCAGGGGGGAGGCGGGGGAGGGGCCGGGGACGGCGGGGCCCGGGTCGGTGCCAGCCCCGCTCCGTTCTCCCCGCAGGACCCTGACCCGTGCGGGCCTCCGGCGGCTCCCCCTGGGGATGTGCCAGCAGCTGCCCAGGCTCCGTGTCCTGTGAGTGCCTCCCGCGCCCTCCCGCCTGGCAAGGCCCCTCTGGCCTCCGTCCCCTGGTCACTCTCTTCCTGGAGGGAGGCAGCCTGGGCTGAGACCTGCCCGAGAGGGACTGGGCTGCCCTCTCCCATTCGGGGAAAAGCCTCGGTCTTTGAAGTCAGAGCCGGGGCTGCGGCCGAGCTCTGCCACTTCCCGCCGGTGAACCCCGGCTCCCCCTTTGTGTCTCTGAGCTCCGGTTTCTCATCTGCAAAACGTGGGCTCATTGAGGAGGGTTGGAAGCGCCCGGCACGTCGTAGGTCCCCCCAAAGTGGCTCTAATAGGTTACCCCAGTCTACACAGGGACCGCAGAGGAGCTTAACGTGTCCCGTGGGGAGCAGGGAGTTTCTTCTCCCCTGAGTTTCACTCGGGTCTGAGGTGCTCACCATGGACCCCAGCCCCTGGCTCAAGATGTGCACGGCCAGACCTGGGTGGGTGTCCAGCCTGCCACCGACAGGCTGTGTGTCCATGGGCAGGGCCTGGCCCCTCTGTGTGCCTCAGCTGGGTGAGGGATTGGGCCGGGGGATCCCTAGAGGCGTCGGCTTCGTACTGCGACAGTGGTACCGCCTGGGTAGCCTCGGCCAGCTGGCTCGTCCCAGTGTGGCCCTGTCGTGCCCCTCCCAGGGTCCCCTGGGCCTTCACATGGATGAGGCAGCCCCATGCAGGCCCCGCAGAGAGGAGGGGCCCAGCGGGGAGCTGGAGGGCAGTGCCCGGGGTGAGGAGGTCCACAGCCGTGTCCCTGAGGCCCAGCTCCCGTCACCAGCCCAGCCCCCTCTCCCCAGGGAGCTGTCTCACAACCAGATCGAGGGGCTGCCCAGCCTGCACGGGTGTCAGAAGCTGGAGGAAATGTGAGTCTGGGGCATTGGGCCTGAGGGCGGGGTCAGCAAGCACCCTGACCTTCCCCTCCCTGGGCTTGCTGACCCTGAGGTCAGGGCTGGGAGCTCGGCAGAGGCTGGGACAGGCCATGACTCGTAGTGACCGCCCAGGAGATGGTGCCCAAAAGGGGTCTCGAGGCGGCTCCTGGGGGGTCAAGGCAACAGGAAACGTGACAGTGATTAGGGCCAGCGGAGGGGCAGGTCGGCTGGACAAGGGGTGGCCGTGGGGGACTGGAAGTGCCCAGGCTCTCGGTTTCCATAAGCACACACGCACAGTCGTGTCCAGGAGGGAAACCTGGGCCGCAGGTTCCACGGGGACCGAAACCACTTCACAGACTCTCCAAGCTCCCTTCACCCAGCTCCTGCTTCCCCAAGTGACAGGGCCTCCGGCCCTCCGTGTCTGTGCCCTGGGACCAGGCAGGGTCGGGGACGTGAGGGCCTGTCCTGGTGCCTTGACACTGAAGGAAGGAGGGTCTGCACCTTTGCCAAGGCCCAGGGTCCATCTCCTACTCAGACGCCAGTCTGTTGAGCTCGGCCTCCCAGCTTGGGCCCGTCTGGGGCCGCCAGGGGCTGGGCAGCATTATGCTGCTGGACTAGGGTCTGGAGGGCCCGAGGAGCGAGGCCAGCAGGGCTGGGAGCCAGGGCCAGTGGGAGCCCTGGAAGCTCACTCCCCTTGGGGCCACAGGGACGGCTTTGGAGCTTTGTCTCCTGACCCATTTACCCAAGGCAGCCACATCCCCCATGCTTCCTTTAATTCTGGTGATTCTGCAGGCTGTGTCCTTTTCTTCCTCCCAGTGGGTGGGGTCGGGGTGGGGGCAGTGTCTGGGCCTCTGGGCTCATCCAGCCTCTCTCGCTACCCTAGTGGCCTCCAGCACAACCGCATCTGGGAAATCAGAGCTGACACCTTCCGCCAGCTGACCTCCCTGCAGGCCCTGTGAGTATCTAGGGTGGGGGGACCCTCCCTGCACGCCTGTGCCCCGTGGGGACCCCCAGCACCCGGGGGAGCTCTCCCTGCAAGCCTGCACCCCGTGGGGACCCCCAGCACCCAGGGGGGCAGCCTCCCTGCATGCCCGCATCATGGCACATGTGTCGGTGACCCAGGGTAAGAACGACGGGTCCTCCATGTGTCACTGTCCCCTCCTGTCACGTCCTCTGCCCGTAGGGACCTGAGCTGGAACGCCATCCGGTCCATCCACCCCGAAGCCTTTGCGACCCTGCGCTCCCTGGTCAAGCTGTGAGTGTCCACTGTCCTCTCCTCCTGGGTGCTGGAGCACCATGGGCCTGTGGGCTGCCCAGCAGGGGCAGGAGGGCCCGGCCTGGGGTGGGACACGTGTGGGTGTCGGCCACACATTCTGGGGACGTGGCTCCAGCCTAACCGGCATTCCCAGCCCCCTGGACAGACGTGGGCCTGATGAGCAGGAGCCACCCCTGCAAGCTCTGCAGCGCCACACGCAGCCTCAGCCCCCGGGCAGCCAGGTCCCTAAACCACCGGGGTGTGAACAGGGAGCGGGTGGGGCCGCTGCAGGGTCGTGCGTCAGCGCCAGGAGGGGCCTGCGGGGCCACCGCGCACAGCAGTACCTGTTCTCCACCACGTCCTGAAGGCGTGTCTACCGGAGACTGTGCAGCCCTGCCCTCACCTCTTAGGTGCTCCCTGGCCTGCGGGAGGTGGGTGCTCACTCAAGGGGCCGGGACCCCGGCGCTCACAGCCCTGCTCTCTGGGCTGCGGGCCACACTCTCACCTCTGCTTCCCACCCGTTCGCACTGCTCCCGCCACATTGGTCGGATGGGTATTTTTATCCCTTTGAAAGATGAGGCCACTGAGGCTCGGGCAGACCTGCGACACGCCTCGGCTTCACGGGGAGCTGGTGACTGGGCCCGGTTCCCTGACACCCAGCCCAGGCCGCTTCCACGCTGCCAGTCTGTGGCCGCGCTGTCTGGTTTGGAGGCCTGGCTTCTTCTGATATTTCTCCAGGGGGAGCCATGCACATCTCCACCTCTGGCTACTAAGCTGGCCCTGAAAGAGAACGGGTGACCGAACCCCTGCGTGTGGCCAGACGGCCGCGCTGTTCAGTCCCAGCTCTGGCCTCTGCGTCCTCAGAAGAGCAGGGGGCCGGGGGCCGGCATAGCAGGCGGATGCCCTGGTGGGGTGGACAGGGACTCCGGTAGGACTCAGACGGGGCCCAGCAGCTGTGGCTGAGCAGCTATGTTACCCAGGAGCTGGGATGGCGTGGCGTCCCCTCCAACAGCCCCGTGTAGTTGGCCCCCGAGGTCCCACGAGTGGGGGACGACGGAGCCCTGGCAACCCTGCCGCCTCTGCTCGGCATCCGTGCTCCTTCCTGCCGAGCCTTCCTTCCCTCCTCTCATCTGGCTCCCATCCCGGGCACAGTGGCCATGCCTTCTGCACAGTCTGCCTCCAGCCACCCCCTGACTGCCAGTGACCCTGACCATCCACTATCCTAGGGACCTGACGGACAACCAGCTGACCACACTGCCCCTGGCTGGGCTTGGGGGCCTGGTGCATCTGAAGCTCAAAGGGAACTGGGCTCTGTCCCAGGCCTTCCCCAAGGACAGCTTCCCCAAACTGAGGTGAGGCTTCCCGTCCCCACACCTACAGAAGTCTGCCTGTGCCTCAGGGCAGTGGCCAGGCCGGTAGGGACAAGAGAAAGCCCAGGGCCTCACCCCGAGAAAAGCCTGGAGGCCCAGGGTCTGGCCAAGCCTGAGTGGGGAGGGCCGCTTTCTCCTCATCCCTGTGGAGCGTTTCCCTTTCCCAATCCCAGCCCTGGGGGACCCCGGCGAGGACAGAGGTAAGATGGGGGAAAGGCCCCCTGCCTACTTGGGCAGCTTCCGGGCCTGGAATCAGGGCCGAGCCCAGGGTGCTGATGAGTAGAAAACAGCTGCTCAGTCCTTGCTGGGGCCGAGGACCCCAGGCCTCCTTCAGCCCGTGTGGCCCACGCTCTGTCTGCTGCAAAGCAGTGGGGGTCCGGCCTCACCCGCAGGGCACTGACCCAGCTCTGACGTGCCCAGAGGCACGGGGCGCAGGCCTCATGGAGGGCGAGGGTGAGGAGGGGCCAGGAGAACCCTGTCTCCTCGCGAGGGGAAGAGGAGGGCCGCCCGGAGGAGCAGAGCTCCCAGGCTGCTGGCCTCGCTGCTCCCCGTCGGGGCCTGGCTCAGGCCTCTAGATGAGGGAGGACGAGGCTGGACGGCACTCAGAGCCCTGGGGGGCAGCGGGCAGGCTGCGGCCCTGAGGAAGAAGCCTGGGAGGCCGTGGGCGGGAGGCCTCCAGCAGGGCGCTCGGGGGCTGGAGGGCAGCTGTGGTCTGCCGGGCCCCTGACCGTGGCTAAGGTGGCCGTCTCCCCCACTCCCCAGGACCCTGGAGGTGCCCTACGCCTACCAGTGCTGCTCCTACAGCGTCTGCCCCGGCTTCTTCAAGGCCTTGGGCCGACGGGCGCCCCAGGGCCCTCACCCTGACGACCGGGACGCTCCTAAAAGGCCCCTGGGCCTCCCTGCCGGCCCAGCCGAGAGCCACTGTGAGTGACCCTGGGGGGCCGTGGGGGTGCCGGGAGGGAGGAGGCGCAGGACCCCGAGGGGAGCCGGCAGGGGCTGCCGGGGGCCCAGGGAGGGGCTGCCCCTGTTCACGCCTGTCCCCCAGGCCCGGGGACACAAGGGTGGTGCTGACCTTGACGACAGGCAGGCCTCCCACCCGCCAAGCCCTCTGTGGCCCCCAGGGCGCCCCCCAGGCCGTGGCTCACGGGACGGCCCTGTCCTGGTGGGCCTCGTGGGCCGCAGCTCCTCCACGGTGCCCCCCGCCCCGCCACGTGAGCCCTGCAGCGGGCGTCCTCAGAGCAGACAGCGTTTTCCAATCAGCCCGAGCCAGGCGGGGTCAGGCTAAATCAATTAAATTAAACCTGCTTCTGGAAAAGAGTCCTCTCACGCTGCGTCTCAGAGCCAGAAGGAGCAGCTGGGGCTCACTGCTGCCCCCGCCATCTGCCCCACTGTCTCACCAGGGACTTCAGAGGCCCTGGTGCCCAGGGGCCGCTCGGGGAGGCCAGAGCGGAACACCTCCGGGCTGGGGTCTCTGATGAAGGGCAGAGAGAAGGTCTTCGTGGCCCGCCCCCTGTCGCAGAGCACGAGCAGAATTAGGAGGGAGGGGAAAGGCCCCGACTCTGGGGTTTCCCTTCAGTCTCTAACTCCGTCTTCACAATGTGTCAGTGCAGAAGCTAAACAGAAAGATCAGATCTAAACACGTAAGAACATTCACGCCAGTGTAGACGGACCCAGGTTCTAACTCCACCAGACCATTCACGGGTTGGGTCACCACGGACAAGGCCTTGCGGAGCCTCCGTTTCTTATCCGTAAACTGGGAGCGGCGTTCGCGCCCCACAGGCCATCGGGAGCACTGAAGATCCCGCAGACCGAAGCGTGTGCCCTCCGTCCACGGTGGCTACTCAGGGAGGGGCCTCTGGCCAGACACGCAGGAGTGTAGCTGGGAGCCCAGGAGGTCGCCGTGGGCTGGCGGAGGGGACGGGAGCCCTCCCGGGAGAGCGTGAGGCCCGCCAGGGGCAGCAGCTTCCCCGGGGCGGTCTGGATGTCTGCCGTCCACTCCGCAGGGATGGAAGGAGTGGAAACCTTCCTTCCTGAAAGTGAAACTCCACCAGGCCAGAGTCTGGGAGAACCACAGGGCGTCGGGATGGTGGGCAGCCATTGCCATAACGGCACCAGGGCCGCGGCTACAGCCATATCCCACTTCCCCCTCGGTGAAGAGCGGTCCTTAGCACATTGGCTGTGACCTTACAGCCTCAGACGGAGTCCACAGGCCTCAGCTCTTGTATCTCATCCGTGCATTTTGAGTTCCAAGCACTGCTGAGCTCCGTTCTACAGAGCAGGAAAGGTGGTGAGGGATGGGATGCTAGGCTGTGGCACAGCCCGGCCCCCTGCCCACCCAACAGCGCCCAGGCCATGGGCAGCTCCACAGGGCCTCCCTGCCTCCAGTGAAAGCCCCCAACTGAACTGTTTACCCTTTAAGTGGGAGGAAGGCTCCACACAGGAAGCAGACGTGTGAGCTGAAGGCGGGGACAAGTGTGACAAATGGTCACCTGCCTGGGCCTGGCCTGTACACGGTGGAGAGCCCACTGGCCTGGCTCCCTAACCTTCCAGGAGAGGCAGTTTCCCCCGCCTACCCCAACCCAACTGCAGAAACTTTCCAGGAACTCCCTGGCGGTCCCGTGGTTAGGACTCGGCACTCTCACTGCCAGGGGCCCGGCGTTCAATCCCTGGTCGGGAAACTAAGATCCCACAAGCCTCGAGGGGGATCTTCCAATGATGAATTATTGCTGCAAAAGAGAGTTTCGTCTTTATAAACTGTAAACTGGTTTAGTTATCATTTATCATTTCAATATTCTTAAAGAATTTATGGCCCCTGAGATGTCCACCCCCCCTGGAGATTGCAGGCCCTGGTTTAAGAAACAGCACAAGAGCGAATAAGGAAAATAACGCCATTTGATTCAAACACGTTTTGGAGTTTCTTTAACAAGGGATTTGCCTTTCTAATCCTGTTTTCTCAGACTAACAGAATCGCAGAGCCTAGACTTAGAATTGGAAGGATGGTTAAAGATGATCTAGTCTGTCTGCTAATGCAGTAGAGAAGCGCCCTTCTCACACTGGGGACTTCCTGCTCCAGTCTCTCCAGTCTCTCCAGTTACGCACACCGCGTGCATCTGTAAAGCTCCCCCAACCGCCTCCCCGTCCCCCGACCTTGTTTCTGAGGCCCAGCGAGGCTCGGTCTGAGTTCCGCTCCGTCGCTCACTGGCTGTGAGACCCAAGGCAAGGTCTTCGCTTTCCTCACCTGTCCGATGATGCCCAGGGCTGCCTGCCTCCTGCAGCTGTGGGGAGGATCAGTGAGCTAGTGAGGATGAGGACTCCGCCGGCGCGGGGCCTGGAGGATGAGAGCTGGGGGAGCCCCAGCTCTGGCGCCAGGTGACCTCGTGGGTGCAGCGCACGTGCCCACGGCTCCTCGAGAGCAGGGCCGCGTCTCGTCCACCCCACATGCCCCCGGCCTGTGCCCAACGCCCAGCAAGAGGGTCCTGCGCTCAGCACACGTGACCTCTCTGTTGGACACTCTGATGCTGGGAGCTTCTTTGTGCAGGAAGACCCAGAACTTCTCCCTCCTTCTGTGACCCGTCTGTTGATGCTGGTTCTGCCGTCTGGGACTGCCACCACGGCGGGGTGTACTGACGCCTGCAGGCCGGCAGCTGTTGAGGACGGCGTTCCTCCCCTCACCCTGCCTTTCCCGAGTCCAGCACCCCCAGCGGCTCGGCTGTCGTCACCGTCCCTGGCCCACCTCCTCCGAGCACATCCCGCTTGCCGCTCTGTCCTTTGCAGTGTGCAGGGCTCCCAGCTGGACACGGGGTCACAGTGGTGGGCCGGCCTGTGTGGAGGGCCCCCACCAGCAGGGCAGCCTCCCCTGACTGTGCAGCTGCCTGGGAGGACATGGGGGCACTCGGTGTCTGAGTTACAGGAAGAGCAGGTCTTGGGCGTAAAGGGCCACAGGCGGATGATAGGGAGCTGACCAGAGGTTTGCCCCCGAGGGTAGACACACCTGTGCAGGGCCGCTGGGAGGCCCCGTGCCCAGCAGACGAGTCGGGACAACATCTCAGAGGGGTGGGGTTTGGGAGAAAGGTGGGGCTTGACCCACACCAAGACCAGGGTCTGAGCCAGTTTCTGGTCTCCCCTAAGATGATGTGGACCCAGACGAGCTCCAGCTGGAGATGGAGGACCCCAGGCCACACCCCACTGTCCAGTGCAGCCCTGTTCCAGGTGAGAGGGGTGCCTTGGGGTGGGGAGGGCAGGGACTGGGGAAGGAGCATTATGGAAAGTGGGGTCCAGCTGCTCGCCTTTTGGAAGCCAATACTCGAGAGACAAGGTCGGTGGAAAGGAAAGTTTGCTTTACTTTGGAGGCTGGCAACCTGGGGCGGGGGGTGGACTCATGTCCAAAGGCCGACTCCCCCCCACCAAAAACCAGTGGGCAAGAGCTTTTATGGGGGAGTTTCAGGGATGTATAGGCAGGGGGAGGGGGCTACATGCAGAGACAGCAGTGTCAGCTCTGACGGTCATCTTGAAATTGGTCATTGGTGGTCTGATCAGCGTCATCTTGATTGTTTTAAGTACAGTTAGCCTTCAGTTCCAGGGTCGGTTTGTTTCCATTTCTTGAGGCCGGTTCTCAGAATTGTGACAGCTTATGTCATGGCTACAATCTGTTCATCATGTAGTTAACTTCTTCCAGCTGGCGGGGGCGGGTTTCAGTATCTATAAAACAGCTCAAAGGACATGGCTCAGAATATTATCTACAGCCCTCGAGGAGGAACTGGAGGTCCTTGACTTTGCTCAGTGACTATTATTATTGAGTCCTGTTTGACTGTTTCCTTTGCTTCTGCATTTTCTCGCTTCTCTGATTAAACTTATTCTTTGGTTAAAACCGACAAGAGGCAGGCGGAGGACATGGGGGTGGGGAGGACATGGGGGTGGGGAGGACATGGGGGTGGGGAGGACATGGGGGTGGGGAGGACACGGCGTCCTGCTCCGTTTCAGGAGCCCCAAGTCTTCTGTGAGTTCAGCCTCTTGTGGTCGTTCCTGGGGAAGGGGCTGTCGTCCCCCTTCGGTGCTGCTTGGGGGGAGGGGGAGGGGAGGGGAGTCAAGGCGACCTTTACGAGTCGCCAGAGGTGATACAGCCAGGAGGAACTTTCAGTGAAGGGACCCCACTTCTCAGGGTCGGGGTGCGGGGCTGGCTCGTCTGAGACCCGCAGAGTTCGAGAAGGGGCAGCACTCTGCAAGGCCCCCTTCTGCATCCCTCCCCACTCCGTCCCAGGAGGGGTGCCGTCTCTTGTAGGTAAACCTCTCCAGGGCGTAAAACACCGGGTGTCCCGGGGGGCTCCTTCCAGCACTGTCCGCTCCTTAACGGCTGAGGAAGCCTCCTTCAGTCTCCCCTAAATCCATCTTGCTGTCAAGAAACAAAGAAAATTCCCCTTTGGTCCAGCCCAGCCTCAGTGTTTAGCGCGAAGCCCCAGGCCGCCCCGGAGGCAGCAGCGGCCACGGGAGCCGGGCTGGGAACCGTCGGACGAGTGGAAGGCAGTGGACAGCGTCCTTCTCACCGGCTCTCCAGCCCCGCCCAGGCCCCGCAGCACACGCGCCCCGCGCTTCGCGGCTTTAGCGCGCCCTCTAGTGCCCGCAGCGGCAAGCGCACCAGCGCACCAGCGCACCTGGAGGGGCAGGTGTGTGTACACGAGGCCTCTGAAAACCGGTGATGAGCAGTGATGACGTAAAAGGGGAAGCTCCAAAAGACAAAATCCAACTTGCACTCACTTTTACAATAGCACATACAAATGGCCAATAGCACATACAAATGGCCAAGTAAATTCTGGTGCGCCCATATTCACTGCACAGACACCTAAAACGTGTTTTTCAGTCATGTAACAATATGGGAAAGTGTGCATGATGAAACTTTAACTTAAAAAAGAGAATAAGAAACTATGGGACTTCCCTGGTAGTGCAGTGGTTAAGAATCCACCTGCCAATGCAGGCGACAAGGGTTCAGTCCCTCGTCCGGGAAGATCCCACATGCCATGGAGCAACTAAGCCCGTGCGCTGCAACTACTGAGCCTGCGCTCTAGAGCCCACGAGCCACAACTACTGAAGCCCACGCACCTAGAGCCCGTGCTCCGCAACAAGAGAAGCCACCGCAATGAGAAGCTTGTGCACCACAACGAAGACCCAACGCAGCCAAATAAATTTTTAAAAAGAGAGAGAATGAGAAACTATGTACAGTAAAGTCCCAATTTAGTTAAAAAATCTATATGTATATATGTATTTCTTAAAACTGATAGAAAACATAGCAAAATGATGAGTTTCTCTGAGGAGCAGGATCATAAGCAGTTTTAATCTTTCCATGTTAGATTTTCCAGTTTTTCTACAATTGACATCTACTATTTGGTAATCAGAAAAAAAAATGTTTAAAAAATAGCTGTCACAAATCCTCTCAAATCTCCAAGCCACCTAGCAGCACATTGAAGAACAGGAGTCCAAGGTCAAAATGGGTGAAGAAACAAAGGTGTCCAAAGTTACAAGGTGGTTTGAGGACAGGGCCTGGGGAGAGAGATGGACAACGCCAGGCTGTCCCCCATCCAGTGCAGAACCAGACGGGAAGACCCCAGGGGCCACCTGCCCTCTGATGTTCTGATCCAGTCGTGAGCATTAGATGTGGCCGAGGAACCAGGGAGAGCCCACCTGGCCAGGCTCCTCACGGCAGGGTCCTGGGTGCCGCTCTGTGGGTTGGCCCCAGCCTGTCCCTGGGGCTGCTGTCCTGGCCGCTCCTCCAGGCCAGCCTGTCCCTTCCTTGCTTCTGGACGCTGCTCCATGGGGAGGGCCGCTCTGCCTGATGTTTCCCCAAGGCTGGTCCGTGCTGCCTTAGTCTGTACCATGTGTGCGTTTCTCACATGTCTGTGCCTCCGTGTCCTGGGCTGGTGTCCACCCCCTGCAGCTCGTGGAAGAAGCCCTCCTTCTGTGTCCCCGCTGCTCCTCCCCCAGACCCACCAGGAGTCCTGAGACTCTCGGTGGCCTGCAGGGCTGCCCTGCAGATGGATGAGGCTGTGTCAGCCCCGGGGCCCCAGGCTGGAGTCTGGTCCTCTCTCCCACAGGCCCCTTCAAGCCCTGCGAGCACCTCTTCGAGAGCTGGGGCATCCGCCTGGCCGTGTGGGCCGTCGTGCTGCTCTCCGTGCTCTGCAACGGGCTGGTGTTGCTGAGCCTGTCCGCAGCCGGGCCCGGCCCCCTGCCCCCGGTCAAGTTTGTGGTGGGGGCCATCGCAGGGGCCAACACCCTGACCGGCCTCTCCTGTGGCCTTCTCGCCTCAGTGGACGCGCTGACCTTCGGCCGGTTCGCGGAGTATGGCGCCCGCTGGGAGTCGGGCCTGGGCTGCCGGGCCGCGGGCTTCCTGTCCGTGCTGGGCTCCGAGGCCTCCGTGCTGCTGCTGACCCTGGCCGCCGTGCACTGCAGCGTGGCCGTGACCTGCGTGCGGGCCCGTGGGAAGGCGCCGGCCCCGGGCAGCTTGCGCGCGGGGGCCCTGGCCTGCCTGGTGCTGGCGGGGCTGGCGGCCGCCCTGCCGCTGGCCTCCGTGGGTGAGTACGGGGCCTCCCCGCTCTGCCTGCCGTACGCCCCGCCCGAAGGCCGGCCGGCCGCCCTGGGCTTCGCCGCGGCGCTGGTGATGCTGAACGCCTCCTGCTTCCTGGTGGTGGCCGCAGCCTACATCAGGCTCTCCTGCGACCTGCCCGGGGCCGAGCTGGAGGCTGTGTGGGACTGCACCGCCGTGCGCCACGTGGCCCGTCTCACCTTCGCTGACGGGCTCCTCTACTGCCCCGTGGCCTTCCTGAGCCTGGCGTCCGCGCTGGGCCTCGTCCCCGTCACCCCCGAGGCCGTCAAGTCCGTGCTGCTTCTGGTGCTGCCCCTGCCCGCCTGCCTCAACCCCCTGCTCTACCTGCTCTTCAGCCCCCACTTCCGGGAGGACCTGCGGCGGCTCCGGCCCTGCCCAGGGGTCCCGGGGCCCCTCGTCCTGGCAGCCGCCGGCCAGCTGGAGCCGAGCTCCTGTGACTCCACCCAGGCCCTGGTGGCCTTCTCGGACGTGGAGCTCATCCTGGAGGCCTCCGAGGCGGGCCGGCCCCCCGGGCTGGAGACCTACGGCTTCACCTCCGTGACCCTCGCTCCCTGCCAGCAGCCCGGGGGCTCCCGGCCGGAGGGCAGCCACTTGGTGGAGCCAGAGGGAACTCGCTTTGGGAACTGGCCACCCGTCGTGGACGGCGGACAGCCGCCGGGGGCCGTGCCAGCAGAGGGGTGCCGGGCGGGGGCCGGGGCCTTCCAGGCGTCTGGCTCTGCCTCGGCCTCACGCTTGTAAATGTCCTCTGCGTTCCCCTACGCCCCTCCCCTCCCGCCCCCTCCGTGAAGGACGCTGCTTGTAAAGTAAACCCCACCAGATGGCCCCGCCCCCGGTCCCCGCCCTCCCAGGCCACCACCGCGTGTCCGTGGCCTGGTTTCCCCTCGGCCCTGCTCTGGCCTCTTCCCTGTCGTGTCTGAGGCTGAGGACCAGAGGTCTGGACGTTTGTCCGCTTACGGGAAATGAGGGGCGCAGAGGACAGTGACGGGGGTGGGGCCCGAGCGGCCCAGGATCAGGTGCGATGGGCAGGGGACTGCACAGAGGCCACGGAGGGGCCGCCAGGGCATCTCCCCTCGCTCCGGGACTGGATGCACGTGGGCTCTGTGCCCCACTGGTCCCGGATATGCCGCCCCAAAGACTCCTGTGAAAATAAGTTTCTGAAAATAAGACATTGTGCCCCTTTCTTAGAGATTCAGGGTGCACGTCAGTGTGGTAAAGAGGCAGGAGAATCCCACAGCAGTGAGACCTGTTGAACTTGCTTTAAGCCAGTTCCCCAAACTATTGACCAATGGGGTTTGGTTTGCCGCTTGGGTTTTCGTGGAATATCTACTAGCGTCTCACAGACCAGCCCTCGTCTCTCCCAGGGGCCCCCTTCCGCACCACCTGGTGACATCACAAGAGGCCACCAGTCCTGAAAGCCCGGTCCTGGGAGCTGGACCCTGTCAACCAGATGTGACCTTCTTGTCTCTCTTGTCCTGCCCTGAAAAGAGTGGGGAGCGGGCTGCTGCCCTGTGTTCCAGCCTCAGACCCCGGCACGGGGCAGGTGGAGGGGCTCCCAGCCACCAGAGAAGCTTCCGCCCTCATACGACGGAGGGTTCCTGGCTCCCGGCTGCCTTCCTGTGGTTCCTGTGGTTCTCCGTCTGCCATCTTCTGTCCCAAGCCTGGCCCTCCCTCTGTGCCCCAGGCCCTGCCCTCTAGGGGGCACAGGGAGCCCCCTGGCCAGCGCCTGGGGGGATGTTTGTGTTGCGTGTTGGGTTGCAGGAAGCGTCACCCAGGCCTGGGACTCCTGGGCGCCCCAGATTGGCTGGGACCTTCTGCCTTTCCCGTCGTGACCTCCCTCCCTTGCTTTTTACCAGGGCACCCCCTCCCTGCCCCCAAATACAGGATAAGGTGTGAGAGCCGGGGCTCGGAAGAGGGTGAGACCTGTCCAGGGCACCCCGACGTCTGCCACGTCGGGATGGGAGTCGGAATCCGGGACCCAGCAGGACCCGGCGCTCCCCGAGTGCTGTCGTGGTCCTGAGGCAGCCCCCTAGGGCCTCCGCTCCTAGGACGACCTGGGAAGGTCCTTCTATTGATAGTTACATGGCCTGCAGCCCAGTGTCTCCTTGTCTCCCTGCCCTCCCCCCGAAGTGGAAATTCTCACGGGAGTCGCCAAAGCCACCAGGTGGGGTTGAGGGATGAGGTGGGGACCACGGTGGAACCGGCACATTTTCAATCTCATTCTAAGTCAGAGGCCAGGCTCTGAAGCCAGATGTGCTGCCCTGGTGCCACAGGAGAGCCCCAGGGCCCAGGCACGGGGCCAGCCCCGGCAGGTGCTCGCCGGTGGTGGGGGATTCATTTGTCAGCTGGTGATGTGAGAACCCCGGTCCCTCCACCTCCCGGGTTGATCAGGAGCCTCTCGTGGAAGCAGGTCGCTCTACTTTGGTGCTGAGAAGCAGTGACTCTTATGTGAGAAAGGAGTTCTCCGAGATGCCCCAGGGACGGACAGCAAAAGGGGGTGTGATTTCAGGAGCCTCAACTTCTGGGAGGTCGTTCAGGCCCCTCCCTGTGTGGCCACCGTCCCCCGGAGTTGGAGCTGTTGCTGGGTGGGCCGGGGGGAGGACGGCCGTGCGTTGGAGCCCAGGAGTCGTGGGACCCGTACCTGCATTGGCCTCTCCCACGAGGAGGGCTGGGGCTTCAGGGCTGCGAGCTCGAGGGCAGCCCCACCGCTGTCTGTGTTCTATTCCCAACCAGCTGGGCATTGGCCAGGGCTCCACCTTTTGGTTGGAGGAGAGGTGTTTGCCAGGAACTGTTTTTATTATTCAGAAGCCTCATAGATGTTGTACATTCACCCAACACGAGAGGCAAAGTAAAGTTTCTTCGTGTTCGCCTGGCTTTCCTGCAAGTCGGTGTGTCAATCCTTGGTTCTCTCCACTGTGATCAGTAGATTATGAAGATAGGTATATATCATCGATTAAACTCAACACCAAAAGCCAAATAATTCAATGCATGTAGATGCCTTTGTTCTGGGTTGATGACATATTCCAAGATGGTGCCCACGGGGAAGAGTCCGTCCCAGGGGCCGTGGTGGTGGAGATGCTGGTTCCCGCCGCCTTGGCCTCTGACGGTCCTGCCGTGGAGCACTCACAGCGCCCACCCCTCTCCCCGGACCGCCTGCAGCAGAGGGTCCTGCGCAGCTCTGTCCACACCGTGAGGAAACCCCTGCTCAGGGCTGGGTGCGAGGCCGCGGTTACGGAGCCTCAGGCGGGCCTTCCCTTTGCCGTGCCCCCTCCACCTCGAGCTTCGAACCTCCTTCCCAGCTTTCCCCGTCCAGGGTTGGGGAGTGGGGAGGACTGATGACGGTTCCCCGCAGGCCCGAGTAGGTGAGGACGGCGCCGGCCGTGGGACCCCTGACCCATTCTGGCCTCGGTGCTGGTGCACCCCGCGCGGGTGGGCCCCGGGTTCGCCGAGCTGTGAATATCGATCGGATCCTTCTGATAAAGAAGCACCCGTGAAGCCCCCGGGTCCCCCGGCCCCTCTCCTCTTCTCTCTGGTGGGTCTGTGGGCACGGGGCAGGGGCTGCTCTGAGAGAGGAGGGTGCCCTGTCCCCTGGGCTCTGGGGCGTCGAGGCATAGCCGAGGGGGTATCGGCATCACCCCGCCCACCCAGATTTAAGTGCCCTTGTGCGCCTGGCACTGGGTTAGACAGGACGCCCGAGCCATGGGGTTTCTCTCCTCAGACTCTGAGCACCCTTGACCCTTCCTGACCCTGCGAACCCCACATACTCCGCTTGCTTTCCTGCCCTTGGCTGGCCTTCTCGGACTTCTTTCTGCCCTGGGAATCTTCTCCCCCAGCCTCTCTTCAGACTGGGATGGTGTCCCCAAGATCATCTGGTGGGCCCCTTCTCAGGGTGGGGGGAACGGATTGGGTTCCAGGAAAAGCTGCGACCCTTGGATGAGCTGCCCCGGCCGGCGCCGACTCCCTCCTGGGAGAACGGCGGTGCGCTCCGGGGACTCAGGCCCACTCTCCTTCAGGTTGGAGCTCCGACCCCCATCCTTCCGGCCCATCCACAGGGGAGGCCACTCAGCTGCCCTCCGTACACTGTTCCGGTTGGGAGGAAGGGTGTTTCTTTTTTTTTTTTTTTTTTTTGCGGTACGCGGGCCTCTCACTGTTGTGGCCTCTCCCGTTGCGGAGCACAGGCTCCGGACGCGCAGGCTCAGTGGCCATGGCTCACGGGCCCAGCCGCTCCGCGGCATGTGGGATCTTCCCGGACCGGGGCACGAACCCGCGTCCCCTGCATCGGCAGGCGGACTCTCAACCACTGCGCCACCAGGGAAGCCCGGAAGGGTGTTTCTTAAAAGGACATCGCGTACAGCAGGAAGGGAGGCAGAATCTCAGCAAATGGAAGACCAGAAAGATCAGCGGGGCTGGGCTGACGGGTCTGAAGCCCGAGGGCTGGGCTGGGGTGAGGCCGCGCTGAGATGGGGGAGTGTGAGCTCCCCGGCCGCCCTGCCCCGTCTGCAACCTCCTCCGTGCCCCTTCGGTTCCTTAGTTTTGGATAAGCATCAATAATACACTGACGTGGGGCTTCCCTGGTGGCGCAGTGGTTGAGAGTCCGCCTGCCGATGCAGGGGACGCGGGTTCGTGCCCCGGTCCGGGAAGATCCCACATGCCGTGGAGCGGCTGGGCCCGTGAGCCATGGCCGCTGAGCCTGCGCGTCCGGAGCCTGTGCTCCGCAGTGGGAGAGGCCACAACAGTGAGAGGCCCGCGTACCGCAAAAAAAAAATAATAATAATACACTGACGTGGTTCGAAGAGCACGTGTCTTTTCAACCGTCCCCCTGTGCCCGCACCTGCCACCGTCCCTGACCCTCACTGGTTACCACCACTGCTGTTTTCTTCTGCATCCTTCCAGAGTTTTTTCCTGCACAAACAACAAGCATGTATATTCTTACGCATCGTAGCACAGCGTACCACACTTCTGCTTCTGCTTGTTCACCTACTAATACAGCCCATATCAGTGGAGAAACACTCGCATTTTAAAGAGTCCCAGCCGACCTCCTGTTATGTAGATGGAGCATACGCTTCATTCATCCCCTTCATGGGCGTTTGAGTTGCTGGATCTTTTGCTCTTACACACGACACTGCAGCCACTGGCCGTGTGTCCTTCACTGCACTTGTCATGCACCCGTGAGGTACCTTCCCAGAAGTGGAACTGCGGGGTCAAGGGCCAGTTACAAGTCACGACATCTTCTCTTTACCTCGTAGCTCCTTTTGACGAATGTTCTGTGTTTATTCATAAACTCTGCTTCCAGGGGCCTCCCTGTGAGCCCTGCTCTCCCTCGAGGCCCCACTGTGCATCCCTCGCTTCAGCTCCTGGGCTGGTGGCCTTGTTTGCTCTTGGGGTTTCCGAGGCAACGTCCTGAGAGGTTGAGAGAGAATCCGACTAGCCGGGTATCCTCTCCACCAGGCCAGATCATAGGTCAAAGGTCAACGGATGGGTTGACCGCTCAGGCCAGGCCCCTACCCTGGTCCCCTAAAGGGCAGTGTGTGGACTGGTGTGTCTGTGGGGTCCTGCTAGAGTTTAATCCCAGCTAAACCACCTACTAGTTGACTGAATTTTGTCAGGTTAATAATCTTCCCCATGTAGAAAATGGGAATAATGATCTCAAACTCAAACACTGTTAAAGTAATTTTAAAATAATTTATAAAAAGTGCCGGGGGCTTCCCTGGTGGCGCAGTGGTTGAGAGTCCCCCTGCCGATGCAGGGGACACGGGTTTGTGCTCCCGTCCGGGAAGATCCCACATGCCGCGGAGCGGCTGGGCCCGTGGGCCATGGCCGCTGAGCCTGCGCGTCTGGAGCCTATGCTCCACAACGGGAGAGGCCACAACAGTGAGAGGCCCGCGTACCACCAAAAAAAAAAAAAAAAAAAAAAAAAGTGCCGGGACATCCCTGGCGGTCCAGTGGTTAGGACAGTGAGCTTCCGCTGCAGGGGGCCAGGTTTGATCCCTGGTCGGGGAACTAAGATCCCACATGCCGCTGGGCACGGCCAAAAGATTTTTTTAAAAAAAGGTGCCCAGTAAAGTATCTCATATATAAAAGAATAAACAAATCAAAAGAAACGAGTATGTGTAAGCAGACCCTACTCTCAAGGGGCCATCTGGCAGGGGGATGGGAGCTAAGCCATCCCGTCCCTGAAAAGGGCCACCCTGACACTCAGCCTCGGGTCTGTTGTCACAGCCTCGTCAGAAGCAGGCAGAGCCGCAGACGCCACCACGGTGGGTGAAGTTCCGCCCTGTGGCTTCTTTCTCCTTGGGGTGGGCCTGTGCTCTGGCTCAGTGGCCGCTTTCCTCCTTCTGGGAACATCGATTCCACTTCAGCAGCTGCCCCCACTGCCCCCTAATGCATGCGGCTTGCGGGGGGGACTCGGCTCCGGGTCCAGTGGTGGCCGTGACCCCGGCTTCTTGGCTTATTCTCTTTCTGCCACTGCGATGGGTCCGAGGACGGGCTTCCATCTCCGGGGCTCCCAGTGACCTGGGGAAAGCATGACTGGACCCCTCGGTTTGTGAGGTGATGACTCCTTTGCTCGGGTGCGAGTGTGAGATCTGTCGCTTGGCTAGAGAAGACCCCTCTCTCCACACCCGCTGCCCGAAGCCTGGAGTAAGCCCACTCACCTCTCAGCAACCCCTGGGGGAAGAGGGCGGCCGTGAATGGGGCTTGGACGGGCAAGGAGGGTGGGCGGGGTGGGCTGTCAGGTGGGGAGAGTGGTGCTGGGAGGGGGTCGGCAGGGCAGGGGAAGGGGGAGGGCGGAGAGGCAGGAGACCAGCCTCTTGGCTTCTTCCCTGAACCTGACCGCTGCAGGCTCTCCCCTGGGAGCTCACAGGTGGCTTCAGAATCGCAGAGCCGTCAGGCGTCAGCACAGGGCCACGCCTCAGGGAGCATCCTCGCCCCCTCCTCACCGCGTGGGGGAGGGACCGCCCCACAGCTGCCCAGGGCCGAGGGGCAGATGCACAAAAGCCAGAGCAGTGTCTGTGCAGTCGGCACATGGGGTCGTGGAGTTGGTCCAAACCTTCCATTGACAGCCCGCCGTCCTGAGGTTTTACTTGACTTCTCTGTCTCATTATCAGTAACATGGAAATGACAGCGGTACCTAAGCTCTGAAGGTTATTGAGAAGATTAAAGGAAGTTTTTCATGTAAAGAGCTTAGCTTAGTTCCTGGCACCTAGTAAGTACTTGAGAGACGTTAGATGTTATTAATCCAAAAAGCGACGAGAAACTGGGGCTCTGAGCTGTCTTCCGGCTCAGCCTTGAGCACACTTGACAAGGAAGAGGAAGGGTCCCCGGAGGAGCCGCTCCCAAGAAGAAGGCTGGCAACCTGGGCTTGGAGCCCGGCAGGAAGGCTGTGGGTTCGCAGGGGTCCATGGGTGACGGTGCCGGGGACCCTGGGCCATGAGAGAGAAGCGTCCCCTGGCACGGGCCAAGGTGGCTGGTGAGCTGTCAGCAGGGGGAAGCTGGGGGTTCCCCAGAGAGGACGTGTCCAGGGGGTCTCTCAAACATACCTCCGGGTCTGGAGAGAACCCCGAGACTAAAGCTCACCCCCAGGGCAGCTGCCTCTGATGGGGGGTCTGGGGGAAAGCGGCTCAGCAGGCCTTTCTCCAAAGCCGAGCTGCAAGGTCCTGCTTAAAGGGAGGCAGCGGGCTTCCCTGGTGGCTCAGTGGTTGAGAGTCCGCCTGCCGATGCACGGGACACGGGTTCGTGCCCCGGTCTGGGAAGATCCCACATGCCGCGGAGCGGCTGGGCCCGTGAGCCATGGTCGCTGAGCCTGCGCGTCCGGAGCCTGTGCTCCACAACGGGAGAGGCCACAACAGTGAGAGGCCCGCGTACCGCGAGAAAAAAAAAAAAAGGGAGGTAGCAATGGGTGGGAGGACGGAGGTCCGGCCCAGTGGGAGGTGGGGTTGGGGGAGAGGCAAGCCCACGAGGGGGAGAAACCAAGGGGACCTGTCACCTGATGGAGGCTGAGAGCTGGGGCGGATGGGCGCTCGGGGGCCCCGGCAGGAGCCATGCTGACTGGACAGAAGGAGAAAGTGCAGGCGTAGCTTCTGGGCACAGAGACCTGCGCCCACCACCCCACCTCTCACAGCCGCCCGGGCTCCCTGTGTGGGATCCAAGCCTCCCAGCGGCCAGTCAGCCCGGGGGCAGGTTCTGGAGCCACAGCGCACCCCCCCCAGCCCTGTCCTTCCCTCCCCCAGGCTGCCCCAACCTAAACAGGGCAACCTCGGGGAGCTGCTTGCTGATGGAAAAATAACTTGGCTGGGAAAGGAGCTTTATTTGTCTGTGCCGAATTCCCGCCGCAGCCGAAGGGTAAAGAGCTAGTCTCCAGCCTCAGCGCGCAAGGTGGGTGGTAAAATCTGTTCTTACTTAGATTTTGGGGAGCCGCAGGGGCAGCAGGAGAGGATGCTTGGAATCTGCAGTGTCTCTGGGATCAGTCACGACGTCATCTCCTCTCCGACTCGGGGGAACGGTGCAGCTTGCTTGTCCTGGCAAGCAGCGCTTTGGGGCCTTCTGTGGCTGGACCGTCGTCCCCGCCCCCAGCCCCTGCTCAGCTCGCGGGGTCGGCCCTGTGCTCGGCGCTCTGGGTGCAGCAGCCCGGTCAGCCCCCACAACTGTCCCCCCCTTCTTTGGGCAAACGCAAAGCGTGGAGAGGTTGAGCAGGGCTCTGGGGGCGCGCGGTTGGCGAGCAGCACCGCCTGGGCCGGCCAGGGTCTCCCGGACCCGTGTTCATGCTTTTGATGCTTTTCCATCCTTCCCTGGGCTGCGGGCGGGGCGGGGCCTCCTCATCTCCCTCTTCTCTCACTTCTGTTCTCTGCCCAAGTCCCCTGTACTTGTTAAGCCAGAGATGGAGGGATGGCTTCTAATAGCTCCTGGCTTTGGTATTTCTTGCAATTAGTACAAAGGCCCTTGTGGCCACTATGTCCCAGCATTTGGAGTGGACACACTGGCAGACGGGTACAGGGCCATGAGGTACACCAGGTAATGGCCACGGCTCCTTCAGAGGGGCTGGACAAGGGCGTCCCAGGGCAGCTACGTGGGCTGAGACCATCACGGTCCAGGTAGAGTCAGGGGGACGGCACAGGCCAGAGGGGCTGGCGTGCTGAGATTGGAGGGGGCCAGTGCGGCTCAGCGTGGTGTACTGAGCGGAGGGTGTGTGGGGAGGGGAGGCTGAGGGAAGGCACTGGAGGGTTTTAGGAGGAGGTGCAATCTGGCTTTGTCATCATCTGAAGATGTTCTTGCTGCTCTGAGGAGCGTGGACCGCAGAGGGTCCAGGCTGGAGGCCAGGGGACAAGGTGCCTGCCATGACGGCAGTGCAGGGGAGAGACCTGGTGGTGGCCCGCTGCCGAGGGGGCTTGTCCTTTCCCACAACGACCCCTAAGGCCATCCCGCTTCACACCTGGCCTGTACCCCCATCAGCACCATCAGCACTTGGTGTCTCCCTTCCACAGCGGCTGGTTTTTCCACCGCCGCTGGATGTGAACAAGAAACACGCAACCCTGAGGGCTGCTGGTGGTCACTCCAGGAGGGGACAATGAGGACGGATGGCAGATGCGAGAGACAGCCTCTGAACCGCCAATCCAGACGCCCACCCTGGCCCCAACTCCCGGTAAACAGGGTAGAGAACTTCCTGGGTGTTACCACCAGCCAGTTGGATCTCACAGCTGAAAGCATTCTGGCTGATATACTAATGGCATTTAGAAACCCCAAATCTGACTTAAATGTGCCCAAGTATAGGAGACAAGTCTGGAACAAAATTAATTCCTGGGCTTTAACAAGAGAACAGTAGCTGATTTTGAGAAATGGGTTCAAGAATTATGTAGAAGTTGGAAATTTATGAAGTGGGGGGGACACAGAGGAAATTTACATTTTCGGTTGATGCTGTCGTCTGTCGCTACCACTCGTGCTCTAAGGCAGGCCACTGCCGAGCGCAGGGCGGTTCCGCGGTGGATGAAAGGAAATTGCTTGCTCACTGGATGCACTCTGTGCGCACGGTGCCCAGCCTGGCACAGGACTACCAGCCTGGGATACAGGCGGGACGTGACAGTTTCTTTCTCTGCCTAGGCGGCCCCAACATCTGCTCTCACTCGGCACCTCGTTCCACTTCAGCCGATTTCTGCCCAAATCTGTTTTCTCCGTCATCTAAACAGAATGATGAGCACAGGCCCAAGTGTACTGTAAAGTCACGAGCAGGGATTCGAGCTTGCACCTTAGTACTTGCCGTGAAATGAAGCTAGAGACAGAAAGGATTGTGAAAATCCATGTAAATCTGTACGATTATCTGGTTAATCCCACGCCTGATTTTCTCACCATTATATTCTAAAACACTTGGCACACAGCAGGTGTTCAGTCACTATTTGTTGAACAAACGAAAGTTATACCACAGCCATGTAAGTTAAGTCACAGAAAGTGCAAGCTGCAAGAAACGTTAACAGAAGGGTAATTACCGTATCCCCACACTGTGTTCAAGACTTCTGAAAACCCAGAATCCTGGAAGCGTGACGGTCACCGAATTGTCTCTAAGGCTATTTGACCCCCATGTCCATCACTCAGGGTCCTGAGTGATGCTGGTGAGTTGGCAAAATAAAGGACAACAACTCCAAATAGTTTCACATTCTTACTGTATAGCTCTCTGGCCAGTTTGCTCCCAGACACACATTCAGGATAAACACGTACTCAACATTAAATGATTATTTATTTTCCAGGTTTACAAGTTTTGGAATACATATGTATGAGCTAAATAAAACAAACTACACTCAGAGAATCAATGTAGAGCAGAACATATAAATACACAAGGTGTGTTTCACAGGATACAAAGATGATAATGTCATCAAATACAAAGAAAAACATTCCAAAAATATAAGCAAACTGGACCACGCTGGCGAAGAACGCTGGCAAAGAACGCATTAACTAAGATGGGCCGGGACAAGCCCCACCCTAAACATCAGGGCGAAATTTCTTTTCTGCGCCCCCCAGGTGCCTGGCTTTCCTTTTCTGTGCTTCGCTGTGTCCTTCGGAGTCACCCGCCTCAGGGGGGTTATCAGGCGTCTCTTCATCAGCCTAAAAAGGGGCGGGCAGGTAGAGCGCAAGGTTCACACCGACTACTCTCCAGGTCCTTCTTTGCTGCCTCCTGGATAGGACACTCTCTCCAAAACCAGCTTCTCCAATCCTCTGTACTGTTTAATTTTTACTTCTTTTCACAAGCGACACTAACCGCTACGTGACTCGGTCTGAAGCACGGGGCAGCTCAGCGAAAACCTCGCGTGCTCATCTCTGGTCCTGAAGTCTGTCTTTTGTTAAATGAGGAAGCTATGGATGTAAAATGGGGACGTCTCTCCTTCCCCCTTCCTCCACGTCCATTTCCCCTCCCGCCCTCCCCGACCCCTGCAAAGAGCTCCTTCTGGCCTAAACCAGAGACCTCGGCTGCGCTGTGGTATCATGGGTGGACCGCAGCTGCCGGGAAACCCTCCAGCCGGCTGAGCTAGCTGCTGACGAATTACGTAGAAGGCTGCGGTGGGAGAAGATCAACCGGCCACCCTAATGTCCAGTACGAACCTGGCAAATCTAATAAACACACACACACAGACACATTCACGCGTAACAGAGCAACCACAGGCGTGCAATCAGAGCTGTAGAGACACCCTACCTTCTGTCTCGCGTGCCTCTCTGTCCACTGCCTGGCATTCCTGAGGAAGACTGGCTTGTTGTATTTAAACTCTGAGGACTAGGATGGAAGCAGAGAGTGGAGAGACAAGGGACTTGGTAACCAAGCTGCAGCCACTAGGCGACCCTCCCCAATGGAGAGCAGGACGTGGGGAAAGCAGGCCGCGAGCGGGGGGCCGGGGGCGCTTACGATGTCGCCCATGAGCGGGTCGTCGGGGTTGGGCTCGGCCATGAGCTGCTGAACGGAAGTCAGCAGGGTCGCGATGTTGAGGGACGGTCTCCAGGCGCCCTAGGCAGACAGGCAGACAGACAGCGGCCCTAAGGACGTGCTTCTCCAGCACCGGTTTTAGAGCCGAGGACCACGGCAGGCAAGGGGGCCGGCCCAGCCCCCCCCACTCACTTTGGGCGGCAGCTTGAGGACATCTAAGCAAATCCTTCCGGCGGAATCGATGTTGGGATGGTAGATGGGGGTCAGAAATCGGATCTGAGGAGGTTCAAACGGGTACCTTTGAAAGCACAGGGGAGTACGCACGTTTTACTGAAACACTGCTTCCTACGTTACAAACAGCTGCTGGTCACTAACTAGGACGACAGCCTTTGAGGGGCAACCCTTTGCTCTCGCCAAATGTTTATCACAAAAATGTATCAACGGTAGAAAAGGTGAAATAACAGTACTGACAACCCTCTTATACCCAGCACCTGGACCAAGCCCCTTCACCCTCTAAATACTTCAGCATGTCTCTCCTAAGAATAAGGTCCCTCTCCTACAGAGCTGCAAAACTATCAGTATACCTGTGAAAAAAATACAAAACTTATTTTCTAATATCATCTACTACTCAGATTTCCTCAGATTTCCCTTTTTTTACAGATGGGTGTTGAAAAACAGGATCCAATTTTGATTTATACCCTGCATTTGGAAAATCCCCATCGGTCTCAGAACTGACGCCCCCCGTGATTACTGAGCTGCTTCTCTCAGGACTTGTAACAAGCCTGGCCTGGTGAACAGGTGTCTACAAATCACAGACTACACTACAGCTACCACTCCCCTGATGAGAGCCTTACAGGAGACCTGGATTAAAAGGGGCCTTAACACCGAGGCAGAGAGAATGGTGGCTGCCAGGTGCCGTGGGAGCCAGCATTTAATGGGCGCGGGGTTTCAGGCTGGGGAGACAAAGAAGTTCTGGAGATGCGTGAGGGGGACGGCTGGACGACAATGTGAATGCATTTAATGCCACTGAACCACGTGCTTAAAAACGGTTTAGGGCTTCCCTGGTGGCGCAGTGGTTGAGAGTCCGCCTGCCGATGCAGGGGAGACGGGTTCGTGCCCCGGTCTGGGAGGATCCCACGTGCCGCGGAGCGGCTGGGCCCGTGAGCCGTGGCCGCTGGGTCTGTGCGTCCGGAGCCTGTGCTCCGCAACGGGAGAGGCCACAACAGTGGGAGGCCCACATACCGCAAAAAAAAAAAAAAAAAAAAAAAAAAAAAAAAAAAACGGTTTAGCCGGTCAATTTTATGTATATTTTACTACAGTGACGGGCAGGGGGTGGGGTGGGGGTGAGGCCTAGATGTGATCCAGCTCAGTGTTGAGAAAAAGAAATCGAACTCCAGAGACATGAAATAACTTGCCCAAGGTCACATTAAGTCACGGTAAGACGAGGATTACAATCCAGGTCCTTTAACTCCTGCATTCGACACTCTACGACACTGCTCTTCCAGTAACTGCGCTTTACCCGGGAAATTTAGGATACAGTTCACACTGACCTCTCAGGAATGTTAACTTCCAGCTTGAAAACACCTTTTTCATAAGGTGTGTTTGCTCCACCTAATATCTCTTAAAAGAAAAAAAAAAAAAAAGAACAAAACGTCAGGACGTAACCAGATGATCTGAATTTCCACACCCCATGGACCTAATGAAGTCTGGTCCTAACGGAAAAGCTGGGCCTGGGACAGAAACTCTCTCAGGGCTCACCAAGTCCCCATGCAATGTACCAGTGCACCCAAAGTTGGTGTCAAACAAAGAATACACAGGAGATCAAAACAGAAGGTGGACAACGCTGGCCTCAGATCACATACAACCTGCAGTTCTGCTTTGGTTGGACGCAGTGTTCTGAACACTTACGTTTCCCATCTGGCCTCATGGGTATTTGAGAAGGTGAGCTTTGGTGCTAACACTGCTTCAGAGCTGACACCCAGATCTTGGCTTACAAATCAGTAAAAGATGGAATCAAAGGCCAAAGAAGAAAGGTCATGGAAACCTCTTATAAATGTAAACAAATTAGGGAGAAAGATGGCAGGGCACTTTGACCTTGCAGTTGTCCCCTACTTTAGAAGAACACACAGGTGTTCAAACATCAGCACAACCTTTGACAGGGTCGTGACCCGTCACGCCTGGTGCGACACCTACGAGCTCGCAGATCTTCCATGCGGTCCCCATCCTGCCAGCACGTGATGCCCGGGGGCGGCTCCGCAGCCAGCAGGCTCAGCTCTCTCTTCAGACGGGATGCTCTCTGCATGACCCCAGGGAGAAGCACCCACACACGGTTCCCGGCGCTGCACTGAACGCTGGCTGGGATCCCTGGGGAGAAAAGGGGCACTCACGAAAGGGTCAGTAACAGTGACCCCAGTTTTTAGCACACGGTTTCAATTCACTGAAGGACAAAGTCCTCATATTAATCTCTATTCTGAGAAGGGAGTCTGGGTTTTTTCTATTTCCTTATAGTTATCTATTCAAGCAAACACATCTAAAAAAGTAAAGTATAAAACAATGCAAAAATTTCTACAGAAAGTCTACATGCTTTAAATTAATGTCTGTCTCCACTGATAAATAATTAACTACTGACGCAGAGCCTGGGTCTAGTTTTGCTCACCACTGCGTCCTCAGGTGCCCAGCAGAGAAAGGGATGGTCACGTACTAGCTGTGGGGGGAGAGCAGGGGCAGTGACGGGGCACAGTCCTCACTCCAACGAGAGGTTTATAAACTAACGCTTCAAGGTCTGGGGTTTTCTCCACGGAGTTTGGAATCCACGTATCTCTCAACCCTTCAGAGTCCACTCTGTCAATTTCATCTTTCTTTAGTATTTCCGGTCTTCTTTCCTTCTTCCCATCAACATTCAAACATGCTCAGCATCTCTCCCATCTACAACAAGCCCCTCCCCCCTCTCGGCCCTACTGCCCCCTCGGGCCGCCTCTGGCTCCACAGGTGAGTCACAAACACCACCTCCCAGTCTGCTGCCGTCTCTACACTTCATTCATGACATTTCTGACAAACACATAATATTAATGTAATCAATTACATTAATATTTACACTTTTGTGTATTAAAATTTTCCTTACCCCCAAACTTAGATACTTTCACATTTAAGTCTTTGATCCAGTAGCAATCAATTTGTGTGTATAGTGTGAGTAGGGGTCCAAGTCTGAATTATTTCCCTCATATGAAAAACCAATTGTCTTAGTCCCATTTATTGAAAAGTCCCATCTTTTCCCTGCTGATGTTGGCATAAATTTCCATATACGTATGGATGGCCCTGTTTTGGGATTATCGAATTTGTTTCATTGGCCAACTGTATTATCTTTCAGCCAATACCCCACTGCTTTAATTGTAGCTTATTATTAGTAAGACCTGGTATATGGGAAGGTGAGTTCTTCCCCCCTGTTCTTTTTCTTCAGGAATGCCTCGGTTATTTCTTAGTCCTCAGCTCTCCCATATGAATTTTAGAACAGTTTAAAAAGTCTACAAATACACATACACACACACACACAAAGCTGCTGTGATTTGGACTGGAATTCCACTGACTCCATAGATCAATTTTGGGAGAACTGACATCTTTATGGTAGTGAGTCCTACAATTCACGAACATGCTATGTTCAGGTCTTTCTGGATGCTTTTCAATAGTTTTATAATTTTCTCTATAAAGAGTTTACCTTTTGTTGGATTCATTCCTAAGTACTTTATATATATATATATATATATATTTTTTTTTGATGTTGGGGGTAGGAGTTTATTAACTTATTTATTTTTGCTGTGTTGGGTCTTCGTTTCTGTGCGAGGGCTTTCTCTAGTTGTGGCAAGTGGGGGCCACTCTTCATCGCGGTGCGCGGGCCTCTCACTATCGCGGCCTGCCTTGTTGCGGAGCACAGGCTCCAGACGCGCAGGCTCAGCAGCTGTGGCTCACGGGCCTAGTTGCTCCGCGGCATGTGGGATCCTCCCAGACCAGGGCTCGAACCCGTGTCCCCTGCATTAGCAGGCGGACTCCCAACCACTGCGCCACCAGGGAAGCCCAGTACTTTATATTTTAATCTTTTTTAAAACTCTATTTTCTCCCCATTTCTTATTGATATATGTAAATATAGATTTTTAACCAAAACTTAATAATGCTAATGATGAATCTATTTGGGAGGTGGGCTGCAGCTGGTAATTCTACATATATCATCCATGAATAATCAGTTTATTTCTTCCCTTCTAACCTTTTTCCTGTCTTCTATTCTGGCTATAACTTCCAGTACAATGCTGAAGAAAAGAGCTGATAGCTGGTATTCTTATCCTATTCCTAACCTTAGAGGAAAAACTTTCAACACTATTGCTTATGGGTAAAACTGGCCTATAATTTTCCTTCCTAATTTTGTCATCAGTTATCAAAGTTAAGCTGGCCTCCTGAAATGAGTTAGTTTGACATCCTATAGAAGAGTCTGGGAGATTATCTGTTTCTAAGATGTTTGACAGAATGATACCTGGTAATGGCATTTTCAACGTGAGAAGATTTTAAACTACAAACCCAATTTCTTTAAATATTACAGCATTATTTAAGCTTTCTATTTCTTATTGAGTCAATTTTGGCAAGTTAAATTTTTCTACAAATTTATCTATTGCATTGTTTTACATTTATTTGTATAGAGTTATCTTTTCAGTTCTGACATATAATGCTATACATTGCTTTCTAACTACCAGTGCATTACAAAGTTTCGATATGTAGAATGTTTATTCCTCTGTTCTCAATATATTCTAATTTCCATTACGATTTCTTTAATTTATTTAGAAACAGGTTTCTCAATTTTCAAACATGCAAGAGCTTCAGAGTTGTATTTACTATTGATTTCTAATATGTAGCTTTTCAAATCCTGTGAAATGTGTTGAGTCTTGCTTTATTGCAAAATATGCAGTCGATGTTCATAAATGTCCCAGGTGTGCTTATAAGTAAGACTGCCCCAAAGTTACAGGCTCAGCGTTCTCTACCCGCCCACGAGAGAGGTGTGCTGGTCGTGTTGCTCAAATCTTCTCCATCCTTACTGCTTTCCCCTCCTCTGTGATTTATCAGTAATGAGAGATGTTTATTGAGAGTAGATCATTCTGATGTGAAATCTCTTAATTTCTCCTTGTAGTTCTATCAATTTTTGCCTTATATATTTTAGGCTAAGCTGTTAGATACACACAAATTTAGAACTGCTACATATTCCTAGCAAATTATAGCTTTTATCACTAGCAAAGAACACTTCTATTCCCCAGTAATGCCTTTTTCTTAAAGTGTATCTCATGTTAAAGCTACTCGAGCTTTCTTCTGGTTGGTATTTGCTGAGACATCATTTTCCATCTTTTTATTTTCAACCTTTCTGCATCTTTACACTTTAGATGTGCCTCTTGTATATGTCTGGATTGTTTAAACCCAGTCTTTATAGCTTTTTTTTTTTTCTTTTTTGGCTGTATGTGGGCCTCTCACTGTTGTGGCCTCTCAAGTTGCGGAGCACAGGCTCCGGGCGCGCAGGCTCAGCGGCCATGGCTCATGGGCCCAGCCGCTCCGAGGCATGTGGGATCTTCCCGGACTGGGGCACGAACCCATGTCCCCTGCATCGGCAGGCGGACTCTCAACCACTGTGCCACCAGGGAAGCCCTAAACCCAGTCTTTAAATCTTTATCTTTTAATTGGTATATTTAACATATTTACATTTACCAATATATTAGTTATTGATTACCATAAAACCACTCGAAACTTAGTGAACAAAAACAAGCACGTTTTGTTTGCTATAATTCTGTGGGTCAGCAATTTGAGCTGGGCTCAGCTTAACAATACTTCTTTTGGTCTTGTCTGGGATTACTAATGTGGCTGAAGTCATCTGGGGGCTCTACTGGCTGCTGAATGGACTGGGAGGTCTAAGCTGGGGTGGTTCATCTCTCTTCCACCTCTGATGGGAGGACCGGCAAAGTCACGTTGGAAAGGGGCACAGAGCCTGAGTTGGGAGGAATGATGGCCATCTTTGCAAACAACCTACCACAATCATAATTACTGATTATATCATGGACAAAGATAAACAATGGACAGAGGATCTGATTAAAAAATGGACAAAGGATCTGAATAGATATTTCTCCAAAGAAGGTACAAAAATAATTCCATAAGCACGTGAAAAGATGCCCAACATCATTAGTCACTAGGGAAATGCAAATCAAAACCACAACAAGCTGTAACTTCACAACCACTAAGATAACTATAACCAAAAAGACAGCATCTAAGTGTTGGCGAGGGATGTGGAGACACAAATCCTCATATGTTGCTGGTGGAAATGCAAAACGATGCAGCTGCTTTGGAAGATAGTCTGCCAGTTCCTCAAAACAGTTAACAAGGAGTAACTTATAACCCTGTAATTCTACTCCTAGGTATATAATCAAGAGAACTGAAAACATATCTACATAAAAATCTGTACATGAATGGTCACAGCAGCATTTTTCATAATAGCCAAAAAATGGAAACAATCCAAACGTCTGTCAACTGAAGAATGGATAAACAAAACGGGGAATGTCCATACAATGGAATATCATTCTGCAATGAAAAGAAAGTGATTCACCAATTCCACTTCCGGGAATACATCCAAAGGAAACAACTCTAACTTGAAAAGATATCTGCATGTCATGTTCCAAGTGTTATTAACAATAGCCAAGACTCAAACATCCATCAGTGGATGAACAGCTAAAGAAGTTGTGGTATGTATACACAATTGAATACTATTCAGCCATAAAAAAAAGGAGGAAATCCTACCATTTGCAGCAAGATGAACGGACCTTGAAGGCATTAAACTAAGTGAAATAAGTCAAAGACAAATACTGTATGACCTCACTCACTTATATGTGGAAAAGGTCACATTTCAGGATCTGGTTCTCAGTTTTGTAGTCTAAAACTTCAACTTGGCAGTAAACCTAGATTTGATAGGGCTTAGATGTACTAATTCATGCCAAGCTCACTCACAAAGACTTAAACATTAATTAAAAGGTCAATTTATTAATTTGTAAAACGACAGTAAAATTGTTAACTCCACATATTCTCTCCCTAAGTTATTCCTACTTGGAAAACTAATCATAATCAGAAGATTACCTGGTGGTCATAGATTGTAGTTAGGAGGACGACAGCAACTTATGATAATCATAAACTTAAACTGAGGCATCTATCTTAACCATATGTTTAAAGGTGACTAAGTTTGTGTATTGGTTGGGTCAAGGTACTCTCCTGAACTGGGGTGCAAAGACAAAGCGTCCTTTGGTTCTCCTTCTAATCTCCAGGGCTGCTGCTCCTCCACAATTGACACACTCAGAAATATTTAAATAGAATTAGTCATACTCCAGGCCAATTAATATGTTAAATAGAATCAATTACACTACAACAGTCATTCATGTAAATTATTCCAAATTTCCTTAGCCACACCTTTAAGACCATCATCTCTGGAACCAGTTACTTTACTACGTAATTAACCACTATTTTTATATACTGATCCTTACCACTTTTTCTCAGTAAGCAGACACTGGGAATCAATGACAATAAAACAAATAGGCAAAAGTCACAGAGTGTCGCGGGGGGGGCACGGGTACGTTTGAGGGGGCAGGGAGGGGGCGGGGGTGGGGGTCGGCAGGGAGAATGTGAGGAGGGGGCGGGACGGCCGGGGGGAGGGGCATGCCTGGAAGGGATGGGGGAGGCCGCTGGGGCGTGGTGGTGGCAGCGAGATGGCTGGGGCGGCCGGGGGACAGGGGGACAGGCCGGGGGCACGCGCCCTCCACGGCTGTCAAGACATCCAGAGCCTCCGTTCCACAGCCGATAGTCGGAGAAGAGGAAGGTCCCCCGACAGGCAGAAAGCCGCCCCTGCCCCCCCGCAGACCCCCGCGGGCGGCCTCTCGGCAGAAGAGCCGGAGCACCCGCTCTCTCACCTGCGCTGACACCCCTCGCAGTGCAGAGGCGCCGACCAGCCTGCACCGCGCCTGCGCGAGCTCGATGGTTGCGTCGCCCCGGCTCCCACCCGCGAGGGTGTGATTGGTCCGGAGCGCCGCCCGGGAGGAGCGCGGCCTCCGACTGGCTAGGCTCCGAGCGGGCTCCGCCCACGCGCTTTGAACAGGGGCGCGGCGCGCGGGAACTGGGTCGGGACTGGCTCCGTTTGTCCGAGCGAGAGGCGCGGTAGGAGGAACCGGGAGAATCTGATCTGGAGAAGGGGCTGCGGTCAAGGTTTTTCACGCGGAGAGGCTGCCATTCCAGGACAGTCATACCCGCGGAGGGCGCTCCGGGAATTCAACGGAATCTGAGGGACTGGGGGTTCGGAGCCGGGTTCCGACTTGGGGCGCGCGGCCCGGCGGCCCTGGCTTCCAGCGCGGGGAGCGTCTGTCGTGCTCGGACTGCACTGCCGGCCGGAGGCCGCACCCACCCTCGCCTCCTGCTCCGGCCGCGGGAGGGGCGGCCGGTCCTCCTAAACCTGCGGACCGGTACAGTCCGACCGCTGCGGGATTTGTGCGTTCAGCCCAGATCTGCGTTCAGTAGCCGTGGCTCCCGGTGACCGCTGCGTGGGGCGTCCTCTCTGCCCCGCAGACCCGCGCTCTCCAGGACGGTCCGCGGCGCTCCCGGGGCCTCACGTCGGTTGTGGGAGTGAGCCACGAGGGGAGATGTGAATCACACAGGAATCCTGTTACTGTCCAGTTAGCTGTCGGGTTCGCACCTACTGTTAGCATTTAGTCATTGTGGGGAAGTGTTTTCTGTCTTAATTCTGGAGTTGGCTGCTTATTTTAGTACTGATATTTTCTATTTTAATCTCTTCAATGTCTTCTCTTATTTTCCACCCCAACTGTAACTGTGTCACAATTACAGTTCTGTCTTCGGAGCTGAAATTGATTACTTTCTTGGGTGGTTTTCTGAGAATCGAGTCTTAAAAATGTCTCTTAGAAAAACCAGGCAGTATGTTGAGTCTGGTGGAAAAGAGAGATAGTATGATAAAATAAGCAAAGACCTGTAGTTTTGGAAGCCAAACCGAAAGAATTGGATAAAAGAAAAAAGAAAAACAGAACTCCATGGGCTAAATGTACAGTCTCTGTTTGTCCACCAGAGGGAGGTATGTTAACTGGTGGGAACAGAGGCCACGCTGAAAGGTTTTCATAAACTGTACCGGTGTCATTGCTTTAAAAAATGGAGTATTCTAATTTGTGGTTCATGTTTTAAGTGTATGGGAAATTATTATTTGATAAAAGTTTCCTCACTTTATACAACAGTGTATGTGCATCATAGCTGGTGCACTTAGTACATTTAAAAGTTCAAAAATTGTGGTGATGGTTTTGTAATGTGTAAAAATACCAAATCACTATGTTGTGCACCAGGAACTGACATGGTTTATAGGTTAATTATACTTCAACAAACAAACAAATCTTATAGAAAAAGAGAACAGATTTGTGGTTTACCGCAGGCAGGGGAATTGGATGGAGGTAGTCAAAAGATACAAATTCCAGTTATAAGATAAATAAGTACTAGGGATATAATGTCCAATGTGATAAATATAATTAACACTGCTGTATGTTATATATGACAGTTAAGAGAGTAAATCCTAGGAGTTCTCATCACAAAATACAGCTTTTTCTTTTTCTTTTATTTTGTTATCTATATGAGATGATGGGTATTCACCAAGCTTACTGTGGTCATCATCTCATGATGTATGTAAGTCATATCATCATGCCGCACACCTTAAACTTATACAGTGCTGTATGTCAATTATATCTCAGTAAAACTGGAAGAAAAAAGTACAAAAATTATGTTTTACTTATACACAGGATTATTTGTCAGGATTTATTCACTTGCATATAAAATATTTTTTTCTTTAGAATATTTAGGAAATCTAAACTCTCATGTTTGTTTAATGGTAGTAAACAATTGTATAAGTTTATTGTTTAAGTTTACTCTCAGAGAGCCCTTCTTGGGGGAAGACGTTTCAGAAAAAAACTTAGATGATTTTAATTTTGAAAAGATTTTCAAATCATTATACACAGATTGATTTTTTTTTTTTGGTGGCATAACTTTTTTTTGGCTGAGCTAGTTAAATTAATTAGATTATAATAATTATCACTGCATTCCGTAATCACGTAGCTGGAAGATTCATCTCCTTCCAGGTAGGTTTGCACTTAAATTATGTAAGGAACTTAACTACTTATATTCTTCTTTAAAATCTCCAAAGAGGGTATCATTTTCTTACTACCTCAGGAAAAAAGCAAGTAAAATAGATACAGTAAGGAAGTACTACCTGGAACTTCCTAGTATTGAAATTTAAGTTCATACCTCTTGGGAAAGTATGGATTTAACTTGGACTTGGCCAATTTTAGCTTATTTTTACAAGTGGAACCAGATGTTTCTTCTTTCCTGATTTTGAATGCAAAAAGAATACAGCCAGAAGAAATGTAACATTATCGATCCATGAAAATTTTACCCTAGTTTAAAAATCCTTATTAGAAAACCAGTATGTAAAATATATGGTCCAATTATACATACTTTTTTTGAGCCGATATTGTGTACCAGGATCATAATATTAAAATGGTGCACGTGGATTGCTGTCAGAGATCTGTTTCCTGAGATTTCAGCAATTTGCTGAAATTTGAAAACTTGCCCTTCTCTTACTTTTTTGTTTCCTTGCCAGACTAGCAGAGTTCAGCTAATAATGGTTTCTTGAAGCGGGTTAGGTTCCTAGCTAAGTATTATTTCCTATCTGGTTTAATATCAATATTTCTTTTATTCTATAGGGACAGTTCTATTTGAGAGCTTGTGAGCAATTTTAATTATCAGCAAGAGGCAGAGTTGGAATACGAAGAGGTTCCATGCTGACAAGTTACAAAGTAAACCTCATACAGAATTTTTAATTCCAATAGATGATGAGGCATGAGAAGTTCTATGGTGACTAAATTAATGCAAGGAAAATATGGCTATATAAAGTATACAGTATTACATCTTTTATTTTTATGCACCTTGTTCTTCACAGTTCTCAAAGATGTATGACTTAATTAGTATTTATAAAGAATTCAAGGTTACCTAATTAAAGCATATATGGATAGACGTCGTATTATTAGACATAATAGTTTACATTTATATGGCCCTTTTTCATTTGATTCTTGGCTTGTCTCAGGGGAAATTGAGGCACACGATAGAACATAGTAAAGTTTCCCTTTACAACGACCTAATCATTTTTGCAACATTTTTTTAAATGAAAAACTTCAACCATACAGGAAAGTTCAAAGAACCTAATAATTGTATATGTTCTCTATCATAATGGAAAACAGAGTTATGTTTTGTCCAGGGCTAAAGCCCTGGGGAGTTAAAGTTACTGAGTCAACCTGACAGGTTTTAATAACCAAGTTCACTGTGAATATGAAAATGGCCTGCGTGCTGCCTTAGGAATTTAGGACGCGCACGGTAGTTATTTTAAATTGAACTATAGTTCACTTACAATACTGTGTTTGCACCATAGTATTTTTTTGTAGCTTTGGGAAAAAAATCATGGAAGACGGGATATATGTCCCACATATGCCTCCCAAGAACTTAAGATCCATGAAAAGGGTAGAAGAGGAGGAGAGAGACAGAAGGGAAATTAATATTTATTGTGAACTGGTATACGTACAGAGATAGTACTAGATATCCTTGCATGTATTATCTCATCCGCTCCACACGACCACCCTGTGAGATTTTTTTTTTTTTTTTTTTAATTTTTTGGCCGCGCCGGGTCTTGTGGGATCTTAGTTCCCGAGCAGTGATTGAATCGGCGCACCCGGCCGTGAAAGCGCCAAGTCCTAACCTCTGGACCTCCAGGGAATTCCCTAAGGTATTATTATTCCCATCTTACAAATCAGGCTCGGAGAAGTCAAGTAACTTGTTGGGAGGAGAACTGAACTTGAATGCGCTTCCCACTATACCTGCGAGCATCATTCCCAGGATCTCTTCAGGGCCACCTGTTCTAAATTACAACGTTAATAAAGCTCTGGATTTACAGCCAGGACACGGTTTTGAGAGTTTCGGGTACTTTCCGTCCAGTTTTCCGCAATAGAAAGTAGGGATAATTACCGACTCCTTTTCCACTTCAAAAGGCTGACGTGATAATTAGGGAGCCGAGATTAGCTGGAAGTCAGAACAAGAATAAACTACGACTCCCAAGAAGCCCGCGGAGGTGATTCGGGCGGGGGACAGCTCCCGCTTCGGGGCAGAGGTGACCCCGCGCGTCCGCGGCCAAGCAGGGAGCACCCCCGGGCCGCGCCTCTTTCCCCATGTGTCCAGGGACTTGTAGTTCCCATCGGGCGCGGGTGCGCCCGGGGGATGGGGGGGCGCGTGGCTCTCTTACTACAAGTCCTGTGATGCAACCGGGGCTCCGCCGCGCCTGCGTGCTGAGGCCGCGGGGGAGTGCGGGCGGCGCGGGCAGCGGAGCAGTAAAGATGGCTGCGCGCGGGTCTCCGCCCTCCGCTCCCGGCTGAGGCGCTTGGCGGCGGCTGCGGCGGCGGCCCGCAGCAGCGGCCCGCAGCAGCGGCGGCGATGGCGGAGATGGAGCACCTGGGCGGGAAGCGGGCCGAGTCGGCGCGGGCACGGCGGGCCGAGCAGCTGCGGCGCTGGCGGGGCTCGCTGACGGAGCAGGAGCCCGCCGACCGGCCGGGCGCGGGGCTGCCGCCGCAGGCTCAGCGCGGGGGCCCGCGGGTCCGCTTCGAGGACGGCGCCGTGTTCCTGGCCGCCTGCTCTAGCGGGGACACCGACGAGGTGAGGCGGCTCCTGGCCCGGGGCGCCGACGTGGACACGGCCAACGTGGACGGCCTGACCGCCCTGCACCAGGTGAGCGCGCGGGGCCGGTGGCCGAGCCGCCTCCCGCTCCCCCCTACCCCAGCCCCGCGGCAGGGGTCCCCGCCGCCCGGCAGTGTCCGCATCCCGCCACTCCCGGTCGGCGCGGTGTCCCCCGGTGCGCGCCCGCGCCGCCTGCCCGGTTCCCTCTCGGAAGCCGGCTTTCCGTTCTCCCGGGAGCGAGTCCGGGGTCGGGCCGGGGCTGGCGGGTCTGGGTCCGCGCCGCGTCCTCTGGTTTGCGATGGTTTGAAGGCAGCTTCCGTGTCCCGCGGGCGCAGCTCGCGAGCCCCCGACCTCACGCTCTCCCCGCCAGCGTTACCCGCGCCGGCGGAGAACCAATCTGCGGAATCACCTGGTTTGCTTGATGCTCGTGGAATAGCCTTTCTTTCTTTCTTTCTTTTCCCCTAAAGCCCCCTGTGGAAATGACACGCCCCGGATCGGGCTGTAATCTGTGGACTGTGGGTAATTTGACAGTTAGTTCTGTGCTTGGTACGAACACCTTTACTTTTCCCCTCTTATGCAACCATGTTCTGTGTGGCTGTCATGACTAACTCCACCCTCCCTCTCCACGTGGAACTCCATTAGTTATTTCGGTGAGCCGGGAGCTGGACACCCACTCTTAATCTCTCTTGTTTTCCTTCTTCTGCTGTCTGTGCAAAGTGGATGTGTTGGCATGAGAATCCACTTCTAAACAATAATTCAAGTTCGCGTCATACCACTTTCCTGAACATACTAGCCAGTACCTTAAAATTCGTCCTCACCATGTTTGCAGTCCTTTTTTTTTCAAATAAAAGAACCTTCTTTTCACCCTGTTATATGCATTTCTTCATGCTCTCAACAGTGCCCCACCTAAGGTAGCAACCAACATTTGTGTAGTCCTTTGCTTTTTAAAAATTATTTTATATGTCTTACTGTATGTAATCTCAGCAGTGATCCTTTGAAGCAGGTGTGGCAGGTAGTGTTGTTATAATAACCGTTTTACAGTTGAGGAATCTGAAGCGTAGAAAATGGTTGCTTGTGCGAGATTACAGGGGCGAGAAGTTGCCCTTAGGCATGGATTTTTCAGATTTAAGCTCCAGAGCTGTATATCTCACCTAACAAGGAGCTGAATATAAATAAGATGGACACAAAAGAGTGTAACTGAAAGTGGGGTCCGGCCGCTCGCCGCTCAGAAGCCAATAAAGAGGCAAGGTTGGTGGAAAGGAAAGTTTGCTTTACTTTGGATGCCAGCACGTGGAGGGGGGCGGGGCGGAGGGTGGACGCCTGCTTAAAGGCCGACTCCCCCCACCGACAGTCAGTGGGCAAGAGCTTTTACAGGCAGAGGGAGGGGGCTCCATGCAGAAACAGCACAGTCAGCTCTGATGGTCATCTTGAAATTGGTCATCGGTGGTCTGATCAGCATCATCTTGATTGTTTTTAAGTACAGTTAGGCTTCAGTTCCAGGGTCGGTTTGTTCCCATTTCTTGAGGCCGGTTCTCAGAATTGTGGCAGCTTAGGTCATGGCTACAGCCTGGTCATCATGTAGTTAACTTCTTCCAGCTGGCGGGGGTTTCAGTATCTACAAAGTAAACAGCTCACAGGATATGGCTCAGAATATTATCTATAGCCCTTGAAGAGGGACTGAATGTCCTTGACCATGCTTAAGGACTAAACTATTATTATTTGGTCTCCTTTGACTGTTTTCCTTCGTTTCTGCATTTTCTCACTTCTCTGATTAAACTTATTCTTTGACTAAAGTTATTCCACAGACAAAAGGCAGGCTGAGGAGATTGGGGGGCATAGAGCTTCTCTGTTTCAAGAAGGCCACATGCATTATTTTAAATTTCTGAGCTCTTTGAGAGGATGAATTTTTACTTTTCAGATGTATTTGGGATGATAAGGAGATTGAGGTCTAGATTCTGAAAGAAAACACTTGAAGGGGTCCTAGAGGCTTGAGGAGTAGAAATCTGTTTCTAGTCCACGTGTTCTTTATTGAAGCACAATTTTCTGAGTATAACTCAGTAGCCCTGTTTCTTTTACAGTGACTCTGCTAGCTGAGTCTGGCTCTTACCACACACATTTTAACAATGCCCTGAGAAAAGCACCTACTTTGATGTTATTCCTGGTAGGTCTCCTTCCCCCACCAGGGAAGCACTTTTCTGACCCCTTTTCCTGAGACTGGTCCCCTTGGTGTCTTTCTTTCTCTCTTAATCACCACCCCAGATTGTGAAGCGCAGCTTCTCTCAGTTAATATTCTTTCACATTCCGTAATCTCCTGAAATAGGAGAGGAAGGAGAAACACCTGCCAGTGCACTATTGCATTCCTCCCTATTTACAGGGCCGGCGGTGAGTTGAGTTGACCAGGTATACTCAATACTAGGAAATTCAGCTAAAGATTAAGCTGCTTGAAGATGTGAGATCAAGCAAACCTTATGTTGAGAGACCGTCCCTTTGTTTGAATCAAGACAGGGGCTTATATTGGCTCAGGAATCCTTTTACAAGTCAGTTTCTGCAGAGTTACAGTATGTTTCTCCCATGTCTGAAGAACTCTGAAGATACATACAAGATTATTTTCAAAATGTGAGGCTGGAGCCGCCAGAGGCTGAACAGCCATCGAGTGAATGACTGCTTGTCCCGTGAAGCAGAGAGTGGTACACTTCCATGAATTACTCAGTTAAAATACCCCCCTGCTGTACAAGTGTGATGTGAACTGTCCGGATGACTACTTCCAGCCTCTCTCGTTTTGGCCGCAGCCTCCTGACCAGCTGTGGACTATTACCTGAGCACATTGGAAGAAACTCCCAGAAGATGTTGGGGGGATGAGTTTTCTTCTCCCGCAAGGTTACAGTAGATGTTTTGCACTTCAGGTTGTGGTGCCTTGATGCCACTTTTGACTTAGAGACCTTTCTTTCTTGGCAGCCTTTGCTTCTGCCACGAGGTGCTTGAGTCAAAGATAAGCTCCAGGGGGCCTATTAATAATGCTTGAAATAGACTGGGATAAGAAGTATCTCAAAGATTAGACCTACTCTGATGAAAGCCTTGGAAACTGATGCAGTCTAACCAAACTTGGGCAAATAAATTAAGGTTTGGTGTGTATGTAGAGCTGTCAGTGAAAAGGGCGCTAATCTGATTATATAACCCTTGGAAGCACATGTTTGCTCACAGAGGAATTCCCGTTTCATTTATGTGTATATATTACAGGGCATGAAATGTGGGCTAATAATTCTGTGTGGGATGGTACTTTTAAAATTTTCTTTTCATTTGTTTATTTATTTTGTAAGGTCGATTATTAGCACCTATCTTGTATCCTTAGCTTTATGACCTTGGGTACTGTAGGTCCAGATACAGGCCCTTAGAACCGTATCTCCCAAATTACCAGCTTACTGAGAGGCAAGTGCTTGCTTTTGGAAAGGAGGTTTTCTGGGACTTGTTAAAATGGATGCCTGCTCTTCCTTCAGAGTGTATTATATTGGCGCTTACGTTTATGTGGGTGTGGGGAGGACACCGGTGTCAGTACATGTGGATCTTAACACGAGGCCAGGCTGATCAGTCTTCATCTGGAGGGATACCTAGGAGACTAGAATGATACTGTGCTTGACTCCGAATTCAGGTTGGTTTTGTAACAGTCTCAGAGTCCAAGTTTGGACCCTCAGGGTCACCCCAGACTGGAATTCAACTCCTAGTAGCCTCTGTCATTCTAGAGCTGCCTCAATCTGACCCTGTATCCTCAGGGAAATGAAAATTATCTATTTCCCTGGAAGAGAGGTGGAGGTAGGGATAGATGAGGGAAGGAAGGCAGAGCAGTTTATATTCAGAGTGAGACAGAAGAACACTAAGATGATTACGTGTTCAGTTCAATTCCAAATAGTATGTATGTGTGCCAACTTATAAAATAAAACTCGCATTCTTTTTCAATTGGGGTGTAATTGACAGTTAACATCATATTAGTTTCAGGTGCACAACATTTGCTTCAGTATTTGTGTGCACTGTGGAATGATCACTGTGATAAATCGAGTCACCACGCAAAGTTAGTTTTTTCCCTTGTGATGAGAACTTTTAAGATACACTTTCTTGGCGACTTTCCAATATGCACTGCAATATAATTGACTGTAATCACCTTGCTGCACGTTACATCCCCAGGATTTATTTACTTATTCAACTTTTATTTTGTGTTGGAGAATAGTTGATTAACAATGCTGTGATGGTTTCAGGTGTACAGCAAAGTGATTCAGTTATACACCTACATGTATCCACTCCGTTTTCAAATTCTTTTCCCATTTAGGTTGTCACAGAATATTGAGCGGAGTTCCCTGTGCTATTCAGAAAGTCCCTGTTGGTTATCCATTTTAAGTATAGCCGTGTGTACGTGTCAGTCCCAAACCCCCTAACTATCCCTTCCCCCCACCCTTCCTCCCTGGTAACCATAACTTCATTCGTTAGGTCTGTGAGTCTGTTTCCGATGACTTGTTTATTTTATAACTAGAATAAAACTTGTATTCTTAACCTTTTCTCTTTTATTCCAAGTTCATTATTTATTCGTCTTATAGTTCCATGGGGGAAGGGATTTATCCTGTATATTGGTGAATTTTGCTTGGTGTTAGGGGCGCAAGGTAATCTGGGATTAAGAAAATCCTGCGGCGTCTTTCTTATTGTGGCTCTAGAACAGTCATCCTGAGTCATTCTGGTAGTTCACCTCTTCACATTGGTTAATAGGAGGCATCAGAACATGTTGGCCACCTCGCCACTTGCCTTATGAGTATTTATCTCAAGTTGCCGTGCCATAATGGAACTCAAAGCCAGATTTGGAAATTAGGCTTATTCTTATGGTGGGTTTTTTTTTGGGGGGGGGTTGGGGGAGTACAGATGCAAATGACTTTTATTTGTTCCCTAGCCAAATTTTTGTTCCCCATTCTTAAAGTCCTGTAGAGTAGCTATATACTATCATTTGGGCTTTGGAATCTTCTCTGTGAGTATTTTCCAATAGCCAAGCTGTAGTTGTGTGTAGATGACGCACAGTTCTGCTAAAGGTAGAGGGCTGGACAGGTCTTACTGGTAAATTAAAATTAAGTCTCTGTTTATTTTTATTTGTACATATTTTTAAATTAAAGTATACTTTATATACCGTAAAATTCACCTTTTACAAATGTAGAGTTCTGTGAGTTCTGACAAGTGCACACAGCTGTGTAACCACCACAGTCATGATACGGAGCACGTTCATTACCCCCAGGGTTGCTTTGTGCTCCTGGCGGCCGGCTCCTCCTCCCACCCCCAGCCCTTGGCAACCCTTCCTCAGTTTCCTGTTCCTGTAGCCACGATGCCATATAGATGGGTCGTACAGTATGGAGCCTTTTAAATCTGACTGCTTTCGTTTGCTGTCATGTGTTGAGGTTCATCCATGTTGTTGTGTGTGTCTGTAGCGCATTGGTCTTTATTGCTGAGAGATGTTCCACGTATGGATGTACCACAGGTTGTTTATCCGCTCACCAGTTGAAGGACATTGAGGTTATTTACTGTTTCTGGTAATAATGAACAAAGCCACCATAAACATTTGCATGCACATTTTTGTGTGAACATAATTTTTCATTTCTCTTGGTTATATCCCTAGGAGTGGGGCAGCTGAGTCATGTGGTGATGAATGTTTAGCTTTAAAAGAAACTGCCAAGCTGTTTTCCAAAGTGGCCCCACCAGTTTGCTTCCAAACAGCAGTGTCTGAGTTCTAGTTGCTTCCCGTCCTCACCAGTACTTTGTGTTATTGTTTTTTAAGCCATGTTAATAGTCATGTAGTGGTGAGTCATTTCCAATGACAGCTATAATACTAGTAGTAGTCGCAGTGGCAGCAGCAGTAGGTGGTAAAAGTACTAATCACAGCTCCCACTGTTTATGATGGTATTTACTGAGCCAGGGACTGTTCTGTGTTCTTCTGATGTGTTAACTTGTGAGCAATACTCAGAAGAACTCACGAGATATGTACTTTACCATTATCTGGATTTTACAGAGATGGGGAAACTGAGACCCTGCCCAGGGTCCCACAGGTAATGAATGGCAGAGCTGGAATTTATTTAAGCTCAGATCCCCAGTGGACACCTGAAACCGCGTGCAGTGGGGAACCCTGTATGTATGTACCCCGGGTGGGTTGGAGTGCTGACCCTGCGAGAGAAAGCCTGTGTGTGACTTTACAGCCGGTCCTGCATTGCCAGGGCTCCACATCTGTGGACCCAACTACCTGGGTATCGTCCAGTGCTGTAGTACATGTTTATTGAAAAAATCTGCCTATAAGTGGACCTGCACAGTTCAAACCCCTGCTGTTCAAGGGTCCGTGGTACTGTTATTTCCTTACTGACGGGTGGGCAGTGTACGCAGACTGGGTGTTCTGGACAGGGTGGGGCGGAGCGGAGCGGGTGGACGGGAGAGTTCATCAGGTGTTCTGAACGGCGGTCAATTCAAAACTTAGGAATTGCTTATTTCTGGAATTTTCCATTTGGTGTTTTCCGACGACAGGTGACTGAGGAAAGTGAAACCAGGGGTAAGCGGGGGGAACTACTGTGTATGTTTGCTGATAGGCACAGTTTCTGCCGTCAAGGAACCCAGTCTGGTTTGGAGATAGATAAATAAAAAACCAATTCCTTGTAGAGGGGTACGTTCTATGAGTCACTTCTCAGTGGAGGGACAGAGGAAGGCAGTTCAGGGTGAGAGGTAGGAATGGGTGTGGCGTGTAGGCAGAGGGCACGGGGGAGTCCTGATGGACGTGTCGGGAGGGGTGGGGATGGGGGGTGCAGTCCTTAGTAGAGAACGGTGGGTTTGAGCGGGAGAGGTAACCCAGCCAAAGCAGGGTTTCAGGAATAGGAAGCTGTAATTGGATTTCAGAATGGATGGAGGGACAGAGATGAAAGAACCAGCTGAGAGAACAGAGAAAAGTGTAGTACAGTGCTAGCCTGAGTCTGAGAGACTTGTGTTATTCAGACAGGAATAGGATTCAGTCCAGCATTGGACTGAGCTGCTCTGAAGACACCCACATAGAAATATCCTGTCGACATCTGTGTGATTCAAGGCCCGTCATCACCTCCCATCTAGGCTCCAGTTCCCTCACATTTAACATGAGAGACTTGGATATTAGCGTAAAGGTGAGAGTTGAAGCGAGGAGTGTGGAGAGGATGGGATAAAATACGAAAGAGGAGAGCAAAGAGCACAATTCGGTGGCAGCAGAGGAGTCAGAAGGTCCGGTTAGAGCTGTAGGGTAGGTGCTAGGCTGAGTGATGCCCCTCGGAGCTGCCCCAGGCCTAATCCTCAGCACCTGTGGGTGTTACCTTACCTGGGGCTTTGCAAATGTGACTAAATTTAGGATCTCGCGCTGGGAAGATTTGCCTGGATTATCCAGGTGAGCCCAGTGTAATCTTAAGGGTCTCTGTGAAAGGGAGGCAGAACAGTCAGTAGTAGGAGTTGTGATGGCAGAAATGAGGCTGGAGCGGTTGAGGAAGGGGCCAAGAGCCAAGGCGGGCGGGCAGCCTCTCGCGGCTGAAAAGGGCACGGGGACAGAGTCCTCCCTCGGAGCCTCCAGAAGGAGCCCCGCCAGAAACTTGATTTTGGCCGGTGAGACTGAGTTTAGACTTCTGACCTCCAGACCTGTGAGACGGTAAATACATGTACTTTTAAGCCACTGAGTTTATGATCATTTGTTGCAGCAGCAACAGGAAACTAATGCAGAGGAGAAACAAGAAAGCACAGTGATACTGAGGAGTCTCAGGAACGAATGGTCAGTAATGTAAAAGGAAATGGAGGAAGAGGCCTGAAAAAAACTTAGATTTGGTCATTTATAATTTTTGAAAGAGCAGTTTCAGTGGGAAGGTGTTTGAGGACTATTCATGGAGACTATATCACACTTTTACTATTAGGGATAACTTAAGTTAGTCTTTCTGTTGACTTTTGGAAGGGGAAGAAAAAGGTCTACCATCAGTGTGATTACAACTGTAAATTAGGGCCCAAAATATATGAGAAGACTCCCAAAAGGCTGGTTTCCGGTTAGTTCCAGAGGTTTCATAGTTTATGAGTTAAGAATATTTTTGGATATTAAACCAGGCACTAGAGGCAGGAAGGTCGCATTCCTGTTACTGAAGGGCTGACTAGCTAGTTTAGGTTATTTTATTTCCCAGTTCTGCTTTGGCCCATTTCCCACTCATTAGCACTGTCACTGGAAGGCAGCCTTAGCAGAGCCGTGACAGGGAGGTTAGTGCCAGCAAACTGTTTCATCTGCTGTTTATTCTTTCACATTCATTTACTGAATGAATAGATGTGCTTCTTGTTATATAGCAATTGATACATCTTAGAATCTAAATAGAAGTTGGGGAATGCTCTCCAGAATAGCTGGTTACTATTATCATTTATAATAGGAAATTGGCAATGTAGTGATTTCCTTTCTTCCTTCCTTTTTCTTTCTTTCTTTCATTTTTGGCTGCATTGGGTCTTCATTGCTGTGCACGGGCTTTCTCTAGTTGGGGTGAGCGAAGGGTACTCTTCGTTGCGGTGCGCGGGCTTCTCATTGAGGTGGCTTCTCGTTGCGGAGCATGGGCTCTAGGCGCGGGCTTCAGTAGTTGTGGCACGTGGGCTCAGTAGTTGTGGCGCACGGGGCTTAGTTGCTCGGCTGCATGTGGGATCTTCCCGGACCAGAGCTTGAACCTGTGTCCCCTGCATTGGCAGGTGGATTCCCAACCACTGCGCCACCAGGGAAGTCCCATGTAGTGATTTTCTATTTTAGCATTCTGGCTTTTGGAGGTTGGAGGGGGAGTATTACATTCATCAGTATTTGCGACTGTTTTCATCTATACTTAAGGGTGAAAATGATCCTATTTTCCTAAAGATGGTGGAAGAGGGAAGTTTGAGATCTTTAATTAATCTTTAGTGGTTCAGTAAATCCAGATAAACGATCTTGACGCAGAGTTTTATATAAGGCAAAGAATTGAAAACTCATTTGGGTTACTAATTGAAGCTCGCTCAAATTGTTGACTTTTTTTTTTTGGCTTTGAATTTATTTCTTTTTCTGCTTTTGAAGTATAATTTAAAAAATGTTTCTAGATTTTAGATTGTAACCAGTTTGAGTAAATTTGGGGGGCTTGAAGTTTTATCAGGCACGCAGAGTTTGTTTCGTAAGTCAAGTTAATTGGAAAACTGAAGCCTTAGTTTTCAATACTGAAAATTGATCTGTATGTAGTTTCTGATGCAATGTTGTACTACATTGTACTTATGGAATGGGTTTATGTAAGAATTTAGAAAAGATTTTGTTCTTAGTATACTTAAACATCATAATACTGTGGCAATCTGTTAGAATCAAGTTCTAATGCAATTTTCAGAAAATATTTTACAGTGCCACGCTCTGAATATCTATGATATATCTTGCAAAACCTGGCTTTTACATATGAATTTTTGGTCTAGTGACCCACTTTCTTTTTATTTTTAAACTTTTAAATTATGGAATATTTCAAAATACAAAAATAGGATAGTATAATGAATTCTCAAAAGTTGTCAACTCATGCCCAGTCTTGTTTCATTTTTAGATCCTTCGCTCCCCATCCCCAATATACTGGATTATTTTACAACCAGTCCTAATTATCACATAATTTTATTTGTAAATATTTAATATGTATTTGTAAGAGATAGGAATTTAAATAAAAACAATTACAATTTCATTAACACACCTGAAAATTGAACACTCATTCCTTAAAATCATAAGGTATTCAGTAGTGTTTAAATTTCCCTGGTGGTTCATGAATTTTCTTTTTTCTTTTTTTTTTTTTTTTTTACTGTTGGTTTATTCAGATAAGGTCTGCATTGGTTCATAGGTACCTTAAGACTCTCTTAATCTTTAGTTTCCTCCTCGTTTTTTTCCTCTGTGTTTTATTTGTTGAAAAACTGAATTGTTTGTACTGTAGAGTTTCCCACAATCTTGATTCTGCTGACTGCATGCTTATAATGTTAACATGTTCCTTTGTCTCCTGTATTTTCTATAAATTGATGATAAGATCCAGAGATTTGATCTGATTCAGATTTGAATTTTTTGGCAAGAGTACGTCATAGGTGGTGGTATATACTTCTGTCAGGAGGTACCTAATATCAAGTTATCTCTTTGTTAGTGGCCATTGGTGGCCTAAACATAAATTTGAAGTTTCAAGCCAGCCTTGACTAGACCTGAATTCTATTAATCAATACATTCTTCTAATCATCATCACATCTCCCTGTGTTGACCTTCTACTTGGGATACCAAATATCGGTTCAGAGCATGTAAATTGTGAACCTTGTGAATAAAGTGGCTCATACAGGTCAGTGTAGTGTATTGACTGTTGCACGACTTGATGTGGGGCTCGGCAAATTTAGATCAGTGCCTTCGTGTGTAAAGATTTGTCAGTGACGATGACCGTGGGGTAAACTTTATCACCTTTTCAAATCTGTTTCATTAACTCTTAGCTGAAGTTCCCCCTATTTTGATATATTGTTCAAAGTTCTAGTTCAGTACTGTGGTTTCTTGCCCCCCAAGGTCACCACCAGCCCTTGAGCTTCATCATAAAAGAAAACTTCGAAGGAAAGGATCCAAAGAGAACTAAAAAATAGAGTAAATTGGCTGTACGGGGAGAAGAGAGACTTTCTTCCCAGGGCCCTGCCTTATAAGGGGAGAGGCAGGAAGAGAGGAGTGTCCATTCTGGGTGTATCAGTCAGCTGTGGGCAGATGATGTGCTCATCTTTGAAAATGGAAGTGACATTTGGAACATTCAAATGGAGACTGGGTTGGTCGGCAAGGAGAGGTCTGCCCTTCTAGTTGAATGGGAATTTCACAGCAGGGTGTATTGTTTTACAAACTATGTTTTATTTATATGGGGCATTTCATGGGAAGCAGGTTTACTTTCTTTCTGCTTCTCTGCAGCATTTTTGCCAGGTGTCTTTTTTTAGTTAGTTATTTTTTTTTTTTTTTTTTTTTTTTTTTTGCGGTACGCGGGCCTCTCACTGTTGTGGCCTCTCCCGTTGCGGAGCACAGGCTCCGGACGCGCAGGCTCAGCGGCCATGGCTCACGGGCCCAGCCGCTCCGCGGCATATGGGATCCTCCCAGACCGGGGCACGAACCCGTATCCCCTGCATCGGCAGGCGGACTCTCAACCACTGCGCCACCAGGGAGGCCCTAGTTAGTTATTTATTTTTTTTTTTTCTGTACGCGGGCCTCTCACTGCTGTGGCCTCTCCCGTTGTGGAGCACAGGCTCCAGACGCGCAGGCTCAGCGGCCATGGCTCACGGGCCCAGCCGCTCTGCGGCATGTGGGATCTTCCCGGACCGGGGCACGAACCCGTGTCCCCTGCATCGGCAGGCGGACTCTCAACCACTGCGCCACCAGGGAAGCCCCGAGTTAGTTATTTTTATTCTTTCATTCATTCGTTTTAAAAGTCGGCTGGCCTAGCTATGAGATGTGGCTTTAAAGTGCCAAACACATTATGTTTGGGTCCTTTGGATGCAGCTTCACAGTTTTGTGATCGTGCCTCTTGTATCGAGGCATGTTTAGATTGTCCCCTTTCGACGGTAAATAGCATGAAAAATGAGGTCAGAAGAATGACTCACCTCACTGTAAATCGCTAGGGGTGATGGAAATGGTTCTGAAGGGTCACCCAGCTGCTTTTCAGCTGCTGAGAGCCTTCTTCCCTGCTGGAGAGCTCCCGCAGCACAGGGGCCAGGTGAAAAGGCCCATCCATTCGCGTCTCCCGACTGCCGCACTGGGCACTGGACTGGCGTCAGGAGAGTCTTCCTGCTGGGACTCTCAGTGCTCAGTGGGTATTTATGGCAGGCACGGACTCATGGTTGGCACCAGTTGTCAGGTGCAAGGAGACGCTGTGTGCCTTGCTTAAGCTCTTTCTTTGCTAAAGCCCGTCCATGACAGGATCACCAAGGCTCAAGGGTTTTGAATGGGAAATAACTTTGAAGCATAAGCCAGTATCTACATTATTGTTAAGAAGGCTATTACTGTATCTTCTTTTTCTTTTTTCTTTTTTTAATATCAAAAGGAGAAATTTCCTGTTCTGTCTCCATAACACACTTCTGTGGTTTGGATCTTTAAAAATTTGAATGATCCTTTATTAAGTTTTTTTGGGTTTTTTTTTTTGCCAAGTATTCATTGAGTACTTCTTAGATGCCAGATCCTATAGTAGATGCTGGGATACAAAGATGGCACAGTCCCTGCCCTCAGGGATTGGGAAACTCACAGGTTTAAAGACGTAGTCTAGTCCGTATTGCTCCTGTTTAGCGTTGAATCCATTTCCTGTTACCCTGTTCATGGTAAAAGTGGAGAAAGAGTATTGATCATTATCTACAGTTTGCCTTTGTATATTTTTAGATAATCAGCCTTCTCTAATCCAGTCTTCTTTATTCTGATCTAATACCCATCCCTTTAATTTAAGATCAGTTTCCAAATCATTAATCATTTTGCTGTCTCTCCTGTGGATTTCCTAGCTCTGCAGCTCCCTGTGGCCTCACTGGCTCAGGGGTAAGAGTCAGTAATGGCTTCAGCTCTGGGGGCTACCACTAGGGGAAAAGACTTGTTAGAGGGGCACTTGAATGCAGAGTTGCAGGACTGGCCATATATATTGTTTTGTTATAGGATTATCAAGTTTCAGGACACCATAGCAGAAAGAACCTTAGAAGACAACATCTGATCCACCTCTGTCATTTTTACAAATGAGCAATCTGAGGCCTAGAAAGAAGCTGAAAGAATACCATAAGCATGGAACAGAAATAAAATATAATGAAATGTTTTATTTATAAAACAAATCAAATTTCTGCTTGATATTCTTTTCTGTCTCTGAAAATGTGGTTGTTTGCAAGATAACTTCAAGAAAAAGCAGAATATTCTCTAACTCCTTTTGAACTTTTGAAGAAGGATGATACCATATGGTTGCATTTCTCTTTAAAAAACTTCAATATAATAGAAACATCATGGGATAATTATTCACATTCCAAGAAAATGAATCTAAGAGTTCTTTTAAGTATTGGTTTCCCATTTGACTTCTTCATCTGTATATTTACTGCTAAGCAACATAACATTAAAATGAAATTATATAAAAGAAAAAACAATTCATTAGTACAAATACCACCTTAACACATTAACTGTTTTTATTTGCATTCTTTCCCAGGTCACGTTAATTTTTCCAAATATTTTAACTTGGTAGAACTCGCAGTGTGTCATAACTATAATAAGTGTGCTTTACTGGGTGTACACTGCTGAACTGCATTTTGCTCTTTTTATTATCTTGCCTCAACAGTTCCACCAAGTAGATGGTATTATTCCATTTAATATTGAGGAAGTAGAACCAGAGAAGACAATTTGCCCTAACCTAGATACCATAGGTCATGCCGGTATTGGAACCTACATCTGTCTGACTCAGAAGCTTCTGGTTTTCTACCTAGGATACACTGCTTTTCTGAAGTCCTGGTTCCCCTATCCATCTAGACCTTCTGTTTACTTTCAAAAGACCTCTTAGGTACATACTATTTTGTAGGGGGAGGTTTCTTTTTGCATTCTATCTCCTCTTTGATTCTTACATAATTCTGCTTTTGCTCAATGTGAGATAATGCCAAAAACGTTGCTTCCAGGCCTCATTCATGTCGTGGCATAGGCAGAAGATGACAGTATTTGTATAGCACCCTTGGTAAAGTGGAGGTTTGGGAGTTTGGTATAAAAATTCATTAAATTTCTTAATATATCATAAGAAAATCTATTAAAAACCAGACTTTGGCTAATTGTTAGCATTAAAATCTATTTTTTAAAATTGAGGTATAGTTGATTACAATGTTGTGTTAGCATTAAAATCTATTCATAAGTAAACAGATCAAGAAGTAACAATCAAGAAATTAATAAAATCAGTTATGTTTTATTTAAGAACATCTAATATCAGCTGTATCAATAATGATGTTGATGATCGTGATGACAGTCATGACAAACATACATATCTTCTAGTTAAAAAAATTGTGGAAAATTAGAGCAAATTCAGTAGAAAAACAAAATATTTTACACGTGCATGCAAAACATAAATCTCCCCTGATGTTGAACAATGTAGACTAAAATAAAAATATAGATTAAAATGATTCAATAGGAAGAGAAAGGGCTATTTTGTGGACTCACTGTAGCATGCTCTCTGGTAGTGGAGTATGTAGCAAAATTATAATTACTAAATTTAGGAAGTTTATGGAAGGAGCCATACAAATTAAATACGATTTTACCATTTAAAATTTTTGATTGGTTGCAAAACATTTTTTAATAGCAATACAAAATTTCATTCAAAGGATCTTTGTGTCATACTTGTAACCCATTTGTAATACAATATATGACTGGGGAGATCCAATATAAAGTCCTTTAGCTTAAATATATTAATAAGCACTCAGTAAATATTGGCTATTACTATGTTGAGTTACTATTGCAAAATGACGAAGATTATGAGCTTTGGAATCAGATATACCTGGGTTGTAATCCTGGTTTTGCTACTTACCTAAGCTTTGTGTTAAGCTATCTGAACTCAGTGCCTGATTCTTAGGAGGCACGTGGGTGACGTTCCATTAGTCCACTGGCTGCCACTCCAGCCACCCTGGCCTCCCTGTTTCTCAGGAACCCCAGTTGCTGCTCTCCCTACAAGGCCTTGCATCTCTTGTTCCTTCTGCCTGGAATCCTCTTACGTCAGATATCCCCATGGCTGGCTTTTTTTTTTTTTTTAGACTTCCGCAGACTCTTTATTCAAATGTCACCTTTGTAGTGAAGCATTTCCTGGCCATCCTATCTAAAAATGACAGATGAACTTTCCTCACTTTCTCATTTTTAGAAATTGAGGTATAGGGCTTCCCTGGTGGCGCAGTGGTTGAGAGTCCCCCTGCCGATGCAGGGGACACGGGTTCGTGCCCTGGTCCGGGAGGATCCCACATGCCGCGGGGCGGCTGGGCCTGTGAGCCATGGCCGCTGAGTCTGCGCATCTGGAGCCTGTGCTCCGCAACGGGAGAGGCCACAACAGTGAGAGGCCCGCGTACCGGAAAAAAAAAATTGAGGTATATTTTACTTGTAGTAAAAATGCATAGATATTAAGTCTATAATTGATGGGTTCTGAGAGTGTATACAACCATGTGCCCATCACCCAGATCAAGAAACAGGACATTTTCATCGTCCTTGGAAGTTCCTCTCGAACCTCCTTTCCCCAGGGAATCATAGTTAGGGTTTCTATCATTCTGCATTAGTCTTGACTGTTCTTAAAATGGATTATATTGTGTGTACTGTTTTATGTTCAGTTTCTTCAACTGAACATGTGTTTGAGGTTTATCCATTCCTTTGTATGGCTGAGTAGTATTCCATTGTGTGACTATTCCACAATTTGCTTATCCTCCTGTTGATTGACATTTGGGTTATTTCCTCTTTTGTTGGTGTCCATTATGAATAAAGCTGTTATGAATGTTGTTCTGTAAGTCTTTTCATAGACATATGTTTTCATTTCTCTTGGGCAAATACATAGGAATGAAATTGCTGGGTCCTAGAGTTGTAAAATTCTAACTTTATTAACAGCTTGCAGTTTTCCAGTGTGGTTGTAGCATTTTACACTATCCTAGCCATGAATGAGAGTTCTGTTTGCTCTGCATCCTTGTTAATTTTTGATAATGTCAGTCTTTTTTGTTGTTTAGTCATTTTAATATTAGTCATTCTAGTCTTTGTGTATTGTTATCTCATTGGGGTTTTAATTTGCATTTAGTGACTAATAATGTTGAATACCTTCTCAGTATTTTTTGGTCATTTGGAGAGAGAGAGAGAGAGAAGTGTCTAGTTCAAATCTTTCGCACTTAAAAACATTTTTTGTCTTTTTATTGATTTGTAGACATTCTTTATATTTTCTGGATATAAGTCCTTGTTTTGATATGCATTATAAATATTTTTCTCCCTGTGGCTTGTTTTGTCATGTTCTCATCTTTTTTTTTAAAATAAACCTTTTATTTTAGAGTGATTTTAGAGTTACAAAAAAGTTGCAAAGCTAGTTCAGAGAGAGCTTGTATACCTGTCACCCAGCTGCCCCTAGTGTTACCATCTTACATAATGATGGCACGTTTGCCCAGACAGTATTGTGTTGTTTTATTGATGTTCTGAATGGCATTTTCCTCATATTACCTAACCAGTTCAAGCTGTTTTTTAAAAAATTAATTAATTAATTAATTTATTTATTTTTGGCCGCATTTGGGTCTTCACTGCTGTGTGCGGGCTTTCTCTAGTTGTGGCGAGCAGGGGCCACTCTTAGTTGCCATGTGCAGGCTTCTCATTGCAGTGTCTTGTCTTGTTGTGGAGCACAGGCTCTAGGCGCGCGGGCTTCAGTAGTTGTGGCACGTGGGCTCAGTAGTTGTGGCTCGTGGGCTCTAGAGCGCAGGCTCAGTAGTTGTGACACACGGGCCTAGTTGCTCCGCAGCATGTGGTATCTTCCAGGACCAGGGCTCGAACCCATGTCCCCTGCATTGGCAGGCGGATTCTTAACCACTGAGCCACCAGGGAAGTCCTAAGCTGTTTGTTTTTTTTTTTTTTGAGGTACGCGGGCCTCTCACTGTTGTGGCCTCTCCTGTTGCAGAGTACAGGCTCCGGATGCACAGGCCCAGCGGCCATGGCTCACAGGCCTAGCCGCTCCACGGCATGTGGGATCTTCCCGGATCGGGGCACGAACCCGTGTCCCCTACATCGGCAGGTGGACTCTCAACCACTGCACCACCAGGGAAGCCCCTAAGCTGTTTTTTAAAAATAGTATTTATTTGATTTTCTTACTGAACTCTATTTATTAGTTTTATCAAGTGCTGGTTTTTCTAGTTAGATGTTAGCATCTATGAACCATGATGGGGTTTTTTCCCCCCAAGATTAAACCTTTGAAGCACAAAAGTTTAAAATTTTGATGATGTCCAATTTATTTATTTTTTTCTTTTGTTGTTTGTGCTTTTAGTATCATATCTAAGAAATGATTGACTAATCCAAGGTCACAAATATTCACATCTATGTTTTCTTCTAAGAGTTTTATAGTTTTAGTTACTACATTTTGGTCTTTGATCCATTCTGAGTTAGTTTTTCATATGGTGTGAGGTAGAGATTCAACTTCATTCTTTTGCATGCGAATATCCAGGTGCCTCAGCACCATTTGTTGCAAATACTCTAAAGTTTAAACCTTTCCTTTTCTGGTCTGCATTTTTTGACCAGAACCTCAGAGAGTGTTGAATAATAATTGTGATGGAAGGCATCTTCCATCTGTTGTCTTTCTTTAATTAGGATGTCTCTCATATGTCTCCATTAAATATGATGTTTACTTTGTTTTTAATAGCTTCTTTTGATTAAGCAATTTATTTCTAGTTTGTTAAGGTTTTTAAAAACCTTTTTTATTGCAAAATTTAATACACATACAGAAAAGTATATGTAAAACAAAAATATATAATCAATGGATTTTTATAAAGCAAAGGCCTGAGTTACCATCACTTTGGTCAAGAAATGAAAGATTATTTGCTAACTGTTCTAAGATCAGGAATGAATATTAATTTTTTGATATCTTTGATGTTAGAGCCATTAGTTAATAACCCTGGGGAGTTTAAAAGGTGATTGGAGTCATGTCACACATAGTATGCTTTAAAAGTGCCTCTGGGCTTCCCTGGTGGCGCAGTGGTTAAGAATCTGCCTGCCAATGCAGGGGACACAGGTTTGAGCCCTGGTCCGGGAAGATCCTACATGCCATGGAGCAACTAAGCCTGTGTGCCACAACTACTGAGCCTGCTCTCTAGAGCCCCCGAGCCACAACTACTGAGCCTGTGTGCCACAACCACTGAAGCCTGTGCGCCTAGAGCACGGGCTCCGCAACAAGAGAAGCCACTGCAATGAGAAGCCCGCGCACCACAACGAAGAGTAGCCCCCACTCGCCACAACTAGAGAAAGCCCGCGTGCAACAACGAAGACCCAACGCAGCCAAAAAAAAAAAAAAAAACCTCTTCCCCTCAGAAAAGTGCCAGTTATCAACTGTAGTTTAGCTGAGCCACTGAGGCTGCCGTGAGTTAACATTTCCAGGAAGATCTGTTTTTCTCCTGAGCTTCGTAAGGGCCATCAACCTGCATTCTCATTGTCTGTCCTTGGATGGCTCAGAGGTGCCTCAAACCCAGCATATTCACGGGTTCCTGTGTTTCCTCTCTCAGTAAATGGCACCTCCCTCTACCCAGCTGTTATGCGAAACCTGGGTAACATCTGTGGCTCCTTATTTTTCTTGATTCGTTTGTTCACAGTTACTGTGTGTTAGGTGCTTATTAGGCCTGAGGGTGCGCAGGGAACAAAACAGACATGGTCCTCTCGTGAGCTTCCAGCCACCAGGTCCTGCGGATTCATCTCCTACATGTCTATCAAGTCTGTCTGCTTTCATTTGGTCTCTTTTTCATTACTTTAGTCCAAGCCTTTATCTCTCACCTGGGTAATAGAAATAGTCTGCTGAGTGGTTTCCCTGCTTCTCCTCTATTTCCTATACTTCAGCCAGGAGTTGCTGAACATTGCATACTTCCCTTAAAACCCTTAAGTGGTTGTCATTGCCCTGTTTTCTAGTCTCCTCACCATTCCCAACTTTGGATTCTGTGCTTCAGCTACATTGATTGTCTTTCATTCCCTCAGTTATGGTGTGTTCTCTTGTCTCCCCTTCCCCAACCTTATTGTCTCTCCTCTTTGCCTGCCCATCTTTCAGGTCTCAGGTTCAACATCGTTGCTTCTAATCCCCACCCCCGCCACCCCATGGCTTACCCATACTCTGTTTTCCCATGTTAGGTGCTTCTCCTATGCTTTCCCTTGGTATCTTATAGCTTACCTGTCATGGCACTTGACATGTGGTCTTATAGTTTCTCATTTAATTGTCTGTCTTCCCCTAACCAGACTGTAAGCTCTGAGAGGCCAGGGACTGTGCCTAACTTATTCACCATTATGTTAGCTGCATCCACCATAATATCTATTCAATTTTAGACATTGGGAATAACTATTTATTCAGTGAATGAATTCGTGAGAAGAAGCTGGTGGTGGCAGGGGAAGGGCAGTGAGTTGTTCCAGAGACTAATTTAAGGAGAATAATCAGAATTGGAATTTGGGTTCCTATTTATAACTTTCTTTGCTGCAAAGTATATGGTTTTCCTTCTTAATAATTGATTCTTATTTTAGATTTTTTTTGTTTTGTTAAACTTTGCTTGGTTAGGTCTTAGAGATAATTAGGAATTGGATATCATGTTTGTATGGCTTTTAAAGGCCAGCAGAGCAAGGAGGAGAGCATAAAGCAGGGTTTTAGATGCTGAACATATTGCAGCATTTAGAGCCTTGACCTACAAGCAGTGTGTCAACATGAGAAGTGCAGCTGTTAGCAGTGTCTCTGATACAGAAAGTGTTTGCAAAGTTCAGACAATTTGCTGTATTAGAAGTACTACAGCTTTTGCCGTATCAGCTTGAAGCAAACTCTAAATTGAATGAATTGGTATGAATATGACAGTTGTAATAAGAATAAAACAGATTTTTTCTTAGTATAGTTTGGGGATTGGAATGTAAATTCAATCTTGTATGTAAAGATAAAAGACTTGCATCCTTTTTTTTTTTTTTTTTTTTTTTTGCGGTACGTGGGCCTCTCACTGTTGTGGCCTCTCCCGTTGCGGAGCACAGGCTCCGGACGCGCAGGCTCAGCGGCCATGGCTCACGGGCCCAGCCGCTCCGCGGCATGTGGGATCTTCCCGGACCGGGGCACGAACCCGTGTCCCCTGCATCGGCAGGCGGACTCTCAACCACTGCACCACCAGGGAAGCCCAAGACTTGCATCCTTTTAGAAATTATATGTGAATTAAGTAAAATTAGTCTTTATTTTTATTTGATATAAAAATTACCCTGGAAGTTGTTGTATGTAGTAAAGTAATATGGAAAGAATCATTAAAGTTGTTTCAATATAATATAAATATTAAATAATAAAATAGGATAATGGACCAAAGCAGAATCCATCAAGGGCGATGTGTCTGTTCTCATTCTGAGTGCCGGGCGCCGCTGGTCCGGAGCAGCAGGGTGCTGCCCTGTGCCCCGCACGTGCTGCACATCCAGTAGGGGAAAGAGCAAGAGACACGTCCTCGTCCCTCAAGAACTTGGACGCCTTTGGGTGAGATGAGGCCTTATTACATGGGAAAATCATGACTAGCTGTTTAAGATGGGGTGACTGGAATGAACAGACCATTAGTGGGGGTGCTCTGAGGAAATAGGGGTTACTTTCAAGTGGAAAGGGCACAGTTTCTGGCAGGTTGGGCATCGCATAACTGCTTCTTGCATAAAGAGACTGACTACTTTGGTAAGACTGTGTTGGATTGGGAATGGGGAAGCAAAAATTACGATGCACAGTAGCTTATTAGAATAGCTTCTACAGCAATGGTGAAGAGGGGTTAAGAGAACAGGAAGGTATGAGTAGGCATGTAGGCAAAACACAGGGTGTTGAAACTTACTGGGTGTAGAAAGCAGGAGAAGCCAAAGTCAGAGACAATTTTAAGATTGGGAGAATAAACTGAAATTCAACAAATATTTAGTAAGCATCCACTGTGTGCCAGATACTGAACTAGGTGCTGGGGAAAAAGGGTGAGAAAGTCCTCTTTGGTGCAGCTTTTTCTCTACACCGTGCTGTGACAGACATGGGGAAGGCACGAGGAAGCTGATGTGGGGCAAAGCAGAGCTTAGCTTCAGGCAGTTACAGCTTGAGGTAGGATTGTGAGATGCCAGACCACCAAGGTGCATTGAACAGTTGGAATTCGGAGAGGAGTTTAGGGGCCGAGGTGTATTTTGAAGTCAGAACCGCTGGAGTGGTGGGAAGTCCACTTTCTACAGCCACCCTTTCATAAGTGACCCCAACTTCCTGTAGTGTGCGCTCTCCACAGCACTTACGCTGCCTCCTCCCGGCCCCGCTTTCCTGAGCTCCTCAGAGCGCAAGGTGAAGTTTGTCCTGTTTCCTCTTGGCTACATTACAAACACGTGGATGTTGTATTGAAGAAGCAGCAGAGTGGTCAAGAGCAGGACTCTGGGGCCAGACCATGCGGATTTCAGCCCTGGTCCTGCCACTTTCGAGCTTAGGCAAGTCCCCTAAAGCCTTTGTGCCTGTTTCACCGTAGGTAGAATGAGGATAATGAGCCTTTCAGACTCATAGAGCTCTTGTGAGGAATAATTGAGTTAATGTATGTGAAGCGCTCAGAACACTGCCTGCCACCAAGAGTGCTTGTATATGTATTGGTTAAATTAAGTGAAGTGCCCTCCTCTGGGCCTTCATGACCACCTGCCAGTGTTTTCATCATCACCAGGGACGCCGCGGCTCATTTTCGTGCTCCAGCCACATCTTCGCTTTCTTTCCTAATAAGGATGGTGACATAATCATCATTTGCTCAACAGCAACAACAACAAAGACGTGTTCAGTGCTCCTGCTGTCCCTCCAGACCCTCTCTGTTGTCATTCCTCCTTCCAGCCTCCTTTTAGAGGCTGGTACCACCCTCCCTGCCTCGTCTGGAATGTACTCGGTCCACCGTCTCTTCTCGTGTGCCCCACACTCCTCTCCCTTCCTGTCTCCTTCTTTTCTTTAAAACACCTCAAGTTGTCTCCATTCTTAAAAATAAAAATGGGCTCCAAAAGAACTCTCTCTCTTTTTCAAGCCACTGATTCATCTTTTTTTCCTTTGTCCTCAAATTCTCTTTAAGAAGTGGTATAACTGCTTAGTGTATAAGCAGTTATAAGCAGGTGTAAGTGTATAAGTGTATAACTGCTCTTCTAGTTTAATTCCTGCCATCCTACTGAAACTGCTTTCTTAAAGGTTACCACAGACTTCCTAAATGCCTCACCTTATCATTCTTCTTAGTTTCTTTCCTTTTGGACCATTTCATAATATTTTGTCCACGTGATTCCTTTTATCAATGAAAACTCTTGTCCTTTGGCTTCTGAGGCGTTGCTTTCCCAGCCCTTCTCTAACCTCCTGAATCAGCCTCCCGCACTTCCTTCACTCTAACCGTCCACTGCCCACTCTCTTCCCAGATGTCCATTCTCAGCCCACTTTTCCGTCCATCACTTCTCCATTTGTAACCTTACCCGCTCCCAGGGCCTCATCCGTAGCTTATGCACGAATGGTGTCCAGATCTGTCCAACCCTGAGCTCTGTACAGTTGATCTTTTTTCTGGACTCCAGATTTATATTTCTAACTGTCCACTAGACATCATGATCTAGATGTGTTACTCAGGTTTAGCTCAGTCTTGGTATTTCCAGAGCAAAACTGTTTTCATGCCAGTCACAAACTTGTTCCTCCTGTCTTGTCCTCGGGGGAGGAAATTACCATCTAAGACATCGGTTCCCAGTTGTCTGTCCCACGTTGCTGCCTGGCTGACCGCATGAGAATCATCAGGGGCACGTGTTGAAGACAGAAACTCCTGAGCCCAACACTCCAAAGCCCTTCACTCGGTAGGTCTGGGGTAGGACCCAGGGACCCTTTATTCTGTGCTTATCCACATTGGGAGCCACTGGTGGAAACTGGGATTTGCTGTCTCTCCGCCTTCCCCTGTGATCTGCTGGCTCATCAGGACTTGCCAGTTCTGTCTTTGAAATGTCTCCGTTCACACTGTTGGGACCCTGTCCTGTCTCCCGTGAACCGTAGGCACGTGTTTTCTGAGCGCTCGTGGAATAAATGAGTGCGTCATTACTGTAGTCTGCTGTAGGTCTGCCTTTTTCTAATTTCGCACATTTACAGTCCATTTTAGTAGTGCCTTCAGAGTTATCTTTAAAATACCAATCTAATAATGCAACTTTTATTTAAAACATTAACAATGGTTGCTAAATCTAACTATATACCATAGTATTCATTAAAATACGGATGCCTGGGCCCTACCTTTGGAAATTCCAATTCCATAGCTCTGGCGCACAGCCCAGTCATCTGTATTTTTACCATGCATCCCAGGCAATTCTGATGCAGCTTTGCGTTTTGAAACCCTTGGAACGCAGGTAAAAACCCTTGGATGCTAACAACGTGGCATCTAAACGGTTTCCAACCTGCCTCACCAGTTTCTCTCCCTCTGCTCCCCAGCCACACTCACAGACGTGCAAGGTGATCCCTCGCCCGTTGCCCGCCCGCCCGCCCCCCACTCCTCCTGAACTTTTGCTCGTGCTTTTCTCTCTGCCTAGTTGCCCCCCTGCCCTTCTACACCTGTAGAACCCTCTCAATCCTCCAGGGCTCCGCTCAGATGTCACTTCCTCTGTGACGTCAGCCCTGTCAGAATTTATCCTTCCTTCTTGCTCTCGTAGCATCTTGCTCTTGATGCTGGTTTAGCAGCCGCGTGTGACAGTGTCTCCCGCAGACTCATCCTTGCCTTGTCTCGTGCTAGGCCGCGAGCCCCTGCCCGCAGAGCACGTCTCAACCATCCTTTCTCCTCAGTGCCCAGCACACTGCTTGAAAAAAATGAATCAGTGCCTGGGAAGGTTCTGGAAGAAGATGGGCTCTCTCAGTGTCGGGGACAGCAGGAGACCTGGGGCTACCCTTGGGGAATTTGCATATTGAGGAAAGGAAGAGAAAGAGCTGTCAGAGGGGAAGCCGGGAGCCAGTTAGTACGTTGTGGAAGCTGAAGAAGGAGAGAGGGCTTGTTCAGTCGTTCATTCATCTAGGCATTTACTTAGCTACATGCTTATTGAGCATTTATTGCTTGTCGGGCACGGTTCTTGGTAGCGAGGAACATCATGTGCTGCAGAGAACTTGGATGTGCGTTTGCATCTAAAATAGAAAAACAGAAAAGTCAAAATCCTAAAAAACTTGATTTTCTCATGTGGGTTTTGTTTTGTTTTGTTTTGCTGTGCTGTGCGGCTTGCAGGATCTTAGTTCCCTGACCAGGGATCAAACCGGCCCCGGCAGTGAAAGCACCGAGACCTAACCATTGGACTGCCAGGGAAGTCCCTCTGATGAGGTTTAGAATTGAGTCTTCTTCCTATTATGTTCTGGTCAGTTATCTCCATCTCTCAGAGGAGATAAGACTAGTATGTAAGTATCACTGTCCCCCAAGTCCTTGGTCACTACAGGGCCTCAGATCTGTATTTTTCCTTATTCCCTAACGATGTAAAAGTCCAGCTAGCTGTAGGTTCGATAAAGTTAGACCCCAGTTTTCTAAACTGAATTTTCAAAAACGTTGTAGGACCTTCTCAGCTGTTTGGAATAGATTGTTAAGCTGACCTGAAGGCAGAGGGCCTCTGCAGTCTTAGAAATCATAATGTTTTTCTGATGGGTTACTTGGGGAAGCAACTAAATCATGAGAAAAGTTTAGCTGGAGTGAGAACATCTTATCTGCTTTCTCTGAACACATTTTCCAGAGGGAGTTGTCCCATTCCTTTCCTGTGGGGTCTCACTCATGAAGAGCAGGCTGATGGAATGCCACCTCCCTCCCAGACCCCCTGGGGGCCGTGTGCTTGGAAGCCTGACCACATCTTGGTTGGAAGCCTTGACTGGATGTTGCATTTTCATGATTACTGTTGTTGGCCAAAGATGAGGAGGCCCATGTCTACCGTATCCTGCTTTTAATGGTTTCTGGTAGTGCCTCCAGAACATTCCTATTTTGCATCTGTTTAGCCCCATCTTAACACAATTTAATTAGGCATGAATGCCAACGATAACTTACTGCCTGGATTGTGGCTTTCTCGGATCTTATTTGTTACTGCTAAAATAAAAGATGTTTCGGGACTTCCCTGGTGGTCCAGCGGTTAAGAATCCATCTTTCAACACGGGGGCGCAGGTTCAGTCCCTGGTTGGGGAACTAAGATCCCACGTGCCGCGGGGCAACTAAGCCTGCATGCCACAACGAAAGATCCCTCGTGCCCCACAACTAAGACCCGACACAGCCCCCCCAAAAAAGATAAATAAAAATATAAGATGTTTCATTTTTTAAAAAATAAATTATTTATTTATTTATTTATTTATTTTTGGCTGCATTGGGTCTTCGTTGCTGCGCATGGGGCTTTCTCTAGTGGTGGCAAGCGGGGGCTACTCTTCGTTGCGGTGCGCAGGCCTCTTATCGTGGTGGCCTCTCTTGTTGCGGAGCACGGGCTCTAGGTGCACGGACTTCAATAGTTGTGGCTCTCAGGCTCAGTAGTTGTGGCGCACGGGCTTAGTTGCTCCGCGGCATGTGGGATCTTCCCGGAGCAGGGCTCGAACCCGTGTCCCCTGCATCGGCAGGCGGACCCTCAACCACTGCACCACCAGGGACGCCCCCAGCATGGCTGCTCCATGCGGCTTGTACCATATTAGTTCCCTAACCAGGGGCTGAACCCAGGCCCACGACAGTGAAAGCGCTGAGTCCTAACTGCTGGACCGCCAGGGAACTCCCCATAAATTGTTTCTTAATAGCATTCCCCTTATTCAGATTTTACCAATTTACATATATACATACATGCATGCATTTCAGGTTAAAATCCCAAGGGGCCCTGAAGATATTTGCACTTATTCAGTGTAAAACAGTAATTGTTTCTTCTCTGAACTTTATTGGAGCAGAAGTCAGTACTGATAACCCATCTTATTCGTACAGAAGGGGGAAAATGCACCTTTTGGTTAAACCTAATTCAGGTTATCTGAGTCCAGTATTGTGTGTTAATGAGTGCTGGGGTGGCTTTGATGATCTTTATTTTGGTTGTGTGAGAGTGTGTGTGCCTCCCGTACCTCAGCCAAGACTCAGGGGGCAGTGCTTTCTGGCCAGGTTGCTGCTTATCTGGGCTTTCAGTAATGACGTGAATTTCCATTAGTGTTTTTCCTGAGCTAATGGAAAAACTGCATCTAGCTTAGCAGCGTATCCTTCTCTGTGCTTTTGGACCAGCTTCAGGACTCCTTCCAAGTAGGATAGTCAGTCTTGCATTGTCCATGCTTCCTGGGAATAGCCTAAGAAAGGGAAATCTAATCATTCCAACCCTTCCTTTGTGGTATCTGTTAATAAGTAGCATATTAAAATTATTAGAATTTCACCTTTCTTCTTTCTCCTCACCCTCTCGTGTACTAGTGAGTAGTTTAAAGGCCAGAATTATTAGGGTAGCAGCAAAATATGTATTTGTATAGCTGATTCAGTTTGTTATAAAGCAGAAACTAACACACCATTGTAAAGCAATTATACTCCAATAAAAAAAATTATACTAGTCTCAAAAAAAAAAAACAAAAAACAAAGGACTTGAGCAATCTGTAAACCAACAACTATGGGACTGAAAAATGTCTGGATAAAGGAGTCTCATGCAGAGCCCAGAGAGATGTAGGCGGATTATTTCTCAGTATCTAATGTCAGATCCGAAGAATTTTTTTTTAATTTTTATTTTGAAATAATTGTAGATTCATAGGAAGTTATACAGAAAGGTCCTGTATACCCTTCACCCGATTTTTTCCCACTGGTAACATCTTACATAACTATTTTACATTATCAAAACCATGGAATGGACATGGAACAATTCATAGACCTTATTCAGACTTCACCAGTTTTATGTACTCTGAGTGTGTGTGTGTTTGTGTGTATAGTTACATGCAATTTTATCACGTGTAGATTTGTGTGAGCACCAACACAATTAAGATACAGCAGGAATTATAGTTTTAAATTTCCAAGTTGTGTTAAGCTTATTCTGTTAATTTAGGTGATGTGACTTTTTTTAAACAATCCAACTTCCAACTTGGAATGACTTGAAAAACAAAGCATATTATGTTGGGGAAAATGAATTTCTTCGAGAACTTTAAAAAGGTTGATTTTGAAATGTGTACTTAAAATCCAAGAATATTTTATGTTATTTAATAGTGATATCAATAAAGTTTAAATCTTATTGATAACCTGAATTTTTTTTAGACTGATTTCCTTATGTAGAGATAGTTATACAACAAAATGAAATTCGTCATATTTTAAAAAACAAAATGAAATTCGTCATATTTTAAAAACTGCGTGGGATAACAGATTCTGTTAGGGTTTGGATAGGAGGAAGCCCTGTTGCTTTTTCAGATTCTTTTTCATTAAACTGAGAAGTCTTAGGAGGTATCATCTACGTTCAGTTGTATCCTGAGCTTTAACTTTGGTTGTATATTTGCTACAGTGTAAAGCATGCAGAAGGGCCAGATGTCATAGCCAGACTTTTCCTCTCATTGACTTACTGTTTTTTTTAAGATGTTGGGGGTAGGAGTTTATTAATTTATTTATTTTTGCTGTGTTGGGTCTTCGTTTCTGTGCGAGGGCTTTCTCCAGTTGCGGCGAGCAGGGGCCACTCTTCATCGCCGTGCGCGGGCCTCTCACTATCACGGCCTCTCTTGTTGCGGAGCACAGGCTCCAGACGCGCAGACTCAGTAGTTGTGGCTCACGAGCCTAGTTGCTCCGTGGCATGTGGGATCCTCCCAGACCAGGGCTCGAACCCGTGTCCCCTGCATTAGCAGGCAGATTCTCAACCACTGAGCCACCAGGGAAGCCCGACTTACTATTTTTAATAAACTCTTTCAAACATTAGAGAAAATAATATAACAAATACCCATGTAGCCACCAACCAGCTTAAGAAATAAACTATTAAAAATATAGTTAAGGGCTTCCCTGGTGGTGCAGTGGTTGAGAGTCCGCCTGCCGATGCAGGGGACACGGGTTCGTGCCCCGGTCCGGGAAGATCCCACATGCCGTGGAGCGGCTGGGTCCGTGAGCCATGGCTGCTGAGCCTGCGCGTCCGGAGCCTGTGCTCCGCAACGGGAGAGGCCACAACAGTGAGAGGCCCGCATACGGCACAAAAAAAAATAAAAATAAAAATAAAAATATAGTTAAATATGTCTATATTTTTACCTCATATAAATGTATCCCCAAATAATTTATAGTATTGTTTTACATATTTTTAAAGTTATATAAATGGCATCATATTCTATATATCCTTTTGCTATGTGCTTTTACAGTTTTGATATTACATTTGTAAGATTTGTCTGTGTTGATTCACATAGCACTAGTTCATTCATCTTCACATTGATAGTCACATGGTAGCCCAGCATATGATTATACTAAAATTTATTTACTTTTCTTGTTGATGGACATGTAAGTTGTTTTCAAAATAATGTTTGTGTGTTTTTTGTTTTGTTTCGCTATTAAACATAATGTTGAAATGCAAATCAAAACCACAGAGATAGGGACTTCCCTGGCGGTCCAGTGGTTAAGACTTTGCCTTCAAATGCAGGGGGTGTGGGTTGGACCCCTGGTCGGGGACATAAGGTCCCACGTGCCTCGTGGCCAAAAAACCAAAACATAAAACAGAAGCAATATTGTAACAAATTGGCCTGGGAGCTAAGATCCCACATGCCTCATGGCCAAAAAAACCAAAACATAAAACAGAAGCAATATTGTAACAAATTCAACAAAGACTTTAAAAATGGTCCACATCAAAAAAAAAAAAACCCCAAAAAAACCCCCACAGAGATATTACTTCACACCCACTTGGATGGTTTTAATAAAAAAGGTGGCCAATAACAAATATTGGTGAGGTTAAAAAGAAACTGAAGCCTCATGCTTTGCTAGTGGGATTGTAAAATGGTACAGCCACTTTGAAAAAAGTCTGGTAGTTCCTCAAAGTGTTAAACATAGAGTTACGATATGACCCAGCAGTTCTGCTCCTAGGCATATATCCAAGGTAATTGAAAACACATGTCCAAATAAAAACTTGTACGTGAATGTTCATAGCAGCATTATTCATAATTGCCAAAAAGTGAACCAAGTCAAGTGTCCATCACTGATGAATGGATACACAAAGTATGGTGTATTTATACAATGGAGTATTATTTGGCCGTAAAAAGTAATGAAATCCTGGTATGTGGTCCATGTGGATGAATCACGAAAACATTATGTTAAGACCAGGAAACCAGATGCAAAAGGCCATGTATTGACTCCATGTGTATGAACTGTCCAGAATAGGCAAATCCACAGAGACAGAAAGTAGATTAGTATTTGCCGGGGGCTGGAGAGGGAGAGGAATGGTGACTACTGAGGATGGGGGGTTTCTTTTTGGGGTGATGAGATGTTGAGAAATAGATGGGGATGTTGCACAGCTGTGAATAATACTAAAAAACACTGAATTGTAAGCTTTAAACAGGTGGATTTTAGGGTCTGTGAATTACATCTCAATGAAGTTGTAAAAACACAGTTTAAAAACTCATAATGCGGGCTTCCCTGGTGGCGCAGTGGTTGAGAGTCTGCCTGCCGATGCAGAGGACACGGATTCGTGCCCCAGTCTGGGAAGATCCCACATGCCACGGAGCGGCTGGGCCCGTGAGCCATGGCCGCTGAGCCTGCGCATCCGGAGCGGGAGAAGCCACAACAGTGAGAGGCCCGCGTATCGCAAAAAAAAAAAAAAAAAAAAAAAAAACTCGTAATGCTATGTGAACTTTCTTGTACAAGGTTCTGTGTGTAAATGTGTTCACATTTTTCTGGGATTTATGTGAAAGATCAGATGTTTGTGCACCTTCGCCGGATAGCGCTGTTCCAGGTTATTGGCTGCACCAGTTTACACTGCTCCCAACTGCCTTTGAAAGTCTCTGTTGCTCCACATTCTCATCTGCACGAGCTGTTGTCAGGTTCTCTGTATCATTGACTTCTCAGGCCAAAACTGCTATGGTTCCCAAATCGATTCCTTGGTTTCTCAGACAGTGCCAGCAGTGCTGCATAGAATGCTTAGTGATTAGTTGTAAAATATCAAAGCCCAGGTAGCATATTGCTTGATGTTTGGGGCTTGTGCGTGACTAACTTCACATAAGCTTTATGGAAATCAAGAGGGGACTGCACACGTCCGTTGCAGAAAACCTTCCTAGCCTCGCACCAGACAACTGGGTCTCAACAATTCATGTTTGCGCAGCTCCGTTTGCATCTCATCTCAACCCTGTACATGTTCTCCCGTGGCTGTGCTCCCTCAGCAGGTATTTCATGCAGTAGCAGCTCTTTGTTCCCTCTGGCTTCTTCTTAGTGGAAGAAGTTTTATATGTTGTACTAGGTGTTTTTGTTTTTTAATTCTGACTGAACATCTGGGGGAAAGAACCCTTGGATCCTTTAAATGTATTTTCTATAGTCATAATAATTGCCACTTTTTCCTCTGGTTAGTATTATGGTGGTTTAAATGATTATTCCAAGAGCTGCTTTTTCTTTCTTTTTTTTTTTTTTCAGTAAGGAGAGACTATTCAAAATGATTTTTGCAAGGGAGGAAGGGACTGTAGCAATAGGGGGAGGGGGATTTTTGCAGTAGGAAGAACTCTGTGGCTATGAGATCTATGAGTGTCTTAAGACCTGTTATTTACAGTATTATTCATGACTGATTTCAGAAATGTACCTGTAAATCTGAGTACTTTAATGGGTTCCTGTGTATTTAGTATGTTCCATTGAGTCTCTTTGTTGGCAAACTTAAGGCACTGAATAATTAAGGATTGGTTTAAGTGCTGTTGTATCAAACACCTTGACACTTTTTTTGTATATATTTATCTTACTGCCATTGGCTTTTTATAATATACTGTTCAAGAGGGCCATTTTCACGAGAACATATCTAGGCATATCTTTGCCTAAGGCCTTTTCCAAAATGCAGTTAGAAGAATGGGATTACACAACTTTTCATGGCATCCTTTTTTTTTTTTTTTAAGTGGAAAGGCATGAAGAAGCGAAATAGGAGTCCAGGGAGAAGAATGTTTTAGGAGACATTCAGGGCCAGTTCAAACAGTCTGTTGACTGAGAAAGTGGAGCTGATGATGTTTGTGTTTGCATGCAGTTGTCAGTTTTCTGTCAGAAGCTTTTTGGCGTTTGCTCTGGTCTTTCCACTGCCCTCTCGGCTAACCTGGAAAAATGACTTTGCTCTTGGCCTTTACCATAGCCTTTGAAAACAGATACTTTAAATTACTTTAAGACCTTGAATTGCCATTCAGCCTTAAGAACTGTCAACCATGCCAGTGTGGCATATTAACAAGTAAAATTAGCTGGTGCTCTGGGAAGTAGGGTGGGCTAGTACTATTTATGTAGGCTGTCTCACTGAGTTTTTAAAAAAATGTTCAGAGCAAGAAAGGTGAAACTTGGTCTCAAAAAGATAAAGAGCTTCTTTCTGCTTAATTCTTAATTAAATAAAGACTTTGGCATGTCGTAATCAAAATTTCAGTGAAAATTTGGCAAGATAATTCTGACGTTTATCTGAAAGAGTCAATCAGAATGTCTTCAGAAGTAGCCAGGAAAATTCCCCAAAGCCCAGTGAGGTGGGTCTTGCCCTACCAGATGCCAAAACATAGTACCTATAGTAAAGTAATTAAAATCCTATAGTACTGATACAGGAATAAATATTATAGATCAGTGAAAGAAATAGAGATTCCAGAAACAGACTTAAGTACAAATGGGAATTTAATTTTGATAAAGGTATTTCAAATTAATAGGACAAAAATGGACTGATTTATCAATGGTGTTGGGACAGTTGGTTCTTTACTTGGGAAAAATTAGAGCCCCTAATTCTCACCATCCACAAGAATAAATTCCAAAGAATCAAAGAACTGTTTGTGTGTGTGTGTGTGTGTGTGCGCGCGCACACACGCACGCGTGCATATATATAAAATTGTTTTTAAGAAGGAAATACAGGTGAATATTTTTATAACTAGGAAAGAAGGGGTGGGAGGGAAAGGGCTTCCTGAGCAAAATGAAACTCAGAACTTCCGTATGACAAAAGACATCATAAAAAAAGTTGAAAGACAGATGACAGATTAGGAAAAAGGTTTATGATCAAAGGATTAATATCAAGAGAAATGAATTCTTCATACAAGCAATTTTTTATTTTTTAAATTTTATTTATTTAATTAAATTGATGTATAGTGATTAACAATTTTGTGTGTTAATTTCTGCTGTATAGCAAAGTGATTCAGTTATACATATATGTATACTTTTCTTTTCCATTATGGTTTATCATAGTATATTTAATATAGTTAGTTCCCTGTGGTATGCAGTAGTACCTTGTTGTTTATCCATTCTGTATATAATAGCTTACATTTGCTAACCCCAATCTCCCATTCCATCCCTCCCCCAACCCCCTCCCCTTTGGCAACCACAAATTCTCTGTGTCTGTGAGTCTGTTTCTGTTTCGTAGATAGGTTCATTTGTGTCATATTTCAGATTCCACATATTAGTGATACCATATGGTATTTGTCTTTCTCTTTCTGACTTACTTCACTTAGTATGATAATCTCTAGGTCCATCCATGTTGCTACAAATGGCATCATTTTGTTCTTTTTTATGGCTGAGTAATATTCCATTGTATATATGTACCACATTTCTTTATCCATTCATCTGTGGATGGACATTTAGATTGTTTTCATGTCTTGGCTATTGTGAATAGTCCTGCTATGAACATGGCGATATGTGTATCTTTTTGAATTTGAGTTCATACAAGCAATTTTTAAGAATTTAACTATCCAAAAGAAAAATGAAGAAAGGCTGCAAATGGGCAGCTATTTGTATGGTTAACAAATATATGACATAATATCCATATGGACTTGCCAGGGACCCAGAATAGCCAGAACAATCTTGAAAAGAAAGTAGGAGGACTCACACTTCCTGATTTCAAAATTTACTACAAAGCAATGGTAATCAAGACAGTGTGATATTGGCACAAAGATAGACATACAGGTCAGTGGAATAGAATTGAGAGTTCAGAGAGAAGCCCATCCATCTGTGATCAACTGATTGTTTTTTTGAATTATTTTATTTTTAGCTGCGTTGGGTCTTCGTTGCTGCGCGCGGGCTTTCTCTAGTTGCGGCGAGCGGGGGCTACTCTTTGTTGCCGTGGGCGGGCTTCTCACTGCAGTGGCTTCTCTTGTTGCGGAGCACGGGCTCTAGGCACACGGCCTTCAGTAGTTGTGGCACGTGGGCTCAGTAGTCTACATATTGTATGATTACATTCACATGAAAGCCCAGAATAGGAAAATCTATGGAGATAGAAAGTAGATTATTCATTACTTAGGACTGAGGGGAAGGAAGCTCGGAGGTAGAGGGGTGACAGCTAAAGGCTATGGACTTTCTTTTTTTTTTTTTTTTTTTTTTTTGCATTACGTGGGCTTCTCACTGCTGTGGCCTCTCCCGTTGCGGAGCACAGGCTCTGGACGCGCAGGCCCAGTAGCCATGGCTCACGGGCCTAGCCGCTCCGCGGCATGTGGGATCCTCCCAGACCGGGGCACGAACCCGCGTCCCCTGCATCGGCAGGCGGACTCTCAACCACTGCGCCACCAGGGAAGCCCTGGACTTTCTTTTTGAGGTGACAAAAATTTTCTTCAATTGACCGTGGTGATGGATTCACTTATCTGTGATTGTACTTAAAAAAAACAAAATGCTGAAAAGTAAGCATACTGTTGAATTATGTACTTTAAGTGGGTGTGTTGTATGGTATGTGAATTGTGTCTCAGTAAAGCTGTTGAAAAAAAAATGAGAAACTGCCCACTTTCATTATTAATCAGAAAAATGCAAATTGAAACATTATTTTTGTTCAAAGCTTTAATAGAAATTTAAAAATTTGTCTGTCAAATGTGGGTTCTGGTGTGGAGTTGAGACACTGGGCACTCTTAAACGCTGTCTTGTGAATGTTAAAGCCTCTTCAGGAGGCAGTTTGGCAGAGTTTATAAAAATATATGCAAATTATTTGGCCCCCAAGTTTTCTTTCCTTACACTGGCATATGTGCTGAAAGATGTTTGTACAGAAATGTTCTTTGATTTGTTGTTTTAGTGAGAAAAAATTAGAACAAACCTAAATTTATATAAATAGGGGAATGGTTAAATAAATTATGTATTCATAGTGTGACAATCTTTTGCAGTTGTGAACAAAAGAGGTAGACCTGCATAGACCTGTATTAACATGGAAGGTCTATAAAAATATTGTGAAAGAAAAGTGCACAGAAATACATATAATATGTCCCTATTTATGCTTTTAAAAATCCTAAAAGAGAAAAATCTGTCTGTATAGAAGTATATAGCTGTTTAGACAACATTTTAGAAGGATATACACCAAACTGTAGATAGTTTTCATTTTTTCTTATTCTTACAATAAAAATATACTCTTATGTTACAGGATTACTTTAAAAAAATCAGTTGGAAGAAAAAGGCTATAGTATAAGCTGGTAGTGGATAGACCCTTGGGCTGGGAGTTAGGAACCCTGCTGACATAGACTTAAGCCCCGTCAAGTGATTTTCTTCTCATATCTCACCTAACTCAGGGTCAGGGAGGAGGGTTGGTACCCTTGTTTCTCCCCACTGTCACTTCCTGAGCGTTACTTTCGGTACCTCTTGTAACAATAAAATACTTTCTGCTCCTTTGATTCGCATGCCATGGTGCTGTGCCATGTTCTTTCACCTCGTTCATCAAAGACAACTCGTAACTTCCATCTAGTTACTGTCAGACCATCGGACCCTCTGGCCTCTTATTTTCTTAACTTCCTAGTTTTGGGTGACTCGTCCCTCCGCCTTGCTGTGTCACCCACCCCAGTCACCCCCAACACGGTTCTCACCTAGACGGCTCTTCCTCTAAGCGCCTGGCTTCTTGACCATCACGGTAGTTGCTGACTCAGCCACTCCCATTATAACCTAGTTCTTACTGGGACTCCCAGTTCCTCCCCCATCTCTCCTCACATCAGCTTCCCTTATCTCGCTGAGATTCTGCATGCACTCTGTAACGCTTTCCCTGAATCCTAAACTCCTTTATCTCTGAAATGTTTGAATTTATCTGGTAATGTCCTAACTCTGGATGAACCCAAGTCTCTGATTTCTCTTTGGTTCCACCGAAGTGGTGGAAAAATCACAAAATAGTACAGATTTTTACCACTTTACATTTATGGTCACCAAGTTCAAACAGGTCCTTACCGTTGTCTGGAAATGCTGTTATGTTTTCTCCGGTCCGGCTCATCACCCCTTTCCTGAAAAGATCACTTCACACCTCTCTGCTTTCCTGGCCTTCTCACCGCCTCCCAGCACAGAGCCTCCCGCCTGGCTCTCGTCTCCGGCGCTGCCCCAAGCAGAGCGCTTTGACGCGGGGCTGTTGGGGCGCAGGGCTGAGGGCTCTGCTCTGTCAGTGAGGAGGCTCAGGGCAGGCGGATGGGCTTGAAAGCTGTCAGCCTCGGACCTTGGGCAAGCTGTCTAACCTTTGAGGAGTGAGAACAACAGTGATAGCCTCCTTAAGAGCTTTCTAGGAGGATGAAATGAATTAACGTGCAGGACGATGCTTAACCCACAGTACTAAAAAATTAACTGGTTAATATTGTTTGATATTACTCTTTATTAATTAGAATAATTACTATTCTGTTCATTATATAAAATATAATTGTATGAACATCAAATCATTGTATTAACTATTGAATTACTAGTACATTTTATATTGACTAAATATATGAATTAAATAGATGAATATTTAATACGATAAACACCAGTATTATGATGACTCCCACCACCACTTCCATAACTGTTACGGTTATTACTGCTGTTCCACAGATAGGATAGAAAACAGAGAAATTAGAGAACTTCTTTACCTTTTCACCCCCAAACCACTCTGCCTGTGTCTGCAGCATTCTCTGTTCCTTCCCTCCTGGTGCAGGGGCAGAGGTGTTTCTTCCATCTAATCCTTCCGCCTTTGTTTTAGAGCCTTTCTCCACAGCCAAACACTGTTCAGCCTTTCTTCAACCTTTCCCTTTTATTTGGACCCTTCCAAATGACATGAACCGCGCTGGCCTCTTCCACTGTACAGTAACGCCCCCCCAGCCTGTCCCCAGCCCCCAGTGGTCACCCTGTCTCTTCCCTCCTTTCTCAGCTGTATTTTCCAAGGCTTATCCGTGCTTTCCTTCCACTCACTCTTCATTCCATTCCTGCCTCACCTCTGCCTCGTGGCTGCGTTGAAGCACTCCGTGCCGAGGGCATCTGAGGCCTGTGGGTGTGCCTGATGCTGACATTTCTGTTCTTTGTTTCCCTTGATGCTCAGCAGCGTCAACCACTCTCTCCTTCCTTCTTGAAACCTTTTGCTCCTGTGGCTTCCATGATCAGTGTTTCTCTTTTTTCTTCTCTGGTTGCACCTTCCTTGCTTGCATGTCCTTTTCTACGTGGTTTTTAAAGGCTAGAACGTCTCACCCAGCATGTCAGGATGGCCGAGTGGTCTAAGGCACCAGACTCAAGGTGTGCACCCTAGAATGGCTCAAAGCTTGGTGCTAGGTCTTCTTTTCACTCCATTCTCTTCCCATCTCTTGTCCACATGCCCAGCTTCAAATAGTCCTCACAAAATATTGGCTGCTGTCACCATTGTTAACATTGCCAACCTTACCCTTCCTTAGAGGACTGTTGAGAAGACCCATGGGAATATATTTAAATATTGAATACTCTGGTAAGATGAATGGCATTATATTATAATTTACTTATATCTTATTATTCCACTGAAATTAATCTGGCTCTAAAACACAATAAAACCCAATCCTGTTGATCAACTTTATTACAGTAATATATTATTGGAATAAAAAAGTTGTTGATATGATGTGTCTAGAATTACCTTGTTAAGAATTAGCGATCATCAGAGTGTCCAAATTGAGCAATACTCAGGCACTGTACATGAATAGCCATTTCCAGGCACTGAAGAAAATGATATTGATAATAATAGTAATGACAATGACAATGACAAGAATTCAGCATAGTCCTAACAGAAATATCTTCTGTATGTTGTTTTCTGTTCCTTAAATTCAGCAGATTTTCATAGGATATGATCTCATGGCCTAAAAGAAGGAAAGAGACCTCTGGAGAAACTGACAATTCTAAGTCGGTACATCACACCCACACCCACACCTACACATACATATACACGCATACACACACAGAGACACCCCCCTACATACACATTACACACACACACACAGACCTAGACACAGAGACACACACACACACACCACATTCACACATACATACAAACACAGACACGCACATACACACACCAGAAAAAGCAAAAACACAAAAACCAAGGACAAATTGTCATGTCATTTCCACAGCAACAAGCTGGGATTTTAGAAATGTGACGTTAACTTAGAAGATGAAAGGCTCCTACTCCGTGTGACAGCATGTTAGTGACACCTGGTAGACGGTGATCTGGGTCTTCACTGGACTCTCTTCATAGTTGTTACAACATTTAACTGATTTTGATGACATTAAATTGCCTTTCAGGAAATGTTCATCATTTAGTTACTTTGAAGTCCCTCCCCCACCAACCTGTTCTTCCAAAACAGTTTTGACGTCTTTAAGCGACGGTGTGCCAGGCGCACTGGGCAGCCCAGTATTCCCGGGGACAAGGGTGCTTCCGTCAGAGGGGGTGTTGTGTCTGGTGCAGCACATAGCTTGCCTGGCAGAGGTCTGGGCAGAGGGGCAGATTCCCCAGGCCTGCTGGGCGTGGCATGGTGGTGCTTGGGTTTCCCTTAGGATGCTGACTAGCTCGGAAAGCATCCCTCTCTCAGTGGCCTGGTGACGCTTTTTGATCACTATTTCCTTACGAGTTTAAGAGTAGGATCAGGAAAGGGTTCCCCATTTCCTTCTTGCTCTTTGCCATATGCAGTGCTACGCTGGTGCCGTTTCAGAGTTCGTTGTTCAACCCACTCTCTCCCCTGGTACCAAACACAGGTCACTTTGTGTAGATTGAGGTGGGAGATAAACCTCTGAATTACTAAAAGCTGGTATTGTGATCATCACCGTGTGGACTCTGACACTTCCGCTCCCAGCTAGCGGTGCCAGGACACACTGTGTGTGCTCACTGGACGTGCCTGGGGATGAATGTTAACGTGACTGACTGTTTTAAAATGGGATATTAGGAATTGTTTTCGTATTTAGTTAAAGTCACATTTGTCCTATAACCAGCAGATTTCTATCCTAGTTACATTTGATGTGTTAGGTTACATTCTAAATAGTTACTGGTACCATTAAGCAAATGTGTATTGAGTGCTTTCTGTGTGTAGAGTGCTATTCTAAGACCTGGGGATACACTTAGTAAGTCACAGTCTCCTTGGAAGGAATTTAGCCTGGTGGGGAAGTTGACAGTCAGAGATAAGTACAATAAGATGCAAGGCGCTTGGAGACGTGGGTGGTGGTAACTGAGTCTGCTAGGATGGGAGGGACAGCAGGGCGGGCTTCATAGAGGAGGTGATGTGTGGACTAGGTCACTGAGACCACGTAGAAGCTCTAAGCAGGGAAGACATTCCAGGCAGAGGAAATGCGTGTGCAGATAGATGTGTGTGGAAATGTGGCACGTTTGGAGACTTGTCATGGTAATGGCATATAATAGCTGGTGCAACATGCATGAGCGGGTACGTTGACCGGTCCCGTTCCAACCTCTGTACACGTATGAAGTCAGGTAGTCCTCATAACAACACTGTGAGAAAAATACTACTGTTATTCTTCTTTTAAAGGTAAGGTAGCCCAGGCAGAGAGAAGGAACTTACCTAGGGCCTTAGAGCCATTAAATTTCACAGCTGGCATTTGAACTCAAGCTTTCTGGCCAATGCTCTAAATTGGGTGTCAGCAAACTAGAGCCCACAGGCCAGATCCAGCCCACTTCCTGGATTTGTACATCCTACAAGCTGAAAATGGATTTTGCATTTTTAATTGGTTGAAAAAAGAAAAAGAAGAACAATATTTTGTGACGTGAAATTTATATGGAATCTAAATTTCAGTATCCATAAAATTTTCGTGGAGCACAGCTACCCTCATTGGTATTGTCCATGGCTGTTTTCACACTGCAGGCAGAGTTGAGTGTGTGTGGGAGACTATATGGCCTGCAAAGCCTAAAATACTTACTCTCGGGCTCTTTACAGAGAAAGTTTGCCATCCCCTGCTCTAAATCAATGCACCAGACTGCCTCACAGTATATTTTGTTTTATAAAAATCACACGAAGACCGTGTGTTAACAGCAGTACTTGGATTTACGTACTAACCTTTTTAAGCATCTACTTTCGTATTTGTTATCTCTTATGTCCTCCCATCAACCCTGCGGTCAGAGGAGGGTCCAGTTTGGTGCTCGCTCTCTTAACAGCTCGGACACTTCGCTGTGGAGAGATCGGGCTGGGCTCTGGCATTTGTGTTGGATCTTCTGCTTGTGTCGTACCTTGGGCTGCCCCCCCTTCTGTTCTGAAATGTGCCCTCCACCTCTGTCCTGGACGTGCCTGTGCTCACGCTTTGGCTCGGCCCGTCCACGAGTGAGGTGATGGAGACCCGTTGAAAGAGCCCACGCTGCCGTTCACCTTCAACACGTCTGCAGCAGCGGCTGACCTCCCCGACCTTGGTGAGGGTTGCCTAATCCTGGGTGCACTGCCCGCCAAGTGCTTCAGGAGTCTGGGGTTGGATTACAGATAAGTAAGCACTTGCCATCAAAGGAGACAGGGACATTTCTCTTTTTTTTTTTTTTTTGGCGGTACACGGGCCTCTCGTTGTGGCCTCTCCCGTTGCGGAGCACAGGCTCCGGACGCGCAGGCTCAGCGGCCATGGCTCACAGGCCCAGCCGCTCCACGGCATGTGGGATCTTCCTGGACCGGGGCATGAACCCACGTCCCCTGCATCGGCAGGCGGACTCTCAACCATTGCGCCACCAGGGAAGCCCCCATTTCTCATTTTTATTTCCATAAAGGGATGCCATTGCATAGCTGGGCTATGTCTTCGACTTAAGTAAATTTTTAATCCTTTTTTCAGGTTTTCACTTGTTCATTATTCTACCTTTGGAACATGAGGAGGTTTCTTTTTGCTATTCCTGATCTTTTCCTGGGCTTAGTAATGCCTTCTCTTAACAAGTAAATAACAGAAGCTCTCCTTGTTACCTTGGCAATACCACTAAGCTAGTCAGAGAGGGTGGAGTCTAACTCTTCCGTGTGTGACCTCAAGGGATGTTTGTGTAATTTATTGATTTGTACTATGCATTCCACTGCCTTACCTCCAGGACATAGCAGTCTGAGAGTTGGACTATAGGCCATGTTTCTTAAATTATTTAGATTGATGCTTTCAGGAAAAAAAAAAAAGTTATTTAGATTTTTAAAGTCTTAACCACTATTACCTTCTCTTTGAGCCCCAATAGTGAATTTATATTATCAGCAAAATTGATTATCCTTAAAAAACTAAAAATAGACTTGCCATATGATCCAGCAGTCCCATTCCTGGGCATATATCTGGAGAAAACTCTTAATTCAAAAAGTTACATGCATGCCAGTGTTCATAGCAGCAGTGTTTACAATAGCCAAGACATGGAAACAACCTAAATGTCCATCAGCAAGGTGTGGTGTACGTACACACACACACACACACACACACACACACACACACGGGAATATTACTCAGCCATAAAAAAGAATGAAATAATGCCATTTGCAGCAACATGGATGGACCTAAAGATTGTCATACTAAGTAAGCCAAAGACAAATATATGATACTACTTATATGTGGAATCTAAAAAAAATGATAACAGATGAACTTATTTACAAAACAGAAATAGACTCACAGACAGAGAAAACAAACTTATGGTTACCAACGGGGAGGGGGTGAGGGATAAATTAGGAGTTGGGGATTAACATACACACACTAATATATATAATATAGACAAACAACAAGGACCTACTGTATACCACAGGGAACTATATTCAATATCCTGTAATAAACCATAATGGAAAAGAATTTGAAAAATTATATATGTATATAAATATATATATGTATAACTGAGTCACTTGGCTCACCAGGGAACTAACACAACAGTGTAAATCAGCTATATTTCAATTTATTTATGTATCTATGTATTTATTTATTTAGGCCCCATTGTGCAGCTTGTGGAATCTCAGTTCCCCCAACCAGGGATTGAACCTGGGTCACGACAGTGAAAGCACTAAGTCCTAACCACTACAGCACCAGGGAACTCCCTACTATACTTCAATTTTTTAAAATGCAATACTTCTAATAAAACAACAACAACAACAAAAATTGATTATACCCAGATTTGGTCTGTTAAGGCCCAGCAGAAATAAGATGCTGCCTTAAGAAAGGTCAACTGATTCTGCTCGTAGCCAGTGTTTCCTTGGCCGCAGGCAGTGCAGAGGTCAGAGCAAGTTGGAAAGCACTCCTCTGTGTCAGGGGTCAGATGCCTCAGGGATGCAGCTCGGACACCTACAGTGATGCGCAGCACGAGTGCAGACGTTTGTCTAGGCCCAGTGAGTGAAGCACATAAGGTGTGTGCTTTCCCTGTGTGCAGAATCTACCTCAAAAGAAAAATAAGGCTGTGCGCACGCATTGAGCGCTAGTTAGTGATATGCATGGTGAAGGGTTTCGGGGAGTTGTTAGAAGGTCTGAGTCGGTGAGGGGTGGGTGTGTGGTACAGCACGTCTAGCGCAGGGTTCGTGGTGGACTGCAGGCTGGGGGGACGTTGAAGTTCTTTGAACTTCTCTGTGTGTTTGAATGTTTTCATGATACAGTACCTGGGGAAAGCGGCTAGGGCATGTAGTGGGCAGGGTGGGACCCAGTGGGGCTGGCGTGGCGTCAGGAGCTCACGCTCTGCCCGGAGGCGGCAACTGCCCCTCGGCTCCAGACGCTCGTCGCTTTGTGGGAATCTGGCCCCAGCGTGGCCAAGTGTTCTTGTTTTCTAAAAGCCTCAAATTGGAATTTTTAATGTGAAAAATCTTTTTTTATAATGCCACATGGGCCCAACAAAATGCTTTTAATTTACCAACTCCTTTCCTATGCCAGAGATTTAAACTTTAGAGAAAAAATCGGAGGTGTTCTCTTGAGTTGTAGAGTCGCCGCTGTTGTCACTAACACGTGACTTTAGACTAGAGATTTCAGCTGCAGCTGAGACCTGATCCGTAACCTCAGCTCCCCAGCTCTGTGGGCTGCTGTTCAATAATGCTTTGCCAGGGCCGGGCCACAGCACTCCTGACACTGACCCAGCCGGGGCTTAGCTGCGGGGCCGGGAAGCTGCGAGCTCAGGCTTCTTGGCCTTGCTTTTCCTGGGCTCGCTTGGGGGTGGTGTCAGAGGGGCAGGGCAGCAGGCAGTGCCCGCTGCACACGGCAGTCACTGAGGCCTTGAGGGAAATCAGCGCTGCCTGGGAATCAGGCGCAGAAAAGACTTCTAAGACTTGCTTAGAATCCCTGTTTTGGCTCAGTGGTGTCACAGTCCACGCAGGGTCCTAAGCTCCCGAAAGCCTGCGTTTCCCCTTTTCACCTCTGGCGCTCTGACCGGCCACCCTGTCCCTCCCGCCTCGGGAGCACTCCTCAGACCCATCCCCGCTCTGTCTCCACCGACAGTGCGTGCCTTCAGGACCTCATCCTCCCTGGCCTCGGTTGCGGTTCCCAAGAGGTGTCTCCGTGGGGAGTTTTTCCTGCCGCAGGTCAGGCTTCCTGTTCTCGCTGCAGTTCTCACTCTCGGACAGTTTTGATGGTCTCACCCCCTGGCTTCAGAACCTCAGGCCCTCCCTGCTGCCTTCAAGATAAGGTTAAAGTCTTCACAGGGGGATACGGGCCTTCATTGCTGCCAATCTGCCCTACCAGCCTCTCCTCCTTCCATGTCCCATTAGCCTGCAGGGTCAAGTTCAAACTCTTCAGTCTGGCAGATGGAAGCCCTGTTCAGATGTTCATGTATGCCCCCCTCCCCGCCCCGACTGAGTACAAACATGCCAGACTTCTCACCATTCCAAAAAACTTTTGTTTTCCTCTCCTCTGGACCTTTGTGTGTCCTGTTCCCTTTCTTCTGATTCTCTCTATCCCTGCGTTTTCAGCTGGCGACGCCTCCTCATTTATGACGCAGGTGAATAATAACCATTTTGGGAGGTGCTCCCTGTCACGCCCAGACAAAGTTAGTGACATCTTACTCTGAGCTCTAACACTGTACATGTCTCTCTTATTTTATGTTAGAGTATGATTCCTCTTGCATGTATCAGTTAAATGACTTTTTCTACCACTAAATGGTAAAGTCTTACTCATTTTTGATTCCTGCCTCTCTTCCTAAGGACTGTGTCTGGCATAGTATAGGCCTCAGTAAATGTTTGTTACGTGAATAAGTGAGAAGTGCTTCACACTCAAGGGACACGTCACCAAGATAAAGTCTTAACCTGTTCTTTGGTGATGTGTCAGTGTTGGGTCTGCAACTTAAATCTGTCTTCTCAGATTTTCTGCCTGTGCTGACAGCAGACCTGATGGGCCTCTACAGCAGTGACTCTGTTACGTTTGTAAAACCTGGTCTGCGGCCCCGGAGCCCCGTGTGAGCTCTCCTTCCAGTCCTGGCTCGTTGTCCTCCCTTTCCTCTAGTCCCACCTCTCATTTACTTCCTTCTTTTTCTTGCTAACAGAACCCGACTTCTGTGGCCTGTTGGCATCTGTTGGAACTTACATAGAGTTTATACTATATTGTGTTTATTTTAAATGAAGTATATAAATTTTGCCCTTTCTTGTGCTCTTAGAGACGAAACAAAAATAATAATATACTGATAATAGTCACAGTAGCAGCTAACACTTCCATAGCATCAAACTATATACTGGGCACTAAGTGCTTTTGTGTACCTTAGCTTATCTGTGACCCATGACGTAGGTACTGTGATTGGTACGATAATTTTGCAGATGAGGGAACGGAAGCATACAGAGATCGCTTGTTTCAAGACACAGAGCTACTGATTGGTCGTCCCAGGGTTTGACCAGGCAGTCTTTTGTTTTGCTTTGTTTTGGTTTTTTGCGGTATGCGGGCCTCTCACTGTTGTGGCCTCTCGCGTTGCGGAGCACAGGCTCCGGACGTGCAGGCTCAGCGGCCATGGCTCACGGGCCCAGCCGCTCCGCGGCATGTGGGATCCTCCCGGACTGGGGCACGAACCGGGTCCCCTGCAGCGGCAGGCGGACTCTCAACCACCGCGCCACCAGGGAAGCCCCTGACCAGGCAGTCTTAATTCCATAGTCCGCACTGCAGACTACCGCACCGTACCTAGTAGGGTTGTGTGATCGTGTTCCCTGCTGCCTGTGCAGTGCAGGACTCTGCCCATGGGAAGACATGACAGTAAGTGATACGGACTAATATATTAGTAGCTTTGCCTATGCAAAACTCTGGATGAAAATGCTGGGAAAATAATAACTTCTTGTTTAATGTCTTCTTTTAGGAATAAAATTTGCTGTACTGATTTATACTTTGAGAGTCTGACCTTCCTGTAATTTCTTTGTGGCTTTTACTCCTTACCCAGCTCAGGTCCCAGAATTGCCTGCCTTCCTTTTTTGAGGCTTACTTGACAGCGTGGAACATTGCCCGTGCCCTTGCTTTCAGACCGTACTCTTGTGGCTTGTGAAACACTTGTTTATGGGCACGGAGTGATCTGGAGTTAAATAGAAAAATCCCTCTCCATGGGATGGCAGTTTACATGCCAACTGGCAGCAGGGTGGACCTTGGGCTGCGGTTAGGACAGGTAGCCAAGCTGTGAGGGAGGTTTCTAATCTAGACTCATGCTAATAAACAGAGTGGTAACCCAGGCACTTTATTTTATTTTATTTTATTTATTTATTTATTTTTTTTTTGCGGTACGCAGGCCTCTCACTGCTGTGGCCTCCCCCGTTGCGGAGCACAGGCTCTGGACACGCAGGCTCAGCGGCCATGGCTCATGGGCCCAGCCGCTCCGCGGCACGTGGGATCCTCCCGGACCAGGGCACGAACCTGCATCCCCTGCATCGGCAGGCGGACCCCCAACCACTGTGCCACCAGGGAAGCCCCAGGCACTTTAAATGGGATCTTTGTGTTTTGCATTTAGTCTAGTCAGGAGTGACCAACTCACATCAACCAGTTGGCCACATTCCTCATATGAAATTATTGCAGAGCTAGACTAATGTCAGTTTACCTTGTATATGCTAAAGCAACGTCATTTTTAGGAAGATAGTGTCAGGTATTAAAAATGTTCCATCACACACACACACACACACACACACACAAAAGGGGCTTCCTTGTCGGGCCAGTGGTTAAGACTCCCCACACCCAATGCAGGGGGCACAGGTTCGATCCCTGGTTGGGGAGCTAAGATTCCGCATGCCACACAGCGCAGCCAGAAAAAAAAAAAAAGTTCCATGGGCCAAGTGGTATCTTGAGCATGGCCCATGAATACCGTTTTGGGTGCCTCTAAATTGGTAGGTAGAAAACTTAGGTGGTTCCACAACTGAGTATATGACCTTAAATAATTCAGTTAACTTTTCTGAGCTAGTTTCTGCATCTGTAGAATGCTAAGTCATAATGCTGACTGCTCCAGCGGCCACATTCCTTCCTTCCTTCTACAGCTTTGCTATAGTCTACTTTTCCCAAGGAACCTCTTTTGATCTAGTCTGTTAAGGTGAATCATTTCATGACTTGCTGTGCCTCAGCCCTTATGTGCACAATCTGTAAGAAGGTAATCTCTCCAAGGGCTTTCTTATTGCTCTACAAGTGTCAGGCTGATTTAGCCATACACACTCTTTTGACCTGAGAGGAACTCCTGCTTGGGATTTACCACAATTATTAGGCCTCATTTATTGTTCCTCCATTTTGGGATTATCAGTGAGTGACAGGTAGAGACTTGGAGACTGGAACTATAAAACTTCTGTTTGAGAATAATCATGGGCTTTGAGGAGATGCAGCTTTCATTTTCTGGGCCCTTTCTTCATCTTCTTTCTTCTTCTTGACTTTTCAGAAACCTGCCTTGATGACAAAAGTTAGGTCAGCTGTATATAGCCTTTATAGTACAGAAGTTGCCAAGGTGATACCTGTAAGAGAACTTAATGGGATCTTCTTCATTTAAATGCACGGGGAAGGTTGAGGGAAACATTATTAGAAGGGTCAGGGCTGCGGCACTTTGAGGATGTTGTGTTAGAACCCAGAATGAACATATTTTTGAAATCTAAATACGGTCAACCCTTAGTATAATTCTTGCTCTTAACTGAAGGAAGGTGTTCTCTGGCCCCAAGTTATGAACACTTACAGTCTGGGAATAATATGCCAGTTTATCGAGAACAAGAACCTTAGTGTACACTCCATGGAAAATTCTTTCCTTCTGATGTCTATGTTGGCTCTCTCTCGTGAAAGGCCTCAGATCTGTGTCCAGAGCCTGCCTGACCACTGAGTACATAATCAAATATAGTTCTCACCATCTGGGAGCCAAACTGTCCGTGCCAGTGGGGCTGTGAGTCTTTCACACAGAGCTAACAGTGGCTGGGTCACCTGTCTGTTGGAGCAGCCTGCTGTTATGATTCTCACTTAAGTAGTGGTTACACTGTATCACGGTCGGAATGGAAGGCTTGACTCAAGCACTGGGTCAGGTGGTATGAACTACAGTAAGGTAAAGCCTTCTCGTGCTGATCTGCTGATGGTTGAGATTTCCAAATGTACTGACTTCTCTATCACCTTGAATCTGTTCGTCTGAATTCTTGTCACACGGTGAGGCTGCCCTGCTGGAGCAAGGGGACTTTGAGCTCAGACCCGCTGGGTCCACAGCAGACTCACCATGAATGAGTGAGTCCGCTCACTCACTGCCCCCCGAGCTTCAGCTCTAGTCCTCGGCCAGAGCACCTGCAGCAGCATGCCTAACGCAAGCACTTGGTCAGCTCTTCCTGGGCAATTGCTCTTTGGGCTGAAAGTTGATTGAAAATCCTTCTGTTAAATGCAGCTGTATCTTAAGAAGTGGTATAATTAATTTTTTGACCAGCTTTCATCTGGCAAAGAAGGGTGATCTGCTGCTGTGACTTTTGTTAGTACCAAGGGGTGAGGACGTGGCAGGCTCTCTAGGTTCTGACTTCCTATTCCGTGCCAGTTGTATTAGTTTCCTGCGGCTTCTGTAACAGATCACCAGGAACTTCATGGCTTAAAACAACAGAAATCTATTGTCTCACAGCTCTGGAGGCCAGAAGTCTGAAATCAGGGTGTTGATGGGACCACACTGCCTCTGGAGGCTCCAGGGCAGAGACCTGTTCTTTGCCTCTCCCAGCTCCTGGTGACGGTTGGCATTCCTTGTGGCCGCATGACTCCAGTCTCTGTCCCCGTGGTCACACTGCCACCTCCTCTTCTGCCTTTGTCAGATCTCCCCCTGCCTGCCTGCCTGCCTACCTCTTAGTTGGACACTTGTCATTGGATTTAGGGTCTCACCTCAAGACCTTCACCTCATTACACCTGCGGAGACCCCTTTTCCAAGTCAGGTCACACTCTCCAGTTGCAGGGGTTAGGACATGGACGTATCTTTTTGGGGCCACCGTTCAACACACTGCATCAAAGGAACGGAGATCTGTGAACACAACAAAATGTATGGGAGGCATCAGTATACAGCGTCCTCAGTCTAGCCCCAGCCCGTACTTGGATGTGCCGTGTGATGTTGGTGGGATTAGTCTGGAGAGAAGTCTGTGGTGAGTCCAGATAACCGAGAATCAACAGAATGTATAGAAAATGTGGCTTTCTGTGCATTTGGGCATTCGTCTTTTTATTCAACAAACACCTTTTGGTGTCCTACTAGGTGCCCAGTGCTGTTCTAGGTATTTGGGATATATCAGTGAGCAAAGAGCCGAAGATCCCTGCCCTTGTGGAATTTACATGCTAGCGTTGCTAGCAATGACTTGAGAATCTCATACAGGTGATTCAGGGTGTTTGGCTGGTAAGTATTTTTGTGAACGAAATTAAGCTCTTTGCTGTTTATCTCCAAGCATTTAGGGTTTTCATCATAAAGTTGAAATTATATAATTTTGGGAATTATATAAATTTTGAGTTATATACACTATATGTAAATTATTATTATTGAACTGTACAAGTTTGGAAGCCTAAAGGACAGAATAGTTAAAGGTATGGAATATGGGGATGTGTTACGAGCATCATCATCTCCCAGCACCTTTGTCAACCTGATTTGTTGAAATCAAGGCAAGCGTGGGCTGAAAAATCCAAACAGGTGGGCGTCCCGCTGCCCCAAGACCAGCATCAGCATGTCCCCTGTGCTGGGGTGGACGGGACTTTGTTGGGGAGACGCCGTTCTGGGCCCAGGCAGGTAGTCTGAGCAGTGTCCCGAGACACGGCAGCAAGGTCAGTGCTTGGACCTGTGGCGCTTGGTGGCGGTGACAGTTGCAGGCTATTTTGGGAACGGAGGAGGCTTTGTTTTGTAAGGCCGCCTCTGCACTCCCAGATTAACTCTGGCACTGGTCAACCATCAGCCTTAGCTGTAGAGAGAGCAATATTAGGTGCAGATGAGGGACTGTGGTACTCTTTCCCATTTTACTGGTAAAATCAAGGATTTTTCCTCGGAGGTAGCTTCTCATGGCCAGGGAACTGTGACATGCTGATTTTAGGAAGCTTTAAATTATTACCTGGCAATTTTTCTGATAGCTTTCTGGACTAATAATTAAATAATATCTCCTTTTCTCAAGGAGCTTAGAACAGGTTGTTACTTTAGTAATATTCTGCGTGTCTTTAGGGAAGGAAAATAGAAAGAAATGGACATAAGCCACAGCAGAACGAATAGGGTTAAATACAAAGAAGAATTTTCCCACTGATGCCAAAAGTAACATCAGAAAGCTGTTTAGCCTTCCTTGCCTGTTCAAGAAAAGGAAAGACCCGTGTATGGGAAAGGCTCGCGCAGCCCTGTGTGGAGGCGCGGTGCTGGGGGCCACGGCCCTGGACGTGGCTTTCGTAGATGGCGAGTCTGCTCATCCTGCCGGCTTAGTCCCCGTGAGTCAGCAGCACAGCTGCAGACGGAGTGGGCATAGGGCGTCTAAATTTAGTCATTGTTTAGTTGAGAACGTTTTCAGGGACTGTGTGTCTCTCCTCCATGACTTTAGTCATATTCTTCTGGAGGGAAAAAAAAAAACAAAAACAAAAACAAAGAACAGAGGACGGTCACTCCAAGATATGTCATGGGAGTGACTGTCCTACAAATTTGTTGACTGGTCTGCCCGACGACGATCCTCTTTAGTTAACTGTGGACATACTGCTTGAGTCCTGTGGCTCCTGACCTTAGGAACCCGCAGGATCCTGGGCCCTAGAGGGAATTTCCTGAAGTCAGATTAACAAACAGGCTCCCAAACCTTGCTTGTTCAAAAACATTTGCAACCAAGCTGCCTTCCTCCCACAGGGCGCTGGAGCTGGAGGACAGTGGTAGGTGAGGAGTAAGTACGACGTCAGCTTTCTCCTGGGGAAGTTGCTGCTGCTTGTTAAAACCACGGCTTGACAACAGCAGTGCCACGCACTCTGCCAAGGGCTCGTCTCCTTACACCCTCACTAAGGCCTGCGGGGTGGGCAGCATTCCTGTGCTCCAGGTGAGCCACTGGCGCTCAGGTCGTATTCTCGCTCAAGACTCTGCGCGCTGGCAGGACTGGGGCACGAGCCCGGGTCCGCCTGGCCCCAAAGCCGACGCTTCTCACAATCCACTGCCCTGCACTCTGTGGAGGGTGCTGGGAATCACCTAACAGTTGTCCTGCTTTGTTTCCTCTGAAATGATTCTTTAGAGATTGATGCTTTGTCAGATTACATTGAAGATTAGGCCAGCTTTTTGTTGTTATTGTCTCGGACATCCTCACAGTGTCATTCTTATAAAAATACTGTATCAAGGATTCAAGATTCATAGACAGAAATTATGAAACTGAAAAGGAAGAGAACTAAAATTATGATGGGTGAAGGAGATTAAGAAAAGGAAGGGAGATAAGTAAGAGGGGAGGAAAGAGAAAAGACAGCTTTTCTCCTGTTTGATACCTGGACTAGCTGGGGTTATTTTAGCCTCTGGAATTTGGATGCCATCATCTGCAAAGGGTGAAGAATCATCTTGAAAACACTGGCTTCCAAAATTCTGCCTAGTGGTGGTGTGGCCATTGGCTAAGTGTTCAGGCTGTTCTGTCAGAGCCAAATACATTTGCAGCCAAGCAAGGAGCAGTTGACCCAGCTGCTTAACACAGGTCAAGATGGCACATTTGACCTTCCTGACACAGGAGTTTATGACTACATGGGCAGAGAGTGTACTTAACCTCTAAAACACTTTCTTCTCCTTGGACTTTAGCACCTTTTTGAAAAGTGCCCTCGGACTTCCCTGGTGGTGCAGTGGTTAAGAATCCGCCTGCCAGTACAGGGGAAACGGTTCGATCCCTGGTCCAGGAAGATCCCACATGCTGTGGAGCAACTAAGCCTGTGCACCACAACTACGGAGCCTGCGCTCTAGAGCCCACGAGCCACAACTACTGAAGCCCGGGCACCTAGAGCTCGTGCTCCGCAACAAGAGAAGCCACCACAATAAGAAGCCCACGCACCACAACGAAGAGTAACCACCACTTGACACGACTAGAGAAAGCCCACGCACGGCAGCGAAGATCCAACACAACCAAAAATAAATCAATTAAAAAAAATTTTTTTTAAATGCCCTCTTCCATCCTCGCAGTTAAAGTATTAATAGTTTTTAGTGAGGTACTCTGCAAGGGGTTGGTTAAATCTTGCCCTGCGGGATTATAGACTGGCAGACATACAGTATATGAGAGATTTAGTGATAATCATAATTATGAAATAGTTTATAATGTTATGAATAGTTATGAAATACTTTACCTGGTAAAGAAGTATAAATGGGGAAAGCTTGTCGAAATTGATCAACCTAAGAAAACATCATAGAAGAAATGTAATTTTTGGAGCTGCTTGTTGAAAAAGAGACTGTCGTGAATACTGGCTATAAAAGTCGTCTGGCCTCAAAAGATCAGGTTGGAGGAGTATATTATATGACATCAAATCAAATCTCGGTTGAGATGTTTAGCTAATCTCACTAATTGTAAAAAGAGTATCAAATGGTTTGGGGGAAATGAATAAAGATGTCATTTTGTAACCAAGGTTGCCTAATTAAATATCCTCTAGATTGAATCAACCGCTTTTCATCCATCCTTTGTTTCTAAGCGGGATTGACACGAGGTTTATCTGGAGGGGTTTCCTGAAGTCCTCTTGGTAGGATAGGTGCTTCTTAAGTGTAGTAGTTACCTTCTGAATTCTGGCTTGAACTCTTCCCACAGTAATCTTTTGCTGTTTAAACTGTTGCTCATTATCACCATAAAATATCCCTTGGTATATTTCACTGAAGACATCAATTCTCAAACTGTTTGATTTAAGGAATCCTGTACACTCTAAATCCTGTACACTCTATTCAGGACCCCAAAGAGCTTTCATTCATAAGTATTATTATATATTACTGAAAAATCTTGAAAATATTATTAATATTATTAATTCATTTAAAATAGCAATAACCCATTACGTGTTCATATAAATCACATTTTTTTTTTTTTTTTGCGGTACGCGGGCCTCTCACTGTTGTGGCCTCTCCCGTGGCGGAGCACAGGCTCCGGACGCGCAGGCTCAGCGGCCGTGGCTCACGGGCCTAGCCGCTCCATGGCATGTGGCATCTTCCCGGACCGGGGCACGAACCCGTGTCCCCTGCATCAGCAGACGGACTCTTAACCACTGCGCCACCAGGGAAGCCCTAAATCACATATTTTAATTGAAAAGAGCTATATACTTTCAAAAACAAAAGCAAAGTAAGAAAAGTCCATTGACATGGTGGCATGAGAAGAGTGGCATTGTTTTACATTTTTACAAATCTCTTAGTGTCTGCATTCAGTCTTGTGATACATTGTTTTGGTTAAAGTATATAAAGAACATCTGGCTTCACATGAATGTCTATTTGGAAAAGGGAGGAGTATTTTAATAGTCTGTCCAGACAATTATGGGCATTCTTCTTGGCACTATACTAAAACGCCAGGAAGTATATAGTAGTTTCTTAAATGTTAGTTGCAGTGTGGAATCTGAAACCATGTCAGTGGACTTTTCTTACTTTGAGATATTAAAATCCAGTGGTCTAACTTGTATTTTGAATGAATCTTTTACCCATGCATGATTTTCTCACACCATGCATCTGATTATGTGGAAAATATGGGTTCATTGAGTTATGGACATCTTCCAGATGTTAATACGTTTCAGTCTATAATATCAAAAGACCACATTTGTTGATAATCCCATTGACCACATCAGAAAACTGAGTATTAGGAAGCTGTCAAGCTCATGGTAGTGGGTATGTTTCCCAAAATTCTGATTTTAATTGGATGGTCAAATTTTATCATTGGCAACAAATATTAGGTTTTTTTTCTTTGAAGTGACAGGCTCACCTTGTTCGTCTTCAAGTCTTAATCATCGTAATTTACCTCTCGGTTGCTCTTTTGAGGAAAAATAGCATCTGTGGAAAAGCTGCTCGTCCATCTCGCAGCTCAAACAGATGCACAGGAGCTTTTTGCTTAGAGATGGCGCTGTGCTTTGTTACGTGGAGAAGGGCTTTATGTGTGCCTGCTGTTTTGTCACACAGAATATTAAGAACACTTACAGTTTAATAAAATTAATAATGTTTACTGCTTCATTAAGGTCATTCTTGAGTGACACTGGCCTTTTTTGGGTTTTGTTTTGCTTGAGAGCATGTGGCCAGGAAGAGTACAGTCAGCACCCGCACCCTCTGGTGCCTCCCTTGACTTGTGCAAAGTCTCCAGGAGTTCTCCCCACCATGGCTTTGCATTGTTAGTGCAAATGTCAACACAGCAGAAAAGGCAAATCATGTATTAATATCGTTATAAAAATCATTTTGACCCAGATAATTGTTTTTCAGCTAAAGCTTTAACCTGTTTTTTTTTTTTTTTGAAACGGAGGGGGTTAAGAGACAAGTTTTAGAAAGAGAAATCTCATTTGTTTCTAGTCCTGAATTGTCTCAGCTGTTTTGGATCCACCTAAGCCTTGATGATGGTCACTTTTATGGGTGTGGGCTTTTTGCCTCCTTTTACTCTGTAGATAGTCTAGATGGCCTTTGGGTCTTGGCATGCCTCACTGCTGTTTGTGACTGTTCCTTTTAGGCTTCTGGTAGGCCTGAAACCTTTATTCAGAAAGCCTCTCTGCGTTCTCCTAATTGTTGCTGTGAGTTGGGCAGCTAAGGATGCCTAACCAACAACAACTGCAAACATACTTTGCCATACTGTCTGCAGCTATTCAGAAGATACATGAAAAGAAGATACATTTCTTCTGTTTGAAGGATCACTGCACCCTTTCTCACCAAAGTGGGGATAGTTTAGCGACCCTAGAAGATAAACTGCAACTTCCCAGTGAGAAAGTTGCATTTGATCCTATGTGACTATTTTCCTTTAAAATTCATGGGCCAATCAGTGGTTCCTAACATCCCCCCTTTTCTTTATAATGACGAGGCAGCTCCACCCATTTAGAGTAAGTCACTCTCCTCGTTTAACCCTAACAGCACTATGAACAAGACTAAATGTCATTAGACCTGTTGCACAGCTGGGATACTGAGGCATGGGAAGAATTCAGGGATTTGCATCAGATCACAAAGCTGAGAAGTCACACTCTGGACACTTGCATCAGGGTGCAAGAAGTGGAAATTAATATTTCATCAGCGCTGCTGCATTGTCCGTGCCCGGAGCAGTGTCTGGCACGGTGTAGAACTCAGTAAGTGCTTGTTGAGTAAATGGATGGACTTCTCTTTTCAGGCTTGTATTGATGAAAATTTGGACATGGTGAAGTTTCTGGTGGAGAATGGAGCCAATGTAAACCAGCAGGACAACGAGGGCTGGACACCCCTCCACGCAGCAGCGTCCTGTGGCTACCTCAACATAGCAGAGTGAGTCTCTGTACTGGTGGGGTGCTTGTAGGATAGCCTTTGTTTCTCTTTCACTCTTAAGAATTTGAATTTCATAAATAGCAGTAATTTCTCTTTACTACAAATTATAAAAGCAGGAAATTGAATTATTTTTAAGGAATAATTGATACTATGTTTTACGTAGCTGCTAAATCTATAGTTTTTTTAGTTGAAATTTTGTGTTTGCTTCTATTTTCAGGTAATTCATATTTGTTGGGATATGCAGAGGTGGCTTCTGTTGTTGCACTGTCTGGGTTGACTTTTTTTTTTTTTGCGGTAGGCGGGCCTCTCACTGTTGTGGCCTCTCCCGTTGCGGAGCACTGGCTCCGGACGCGCAGGCTCAGCGGCCATGGCTCACCGGCCCAGCCGCTCTGTGGCATGTGGGATCCTCCCGGACCTGGGCACGAACCCGCGTCCCCTGCATCGGCAGGCGGACTCCCAACCACTGTGCCACCAGGGAAGCTCTGGGTTGACTTTTTGAGCGACTATAGCTGGACACGTGGGCAGGCCTAGAGAATTTTTCTGGACTTTTTTGTAAACCTGTTTTATTGGTTTTTTTTTTTTTTTTTTTAAAAAGCAGTGCTTAATACAAATGAAGGTGGAGAATGCCTGGCTGCTGGTCACAGAATTCACATAGGTAATAGCAGAAGAGTGAGAGCCAAGCATCCGAGCAAAGGAAGGGTGGGAGGGGCACGCACCCCCCCGCCCGGCCCTCATTGAGACCAGCCTCCAGCACAGCTGGGGCCCCTCCCTGGGCAGAAGAATCCCAACCACATAGCGTCTGGGCTGGAAGGGGCGCTAAGTAGATGTCTGTTGAATGAAGGAGTGGTCAGGGAGGTTATTTTTAAATAGAAAGAGACGTTGGCACTTAAAACATCTTTAAAATGAGGCAGTTGAGTGTATTCTAGATGAGGGTAAGTGTAGATTGCTAAGGTAAGTTCTCTAAATAAAATCATGATATGCTCTGGTCCTTTGAAGATCCAGTTGCTTGTCTTAAGGCCCCTTTCAGTAGGATTAGAGCTCCGTTACATTTCTTCTGTTCAGCAAACAGCTCTGCAGAGGCCTGGGAATGGCCTCCCACAGAAACTACTTTGCCTGGGTGTCCTGGGGGAGGGTGCCCAGTGGGGGAAGTCAGACAACGGCAGGGTCAGAGCCAGAGAAAGATCAGGCTGAAGCACTGGTGTTGACTGGGCTTCTTGTTCTAAAAAGCGGGCAGCTGGACTGGCCCCACCGCCAGCAGGAGTCAGCAGTGCGGTTTTCTCCTGTCTCCGTTCTGGTTCCGTGAATCAGTCGCCTCCTCTCGCCAGGCCACCCCTTCGCAGGGTCTCGCGGGCGGGCTCTGATTCTCAGCCTAACCCATTCACCAACGTTCCGATGCCCAGGAGTTAGGGAGGCTTCCTCAGAGGTTTCCATTTTCACTTGAAAGCTGTATCTAAGAAACATTTATAGAACATGTTAGTCCCTCATCATTGATATTTGATTATTTGTTCAGGTGGCTTGTTTGTGATTTTGAGCTACCAAATCTCATTACATTCAAGGATTTCACTTTTCTCCATTGGACGGTAACAGGCAGAGCTCACACTTGGAATTAGGGCCCCTCGTGTTGGCGTAATCCACGGAGGCCCTTTTTTCTTCCTTTTGTGAAGCTGAGTACAGAGGATGATTGTAAATGCTTTTTCACAGTTGTTTCTTTATCTCATCTTTGTGGATGAACATAGTTCCTTTGGAAATAAGTTCACAATTTAAGTGTCTCTTGCCCAAATAAATATTACCTTGAGTGAAATGAATTGGTGAGAGTTACTGTTTCCTCATACAGGGGATTAGTAGTCAGACAGGAAAGTCTGGCCAGGAAAGATGAGCTGGACCGGACCCCCTTGTGTGGTGGGGTGGTGGGAACGGCCTTCCTTACCTTCTGCTGCGTGTCACCCTTAGACGGTATTCACCTGACCATCCTTACATACTCGTCTGTGCAGCAGCATGTTCTGGACAACGAAAGAACCCCGTTGCTTATGCTACTCATTTTGGTTGGCTCACCTCAGGGCCTCTGAACAGTGTTTCAGACACGATTAGCATTTGATCATTTTGTCATTTTTCTTTTTGTATCTTAAAGACCTTAAACTCTATACTCTTATTCCCGGAATCATTAGAAACTCTAAATTTCGAGGGAGTGGAAACAAAGAAAAGGCAAACTGGCTTTCTAGGGAAGAATGTAAGTGCGTTCTGTTCCGTGTTCCATGATGACCTTTTTTTGTCTCATATTTGAACTCAGTGTGACATATTTTTTAAAAAGAGGTTTAGGGGCTCTTTATTACTGATTTGAGTTCAGGCTTATTGCTAGTTAGCGGGATGTTTTCCATTTCTATTACCAGTAAGTGTTTAACTTAGAAGCAGATTGACCCAAGGGTACATCATTTAGTTTGGCTTTATAGTTTATTGGGGTGCTAATTTATTCTGAGTTTTTGAACACGTTTTGTTTTCTTTCTTCCCCCCCTTAGAATAGTAGCAAAAAGACCTTATGTCAATGATGAGTTAAGAAGAATACAGAGGCTTTATTTTCTTTCGGTCTTTCTTGGCCGCACTGCACGTGGCTTGTGGGATCTTAGTTCCCCGACCAGGGATTGAGCCCGTATCCTCAGCAGTGAGTCCTAACCACTGGACCACCAGGGAATTCCCACAGAGGCTTTATTTTCTAAAGGGCATATTTACGGAGCTAATGGGTATTTCTGAAACCTCAGGGTAACTATAAAGATTCTCAGGGATAAAGTAAATATTACTTTTTACGGACTTCCCTGGCGGTCCAGTGGTTAAGACTCTGTGCTCCCAATGCAGGGGACCCAGGTTTGATCCCTGCTCAGGGAACTAAGATCCCATATGCTGCATGGTGCGGCCAAAGATAAAAAAAATAATAATAAATTAAAAAATCTTACCTCATAGGTTGATATTGATTCTTGTTCAGGTAAAAGTGTGAAACTAGAGAGGTTTTTCCTGTTTCCTCCTCACCCTTAAAATGGTTTAAGAAGGTAGCCTTACTTAAGAAGAATCTCTTTCTGAACCAGATTACTTTCTAGAAATGAGTCCTCTTGATCATGGGTCTAAGAACTTGTCAGAAAAGGGAAAAGCAGGGGCCTGTATGCCCAAGTGACATTGTGCCTGATCCAGTAAAGAATGGAATAGATGTCAGAGCAGAGTGGTTAAGATGTTTTATTTATTTCACGTAATATTTGTGGATTGCCAAGAGAAGAAAGAGCATATCAGACTTCATGGCAGTGATAACCATGAGGAAGACACAGCTGTTGTCCTGAAGTAGCTTTCAGCCTGGTGGGGCAGTTGCATCAAGGTCCGTGTATGTCATGACAGAAGCGCAGACTCAGTGCTGGGGAGGACGGAGTTCAAGGAAGGAGAGGGAAGATGTGCTTGGTGAGGACAGGCAAAGGCATTGTCAGTGGACCTTGAAAGATATGAAAAGTTTCCAGCAGGGAAAGGAGAAGGGGAGGGTGTTTCATCGGTTGGGAGAAACAACTCAAGCTGTGGGAGAGACTGAGCGACAGTGGGGTGTGTCTGGGGACAGTGAGGCGTTGAGTTTGATTGGAGTGGAGGGTACAGTTCCATCCAGAAAGCATTTATCGAGTGCTTACTGTGTATTTTATTTGCATTTTGATTTTTCAGGGTTGGGGAGGTGAAGTTGAATGTCCTCTTTGTCCTGAAGGGGAGAAACCAAAAGAGAGGAGCTCTTGATTAGGGAAATGAGGGGCAACAGATGGACAGAGGACTGGGCGTCAGTACAATTAAGAAAACACATGGAGCAGGTTAGCCTTGGAGGAGAAAGAGTTTGTTTCCGTCTGAGTCTGTGAGGGAAAGATGGCGAAAGCTGAAAATGAGATGAGTTCATATACGTGGAATCAATCTGTAAGTTAAAAACATTTATTGAAGCTCTATTTATACTAGGTACTAGGCAATGAGAAAGCAAAAACGTGGTCTTGATGTAATCTTTGTTGATTCTCCTCTGCCTCCTTGAATACAGTGGCCATGCATTGATTATCCTCTTAAGATATTCTACAGTGTCTAAAATGTGGCACCTTTAAACGCAGGAGGGGACCAGTACATGCTTACTGAATTGTTGATTCGTTGAAGTTTAATTTAAACAATTTTTCTTTCTCCTTTAAATACTTATATTTGATAGAGCTCCCAGCATAATTGGGATTCTCAGTGGCCCAAAAGTAACTTGATTTAGTGCCAAGGTGAACTAGACTTGAATTCAGAAGACTGGGGCATAACCTCTGCTATTTGCCCCCTAATAGTACCCACCTTGCCCACTTCATAAAATTGTTTAAGACTCATTATATAATTTTACGTAAAAGTACTTTGAAAATCAAAAAGGATCTATGTAAGGTATTAAAATTGTCAGACCTTTCTTCTTTAGGATCAAGTATTATATTTCAATATAGAATCTAATCATTTAGAATAGAACAATTTGTTCAGTAATTTAGTTTCTTCTTAGAGTGTAGATTTGATATATATGGCTGGTTGAAGGGAGAGTTCTATGGAGGCGTAATTTAGGCAGATTGATGAAAATTTTAATTCATCCTTTATTTTTCTGTTTTCATGCCCCAGCGCTACTTAATATACTCTTAATGTGGCATTGGGAAGGTTTCTGTGAGAATTACTTCTTTATTACATGTCTTCTGGGAACTCTCATTCTCAATATTACAGGTGTAGTAAGTCCTTCTGGGAGCCTGTGTTTGGACCCCAGGGATGGTGGGTGAGCTTTAGGGCTGCATGTCTTCCTTGTGATATTTAGAAAGTCTCTTGCTGTCCACTGGGAATGAGAGGGTGGGGGTTAGGAACATGGGTGTGAAGGAAATCCCGCTTGTAGGCATTGTTCTTACCAAGAAGTAGGGAAGCTTTTGATCCTAGTTATTGAAGGCTAGTGGAGTTAGAAATCAACAGTGGAATGCCTTATCTGGGACCACATGAAAAACTCCAGAACAGAGGCTGTGCTCTGCATTGAACACCAGGGATAGGAGTGTAAGCTGATGTCAGACTGGAGAGAGAACCTTGATTCTGGACCTTGTCTGCACAGGTATTTCATTAACCATGGAGCCAGCGTGGGTGTTGTGAACAGTGAAGGGGAAGTCCCCTCTGACCTCGCAGAGGAGCCTGCCATGAAGGATCTTCTTCTGCAGCAAGTGAAGAAGCAAGGTAAGCTAGGGGGTAGGTGAGGCTCTGCTGTGCAGGGCCGTGTGCTGTAGTGTGATAGGAAAGTTGGGTCTACCCTCACAGCGTTAGTCATCATCACCCACATCACGTACCCTCTTAATACTCACACAAGAATAGGCCCGATGCCAAAAGGAGGGCCAGTCCTTCCTTGTTTTTGCCATTCTGGGGCTGTGTACCCATTGTGCAGTTAGGCGACCTGACTGTTCTTTGATGATGCAGGTTAGACTGAGGAGGGGCATGAGCGTGTCTTACTCTGTGTACACAGTGTGGACTTTGCTTCACACTGTGAAGTCTAAAGAAAGGATGAGATACAGTGTCCCTTTGAGTACTGGCCAAATTCTGTTTATGACTTTGCATCTTTTCTCTTGATGAGAGCTGAAAGTGGTCCTGGTTGAGGTATTTTTTACAAATCTGAAATGATCTTTAACCATACTAATCATGAAAATTATTCTGGTAGTTTGTCACGGTAAGGAAGCTAACTTAGAAGAATAAACTCTGAAAGAACTTGTTTTATATTTTCAGAAGAATCCATTTCAGAGAATAGGTCAGGATTCTGCTACTGGAGGTCTTTGGGTTCTTTTAGTTAAAAAGGTTGCAAATAACACTCATTAGATAGCAGGGAGGACAGGTCTTAGGGCGTTTGCTAGAACCACCACAAAATTGTGTGGACATGGTTTATAGTGATGTGTAGTCTTTCTGTTAAACCACTTTACCCACAATCTGCAGTTGAGTCCAAAAGATTTCTCTCCAGTGACCTTTTCTGACATGATGCTTTAGAACAGTCAGGGCCAGTCCTGGCCATATCCGTTTGCTCACATGTTATCTAAAGCTGCATTTGCACTCCTACAGCAGAGCTGAATAGCTGTGACAGACCAAATGGCCTGCAACGCTAAAAACATTTCATATCTGGCCTTAGATAGAAAGTATGCTGACCCCTGCCTTAAAATAATGATGTTCTAGGGCAGAAAATACTTGTATGAATACTGTGTATAGTTTTTGTGTCGTATTGAATTGAAGAGCTTTATGCCTAATTTACCATCAAGTCCCACTCAGCCTTATCTCCTCAGATTGGTGTTACAATTTACAAATGACTTTTTAAAAATAAACTGGATTTTTAATAGTAGTTTTGATTTTAATTTCTGACTCTTTCATTAAGGAGTATACTCTGTTGGAAGAGGCATTCATATGTATGCTTACCTTTGCAGCACTGTTAACTCTTTGTGTGTGGAATTCTGGTCTGTTCCAGATCAGTTACCCCTTTCAGTTTATCGAGAGGATGTAATAATTGTGAATACAATACATGTGCACCCAATATCGGAACACCTAAACATATTAAGCAGATACTGACAGAGCTGAAGGGGGAAATAAACAATAATACAATGATAGTATCCTGCTTTCAACAATGGATAGATTGTCCAGGCAGAAAATCAACAAAGAAACGCTGGACTTAAACTATCCTTTAGACCAAATGGACCGAGTAGACATACAAAACATTCCATCCAACAGCAGAACAAACACCCTTGCCAAGTGCGCACAGAACATTCTCCAGGATAGGTCATATGACAGGCCACAATACACGTCTTGGCAAATTTAAGAAGACTGAAATTATACCAAGTATATTTTCTGACCACAGTGTTATGAAACTAGAAATCAATAGCAGGAGGAAAACTGGAAAATTCACAGACTGTGGAGATTAAACAGCATGCTACTGAACAACCAGTGGGTCAAAGAAGAAATCAGAAGAAAAATCCAAAAATACCTTGAAACAAAGGAAAATGAAACACAACATACCAAAACTTGTGGGAGGTAGCAAAAGCAGTTCTAAGAGGGAAGTTTATAGCGATAAATGCATGCCGTAGGAAAAAAGAAAGATCTCAAATAACCTAACTTTACACCTCTAGGAACTAGAAAAAGAAGGACAAGCTAAGCCCAAAGTTCACAGAAGGAAGAAAATAACAAAGATCAGAGCAGAAATAATTGAAATAAGAGACCAGAGAAACAATAGAAAATATGAATGAAACTAAGAGCTTTTATATTTTTTGAAAAAATAAACAAATTGACAAACCTTTAGCTAGACTAAGAGAAAGACAGAAGACTCAAATAAGTAAAATGAGAAATGAAGAAGACATTACAACAGATACCATAGAAATACACAGGATCATGAGAGATTACTGTGAACAATTGTGTGCAAACAAATTGGATAACCTAGAAGAAACGGGTAAATCCTCAGAAATATGCAACTTACCAAGACTGAATCAGGAAGAAATAGAAAATCTGAATGGATCAATAACAAATAAGGAGATTGAATCAGTAATCAAACAACAAGAAAAACCCAGGACCAGATGGTTTCCATGGTGAATACTACCAAACATTTAAAGAAGAATTAATACCAGTCCTTCTCAAACTCTTCCCCAAAAATTGAAATGGAAAGAACACTTTCAAACTCTTTTTACAAGACCAGCATTACCCTGATAACAAAGCCAGATAGGTACACTACAGGAAAAGAAAACTCTAGGCCAATATTCCCAATGAATATAGATGCAAAGATTCTCAACACAATATTAGCAACCTGAATTTAGCAGCACAATAAAAGGATCACACACCATGATCAAATGGGATTTATCCCTGGGATGCAGGGATGGCTCAACATATGCAAATCTATAAAAGTGATATACCAATTAGTAGAATGAAAGTTAAAAATTATATGATCATCTCAACAGATGCAGGAAAAGCATTTGACAAAATACAACATCCTTTCGTGATAAAAATTCTCAACAAACTGATTGTAGGAGGAATGTCCCTCAACATAATAAAGGCCATATGTGACAAGCCCACAGTTAACATTATACTCAGTGGTGAAAGGTTGAAAGCTTTTCCTCTAAGATCAGGAATAAGACAAGGGTGCCCACTCTCACCACTCCTATTCAACATAGTACTGGAAGTCCTATCCAGGCAAGAAAAAGAAATAAAAGGCATCCAAATCAGAAAGGAAGGAGTAAAATTGTCTTTGTTTACAGATGATATGATCTCATGTATAGAAAATCCTAAAGACTCAAACAAAACACTGTTAGAATTAATCAACAAATTTGGTAAAGTTGTAGAATGCAAAATCAGTATACAGAAATCAGTTGCGTTTCTATACAATAATGACAACCTATCTGAAAAAGAAGTAAAAAATACATTCCCATTTACAATGGCATCAAAAACAATAAAATACCTAGGAATAAATTTAAGGAGGTGAAAGATCTGTATGCTGAAAACTGTAAGACTCTGATGAAAGAAACGGAAGAAGACACAAATGGAAAGATATCCTATGTTCATGGATTGGAAGAATTAATATGGTTAAAACATTCATACAACCCAAAGCCATATATAGATTCAATGAAATTTCTATCAAAATTCCAATGGCATTTTTCGCAGAAATAGAAAAAACAATCCTAAAACTTGGTACTACAAAAGACCCTGAATAGCCAAAGAAAGAAGGCAAAGCTGGAGGCATCACATTTCCTGATTACAGACTATGGTAATCAAAACAGTATGGTACTGGCAGAAAAGTAGACACATAGACCAATGGAACAGACTGCAGAGCCCAGAAACAGACCCTCACATATACGGTCAACTAATATTTGAACAAGAGAGCTAGGAAGACTCAATGGGAAAAAGATAGTCTCTTCAATAAATGGTGTTGGGAAAACTGGATAATCACATGCAGAAGAAGGACATTGGACCCGTATTTTCATGCTCACAAAAATTAACCCAAAATGGAGTCAAGTAAGTCCTGAAACTATGAAACTCCTATGAGAAAACCTTCTTGACGTTGGTCTTGATAATGATTTTTTTGGATATTACACCAAAAGCACAAGGAACAAAAGCACAAATAAATAAGTGGCTCTACATCAAACTAAAAAACTTCTGCACAGCCAAAGAAACAGTCAACACAATGAAAAGGCAGCCTGTGGCATGGGAGAAAATATTTGCAAGTCACATATCTGATAAGAGGTCAATATCCAAAATATATAGGGAACTCATACAACTCAATAGCAAAAAACCAAACAATCCAATTAAAAAAGCAGAAGAGCTGAATAGAAAATTTTCCAAAGAAGACATACATTTAATGGCCAACAGGCACATGAAAAGATGCTCAACGTCACTAATCATCAGAGAGGTCCAACTCAAAACCCTATTGAGCTATCACCTCACACCTGTTAGAATGGCTATTATCCAAAAGACAAGAAATAACAAGTGTTGGCGAGGGTGTGGGAAAAGCGAGCCCTCCCACACTGCTGGTGGGAATGTAAATCGGTGCAGCCACTGTGGAAAACTGTATGGAGGGTCCTTAAAAAATTAAAAATAGAGCTACCATATGATCCAGCAATTCCACTTCTGAGTGTATATCCAAAGGAAATGAAATCAGAATCTCAAAGAGATATGTGCACTCCCGTGTTCAATGCAGCATTATTCACAGTAGCCGAGATAGGAAACAACCTGAGTGTCAGTGTACGCATGAATGGATGAAGAAGACGCAGTATGTGTGTATATATCTGTTTATACTGTAGCTAATAGAATAGTATTCAGCCACGAGGAAGAAGGAAGTCCTGCCGTATGCGATAACATGCACGGGCCTTGAGGGCATCATGCTAAGTGAAATAAGTCGGACAGAGAGAGACAGATACTGTATGATATTGCTGGTACGTGGAATCTAAAAATGCAGAACTGATAGAAACAGAGAGCAGAATGGTGGTTTGCAAGGGCTGGGGAGTGGGGGAGATGTTGGTCAAAGGGCACAAACTTCCAGTTATAAGATGAACAGTTTCTGGGGATCCAATGTACAGCAGGTGACCATCGTTAACAGTACTGTATTATATACTGGAAAGTTGCTAAGAGATCTTAAATGTTCTCACCACAAAAAAGAAATGGTAGGGGCTTCCCTGGTGGCGCAGTGGTTGAGAGTCCGCCTGCCAATGCAGGGAACACGGGTTCGTGCCCCGGTCTGGGAAGATCCCACATGCCGCGGAGCAGCTGGGCCCGTGAGCCATGGCCGCTGGGCCTGCGCGTCCGGAGCCTGTGCTCCGCAACGGGAGAGGCCACAACAGTGAGAGGCCTGCGTAACGCCAAAAAAAAAAAAAAAAAAAAGAAAGAAATGGTAATTATGTGAGATGATGGAGGTATTTAATAACTGCTGTGGTAATCATGCAATATATAGGTGTTGTACACCTTTAACTTATACAAAGCTATATGTCAATTAAATCTCAATAAAGCTGTAAAAAAAAAAAAAGAAATAAAATGAATCAGTTACCTCTTCCCCCCATCCGTCTCCTCAAATCAGACAGATAATCCTCAGGTAGTTCCCAGGGTCTCATTCAAGAATCGAGAGGGAGGGGAGCAGACCGTACACAGGTCAAGCCTGCCAACGAGTGTGAGTCTCCTGGGCGGGTGTGTTTGTCCTAGGAACAGGTCATTATTTTGTGCAACAGGGGATCCCCAACCCCAGCTCCTTTTCACTGACACAGGTTGGAGAGTTGTCGGCTAAAGGGAGGCACCCTGGGATTTCCTCCATAATGTTTTAACCCGCATTCCCGTGGAAGTTTGACTGTGCATCACCTACTCCCGGCTCTAGGGCATAGAGCTTCAGTCAGTGTATTTCCCTACACAGGGAGATGAACTTCAGAGGTAGTTAATTTTTTAAAGTATGTTATACCTGAAACTAAGATTTTTGATACCAATCCTAAGGTGTAGTGAGTGGACAAGAGGAGCGGACGGGCACCTAGGACATCAGCGTTCTGGTGGCAGCTCTGAGGCGTCCTGGGGCCTCGAGTGAGGCCCCTGACCTTTGTATGTTTATTTCCTCATCTGTTAAGTGGGGATAGCAGTATCTATTGTATTTACTTCAAAGGATTGTGGGGAAACTAAAATGTATAACGTGTAAAAGGTCTTTGAAATGTGTACTTTGTACAAACACTATAATATAAATAAAATCCCCTTTGGTTTTTATGTTCTTAAAATTGAAAACACTGTTAAGTATGGTCCCTTAATGAATCTGCCGTCAAGTACTATTTAACCTCGTGATTTAACCCTGATAAAACTACTGATAAGTCTGTAAATGTCATGGCTCTTCTAAATGAAGATAAATCTGAAGACTGCCCCCCTTGATGACTAAACTGCCATTAGTGGTTGTATTTAGGAGGTGTTTTGAATCTGAGGGACCTTTGGTGATGCTGGCTGTCTGGATCTTGTTTTTGCAGGGGTCGATCTCGAGCAGTCGAGGAAGGCAGAGGAACAGCAGATGCTGCAGGACGCCCGCCAGTGGCTCAACAGCGGGAAGATACAGGATGTGAGGCAGGCGCGCTCAGGGGCCACTGCCCTCCACGTGGCTGCTGCCAAGGGCTACTCTGAGGTCCTCAGGTAACGTCCGCGCACGTGGTCTGGGCTGCACAGACTGGGAGGAGAGGAATTGGTGTGGATGCGGGATGGATTAGGTCTTCAGCTGGGCCGTGTTTCTTTGCTGCTTCCCTCCTGGGCCACGCAGTGTCTCCTCCTGCGTTTGCTGGTACTCTTCACCTCCCTCCTCCCGCCACACCGCCCTCTAGCTTCTCCTGAGGGGTCCGATGTGAGGCCGAGTTGAGCTGGACTGGCCTGCAGGGCACCTTGCGTGGCCGCCTCCAGCCCCACAGTTCATCATTAGCACCCCGGCACCTCCCCTTCTGGCGACACGCAGCACAGAGCAGACTCGCCACCCTTTTGGTCCTCTCTGACTCGTTAGATTAATGACACAGGTGTGGAGCGTGCAGCATCCAGCTGCAGCGGGATGGTCCCCCGTGCACGAGGACTCTGGACTCTCCTCTACCTGCTCTCCTTTCCCTTCACGTCCTTCCCCGCTTTTGTGGCTCTGCCCCTGGGCCTGCCCAGTACCTGGGCTGCTGGTGGCACCGCATGTGTCTTGTCGCCAGACGCTTTCACTGCCTCGTGTTCCACCCAGTATGAGCTTCCTGGTCTGTGTGGTGAGTGTCGGTGCACCTTTCTGCCTGGCAGCATGCTCACGTGCTCGTTTCTTGGACGGCGTCTGGAGGCCCACGACGTAGGCCGCCTGCGTCCGCCCGGTGCTGCCAGGGCCTCAGGAGTCAAGCTGTCCTCCACGCACACGGCGGGGCTGTAGCCTTAGCGCTAGCGAACGGCCCCTGCACGTACTCCCGTGGGGTCGGAGGTGCAAGCATGGTGTCCGGGGAAGACCAGCCAGAGAGCTAGTGAGGGAGTGAGAGAATCAGGTGCCCGACAGCCCCTTCCTGCGCTGGAAAGCTGACAGCACCCCCCGACGGAGCTGAGCGAGGCGCCGGCTGGCCTCAGGTGCCTGCGTGGTGGGACATGGGTGTGCCAGGGAGCACCGCGGCCTCTGGCCGAGGGTGGTTGAAGCTTACCCGTGGCGGCTCTCAGGCAGTAGCTGGCGCCGAGCTGGGCCTTAGAGGCCAGGTGGCGGCGCAGGGCAGGGCCTGAAACGCCAGCTGGGTGGCCGCCAGTGTGGCACGGAGCTCTGCCACCGAGCACGTAATGGCTGGTTTGGGGTTTCTCCTCAGACTTTTGACTCAGGCTGGCTATGAGCTCAATGTCCAGGACCGCGACGGCTGGACCCCGCTCCATGCCGCCGCACACTGGGGGGTGAAGGAGGCGTGCTCCATCCTGGCAGAAGCCCTCTGTGACATGGACGTCAGGAGCAAACTGGTTAGTGAGCGTCACCCTCTAACGGGGCTCGGGAACAAAAGGCTTCAAGTCCCTGCTAAGTGACCAGGCTTGCTGTCCTGGCTTGGGCATCCCTGGTAGCTGTAGTTCTGCTTCCCGCCCCGTTATCCACGCAGACACGTTGGCTTTGTAAAATAAAGCTCCACTGAGCCGGTCTGCTGATTCTGTTTATGCTGAAGCCCCTAAAGCAAACACACAGGGAAAGAAAAAAGATATTTTCCCCCTTAGCAGAAATGAGCAGTGGGGAAGCCCAAGGCCACTATCTGTGGTGAACTATGAAATACTTTGCTTTTACTTCTAATTCAAAGACTTAATAGCTGAGCCCTAGTCACTTCCAGTTGTTAAAAAAACGTTATAGGGCTTGCCTGGTGGCGCAGTGGTTGAGAGTCTGCCTGCCGATGCAGGGGACGCGGGTTCGTGCCCCGGTTCGGGAAGATCCCACATGCCGCGGAGCAGCTGGGCCCGTGAGCCATGGCCGCTGAGCCTGCGCGTCCCTAGCCTGTGCTCCGCAGCGGGAGAGGCCACAACAGTGAGAGGCCCGCATACCGCAAAAAAAAAACAACAAAAAACGTTATAATGTTGAGATCCTGCAGTTTGGCTGAAAGTCGTCTTATTCAGCCGCACTTCAAGCAGTACAGAAGTCCTGCAACTTCTATCCCTACATCTACTGATTTTCTAGGAATCCAGAGACGTGGCTTTTTACTTAGTAGATGTTCTTATCTACCTCCCATCTCTCCTGACCCAGGGTTCATTCTCACATTATGGGTTAGGGTCCTTAACTGTGCTGTTTCCTAAGAGATAACCCTTCTCTCACTTAAAGGGAGATGATTCCTGTGACTTAGTCTTTAGTGCACCCGTGCCCTGGACCTCCTTCTGAGGCTTCTAAGAGCCCTTTGTTGAATTTATCATAACAATTAAGAGCATTTTAGAATAGCTACAAGTAGAGATTTCAATTGATCATTTGCCAAGAGGCAATAAACATTAGAAATAATGTGGTGATTTCCTTCATACAGCTTTACAAAATATAAAGCCCTGTATTTTAGGGTTTGCTATTTCTTGTTGTGTTTCCTCTGTGATAGATGAAGGTATTACCACGGTGTCGAGTAGACTAGTCAGTGAAGCAGCTATCACTGGAGTCAGAGGCATACAGTGGACATCCACTAGTTCTCTGATGAACTCCCGTGATCGCTGCGTCTGCTTCCAATTGGTCATGGCGCCCCTTTTCTCTGCCAGGGCCAGACACCGTTTGACGTGGCTGACGAGGGCCTCGTGGAGCACCTGGAGATGCTGCAGAAGAAGCAGAGCGTGGTGAGTCTGGGGGGACAGTCCACGCCACAGGCCACACCAGCTGTAGTTTGTCTGCTGCGAGTGGAGTTGGACGTCCCTGCATTCCAGCAATGATAGTGGTTCCCTCCAGGAATATCCACAGTCTGTTAGAAAAAAAATATCCCCGAAACTGTTGTTGCTAAAGTTCGCTTGTTATCTCCTCATTATCTTAGAGCCTTCAAGCAGCTGAAAGGCAAACATGACGACAACGACGACTCTAGTTACCCTTGAGCTCTAGAAAATGGGCATGGTGTGTTCAAGTCAGAATTTTTTGCAAATAGGGGTAGAGGACACCTCATACCTTTTCCTTATTGACTGAAAGGACTTCTTTGTTGAAAGAAAATTGATTACAGGGAGGGATATATTTCTTAAAAAGCAAACAAACCCACAAAAACTAAAACGTTTGGCATTGGACAGTGCTTGGTCAGTGATTCATATTTATTCCATTCATCAAATATCCAAAATTCGGTCCTCTTCTCCCTGTTCTTCTAGAACTTTGATGGTTTGGTTGTCTGTGCCCTTCTGCTTAGTGCAGCCCAGGAGGACCATGTAAGCATGGTACCCACGTCCAGACTGCAGGGTGGAAAACCCTGCCAGTACTCGAGTGACCAGGGAGTGAGTCACACTCTGCCTGGGAGAGGGAGGAGTACTTAGGTGCGGAGGATAAAGTCAGTCACATTAGGGGCTCGAGAATCTCCTGTTGAAGCAGAGTGGGACAGGAGAAACCATGTGCTTTCCTTGTGCTTTCCTTTGCGCGGGCTGTGGCTCAGGGCACGTGGGCTCAAGTGCAGGAGAATGTGAGAAGCTGAGAGCAGTTCTGAATGAAAGACCCGTGTGGTTCAGTGACGGGACAGATCAGCTGTCCTGCCCTCCCCTGTGCTCAGCACCGTCTGGACTGGCAAGTGGAGATGCTCATTTCTTCAGGACTGGCTGGGAAAGCTGCAGACCCAGAGCGCAGACGCAGCTTGCGGTTCAGTTGTCTCCTCTGATGAGCAGCTGGAATCTATTTCTGAGCGGCAGCAGCCTTCCTGATATAAGATTATCATTTGCATGGTTAGGTGTTTGTTGTTTTTTAAATTTTTTATTCTGTAATAATTTTTAAGCTTACAGAGACGTTGTGGAAATAGTAGCGAGTTCTCGTGTATCCTTCACCCAGCATGGTTCGGTCTTTGAACACGAGGAGTATCCTCACTAAATAACATTTCTGTGCTACTGGGAATGGTGCCTGCCTTTGCCCCCTGCATAACTTTGGGGTCCAGGGATTTAAGTACATTTTGTCTAGAGCATGTGTCTAAGTACCGGACAGTTTTTTCCAAGGGCTTATTTCCCATTTGGCACCTGCTTCTTCTTTAGAACCATTGCCAACTTAATTCAGTATATGGATCCTAAAGAGTTCTTTCAGGTACTCCTGGCGTTTGATCCTGTACACCTAGGTTTTTTGGGACGATGGGGTTTGGATATTTGATGGGGCAGTTTTCACTGAAGCTCTAATGCCGTGGATTTCCTCTTCTCATTGAATGAGCATCTTTCTCTGTCATTGTCTTCCACGGAGACCAGCACACAGCTGATGTGTTTCCCTTCTCCCCAGTCTCTCCTCCCCTTTGGTGTTGGTCCAGTAACAGGGCCATTTTAGTTTTTCTCATGGCTGCTGATTTTTTACCAATAGTCAACGTCTTCTCTTTTTTCTGTTTTCTCGATTTCCAGCTTCGAAGTGAAAAAGAGACACGGAATAAGCTCATTGAGTCAGACCTGAACAGCAAGTTGCACGGTAGACTCTTTAAGAAGTAAGATATTTGGGTTTGAGAAATGTGATGAGCCCTGCTGAGTGTGACACGTTTAGCTTGAGAATTTATACAGTGAAGAGACCCCGTGTTTGTAGCCAAATGATCTTTAAACATGTGGGAATGTTTGAGGGGCAAGGAGGTGAGTGGCATTGACTTGTGGGGGGCGACACTGAGAGTGGGTGGGCGTGTTTTAAATTTGTGAATTAACGGAGACTGTGTGCATTGCTTTCTTCCCAGCGTAAGGGTTCTTAGTCCCAACTGCTTCCCTAACTAGAAGGTCTGAGCTCAGGGGCCGTGTCTGTTGTGTTTGCACCATACTGTTGCCTAGCATGGTCCTGGCGTGTGAGAAGCACTCAGTAAACATTTGTTAAATGATTTGTAAAAATATTTACCTGCTCACTCATCATGAAGATGCATAGCCCTCCTTGTTCCTTGTGTTAAACAGGCTGGACCTTCTTCCATCACACTCGCAAATCAAGTACTAACCCTTAGTCAGCAGAAAACCCAGGATTCAGAAGAATACGGATGTAAAGCAGGATTTGAATATATTTCTGTTACTGCTTCCACACAGAGCTTCACAGACTTGTCCTTCTCGTTCCGGATCCCTGGTGAGCGTAGGAAATGGCGTGTCCTTTCTGAATTACGCTCAAATTGTCATCTTTAATTTAGCAAAGAGAAGATGCTCTATGAGGAGGAGACACCGAAGCCCCAAGAAGTGGAGGATGAAAGCAAAGCATCCAGCAGCTCCAGCTCAGACGAGGACGAAGGTGAAGACGAGGCTTCTGAGTCAGAAACCGAGAAGGAGGCGGGTGATCCCGAGCCCCCCTGTCTCCAGAGCACGGGGGGTCGCTCCTTGTCACAAGGCAGGTGATGCCAGGGCCCTCAGGTGGAACCGATTCCCTAAACAGAACCTCCCAGTCTTTTTCTTTTTCCTTCCCATTATGTGAAGCTCCTTCAATTCCTGATTTGGGGATTGAAGGAGGAACAAAATCATATTTACCTTTATGACTCTTATTGATGATATACATCATATGGGGCTTCTTAAGTTTGTTACATGGCGAGACCGGAACCCCAGCGGTGAGAGCTGGGCGCTGAGCATGCTCAGAGTGCCAGGCTGTACGTTAGCCTGGGGTTTTGATACACAGCAAGGCAAACGCTTAGAAAAGAGACATGGGGGTTTTGCTGAGTAGAGGTTCCCCTGCCGCAGAGTAGTTCTCATGGATAATTGGGAGCTCGTGATAAACTAAGAGTTCACCTGCCCATGTCCTGCAGTCAGCGGCATCTTATTTCTCCAGACTGGTGTCCACGAGAAGAGGACCAAGTTAGGGGGAAGAGTCCACATTCAGTTTATGTGAGTCGTAGAGTCTGTGTTTCCCTCTGAACTCTGCCCTAGCCGGCTGCCCGTCGCGAAGATGCTCAGCTCTTTCTGTTTCCCGGCCCTGGCTCCTGTACAGTGGGTCTGCCTTTACTGACACGGTTGCTCTCAGTTGCAGGAGGGCACTGCCTTTGTCCATGTCTCCGTCTCTCAGAGGAGGTTAGAGACCCTTGATTCTGTAGAACAGACGGGCCCCAGCTAGGTTTGTAGTGTAGGAGACGACCTTTTGTTCACTGAGTCTCGAACTGCTATTCTTTTTTTTTTTTCTTGTGGTATGTGGGCCTCTCACTGCTGTGGCCTCTCCCGTTGCGGAGCACAGGCTCCGGATGCGCAGGCTCAACGGCCATGGCTCGCGGGCCCAGCCGCTCCGTGGCATGTGGGATCTTCCCGGACCGGGGCACGAACCCATGTCCCCTGCATCGGCCGGCGGACTCTTAACCACTGCGCCACCAGGGAAGCCCTTGAACTGCTATTCTTAAGCAGGCACAGCTTGCTCTGGAAATGCCAGTGTAGTATCTGTCAAAATCCATACGTGTTCATCTTTTTAATATTTATATTGTTTACTGAGTGCTTACATGTCTTAGGCTTCCAGTATTGTCTGGAATGAGCATCTAGACTTGTCCTCTGCCAGATCACTATGTTAGCTACCAAAGTGTTGGCGGAATGGGAGGGCACTGCCTGGGCTACTGAAATTACCCATGATGGTGTCCCCAGGCCTCAGGTCTCTTGTTCCCTGCAGCCCAGCTCCACGTTGCTATTGGGGTTAAACACCCCGCACCCCTTGATGATGCTGCACTCCTGTTCAGAAACCTTCCATGACCACCTTCCAGACTCTGCCTGCAGAGTGAGTCCCAAGCCCTGTGGCCCGGCCTTCAAGACCTCTCATAGTCTAGCTCCAGCTGACCTTTCCAGTGTTGTCTGTAAGTGCGGATGTGTGCTATCCAAGCTGGATCGCTGGAGTTCCCAGACAAGCCCGGGTGTTCCACCCTGAACAGTTATTTGTGCTGTAGAATTTGTTCCTGGCCATCGGATGTTTATTGCATGATTTCTGTCAAAAGCTGTAGGGTCTGCCAGATTGAAGAGTCCTTCTTTAGGTTTTTCCTGTATAGGAACGTGCAGAGGAGGGACCCCTCCCTGTGCTCTCACCCCCTGTGTGGCCCCCAGCACTGCTCATTCCTCTCGGTTGCAGCGTCCTTGGGCTGGGAATTCCAAGTGTGTCACTCCCAGGTCTCAGCGCCGCACCTGGCACGTGACAGGCAGCCACATCCACTGAATGTTTTGTTGAATGTATCTCGGGGATGTAGGGGGATAGGAAGGCGTGTACATGAATAAAGCCCATGTCACGTGAGAGAGATAAATGCAGCCAATGGTGTTCACTAGTACAAAAGACTGCATTGAGTTTGGGGGTTTATCGTGACACTTTAGGGTGGAGATCAAGGAGGCAGAATAGAAGGACACAGAGCTCACCTCCTCTCACGGATACATCAGAAATACATGTGCACATGGGACAGTTCTCACAGAACATAGTAACACTTCACATTTATGTAGTGCTTATTTATTTATTTATTTATTTATTTGGTTGGTTGTGCCATGTCTTAGTTGTGGTGGGGGGGCTCCTTAGTTGCAGCACACGGGCTCCTTAGTTGTGGCATGTGAACTCTTAGTTGCAGCGTGCGGGATCTAGTTCCCTGACCGCGGATTGAACGTGGACCCCCCTGCATTGGGAGTGCAGAGTCTTATCCACTCTGCCACCAAGGTAGTCCCTATATATGGCTTTTTAATTTGCAACACACTTAACACATTTTTATTTAATCCTTACACCCACACTCTGAGATGATGTATTATTGCCTCCACTTTTTAGAACGGGAAGGTGACACCGCAAGTGAGGTGACTTGGGGCTCACAGCTGTGGGCGGAGTGCCCGAGCCCCCGACTTTGATCTGGGCTCCGCGGAGTAGCAGGGGCGGAAAGCTCACGCTGGGGGCAAGGGCGAGATGTCCCCAGGGGAGGGGTCGTCAGAAAAGAGCTACATACTGGGTCTGGGAGGTGAGATGGAGTCGGTGGAGGAGGGGTGGCCCCAGAGGATGTGTGTTTCTGTGTCAGGAAGGCCGGGCAGGAGTGAGGAGGAGACCGAGGCTCCAGCAGGTCAGCCTCAGCAGCTGGCGACAGCAGTGAGCTTCCCTGCGCGCTTCTGTCTGTGGACATTTCACTCCTGACTCAGAGCCCGGCTCAAAGTAGTGTCCTTTGTGAAGCCGTGTCGTCACAGCTACAGGGTTTTCTCCGCTCTTCTGACTCCCGTGGCTGTGGTCGGAGCCTTCGTGTCGCTTGGACTACTTAGCGTTAGTGTCACCTTGGTTCTCCTCTCGTCTTCTCTGCTCTCCCCCCTCAGCGAGCTGCGGGAGCACTGGGACACACCGCGTGTCCTGGTGACCTTCGCGTCCCTCCTGGTGCCCGGCGCCGGGCCTTGTGCAGGGCAGGTGCTCAGCACACCCTGCGGGGCCGAGGGGGCGGGTGGTGCCCGAGCCTCCAGGTGCCGCCTGGCACCCGTGCGCACACTGAGCAGGCCCTTGTCGAGTGCGTGTCTCCTCTTCTTAAACCTCCACAGGTACAGCCTCATAAAATGACAGTTTCCATGTGTGTTACGTCCTAACCTAGTTGTAAGGAATGTTAATTACATTTTGAGGTAAATGTAAGCAGTTTGATTTGGATTTCTGTTTTTCCCTTTCTTTTACTTATTTGACGTGTTACTTATCTACTGCTGCATAACAAGCCATCCCAAAACTTAGTGGCAGGTAGCACAACTCTTTGTACGCACCCAGTGTCACAGGTTGGTAGTTTGGGAAGGGCTCTGCCAGGGTGGCTTCTCTGTCGTCTGTGGTGGTGCCGGCGCACTCACGAGTGTGGTGAGTTGGTGCGTGGCTGAGGGGTGGCCTCCTCCCTTCCTGGTGGCTTGCCGGGCCGTCTGGGGCAAGTGGGCCGTGTGTCTCTTGTCATCAGGCAGGCCAGCCCCTGCTTCACATGGCAGCTGCATTCCAGCCTTCATCAGAGAGGGTGAGCTCCGCGCACACGCACTCTCCAGGCCTCTGCTTGTGTCCCGTTTGCTGATTCCCCAGGGGCCACAGGACGTCACAGGGCCAAGGCCGGAGTCAGTATGAGGGGTAGCACACAGGGTGTGGACTCAGCAGGAGTCAGCCTGTGACTGTCAGTGAGGTTTGGCAGTGAGGTCCATTTCCTGGGGGTAGAGACGTTCCGACTGTGTTCAAAGACTGCCTTGAGTATTCACAGTCGCCACAAAGACAGTGATGCTAGTAATAATAAACTGTTCTCTAGGGACTTAATATTGAGTTATGCAATTTAAAAACATTTTATCTCTAATCTGTACAGCAACTCACAAGACAAGAATTTGAGTCTCTGATTTATCAGTGAGAAAATAGAAGTTCAAATATGCTACGTAACTTGCCCAGTGTCCCACATCTAGGATGTGGCTGAAAACTGTCCCGTAGTTCATGAGTGGGTTACCCTGGAGCTGTGTTTCTGGAGTCCAGGGACCAGAGGCCCAGCAGCCACTGGACTCAGGCAGACGGGACTTCTGTCAGCGCCCCGGGAGGGACCCCTCCCGCTTATGTCACCACAGTGTCCTACACGGCCCTCTGGCTTTATTTCCTCTTGTGACCCCAAGAGCCCTTGTTACTTGGTGGCTGCCTCTTTCCTGACCAGCGACGTGGGTGTTGTGACTTCCCGGCCCTTCGCCGTCCCTCCCGCCCCTCCTCCTGCTGCCCTGTGCCCTCCAGCGTCCCCCACAGCATCTTCCCTACGTTCCCTCCCTCAGACGGTCTGCCTCTTCTCTGGACCCCCGGAGCGCTTGCTGATTTACATCAACCAGTTCAGCACCGGTCGTCTTTGACCTTGTGTTGTTACCATGATTACTTTACACCTTCCGTCTCTTCTTTTTGTAACTGCCTGGAAAGCAAGGTCTATCTTATACCTTCTCTGGCTTTTCCTGCCCAACCCCCCAAACAGAGTAGATTCGTACTGTGTACTTACTCATGAATTTTATATGTGACATATAGTGTGGAGAAGGTTGTCAGCTATCCATGTGGGGATGAGAACTGGCACCTGTCAAGGCAGGCATTCAACTTGAGTCTGTTTTCTTATAAGAGACAGTGGTTGCCAGCGGTTTCATAGTACTTTGAATCCAAGCATTACAGGGCCCTAGTGATCTGTTTTGATAATGGGTAAACCCTTTCTGTTAGCTGAAAAGTGCACATACGCTCAGATAAGGTTTTCATACTTGTACTTGTTGCTTCTCTTGTCTTAAATAACAGATAAAAAGCCGGAAGCCGTCGTCAACCGTTCCAACTCTGAAAGCAAGAGTAGTGCCGCAGAGCAGACACCAGCACCGGCACAGATCGTCTCCTCCAGCTCTTCAGCCAGGAGAGTGAGTACTTTGGAATTAGTTTGCATATTTCCCACTATTGCAGTAACATACAGTTAGAAAGACCTTAAAGGTACATTCATGCTTTTTTTTTCTTTAAGTTGAGTATAGTTGATTTATGATGTTGGGTTAGTTTCAGGTGTACAGCAAAGTGATTTGGTTATACATACATATATATTTTTTTCAGATTTCTTTTCCTTTATAGGTTATTACAAAATACTTAGTAGAGTTCCCTGTGCTATACAGTAGGTCCATGTTGTTTGTCTATATTATATATAGTCGTGTGTGTATGTTAATCCCAATCTCCTAATTTATCCCTCCCCCCTCCCCGTTGGTAACCATAAGTTTGTTTTCTCTGTCTGTGAGTCTATTTCTGTTTCGTAAATAAGCTCATTTGTATCCTTTTTTTTTAGATTCCACATATGAGTGATATCATATGACATTTGTCTTTCTCTGTCTGACTTACTTCACTTCGTATGATAATCTCTAGGTCCATCCATGTTGCTGCAAATGGCATGATTTCACTCTTTTTTATGGCTGAGTAATACTCTGTTGTATATATGTACCACATCTTTATATTCTTGCCTTAGTCAGCTCAGCTGCCATAACAAAATACCACAAACAGGATGGCTTTAAATAGAAACCTATGTCTCACAGTCTGGAGGCTGGAAATCCAAGGTCACGGTGCTGGCAGGTTCAGTTCATGGTGAGGGTGCTCTTCCTGGCTCTCAGACAACCACCTGGTCTCCGAGTATAATCACACTGTGGGTTAGGGCTTCAGTACATGGATTTGGAGGAGTGGACACGATGTTTGTGTCCATGACTTTGCCCACAGTATATTTAAAAAAACTATAAAGCCATCACCAAACAAATTTGGCTACAGTGTGTTTAGATGACACAGGCCCTAGTAACCTGGGACCAAGGAAATGTTGTCCGTTGCCTATTTTCTTCGTATCTGAAGTTGAGGTGAGCGTATGTGAAGCTCAGATTGGGCTGGGAAGATAGCCAGCACCCAGCCTTGATTGTTCTGATGACTGCTCTTCTTCTTTTACTTCCCGTGTTCCATTTTACTCTCCTGAGCTAAGTCCTTATAGTCGATGATGAGTGGAGAGCGGAGGTTGAAAGCACTTGTTGAAATATGTGAGTGCCTCCGGCGGCCTCCCCAGGCCGCTCAGAAGCTCCCGCGGCTCCACAGCGTGTGGGCTTGATGTGAGGAGGACGGGGCCGAGCTCTTGGGAGTGCAGCTCTTGGACAGCTCTGGGCTTCTGCAGACGCTGACTTACTGATCTTCCTAGAGCCTCGTGAATGTGCAGGCAGCGTTCTGGTGTCCTTGTGGTGACGAGGCAGCAGAGGCTCAGCTGCGCGCTGGCTCCCGGGAGCGTCCAGCCTCTTAGGCCTGCTCACTCCCCCTGCTTCTGCGCGCGACTAAATCGCCTGCTTTTTTAAGAGGAAAAGTCCTAAATTAAAAAAGATACAAACGCACACCCATACTTACTCCACTTTGCTAAAAGAATGCTGGGAAAGACATTTTTCCCCTCAGAACCAGGGTGGCTTATAAAGAGCCAACAGGATTGATTCTCTGAAGCTGGAAGGAGTACGTAAATATATCCTTTCAGATGATCGGGTAAAAGAGAAAAATCTAAGCATGGTTTTACATTTCTATTGCGTTTTCACCATGCCAGGCGGTAGAGGTGGCCTGGTTCTGGAGAAAGACCGACGCTTCTAGCAGAGCCCCCCACAGCCCAGGAAGAGGCCCACGGCTGATGGTCTGTAGACCAGATGTGCCCCAGCCTGGTCTTCAGGCTGACACTAGTCTGCGATATTTTCTGTGGTTTATAGCAGGATGAGATGGTTAAGGACAATGTAAGCTTTCCATGAAGCTTTCTTTTCTAATGTTAGAATTACTTCTCTCTCTCTTTTTTTTTTTTTAATGAAATGATGGTACCGGAAATGGTAATCCATTTCTGAAAGCTGTTCTCCTGGCAAAATTTAAAAACTGGCAACGCTATGACTTGTACCATTTTTTTTTCTTTTTTAATTTTGCTGCTCGCTGAAATCTGAAATGCTTAGAACTGCTACCCTCGATCAAATAAACCATTGTCTTGAAATAAGCAGTTAGAATTTGAGTGGAGTGGCCTTTAGCATCTGTGTGCATGTTACCTTCCATCAGCTTACCACAGTTTCATCACAGGACCTTGAAACATAGCGACACCTTGGCCCGCCCTGTGTTTCCCAGTGTCCACGTGTTATAAGAGCTCTTTGTCAGGGTTACATATGGACCTGTTGAGGTCTGGAGAGGTGAGGTGTCCCGTCCCCAGGCACACAGCGGACAGGAGAGGGCGTGTCACCAGGCCTGGATCAGCACTCAGCCTGCTGTTGTATTCCTCAGAGCAGCTCTGTCAGGTGGGAGCGTCTTAGGCTGTCTCTGGCCCAGGAGAAAGGGAACCCTGCGAGGGCCTGGCAGCTGCCAGGTGGGAAAGGGCCGCAGCGCCTGGCCTGCCGCGTGCTTCTCCCTGCTCCGCCCACATCGCCCCATGGAGCTCAGCTGCGGGTGGAAAGAACCATCAGGACCTTTCTCTCCTTTGCTTCGTCCCTCATAGTTCTCCGGCCTTTTCAACAAGCTGGAAGAGCCCAGAGATGAGTCTCCCTCTTCGTGGAGGCTGGGCCTCAGGAAGACCGGCAGCCAGAACGTGCTGAGCGAGGCGGCCAGGTCCAGGGAGGCGCTGCGGGACCGGGCCGCGTCCGTCCACCGCTCGGCCTCCAGCCCCCGCATCTCCACTGCGCTGGACAACAGAGAAAAGGTGCAGTTTCCTTCTGTGACAATTCAACCTCGGGAACAAAGGAAAACATTTTCTAGTCCCTAATTTGATTCTGGAAGTACAGAGTCTTTAAAAGGAGACAGGCGCGTTGATTAATCATGTAGCTGTTTGCCTGCTATTATTTGCTTGGCCAAGAAAGAAAGAAACCCCTTTTCCTTTTGGCACATACCTTCTGTTCATGCTTCCTTACCCTCCTTACCTGGGGCAGAAAAGTGGGTCAGAAGCATGAAGATTTGGATACGGCCTAAAAGGTTCCTCTGAACCAGTAACAGTAATTTATTCTTTTTATGTTTAGAAGCAGAGTTCCTTGGTTGGGCTTTCAATCCTAATGAGGCTCAGGCAGAGTAGCACTTAGAAAAGAAAATTTTAGTGTCTCATTTTTTCATTAATTGATGTATGATCCAGCTACCTTCTCATCTACTGTTCATCCAGAAGGAGCACGCTTCTGTGTCTTCACTCTGGTTCCAGAATTCACAGGGCTCGCTTGGTGCACCCCTCTGGGGCTGGGTCTCCTTTAACCACAGACCGCTCGCTTGGTCCTGGGTTTCCGGACACGCTCGGGCCCGAGGTGTGTTGGCTGCATTAGCTCTGGGGCCCGTTTGTACCTGAGGCTGCACTTCGAGGAAAAGAACTTCAGAGTGCAGTTGCTGTCTGTGGCTTTCCAGAAGCTCCCTGGCTCTGTAGGGCCGCTGCTTGGTGTAACTTGTGCTGCTCTTTCCTGTCTGATGGTCCTGGCTTTCCCCATGAGAATTATTTCCCTACATATTGGTTTTTAATGGAGGAGAGTTGGGAATGAGCCTTTGAGTGCTAACCTTTTTTAATACCACTCAAACTGGAATTGGTATTGAATCTGGAAATAAGATTATATAGGTATATTAAGTTCTGCTTTTTTACCCAAAATGTTTTACACTGTGTCAGTACTGTGCCTTCCCTGTGCGTTCCTTGTTTTGGTTTTACAGGAGAGAGAAAACAGAAGCTCTTTCAGTTCACTGGGGTCGCGGAGGCTGAGCAGCGCCAGCGACCTGGAGGAGAAGGAGAACAGGTACTCAGCACATGGGGGCCTGCGGCCATCCTCCCGCTCAGGAGCCTAGCCCTCCGCCCGTGCTTTGCCGGTGCTGCGCCCTTCAGGTCGACCCTCCCGTGTGGGTTCGCTTTAGTCCACAGCCGGCTCTGTGCATGTGGGATCTGTGTCCACTGGAGTCTCAGGCGCTCCTCGTGCCCAGGACAGGGCCTGTCCCCTGGTGAACACTAAAAATGTGGTTATTTAATTGAATTGATCAACTTCTAATTTGTAAGTAAAGTCTTCCTCATCAGTTAAAATGAATATGGGAATGTTGAGGTATCGCTGCATCTCAGAGCAGAGCCTGGGCTAGAGCCTTGCTTCTCAAGGTGCGGTCCTCCAACCAGCAGCACCAGGGCCGCTGGAAGCCCGTTAGCAATGCAGAGTCTCAGTCCCGCCCAGACCTGCTGAAGTAGCTGGGCACTCGCACAGAGTCCCCTCGGTGGTTGAAAGGCACGTTAAAGCTCGGGAAGGACTGCCCTGGGGGACCTCCCCGGGTTACCAGCTGCGGTTAGGAAGAGGTGCCAGGCCGCTCCTGGGCGTCGCCCGGGTAGGAAGCTGAGGCTCCTTCACTTGCGCGCTCATCCTCTCTGCCTCCCCCATCCCGCCTCTGCTTGCTCTGAGCGACCCACACCGGGCTGACCTGCCAGGCTTTCTAACTGAGGAACGAAGTGGCCTCTCCTTACGAAAGGGCTCTAGATCCGCACCACGAGCACTTGGTACCTACTGAGATGGGCTGGCTTTGAAGTTGCTAAAAGGAAGCAGACGGGAAGCTTTATCCAGTCCCCCGTCTGTGCGGGGAGACAGGTGTATGAACACCTATCTCTTGAAAAGGGTCCCGTTGCTGTCTCTGCAGCCACATGCGCTCCGCCTGCCCGGCCCCCCCTCCCAGTTTAGGCCGTGCGCTGGACAGAGGGCAGGGCCAGTGTTTTGTTTTGTGTCCATCCTGCATCCACAGAGAGTCGGCTGCTCACCTGGTGCGGAGCGGGCCCCCCGCCCGCCAGCTGCGGAGGGACGGAGCGGAGGGGAGCGAATCTCTGCAGACGGCCGCCCCTTCCACCTACGTGACAACCTACCTGAAAAGGTACCAGGCTTCAAGGCTGGGAGGTGGTTTCCTTCGCTCTGGCCATGGGCAGATGGGCAGTAAATTGCATGCCTTTTTACACCCAGTTAGCTCCACAGAAACGAATCAAGAACTGAATTGCTTTTAGATTTCTTGGGAGTAACATCTTAAGTAATTTTAAATCAAAGTTAATTTCTTTCCCTAACTGAATCAGAGTAAGCTAATTCCAAGTTCTCCCCACAGACAGATCTGAATATATACTCCATCCTTTCAGTCCTGTAAAATCTTCAACCAGCTATGACTTCGGGTAGACTCTGAGCAGGACTGAATTTAAGTCGCCCTTGCCCGGTAGCCAGCTCTCCTTCCTCAGCTCAAGTCACACTTTGCGGGGAGGCAGGGAGGGGCCTGTAGGGTATAGCGGGGGCAGGATGGGGACGGATGTTAATTGCATTAAAAAAATTTCATATTGAAGCCTGTTAATTTAGGGACTTGAGTTGTTTTTTTTTTTTATGACTTTAATGGCCCTCAGATCCATCAAGATATGAAACTCGCAAGTCTGGTGCAGAGAAGGTACCTGGGTTTCCTTCCCCTTTTCTCATCTGTATACCCCTTTCTGCAGTTATCTTCTTTGCCACATACCAGCCAGCAAGCAAAGCACCTTTGCCAGAGCCATTAAGCTATAAGACACACTTAATTAATATTTCCGTTTGAACTTTGCTGCTGATGTGGAGGAATCTGATTCTCATTGCTTCCTCTGAGTTCTTTCTTCACTTGTACTCTCTCAACCACACCCCTCCAACTGCCTCATCATGCCACAGCCTTCATCTGTAGGTGTTTGGGTGATTCTTGGTTACCCTAGACACAGACTTTGGCCACAGACTGTGTGTTTGGAATCAAAACCTATTTTCACTTGATAGCAATAATCTCATCAACCAGTTAATGACGGAATGTGGGGACTGTGCCATAAACCAAACAGCCACTGTCACCTTTTAACGCCCTTCAGTTCTGCAGATACGTCCTGTAAGAGAGGGCTCAACTTTGAAAGTGAGCAAGTATAATTCACTGATGTCACTGAAGCTTCGTCCTACAGCCTCAGTGTTTTTAGCTTTAATGAGGCTGTTGCCTGTTTGTCTTCGAGGGTGAGGCCTTAGTCAGAAGAGATAACTTATTACTCCTTATGGCTGGATCCAAACTGGATCCAAGACCAAGAAAACTTCCCTAAGGAAGGAATGTTCTAGAACTTAGGAAAGATGAAGGTGCCATCTTCATCTTCAATGTTCAGGCCTGGTGTTATTTTGTGGCAGGGTTGGTGGCTTTCTGGATCCAAGCCATCAGCAGATGGATGGAGTGAGTAGTGTCTGGTTTCACAGATGTCGTTTGGCATCCTCGTGGTGAACAGAGGAGGGGGGACACCCCTCTTTGGGGTGGGAGGCGTGCTGAGTCATGTGAGCACGTTTGAGAAAGTATCTACAGCTTGCTCCGTACCTTGGACTTCCAAAGCTTTGCTTCTGTAATCCTAAAGCACCTTTTTATTTTACAAACCTTATTTTATGATCTTTCACAAGGAAAGAATCATGTACAGTCACTGTTTCACACAGAAGGTGTGAACAGACATTTGTCATTCTTGGACTATGCCAAACCTCAGAAACTTTCCATTTTCAGTCTCCTTCTTATTTTTTAGGCAGAAATTCCTTTTATAACAGCCCAGTAAAATGCATCTTTTGTCGAAGAAGTCTTCCTGGCTTTTTTGGGTCACCCCCGCCTCAAGTGTTTCATTACTGTTATAGTCAAGAAGTTTTCTTTAGAAATTCTAATCCAGATAATTTTTTGCCGCAGTTGAGATGGTCCCCACCTGTCTTCAGCTGGGACGGGAAGGCTGTCCCCTGTTGCCCGCACAGTGTGACTCGCTAGACCTGAGCCCTCACATCCTCCCGAGGCGTTTCGGCCTCTGTCCTCTTCTCTACTGTTTAGCCCCGAGTCTCTGCTCCAAACCCTCTGCAGGTTCTTCGGCTCACTTTAGCTTTCGCAGTGTTGCTCCTGCCTCAGGGAAGCAGCTGGGGTTGCATGACTTTGTCGGGGGGGTTGGAGCTCTTTTTTCTAGCACAACGCCTCTGTCTCCCGTCTTCCCCCTTTCCCAGCCCCGCTCCATCCGTGCGCTCCGCTCCCTCCTGTTGCTCTTCATCTCTCCTCCTCCCCGCGCCTTCCCTCTGTGGGGTGATGGACGGAGGCCTGCTCGCTGCCGGAGCCCAGCTCAAGCCGGGCTGGGCCCCTCCACTTCCCAGCTGTCCTGCCCTCTCTCCATCCACCTTCCTTTAAGCGCGTAGTCTGGGTGGGGCGGTGGTGCTGGGCGGGGGGCGAGCAGCGTGTCCTGAAGGAAGTGACCCTGTGCTGTTTTGCAGCGCGTCCTGTGGTGGACGTAGTGGCCCCTCAAGCCCCTACCTCTCAGCCAATCTCAACCCACCTCCTGCTGCCTCACTCATTACCATTGGTTCCTCCAGCTCTGGGGCAGCAGGTGGCAGCCCGCCGCCTGCCTCCCCGCTCCACCCAGTGCAGACCCTGCTGCGTCTGTGCACCACGCAGGTAAGGCTGCTGGGCGCCGCTGGAGTCACATCTGGAGGCTCCAGCCAGGAGACTCCGGACTCCTGGAGAGTGTCCCTGAGCCAGTGAGGACGCTTTTGCTCTGACCTGTGTCGGCCAGGCAGCCGCTGCTCGTCAGGTAACAGTGGGGCACGCTCAGGCCCTGCCTCCTGGTAGCTCTCCCAGCTGGGTTGCAGCGTAAGGGCCCGGCTACTGTGCTAAGTCGCGTGTTCCAGACAGCCCGCATGTCCTTTATACTGATTTCCCAGGAAGCATCAGGAGGGACCTCTTCTGTTGACTCTTTCTGGAAGATGGCATTCAGCCAAATCGGAAGGAACGCTGATTCTTGTCCCGGGAGCCTCCTACAGCCCCCTGCTGAGAATTTCTAGCAGTGAGGGTTTTGCGGCACCCGCTGTGGGAAGGAGGAGATGTGTGTTTGTCTCCACTCTGTTGCCGGCTGACATCTTCTCGGTTTCTGGTTCATCCGAGGGGTGGCACAGGCAGAGTGTCGTGTGAACCTGGAGCAGAACTTCAGCTGTGGTCGTGAATGTGGTCAGAGATCTTCTCCTTTGGGTGCAGCACGGGGGCTCCTCCACTGGGTCTTGTTTCTACAGCTGACACCAAGCAAATGGAAAATGTCATCGAGGCCAGTGTTGCAGCAAGGACACGGCTGGTGGTGGTGCCCGACGGGTGCCCGGCTGGTCGCTGGGTTTCTTTTCCTGACAAATGTGCTCATTTGTTTGGCCAGGTGGGGTGGCTTATGATGGACTGCTTCTAATAATACTGTATGATTATTTATACATTTACCAGGCCCCATAACAGTCCATTTGCACAGGCATGGTGACCGTTATCCCCACAGATGGAGACACTGAAGCACAGAGAGGCTACTGATTAATTCAGAACAAGGCCTGGGGAAGAATGGTAATGGCCACCCTTTGTTGAACCCCAGCGTGTGCCAGGCATGGGGCTCGTACCGTACAGAATTACATCAGGACTTGCTTTACTCACACATAACAGTGTATCCAAATAATACTGTCTAGGTTTATTTTAAAGGTTTGTTTTTTTCTCTCAGTTAAGACAGTCCAGAAATAGGCAGGGCTGGCACATAGCTCTAGAGCCACCAAAGGGTCTGTGTTCCTTCTGTCTTTCCGCTTCACAATGTTTAGATCGTGGCTTCCATTTCCATGGGTTGCCTAATGGTCCAAAATAGCTGCTAGAGTTCTAGCCATCATGGCTGTATTCTAGGCAGGGAGGAGGAGGAAAGGGGGAAGTATGCGAAGAGGGAATGCCTCTGAACTGAGAATTTCCCCAAACGCACTGATCTTCTGCTTGTGTCTCCCTGGCCACCTCTAGCGACCAGGGAGACTGAATAGTGTGGATTTCTGGCTAGGCACATTGATGCCTTGAATAATAGGGTCCTGTTAGCAAGGAGGGAGAGGAACAGGAACGTGGGTGAGGCAGCTGGCTGTGTTACATACAGTCCTAAAGAGCCCTCTGGTGTGTGGAACGTTATCCCCATTTTATGGATGAGGAAGCTGAGACTGAAAATGTAATGATCTGCCCGAGGTCACTCGGCCAGGAAGGAGCAACCAAGGCAGGATTGGAGCCTAGATTTGTGCGTCTTGGGGCTCTTCTCTTTTTCACTATTTTCTTTCCACTGAGTTTATCTTTTATTGTGGGCACTATATTGAGTGTTCCACAGACATTATTTGATTTAATCATCACAAGACCCCTGCACTTCAAGGCAGCATTATCCCCATTTTACAGGGAAGAGATCGGAGAGGTTACACTCAGCCCCAGGTGGTTCCAGAGCCTCCAATCCCTGCTCTGGAGCTTTTTCTGTTCTGATCCTAACAACCTACTTGTAAAATTACATATTTCAAAATAATAGTAAGAATCCTATTCTGTAATTTGACAAATAAAATCCTTGGCATTTCTCCAGCATAAGAAATTGCAGAGACCGAAGCATGTTATTAAGCTAAAAAGAATTCCATGTAAGGTTTCGATAAGTGTGATTATTTTATAGCTTTGTTCCTGGCTGATTTTATTAGCGCTTCCTATAGGCTCATATATCCTGTAAGTCTGAGGAATTATTTGCCTTCATTTTTTAAATTAAAAAATGAATGTAAAATTTCACCTGTTTTCTGAGCTATTAATTGCTTCTGGAGAAGTGGCTTGTATTTTTTAGATACCACTTCAAAACTGTTCTAATTTTATACTGGCATCTAGGTACCATATTTAGGTTTTTATGATCTGATTAATTCAAGCTTATTATAATAATGTGATTATTTGAAAATGAGCTTATAGCTACTTATAAGCATTCTGGTAATTGTAAGTAGGTGAAAAAAGCAGATTTTTAGCATTCATCATTTTCATTTCTTTCCCCATCTTTGTGAGTATCAATTTTGGATCTCTGTTACCCCAGCAACAAGCCGTGACATCACAAATGATAGCTTTTTGGGTGGAAAGCCAATGGTTGATCTCAACTCTTTGTTAAGAAACAAAGGTCTTGTTTTCATGTAAATGAATGTAATTGTACAGCTTGCTGCTGGAAAGTCTGTAGTTAAGGTTGCATGTAGAATCCTGTTAGTTTTGGTTTCAGTCTCTCCGGTCTGCAGTTATGAGTACGGACAATCAGGCATTTGGTTCCGTGGAAAGAGAGCGGTTGCTAAGCTAGGTGAGGTTGCAGAGTGTCTGTCGAGTGTGTCTGGGTGACCCAGGAAGACGGCCGTCCGGGGCGTCCGCTGGGAGGCCACCGCAGGCACTCGCTGCCGGGACTGAAGGGCAGTGACGTGATCGTAAGTGACTTCAGTGTCTGTCGTGTGTGTGTGGAGACCAGATGGTGCTCAGGACTCATTCAGAGCTCTCTCGCGTGTGTCACTATCTTGCCTTGTGTCATAGCTAATCAAAAAAAATTTTTTTCCTAATCTCAAGTAAAAAATATTTTCTGTAAAACATAACTGCTTGGGCAGAAGATATCAGACGGAAAGCGTAATCACTGTTCTAAGACTTAAGAGCTCAGAATTAAGGAAGCAGACCAACCCCAGACAAATTCTGAGCGAGAAGATTCTCTGGGTAAACCCACCTCGAAGCTCTGTCTCTACCACCGCGTTGTCGTGTGCGTGCCTGACCGTTCTCTTTCTGCTTGTGTCCTTTTGATTTCAGGCCTCCTTACAAATCCCCGGCTGACTCCGCAGCGGAGAGAACAGTAGACAGTGTCTCTTGCGGCACCCCCCTCTGTGTGATCACGAATCGCCCCCCACCTAGCACTGCCAATGGGGTTTCAGCTGCCGCTCTGCTCGCCACTCCTGGAACGGACTCCTCTGTGGAAGCCAGGGAGCGGAGGAGGTGTGTCACGACTGATGTCACCTGTGGGGTTCTGCTTTGAGGTAGTAGGTAGAGGGGTGGGCGTGGAGTGTTTTCCCCAATCGCACGTACTTCTGTGAAAACGAGCCTTCATGTTACTACAGCTTGGGTTTTCTGTTTTGCCTCTGGGAGATTTTTGGTGGAGATCTTCATTCTTTCTGATTATTTAACATAGGTACTTCTTCTGTTATGGATCTAGGCATTTCTTCTTTCGGTTTGTCTTGCGAGAGAGGTCATGTCAGGCACCGTTTCCCCCTTTGGTGCTGGAGCACCTGAGCAGGGGGAAGCGTCTTTGGTTTGGCTCTGGGTGGTCCACGATGACTTCTGGCAGCAGAGGGGAGCAGTGGTATGATGAAAGGCCCAGAGAAACAGAGCTAGGGTGTACAGTTTTGATTAATTTGAGACGAACACCAGAACAGGAAGTGGGTGGCACATGGTGATACTGTAGAGGGACGGTGGCCAGCTGATCTGCAGGCTCCTTGGAGGGATGGTGGGAGCAGCCGTGAGCTGACCTCAGGGAGGTCTAAGGCAGGAGCTGAGAGAGCCTGCTGAGCGTCAGGGCTAAGAGACCATGGAAGGTGTGACCGAGGCGGACAGGCCATTTTCTTCCACTAGAAGAAGTGGTAAAAATAGAATGCATTCCATTTGGGAGTTTCAGATCCACATAAAGACTGAAGCCATAATTATCCCTTTTTTAAGACTAGAAAAAGAGGTCAAATCTTACCAAAATTTAGATTTCACTTTGACTTCATTTTATTTTGAATATCCAAAGGAAGGAGGTGTTATATTTTTGAGTGTGTCTATATGTGTAACAAGTCAGAGTGTCTTTTCATCTGCAAGGTACAATGAGTTAAACTTTTTAGACGTTCGTTTATTATAAAGATAGCTCTAAGACATGCATTTTGAGAAGAAACAGAAGGAAGGTGTTAAGTTGAAAAATAGTGTTTTTCTTCCTTTCCTCCCTTTCTTTTTTCATTTCTTTACATAAAACTTGAAGAAATTCCATTTTCTGGGCTAACAGATTGCAGAGCTAACAGTTGTCATCTTTTTTTTTTTTTTGTCGTACGCGGGCCTCTCACTGCCGCGGCCTCTCCCATCGCGGAGCACAGGCTTCGGACGCGCAGGCTCAGTGGCCATGGCTCACAGGCCCAGCCGCTCCGTGGCATGTGGGATCCTCCCGGACCAGGGCATGAACCCGCGTCCCCTGCATCGGCAGGCAGACTCTCAACCACGGTGCCACCAGGGAAGCCCAGTTGTCATCTTTTAATAGGCCTCCAGCCAGGAAAGTTTTAATAAATCAATCTTCAGTATTTAATGTCTATGTATCTCATAGCTCAGATGTTACTTAGATACTGTTAGTTTCATCTAGAAACTAAATGCGAAAGCAGTCTTTCATTAGCTGGGGAAAAAAACTCCCTTTAAAAATTCCTTCTGAGATGAGACAAGTGGAATGAGTTAAATTCATCATGAAGATCATGGTCCCTGGAGGGATGCATACACCAGGTTCTTTATCAAACTGCATTATTAAATATTTAGTTGCGTGAACCATTATTTAGAGAAATCTAGAGAAACGATGACTGTCTTCTGGGAATTTTATAACCTGTGATCAATAACCTGCTACAGATAGTGATTTTTGTTTTAGAAGTTTTCTTCAAGCCACAAATATTTATTGAGTGCCAGCCGTGTGCCACATGTTTTATGTAACGAGGACGTATTTCCTCAAGGAGCAGCAAATGTAAGAATAAAAGAATCAGGTCAAGATATTAACGAATTGTAATATGAATGTATATCAAGATGAGTGCATTTTAGGGATGGTAGAGATATTCGTTAGATAAATAATAATTATTAGATAATAAAATAAATTATAAAATAATACATTATTTTATTTATTATTAATTTACTATATTAATTAATTAATTTAATAACAATAAAATAAATTATTAGATAATAAAATAAATAAATAGCTGGCACAAGAGCCGTTGGACTCAGTCACTTGCTCTGTAGCGGCGTTTATTCCTTCCAGAATTTGCTGAGCACCTGCGGCTGCCAAGTACTGTGACAAGCCCAGACCGCACAGCCGTGAGCTGATGAGTGTGGTCTGAGCCCCTGCGAAGTGTATACGCTAGTGAAGAGGAATGAGGGTAATGACACTTGTGATAGATGCTGTGCTGGTGCTTTACAGAAGACCTGCCTACTGTAGACTCGCCTTCTGGGGTCGGGGGCGGTCAGAGAAAGTCACCCTCGGGGTGTGATGCCCGAGTGAGAACTGCAGGGCAGATAACAGCCAGGTGAGGGGGAGGGGCGGGCGTTCCAGGCAGAGCAGACAGCCACCGCAGTGATGCCAAGGCGGGGACGGTGCTCGATCCTTCGGAGAAGCTGGAAGGAGACATGGTGGCTGGAGTGTAGAGTGAGGGACAGAGCCGTCTGCGGTGAGGCCCGCGGCGCGGGCAGGGCTCCGTGAGGCAGTCTCACCCCCAGCGAGGAGGTTGTGGGTTTATGTGCCGAGAACCATGGTGAGCCACCGGAAGAGTTTTTTGAACCGCTTTGCAGAGATGTGCTTCACACAGCATGTAATTCACCAGTTCAACGCAGCCATCACCACAGTCAGTTTTAGAGCATTTTCATCACCTTAAAAACAAATCCTGAACCCTTTAGCTGTCGCCACCCCGTCTCCCCCTTCCCCCGAGGCCTAAGCAACCACTCATCTACTTTCTGTTTCTGTCAAGTTGCCTGCTCTGGAGATTTCATCTAAATGGAATCAGTATGTGGTCTTCTGTGACTGGCTCCTTTCCCTCAGCGGCATGTTTTCAAGATTCATCTGTGTTGTAGCATGCATCAGTACTTTATTCTTTTCATGGCCGGATACTGTTTCGTTACGTGGCTATACTGCATTTTGTGTGCCATTCATAGGTTGGGGGACATTTGGATTGTTTCCACCTTTCAGCTATTTGAAGAATGTTATTATAAGCATTCGTGTACAAGTTTTTGTGTGAACATATGTTTTCATTTCTCTTGGGTGTGTACCTAGGAGTAGAATTTCTGGGTCATCTGTCAGTAGAAGATTTGAGACAAAAAAAAAAGTTGATGTGACTTACATTTTAAAAAATTCTGCCTTTTAAACTCTGGTTGCAGTATTGCATACGAAGTGGACAGGGGAAGAATGGACAGGGATGGATGTGAGGTGACCAGTTAGGAGACCACTGCAGAGGAGCGAGCGTGAAGAAGAGCAGTAGCTGGCACCGAGGTCGTCGTTGGAGGAGGTGGAAAAGAGTGAATGTGCTCATCATTTATTTAGGGGGTGGTTCCAGCAGCATGGCAGACAGGCCCACAAGGGCCCTGTTCCTATTATAAATAGACGCAAGGGTGGCTCAGTTCAGAAGAATGAAAGGGAACTCTCAGGTGACAGAAATGAAGAGACCCCAAAAGCCAGAATGGTCTGAGTGGGCCAGGGTGGTATGAGACCTAGAGTCTGGAGGCTCTGGTTTAGTGCCGTGTGTAGATGTAAGACGCGTGGCTGTGGACCTGACTAGGCTTGGATCCATCACCAAGAACCTGCGTAGAGCTGGAATTCTCAGAGGGCTGCCCAGTTCTTTGCCCACGGTCCAAAGATGTGTCAAGAGTCTAGGCAGGTTTTTTTCTTAAGAATATATATAGGGGGGCTTCCCTGGTGGTGCAGTGGTTGAGAGTCCGCCTGCCGATGCAGGGGACGCGGGTTCGTGCCCTGGTCTGGGAAGATCCCACGTGCTGTGGAGCGGCTGGGCCTGTGAGCCATGGCCGCTGAGCCTGCGTGTCCGGAGCCTGTGCTCCGCAACGGGAGAGGCCACAACAGTGAGAGGCCTGCGTACCGCAAAAAAAAAAAAAAAAAAAAAATATGTATATAGGGACTTCCCTGGTGGCACGGTGGTTAAGAATCCCCCTGCCAATGCAAGGGACACGGGTTCAAGCCCTGGTCCAGGAGGATCCCACATGCCGCAGAGCAGCTGAGCCCGTGTGCCACAACTACTAAGCCTGCGCTCTAGAGCCTGTGAGCCACAGCTACTGAACCTGCACGCCGCAGCTACTGAAGCCCACGTGCCTAGAGCCCGTGCTCCGCAACGAGAAGCCACCGCAACGAGAAGCCACCGCAATGAGAAGCCCGTGCGCCACAACGAAGAGTAGCCCCCGCTTGCTGCAACTAGAGAAAGCCCGCACGCAGCAACGAAGACCGAACGCAGCCCACAAATCAATCAATCAATCAATCTACTTCTTACCTAAAAAAAAAGACTATATTTTTTAAAGAATATGTTTATGTACTCTTTCTGAGATTCTTCTCCATTGTAGGTTATTACAAGATATTGAATACAATTTCCTGTGTACAGTAGTCTTTGTTGTCAGAAAAATCTTTCATGGGATATTTTTACTACCCATATAGTTTGGAAATCCCAAGCCAAGAATTTAACGTAGGAAATAGGTCTGTACTCTCAAAATTTGGGGGCCATCATGGCACAAACGAATTCAAAACTACCTTCAAGATAAACACATCTTCAACCTGAGGTCCAAGGGATTTCTGTACAACAGTCCTCACCAGAGAAAAACTCACACAGAGCACTGGGAACACTGGAGAGGGAGAGGCAGCATGAGGGAGAGCTCCCGGGGTAGGGTCTAGATGCTCAGGATGCAGAGGCGCGGCAGACAGAAAACTCAGACCAGGACTTCAATTGGTGATGTCGACGAAAATTAGTCACTTGATCTCAGAAAGAAGTGGAGAATTTTATTTGAGCCAGATTTGAGGATTATAACCTGGAAGAACATCTCAGCAAGCTCCAAGAACTGTTCCGCCCGTTAGAGGTCACGGCACAGTAGCATAAGCTTTTGAGACACGAGGCCGTACGCGAAATGACGTCTTATTGACGGGTCACACAAGCCACATCTGGGCGTCATCGTGGCCCCATCAAGAAGGAGGGTTATCTTTAAGGCGCTGTCTTGCTGGTGCTGGGAGAACGCTGCTCTTCGTGGCTGATGGAGGTTTGGTCGATGTAAAATGCAGATACGCCGTGCACAGTAAGGGGGAGAGCGGGGGCCAGAGGGCAGAGCAGAGGTGTTCATGTTTGAGTTGTTCTTGTCTTGCCATAAAATATGGACTTTATTTCACAGTAACGATAGTTAGAAGCGACCAGCTGTACTAAAGATAGAGCGAGCGATCTAGAGGAGCGGTGAGGTAAGTGCATCAGGAGTAGCTGTTGAGACAGAAGATGCTGCAGACGCACTGTTGTATCCGGTAGAGAGCTGCTACGGGAACCTGCGTGTGTGAGGCGTCTAACAGCCGTCTAGGGAGAGGTGGCCGTGTGCCCGGCGCAGGGGCGTTACGGATCCAAGGTCGGGGAGAAGCGAGCGCGTGTCCGTGTGGAAGGCAGCTCAGAAGCTGCGGCGCAGTGTCCGCTGTGAGAACGGAGGGGGTCTGGAGAAGAGGGGCAGGGAAGGGGCCGCGGGGAGGTGCCTGGGCTTGAGTTTTGAGAGGCTGGTTGTAACAGGAGGGTGGTATTTTAGAGGGACATGAGAAATTCGGGGAACAAGTTCGCCGTGCCTGGCACTGGGAGGAGGGCAAGGCCAGGGCAGCGTTTCCGCAGGTGTCTTGTGTGAGGTAGGTTTAGGCGCGGAACTGTTCTGTGGCCCAGCGCATTTGTGAAACGATGGCTTAAACACAGGTAAACGGTTGCTCCAAAACCTGGGGATCGCTCCTCTCCAGGGCGTGGGGCTGGTTAGAATTTGCAGCAGTTGCCAAATTTCTGTGTCCACCGAATAGTTTTGTTTTTTCGCAGAAACCTGACTGGTACTCCATTGGGAATACTTTGGGAATTGTGGCGCTAGAGAGAGGCGGGCAGGAACCACATGGTGTAGTTGCTGTCTGTGCTGTGCTGAGAAACTTGAACTTCTGCTCTCAGAGCTGTGGACTGGAGTGCTTTCAGCTGGGGAATGGCTTGATCAAATAAAACGTCGTTTAAGCCTTTACAGAATTAAAGCCGTTCAGTTTCTCCTTCAGACAAACACACTCTGAAAGAAAAAAAGCACATGTTTTGAAAACAACTAAATTTTCCTTCTGAAAGAGCATGCTGGGTACTAATTTTTCTCTTGAAGCTGCAGCTTGCTCTGTAATCAGCTCCTTGTGGAAGCATTTTGGCTCTTGCTGGGAAATGGAGGCCTGGAGCCTGTGTTGATAGGTCCCGTTGGAAACAATTAGCGTGAGGCAAATGGGTCTTCAAACTGGCCATAGCAAGACCTGACCAGCGGAAAAGTCATCTCAGAAAGAATCCCTGTTGGCAGGGTAACTAGAGCTCGTGCATTGGGGTGTGGGTCTTCCCATGGAACCGACACACCTGACTTTCCCTTTCTGAGCGGGTTTTGTTCGAAGAGGGGGGAAGTGGGTGCGTGCAGCACTGGCCAGGGAGCGGGCGCCACTCTCCTCGGGGGGGTGGCCCTTCACTCAGCCTGTGAACTACAGATATGATTACAGATACATCAGTAGACAGGGCTGGATTCAAGTGGTCATTATGATACCAAATCGTGATCAACACGGAAAGGTTAATAACACTAGATTTTTCTGAGGGATGATGGGTAATTTTTATTTTTTCCTGTATTTTCCAGAGTTCCAGAGTGATGAAGAATTACCATTGTAATGGGGGTGGGGGGCAGGTGAGCTTGAAAAAACATTAATTCTGGGGACAACAGTCTCTATGATGATGTAAGTCTGTGAAGATGGCCACAGTCATTGAAGAGTAGACATGGTAGTCAAGCGAGTCAAGATAACTTATGCAGGATTCTAGATAATTTGTGATTTTGTTACATAAGCTCAGGGCAGGACCTCTGAAAGTTTATTACTTTTGAGAAGGGCACAATCTTGGATTTACAAAGTTCCTTGTTTTAATTTTCTTTCTTTTTCTTTGTTTTTTTTTTTTCTGAAAAGCTCCCCTGTGACCAATGTGTTCCTTTTACCTGATGGAAAGGAAGAGGAGTTATGCCCCTGTTTTGCAGATGGAAATGCCGAGGCCCTGAGAGCATGGAGTGATTTGCCTGATATCACACCTTGAGTCAGGCACAGTGGAGACCATAACTCAAGCCTCTTTTTCTTTCCCATTGAACTCACTAACCATTTCTTCTTTTGGATTACAAAAAAGTTTTGGTCCAGGGGCCGGTCCATCTCCATCAGTGGCCTGGAATGCGGCAATCTCTGCCTCCATGGCGCTCTGATTACTGCATCCCATTCTGGGGTTGCTCCTGAGGACGGTAGACACCACCAGCGTCCTCCGATTGTGAAGGGATTGACTGGGCTGGCGGGTGACAGGGTGGAGAGGGCACATGGCATGCAACTGGTAGAAGGCGGCAGGGTGTCAGGGCAGGCAGCAGCTGTCGCAGGGCCTGGTGTCTGCCTTCATTCCGAAAGCCCCAGGTTTTCCTTAGCAACAGTGTCAACAACCCCCGGGGCTAATACTGGAGTCTGCGGGCTCCCGCCTTTGATCCTCTCGCCCCAGCCCTGAATTTTACACCTGCTTTTTTATCGGTGCCCTTTCTTTTCTTGTAGAAATGGCCGAAACAGTTTTTCTCTACGAGAAGCTAAAGTTATTTGTCTTTCCCAGATAGCTCACATGCGACTTGCTTCGTTTGGTCTGTTTATGGCCGAGTCATATATACCACACGTGTCGACCTTCTTGAATCCTTTGGGGTCTTTATAAGCTGGGTAGTTATTCCACTAAGTGAAGCTGTCAGCAGATTAATTTGGCATCGTCTTTGGAATGTCAGAAATTTAAACCAAGTAATTAAACACTGAGTCATGGTTTTTTAAAGTTGTTTGACTCATCTCCCTGTCTCCACGCTAAAGTCAGGCAGTTGTCAGTTCAAGGAGGTGTTCTAGAGAAGAGGCTCCCAAGCTCCTCCAGCCTCGCTCAGTGCTTGTTCCGAAATGAGTGTTTGCTTTCCCTAAGAGACCACAGCAGCACTGAACTTACCAGGCTTTGCTCTGCTGCTATAAATAGTCCTCTCTCTTCCTCACTGGGAACAGGAAGAGAGTGAAATGTAGGTAGCAGTCGGTACCTTCTCTTAAGTATTGCCGTGCTGGAGGTTTCTGGGTTGCTTGTACGATTAGTTATTACGTTAGCTCACTAGCTGGTAAAGATTACGCTTGCCTGACTCCTTTCTTGCCATAGTTAGGAAGTCAGTTTCTGCTGTGTTGTCACCGAGCCCATGCCATGCCGTGGGGCGCTGGGTGTTGCTGATTCTGGGGGCCGCTGTTTCACGTCTCACAAGCTCCGCCATCAGGACATCTTATCATTGACAGTCGTCATCCCCGCACGTGTGTGAATTTGGTCATCGGTGCTTATGTTACTTCTGCTGGATTATGTGCATTGCTGGTACTAAATATGTCTAAATAAGTCTGAAAGATCCCTTTCAGTAACTATTAAATTAAGTAATTTTTAAACGGTGATAAAAGAACATGTGTGATTGACACCTGATTGGCACCGCTTCCCTCTCTCAGTGGTAAAGTGCCGGTGCGTCCTGCAGTTGACGACGGGCCAGATCTGATGGCACTAGTTAGCCAGCGGGAAAGACGCTGTAGGTCTGTATTTAAAAACGCCAAGTGGGAAGTGACTATACTGCATGTGGGGTTTCTTTTTGGGGTGATCAAAATGTTTTAAAATTGATTATGGTGATAATTGCGTAACTATGAATATAGTGAAAGCCACTGAATGGTACACTTAAATGGGGATGTGAACTACATCTCAGTATCTCGGACCATTTCGCCCCACTCAGCAGTTCTGGGAAAGAAGACCTGGTTGGTGCCTGCTGAGAGTTACTACAGTAAGATGGAAGGGCCTGGAATTTAGAAGTCTTATCTTTTTTCTGTATTTCTGTTGCTAAACACAGCTACTGAGACATGAACCCTCTTCATTTCCAGAGACAGTGGCATTTGTCACACAGTCCCTCAGCACACCACCTAACAGTTCAGGAGTGGCGGCCTAAAAATGCGCCCCCCTCCCCAGGACACGCATTCCAAAGGCGGCCAGGAAGCCGCTGCCTGAAGCTGCAGAGCCTGTGGCGGCTCCGCCCCAGCTCCCAGGCACTTCAGAGTGCAGCCAGCAGTCACCGGACACCTGCTGCACAAAACTCTTATCAGCCGTGTGTTTACAGTTAATCTCCCGATAAAGTGGTTCTTTTTTCAGAGCTGTGAGTGTTGGTGACATCTGGGAGGGACCCAAATTTTGCGCCCTCACTCAAGCCCCCCCCATACCAGCTGATTTTCCCATGTTGGAAGAAGATGGTCGCTTGTGACAGCCTCACAAAACGAGCTCTAGTGTTTACTAGGGAAGGACAGCCGGAGGAGTGGGCACTTCTTCAACCAATTGGGCTTCTGGGAAAGCTGCTGCACAGGTGTGTGGCAGGTGTGTCTGAGGTGCTTGACCTCTCACCTGTGATGGTTTGATCTGGCAGTGGAGTCCTTGCCGTTCCCAGTTTTATGGAAACGGGAGGCGCAGGAAGTCGATCTTTGTGTTCTGGGCTTGCGGGCCCGACTGGTGTGCCGGGTGGGGCACCAGTGAGCACTGGGCCTGGAGGGGCAGGAGCCGCAGGTGAGTGTCTGCTTGCAGCTCTGATGGCCGAGGGCGTCTTTCTGCTCTCCGTCATCTCTTCCTGGTGGTTCTTTGGGAAGCTGGCTGGTTGCGCACACCATTTGGGTGCTGTGGTTGGGGTGGGGGGTGGTAAGACTAAGCTGCAGTGTTTGGAGTGACCAGTTGGGAATTATTCTGGTGTTTCTTCCCGTTCCTAATTGATTTAAACATGTGCGCTGACTTAAGGACCCCATCCAAGAGGTTAGAGTGGCAGAGGACCGTTAAGAATTTCAGGAAGTAGAAACATGCATCGCTTTTTAAGAGGAGACTGGTACCAGTAATGTTATACTTAAGTTGGATAGTAGTACAAAGGTGGTGGTTGTATTGTTTATATCCTTTATAGCTTAAGTATTACATAGTATATATTTTAAGTAAATAAGATGGAAAAAATGTCAGATATTTAGGACAATTACAGAGAGAAGCTGGTTTAGGTATGTGAAGGCATAGATCGCTCCTTGAGTTAGCCTTTGAACAGGAAATTATAAAATGAAGAGACTAACTCATTGAGGTCTGGGTAAAAGCACTTTGCTTCCTACAAACTGTACAGTCAGATTGAATCTTTTCTATTTCATTTTTTTCATACTTTATTTTTTATTTTATTTATTATTATTTTTGGCTGCGTTGGGTCTTCATTGCTGCGCACAGGCTTTCCCTAGTTGCAGCGAGCGGGGGCTGCTCCTTGTTGTGGTGCGGTGGCTTGTTGTTGTGGAGCATGGGCTCTTGGCGCGTGGGCTTCAGTAGTTGTGGAACGGGTGCTCGGTAGTTGTGGCTCATGGGCTCTAGGGCTCAGGCTCAGGAGTTTTGGCGCACGGGCTTAGTTGCTCCGTGGCATGTGGGATCTTCCCGGACCAGGGTTCGAACCCGTGTCCCCTGCCTTGGCAGGTGGATTCTTAACCACTGCACCACCAGGGAAGTCCCAATCAGGTTGAATCCTAATGGTAATAAATGTTTTCCCATACGTGTAAGAAGTTTCCTCATTGATCTTGGTTGCTCAGAGGACCAGATTGTAGACAATGCAAAATGGGGCTGAGTCAGGCATTTAGGAGCCCCTGCTGCTGGCCGTCATTGCAGCCCCACGGGGAGACTGCCTGTGGACCGCGGCCCAGCTGCCAGAGCTGGACTGTTCTCTCCCCGCTCCACCTCTCCTTCCTGTGTGGTGTCTTTGGCGATCGTGCCACTTTGTGTTCCCTGAACGTGTTTGATGTCCACGCTGACCCGTCTTTCTGGGACAGCCTTCTGCCACCTTCTCTGCTGAGCAGAGTTCTGTTCGTACCGTAGGAGCTCCTGAGGTTCACCCCCCTGCTGGCTTCCTGTTCTCCCAGACCCAGGCTGAAGCCGGGGTTCTCTTGCCAGTGTTCTTCTGTGGCCCTGTCCTTAGGGCTGCTCCAGCTGACAGCCCTGCATCGGGAGCCCCGGGAGGTGCTCTTTCTGCTGGGTTTTCTTCGTACCACAGAGCCCACTTCCTCAGCATGGTGTCTGGTAAATGGGTGGGGGTGAGCAAGCCGCTGTGTAGTGATCCTGGTGACCAGAGGGGGGCAGCAGAGGCACGTCTGTTGATCCACTTCGCAGAAGGCTGGCTCCCTGAGACCCTGCTCTGTGTTTGGCTTGGTGTGCAGCTAAGCACACCAACCCCATCCCGCTTCAGGTGTTTTAGTGTAGGCAGAGAAGGTGTGTCCTGGCAGGTGGAGGTTCCTTCACGTGAGAGCAGCAGGCACAGGCGACAGCCCCCCGGGCTGCGAGGCAAGAGCCCTAGTGTGCTCTCCAGCCGAGGGCACAGCTTATGCGTCGAGGTTGCCTTTTAACTTCTGAATCGGTCCATGTGGAGTTAGGAGGTGGCTGTCCTGCCGTTCGCGCGTTCAGTGCTGTGCAAGAACTGCAGGTACGACACGAGAGAGGCCTGCCTGCCTTGTGCCCTCGAGACTGAGGACGCCAGGTACACGCCTCGGAAACCATGAGGCCGCGTGGGGGGTGGACGCTCGAGGGCAGACTGTGCAGGCGGCGAACTGCGCGCTTGGAGAAGGCGGGTCCCGTGAGACGGGAGGCTGTGGCGGCACCTCAGGTGGCCTCAAACATGCGAAAGGTTTAGAGTGGGTTAGAGAATTCGTGTTCTGAATGCTTACTGTACACCAGTACTCCCTAGATGCATTCAATCCTCATAGCTTTGTGAGACGAATATTATTTTCTTTAATACATATAAGAAAATTAAGGGTCAGATGACGGGCCCTGCCCACAATCACAGAGCCAGTAAGTGGCAAAGCCAGGATTCAAAACCGGGTCTTTGGGACTTCACAGCCCACATGCTCTGACCCCACCGGTCCGCGTCCGAGGAGCCGGTCTCCCCTGGGCCGTGCGATACCGTCAGCTGGCACTGTGGGCACAGGGGTTAGGCTCTCTTGATGTTTTGTTTTTTGAAGGAAATGAGTATCTGTCTTGGGAGAAACCACTTCTAAAAACAGAGTAAATTGAAAGCTTTCCGTCCTCTCTGGAATCCGAATGGGGAATCCGGGCTTTTGGAAACCAACTGAGGCATCGTCTTGTCGGCCATCAGGCTGGTCCAGCATTCTGTGCTGGGTGCAGGGAGTTTCCCTTGGCGAGGATCCCAGAGCCGGGCACACAGCGTTTCCCAGACGGAGCAGCAAAAGCTCACTGGGGACGGGGACAGAGGCGCACCCGCCCACGTGCCTGTCCTCCCACCTTCTCATGGAGCCCCTCCTTTCCGGGCTGCCGCCTCGTCCCGTCTCCCTGTCGCTCTCGAGGGAGGGCTCCGACCCCACTGTGTCCCCCACCTCCCGCCCCCCCCCCGCCTGCCGAATCGGAGCCCTGCCCCCTCGCCCGTCCGGCGCCTCCACCACGGACCCTCCGTGCCCTTGGCCGTGGGCATCTGCCTTCTGGACCCTGTGTCTTCCACGACCTCTGGTTCCAGTCTTCCCTGCCCCTCCGTTCTTCCCCGCCGCCCCTGCTCTGCGCTCTTCCAGCCCTTCCGCCTCGGCGGGCGCCTGGGGCGTCCTGGGCTTCCTCCTCTTCTCCTCCCAGGACCCTCCGGAGCTGCTCTTGCTGCTCTGCCGCCCTCCTGCATCACTCGGGCCTCCTTGCGGAGCTTCCCGACACCACGTGTACAACCGCGCCTGAGTTCTGGCGGCCACCCAGAACTCTAGCCGTATCTGGCCATTCTTTTCCTTTCCCGCATATTTCTTCATCTGTTTAAAGTATTGCTGCAGGTATGCATTTCCTTTAGTTCCCAGGTCCTCTTTACAACAAGGGTATAAACAAATAAACCAAACCACTCCTTTCCCTCTGACCCTAAAAGGCAAGAAAGAGGCTTTCTTGTTAGTTAATGGCTAAGCTGACACTAGAACCCAGGAACACCCATTCCTAGTTAGAAACGGCGAGGAAAACCTGCACTAACGCCTGGCCACTGTGGGGGCTGCATCCTCTGCAGGAGAATTTGGTCCCTCTTGTCACCTGTCCCTTCCAGCTTGTCCAGGATGGCCGTACTGCATGTGAATGGCAACCTCTGGAGATATGAAAGCATCCTTTTCCAAGATGGAGTGTTGATGTTGGCAGACTTTTGGAAAACATCAGGGGACACTAAGAGAAGCCTAACATAAGACAATACCTCCCTCCTGGTATTGCTAGGTTTGGAAAAAGAAATGTCTTGCTGCACGAATCCACACAGCTGGGGTGCCGCGGCACTAGGGGAAGAGCCCATTTCCGTGTGGTGTGATGTCAGAAAAGCTGTGCTGGGGCCAGGCGACCAGTCCTACTCCCTTTATGTCTCACCTGACAACACTGTGACCTTGGGTGGGTACTTTAGTGTTTCCTTGGGCCTCGGTCAGCTCTTCTGTAAAATGGGAATGATTTTATCCTCTACCTGAAGTCTTGAAATTAGGTCATGTGACTCCTCGAACTCATAAAATCTTTAGGCACAGGTCCGTGCTCTGTTCTTCTCTAGCTCATCCCCCTGCCCTGTAGCTGTCCCTGCGTGCTTCCAGGTTGATCTTTAGGAAGTTCTTTCTCACCTCTCCGAAATGTGCCTGTGCCACCTCATACACAGGATGTAGTCCCAGGAATGACAGGCCCTGGTAGAGGACCAGGAGACGTTCTGTAATTAATGACCGCAGCATCCCGAGTGCCATAAAGACATACACTCAACTTGGTTCCTGCCCCGTTTGAAGGTAACCGTTAAGTACCATTCTGTCTTCACAGGGTTTAAATGTAGGACTCCCTAAAGCTATTCCAAAAACCAGTTTCCTGTTAGTGGGTTCTGGATGAGAGATTATTCTCTCATCATTCTGGGGAAAACAGCTTTGTACTCTCCCTGGAAATCTTCTTGGCTATTTTCCTTTCATTCTTCTACTTAAAGTAGCTTTATTTTACTTAGCCCTTCAAACCTGCATGGAGAATATTTTCCTGGGCATTAAGACCGCTTCCCAATGAATTATCCATTTCTGGGAAAAATAATTAACGGGAACTCTTTATTAGACTAGGTGGGATGGATATTATAGCACCTTTCTTTCTTTTCCAAATCACGACGCGGAGCCATTAACGTGGGGATGGAAACAGTGCAGCAGGAGTGGTGGTGACGCGAAAGCCACAGCCACGCCGTCCTGAGCACTTGCGTCTGGTCCTCACGCAACCCTGCTCATTTCTGCTCATACCTGTTGCAGCTGTTAATACCTCTGCTACGTAAGACACTTGGGTTTAGAGTGCTTAAACGTTTTATCCGAGGTCATCTAGCAAGGAAGTTGAGGAGCCAGGGTTCAAACCCGGGTGGTCTGATTCCCATGTCAGGGTACTTTATCACCACACTGTACTTGTCAGAAGACAGTCTAGGTCTTTTATTATCATGATGATGGTTTTCTTGATGTCCATTGATGATTTGCTCCAGGCATTTTGCACAGCTTCTTAAGATAAAATTAGCCGCTGTGTAGTACGTAAAGGAGCACTGTGAACTTGAGAGGCAGGGAACAGATTATTTGTGTGTGGTCATGCTTAAATTCTCTGCTAAGTGTTTGAATTCCACTGCTCATGTAACCTCCGAGTCATAGCCAATACAAAGAAAAATGCTTCCGGGGCTTCCCTGGTGGCGCAGTGGTTGAGAGTCCGCCTGCCGATTCAGGGGATGCGGGTTCGTGCCCCGGTCCGGGAAGATCCCACATGCCGCGGAGCGGCTGGGCCCGTGAGCCATGGCCGCTGAGCCTGCGCGTCCGGAGCCTGTGCTCCGCAACGGGAGAGGCCACAACAGTGAGAGGCCCGCGTACCGCAAAAAAAAAAAAAAAAAAGAAAAATGCTTCCTGCCCTCTAGGAAACAGAGTAGACAGGCGTGGTAATTAGAAGACTTAAGCATCAGAATCCCTTCCTCTGTCACTGCATTGCGGATGTTAGCCTAGTTTTATCTGGAGGCCAGAGCAGGGATAGCTGTGAAGCCACGGCTGCCACTGTGCTTCCATTGCAGGACCCTGTGGGCTGAGACCATAGTCTTTTCAGGGCGGTGAAGAGCCATGTGGTGCACAGATTCAGGAGGCCCAGATGGTGTGCTGGGTGTGGATGCGGTCTGGCACGGGCATTGCCAAGTTTTGTCTGTAAACGGCCAGATAACATACGTTTTAGGTTTTGCAGGCCATTTTGTCTCCATTGCAAATATTAAACTCTGCTGCTGTCATTGGTAAAACTTGATTTACAGAATGTGGCAGCCAGGTTTGGCTCCAGGACTACAGTTTGCTCCCCTGTCTGGGTTTAGAAGGTACAAGGCCTCAGGCTCTACTGAAGACGCAGTGTGTCCCCCAGGAAACCGTATGTTAAGATGCATCACTTCTGTGAATTTGGAATCCATACCTGGGTAAACGAAAGTGAATGAAAATGTTCCTCCCCTCCTCAAAAACATTTAAAACTCAAGTACTGGGGTTTTCTGGGTTTTGTTTTTATAGATTTTTTTTCTTACAACTTAGTAAAAGTTTCATATATTGACACAGGTTACAAAGTAATATACATAATATTCATTAAAAATAGACTATAATATACTATATATAGGTATAGAATATACATACATAGATAAAAATCTAGGCATACGTGTAGTAGAATAAAAATGGGTTTATCTTCATGTGGTGGAATTCAGTTTATTTTTATTTTCACATGTTGATCTGTTTTCTAATTTTTTCCGGGAAAAGCATGTATGATTTCAAATATTTAAGACTCCAAGTGAGGCAAAAGGCCCTCGATTTCACCCTCAGACCTGTTTTTACCAGGTCCATCTCTCTTATTCCGTAAAACTTGCCGGAGCAGGCAGTGTGATAAGCCAGTCAGAAACTTGCGCCTTCACTGTGGCGTCTGTCTAGGACGCAGAGAAGAGACAGCAGTCAAGAAGTGGTGCAATGGGGTGCTGTGTGTGTTTGCAGGTGGAGGTGGTGTGTGAGGATGCTGGCTGGTAACCCAGGCAGCATTTCCTGAGGGGTTCGTCCTCGGTGTGCTCACCGACTCCAAGGCTGGTCCACAGCTTTGCAAGTTTGGGGACTCAGGTTTTTCCACTTCACCCAGAGAAGAGGAATCTATTAAGGAAAGAGGCACACATACCGAACTCGCAGTGGATTGAGACATGTATGGCAATTCCAGTTTACTAATCCATGTGGAGGAAAAAAATCTCTTAACATATAGCCTGGTTGGGAACTTCTGTTTCAGGCTGTGGCATATCTTTTAATAGACAAACTCTCCCACTGAGAATAACCAGAAAAGCTGGATAAACATAAGAAAAAAAAGTCTTTGAAGGCATTGGAGAGATGGTAAGGAGGTGAGGACTTGAGGGACCCAGATCCTAGAGAGAAGGAAAGCATAGGAGGCGAGCCCAGCACCCGGCTGTGCTTGTCCCCCAAGGTGCTGGCTGACCAGTGAGGCAGTGGCTACAAGGCTGAGAAGCTGTGCGAGGTTTCCAGCCATCTCTCAGTGCTTAGGGAACAGAAATTAGAGTTCAGAAACAGGGGCCCCAGTGGACACCCCAGACTTCCCCTGGGACCATCAAAGGGCTGCCTTCCAGCAGGAGGGGCTTACCAGACATGGCCAGCTCTGTAAAGACTGAAGCCCAGCTTCCAGGTGGCTCAGTCTCAGAGTGGGTGAAGGGGGTTTGCCTTACCCCATGGTTTTCACAGTGTGGTCTCCACATCAGCAGCATCACCTGAGAACTAATCAGAAATGCAGATTCCCAGACCCCCTCCACACCTGCTAAATCAGGCCTTCTGAGGGAAGAGCCTCATGAGATTTGTATTTCACAGGCCTTCCAAGTGATTCTGATGCAATGAAAGTTTGAGAACCAGTTTCTTAGCCTAACTAAGCCAGAGAAAAGAATATCCTCCTGGAGGATGACAACATCTTCCAGAGCTGCAAGTTATTACTACATTTTTTCATTAAAAGTTCTGGCATTAATTCTAAAATTACCAGACATACTGCATAATAAGACTGATTTACAAAAGACTAAGAGAAAATACAGACACTAGGAACAGACCCAGATATTGATTGTTATCAAATGTGGACTTTAAAATAATCATAGTAAATTACGGTTAATATGTTCAAGAAAATAGAAGACAAGGTAGAGAATTTCAATAGAGAACTGCCCTCTCTTTGAAAAGATGGAAATGCTAGAACTGAAAAATAAAATAACAAATTAAGAAATTCAATTGTAGTAAAGCAGCTGAAGAGAGGATTTGTGAACTAATTAGACTGGACAGTGGAAAACATCCAGAATGAAACCCAGAGAGAGAGGAGAATAGAAAATACAGGAAAAGGGTAGTAACTGATTGGAGGGTGGCCAGCGAGTTGTAATAGGAGTGTGCCTGTAGTTCGAGGAGGAGAGGTGAGGGGCTGGCTGCTTCTCCTGGGCACCACTTCCTCCTGACAAGTGGCTGCTCAGACTGGTTATTCAGACGTAGGCGTGTGGCCGACATGCTCTTGAAAATGAGCAAAGAGAACCTGTCATTCTGAGTGTAGGTTGCCAATTGTAACATTTAAAGCAGAAATTAGAACTTTGGAAAACTTGTACCTGTCACTGTGGGTGATACTGTTGACTGCTTCCCAACGTGGAAAGACTGTTCTGAGACCAAAGATAATATTAGAGAACGTGTTTTTTTTTTTAACTTCTATTATTTTTTATTGACATAATTGAAATAAAACAATCTTTTTTGGTATACAACATAATGATTTGATAAGCATATTACAAAATGATCACCACAATAAATTTAGTCAAGATCTATCACCACACATATTTTCCTTGCGATGAGCACTTTTAAGATCTGCTCTCTTGGCAGCTTTCGAATACATTAGTGTTGTTAACTATAGTCACCTTGTTGTGCATACATTCCCAGGACTTATTTATCTTATAACTGGAAGTTTGTACCTTTTGACCACCTCCACCCACTTCGCCCACCCCCCCACCTCTGGCAACCACCAGTCTGTTCTCTGTACCTATGAATTCAGTTTTTTAGATTCCACATACAAATGAGATCGTACAGTATTTGTCTTTCTCTGTTTCTCCTAGCATAATGCCCTCAAGGCCCATCCATGTTGTTGCAAATGGCAAGATTTCCTCTTTTTTATGACTGAATAATATTCCATTATGTATGTACCTGTGCACACGCGTGCGTGTGTGTGTGTATACACACACACATATATACTCCACATTTTCTTTATCCATTCATCTGTCAGTAGACATTTAGGTTGTTTCTATATCTTGGCAATGGTGAATAGTCCTGCTGTGAACATTGGGGTACAGATTTAGTACAGATCGAGATTGTGATTTGGTTTCCTTCAGATAAATACCCAGAAGTGGAACTGCTGGATCATATGGTAGTTCTATTTTTAATTTTTCGAGGAACCTTCATACTGTTTTCTAGAGTGGCTGCACCAATTTACATTCCCACCAGCAGTGCGTGAGGGCTCCCTTTTCTCCACACCCTCACCAACACTTGTTATTTCTTATCTAATAGCCATTTTGACAGGTGTGAGGTGACATCTCACTGTGGTTCTGATTTGCATTTCCCTGATGATTAGTGATGTTGAGCATCTTTTCATGTGCCTGTTGTCCATCTGTATACCTTCTTTGGAAAAAGTCTGTTCAGATCCTCTGTCCATTTTTTAATCAGGTTGTTTGTTTTCTTTTGAGTTGTATGAGTTCTTTATCTAGTTTGGCTATTAACCCCTTATCAGATATATGAGTTGCAAATATTTTCTCCCATTCAGTAGGTTGCCTTATTGTTTTGTTGCTGATTTTCTTTGCTGTGCAGAAGCAAAAAGTTTGATGAAGTCCCACTTGTGCATTTTTGTTTTTGGTGTCAAATCCAAAAAATCATTGCCAAAACTGATGTTAAGGAGCTTAAACCGTATGTTTAAGAATGTGATTTTTAAAATTACTGTTGCATAATGAAATGTGTCACCATTTGGGAGATTTTACCAAAGACACACCTGGGTAAGACATTCCATCCAAAGTACAAGATAGACCACTGGATTTCAGCATAACAGAATATGGAAATTCTGTTAACATCATTTCAGATTCCACATTGCGACTAACCTTGAAGAAAGTACCACTTGTGTTTGACTATAGCATCAAAGAAGACTGTCCACAATTATCTGAAAAAGCTATTCTAACACTCCTTGCTTTTCCAACTACATATCTGTACAGGACTGGATATTTTTAATATATTTTAACTAAAACAACATATTGCAGCATATCGAATGCAGAAATGTATATGAGAATCGGGCTGTTTTCTATTAAGCCAACATTAAAGAAATTTACAAAAATGTAAAATAATGCCACTCTTACTAAATTTTTTTGTTGTAGAAAATTTAGTTATTTTCCATAAAAGATAAGTTACTGATGTTAACATTGTAATAGGGCTATCATTTTCAGATGAATTAATAAACACATGTTTAATTTCCCAACTTTACTGCCTAATAAGGTAAATATTAATAGATATACCCCACATAAGCAAAAGCTGTTTGGGGATCCTCAATAATTTTTTAAAATATAAAAGGGTCCTCAGACCAAACAGTTTGAGAACCGTTGCTGTAGGTACAAGTAGACCTAATTTTATTGTGCTTCACATTATCGCTTCCAGATACTGCGTTGTTCACAAATTCAAGGTTGGTGGCAGCCTGTGTCGAACAAGTCTCTCGGCGCCATTTTTCCAACAGCATCTGGTCACTTCATGTCTCTGTGTCACATTTGGTTATTCTCACAATATTGCAAACTTTTTCATTATTGTATTTGTTATGATATCTGTGATCAGTGATATTTGATGTTACTATTGTAGTTGTTTGGGGTGCCACACACCACACCCATATGAAACCACAAACTTAATCAACAAATGCTGTATTTTTACTGCTCTACCCAGCAGCGGTTCCCCTGTCCCTCTCCCTCTCCTTGGGCCTCCCTATTCCCTGAGACACAACAATACTGAAATTAGGCCAATTAATAACCCTACAAGGGTCTCTAAGTATTCAAGTGAAAGGAAGAGTTGCACATCTCTCACTTGAAATCAAAAACTAGAAATTATTACCCTTAGTGAGGAAGGCACGTGGAAAGCCAAGATAGGCCTAAAGCTGGGCCTCTTGCACCAAACAGTTAGCCAAGCTGGAAATGCAAAGGAAAAGTTCTTGAAGGAAATTAAAAGTGCTATACTTCAGTGAACACACAAATGATAAGAAAGCGAAACAGCCTTATCACTGATATAGAGAAAGTCTGCATGGTCTGGATAGAAGATCAAACCAGAAACAACAAAGCCTCATCCAGAGCAAGGCCCTGACTCTCTTCAGTTCCATGAAGGCTGAAAGCAGTGGGGAAGCTGCAGAAGAAAAACTTGAAGCTTAGCAGAGGTTGATTCATGAGGTTTAAGGAAAGATGCATTCTCAATAACATAAAAGTGCAAGGTGAGGCAACAGGTGCTGATGTAGAAGCTGCAGCAAGTTATCCAGAAGATCCAGCTAAGATAACTCATGAAAGTGGCTGCACTAAACAACAGATTTTCAGTGTAGGTTAAACAGCCTTCTATTGGAAGATGCCATCCAGGACTTCCGTAGTTAGAGAGGGGACGTCAATGCCTGGCTTCAAAGGACAGGCTGACTCTCCTCTTAGGGGCTAATGCAGCTGGTGACTTTCAAGTTGAAGCCAATGCTCATTTACCATTCTAAAAATCCTAGGGCCCTTAAGAATTATGCTACATCTACTCTGCCTGTGCTCTGTAAATGGAACAAAGCCTGGATGACAGCACACCTGTTTACAACATGGTTTACTGAATACTTTAAGCCCACTGTTGAGACCTACTGCTTGGAAAAAAAGATTCAAAATACTACTGCTCATTGACAGTGCACCTGCTGTCACCCAGGAGCTCTGATAGAGATGGACAGTGAGACTCATGTTGTTTTCATGCCTGCAAACACAACATCTGTCCTGCAGCCTGTGGATCAGGGAGTAACTTTCAAGCCTTATTGTTTAAGAAATACATTTCGGGGACTTCCCTAGTGGTGCAATGGGTAAGAATCTGCCTGCCAATGCAGACGACACAGGTTCGATCCCTGGTCCAGGAAGATCCCACGTGCCGCGGAGCAACTAAGCCTGTGTGCCACAACTACTGAGCCTGTGCTCTCGAGCCTGTGAGCCAAAACTACTGAGCCCTTTTGCCACAACTACTGAAGCCCACGCGCCTCGAGCCCGTGCTCTGCAACAAAGAGAAGCCACTGCAATGAGAAGTCTGTGCTCTGCAATGAAGAGTAGCCCCCGCTCACCGCAACTAGAGAAGAGCCCATGCGCAGCAACGAAGACCCAGTGCAGCCAAAGATAAATAAATAAATTTATGAACAAAGAAAAAAAGAAATACATTTCATCAGGCTCTAGCTGCCATAGATAGTGACTCCTCTGATGGATCTGGGCAAAGTCAATTGAAAACCCTCTGGAAAGGAATCACCATTCTAGATGCCATTAAGAACATTTGTGATTCATGGGAAGAGATCAGAATATCCACCTTAACAGGAGTTTGGAAGAAGTAGATTCCAACCCTCATGGATGACTTCAAGGGGTTCAAGGCTCCAGTGGAGGAGGTAACTGCAGATTTGGTGGAGAAAGCAAGAGAAATAGAATTAGAAATGGGGGCCTGAAGATGTGACTGAATTGCTGCAATCTAATGATACAACTTGAAGGATGAGGAGTTGCTTCTTACGGGTGACCAAAGAACATGGTTTCTTATTCATAGCACCAGTTACAGTAGCGAAGACGTGGAAGCAACCTAAATGTCCATCGACAGATGAATGGATAAAGAAGATGTGGTACATATAGACAATGGAATCTCACTCAGCCATAAAAAAGAATAAAATAATGCCGTTCACAGCAACATGGATGGACCTAGAGATTGTCATACTAGGTGAAGTAAGCTAGACAAAGACAAATACCATATGACACCACTTGTATGTGGAATCTTTAAAAAAATAAATAAAACATACAAATGAACTTATATACAAAACAGAAATAGACTCACAGACATAGAAAACAAACTTATGGTTACTGAAGGGGAAGGGTAGGAGTAAATTAGGAGTTTGGGATCAACATGTACACACTACTACACATAAAACAGATAAACAATAAGGACTACTGTGTAGTACAGGGAACTCTATACTCAGTATTTTATAATAACCTGTAAGGGAAAAGCATCTGAAAAAGAATATATGTATATGTATAACTGAATCACTTTGCTATACACTTGAAACTAACACACGTAAATCAGCTATACTCCAATTAAAAAAATAAAATTTAAAGAAAAACTGGTTTTTTGCAATGGACTCCTGGTGAAGATACTGTGAAGGTTATTAAGATGACAACAAAGGATTTAGAATATTACATAACTTAGTTGATAAAGTAGGGGCAGGATTTGGGAGGATTGACTCCAGTCTTGAAAGAAGTTCTACTGTGCGTAAAATGGTATCAGCCAGCATCGCAGGCCACAGAGAAATCGTTCATGAAGGGAAGAGTCAGTCAACGAGGCAAACGTCACTGCTGTCTTCTTCCAAGACATCGCCACGGCCACCCCAGCCCTCAGCAACCGCCATCCTGACCGGTGAGCCGCCAGCAACATCAAGGCAAGACCCTCCACCAGCAAAAAGATAACAGCTTGCTGAAGGCTCAGATGATGGCTAGCGTTTTTAACAATATTTTTAAATTAAAGTATGTACCTTGTTTTTTTAAGATATGCTATTGCACACTTACTATAGTATAGCATAAACATAATTTTTATATGTACTGGATAACCAAAAATTTCACATGACTGTATTGCAAGATTCACTTTATTGTGGTGGTCTGGAACTGACCTTGCAGTATCTCTGAGATATGCTTGTATTACAGTGACCATTAAAATGTATTATTAGGATATTATGAACCGTTTTGTGGTACTGAATATGAAAATATAGATAATATTCCTTGAAAAACAAATATTACCAAAACAGAAAATCTGAATAGGCCTAATTCTATTAAAGAAATTGAAACCCTTATTTAAAACCTTCCCGTAAAGAACACTCTAAACCCAGATGGTTCTATTGGTGAATGCTTCCAATTATTTAAGGAGGAAATGACCCCAGTCTTACACAGATTCTCAAAGGAAATAGACAAGGAGAAAACACTTCCCAACTTTCATAACTTTAATTTCAAGACTGGCTGGGTTATTATAAGGGGAAATTACAGGCCAGTTTCTTGCATGAACACGGATGGAGGAATCCTAAAGTAAATAATACTGAATCTATATAAAAAGTAAGTCTATATAAATGATGATACATCATGATTAAGTTGAGCTTATCCCAAGCATTTAGGGTGGTTTTATCATTCAAAAATTGTTCAGTGTAATTCTCCATATTAACAGAAGAAAGAAGGAAATGATAATCTCAGTATACAGGGAAGAAAAGCCTATGATAAAGTTCGAACACTAATGGTTAAAAAACGAAACAAATAACAAGCCCCTCCTAGCCCACTCCCATGGGCGGGGAAGGGGTTGCCTTCACTTGAGCAGCATCTGCAGTGTCTTCGCCAGAAGCTGTCTCTCTGAAGGCAGGAGCGAAGCAGGGGAACGATTGTCATCACTGCTAGCCAGAGCGCGGAGGCAAGAAATGAAATAAAAAGTCTAAGGATGGGAAAGAGGAAAGAAAATTCTCATTTTACAGTTATAGATGGTGTGATGCTGCACGAACACTAATACGTTTACAGATAATGTCTTGGCTTATGTAATGTTCACCGATAGGCTGTCGGGTTGAGTCGGCCTGACTTCATCTTAGCTCACAGAAATCCCCTCGGTGTGCAGACGCACCTGCTGTCCCCCAGGGCCTTACCTCTGGTGTGACTTCTTCCCCGCAGGTCGTATCTGACTCCTGTACGGGATGAGGAAGCAGAGTCGTTACGGAAAGCGCGCTCCAGACAAGCTCGGCAGACTCGAAGGTCTACCCAAGTGAGTGTGACCTCCGTGTTTAAGTCCTTTTTTGTCTGTCTGCCTTTCCACTGGAAGTACAATTAAACAATGATAAAACGTGTGCCTTATTCCAGCCATTGTAGTGAAAGCTTTCCTGTTAAATCTTACACTACATAGAATCAGATGAATTCATAGCTACATATATCCCCTCTCGCTCCTGTTCTTCAGGCGCAGAGGAGGTTTCTCTCCTTCCCTCCCTAAGACTAATCATTCCATGTGTGCTTAAGGCCCACACCTTAATTCCTGCAGGAGAACAGTCTGGCACAATCTCAGAGTGTTAACCATAGAGTTACCATGGGACCCAGCCATGCTGCTCCTGGGTGTGTACTCGAGAAATAAAGCGGGCTTCTACAGAAAAGCCCTACACAGATATTTATAACAGCATTATTCACAGGAGCCAGAAACCCAAATTCAGTGTCATCTCTGGCCAGAGTTAACTTGCTGTATAGACCAAAATTACGTGTGGAGTGTGCAGGTTCGCTGGAGGGCTGAGCCCTGGGCTCCCGGCAGCGTCAAGGTCAGCGTTCTGTGGCTGGTGGTGCCCCAGCGAGTGTTGGGCAGTGGGCCCAAGTGGGGCCATTGCACAGACCAAACAAATGAAGCAGCTAACAAAACTGGAAAAAACCCTCGCAGATTTCCATTGATTTGAATAAAAAGAAATGAAGGCCTGAGGCACGCTAATGCTGCCATGTGGATGAACCTTAAGAGAAAGTTATGCTGCATGAAAGAAACCTGGCATGATTCCATTTGTATGAAACTGTCCAGAATAGGCAGACCCAGAGACATAGAAAGTGGATTAGTATTTGCTGGGGCTGGAGAGGGAGGAATGGGGAGTGACCACTAAGGGTGCGGGGTTTCCTTCTTTCTGGGGGGATGAAATGTCCTGAAATTAGATGGGGATTTTGCACAGCTCCGTGAATATACTAGAAAACAGCGAATTGTACTTTTTAGAAGGGTGGATCTTATGATATGTGGATTATGTTTCAATAACGATGTTATAAAAAGAAAAAAGAAGAGTCCCTCAGGGAAACTTTGAAGTAAGGAAGACATGATCTACATGATATTTTGCAAAAGTCGCCGTGCAGAGAACTGCTGGGAGTGGTCTGTGAAGCCTGGAGGCCCGTGGGAAGCTGTTCCTTAGCTGAGCTGGAGATGACAGCCATGTGGCAGCAACAGTTGAGGGAGGCTGTGATTGGGCGTCAAGGAAGCAGAGGAGGATGAGCCGGGCAGCAGAACCGAGGAGCAGCCAGAGGGCTGAGGGATCAACCAGGAGATGATGGTACACAAGGGAGTGAAAGGCAGTCTCCAGTGAAGAGGGGAAGCCCCGCAGCTTCAGCTGCTACAGACGCCAAGCAGGAGAGCTGAGGACTGAGAAGGGGACCTTATGCGTAGCCCACGAAGTGCCCTTGTGTCGTTCCTGACCCTCCAGGGTCGGGCGGGTGCTGTCCTGTGTAGTCATTGCCACAGCTGTTACTGCTTGTGCTTGATGGTGGTTTGTTTCCCCAGAGGATGTAACCCCCACGAGGGCCAGACAAGCATTTGTTTTGGTTTGGTTTATTGTGGCAGACTATACGTAACATGCAACTTAATATTTTAGCCATTTTTAAGCATACGATTCATCGGCATTAAATGCATTCACATCATTGTGCAGTCATCAGCACCGTCCATCTCCAGAACAGCTTTTGTGTCCCCAGACTGAACCTGTCTACCCGTTACACAGCTCCCTCTCTCCCCACAGCTCCTGGCAACACCGTTCTACTTTTCATCTCTCTGACCTTGACTCTAGGTAGCTCATGTGAGTGGAATCCCACAGTTTTTGTCTTTGTTGTGACTGGCTTGTTTCACTCAGTGTAATGTCTTCAAGGTTCATCCATGTGGTAGCACGTGTCAGAATTTCCTTCCTTTGTAAGGCTGAATAATATCTTGTCTGTTTAGACCACATCTGGTTCATCCGTCGTCCGTTGATGGACACTGAGGTTGCTTCCACCTTTTGGCTGCTGTGAACAGTCTTGCTGTGAACATCGGTGTGCAAATATCTCATCAGACCCTGCTTTTAGTTCTTTTGGGTATAGACCCAGAAATAGAAAAGGTTGGATTATATGTTTCTGTCTTAATACTTACTTTCCATTATACTCATCTGTTTTCTTATGTCTTTTCCATTAGATTATGGTTCTTGAGTACAGGAATCATTTGATTCGTCTTTGTAGTTCCAGTGCTTAAAAACGCAGTAACTTTTTATTAAGAGAATGAATGAACAAATTAGCTAACAGTTACCTTCCGGCTTTGGAACTTCCCTCTTCTGAGGACGTGAGCATATGACTACTTGAGTTAAGAATCAACTCTCTTCCTAACCCTTTTCCCCCTTCTCCTCCGGATGTCTCCTCATTATTTCCTTTTTTTCTGTACTACTGCTCCTATGAGCCTGGGGAAAATTTTAATTGGTGGAATGTCTTAAGATTATATGCTACGGCTTCCCTGGTGGTGCAGTGGTGAGAGTCCGCCTGCCGATGCAGGGGACACGGGTTCGTGCCCCAGTCCGGGAGGATCCCACATGCCGTGGAGCGGCTGGGCCCGTGAGCCATGGCCCCTGAGCCTGCGCGTCTGGAGCCTGTGCTCCGCAACGGGAGAGGCCACAACAGTGAGAGGCCCGCGTACCGCAAAAAAAAAAGATTATATGCCATTTATAGTTATAAAATATTGGCTGTACTCCCTGTGTTGTAAATATATCCTTGTAGCTTATTTTATGCATAATAAGTTGTACCTCTTAATCCCCTGCCCCAGTATTTCCCTCCACCTTCCCTCTCCCTCTGGCAACCACTGGTTTTTTCTCTATATCTGTGAGTCTGTGTCTTTTTTGTTATATTCACTAGTTTATTTTATTTTTTAGATCCCACGTAGAAGTGATATCTTACAGTATTTGTCCTCTGACGTTTTTCGCTCAGCATGATACACTCCAGATCCATCCATGTTGTTGCAAATGGCAAAATTTCATGCCAATGGCTAATACTCCATATATGTATGTATGCATATATGGAGTATGTGTATATATGTGTGTGTCTGTGTATGTCTCACGTCTTCTGTATCCATGCATCTGTTGATAGACAGCTAGATGGCTTCCATATCTTGGCAGTTGTAAATAATGCTGCCTTGAATATTGGGGTGCATGTGTCTTTTCGAATTAGTGTTTTTGGTTTTTTCAGATATATGCCCAGGAGTGGAATTGCTGGATCATATGGGAGTTCTATTTGTAGTTTACCGAAGATCCTCTATACTGTTTTCCACAGTGGGTGCACCAGTGTACACTCCCATCAACAGTCTACTAGGGTTCCCTTTTCTCTGCATTCTCACCAACATTTGTCATTTATGGTCTTTCTGATGACAGCCATTCTGACAGGTGTGAGGTGACATCTCATTGTGGTTTTGATTTGCATTTCCCTGGTGATGAGTGATGTTGAGCATCTTTTCATGTACCTGTTGGCCATCTGTATGTCTTCTTTGGAAAAATGTCTATTCAGGTCTTCAGCCCATTTTTAAATTGGCTTGTTGTTTTTTTGATATTGAGTTGTATGAGCTGTTTATATATTTTGGAGATTAACCCCTTATTGGTCATATCATTTGCAAATATTTTCTCCCATTCAGTCTTTCCCATTTGTCTTTTCATTTTGTTGATGGTTTCCTTTACTGTGCAAAAACTTTTAAGTTTCATTAGGTCCCATTTGCTTATTTTTGTTTTTGTTTCCTTGCCGTAGGAGACAGATCCAAAAAAACATTGCTGTGATTTATGTCAAGGAGTGTTCTGCCTATGTGTTCTCCTAGGAGAAATTCTACTAACTTTGGGCTTTGTTTATTCTTCTTTTTCTAATTCCTTTAGGTTAAGGTTAGGTTGTTTATTTGAGATTTTTCTTGTTTCCTGAGAGGGCTGTATTGCTATAAACTTCCCTCTTAGAATTGCTTTGCAGCATCCCGAAGATCTTGGAACACTGTGTTTTCATTTCATTTGTCTCCAGGTATATTTTGAATTCTTCTTTGATTTTTTCAGTGATCCATTGGTTGTTTAGTAGCATTTTGTTTGGGCCACACATGTTTGTGTTTTCTGTGGTTTTTATTCTTGTTGTTGATTTCTAGTCTCATAGCCTTGTGGTTGGAAAAGATGCTTGATATGATTGCAGCCTTCTTAAATGTACTGTGACTTGTTTCATGATATAGCACAGATGTATCCTGGAGAATATGCATTTGAAAAGAATGTGTATTCTGCTGCTTTTGGATGGAATATTCTCTGTATATATCTATTAAGTCCATCTGGTCTAATGTGTCATTTAAGGCCAGAGTTTCCTTACTGATTTTTTGTGTGGATGATCTGTCCATTGATGTAAGTGAGGTGTTAAAGTCCCCTACTGTTTTTGTGTTACTGTTGATTTCTCCCTTTATTAATATTTGCTTTAGGGCTTCCCTGGTGGCGCAGTGGTTGAGAGTCCGCCTGCTGATGCAGGGGACATGGGTTCATGCCCCGGTCTGGGAAGGTCCCACATGCCCCAGAGCGGCTAGGCCCATGAGCCATGGCCGCTGAGCCTGTGCGTTCAGAACCTGTGCTCCTCAACAGGAGAGGCCACAACAGTGAGAGGCCCGCGTACCGCAAAAAAAAAAAAAAAAAAAATTGCTTTATTCATTTAGGTGCTCCTATGTTGGGTGCAAATATATTTTCAATTGTTATATCTTCTTCTTGGATTCATCCCTTGATTATTATGTACTGGCCTTCTTTGTCTCTTGTAACAGTCTTTACTTTACTTTTATTATTTATTTATTTATCTATTTATTTATTTATTCATTCATTCATTTATTTATTTATGGCTGTGTTGCGTCTTCGTTGCTGTGCACAGGCTTTCTCTAGTTGCGGCGAGCAGGGGCTACTCTTCGTTGCTGTGCGTGGGCTTCTTATTGCGGTGGCTTCTCTTATTGTGGAGCACGGGCTCTAGGCGCATGGGCTTCAGTAGATGCAACATGTGGGCTCAGTAGTTGTGGCACGCGGGCTCTAGAGCGCAGGCTCGGTAGTTGTGGCACATGGGATTAGTTGCTCCACGGCATGTGGGATCTTTCCAGACCAGGGATCGAACCCACATCTCCCACACTGGCAGGTGGATTCTTAACCACTGTGCCACCAGGGAAGTCCCAACAGTCTCTAGTTTAAAGTCTATTTTTCTATTGTAAGTATTGCTACCCAGCTTTCTTTTCATTTCCATTTGTATGGAATACCTTTTTCCATTCCCTCACTTTCAGTCTGTGTGTGGCTTTAGATCTGAAGTAGGTCTCTTGTAGGCAGCATATATTGGATTGGCCAAAAAGTTCATTTGGGTTTTTCCGTTATATCTTACAGAAAAACCGAACGAACTTTTTGGCCAGCCCCAATATATGGGTCTTGTTTTTGTATCCTTTCAGCCACTCCATCTTTTTTTTTTTTTTTTTTTTTTTTTTTTTTTTTTTTTTTGTGGTATGCGGGCCTCTCACTGTTGTGGCCTCTCCCGTTGCGGAGCACAGGCTCCGGATGCGCAGGCTCAGCAGCCATGGCTCACGGGCCCAGCCGCTCCGCGGCATATGGGATCCTCCCAGACCGGGGCACGAACCCGTATCCCCTGCATCGGCAGGCGGACTCTCAACCACTGCGCCACCAGGGAGGCCCACAGCCACTCCATCTTTTGATTGCAGCATTTAATCCATTTCATATAAAGTAGTTATTGATATATATGTACTTATTGCTATTTTGTTACTGTTTTGGGATTGTTTTTTTAGTCCTTTTTTGTTCCTTTTCTCTTTTGTTCTCTTCCCTTGTGATTTGATGACTCTCTTTAGTGTTATGTTTGGATTTCCTTCCCTTTTATGTGTATGTATCTATTATAGATTTTTTGGTTTGTAATTACCATGAAGTTTGCATATAGCAATATATGTGTGTGTATATATATATACACACACACACACGATTATTTCAAGTCGCTGATCTCTTTAATTTCAAATAACATTTTAACAACCCTGCATTTTTCCTTCTCTCCCCCCATGATTACTGTTTTTGACTTCATATTTTATATCCTTTCATTTTGTGTATCCCTTAACTGCTTATTGTGGATATAGTTGATTTTACTACTTTGTCTTTTAACCTTTCTAGTAGGTTTGTACTTGGTTGATTTACTAACTTTACTGTATATTTGCCTTTACCAATGAGATTTTTCCTTTCATAATTTTCATGTTTCTAGTTGTGATCTTTTTTTTTCCTTTTTTCTTTCTTTTGCTTAGAGAAATACCTTTAACATTTCTTATAAAGCTGGTTTGTTGGTGCTGAACTCTTTCAGCTTTTGCTTGTGTGTAAAACTTTTGCTTTCTCCATCAGCTCTGAATGAGAGCCTTGCTGGGTAGAGCATTCTTGGTTGTAGGCTTTTCCTTTTCATCAGCCTAATTATATTGTGCCACTCCCTTCTGGCCTGCAGAGTTTCTGCTGAAAAGTCAGCTGATAGCTTTATGGGAGTTCCCTTTGTATATAACATGCTGTTTTTCCCTTGCTGCTTTTAATATTCTATCTTTAACTTTTGCCATTTTAATTCCAATATGTCTTGTTGTGGTCCTCCTTGGGTTGATCCTGTTTGGGACTCTGTGCTTCCTGGACCTGGATGTCTGTTTCCCTTCCCAGGTTAGGGAAATTTTCAACTGTTATGTCTTCAAATACGTTCTGTGACCCTTTCTCTCTCTCTCTTCTCCTTTTGGGACCTCTATGATGTGACTGTTAGTGCATTTGATGTCATCTTAGAGGTCTCTTAAAGTGTCCTTATTTATTTATATGTATATATTTTTTCTGTTCGGTGGCAGTGATCTCCACTATTCTGTCTTCCAGCTCACTGGTCTGTTCCTCTGTATCATTTAGTACACTGTTGATTCCTTCTAGTGCATTTTTCATTTCAGTTATTGTATTCTTCATCTCTGTCTGGTTGTTCTTTGTATTGCCCAACTCTTTGTTAAAAACTTACAACTTCTTGCTCTGTCCATTCCTTCTTAAGTTCTTTGATCACCTTTACGATCATAACCTTGAACTTTTTCTCTGGTAGATTGCCTGTCTCCACTTCACGTAGTTGTTCTTCTGCGGATTTATCTTGTTCTTTCATTTGGAGCATGTTCTTCTGTCGCCTCATTTTGCCTAACTTGCTGTTTGTGTTTCCATGTATCTGGTAGGTTGGTTACGTTCCTTGACCTCGGGGAAGTGGCCTTCTGTAGGAGGCGTCCTATACATCCCAGCAGTGCACTCCTCTCTGGTCCCCAGAGCTGTATGCTCTAAGGGTGCCCCCTCTGTGGGCTGCGTGGGTCATTCTGTTGTGGTGGGCTGACTGTGTGGCTGGGCTGGTTGGTTGCCAGGCCCTGCCTTGTGTGGAGGCTGCTGGCTGCTGGTTGCCGTGACCAGGTCATGAGGTGGCTGACTGTGGAACCCAGGGGGGCCCAGGGCTAGTGCTGGCTCACTGGGAGTAGAGTCAGTGGGGCTGTGGCCCGCCCACTTCACTGGTGGGTGAAGCTAGGTCCTGGCCAGTGCTGGCCTGCTGGTGGGCAGAGCCGGGTCCTGGGGGTCTGGCTGCAGGGCCCCAGGGCCCAAAGCTGGTGTCCGACTGCTGATTGTTGGGGCTGGTTCGTGATACAACTAGCTGTGGGGTCCAGTGTGTTCTGAAGCTTGTGTTGGCCTGCTGGTGGGCAGGGCTGGAGCCCAGCTGGCCCCAGGGCTGGTGCTGACCTGCTGGTGGATGGACTGGGTCCTCCCACGGCAGGCTCTGGGCTGTGATTGTCCTGGGCCTGGTGTCCACCAGTTGGTGTAGTGTCCACCCATTGGCGTGTGAGGCTGGTGTGAAGGCTAGAGGAGGTTTACTGGTGGGCAGGGCCAGGGCCCAGGGGTTTCTGGGGCTGGTGTCTGCCCACTGGTTAGTGGAGCTGGGTCCCAGGGTCTCTGGCTGTAGGTCCCTGGTAGTCCTGGGTCTAGTGCCTGTGCACTGGTGTGTGGGGCTGGGTCCTGGGCCCTCTGGTGGGCAGGGCTGTGTCCAGGGTGTCATAAGGCAGCCTGTCTGCTGGTGGGTGGGCCTGTGTCCCTGCCTAGTTAGTTGCTTGGCCTGAGGCCGTCCCATTCCTGGTGCCTGTGTTCTGTTGGCTGTGAGCGGGGCTGGGTCCTGAGGGCAGTAAGCTAGAGGGAGGATTGCACGATGGTGCCTGCCTGCACCAGTGTCCTTGCGGTTGAGCCAGCTCCCCACAGTGGCCGCTGCCAGCGCCTGTGTCCCCAGCATCACAGGCTGCCTCTCTGGGAGACTCTCCAAGATCAGCAGGTGGGTCTGACCCAGGCTCCTTTGAAATTACTGCTTCTGCCCCGGGTTGTGGAGCTTGTGAGATTTTGTGTGTGCCCTGTAAGCGTGGGGTCTCTATCCCCACACAGCCCTCTGGGACTCCTGAAAGGAAGCCCTGTTGGCCTTCAGAGCCAGACGTTCTGGGGGCTTATCTTCCCCAGCGCAAGACCCCCGGGATGGGGCTCAGACCGCTCGCTCCTGGGGGAGAACCCCCACCGCTGTAAATGTTCTCCCATTTGCGGGTCGCCCCTCCTACTCGTCTTGGTGTGGTTCTTTCACTGCGTCTTTAGTCGTAGAAGATCTCTTCTGGTCGCCCCTGGTCAGTAGTTGTTCTGTGCATAGTTATCCTGGTGTGCCCTGGAAAGAGATGAGCTCAGGGTCTTCCTGCTCTGGCATCTTGGCAGCTCCCTCAGGGTTGGATTTTTGTTTGTTTTTGTGGGTTTGGTTTTTGGTTTTGGTGGTGGTTCTAGCCTGGCTCTGAATTTTCACCATTTTGAGCCTGGTTCTTCTTTCTGTACGTAAACTTAAGTGTTCCTTGTGTCTGCTGGACAGTCTCTGTTGGTGACTGCATGCTCTTGGGGGGTCGGGAGCGTCCAGGTGGAGATGTGAGAACCATGGGTGTGGAAGCAGCGGGCGGGCATCAGTGCTGACCTGTTTCTGGAACTCAAGCAGGAGACGCTCAAGTACCGTGTTTGAAGTGTATCTAGGCTCAGGCCTGGGGCCTCTGCACACTGAGGTGTTTGTTTTCAGCGTATATTGCTTGAAGCGGCCTCACACATTTTGGGAGCTTCATTTGGAATTTGGTACCATTAGATCTTTAAGGAGTTTCCCGGCTCATTCACGGGGAGTTATTCCATGGTTAGGGTGAAACCTCTCTGACCTTGTGGTATTTTCCCAGGGTGTAACCCTGACGGATCTCCAGGAAGCAGAAAGGACGCTCAGCCGGTCGAGGGCAGAGCGTCAGGCTCAGGAACAGCCCAGCCCGAAGCCCGTGGACCCCAGAGGGCTCGAGGGCAGTGCCCAGAAGCATGAGCCCCTAGCAGCCCCTGCAGAGGAAGCTGGGGAGAGCCGCCAGCCCTGCGACCGGAGTCTGGAGGATCAGGTGAGCTCTCTGTGCTGAAAGCAGGTGGCTGGGGGAGCCTCTTCCTCACTGAGAATTCCAGAACTGTCCTACTCTGCAGGGGACGCCTCATAGAACACGCTATTTATGTCCATCTTTAGTTGGAAGACCTGTGTAATTGAAAGAATTCAGAGGATGGTAGTCCTTAAGTGATCAGTTTTTTCCTCTGGGAGTTAACTAATGCGCTTTTTTTCCAGTTTTATTGAGATGTAATGGACATGTAATGTTGCAACATGATTTGATGTGTGTACATGTTGTGAAATGATTACCACCATACATTTGGTTAACTAAATGTGTCTTTCTATTCTGAAAAGAGAGATGTTGGTATAAAAAAAAATGCAAATAGCAGTATAAGCATTTATTATTTAGTTTATGCCAGGCACTGTTTTAACAATTTCAATATGTGTATTAAATTGTTTAATCCTCACAACAACCCTCTGAGGTAAGTATTATTATTCCTTCTTAAAATATGAGTCAGTGGAGCTACAGAGAGGTTAAGTAACTTGCCCAGCATGTTGCACGGCTAAGAAGAGGTCAAGGACTTCCCTGGCGGTCCAGTGGTTAGGAATTGGCGCCTTCACTGCTGGCCGCCCGGGTTCGATACCTCGTCTGGGAACTAAGATCCCACAAGCCACGTGACCAAAATAATAATAATATTGATTTGTGTGTGTGTGTGCCTATCTGTGTATGTTCTGGTGTTAGACTATTTGGGTTCAAACCGCAGTATCCTTACTAACTAGCTGTATGGCTTTGGGTAATTGATTTAACCTGGTTGTACATAGTTTCCTAATTTGTACACACAGAGCTTATGGTAGAGGGTACTCCTTGTGAGGTGATACCTGCATAGTGCTTGACACGTTAAGTGCTCAGCAAATCTTAACTACTACGATGATGATGATGTACTTAAAGGCCTCCAAATTCCTCTTTTCTCTCTCCCTTTCCAACCAAATATATACGTATATATAATAACCATTTAGGCAACTGGGTGAACGCTTATTTTGAATTTTACTTTGATGGTACAGTATTATAAAATAAAAGATTTTACTGGAAAAAGAAAACAAGCAGAGGTGGAGCGAGGCGTTGGCTCCACAGCTTGCCTCCCCTCACCACTAGTATGTTGCTCTGCAAACTTCTGCAGACCCAGGCACGTACAGCGCACCCTTATTCTCAGGCACAAGCTGTCACCTTGGGGTAGACGTTTTGACTTACGTTCCATTTCTCAATTGCAGTTGGTAGTCAGAGTTATAGGGTTATATTTAAGGTGACTGTAACTCCTGGTTTACCGAAGATGGTTCCAGTGACACCTTTTATCTCTGGGTAATCATCAGTACCATTCCTTTTCACTCTCAGAAATGTCCCAGTTGGGATGATAAACTTTATGGTCACCATAATTACAGGAGAAAGAAGTCTTCTTGCTCTAACTTTGAATGGCTGGGCTGCATAAACGAACTGAGGTTCTGTTGTTTATTTCGTTTGTTTTATCGGCTATCTTTTGAGTACTTATTACATACTAGGGACCGTTGTAAGCACATAACATACGTTCTCATTTAATCCTCACAGCCCTCTCTGAGGAAGATATTATTATCCCTGTTTTATACATGAGGAAGCAGAGATCAAAACTCAAGTCACTTCAGGTCACACAGCTCATTCAAGCTGGGATTTGAGCCAAGTTCTGTCAGACTCCCAAGCTGACTATATTTTATTGCTTCTGTCTCTATAATTTATAAACAAAAATTTATACAATCTCTGCATGTAGTAAGAATTTCTTTATCTCTGCATGTTCAACAAACCACATTAAGGTTTATTGTCAAGCTCTGTCTGTCCTAACTCTCAAGGGAAACAAAAGTTCAAAAGGGAAAGTGGGAATTTATTTTTTTTTATTTTGGGGGTGGGGGGTTGTGGCATGCGGGATCTTACTTCCCCAGCTAGGGATCAAACCTGTGCCTGCTGCAGTAGAAGCACGTGGTCTTAACCGCTGGACCGCCAGGGAAGTCTCAGAAAGTGGGAATTTTTCAGAAGTGTCAATAAGCCTAGTTATGGCAAGTTGGTAGAAAGCTCAGATTTGGTCTGTTTTCAGATAACTCCTACATTGTTTCTTCATATTCCTGATCTTTTTCTTTTCCTACGTAAACCTTACCTTTCAGTGCGCCATCTTAAAAAGGCCATCATCCTTCCTATTTGCGTTGCAAAATCCAAGGAAGTTTTATTACCAGGGTTGGTGCCCCCTAGCACCCTTTGATCAGTTTGGGAAGAACTGTCCTGGACTGCTGTCAGCCTGTAGCATCTTCAGAGTAGGCATCTAGACCTCTTTCCTATCTGGCTAATTAACTACTCGTGAGCCTCTGGATGTAGAAAAGCACACTTTTAATAAACGTGCTGTCCTTACCCTTTGGTTAGACTTCACCTCTGACATCTCATCCTGTGGATTGTTCCAGCCTGTGTATCGTCGCCTGAGGTGTCCGGCTCAGCCAGACACGCCCACGACACCAGTGTCACCTCCTGCCCCGAGACCCTCCCTCTACACCAGTTCCTACCTGATCCGGACGGGTAGGTCTTCAGCCCCTGATTCAGAGAGTTCAGAGCCCCCCGCCAGCCCTGCAGGGGCAAAGGAAATGGACAAAAACGGTAGGTCAAGCTTCAGAAACCGCACCCTCCTCCGGTGCATGTGCCCCAGGTTCTTAAGATCCACGCTTTGTTTTCTCTCTGACCAGAGGGTGAAGAAGCAGAGTTGGGTGATCAGTCCTCTAACAGGCTGTCCATTCGTGAGAGGAGGCGGCCCAAGGAGCGACGAAGAGGCACAGGCATCAACCTCTGGACGAAGGATGTAAGTGGGCTGTCTGTGCCGGGACGTCTCGCGTTACCCCGCGCTGCCCGCCGTCCTGTGTGTCGGGCTCAAAAGAAAGAGCTCCACACGCTGCCAACTGTGCAGATGGTCAGGAGGCATCACTGAGAAAAAGGGCAGAAGAAGAAAGACTCCACTAGTGTGGGACTCATTTGGAATGTTCTGGCTAGGACGCCCAGGGCCTAGGACAGTGCCGAGCTCACAGTAGGCAGGCAGCAAATAAGCGGTGAATTTACAGCAGCCGTGCAAACAAATATAACAAGTGCATAAGCCACTCAGGCTTGGCAGCCCCCCAGCGGCCCCTGAGAGTCCCGTGGTGAGTCAGCAATACCTCAGCGTTGTGTGTGTGCAGGTGCTAACCAAGTATTTCAGGGGCACTGCCAGAATCTCGAGAATTTCAGAATTTCATCTGACTCAGGTTTACTCTTTTGGAGAAAAAAAGGAACAAGTGCTATAAAACAGCTTGACTTTGGCTTTTAAATGAAGACGGGGCTGCTGTGCCTCCTGATGACGAGCGCACACTCGGTTCTTTCCTCCCCCTCCGGTCTGTGCCCTGCGCACTCAGCCTTGTTGCTGGCATTGACAGGTCCCTGGTCACTAGTGGCTCATTTGGAATTAGATGGACCATTCAGTGAGACAAGAAATGGGACAGTGATGGTCGCCTGTTAGAAACTACTGGACGAAAGTGTTTGATTATTACAGGATCAAACGGGCCGACAGCTACTGACAGAGCCCAAGTGAGGTCCGTCTGTCTTAAAGATTCTCCTTTTCCCGCCAGGTTCATTTGACTCTTTGACTGCAGGTGGTGCTCCTGAGGTGCTGCTAAAAGCAGCAGTGACAGTGCCCTTGGCCGTCAGCCGTCACTGCCCAGGTGCATAATTGATGGGGCTGACCTTGTTGCCTCCAGGGATGCCTGTGACCATGATCCTCTTGTCTTTTTTCTTTCTCCCTTTCCAGGAAGATGAAACTGACGTCTCAGAAGAGGTGAAAGCAGCGTGGGTAAGCAACGAGCAGCGAGGCTGCCCCCGTAGGGCTCGGCATCCCCGTAGGGCTCATCCCTGCTCGCGTGCACACACTTAACAGAGGAAGAGCAGGCTCTGTGCAGACCTGGGTCCAGGGAGAGTTTGGAGGTAGACGCTCCTCTGCAAGATGGGACGGCTGCTCGCTGGTATACTGTTTTCTTTTTCTTTAAATTTGTTTATTTTATTTTTGGCTGCGTTGGGTCTTCGTCGCTGCGCGCAGGCTTTCTCTGGTTGCGGCGAGCGGGGGCTACTCTTCATTGCCGTGTGCAGGCTTCTCATCACGGTGGCTTCTCTTGTTTTGGAGCACGGGCTCTAGGTGCACGGGCTTCAGTAGTTGTGGCACGTGGGCTCAGTAGTTGTGGCTCGCGGGCTCTAGAGCGCAGGCTCCGTAGTTGTGGTGCACGGGCTTAGTTGCCCCGTGGCATGTGGGATCTTCCCGGACCAGGGATTGAACCCCTGTCCCCTGCGTTGGCAGGCAGATTCTTTTTTTTTTTTTTTTTTTTTTTTTTTTTGTGGTATGTGGGCCTCTCACTGTCGTGGCCTCTCCCGTTGCGGAGCACAGGCTCCGGACGCACAGGCCCAGCGGCCATGGCTCACGGGCCCAGCCGCTCCGCGGCATGTGGGATCTTCCCAGACCGGGGCACGAACCCGCTTCCCCTGCATCGGCAAGCGGACTCTCAACCACTGCGCCACCAGGGAAGCCCTGGCAGGCAGATTCTTAACCACTGCGCCACCAGTGAAGTCCCCCGTTTTCTTAAATGGTGTAACAATGCCCATGTTCTTGAATGAGTTTCCTCCATTTTTCAGTGCCTCCTGCCGGGTTCTGACACAGTTACGGGCTCTTTTTCTCTATTGTGCTATTGGATCGTATAAAGTCCTTTGAAATCTCGGGAAGAAACGTGAAGAGTGATGCTGCTTCTTGTGGGTCTACATCCTCTCCACGCTAACAGAGAGGAACACGAGAGTGAATAGTGTGAACAGTCCAGAAATCACTTACATTGGACTTTGAAATAGGTTTAACTCCTGGGCTCTTGTGTAAGCAGGTCCCTTAAGGCCTGGTACCCAGCTCTTCTCTGCTGTGGGCACCCCAGGCCAGCTCTCCTGAAGCTCCAGGTTCCTGTAAGCCACTCACACGTGATAGAAAGTTAATGCTTTTCTAGTACCATTTAGTACCATTTTTCTTTGGTTTTTGTTTTGTTTTGTTTTTGTTTGTTTGTTTATTTGGCCGCACTACACAGGTTGCAGGATCTTAGTTCCCTGACCAGGGATCGAACTGGGCCACGGCAGTGAAAGCACCGAGTTGTAACCACTGGACCACCAGGGATGTCCCTAGTACCATTTTTCAAGAAGGAAGGGATTTGGTTTTGACTAAATGAATTGAGACTCCATGTACATTTCTATTGGGAATTATGTAAGAAAATGGCCTTTTTTCTACCCTGCAGTTATGTGACAGTATGTTCTCAGAATATGTTTAATAACTCATACTGAAAATGAACAACTAATTTGTTTTTAGCAGAGGAAGTAGAAACGCTATATTATGTCATTGACCTGCCTGTATTTTGGTCGAGATCCTAAACAGTCAGCAGGGGCCTCCAGAAAGCAGTGCCCGTGGTGGCGTGCTGAGAGCTGCCTGCGTGCAGCTGCAGCCGGGGCTGCCTCACAGGGGGGAGTGGGCGTCGGGCACAGATGCCACATGGAGGCTCCCTGGGGCAAGGGTGTGTGCACACGACAGCGACTTCATTCCACAGGGGCTTGGGGAGGCTTCAGGGGACGAAGAGTGAACGCAGGAGAGCTGCTGTGGGGAACTATATTAGAAAACCCCTAACGAGCGATCCCGGGTGCTGACTCCAGAGCACTGAAGCGGCCCGTCACCCGTAGAGGGTCGTAGAGGCCACTGAGCTCCATGGAGGGAGTTACACAGGAGAGCTTGGTGTTGGCCAGCGTCTCTGTCAGTGAAGATCTTTGCCTGCACGTTTCTAAGCTACTTGGTGTGAAAAGTCCTTGCCTGATGCACCAGGCAGGGGCCGCGAAGGTGCCTCTTATGCCATGCTTCCCAGAGAAGTTCACTGAACGACCACTGACTTAAAATTACAGAAAAGATTTTCTGATTGGTGAGACTTGACATAGAGTCATTTGTCAGACTGAAAAATGGTCCACTCATCCCATTGCTCGAGGCATCTGCCAGTGTTCACCGCGTGTCCAGCAGACGCCAGCATGAGTATTCAGAGAGGAATGCAGGGCCAGTCCTCTCTCTAATGGTAACTGAGTGTGTGCAGGTGTGCCAGCCCTCACAGCAGGCCCGGCATGTCTCCTGCCCACCACGGTGCCCAAGGGCGGCAGCATCCTGACCCCGGCCTGCGTTAGCGCAGCTCTGACTGGTTCTCTCCTGAGCGCTCGTCCAGCCCTGGCAGGCGTGATGCCGGCATCCATACGGGCCCACAGAACGACAGGCCCGTCCCTGTAACTTGTGGAAATCTAACCTCAAGGTGGTCAGGACTGTGTCACGGCCGCTCTCCCACGCCAGGAATCTACTGTTTTTTAAGTTAACTCTTCCCAAGACCCTGACATCTGTTATTTTAAGTTGGGATAGATTTACAATCGGTGAACTGCCCAGACCTAAAGTGTGCTGTTGGGTGAGTTTTGACAGTTGTCATCAGTGGTGTAACCACCACTCAAGTCAAGACGTAGAACTTCTCCGTCACCTTGAAAAGTGCCCTCACCCCCCGTCCCCTGTCCTGAGAGGCAGCCACTCTCCTGATTGCCGCCGCAGTACAGTGGTGTTGCCTGTTCTTGAGCTCCGCGTACATGGAATCATTCGGTGATAATACTTTGCTTTAAGGGTAGAAAGGAAACTCTGTCTCCAGTCAGAGTTGGAACTAAAATGATTACAACTGTGTACAGATGCTCTCCTCTTCTCGAAGATTCCTCAGCCTCTCACCCGTATGTCAGTAACAAGAGCATGTCTAAGAAAACCTTTCTGTTGTTTAACCTTAATCTCTGTAGACATCTTGGAAATTTATTTCTTTTTGTGGACCTAAGCTAGAAAAATGTAACCAACATTTGTATACAGGTAAGGTTGATGGCCAGGAATGGCCCTGATGTTTGTCATGCAGTCTGGGAGGGAGGAAGGCTAGTCATGCATTTCTGTGGTGGTGACACAAGGGACGCTGAGAAGGCTGGGGGCCTGGTCGGGGCCCCGCACAGTGCGCGCTTTTAATCAAAACCATCCCCACCGGAAAACCGACAATGAGCACAGGGCTTCATGTCCTAGCACCCCCTCAGCCGATGTGCTTAGAGCAGATGTGCGTGGTTGTCCGCATTAGACGGGTGCCCGTCTCCAGAAGTCCTAATATAGCCTGTATCTTGCTGAGTGAAAAAGAAACTGAGTCTGGATTTGACGTGAGGAAGGAGGTTACTGCAGTCAGAAGCGCTGCCCCCTTCACTGGTCGTGAGGAACAGGCTCTGGAGCAGTCACGGGCACACTGCAGACGCTGATGGCCCTCGGGCTCTTCTCATCCTTTCTTCACCGGCGTCTTTGGCTTGCCTTCATTTTGCTTAACACTGAGTTTTCTCTACGCGTTCTTGTCCTCTGAAGCAGACTGTTTCCCAGGCCAATTCTGATGTATAATTGAATTTATCACTAGAGGGCGCAAGTCGTCAAAAGAAAAGATAGTGGACAAGCAGAATGGTGTCTAAGGAAGCTGAACAGGAGACAGATGGCTTTTGTTTTAAAGGAATTGTTGAACAGTCCAGTTCAATGCAGTGAAGTTACGCGCCTCCCAAGTTTGGGCATCTCAGAATTGGGAAGGAATTTAGAGAAAACTTGGGTTAGGAACCTCGTTTTACAGTTAAGAGAACTGAGGCCCAGGGCAGTTAGGAAGTACTTGGGGACGTGAAAGCTCTAGGTGAGCGCCCTATGCCCCGTGTCAGGGAGCCTTTATGGGACTGTGGTGGGGCCGACCTCACATCGCCCTCCATTCCCCATCCTTTTTTTTTAAGGGATACAGGTGAGCAGTCAGATGAAGAGGTCCGTCAGGTGAGGTGTGGATGTGTCCCAAGGTCAGAAGCTTTGTCCCCATGGAGGTGGTTGTACCACCCGCCCGGCATGTGGATATTACACCAACCCAGAAGTTCTCCACACCTCATAGTTTAGGGATTTTTATGGAGGCTTCAACATGGGCATAATCCATTATTAACTCAATCTCCACCCCCTTTACCTTCCCCCCAGAAGATGGAGGGTGAGTCTACAAGTTCCAAGTTTTTTTTTTTAAATTAAAGTATAGTTAACATACAGTATTCTGTAAGTTACAGGTGTACAATATAGTGATTCACAATTTTTGAAGGTTATACTCCATCTATAGTTATTATAGAATATTGGCTGTGTTCCTCATGCTATGCAATGTGTCCTTGTCGCTTATTTTTTACCCAGTAGATTGTACCTCTTACTCCCCGCTGCCCCCATTCATTTGTTTTTTACTGAGCAGGTTACATGTTTGAATTGAGTTGCAGGTGGCATCTCGCCTCCTTGAGTAAAGGAAGGTCTTCTTGAAGGATACCTCGAAAGCCTCCTGAGAGTTTCAGGTTCAGTGGTAGAGGGTCAGCCTTCTCCTGCCAGGTGGGAGGGTACTTATGTAGGGAGGGTAGATAAGTAGGTGGGTACTTATGTCTGTCCATCCTTCAAATAGAAAAATGCTTCTCCCTCTAGAATCCCTGTTGCTTTTAGGCAAATCCGGTGGCATCGGTCTGAACAAAATCACGACACTTTACCTTCAAAGTCAGCAGTGTAGCGTCCAGTCCAGAGAGGAGCCCGTGGTCTGGTGGCTAACCCTCCTGCAAGAGGCCTTGGTTGTAGGAGACGCTGTTAAGGAAGCACTGACCAGTAGGTGTTCAGATACCGGCCGTAGATAACCGGTAGCAGCTAGGCGGGAGAGACTTTGGTCAAGTGTGCAGAAGATATAAGCGATTAAACGTAAGACTTTCAAACTAAATCAAAGAGAGGCTCAAAGTGAAATTTGCCAGCAAAGCTTGGTTTTAAACTAAGCTTCAACAGAAAATAAAACTTGCTTTGGGAGCCATTTGGCCCCAGAAATATCTCTAATACCAAAAGCCACTAAATGCATTTCCCATTTTGTCCTGCCTTCTCTTTTATAAACTTCTCGTGTATTCACTGAACAAGTACTTCCCGGTGCCTGTGGGCAGGGGTGCAGCAGTGAACAAAAAGCCCTGTTCTTGTAGAGTCTCTGTTCTGGTGAAGCAGGCGGGCAGTGAGTAAAATGAACGTGCCAAGCAAACTGTGTGTGGAAGGTGAAAAGCCGTGTGGAGCGGCTCCAGGACTCAGGAGTGGGGAGTGCAGGGCGGGGGGGCTGCGCATCTAAGGAGGAGTCGGTGTCGGCCTTGCCGCGAAGGCAGCACTGGAGCCCAGCGTGAAGGGAGTGAGTGGGGAGCCCCGTGGACGTGTGCAGGCAGAGGGAACAGAGCTCGGGGGGCCGTGAGGCAGGAGGACAGGCAGGACCTGTGAGGAGACGGTGTGGGCATGAGAGCCCGCGGCAGAGCCAGGCGGTCGGTGCCAGGGCGTGCGAGCCCGTGTAGAGCTCTGCGCAGCAGAGGGGCAGGAGTCACATTCTGGGGGGACTCCGCCTGCTGTTTGGAGAAGACCCTCTATGTCACCCTAACCCAGGGGGACTCACGAGGGGTTTGGGCCAGGTGATTGCGGGTGGTGAAGATGCTGAGACGTTTTCATATGCACGGCACATTTCAAAGTTAGAATCAGCAAGACTTCTGCTGGATTGGGTATACGGTGAGAAAAACAGAGGGGGGTCAAGGTTGACACCAAAGCTTTTGGCTCAAGTGCCGGAGAGGGTGGAGTTTTCATGAACTGAGATGGAGAGGACTCTGGAAGGGCAGGCCTTTGGGTTTGGCTCCAGAAGCCCTGGATTCGATGTGTCTGACCGCTGTCCACAGGGAATTGTCAGGGGCGGAGTTGGAGGTACAGACTGGATGCAAACATGCAGGTTGTATCGGGAACCATGACATCGGAGCAGGTCACCAAGAGTGCAAGTGTAGACAAAGACGCCCAGGAAACGGGCGAGTCAGAGCACGTGGCTCTGAGAATGTGACTGCAGTTTCCCCCTTTTCCAAAACAAAGTCAACCAAACAAAGCACACTCGCACAGAACAGTAGGTAGTTTGCTTATTATTTCACCAGTTTTTCTCAACTGGTGCAGGGGTGTTCCCCATGAAAGCTGCCTGGCCTGTTGATGGAAGAGCCGTGTAGTCGTGGGGGAGAGCCAGTTCCCGGAGCTCCCCCGTCAGCTTCTGAAACAGAAATTACTGCGCCTCTGCAGACCTTGTCTGGAGGTCTCCGAAGGCCAGGAATGTCATAAGACGTTGTGTTACATGAGAGGAATTCTACTGATTAACCGTATCTGCAAATGATCTTTTAAGCTGACTCAGCTTGTGGTTCCCTTTGCCTTACCTGACTTTCCTCAGTTTTATCACATCTTTGAATAACTAGCACTCCATTTCACTTAAGGAGAGGCTTTCTTTGAAACACTTATTTCTAGGTGCTCTTCTGTATCAAACTCTGATTTATCCCTGTGATGGCTAGAATGACAGTCGTAGACTTGGAATTTTAGAACCGAAAGCAGCTTTAAACTTCTTCCCTGCCCTCCCCTCCCCCCTTCCTTCCTTCTTCCCTCCTTCCTTCCCTCCCTCCCTTCCTCCCTTCCTTCCTTCCTTCCCTCCCTCCCTCCCTCCCTTCCTTCCTTTCCCACATCACATACCTTGCAGGATCTCAGTTCCCCGACCAGGGATTGAACCCAAGCCACGGCAGTGAGAGCGCCAAGTCCTAACCACTGGACCACCAGGGAACTCCCTAAACTTCTCATTTTAGAGATCACAGCTGAGGAGGCCCAGAGAGAGGGAGCACAGCTGTGTCCAGGGCTTTGCACCGCGTTCTCCTGAGTCTGTATCTGTCGTGTATGTTGGGTGATGTACTGTCACAACAGGCTAGGAGTGCAGACCCAGGAGCTGGGCTCCCGGGGCAACCCCACCTTGACCGCTGAACTGCTTTGGACGAGATGCTTCAGTATCCTCATCTGTACAGTGGGGATAATAATAGTGTCTACCTCTTAGAGTTGTAAAATGAAAATGAGTTAATGCATTTAAATAGTTAGAGATGAGTAAGATCCACTCAAATTATTTTCCAAGTCTGTAGGTTCCTAAATCTGGATGAGAGAAAGCCTTTTGGAATACTGTCATTGACCTTAGAATCATGTGATTTTGAAGTCAAGTTATTCATTTATCCATAAAGAATGGATTCTTTGAAGAGTCAGAGAAGCAGCTCAGGCTCCGGCATGTGCTTGTGCTCTGAAAATGAACCTGATGAGCTTTGAGAAATAAATCTTGAAAGGAATTGCCGAGGTAGGGACAGAAATGAGTAGAGGAGGAAGGGCCGAGAACGCAGTGTTTCCTCTTTCGCTGGAGCCCTTTGCAGACCTGATGAGAACAAGCCCCTGCCCATTTCTGTGTCCTCAGGCAGGCTTTAACCCTTCTGCCTAACCCCGCCCCCCGTTTCTGTGTTCTGCTCGTGTTCCCACAGATCTTTACTTCCCCCCACTCTCTCTCTTCGAGTAAAAATAATAGCCCTTTTCCCTACTTGCTCTGATTCTTCACAATTTTGCTTCTGGCTGTTTGCTGGATCTTCTCCCCTCCGTCAAGCAGGATTTTGAATCTTGTTACTTAACCTCGTGAAGCCCCTTTATCTGCTGGAGGGCGTCCAGCGATTTTCTGTCCGCTCTCCACCGCTGGGCAGTGTCTTCGCCCTTCTCCTTTTAGGTAAAAGCCTAGGACTGTTTTGCTTTCCCTTCTCTCTGGGGCCTGATTGCCTAATATGGTAAAGTATGTCCCAGACAAGCCTGTGCTGTTGAGATAGAACAACAGTCTTAAGTTTAAAGACACGGTAGGTAAGCTCTCGGGTGGAGTTGCCTATTTCTGTAGTAAAGTAGTATTTTTCACAGTGTACCGTAAAACCACCATGATCTTTTTTTTTAAGCAAGCCACTCTTCCTTTTAATCGAGTGAAAAGATAGTAAAATATAGATTTTTCCTCCCTCAGCTTCTTTATCTTCAGCCAGATAAGAAGAGGAAAGGGTGGTTAGCTTGTCCCTAGAATGAGAGGGCTTGAGAAGCCCGAGAAATTTGATGGTAATGCTCATAGGAGTAGATTTAACGAGCAGGGCCGCCATGAACAGCCCCCAGGGGTTGGCAGGCTCTCCACGCAGGCCGCCGGGGTCCCAGCAGTGATGACGGGGGCCAGGGGGGGAGAGACCGGGAAACCCTTCCGTCCAGGCTGCATGAGGGGGCTCCTCCAGCTGTGACTCCACGCTCACTGGACGGCCTCTCCTTTCACTGCACACTTGCTCTTGCTTTGCAACTGTCGTTCTTAAAATACTACAGCTGCTGGGATTTGCTATATATGGGTCATACTTGTGCCTTGCTGTAGCCAAGCTGTATAAACCATCTTAAGAACAAAGTTTCTTTTGGCATCTTCCTTCCTTTTAAGGACTCTATTAATTTTGGGTCATGCCATTGCCAAGCAAATCTCAGTAATCAAAGTGCACATGTAGGGGGCTTCCCTGGTGGCGCAGTGGTTGAGGGTCCGCCTGCCGATGCAGGGGACACAGGTTCGTGCCCCGGTCCGGGAGGATCCCACATTCCGCGGAGCGGCTGGGCCCATGAGCCATGGCCGCTGAGCCTGCGCGTCCGGAGCCTGTGCTCCGCAACGGGAGAGGCCACAGCAGTGAGAGGCCTGCGTACCGAAAAAAAAAAAAAAGTGCACATGTGTTCCTTTCAGACCCTGTAATTTTTGGACCCGCTGTCCCATCTCATCAGTGAATTCTGCTTCAGTCAGAAATCTTTTTTAAGACAGAATAAATTGACCTTCAAGGTATCTGTTTGAGCTTTGCTTAAATGTCTTATACAAAGATGTGGAAGGTTTATCAACTGCTGAGGGTAGGACAGTTAACCTCTTGACCTTTCCTTTTATTCCAATCTCTTCCTTCTTCCTCTGGCTGCCTTCAAGGTATCAGTTTTCGTTAGTGACCTGTGACCTTATGTCTCTTGGTTGGAGGGATGCCAGTGAGCTTGAAACTCTGCTGGAACTTGTCTTTTATGATTACAAAGGCAATTCATTTCATTGTAGAAAATATATGAAGTACAGAAAAGTGTAGAGAGTATTTCTGGAGGAGGCTGTACTTTTAGGGGTCACCGTGATGGCTGATGCTGTGCATGCGTTTCGTGGGCAGGGACCAGGGAAGCCAGACACCCTTGTGTGTCCCGTAAAACAGACAGTTGTCCTGCAGCTGGGCTTCTCACCGCCTCCCTGGACAGTCAGAGATAAAAGCCTTTCTATTATCGGAGTTCAAAACCCAAGTTGATTTTATGTATGAACTCACAGTTTTTGGCAGAGGGAGGTTCTAAATATCCAACCACGGTGTCAGCTGAGGAGAAACTGCACCTTGGTTTTGCTCACGCCTGACAATAGTTGCCTCTTGCACGATGACGTCATCATACAGCACACCCCTTCGTGACAGTCCTGTGGTGGGTCCACGCCTCCGGCTGCTCCATGGCACCTCCTAGTATTATTGGCCCCCAGGTTTACACACTGAAATACATTATAAATGATTTTCCCTTTGTTTCTTCTTCATGTTTAATTATCGATTTTTGTGATTTTAGCTGAGTTTTACATCTAAGAATTTCATTTCAGGATAGTCAAGGTCGGGGCGGGGGGGTAGAAGATATTTGTTATAAAAGGAGGTTCATACCACTATAAAGAATAAGGAAAAGTTGTCTAAGTCATTCACTCAAAAGAGATTATTGTTTGACATTACGGTGAATTTCCCAGAGGTATTTTTCCTAAGAGTTTTTTTCTCCAAGACCAACTAATGACATTCTTGAGAGGAGGGTCATTTTCAACCTGAGCATTCCTGGGACCCCGTCATTACCATGATGACACTTTCGTGTGAGGTTGTCTTCAAAGCACTTGGGTTCGGCTCTTTTATGGAAGCAGTCAGTCTGTGCTGGCTTTGATCGTGGAGAGCCCCCAGGGGTAATTGCTCCCCTTTAGTGCAGTCTGGGGGTTACCTTAGTTACAGGCTTCTTCATTTCTTCTGTTGATGGTTTGGCTGGAGAGCTTTAACCATGGCTTAGGCTTAGCTAATGTCAGCGTTCTAGCCCCATGATTGAGGTAAAAAGCTTAGTGTGGGATTTGCAGCTCTTTCTCAGCAAATGAAGTGTTTATGGACCTGCCCCAGCAGGAATGTTGAGCTTGAGGCACTGACAGATGTTGCCTTTCCCAGTGTTGTGGGAGTACCGGAGGGGTGGGGGGTGGGGGTGGGGGTGAAGGGTCACAGTTTACCAGTCTCCATTTTCTCCAGCTCCGTCTTCAGTCAGGCAAGCTCAAGAATCAGAGAGCAGGCATTCAGGGACATGAATTTCTTTCATGAAAAACCATAATATTCTATCCAGACGTAATCCTGTAAGGTACACAAATGTTCCCACAGCTGTGCCTTAGCAGTGCATGCTTCCCTGTGCTTTTAACATTTTTTGTCTTCTTACAACCTGAACTCTTACACTGTGAATTATGCCAACGTTAGTGGCTACTGAGAAGAAAGAAGAGACTTTTAAAAAGCCCTTTAGCAAATTAATAGCTCAAACGAAAATACTTAGTATGGCCTTGGAGCTTATAGCTCCGGTTATATTCCTGAAATATTTTTCAGGTTATGGAAGCATTTTAAGAGGAAAATAACGTGTTTGGATATTGTTTAACCAAGTGAAACAGTTCATGCATCAAGATGGGGTTTTGCCTGGCGCTGAGGGACTCTCAGAAGTGCTTCACCAAGGTGGCGGTCACGGGGCTGTCATCACCGAGTGCTACGGTCTCCCTTTGCCCGAGTGCCCGGCTGCTGTGGAGGGTCCGCATTCTGCGCCCTGGGGGAGGCGGCGGGCAGGTGTTGGGGCCTGCTCTCCAGCAGTGGGCGCAGAGGGGCGGCCAGCCTAGTCCTGGTCTCGGCACCTAACGCTCCAGGTCAGGGCTCAGCAAACTTTTCATGTGAAGGACCTGACGGTCAGTATTTTCTGCTTTGCCGGCCACGTGGTCTGTCGCGGCTGCTCGGCTCTGCCGTCCCAGGGGGAAAGCAGCCATGGACAGTGTGTCATGAATGGGCGTGGCTGCGTTCCAATAAAACTTTATGTAGAAGCAGGCTGGTGGGCTGGACTCGGGCTCTGGGCCAGGCCCCAGTTTGGCAGCCTCTGCTGTAGGTTCCCGGCTCAGGAGTTTGCCGACCTCAGCGTGGCCCCAAGTGCCCACTCTGCCCCGTCCAAGCACTCCTTTGGTAATGCTGCATCTTGCTGACCCTGGAGCACCACTGACAGCTCATGGGCAGGGGAGTCACCTGTTGGGAGGCGTCCGTGTTGTCTGTCCTCAGCCGGAAAGGCACTGGTGGATTTTGGTCCCGCTGCAGGAAACGTGGCAAAGCTTCCTGAAGGAGGAGCCCGGGAGGGAGACTGTCTTCTGTGTCGTCCACATGGAGTTTCTCTGCTCTGTTGCAGTTCTTTACGTTCTGAGGAGAAAGTCTGAGATGGTGGTTTCCCGGTCTGTCCCTTATCGGCTTTTCTCATCTGAGCCGTCCCTTCCTAGCTCCCAGGGACCTACAGGCACGGCTGGACACAGGCAGTCGCTTGCCACGTGAGAAGTTCAGCTCCTTGTAGGCTCTGACCGCAGCCGAGGTGGCGCCTGAGGCTCTCAGGTTCTCAGGAGGGGGCCTGTCCGGAGGTCGTTGGTTGCTGTCACTCACTGTAATGGCTGGTCATCATTGGAATTCCTCAGGAGTAGATTCTGGAATTATGTCTTTTTGCCTTGTTAACTTTCAGTCTGCAGAATATATGCAGGAAGAATTGCGGGCGGGCGGATTTGCAGAGGGGGGTGACATAAATCTTCAAAGCTTTGACCCTGCTTTTACTTGAAATGATATTTAAAAGGAGTGGATTTTTAGAAAGGAGCTAATAAAATTTTGATCCTTCAACAATTTTAGGGAAAAAAGTGATGAAAGCTGACAGTAATCTGTCACAGTAAAGACTCCTATCAGATGTGGGAACTGATGATAGGTTAGCACAATTAATTTTGTGCCAAGTAAGCAAAACCAGACCTTCTCTTGAGAATACGGGTCTACCTAACGTGTGCCTGTTGTCCGAGAAGTCTCTTGGGTCACCGGTGACCTTTGGTGCTCAGGAATAAAACAATGAAATACCGTTTGGGCAACTTTGAGATTATTTCTGGTGTGCTTGACTCAGAGCTCTGGGCAGGCCTGGATACTGACGCCCAGCCAGCTGAGCGGTTCGCAATGATGACGGGTGAAGGTAGCAGGTAGAGCTTCTGCCATCGTCTTCCTCAAACTGGTCAGTAAGAATCACTGCGGTCATTTGTTTAGGACATGGATTTTCGAGCCTCTCCCCACGCGATTCCGAACTGGTGGAGGGTGGGAAGCCTGGGAGCCTGCATCATACAAGTCTCCAGGGGAATCCCAACGGGCAGGTTTCACAGACACTGTTCTCGAGGTACGTGAACGTTTAGGGGTTGCTAGCATCCCAGGGAGGCCGTCATAAAGCCTAGGACTCCCTGGGGCGCAGCTTAGAGCAGCCTCCACTCCTTCCCTCCCTGCAGAAGGCACGCACTGATTGGGTACCCACCATGTGTCGGGCGGCACGCCTCAGGGGTGCAGGGGTGTGACGGCAGGCATGCTCACATCCTGAGGGGCAGGAGCCGGTCCTGTTAGATGCCCCCTCGAGACACCCAATAGGCCGTTGAACCTAGGAATCTGGTGGTTGTGGAAGACGTGCGCGGATCTGGAGTCACTGCCTTAGGACGGGGATTTAGTGCCCGAGACTGCTCAGGAAAAGGGCACAGTTAGCACAAAAGGGCCTGTGGCTGCGTTCCAAATTATTCCAGGGCTGGCCCTGGACAAGACCCAGAGTATTTCTCCGATTGTAATGGAAGAACATGTACAGATAAGTTGGTGGATCTCATGGTGGGAAAACGAAGTAGCTCTGATCTGCCTTTTTGTCACACACACACTTTATATGTACAGAGCAATCAGAGCCTGTTAGAATCCAGATGAAAGATAACAAACTAGGTCTCTAGTGCTTCGCGTGGACTGAACGGGAGAAGTCGAGGAAGTGTGAGAAGTCGGCAGGACTCACTGTCTTCCTGGCTGTGGGGCGGGAGCATAACGGGAGTGTGAGGTGGCTGGGAAGATGCAGGGGCGGTGGAGACGGTGCTGGCTTTGGAGCCAGAGACCTGCATTCAGAGCCAGTTCCACCTCTCATTAGCTGTATGGCCTTGGAAAAGTCCTTTAACCTCTCTGACAGTGCATTAATCTGCAAAGTGAGATTACTGTTCTATCTCGCAGGCTTAATGTAAGGAACAGGAGTACAAATGTTTTTTACTTTTGGTAGTGCCTGGCTTTGGTAAGCTTTTAATAAATGAAAGCTCCTAGTATAATGGCCCTACACCCGTCTCTTCCCCCATCTTTGAGCTGCTTTATTCCCGTTCCTTGGAATGCGCTTCTTGCTTTACTGCCCTTTTCTCCTCCTCCCCCTCCCTTTTTAATGCACATTCATATTTTAGGTTAAGCTCCACCTCCTCCAAGAAGCCTTCCTTTGATCCCTCCTCCGACCAGACTAGATTCTTCTCAGTATCTTGAATTTACCTTTAATACACGGTGATCATCATTATTAGTTGTATTTGCCAATTAAAGTAAAATCCTTAAAGGCGTGGTCTGTTTCTTCTTCATTATTTTGCCCTCAGGATCTAGTGTTTAGGTATGTTTTCTCTGAAAACGTGTAGAACAGCTCAGTTGGTGTCGATCACGTTTCCGATTTGGTGACTGTGTGCCACGTGCCGGAGTGAGGCTGGAATTCGGGAGGAAGAGCATGTTTGGGGCTCAGGTGACGATTTTGCTGTCGGTCTTGCTGAGCCTGAAGGGAAGCGTCCCACACGCGATTGGATGCGTGGGCTGAGTGTGGGGAGGCGCGGGGCTGGGGGGAGCGAGGGCGCCCGTCACCTAGGCCGTCTCTTCAGACGGGCTGCCGCCTGTGGAGCCGCCTGTGAGTGCTGAGTGCCCGCAGCCAGCGCGGTGAGCATGGTGGCTGTGGCCGTGGCGCTGCAGCAGCCGCGCTAGTGTCAGGGCAAGGGCAGGAGACGGGCCGCTGCACGGAACAGCTTCCCCACGGGAAATGGGAGCCCCGCTGCCAGAAGAGGGGAAGGGGAGCAAGTGCCCCCACGCCTGCCTCGGCCACGTCACAGGACTCTGCTGCCCACAGGGGGTGTGCGCTCGGAGGCCCCCGGGCTTGGTGATTGGCAGGCATTGCTGGCTCGGGAGGGCAGTTGGGGGGCGGGGGACAGGCCCTGGAGCAGCGGCATCTACTCTGTGACTGCGTGCAGGGCGTGTAATGAGTGTTCTGGGGTTAATAGTGTCTGGTTCGTAGCCATTTGCTCTGGGGGCAAAGCTCCAAAATAGTTTGCTGATTAAAAAAATCTTCTACATGCACCCCAATGTTCATAGCAGCACTCTTCACAATAGCCAGGACATGGAAGCAACCTAAATGTCCAACAACAGAGGAATGGATAGAGAAGATGTGGTACATATATACAGCGGAATATTACTCAGCCATAAAAAGGCTTGAAATGATGCCATTTGCAGCTACATGGATGGACCTAAAGATTATCATACGAAGTGAAGTAAGTCAGACAGAGACAAATACCATATGATATCACTTATCTGTGGAATCTAAAATATGACACAAATGAACTCATCTACGAAACAGAAACAGCCTCACGGACATAGACAACAGACTTGTGGTTGCCAAGGGGGAGGGGTTGGTGAGGGAAGGATTGGGAGTTTGGGGTCAGCAGATGCAAACTATTATATATCATATGGATAAGCAACAAGGTCCTACTTTATAGCGCAGGGATGTATATTCAATATCCTGTGATAAAACGTAATGGAAAAGAATGAAAAAGAATATATGTGTAGCTGAATCACTTTGTTGTACACCTGAAACTAACACAACAGTGTGAATGAATTCTACTTCAATTATAAAAACAGTCTTCCGAAAGGCTGGAAGCGTTCAAATAGACCTGATCTTCCTGTCACCTGGCCGACTGTGGTGACGGCCTGATTTCATGCTCCCCCCGCCTGCTGCCCCGCACTCCTTACCCTGCACTGCCGCCCTCTCCCGGCCGCCCGCTCCCGCACGCGTGTTCTGAGGGGATGAAAAGCAGAGCATCTCTGCCTCGGAGGAGCTCTTTCCACAGTCGACGCCAGCTGTGAGGCAGGGGTCGGTTCTCGATCCGTCGGCGGGGGGTGGCTGCCTGGCACCGTCAGGCTCTCGGCTTGTCTTCCCTGACGTGCTTCTGCCTTTTTTGTGTTTAGCGTACTCGTTTACAGGACGCTTTCAGAGAGAAAGCCTAATCCAGCATTGAGAGAGTTCTGCTTACGCCACACCGAGAAGCTTTTATAGAGCGCAGCTGTGGAGAACAGCCCTAAGAGGTTCTGGCTCATCTAAGAGGGTTTCCTCAGAGCAGAGCGCTTCCTCCCAGCCCCCGCTTCTCCCCGTCCTCAGCTGCATCATCTCCCCAGAGGGCGCCACAGGTAAAGCAGAGCTGCTAACGGCGCGCCCTGGGGAGGGTCAGGAGCCGGACTCTGACTCTGCCCTCACCGCCTCTGGTCCGCAGCAGCGCGGTGCTCTGAGGAGCTGCTCCTGCGGTGCGTTCCGTAGCCCTTTAAAGAACGCGTCTGCTGGCCTTGACTTCCTGACAACGGTGTTGTTCCACTACAACCTACAGCTGACCTTAAAGGGATAAATTTGATTTGGATAGTAATGATTATTAGAAAACTATTTCAACATAGACTGGTTAAGAAATATAAGGAGGAGTATATAACCTCACTAGTGTTCAAAACTATAACTGAGCATCATGAAGTAGGATTTTATTTTTCACCGACCAAAATAGGAAAAGATGTTGAAAAGATAATGGCCAGTTTAGGTGAGAGGAGAGTGAGAAGGGTCTCCTCGTATTTCATGTTGGGAAGGCAAATTAATACTTCCTTTTTGGAAAGCAAATTGCCAAGCTATCGAAGGCCCTGAGTTGATCCAGAATTTTCATTTTTGGAAGTCTATCTCTAGGAAATAGTCCTGAATATGAAAAAGGAAAAAAAAAAAAGCTTTATGTACAGAGATTTTAAGCACAGGGTACATTATATATATGTGGCTCTATAAATGTTTGTCCATTCAGTAAATACTCGAGTGCCTGTTATATGGGAGGTGTTTGTTTGGTGCTGTTGAACAAAACGAGTCCACTTAGTAATTTATAATAGTGGAAAAAACAGAAACAACCTAAATGTCCAGTATTCTGCCAGCAGTTAAGTAAATGATGATTCGCCCACACAGTGGATGCTGTGAATCACAGCTTGCTTTCCATCCCCTGACGGCCAGCCCTTTAGGGTGTTTCCTTGGAACAGACTAGAGTAGGAGGCCGCCGTTTGGAAATGAGTTGCAAAGGCAGCGTCACGCCCTGGATAAATGCTCGTGATGAAGTGTCATCGAATGAGCTGGACCCACAGGTATATCTGTTACGTGAGCACACGTGTGAGGGTCAGAGACCGAGGGCGGCCACCATGTGTTGGCGGTGGCTGTGTTCCTGTGGTGGGACAGTGTATGACCGACTCTTTTCTACTCATCTGTATTTTCTGAATCTTCTTTGATGACCCCCTGTTGCTTGTGTAATTTTTTTTTCCTAAATGCTTTGGCAGCACAAACTTTCAGAAAGTAGAGGCTTGAAAGTGAAGCAAAGTGGAGGGTAGGCTTCTGTCATGAGCTGTATCCGCTCTCCGACTGTCGCCTGTTTCCGCTGCGTGGAGTACCGCGGGGGGATCGGGGCGCAGGCAGCCAGGGGCCTCTCGGGGCCTGTGTGTTTGGGAAGCCCTCTGGGGTGTTATCTGAACACTGCCTGGGACTGGGGGGCTGCGGGCCACCCCGTAACATCAGGATCAGCGTGGTTTCTGGCGCCGTGTGCTGAAATTGAACAGCTCGCATACAGTCACAGTTCTGAGAAGCTGTGAAATGTACCCCTGAGCTTTTGTGCGCGTGAACCCAGTTTCACTCCTACCCCCGTCTCCCCCCTGCCTCGCTCCTTCTCTCCACGTCTGCTCGTCTGCTGATCTGCTCGCGGGCCGTCCCTCCCAGAGCTGACTCCACGGTGCTCGGGGCCCGTGTGCTCACCTCCTGGGTACAGCCGTGTCGTGCTGCCTGCTTGTGTTCCTCTCACACTTGGAGCTGGTAGGCTTGAGATTTATTTTTGTTGTCTTCTCAGCTCTCAGGGACAGACGTGTCTGGGGCTTGGGCGGGGGGAGGTTCTGTTTTGTCTGGGCTGGCTTGCTGTGTTCTGTTTGAAGCTTAGATTGCGTCTACACCCAGCACCAGGCACCAGCAGGTGTGCTTTGCAGAGTGGTGGTCAGACAGACAGATCCCTGCGTCTGGTGAGGCTCATTCCAGGAGTGCTTGGCCTTCTCCCTTCACCTGGCAACCTATTGACTCAGCGTACTTATACGCCAGCAAACTGTGGAGGTCTCAGAAAGCTCTTTCTGGAAGGCACTTTACAAACTGTTCTAGCCCAGCTCCCTTATTTTATAGATTAAACACCTGGGCCCCCAAGGGGGCATGGCTTCACCTGAGCTGTGCAAGGGCTGGGTGTCAGAGAGTGCAAGCCCTGAGCCCCCAGACCCGCTGTCCTCCTGCGGGGCTGGGGGTGCCCCCCAGCGCAGGGGCTGGCTGCCCTTGCTCCCGGTTGGGGAGAGCACCCTCTTCTTGTGCCCGTTGACTCAAGTATGGGAAATAGGGGTAGAGTTCATACACGAGCTTTACAGCACAGGCTGCTGCTGCCCCCAGCTTAGTACCTTTTTAAAGTCACCTTCCCTCTGTACCTCACATTCTAGTATATCTGTTATTTCTTTCAATCCACACAGCTTCCAAATAGCAGGAATATTTCTCCACTACAGTTGATTTTGAGTTTGAACTTTGGATATATTTGCTAATGTTTACAGACTGGTGAGGTTAGGGGAACTGAACTGCTATTATTTCAAAAGTAAAAGCCATTAGTGATAAGGGTAATTCACAAACGAGTGGTAGTCAAACTGGCAATGGTAGATACCAGAAAACAGGATAGTATCTTCAAAGTGCTGTGGGAAAACAATTATGAACCTACAGTTCTGTGCAGTGATTTATTTACACAGCAAGTGTAAAATAAAGGTGTTTTCAGATACACAGGGGCTAACTTCTCAACCCGCAAGCCCTAACTGATGAAAGAACTAAGGAATGTTTTTCAGCAAAAAGAAAAATAAACGCAGAAAGAAGTGAAATACAAGAGACAAAGTGCTGAATATGGTCATAAAGCTTTTTTTTTTAATGTTTAAAACGCTGGATCTAGAATTCTAGAAATAATGTGGTGTTAAAGGTGTAAAAATGTCCTGCAGTTCTTGTTTTCAGCAGAAAAGATACTGATTAACTTTACACACTTAAAAAAAAAAAACTTAAATGAGTGTTAAACTACTGTGTAGGAATAACCACTAAAGTCATACAGAATTAGAAGGTACAGCTCCTAAATCAGTAGAGGAAAAACAGGTAAGTTTAAGATTCATTCACTCCATCCAGTGGAAAACAGGAAAGGGGATGAAAAGAAGCAAAGGGGAAAATAGTAAATAAGAAATACAAAATAAAATGGGTAAGTAGTCATGATGAACATGAATTTACCTACAAAGCCAGAGGGGCACTCAGGTTGGATTATTCTACTATATGCTGTCTTCAAAGTTGTACTTAGTGATAAAAGATAAAAGTATGGGGCGGGTGGGGAGAATATACGCAAATACTCACCAAGAGGAAGCTGATCTGGCAACATTAATAGCCATCAAAGATAATTTTAAGGGCTTCCCTAGTGGTGCAGTGGTTGAGAGTCCACCTGCCGATGCAGGGGACACGGGTTTGTGCCCCGGTCTGGGAAGATCCCACATGCCGCAGAGCGGCTGGGCCCGTGAGCCGTGGCCGCTGAGCCTACGTGTCCAGAGCCTGTGCTGCGCAACGGGAGAGGCCACAACAGAGAGAGGCCCGCATATCATAAAAAAAAAAAAAAAAAAAAAGATAATTCTAAGCAAAAGGCATCAAATGAGGGCTTCCCTGGTGGCGCAGTGGTTGAGAGTCCGCCTGCCGATGCAGGGGACACGGGTTCGTGCCCCAGTCCGGGAGGATCCCACATGCCGCGGAGCGGCTGGACCCGTGAGCCATGGCCGCTGAGCCTGCGCGTCCGGAGACTGTGCTCAGCAACGGGAGAGGCCATAGCAGTGAGAGGCCCGCGTACCACAACAACAACAACAACAACAAAAAGGCATCAAATGACAGGAAGATATTTCTGGATTGTGAAAAAGGAACAATCCACAAAGAAGTTATAAAATAATGGACTGGAGAACTGAAAATATAGTCTCAAGATTTATAAAACAAAAGCTGTCAGAATAACACAAAGAAATAGTATATCCACAATCAGAGTTTCAGATTTTAACACACCTCTCTCAGAAACTATGTCAAACAGACAAAAATAGTTAAAGGACATAAAGGATTTGAACGCCATAATTAACCAACTTGATCCAATAAATACAGAGCACACATGGCATGTGTATCATGAGGACCACACTAAATTAAAACTCAGCATTCTCTCATTCATTCATCAAATATTTCTTGAGTGCCCAATGTTTGCCATACATCGTTCTGGGCATGTGGGATGCATTAGTCAACAAAACAGACAAAGAGCCTGGACTCGTGACGCTTATCTTCTCCCGGGGATCAGGAGCAGGCAAGCAGTGGACAGCAGCCACAGTGAGGTATACGGGACGTTCGACACGGTTTGGGGAAAATAACGGTTGGATAAAGAGGATTGGGTGGAGAGAGGACAGGCTGTATTATCAAATAGGGTGTCTGAGTAGATCTCATTGGCAGGCTGAGATTGGGACAAAGAGTTGAAGAAGCTGAGTGAGTTAGCCATAAAGATATCTGGAGGAAGAATATTCCAGGCAGAGGCATGAGCTAGAGCACAGGCCATAGGAGAAGCTGGGGAGGAGAGTAATAGGAAAGAGAATCAGATCATGTGGGTGTAGGGTGTTGTAGGCCTTTTTCATTTACTCTGCATGAAATGAGGAGCCATTGCAGGAATTTGAGTAGAGGAATGGCATGGTCTGACTTACGTTTTAAGGTAATCCCTCTAGCTGCTGTATTGAGATTAGACTTGAGACAAGAGCAGAAGCTGCAGGACCGTTACAGTAATTCAGGCAGGAAATGATGGGGGCTTGGAACACATGGTAGCAGGATAGGAGTTGAGAGTTGATAAGATGCTGGACGTGAGGAAAACACGACAATCCAAAACCTGTGGGACGCAGTAAAAACAGTTCTAAGAGGAAAGTTTATAGCAATGCAAGCCTGCCTCAGGAAACAAATATCTCAAATAAACAACCCTAAGCTAAAGGAGCTAGAAAAAGAACAAACAAAGCCCAAAGTTAGTAGAAGGAAAGAAATCATAAAGATCAGAGCAGAAATAAAATGAAATAGAGACCCCCCCCCAAAAAAAAAGAACAGATCAGTGAAATTAAGAACTGATTCTTTGAAAAGATAAACAAAATTTATAAACCTTTAGCCAGACTCATGAAGAAAAAAACAGGGCCTAAATCAATAAAATCAGAAATGAAAAAGGAGAAGTTACAGCTGACACCACAGAAATACAAAGGATCATAAGAGACTGCAATGAACAACTATATGCCAATAAAAGAGACAACCTGGAAGAAATGGACAAATTCCTAGAAATTTTCAAACTCCTAAGACTGAATTAAGAAGAAGTAGAAGATATGAACAGACCAATTACCAGTAATGAAATTGAATCCATTATTTTATTTTTTTTATTGGAGTATAATCGCTTTACAATGTTGTGTTAGTTTCTGCTGTACAGTGAAGTGAATCAGCTCTATGTATACATACATCCCCTCCCTCTTGTACCTCCCCCCACCCATCCCACCCACCTAGGTCTTCACAGAGCACCGAGCTGAGCTCCCTGTGCTATACAGCAGGTTCCCACTAGCTATCTGTCTTACACATGGTAGTGTATTTATGTCAAAACTAATCTTCCAGTTCATCCCACCCTTCCCTTCCCCCTTCCCTCCATACGTCCGTTCTCTACATCCGTGTTTCTATTCTCTCCCTGCAGATATGTTCATCTGTACTATTTTCCTACATTCCACATATATGGGTTAATATACAATATTTGTTTTTCTCTTTCTGACTTACTTCACTCTGTATGACAGACTCTAGGTCCATCCACGTCTCTACAAATGACCCAAGTTCATTTCTTTTTATGGCTGAGTAATACTCCATTATATATATGTACCACATCTTCTTTATCCATTCATCTGTTGATGGACATTTAGGTTGTTTCCATGTCCTGGCCATTGTGAACAGTGCTGCAATGCACATTGGGGTACATGTGACTTTTTGAATTATGGTTTTCTCAGGGTATATGCCCAGTAGTGGGATTGCTGGATCATATGATAATTCTATTCTTAGTTTTTTAAGGAACCTCCATACTGTTCTCCATAGTGGCTGTATCAGTTTACATTCCCACCAACAGCCCAAGAGGGTTCCCTTTTCTCCACACCCTCTCTAGCATTTATTGTTTGTAGATTTTTTGATGATGGCCATTCTGACCGGTGTGAGGTGATACGTCATTGTAGTTTTCATTTGCATTTCTCTAATGATTAGTGATGTTGAGCGTCTTTTCATGTGCCTCTTGGCCATCTGTGTGTCTTCCTTGGTGAAATGTCTGTTTAGCTCTCCCGCCCATATTTTGATTGGGTTGTTTGGTTTTTTTTGATATTGAGCTGCATGAGCTTTTTGTATATTTTGATTAATCCTTTGTCCATTGCTTCGTTAGCAAATATTTTCTCCCATTCTGTGGATGTCTTTTCATCTTGTTTATGGTTTCCTTTGCTGTGCAAAAGCCTTTAAGTTTAGTTAGGTCCCATTTGCTTATTCGTTTTTAATTTTCATTACTCTAGGAGGTGGGTCATAAAAGATCTTGCTGTGATTTATGTCAAAGAGTGTTTTTCCTATGTTTTTCTCTAAGAGTTTTATAGTGTCCGGTCTTACATTTAGGACTTTAATCCATTTTGAGTTTATTTTTGTGTATGGTGTCAGGTAGTGTTCTAATTTCATTTGTTTACATGTAGTTGTCCAGTTTTCCCAGCACTATTTACTGAAGAGGCTGTCTTTTCTCCATTGTATATTCTTGCCTCCTTTGTCATAGATTAGGTGACCATAGGTGTGTGGGTTTATCTCTGGGCTTTCTATCCTGTTCCATTGATCTGTATTTCTGTTTTTGTGCCAGTACCATATTGTCTTGATTACTGTAGCTTTGTAGTATAGTCTGAAGTTAGAGAATGTGATTCCTCCAGTTCCGTTTTTCTTTCTCAAGATTGCTTTGGCTATTCGGGGTCTATTGTGTCTCCATACAAATTGTAAAATTTTTTGTTCTAATTCTGTGAAAAATGCCATTGGTAATTTGATAGGGATTGCATTGAACCTGTAGATTGTTTTGGGTAGTGTAGTCATTTGCACATTATTGATTCTTCCAATCCAGGAGCATGGTATATCTCTCCATCTGTTTGTGTCATCTTTGATTTCTTTCATCAGTGTTTTGTAGTTTTCTGAGTACAGGTCTTTTGCGTCCTTAGGTAGGTTTATTCCTAAGTACTTTATTCTTTTTGTTGCCATGGTAAATGGTATCATTTCCTTAATTTCTCTTTCTGGTATTTTGTTGTTAGTGTAGAGGAATGCAAGAGATTTCTGTGCATTAATTTTGTATCCTGCAACCTTACCAAATTCATTGATTAGTTCTAGTAGTTTTCTGGTTGCATCTTTGGGATTTTCTGTATATATTGTCATGTCATCTGAGAGCAGTGACAGTTTTACTTCTTCTTTTCCAATGTGTATTCCTTTTATTTCTTTTTTCTTCTCTGATTGCCGTGGCTAGGACTTCCAATACTATGTTGAATAATAGTGGCGAGAGTGGACATCCTTGTCTTCTTCCTGATCTTAGAGGAAATGCTTTCAGTTTTTCACCATTGAGAAATGATGTTTGCTGTGGGTTTGTCATATAGCCCTTATTATGCTGAGGTAGCTTCCCTCTGTGCCCACTTTCTGGTGAGTTTTTACCATAAATGGGTGCTGAATTTTGTCAAAAGCTTTTTCTGCATCTATTGAGATGATCATATGGTTTTTATTCTTTAATTTGTCAATATGGTGTATCACATTGATTGATTTGCGTATATTGTAGAATCCTTGCATCCCTGGGGTAAATCCCACTTCATCATGGTGTATGGTCTTTTTAATGTGCTGTTGGATTCTGTTTGCTAGTATTTTGCTGAGGATTTTTGTGTCTATGTTCATCAGTGATATTGGTCTGTAATTTTCTTTTTTTATAGTATCTTTGTCTGGTTTTGGTATCAGGGTGATGGTGGCCTCATAGAACAAGTTTGGAGTGTTCCCTCCTCTGTGGTTTTTTGGAAGAGTTTGAGAAGGATAGGTGTTAGTTCTTCTCTAAATGTTTGATAGAATTCACCTGTGAAGCCATCAGGTCCTGGACTTTTGTTTGTTGGAAGATTTTTAATCAGTTTCAATTTCATTACTTGTGATTGATCTGTTCATATTTTCTGTTTCTTTCTGGTTCAGTCTTGGATGGTTGTACTTTTCTAAGAATTTGTCCATTTCTTCCAGGTTGTCCATTTTATTGTCATATAGTTGCTTGTAGAAGTCTCTTACGATCCTTTGTATTTCTGCAGTATCAGTTGTGATTTTTCCTTTTTAATTTCTAATTTTATTGATTTGACTACTCTCCCTTTTTTTTCTTGATGAGTCTGGCTAAAGGCTTATCAATTTTTTTATCTTCTCAAAGAACCAACTTTTAATTTTATTGATCTTTGCTGTTGTTTTCTTTTCTGTTTCATTTATTTCTGCTCTGATCTTTATGGTTTCTTTCCTTCTACTAAGTTCAGGTTTTCTTTGTTCTTCTTTTTCTAGTTGCTTTAGGTGTAAGGTTAGATTGTTTATTTGAGATTTTTCTTGTTTCTTGAGGTGAGCTTCGATTGCTATAAACTTCCCTCTTAGAACTGCTTTTTCTGTGTCCCATAGGTTTTGGATCATCGTGTTTTCATTGTCATTTGTTTCTAGGTATTTTTTTAATTTCTTCTTTGATTTCTTCAGTGATCTCTTGGTTATTTAGCAGCACACAGCTTAGCCTCCATGTGTTTGTGGTTTTTTTACAGTTTTTTTTCCTGTAATTGATTTCTAATCTCATAGCGTTGTGGTCAGAAAAGATGCTTGATATGATTTCAATTTTCTTAAATTTTCCAAGGTTTGATTTGTGACCCAAGATGTGATCTATCCTGGAGAATGTTATGTGTGCACTTGAGAAGAAAGTGTATTCTTCTGCTTTCGGGTGGAATGTCCTATAAATATCAATTAAGTCTGTCTGGTCTGTTGTGTTATTTAAAGCTTGTGTTTCCTTATTTATTTTCTGTCTGGATGATCTGTCCATTGGTGTAAGTGGGGTGTTGAAGTCTCCCACTATTATTGTGTTACTGTCTATTTCCCTTTTTATGGCTGTTAGCATTTGCCTTATGTATTGAGGTGCTCCTGTGTTGGGTGCATAAATACTTACAATTGTTATGTTTTCTTCTTGGATTGATCCCTTGATCATTATGTAGTGTCCTTCCTTACCTCTTGTAACAGTCTTTATTTTAAAGTCTATTTTATCTGATATGGGTATTGCTACTCCAGCTTTCTTGTGATTTCCTTTTGATGGAATATATTTTTCCATCCCCTCACTTTCAGTCTATGTGTCCCTAGGTCTGAAGTGGGTCTCTTGTAGACAGCATATATAGGGGTCTTGTTTTTGTATCCATTCAGCCAGTCTGTGCCTTTTGGTTGGAGCATTTAATCCATTTACCTTCAAGGTGATTATCAATATGTATGTTCCTATTACCATTTTCTCAATTGATTTGGGTTTGTTTTTGTGGGTCTTTTTCTTCTCTTGTGTTTCTTGCCTAGAAATGTTCCTTTAGCATTTGTTGTAAAGCTGGTTTGGTGGTGCTGAATTCTCTTAACTTTTGCTTGTCTGTAAAAGTTTTAATTTCTCCATCGAATCTGAATGAGATCCTTGCTGGGTAGAGTAATCTTGGTGGTTGTAGGTTTTTCTCTTTCATCGCTTTAAATATATCCTGCCACTCCCTTCTGGCCTGCAGAGTTTCTGCTGAAAAATCAGCTGATAACCTTATGGGGATTCCCTTGTATGTTATTTGTTGCTTTTCCCTTGCTGCTTTTAATATTTTTTCTTTGAATTTAATATTTGTTAGTTCTATCAGTATGTGTCTTGGTGTGTTTCTCCTAGGGTTTATCCTGTATGGGACTCTTCTGTGCTTCCTGGACTTGGGTGGCTATTTCCTTTCCCATGTTAGGGAAGTTTTTGACTGTAATCTCTTCAAATATTTTCTCAGACCCTTTCTCTTTCTCTTCTTCTTCTGGGACCCCTATAATTCGAATGTTGGTGTGTTTAATGTTGTCCCAGAGGTCTCGGAGACCGTCCTCAATTTTTTTCATTCTTTTTTCTTTATTCTGCTCTGCAGCAGTTATTTCCACTACTTTATCTTCCAGGTCACTTATGTATTCTTCTGCCTCAGTTATCCTGCTATTGATTCGTTCTAGAGAATTTTTAATTTCATTTATTGTGTTGTTCATCACTGTTTGTTTGTTCTTTAGTTCTTCTCTGTCCTTGTTAAACATTTCTTGTATTTTCTTGATCCGTGCCTCCATTCTATTTCCAAGATTTTGGATCATCTTTACTATCATTACTCTGAATTCTTATTCAGGTAGGTTGCATATTTCCTATTCATTTATTCGGTCTTGTAGGTTTTTACCTTGCTCCTTCATCTGTAACATATATTTTTGTCCTCTCATTTTTTTTTTGATGGGTGGGGCTGTATTCCTGTCTTACTGGTTATTTGGCCTGAGACGTCCCACCCACACTGGAGTTTGCAGGCAGTTGGGCAGAGCTGGGCCTTGGTGCTGAGATGAGGACCTCCAGGAGACCTCGCTCCAATTAATATTCCCTGGGGTCTGAGCTTCTCTGTTAGTCCAGTGGTTTGGACTCAGTGCTCCCACCACAGGAGCTCGGGCCCAAGTCCCAGCCTGGGAACCAAGATCCTGCAAGCTGGGCAGTGTGGCAGAAGAAAAGAGAGAAAAAAAAGGAGCAGCACAATAACAAAGAATAAGAAATGAAATAAACTTAGAAAAATAAAAAATATATTAGGAAAAATAATAAGTGAGACAATTACAAGGTAAAACAGAACCACAACAGAAAAAAGAAGAGAAAAAAAGCAGGAAAATAACAAAGCATAAAGAATAAAATAAAATTAGAAAGATAAACTGTTCATTAGAAAAAAGGAAAATATAAAAGAATCAACAACAACAAGGTAAAGCAGAGCCACAATCTATTAAAAAACAAAAAGGCCAGAAAAGGCCTTGGCTTTGGAGGGGGGCAGAGCTTAGGCAAAGGCAGGGTTTAGGGTGGGGGCGGGCCTTAGGCGGGAGCAACATTTAAGCATGGGGCGGGGCCTAGGCTTAGGACCTGCAAGGTGGGGAAAGGCAGCACAGCCTGAGGGGGGGCCTCTGATTGCCTCGGAGTGTGTGCGGAGTGCGGGAGTTCAGAGGTAGGCCCTGGGTTGGGGGTGTGTGGGCGAAGTTTAGGCCCAGCCTGGTTGGAGGGGGTCTGGGATTGTGGTGTGTAGAGGTAGGGCCCTGGGCAAGGGTGTGGGGCAGGGCTTAGGCTCAGCATGGCCAGAGGGAGCCCTGAGGGCGGAGGATTAGGCCTGGGATTTCAGCAGGCTCCCCGGGGGCCCAAGTGGGCAGGGGAACTGCTGGCCACGCTCCCTTACATTCCTCCACTCTCCCAAGGGTCTCCCCCGTCCCCATTGACCCCCTAGCTGTGGGTGGGCCCCACCAGGTGTGGGAACCCCTCCCCTCTCCGAGCCACCCCTGAGGGGTGCCGGTCCTGTCCATCTGGCCTTTACTTTTCCTTCCCCCTCCCTCCCACTCCGTCAGGACCCATGTGGTTGGAGGGCGCCTCGGTGGGCAGAGCATCAGGCCCAGGACCTCAGCAGGCTCCCCAGGGCCCAAGTGGGCAGGGGAAATGCTGGCTATGTTCCCTTCTGATCCTCCGCCCTCTGGACTGTCTTCCCTGTTTGTTACCCCTCTGGGCATGGGAGCCCCTGCCCACCCCCAGCTGCCCTTCAGGGGCGCTGGTCCTGTCCCACCTCCACTTCTCCTCCCCCCTCACTCCCCCCCACATCCTACCTGGTTGCTCAGGGGTTCCTCCCATCCACTTACATGTCTCTGGTCCCCTCCAGTGCCTGGTTGGTGCCCTAGTTGTGTGGAGACATGAACTCCCCATCTTCCTAGTCTGCCATCTTGACTCCGCCCCTCTGAATCAATTATTTTTAAAACTCCTAACAAACAAAAGTCCAGGAACCAGATGGCTTCACGGGTGAATTCTACCACACATTTACTCTCCTTCTGAAACTATCCCAAAAAGTTGCAGGGGAAGGAGCGCTTCCAAACTCAGTCTGTGAGGCCAGCATCACCCTGACACCAAAACCTGACAAAGATATCACCAGAAAAAAAAAAAATTTACAGGCCAATATCACTGATGAACGTAGTTGCAAAAACTCTCAATTAAATATTAGCAAACTGAATCCAACAATACACTAAAAGGATCATACATCATGATCAAGTGGGACTCATTCCAGGCATGCAAGGATGGTTCAGTATCTGCAAATCAATCAATGTGATACACCACACTAACAAACTGAAGAGTAAAAACCATATGATCATCTCAGTAGATGCCCAAAAAGCTTTTGACAAAATTCAACATCCATTTATGATAAAAAAAAAAAAACTCTCCAGAAAGTAGGGATAAAGGAAACATACCTCAACATAATAAAGACCATATATGACAAGCCCACTGCTGACATCATACTCAGTGGTAGAAAGCTGAAAGCATTTCCTCTAAGATCAGGAACAAGGCAAGGATGTCCACTCTTGCCACTTTTATTCAACATAGTATTGGAAGTCCTAGCTATAGCAATCAGAGAAAATGAGAAATAAAAGGAATCCAAATTGGAAGGGAAGTAAAACTGTCACTCTTTGCAGATGACGTGTTACTCTACGTAGAAAATCCTAAAGATACAACCAGAAAACTACTAGAACTAATCGATGAACTTGGTAAGGTTACAGGATGCAAAATTAATGCACAGAAATCCATTGCATTACTCTACACTAACAACAAAATACCAGAAAGAGAAATTAAGGAAACAGTCCCATTTACCATCACATCAAAAAGAATAAACCTATCTAAGGAGGCAAAAGACCTGCACTCTGAAAACTATAAGATACTTGTGAAAGAAACTGAAGATGACACAAACAGATGGAAAGATATACCATGTTTATGAATTGGAAGAATATTGTTAAAATGACCATACTACCCAAGGCAATCTAGAGATTTAATATAATCCCTATCAAAATACCAATGACATTTTTCACAGGACTAGAGCAAGTAATTTTTAAAGTTGTATGGAAACACAAAAGACCTCAAATAGCCAAAATAATCTTGAGAAAGAAGAACAGAGCTGGAGGAATCATGCTCCCTCACTTTAGAGTTTACTACAAAGCTACAGTAATCAAAACAGTCTGGTACTGGCCCAAAAACAGACATGGAGATCAATGGAACAGAATAGAAAGCCCAGAAATAAACCCACACACTTATGGACAGTTAATCTATGACAAAGGAGGCAAGAATATACAACAGAGAAAAGACAGTCTCTTCAATAAGTGGTGCTGGGAAAACTTCATGGCTACATGTAAAACTATGAAGTTAGAACATTTTCTCACACCATATGCAAAAATAAACTCAAAATGGATCAAAGACCTAAATATAAGACTGGAAGCCATAAAATTCTCAGGAGAACACATAGGTGGAACACTGTTTGACATAAACCATAGCAATATTTCTTTCGATCTATCTCCTAAGGCAAAGGAAACAAAAGCCAAAATAAACAAATGGGACCTAACTAAACTTAAAAGCTTTTGCACAGCAAACGAAACCGTTGACAAAGGACAACCTACTGAATGGGAGAAAATACTTGGCAAGTGATACGACTGATAAGGGGTTAATATCCAAAATACATAAACAGCTCATGCAACTCAACATCATAAAAACAAACAACCCAATTAAAAAACGTGCAGGAGACCTGAATAGACATTTTTCCAAAGAAGACATACAAGTGGCCAACAGGTACATGAAAAGATGCTCAACATCATTAATCATCAGGAAAAGGCAAACTAAAACCACAATGAGATGTCACCTCACACCTGTCAGAATGGCTGTCATCGAAAAGAACACAAATAACACATGTTGGTGAGGATCTGGAGAAAAGGGAACCCCCCTACACTGTTCATGGGAATGTAAATTGGTACAGCCAATGTGGAAAACAGTATGGAGGTTCCTCAAAATACTAAAAATAGAACTACCATATGACCCAGCCACTTGCTCCTGGGTATACATCCAAAGAAAACAAAAACACTAATTTGAAAAGATAATGCACCCCAGTTATCATAACAGCATTATTTACAATTGCCAACATATGGAAGCCACATCAGTGTCTGTCAACAGATGAGTGGATAAAGAAGATGTGGTACATATATGCAACGGAATATTACTCAGCCACAGAAAAGAATGAAATTTTGATATTTACAACAACATAGATGGACTGGAAGGCATAATGCTAAGTGAAATAAGTCAGACAAAGAAAAGTACCGTGTGATATCACTTAGGTGTGTAATCTAAAAAATAAAACTAGTGAATATAACAAAAAAGAAACAGTCTCATAGATACAGAGAACAAACTAGTGGTTACCAGTAGGGCGGGGGAAGGGGGAGGGGAGTATTGGGGTAGGGGATTAAGAGGTACAAACTACTCTGTATAAAATAAATAAGGTGGAAGGATATATTGTACAGCACAGGGAATATAGCCAATATTTTATTATAACTATAAATGGAATGTAACCTTTAAAAATTGTAAATCACTGTGTTGTACACTGGAAACTTATATCGTACATGAACTATATACCTCAGTGAGGAAAACAATATTCTGGATGTACAGTATGTCAGGGAAAGAGCAGTCTTGGCTGACCCCAAGGTCTTTGGCCTGAGCAGTTGGAAGGATAGAGTTGCCATCAGCTGACACGGGAAGTCTGCAGCTGAAACGGGTTGGGGAGGAAAAGCAGGAATTCAGGGTGGGATCTGCTGAGTTTGAGGTCTCTATAGACATCCATCTGGAAGATTGGGCAGTCAGATATGTGGCATCTGTGGAGCGTTTGGCTGGTATTTAAAGCCGTGAGACTGTGAGGTGATGGAAAGGCAGTTTAGACAGGAGAAGCCTGGCCCACTGCCCACTCGGGGGGAGCCGGGGGTACCAGCCAGTGGGCAGGAGGAGACCCAGGAAACAGCGGTGTCCTTTCAAGTGTCAGTGAAAAGAATGTACGGAGAAGGAGGCAGTTACCGTGGTATTAAGTGTTCCTGATGGGTCGAGCTGATGAAGACGAAGGACTGACCAGTGAGTGTCAATGTGGAGGTCAGCGGGGACCTTGGTAAGACTAGTTCTGGTGGCGTTGTGGGACAGAAAGGCCGCTTGCAGTGGTTTTCAGACGCAGTGCGGGGAAGGGAGTTAGAAACACTGAGAAGAGTCATGTTTTAAAAACAAGTTTTTCAGCAGAGGGGTCAGAGACATGGAGTGACAGCTCCAGGGGAGACGGGGTCCAGAGAAGGGTGCTCTGGCGACGGGGGATGTAGCTGCGTGCTGGCTGATGGGAATGAGCGGGGAGAGAGCAAACCAGGACAGAACAGAACGGTGACCTGGGCGGAAGGAAGCACAGAGCCCTGGTGGAGTGCTGTCCGCGAGGGGCGGGGTCCGAGCTGCGAGGTCGACTACAGACCAGCACACCAAGCCCGTGGGCAGGTGCAGCAGCGGAGGGCCGGCGAATGCGGGTAAACGTAGCCTGGGGGGGGTTCTTGTCTGAGTGAAATCGGAAGTGGACCAGCAGCCGGAGAAGAATATGCCAAAGTGGGTGAGATCGCTGCCCAGGAAGGCGCGTGGCCCGGGGGTGTCTGCGCCTGGCAGCGTGCGGTCCACCCAGGTTCAAGGGAGTGAATTTAACATGAGACCGATGAGCGTGGTTGTGTATTTTTCTCCCAGCCACTTGCCGTGACGCAGTTATAGTGGCAGAGTAGGCAGAAAGTCTCCTTTCAATGAGGTCGTGGTTTTGCTGCGTGCAGTGCAGGGAGAGCAGGGGAACAGTAGCGTAACAGTGGACCTTTGCACTCACGCTAGGTGAGGAGGGAGTGGAGCACAGGGAGGGCCTGAGACCGTGGGCAGTCCCTCACAGTGAGGGACAGCTCGGGTTCACTCCCGAGTGAGCAGGAGAGACAGGCACGGGGGGCAAACTCGAGATCATAGCGGGGTCACAGGGCTTTGTAACAACAATGAAGAGACAGTGGGACAAGAAAAGAGTATTTCGGAAACAAAAACTCCCTTCTAAATACTACACGGGTTACGGAGATAATTATGAGAATTAGAAAATATTTAGAATGAGATGACTTCACATTAGATCTTGTAGAAGTAGTTAAAAGAGAGAAAGCTATACCCTTAAATGCAGAGATATGGTTGAAACTATTTGAAAATAAGAAAGAATGAAAACAAATGAGCCAAGCTTTCAAACTCGAGATGCTGGGAAGAGAACAGAGTACGCCCAAATAAAGCAGAAAGGATGAAATAAAGAGCAGAAACGAATGAACCAGAAATAAAGTAGCAGCAGAGATGATTGGTAAAACCAGAAGCTGCTTCTTTGAAAAAACTTGTAAGATAAGATAAACCTTTGACAAGCTGATGGGGGGCAGCGGGTGGGGTGGGCAGTAGGTGTGAACAGTATCAGGAAAGGAGAGGGAGACAGAATTAGAGAGAAAACAGTTTAATCAGAAGACCTGCTTCTGAGCAGCATCACGATAGCAAGCACGAAAACGTAAGTTTAAGCAGATACTTTTCTGGGAAAATATAAAATATCAAAAGTACTCAAGGAGAAACAGGAAATCAGAAAAGCCCAATAACCATTAAAGGAAATTGGATAATACTTTAACCACTGCCCTCCAACCCTGGGCCAAAGGCACCAGGCCCGAACTAATTCGAGGGGAGATTTTACCAAACCTTCAAGGAACACGCAGAAGGAGATTGTCCTTTACCAACCGTTTCAGAGAATAAAAAGGAAGCAGAATCCACACGAAATCGTCTTGCCTCCAAGTTGTTCAGGGATAGCGAGGGCTGCTGAGGCCTGGGGCGGGACCACAAGCCTGCGTCCGCGCATCCCGAGGCCAGGCAGCACCGGACAATGAAGGCGCCTGGCCATCACGCCTGGTGGCCCAAGGGTCCCCCTGTGGGCGTTGGCCTCGTGACCCCCTGAGGAGTTCAGCAGGCTCGCTTTGCCCTCGGAACTGTGATCCCAGGTTTAGTGATGGGTTGTGGATACTGTCACTCTGTCTGTGTTGGGACCAAGCGCGCGTTTGTGAGACAGCGGGGTCACCAGTGGTCTGAGGTGTGGAGAGGGTGGGGCGTTTTAGTTTGTGTAAACATGTGCTAGCAGCACGTACAGAGATTGACTCCAGAACCACAGTTATCAGCATCCCGCTTGACCAGCCCCCGTGTCACATTACACGCGTCACGCCGAGGGCCGAGGACAGCGCCCGGGACACCCAGACATCTGCTCTGCTGGACCCTCTGTGCCCCTAGACGCGGTGTGTGCTCCGTCAGCACGGAGCGTGGTTCTCTCCTGCGTCCTGCGCTGAACAGCAGGCACCCACGGCCATGTCAGTTTGGTCCGCACACTGGTCCCGTTCGCCGCACACACGGCTGTGTTTCTTGGGGGGACGCACGTGCAGCGCCACACCTTGCAGTGCTGCCTGCCTCTGAGGGGCGTGTCTGGGTGGGATGTGTGGGCCTTGGCATGGGGGCACAGAGCTGACAGGGCCGTCGGTTTAGGTGCCCCGTGAGTTGTTCCCGCCCCCTGCTCTCCCCCACGGCAGAGCAGCAGCTGTGCTACCAGGTGACATCACGGTCGGGAGTGAAGTGCACTTCCTACTACGTAGGACGCAGACTGTTCCCTACCTGCCGTTGGCAGACGTAATCTGGACAAAAATAGTTCTCTATGAAAGGCTTTTTCTTTCAAGTTTTTCTCTCTAATGATTCACTTTTGGGGGGTATTTCCAGTGTCTTAGGCACAGGGAGAGACTTTTATGTCATCTTCTGAGTCACGGCTGTATTTTTTAGCCAGAACCAAAGCTTAAACCTCCCCTGCAGAACCCTAGTGAAGGAGCAAACTGTTGTCCAGTGGAAAAGAGAAAGAGAAAAGGGAAAAATGGGGTATTTGGAGGATTCATTGGGCACAGAAGAAAATAATTCGGGCATAAGAGAAATGAGAGGATTAGAAACTGACCCTAATGCTACAATGGCATCTTTCATCTTCAGCTGTTTTAAAGCACTTTTAACTGAGAGCATGGACGTAAAGCACATATAGGCGCCCCAGACAACTCACAAAGCATTTGGACAGGCATTCACACCATAGGCATCAGTGGCATCTGAGGCAGGAAGCCTGCATGCGGTTCTCTGGGGCCGGGAAGGTCCTTCTGCTTCTCCAGGATCTGCGCTGTTACAGGAAAAACAGGTGTTGAGTTTCTATACATTTTTAATGCTAAGGAGGGAGTCTTCTCAGTAAACCCAGATGAATGGAGCAGGCTTAGTTCTGGACCAACAATAAGCCCACAACTGTGAGGACCGGTTGAAACATTCACGTTTCTCCACGAACCGGATGCGTAAATCGTTTTTCTTAGGAAGGACCTTTTCCCTTAAAACTCTGTCATTACTAGTAATGAGAAATAATTGTTTTTCCTTACCCCCTGATGGAGCATTCAGTCAAAATTACAGGCTTTAAAGAAAATGACCGGGCTTCCCTGGTGGCTCAGTGGTTGAGAGCCCACCTGCCGATGCAGGGGACACGGGTTCATGCCCCGGTCCGGGAGGATCCCACATGCCGCGGAGCGGCTGGGCCCGTGGGCCATGGCTGCTGAGCCTGCGCGTCCGGAGCCTGTGCTCCGCCACGGGAGAGGCCACATCAGTGAGAGGCCCGCGTACCGCAAAAAAAAAAAAAAAAGAAAGAAAGAAAATGACCAAAGTATTTAAAAACTAAATCCAGTTGATGACAGGAAACGTGAACTTAAAGTAGAATTTCTGGACGTTTGTTTTTAAAGTTTATTTGTGTAGGCTGCTGCTCCTCATAACTCATTGTGGTTCTCTGATTTTATAACTTTTAAGTTGTAGGTTTCGTCTTCATCCAAACGCTTGAGCCTAAATTTTAGGTACACTGCACTGGATGGTAGTATGTTTTGCCTGACATACTGATTATAAGCACAGTCTAAATATCACAAAGATCTGCACGCGTTAAACGGGTTTCTTTTAAATGTTACTCTAAAATGTAATTAAATATTTTATGGTACTATAAAAATGTGGTATTATTCAGCATCTTTCTCCCTGACTTTTTAAAACAACTTATTGAGATAAACAACTTTATGGAATAACTCTGAACTTTACTGAAGAGTTATAGCTTTAACAGAAGTTTCAGATAAGTCATACTCTTTTTCTCTACTCATCCAGTGTTTAAGCAGCCACGTAACCTATAGAGAGCCCTCTTGGCTACTTTTTAAGCTAAAGATTTTAATTTGCCCTGTTAGTGTTTCTGATCAGTTCAAGCATTTTTTTTTGTCATCGAGGCACCGTGAGCATTCTGGCAGAGTACTTCTTTATTGTGCCGGCCTGTCTGGAACATAGTCTGACGTCGGCATCCCCGACCCTGCCCTACTGGGTGCTGACCGCACACGCCAGTCGCCCTGGGCACCGTGTCCCCACATACTTCCAGGGGGCCCTGCGGAGGTCTTGCCTCCACTCCCACCTCCACCCTTGAGAGCCTCTGCTGAGGTTCTGCGCCGCCCCTTCTGACTCCTGCTGCTCTGTCCTGTGTGGCCGAAGAAAAGAGGCAGCGGGGAAAAGCTGCTGCGAGTTACTCACATGGAAAGGGGGTAGCTTTCCACTTCTGTTTTGCCTTTTTTAGCTGTTGCTAAATTTAAATTTAATTGCAAAACTAAACCCATAAACCAGTTCTAGGACAGGCTTGCAGAAAGATTTTCTTAAGAGGCCTGTATAATCCCTTACCCTGAAGTGGGTTTCTGGGATTTAAACGTTGATGACACTGGGACGTGACTGTTGAAGTGTACGAGAGTGGGAGCACCTGGTGAAGGTCGGCCCCTCCCCGCCCGCCCCTGCCTCGGCCTCAGGGCTCTCCCGTCCCTGTAGCGGATGCGCTTTGTCTCTCTGATTTTTAGCTTTTGTTGCTTTTTCATGAAGGGCACGTGTCCAAAGCCCCTCCTTCAGTGGAAAGGACTGCATGGCTTCTCTGCTCTGCGTGTCCTTCTGGGTGGAATGAAGGCCGGCTCCTCTCGGGAAGGACTCGTTTCAAAGGAGCAGTTGAGGGTAGGAGGCTAGTTACGTGGTGAGACCCCTGATACGTCCTCACTCAGGGGCGTCTGTGCAAGAGTCGCTGGAGCTGAGTTGTCGCCACTGTCCCCCCACCCCCGGAGGAGGGGAGAGCTTCACCTCACGCAAATTACGGCTGAGGATTAAGATGGGGAAGTGGGAAGAGAAGGGGACACGTGGCAGAGAACTTGCTGCTTCCTTCAGAGCGCTCCCTCATCCCTTCCCCCCACGGTGCTCGTGCCCCTCTAGGTGCCCAGGAGTGAAAACAGCAGGATGAACCCACGGAGCCTCTCCTGACTGGGCCGTGTGCTGCCCACGGTCTCCTTTACATGAAAAGAGCTTGTTTGTTGAGTAAGTCTGTTGAGTTAGGACTCAGTAGTGTTTGATGGGTTGGAGGAAGGAAAGGGTTAGTTGATGGTTAAAAATACACATATTTTACTTGGCCCTTATGTTCATAAATAGGCCTGAAAATGATTGTTCTATTGCAAACTCTTAGTTCCAAAAGGAGGAACAGGGATCTTGAACTATTTATAGTTCTTAATTGTTAATACTTGACTCATTACCTTCTTCCCTAAATCTGAACTAAAATATTGTATATTGTGTCTTCTCAGAAGTTTATAACCTAGTTACTCCCAAAAACTTGATTTGCAGGAAGCAGCAGCAAAATTTTTGAAATGCTGGGTAATGTCTGCCAAACTTTTGACAAACTCCCGTGGGGCCTTGAAGACCTTGTTGGAAGCCATGCCCACCTTCCAGAAGGAACTTTCCTCCCCTTCTGTATCTGAAGAAATGGGCAATGATAACGCATTCTGTTGGCTTTGTGCCCCCCCCACAAAAAAAAAACTTGAAAGATTGCAGTTCTAGATGATTGGGTTTCAGGTTAGGGATCTTCAGAAAAATCAGGCCTTACACTTCTGGCTAAAGTCTTACAACATTTGTTTATTGACTGAAATGTCTCATGCTTAGGCTCAGCTACAACGCTCACAAGTGCTAACAGAGAGGCTCTCTTCTGACCCCCTTGGCCAGAGCACTGCAGAACTTTATTCTGCAGTCCTGTGTTCTTTTTTGTAACAAAAGAACTTGAAAGATGTAGATGGGGACCATGTGAGATTGTGAAGCTAGTTTCAGATAACTTTAATTTTGAAAGTGACCAATTCCGAGAGGTTATATGTAGCACGATAAAATGAAGTCTCTTTGGGTTTTACAATCTAATTATGAGGATTATTTTTAGCAGTTGTTCGTATTTGATATACAGTTTTGCCGGTATACCCACCCTTTTCCTATGCACACACATTTATATTTGTATATTCTACCCTCAGGAATTAAAAAATTAGTTTGGCCATGAACCAAACAGTAAATATTCTTTCTAACCTGTCTGTTGTTTCACCTGTGCCTTCAGCTTCTCTCCTCCCTTAAATACTCTTCCGTCTTTGTCTTACTCAAAATCTTTACTAGATGAAGGTTTTTAAATATATATATATATATTTAAGCACTTTAATCTGGTCTGGGTAGATATTAGGGCCCCTTCTGCAGGCTAGTGGTCTCTGTTGAGTGGCAAATACAGCAAGCAGCGTAACTAGAATGTTCTTCTGTGGGTGTAATAATCCTGTCGCGTTTGATGCCCCAAAAGTAATCTGCTCACGGATTCTGAAGACAGGTGGCTGCCGTCTGCTCTTCCTCTGGGGATGAACACAGTCGATCTGGAATTGTCAGCTCCCTGGGGAAGGCGGGGAATCACGTCCTTCATTTAGGAAAAAGTGAGTTGGAATCCCAGATGTTCCTTTCTCGAGACGCTGGAAGGGCTGTGCTGGTTCCTCTGCTGAAGCCCTTCCGGGACACGCGAGGAGTCTCCGTGTGTGCCCTCGGCCACAGGGCACGGGCGGGGTCCGCGTGGATGGCCTGAGTGTCTGTGTGGTGAAATGCTGACCGTCTGACACAGTGGCGATTCTGAGAATTGTAGCCACCATAATAAAAAAGCTTTCTCTCCTGACTTGTGATGGGATTTGTCTGCCAAACCCCAAACTTTGTTTAAAGAGTAGTGACTTCCGTAGTGTTTTCAGATTCTCCTGACCCAGCAGTGTGGCCCTGGGAGGAATCTGGTTCAGAGCACGCATCCTTTGCCAGTTTGGTAACTCGGGGACTAGGAACCGCTGTGCCCTTCTCACTGGGAAAGGACTCGCACTGGCTGCAGTCTTGTCTTTCGAGCTGTTTGACTGCGAGCCGGGACGCACGGAAGGAGTCGTGTGCCGGGAGCGCCCCTCCACTCCGGAGCGCACGCGGAGCTGCTCTGCTTGCTAGACGACACCTGTGTCCACGCACAAGCCCGGTTCTCTGCTGAGCCTGTGGCCGAATCCCTCTGTGACGAGACCTGTCTCTCCGAAGTCCTCTGGGGTTAAAAGAAGTTATCTCATTCACATGGCTCATACCCTAGTATGATGAGACAAGTGGGTTGTTTTAACTTTTTACTTTGAAACAATTTCAAATCTGTAGCAGGATTTCAAGAATAGTACAAAGAACTGTAAACGCTTCACCCAGAGACCACATTGAAACATCACCAGCCGTCCCAGTAACGCCCTTCGTAGCAGGAGGATCCAGTCTGACCTTCCTCTCTCCTTGGTTCTCACGACCTTGGCATTTATAAGGCGAGAGGCCTGCGTCTACTCCTGGGTGTGGGCCGCTTTGCCTCAGAAGCTGGCCTGTTTCTGCATGTTTTACACAACATCTCAGAAGTGACAGTTGGCTCTTCTCTTTCTGCCCTGACGGTCTGTCCACTCCTGGGGGCACTGACCCTGAGTCCCTGGGTTAGGACGGTGTCGCCACAGGAAAGTCCCATTTTCTTCCTTAGTGATTAGCATTTTATGAGGTGGTGCTTTGAGATTATGCAAAATCCAGCTTCTCATCCTGCTTTTACCCACTAGTTTTGGCATCCATTAATGTTTCTTTCTTGAACTGATTTTCCAGTGACATTTTCCAAATGGGGATTTTTATCTAATTTGATTACTCCTTTTACGTTCATTGGTAGGCATTCTAGGGTAAGGAAGAGCTTTCTTTCCTCCTCTGTTTTGTCATTCCTTTGTTTGTATTAGAGTGTGCTTATGAATTCCTGTTTCCCTCCGTGGGTTTTTGTTTTGTTTTGTTTTTATTTATTTATTTTTGGCTGTGTTGGGTCTTCGTTTCTGTGCGAGGGCTTTCTCCAGTTGTGGCGAGCGGGGGCCACTCTTCATCGCGGTGTGCGGGCCTCTCACTGTCGCGGCCTCTCCCGTTGCGGAGCACAGGCTCCGGACACGCAGGCTCAGTAGTTGTGGCTCACGGGCCTAGTTGCTCCGCGGCATGTGGGATCCTCCCAGACCAGGGCTCGAACCCGTGTCCCCTGCATTGGCAGGCAGATTCCCAACCACTGCGCCACCAGGGAAGCCCTCCCTCAGTGGGTTTTTACTTGTTCCTCTTATGTATTTTGATGCTCTGACTGTCCCAGGTTTGGCTTTTTAAGCAGGTCTGTGTGTCCTTCTGTCACGCCCCCATCCTCGTCTGAGTGCTTTTCTTCTTCCTGACACGAGAGACCCAGGCTCATTTGCTTTCCTCCCCCAACTCTGGAATCAGCAGCCATTTCTCCAGGGAACCCCATTGCCATTAGCGGAGAGTGACATTTAGAAACAGTGGTCTGGGCACTGGCTGTGCAAAGGCTCCTCCACCAGTGCGGAGCCTATTGCTTCCTAACCCCGAAACCTAACCCCCACTGTCTTCAGGCCCCTGACTAGACCGGGCTTCTGCGTCATGGCTGCACCTTCCCTTACACTAGGGCATTGCCTTCCAAGAAAGAGGATTGGGAAGGAGGGAACAAGGTAGTTTCTTCCCTAAAGCATGTGGAAAGGAGATTCTGTCTTCATTCAGTAGCTGTTTACTAACCGTAATCTGAGCTCTTTGCTTCAGATTTTCATTTAGGTCCTTGCGTGTGTTTTCTAGATGTGTGTGCGTGTGCGTGTCGATCAGCACTTTGGTGATAAATCCCCTGTATTGAGCACATCCATATGCTTGGCACTGCATAGACATCAGGCCTAAATTACAGAATAACTCTGCAAGACAGGCATTATTTTACCATTTTTGAAGTGAACCATATAAGATTCAGTGAGGGTAAAGCATTTTGCTCACGTCAGACAGTTAGGTAGGGGTTGGGTTTCAGCGCAGGCTACCAGACCTCAAAGCCCACCCCCTCCCCAAACCTCAGGGCAGTGTGCTGGTGTGCTGATGCTTTGGGGGTCCTCGCTGGGGGACGTTTTACCAAACATCACCACTCTTAAACCATAACATTTAACGTTCTTGATTCAAAATAGAAGAGGAAAAGTTAGAAATTACTCAACTGGCTCATTAATTTCTATACTAAGAAGACCCCACTGGAGGAGACTTTGGGAGAACCCCTGTGTCTGCTGGTTCTTACGTTTATTGGAAATTCTGTTGAGCTGTCTGCCCGGGGCTCTTCATTCAGTTATAACAAAGAACCTCCTAAAGTTTAGGAACTTTTTTCTCTCCCTTACCTGGAAGAAATAAAACATGAACCCAACGTTCTCTCCTGCCTGTCGGAAATAGATTATTTTCCAAACAGATGGCTGTTTGCGTAGCTCTCACCCTGGAGAGTTCGTGGACCAGGCTCCTTGGTTACTAGACTTTAACTTTAGAAAGAATAGACCGGACCCTCAATTGGGGAAGAAAAGAAGAGGGCGACTCTCTGTTATCCTTTGCTATTCCTCCATGCTGCTTGTCTGATTAAGCAGCCTCCTCGGCTGTACTGTGTGTGCCCGGGTCAGAATGTTATACTCTGTGCCAGGCCAGCGTGGAGGAAAATGCAGATTGTTTTCATCTCTGGCTCCCTTACGTGGGAATGGTACTGGAAACATGGTACTACCTGAAAACTAGATTATGATATAACCGGAAGGCACAAGACTGTGGCCACAAACACTTGCACTCACGTTTACCTTCACTGGGATGTGAAGGCTACTTTGATGTTCTCGGGGGAGTTAATGTCTCTTCAGTAAGAAAGGAAACAGCAAGTGCCTGTTGGAGAAAAAAGCTAAGTATATAAAAGAACAAGTGAGCAAAAGAAAGAGCTTCGGTGTAACTTTCTGGAGAATTTTTCTCTGTTCCTCAGTTTCTGACGTGTTCCTGTGAGTGCCTCAAATAGGCAGCATCTCCCTGAAGGATTTGAATTGGCTGGTCTTTTCAGACCCTTCGAGGGGCCGTTGTGTCCTGTGCCCTCTTCCTGGCTGTGTGTCTTCTGCCCAGGCTCGCAGCCCCTGAGAGCTTGCCCCCTCGCCTGTGAGATGAGAGTGCTTTTCAGCACAGGTGAGAGCACCAGGTGAGACCGTGCACGCTGAAGCACTCTGTACAGCTTGAAGGGCTTCGCCGTTGTCAGTGCCGCCAAGAAGCAGACGTAAGAGGTGAAGCGAAACAGAGCAGTACTAAGCAGGCTGTTCCATTCCTTCCCCCGTGGCCCACGAGGAATGAAGTCACTGCACGCGCCTCACAGAGGCAGCCCGGAAACTGTGCTCATCAGAATCGCCCCTGCCATCTGGTTGAGGGGTCTGCGTAGTGGACAAGGTTCTCGTCCTCTTCACCCCAGCCTTCCCGGAGCCAGGCTTGCTGTGGGAACGTTACATCAGTATTTCTTTTCTAAGTGAAGGGGTCTAATAGACAAAAACTCACTCTTACAGATGGGAGTAGCTACAAAGTAGGGTTTTTATTGTATGTTTTTTCATTCGGCCACACCACGCAGCAAGCGAGGTCTTAGTTCCCTGACCAGAGATCGAACCCAGGCCCTCGGCAGCAAATGCACCAAGTCCTATCCACTGGACCACCAGGGAATGCCCCATAAGTAAGATTTAGAACATAAGATTCATAGATCTGAACCCACAAGATAACTGGCCTTTTAGACACAGTACAATTGTGGTTTGTGGTAGAATTCATCAGTCCTCCTAAGGAGTTTTTTAGATTAGAAGTGAATCAGGACCCCTTTATAAACTTTTCAACCTGTGTTCTTCAGACCAACCCCATTTCCCTTGATTCAGTTTCACAACTTGGTCACAAGCATAAAGAAGATATCAAGACAGTTGGAGGGAAAAGAGTGGCTTGCTGGGAAGATATGAAGGAAAAAGTATCCACTTCATGTGGGGAAAGGAGGGCAGGATAGAGCTTCCAAGATCCCAGAGAGCAGTGAGTTGTGACTTCGGGGATAAACCCATCTGCTTAGAAAGCATTTGGCCTAAAAGTGTTGGATAGGGTAGTGATGACACAGAGTGCAAAAGATTAAACTCGAGATGTTTCAAGGCCAAATCCAAAATCCTTCGGCACCAAGCACATAAATTCCATTCTTTTTAACTCTTGACGTTCTCTGCGGTCGTGCAGTCAGCTCCCCCGTCTCTGTTCTCTCCTTATTTCCGACCCTGCTCTCTCTCCCCTCGCCTGGCCCCCCGCCCCAGCTCAATCCTCCCGATTATGGCATTTTGTAAAACTCTGCTAAGCACTGTACTCAGAGGCTCTGCCGTCCAGGTCTCTTGTGTACGGAGAGCTTCCTCTGCCGTGGCCGGAGTTTCAACTTGCAGCTTCCTCAAGGGGCGGCAGGCATGACGTGTCGTTAAACGGGGACATAAAAGGGCTGAAGGTGCTTTGACGGATGTGTCTGTCTGGGCTTTGTTACTTAGGGACCCAGACGTGGAAAAGTCCCCACTCTCCCATGTGGCGAAGCGTCTGAGAAGCCGGCCGAGGGGGTGGGTGCCAGGGGTGGTGGCTTTGTCCCTGAGCCCCCCGGGGGCCCCCCTGAGTTCCCAGAGGCCGGCGGGCTTTCCTCCTCCTGCAAGTGGCAGCCCGAATTCTGAGTGGGAAGCGCATCCTTGCCCTTGGCCGGCGTCCAGCATTCCTCGCTGAGCGAATAGGATTTGGAATGTCAGAGTCGGAGGGCGGGAGCGTGTGGGTCTGCGTGTTTATATGTGAAGGCAGCCTCCTCTGGCTTCCTGAGACTGCTTCCTTCTCCTCAACTCCTAGTACCTTATTTATGTGTTGTTCTTTGGTTTTTGTTTTTAAGTCGTTGAAGCTGCATTTATCGCGGCGGTTGGTCACAGGGGCACTTCCAGACCCCGTTCAGCCCCGGAGCCCGGCTCCGGGGAGGCAGCATGGTGTCCAGAGGATTTGCGTGTCTTCCCTCCGGATGAAGAGACCGGAGCTGTTCGCAGGCTCGTCCTCCGGGGGATCTGAGGTCGTCTCCTCCGGGGCGTGACCTGCTGTCCCGGAACCTGGACCCGGGTTCTGTGGGGCACAGGCCTCCGTGAGCGGCGCCCTTCGGGAAGATTGGGGCCGGGCTGGGTCGGCAGCGGGGCCCAGCCCGGCGCCTGTGCTGGAGCTGGACTGAGACACGCCTCGGCCCCCGTGTGACTGTGGACTCATTGACTGGGTGGCTTCTACCCTTGATTCAGTTCAGCTCAAAGGCGAGATCTGGGGGCGCCCGACTGGCTCTGCCCCTGAGGGGCCATGTCCTCCCTGCGCGGCCGAGGCAAGGACCTCGCTCGGAGCAGGACGGCTCAGTCGGACTCGCCCCCGGGCTCACCCTCCCAGACGGCCAAGACGCTCCGAGTAAGCGGCCCTCCTTCCGTTCGCGGTCTGTTGGGGGCGGGCTGTGAGGCCGGGCCCCGGGGGTCGGTCAGGGCAGGGGGGATTCAGGGCGTGTGGAACCAGCCAGGGAGACGGAGGCCCCGCCGGGAGCTGCTCTGCAGGAGGTTCCTGTCCCCGATTCTTGGTGGCATCTTAGGTGAAAGCGGACTTGAATGCATGGCACAGCGTCTGTCTTCCAGCTCTTCAGCGTCAGCTGTGACATGCCTGACAGGAAGAGTGTAGAGGCCTCCTTACCGTGTCTTACGGGCTTTCTCTGATTTACGCGGCTGTGTTTAGTCAGTCCCTTTCCTGTGTTTTATGGGTCAATACGGTGTTTCAGGAGAAGCAGCTCCCAGTGGCTGCGGAACCACGTTCAGTGACCTCAGGCACGTGTAGGCTCTGCGTGTGCAGGTTCTGCACGTGCATTTGTGCAGGCGTGTACATGCGGGGGCGTCTTTGCGATCCTGTGTGTCTGTGAGCGATAGAGAGAGAACGGGATGGGCAGGCGCTCTGGACACTGGGATCCTTCTCCTCCGTGACCGTCAGGAGCCTCTGCGCTCAAAAAGCCAAAGAAGTAGCTCCCGGCCGTAGACAGCCAGCTCTGGGGGTGTTTGCAACGCCCCAGGCAGGTCCAGCCTCTCTAGTGCGTGTTTCTGTGGACGTGGATTGCACGTGGATTCAGGTGTCCCCCGTAGGAGGCCGGCAGAAGCCCGCCATGCTGCCGAGGGCCCTGCTGGGCGCGGGGTGAGGTGGCAGCCCCTCCTTAGTGAGCGAGGGAGCAGGTTGGTCACAGCTTCCTTATTTGGAGAGGAAGCCTGAAGAAGCTCTGGGCTCTTCTGAGCGGCTTGATACCACGTTCAGTGTCTGTCTCCCAGTGTAAATGACCACGGGGTCTCTCCCGTGTGCGTATCGCCGTCGTGGGTGTGGCAGCCTCTTTGCACGTGGCCTGGGCTGCTCTCTCCGGGGGAGCGTGTCCCCGCCGCGCACACAGCTGCCAGGCTGGGTCCCCAGGACGGAGCGTGCCCTGGTCCCCTTCCCTCTCGGCGGCACCGGGGGTGCCTTGTGGTGTGAGGAGCCCTTGTCAGCCTCGCTCAGCCCTATGTAGCCCTGGCTCCTGGAGCAGGGATGCCCCCTTTTCCCTTCCTGGGTGAGCCCGTGTCCTCTCTAGAGGGGCTGCTGCTTTCTTCTCATCCCGGTCCTCATGCCACCGTTCCCCCTACCCCCGACTTTTTAGACAGAGGCCGCAGCGGGAGAGAACTTGGATTATAGGAACTGAAGCGTGGTGGCTTGCGTGACGGGCTGCTTCCCAGGTTCAGTGCCCGTGTCCGCGGGTTCCCGCCGTCACCTCAGCTCTGTCTGTAGCTCCCGGAGTCCAGACAGCCTGGGCCTGTGCTGCAGAGACCGCTCACACTCCACTGTAGTGTTGGAGAGAGTGGCAGACACACGGGCTAATTCAGGGGCTGCTGACCCTTGGAATGGGTCACAAAACCAAGATGTACCTCCTAGGAGTCCGGTCTCGTCTCGTCTCGTCTCTTGTGCTGGTGGGTTCGCGTGCTCTCTCAGAGCTGGTCTGGGTGTCGGGCGGTGGTGGTGTCTTACCTGCCTCCTGATGCTGCTTCAGGACAGATGCGGGGTTATACCTGCACTGTGTGATACACATGTCACTGCAGGACAGGCTGGGGCAGACTTCTGAGCATCTAATGCCAATAAAAACACAAGCATTCTGTCCAAAATACCTAACACATTCCAGGCCTGAGACTTTCACCGCCTTGAGTAATCCTCAGGCACCTGCAAGGCGGGTGTTGCCGTCCCTGTGTCACAGGTGAGGACACTGAGGGACGCAGAGGAGTGGTTCCGTCTGTAGCATCCTCACCAGCGAGAGCAGAATCCGGTCCGACCCTCCTCGTCAGCAGCACCGGAGCGCACATCAAATATATGTGAAGGTTAAAGACACGCCAGGGTCAAAGCAGACAGTTAAAGGCTTGGGCAGCCTGGACATGGTGGGGACGCAGGAAGCTGAAATGGCGGGGGGGCTGTGTCTGCAGACAGGGAGCCCCACCACAGGGGCCTGGGAGCCCCCTTAGGGGCAGAAGCGCCTGGGTCTCTCGCAGCACAGGTGCTGGGATGCGTCTGCTGGGAACAGCTCTCTCCATCCTAACGGAACCTGGGGGACTCCTCACGCCGGTCCTGTTAGGGGTCACGCATGGCTGAGGAGCCGTAGCTGCCGGAGCCGGCTCTGTAATTCGGAGGGTCGAAGCGCACACCAAGAGAAGTAGTGTTGTCAAAAGGGCTAGACAGTAAACGCTTCCATGTAAGGAGAACGTCCTCAAAGGAATTTTAAAATAATGGCTGTTGGACACCTTGATCTCAGATGTTCAGGAAGCAGAAAGGGCAGCCTGTAAACTGCAGCTCCTACGGGTTATTTCTAACTTGAGAAAACAAGTGGTAGGATGATTTTTCAGTAATTGGAATACCGAAAGTGTCTTATCATGCCTTTAAACTCCCAGCAGCATCTGATACTTTTAATATTATGTAATTCAGTGTTTCTGTACTTGGTAAAACTATGACCGTTTTAAAATAATGTGATAACCTACCGTTTGCCTAGAGATTGTGCAACTAATATCCTCCCTAATGAAATAATCACTTACATGAGCAAGACAGTATGTGTCCTCGCCAGCCAAGGACTTTGTTTACTTCCTCTAGTTTCTAGTTTAAAAATAATAAACATTTGTCATTCTCTGAGCACAGGGTTATACTATGAAACATCGTTTTTAACTCCACCCCTCCCTCCGCAAGGAAGACGTCCACCACCAGCCCCTCATAACCCACTAAAGCTGTTCTGGTCTCTGCTGACCCTGAGAGTGGAATACTTTTTTTAAACAATTCTTTTGACTTTCACACTAGGTTCACACTCGTCCACCATCTCTTTGTCTCTAAAAATTGGGGGGCGGTGGGGAGGGGTGCTCCCTGAGTGACAGCCCTGCTCGTCTCTGATTTGTCACTCGGGGAAAGCGGGACAGCTTGCAGAGTCACCCCCGTTACTGGTGGGCGCCATGCCAGTGTTTACTGGGGAAGCTTTGAAGGCTCAGCCTCTCCTCACACTGTGAGCCACTCCACGAGGCGCCAGGCTCACACGTTTGTATAAAAGCTTCCTTTTGATGTAATTTTCCAACATAAAAAATAATAATTCTGAACTACAAACATATTAGACACCTCTAGCTCCTTCTTGCTTCTTAATCACTGTGAATATTATTGGGTCTCAAGTTTATAAATTCCATTATCTTAAAAACTAGTCAATTTAGATGGCTTAGCATTTTAAAATCATCTTGAAGGCAAGAGCCAGGTAACCACTGGTCAGTATTCTCAAATTATTATTTGCTAATTTAACAAAATATTCTTCAGTACAGGGCATATCGAAAGATAACAGACTACTTGAGAACGTCCAGCTTGCAGTGCTTCGCTGCTATTTGTTGTACTGAATAGTTTTTTTTTTTTTTTTTTTTTTGTGGTACGCGGGCCTCTCACTGTTGTGGCCTCTCCCGTTGCGGAGCACAGGCTCCGGATGCGCAGGCTCAGCGGCCATGGCTCACGGGCCCAGCTGCTCCGTGGCATATGGGATCCTCCCAGACCGGGGCACGAACCCGTATCCCCTGCATCGGCAGGCGGACTCTCAACCACTGCGCCACCAGGGAGGCCCTGTACTGAATAGTTTTGAAGTAAGTGGGACATCAGCTGAACCCTGGGAATCTTTTAAATAGACAGATTTTCTTTGAATTGGTTGGTATTTATGATAACAGGATTTGGCCTGCATCTATAAACCAAGATCAGTAGCATTTTTCCCATGTAACCTGGATTGTTATTCCTTTAGGACTTTCATCTCAAGAGAAAATACACAGATTCTACATAATATTTTTCACCCCAGCTGCTAATGTAAATACAGGGGAAAATTTACCAGCTTGTTTTGTTTTATAACCAGCTCTACAACCTAACGAGGGTACGTTTGGTAAAAAGTCGGGGGACAGAGGGTCGCTGCTCTCGGGAGCCCACCCACGAGGTGCTCTTCCCTGCCAGGCGCTGGTGTGGAGCCGCGTCTTTGCCTCCTCTGGGCTCCCCTGTGGCCAACACCGAACGGCTTTCAGGCTGTTCCTTATCCTTCGTTCCTCTCACCCCGCTCTCGCACTTCCAATCTGGAATCCATGTTTTACTCCTTTATGATCCGTTGTCAGGGGATGAGAAGCATTTGTCTGGGTGAATAATACTAACTAAGGGTGCAAGCTGTTAACCATTTTTTTTTCTCTCTAATTAAAACCACTAGTGTATTGGGTTGGGTTGGGTTGGGTTGGGTTGGTTTTTTTAAATTCCACTCAAGAAAAGTCAGTAAGCAGTAACTCTTTGGCAGGGACTCTTCCTAAGCAACGTAGTGGAACCTGTAGGAAGGAAAGCAGTTCCCCACCGGGAACGGTTCCGTGAGTCCTAGGTGGGCGCTGGGCTGGGTCAGCCACGGAGGAGAGGCTTGCTCACCAGAGGCTGGTTCCACGGCAGATGAACACCAAGGCCACCTACCCTGTTCTGAATCCTCCCACGGTTAACGTTCCATGAGCGTCTGCTACATAAGTAGGCCCGTACTAGATCTGGAATCGAGAGATGAAAGACACAGTACCTGCCCTCAGGGAGCCAGCAGTCTAACTGGGGAGATGAGACGGGAACTCCAGGATTATAACAAAGGGAAGTGAATCTTCAAATCAAGGTATGTGGGCCCAGGTGCTTTGTTTTAGGAGACCAGTCAAGCGTGAGACACATAAGGCTGTTGAACGGACAGTAAAAGCAATCAGTGCATTACCAAGGTGGAAAAAAGACGAGAGGCAGTAGAGTACTGCTCTGAGAGCTGCAGATCGGTGTGGCTGGGACCCAAGGTATAATGCGGAGGGTGAGTGAGGGGTGTGATCGGAAGTTCACCTGGAGACGCACAGGGGCCGGTTCATGTTGGCCTTGGCATGTCGTTCCGAGGACTTGGAGGGCTGGCCTGTGGGCAAAGGACTGAAAAGTTGGGGTCAGGTTGCTGTGATCAGAGCTGTTTGCTTGTTAGAGAAATCGCTCTGGCAGCTCTGAAGGCTGGACTGTCGGCGGGCCTGGGGGTAAGGTCGGTCCTCTGGTGAGAAGGGAGGGCCTGGACGGAGGCGCTGTCCGGTGCTCGGAGGACCGTCCAGCTGTTTAGAAGTGGACTGGGGTGGGGTGAGCCCGTGAGCGGGCAGAGGCCAGGGCGACTCTCAGGCCTCTGGTTTGGGCCACTCGGTAGAAACCGGCAGGACACGGCTCAGCGGTCAGGCCAGGAAGCAGATGGTGCCGAGTGCGGAGGCGCCTCATGCTGGGAGGCACTGAGTTAGAGGGAGTTCGGGAGGTTCGGTACTGACACCAGAAAGTAGTTGGTCCGAAGCTCGGAAGGAAATAATGGGCTGAAAATACTGATATTTATGATTAGAGCCAAGGAGTAGATGTCACATAAGGAACGAACTGGGAACAGAGCCTTGGGTAGTAACAGCAAGAGGTTAGAAGGCTCTTCCCGTGCATGGCCTTTTCCTCTCCAGTCACCACGGGGTCACATGAGGGAAGACAGAAGGCCTTGAGTCTTGTCTGTCTCTCTGCAGGTATTGTGGTCAACTTGATGATCCAGTGATGAGCTTCAGCCCCAAAAAATCCAGAAATGGAGGGTCAGTTGGGTCAAGAGGTTGGGGTTCTCGTTTTCAGTACAGCCAGCGGGGCCACCGGGGACAGCGTTTCCCACTTGAGCAGTTCCCAGATTATGCAGCATCGCTTCTCCCTTTTCCTCAGCCTCGTAATATGTGGGGGAGCTGGCGGTTAGAATCAGGAGATGGAGGGGAACAGCTCTGGCTGGCTTCCAGCTGCCTTTTGCTCCTTTTGTTTCTGGTCCTGACTGTGTGTCACTCAGGGGGTGACAGCTGTCCACACCTGGGGTTAGTCCTCATCCAAGCCCAAAGCCCAGCCTCCTTCTTGGGTCACAGTGCAGGAGTCCTCCCGGTGAGCTGACGGGGTAAAGACATGGAAGCGTGTCTAGACTTTGACCTCTGCCTGCGTCTTTGCGAAAGCACCGTCTTTGTGTCAGAGCGTCACAGCTCTTGTGGACTTCCAAAATCGACCTCCCGTGGTTGGTTATCTGGAAGAGAGTATAACTATGCGGACAGTAGAATAATAACCTTAAATGCCTGTGGGTTAGAAAGGGTAAGTGGGAACTAGCCTGGATAATCAAAATCTACAGACAGTCAAAACCCTTGACTTGAAGAGTTTGCTTGAGCTTATTCCTCTGGCAGCCAGCAGGCCCCGGCAGAGAGGAGTGGGCAGTGGAAACTGGTATTTATAGAGCATCACCTGTGCCAGGTGCCATGCCAGGCACGCGACTCACTTCACCCTGCTGATAACCTTACGCACCGGGTACCATTCCCCCGACTTTACCCATGAGGACGCTGAGGCAGAGGGAAGTTAGTAGTTGTCTGAGCCCATGTACCAGCAGATGCTGGAGCTGGCAGCGCTAAGCTGTGTAGCGGTCCAGGGAACCACTGCGTCTCCGTGAAATAGCTCCTGAGTTATTGCTAATATTCCTGACCATTCAATCTGTTTTGAAAAGAGAGATGGCGATAATAAACCTATTGTAAAGAAGGAAAAAGTTCACAGAATAATTTAGAAGGAGACAAATCAATTTAGATAAAGTCAGAATTTTGCAACATTTAAAAGTAGGTACAGTTTTGTTACTTCTAAGTATCTACATTAGAATCTCCCTGTTGCTAAGGAGAAAAGATCTGCTCTACCCTTGAAGGTTGTCACCTAAAATCATTTTTAGCGAGTGTATTAGTAAATAGTTCTCTAAAGCCATTTTTATAAGTGCTCAAAAACAGATCCATTAGGTAAGGTCATTTATCTTATCTTTTTATGCTATTAATTTACTTATAAAATAGTTTTTAAGCATATGGTACAAAGGTATGCTTCAATTCAGGACCTGTTACATTATAACAAGTTCTGAATTAGAAGAGCGTGAATTTCTGAGGTTTCTCTTATCTAAGGGATCTTTCACCTGCCAAAAATCAAACACCCTGCACACGTGTCTCCTCTCCCTAAGGCCTATACTGTAAAACACCAGTTTTGCTCTGGAAGTACAGTTTAGCCCCCTAAATCCAAAGTACCTTGTGCATCTGAAGACTCAAGTCCATAGGGGGTATAAAAGGTCAAATTTAGTGGCAGAATCAAAGAAAGCTTCAGTTCTTTACCTTTCAGAGCTGCCAGTAGCACTTGCGCTACTGACGAGGTCCCAGCTAGTGCCCGATTTCTCACAGGACAGGTCATGCAGAGCAGCGTCCTTCTTCACGACCACCCTGTTTCTAACTCCAGGCTGATGCTTTCCATAGGGTCGTCCTTCCACGAAGCCTTACCAGGAACCTCCAGACAGCGTCGGTCCTTCTTTTCTGGCAACCCTTTGTATCTGCCGTGTGTACCAGCCAGCCTGGTGTCTGAGTGCACTCGGGTGATGACTGTCATTGTTTTGTGGGTGTGCTCAACTTTCCCCCACCAGAGAAGGGATCTGAGCCCAGAGGACACTGTCTGAGGCCCCCGCACTCACAGGGAAAGGATGCACTGCCTGACCCTTGTCTGGTCTCTGCTCCTGGCCTGTGCGGCCCCCTGGAGGGGGTCGGCCGTGCACTGTGAAATCCTGTTTCTGTAGTGAGGGCTAATAGCCACAGGTGTTCTCGAGGCTCTTCAGATCCCTGCTTGTTGCAGTTTGCTAGCGTGTCGACAGCTCTAAAATCTGTGAGTTAATATTTTGGTTTCTGTGGGAACAGAGAGAGAAAGCTAAGAACAAAGGAAGTCCCTAACCTTTTGTGCAACTTACTGAGCAGAGAAAGTTTTCCCTTAGGCTACTTAGGTCCTGAGTGTCTGTTTCCTCTTAAGAGGTGAGGTCTGGAGAGCCTCACTAACCCCTTGGCAAGGGTTTTGATCCACAACCTGGTCTGAATAAAATTAAAATAACTGCTACCCAAATAGGCTGCTGGACAGTGATATTTCCCAGGTAAAAAAAATCCACCTCTTCCCAGCCTGTGGGCCTGGAAAGCTTAATGCTGAGGAGGCATGATGATGACCCTGACGGGGTGGCGGGACCCACTACCCTACAGAACCTCACAGCCCTGGGGGCCATGCTCAGGCCGCACTTGGAATCGTCTGTGCGATGTCAGGGGCTACTGCAACTTCGTGCACCGTGCACTCCAGTGCAGACCTGAGACTAAGTGAAAGTGTGTGTTAAATGTGGGTGACGTGACCCCTGGCTAGAGCCACACGCGTTAGAGCAGCTCGTCGTCCTTGGTCACCGTCATCTGGCGTGTGAAAGCTGCCTGGAGAAGACGCCGCAGTCTGCAAGTGTGTTTACAGATCATAAGAGTTTACAGATGGCCTTTAAACACAAAGGGCTTGCCTTGGATATTTCAGGGAAACTTTAGTACGTTCAGATATTTCCTTCTACAATAAGTACATTTTGTGAGTTTCAAAAAAAAATCTAGAAACTCTTCAGAAGCTGGGAATATCCATAAAGAAAAGGTACAGGCCTGCATAGAAAATAAGAGCTGTAGAATTCCAGTAATGTTTGGGCAGCGTGATCTATAGATATAGCAAAAGATGGGTCTCTTTCTACCATTTGAAATATAATGAGATGGACCAGGATATGTGCAGTAACATTCAGTCATCTTGTTTCTACGTGCAGTGTTAAATTGGTAGGTCGTCACAATCTGGCAGTGAGGTTTGTCAGAAACATTTACAGTGTAAACGGCATTATAAGTGCTGTATTTCTTGACTTTCCTGTTTTTTTTTTTTGTTTGTTTTTTTCCCCGTATGAAGTACTGGATAAAGACAAATCAAGGAGTAAACTAAGATGAAGTTAGATGTAACTTAATACTTTTAATACTGTTAGAATTTGGCTTGGAAGTATCCTCTGGCACACACATCTGCTCGGTGGATGCACACTTCCCCAGCATCAGTCGTGCTTTCAGCATTATTCTGATTCAAAATGTCTGTAATCACCCAGCTGCAGCTGACTGGCCATGTACAGTGGATATTTCTTACTCTGAGGATGTTACAGGTAATCTAGACCATGTCTTTTTAAAGCGGGACTTTCTAAAATGGCTCGTTTAGATGTCCTGGCCTGGGCTCCAGGGCCCGTGTATGTGATGAGGTGGTCCTCCCTCGACCGTGTTACGGGCATCACCAACCTTATGAGACGTGGGCCTGATCCAGGCACGAGCCCTACATGCAGAGAACTTTCTTGGCTGATGGCAGAGGAGTGTGGAAAGGAGCCCCCGTGTCACTGCGTGAAGGGGGGAAGGACACGGGGGCCTCCAGGAGCAGGGGCAGCCCCGGAGGCCACAGGCAGGGGTTCTCCCCCAAGCCTCCAGGTGAGAGCCCAGCCGGCAGACACCCGGTTCTGCCCGTGAGAGCCTGAGCAGGGCACAGCCAAGCCAATGGTGGGGAAAATGAATAGAGTTGGACGTCTGATGATATTAAGGGAACACTCGTGTTTTAGATACAGGGAAAAGCACCTAACACAGGCCTCAGCAGCACTGTCCCCTACTGTCACATCTCTGCGTAAATCGTGAAAGTTTTTATTCCCCCCGCCCCGCCCCTGCCCCCACGTGTATCTCCAAATTGTTCAGGATCCCCAGATATATTACTGGAACAATACAGACTCAGAAAGATCCTTTTCAGAGCTGGAGCCTACTAGGCTGCCCCTCCAAGCTTCCCGAGAGCCCCGATCGTTTGGGTTATGAGGGTGCCCTGCCCTGCAGGCAGAAGGCTTAGGAAGCCTGAGTGTGTCTGAGACGAGTATAGGGAAGGAGTCTCAAACTCAAAACGTCGTAGAATGATTGTCCCCAGAGCTCAGGGAGCGGCCAGGTCTGGGCCAGGTCTGCGGCGGGTCCTCGCTGCAGCCACACCCACGCTCCTCAGAGCTCGGGCACCCCGGGGCAGCGCCCACGGCCCCTGCTCGGGCCTCTCCAGGGAGCACGGAAATGAAGTAGGAGGTTTACCCAGAGGCTTTCCCATCGCTGCAGGGTCAGGCACATTTTGGTCTTGGTGTGGCCACGTGACGCGGTTCGTTCCTTTCCCTTGGGCCCAGCTTCCAGAGCGAAGATTTTATTTTAAACTTGGTCAGAAGAGTTTGGTTTTAATTATCTGCCTTCCTGAACTCCAGATAACTTCACGTTAAAAGCTTTCGTGGGGGGTTTCCTAGCCAGCCTCTGGTGTTCGGAGAACTCTCCCCATTTCACAAATCAAAACCAGCCCTGTCCGCGTCCCTTTCCAGGATTTCCATCTGAATTCATGGTGCTGTTCGCTCTGTTCTTTTATTAGAAACAGGCCCCAACCAATGGGATTGTTATGGGAGAATTCAGGAGGCATGAAAGGAAGGAGCCTGCTTCTTGGTTTTGGAGCGTTTTTAAAATTATGGTGCATCTGGCTCGTCTTTCTTTTTACTTTGTTTTCTGTGTTCGCTTTGGTTTCTAAAGTCTCTGCTGCCGCAGGCCCCATTCACCATGTCTATGGACCCCAGTTGGGCCATAAAAACTGTGAAAGTAATTCCTTCTCTGAGCCGTTTGCCTCTAGCTCAGACACACCAGAGAGCCCGGCCTCAGTGGCCATCAGGCGTTTGTTTTCAGTGGCAGCAGAGCAGCAGTCTTCGAGCAGAAGTTCCTCCTGAGACGTCCTCACTAGAGCATGTGCCAAGGGACGTTGGTCTTAACCTGTAGGCTGCGTAGAAGGCTCGGGCCTCTCCTAAAATAAACGGTGTCACCGTGGGCAGATGAGCCGTTCAGACCCGGCTCGAGAGTGGAGTGAGGGCTGCTGCTCCACGTCCACGGGGGTAGCTTGCAGGGAGAGATGGGCCATTCCCAGAACATAGGCGAGGGGAACCCCCGCTCCTGGCCTCCGAAGGGCGCAGATTGGCTGGGGCCCCAGGCCCTGTGTTCTGGGGCTTCTCCTTAGTCGCTGCCCATGGGTCCGACTCTCAGGCTCCGCCCTGGAGGGTCTTCGGTGTCCTTCCCCAGCCTCTGATGCTGTCCTTTACTGCCACCCGCCCCGGCGAGACCACGTCGGCAAGCCCGCACTGCCCCGCCCCCTGCCCTCCAGACCCGCTCCCTGCTTTCCCTGCAGGGACGGAGTCAGCTCTTTAGACTGAGGGACACAGTGTCCGGGTGACGGTGAACTGTGCTCAGTTTGAGTGACAGGAGGAGGGAGAGGGAAAATGGACGTTAAGTTTCCACCAGTTCAGCCACTCTGCTCCTTTTACCCAGGAAACCCAAACTTCCTCTCCCTAAATCTAACCAGTGTTTGTCTGTCAAACACCAGATTATCTAGGATATCAAGAAACCAAGCAAAACAATCGTTTCTGGAAGTATGATCTAAATACCAAAGCCATTTTATTAGAAGCTGGGGATTGAGTCCCAGGTCCCGTACACTTTAAACCCACTTGCCCTCTGGCCTCTAAGAACTGTCTTCTCAGGCTAATTTCTGTTACGATGAGAACACCATCTCCTCCAGAAACCCCAGGTGTCTTCCTTCTTTGCAATGATATTGTTTGCTTTATGGCAACGGTGCTACCTCTACAACCTACAGTGCTACAACCGTGCTACCTCTATGGCCCCAAATCTTGTTTGCTGAGACTCTCACTCTTCTCTAAGGAGTTAGCTCACCTTCTCAGGACGTGGCTAAGGCGAGTCCCTGAAGGTAATGATAAAAAGCCCGAGGGTTCCAGAGGGCTCCAGTAGTTGGGGGGTGGGGTGGGGGGGAGTGCTAGAAGGATGGGGGGCAGGCTTGGAGGGAGCCCTGTTTCCTCTGACACCTGGATCAGGTGACAGTCTACTCGTCACCACACCTGATGAAAGTTCATCCCAAAGAACTTGATAACGTGCATCTTACATGCTTGAAAAGTACAACAAACAACAGACTGTGCTATTTGCTTTCAGTTACCCCTGGCAGGTAGAAAGAGGAGTGCCGCTCTTGGCAGCCCCCGTAGGACACATCGCCCTCCAGGCTGGCCTCTGGGGAGGGCTTGCCTGGGGCTGCCAGGGCCCCGTGGGCTTTTTCTGATTGCTGCGTGACAGTGCTAACCTATTTTCTGTGTCTTTAAGTTTTTGCCTGTTTGTATCTTGCATCAGCTTCCTCAGTGGAGGCCACTCAGTGTCACTGCATGCGATGCTGCCCTGTGTCTGAGAACTTCCGCTGGTACGATGACAGGGCGTCAGCAGCTCCGCAGTACTTCCAGGCCATCCCGAGTGGGAAAGGTTAGTTACCCAGTGCTCTGATAGGAGTCGGTCAGTGGAGATGAGCAGTGTGCTTTGATACCACAAAATGGCTCAGGCTGAGGCCTGGGAGAAGCCAAATTTCCCTGCCTTAAGGAAAGGAAGAACTTTCTTCACTTAGAGAGGCAACTGCCAGCATCGGCACAGCAGACTGAAAGCTGGAGATGTAGTAAAATCTCACCCCACAAATCACGTTCTTACAGAGAGGATGTTACAGCACCCTCAAGTGAGATCCCACAGTTTGGGCACCACCGAGTCGGTAAACAGACGCGTCTGTCGGTCACGTCGTCAGGCCCCCGTCTGCGCGTTGGGCACAGGTGTGCTTGGGTTTCTGTGGGAGAAGACAACCAAGGCGTGGGGCAAGCTGGCGAGGTTGTAAAGGGGTCATTCTCCGTGCCTGGGGGAGAGCGTGGGAGGCTCTCCCATGGGGGCGATGGAGCGTGAGAAAGGCCTTTCTGCCCAGAAGCCACGTGAGAGTGGACGGTCAGCGCCTGTGAGCTCAGTCCCCACCCCTGCCCTGCCCCAGTCTCCGAGGCCCTGAGTTGACTTTCTGCTCTAACCAGCAGCAGCCAGTGTGGTGCGTTTACAGCTGCGAAGGCGGAGCTGGCAGGGCGTTGAGCCGTCACGGGTCTGGATGTCAGAACAGAGACTGGTTCCCAGGCCCCGCCGATGCTGAGGCCGGCAGGCCCCTTCCCGAAGGCTGAGCTGCTGGTTGGGTGTTTGGTGAGCAGTGCAGGCCCTGAGGGCATCACTGGGAGTGAGCCAGTGGTCAGGCCGCAGGGAGGGGGGTGCAGGGAGACCTTGGATGTGTGTGTGTGCGCGCGTTTCCCGAGCGTCATCTTCTCGTCCATTTCTGTTGGGAAGTGGCCCCCGGACTCCGCACTGTTCTTTGTTGCGCCTCCTCCCCGTCTGACCCGCGCTGCTCGGACGGGCCCGTCGGCGCTGCTCTCACACAGCTTCTGGCGCCCAGCTTCTCTGCTGCCCTCCTCGGGGCCTCCCCTGCGGGCCCTGCTCTCAGCGGTCCTTCAGTTCGGTGGGGCGCCTGGCGTTGCCTGGGACGGAGTTCGGCCTCAGTTACTCATGGGTCTGGGGCGTGTCCCCTTGGGCAGTGAATGCCCCCCGCGCCCCCCCGGGCACCACCAAGGCCAGCTCTCAGCACAGAGCTGGCAGGTGGGCATGGCCACCGGGGGAAACCTCAGCGCCCCTGAGCACACTGGAAGCGTTTTTATATATTAAGTAATTCATGAGACGTGGCTAAAATTTAGTTTCTTTTTTGACAAAAGTCTTCAAGTCAGAGAAAAACAACCCTTAGTTAATGTTGGTAAAATCAGTGATTGATGGGATATTATAAATGTGAGACAGGAGAATTCCTGAATCGCAGACTGACACGTTTTAGGGTGCCCGATTCCAGTGTAGGAGAACGTTACAGACACAGCGCACGGTCTCTTACCGATTCCTCCGCCTCAGATGGCACACGTCTTCACATTAAAAAGCCCATGGTTAGTGGTGCTTAACCTGGGCTGCCTGATGGGTCACCTGGGGGACTTTTTACAATTCATGGAAGAAGGCCCAGCTCTAGGCCTGTGGAGAGAGAACCTCCCAGGCTCAGGTTAGGCTGAGGACGTTTTGGAAAAGCCCACGAGAGAATTGATGAATGGAAGCCCCAGGTTCCAGGCAGAAGTCCACGGGGAAAAGCCACCTTGCAGCGAGGTTGCCTGGTCGGTCCCTCCAGCCAGCAGTGCTGGTGCTCCGCCCCCCGGACGGCTTCAGGGCGCGGCATGTGGGGCCGTCTCGGGTGTGACCTTCAACAGAGCAGTGTCCCCGGGCGACGCCCAGAGGAGCAGGGGTTCGCTGCTCCTGCTTAGGTAATTGGGCTGGTTTCTCTCTTCCTTCTTTTGTCTGCCCTTGAGGATCTTGTTATTCTTTAACACCTCAAAGGAGGAAAAAAAAATACATTTAAATCAATTGAGGGTTTTTTTTGGCCTCAGTTCTTTTTATAAAAAAGCGGAGATAGAGGGTAAAGGTCATCTGTGATTAAAAATAAATGTAAAACAGGCATAATCATTGTTGTTTGCAGCGACCATAGGTAACCGAGCTCAGAGGTCAAATCTGTAAACTCCTTTCTTCTGAGATTTCAGTACTTTGTTACTCTCTTCGTTTTTTTACCACCATCCTGGGGACGGGTGTGGGCCTTTCCCCCACCCGCCCTCCTCTCCCTTCACTAGGGACCTGGGAGGAAGTGGGGACCATCCTGGACCTTCACAGCCATGGATACCGTGTTCACACGGGCAGGGCCGAGGGTGTGAGTGGAGGGAGATGGGTAGAATGGACGCTGAGATCCAGAGAAGCAGCCTGTCACGCAGGCCCAGGCAGTCCTGGGACACAGGGCGGGTGATCATTTCACACGTTGCTGGACTCCAGTTTAATGAGATGTGCTCCCAAAGCCTCAAGTCTCACAAGTTGTGGTCACAGGCGTGGGCGCTTAGCCGAGGAGCCTTTTTTCACACTGTGAGGCTGCACCCCTGTCTTCAGCCGTGAAGCTGAGACGTCTGATTTGAAGAGTACATTTGTAAACGGAAATAATAAATGTCGGTCCCTTGCTAATGCTGATTTTTTTGTTTGTCTCTTCTTTCTCCAGCATGAACGACTTTCTAGGTAAGACCTTGCTTGCCTCACACTCGTGAGTAGACGCATGTGTGGTTGCACGCGGCTTTGCCTAGTCTAACAGCCTCTCTCCATCCTGCCGTCTCGTTTCCACAGCCCCACAGTCACAAGCGGCTCCCTTCAGCCCCCGCACGGGCCCCTGTCCAGTCACGCTGCATCCCACCTCCATGTCGGTTCCCCGAGCACCGTGCCCGCTCCCCCCAGCCAGGGCTAGGGAGACATTAGTGTCCTCACCTTCGTGTAGCGTACAGATGACTGGACAGGCAGTCTCAGGGGCGGGATGGAAGTACAGAAGGGCACTCAGGGCAGAGAGGCCAGCCTGACTGCCTGATTCGGGGAACCTGACACTGTTCCCTGTACCCACATGGGGCCCAGGAATAGTTTATCCAGTGAACCAAAGACCTGTTTTGCAATTGCTGAAAAGTTAAGCATATCAGAGTTTGAGGAATGATCCTCTGTAATTTTTCACCTAGTACCTAAGGGTACAAAATTGATCTTCCTGAAGAATAAAATAAAATAATAGAGACTGGGACTTCCATGGTGGTGCAGTGGTTAAGAATCCGCCTGCCAATGCAGGGGACACAGGTTCAAGCCCTGGTCTGGGAAGATCCCACATGCTGCGGAGCAGCTAAGCCCCTGCGCCACAACTACTGAGCTTGCGCTCTAGAGCCCGTGAGCCACAACTACTGAGCCTGCGTTCTAGAGCCCGTGAGCCACAACTACTGAGCCTGCGCGCCTAGAGCCGTGCACCACAACTACTAAGCCTGTGCGCCTAGAGCCCTTGAGCCACAGCTACTGAGCCCCTGCTCTAGAGCCCACATGCCACAACTACTGAGCCTGCACTCTAGAGCCCACACGCTGCAGCTACTGAGCCTGAGCTCTAGAGCCTGTGAGCCACAACTACTGAGCCTGTGCACCTAGAGCCCATGCTCCACAAGAGAAGCCACTGCAATGAGAAGCCTATGCACTGCAGCAAAGAGTAGCCCCTGCTCGCTGCAAGTAGAGAAAAGCTTGCATTCAGCAACAAAGACCCAACGCAGCCAAAATAATTAATTAATTAATTAATTTAAAAAAATAATAGAGAATGTGGAGCCAGAGTTTGAATCTCCCATTTTCCACTGTTCCTCTGATGACAAAATTAAGAAGAGATTGGGAAGATGTAGCTACAGGATACCATAGGGCAAATGAGTTTCATAATTTGTTTAATAATTGAGCTGGTTCTACCTTATTAATATATTTTAAAATTTACAAACTTGCGTGTATTCTTCCTTTGCTTGCCCTCTCACCAAGCACCAGCTTAGGATAAATATAATTTCCAACTAACCCAGCAGAAAATTCGCTTTGCAAAATTGGTGGAGAGTGGCGTTTTGCTACAGTTAATTTCTTGTGAACTCTGTTACATTATAATGACCATTTGTGAAAATAAATTTCCCTGCAGACTTCAAAATATGCTATAAAACTGTAGCAATTAAAACAGTGAGATTCTAGAACACAGTCGACAGCCCCCAAAAGTCATGTATGACTTTCCAACTCAGTGGGGAAAGAATCATTCTAATTACGTAAAATTTTAAATCTCTGCTATTAAAAGAAACAAAAAGTAAAGTGGGGAAAAACATTTTTTGCAACCTATGTTAGATAGTTTTAAAAGCCCCAGTATATGTAGGATGTTCCTGCAATATAATGAGGCAAAGAGTAACAAAGGCTATGAATAGGCCCTTCAAAAACTAAGATAAATAATCAAAGCTCTTCAACCTCCATAATGATTTTAAAGCATTAAAATTAACAGCAATAAGATATTTCTCCTATTGGATTGAAAAGTTTTAAACCACTCTAGAGGGCAGTATGGTAACATATATATCTGCATTTAAACTATTATTTATCTCTTGACCAAACAGTTCCACTGCTAAGATTTTACCCTAAGAAAATAACGAATACGCTAAGATTTACAGACAAGTCTCACTGTAGCATTATTTACAGTAGCTAAAACATTTAAAACAGTGTGTGTCTATCCATAGAGGTTTAAACTCTCACACAGCCACACGGTGGAAGGCTGTGCAGTCATTTGTTTTTTTAATGAGGCACATGTGCTTTTACTTACATGGTGCGATGCCTGCAGTCGTGAGTGCACAGGTATAGGGGAGCGGAGGGGGAGTCGGGCCACGGAAGGTGTCCTCTGGTTTTATTTACAGAAATGTTTATTTTGACATCCTTGTTTAACATCCTGCAAGGATATGAACTGAACTGTTGGTAGAGATTGTTCCTTGGGCAGGACCGTGGGGTGACTTTCACTTTCTATTTTAGACACTTCAGTTCCAATACTTAAACCGTTCAACATGCATGTATTGCTTTTGCAATCAACAAAGTCAATAAAGAGATTTCTATTTACAGAAGATTTTTTAACTATAAGAAGGAAAAGAATGTAGTCGAAAATGTTGTAGGACTGAGCATCTCTGTGAGGAAAAGGCAGCCCTTGGTGTCATCAGCAGCTTTGCCCCCCACCCCTGCTGGGCCTCTTCTGGTACCTAGTCCACCCCACCCCCCACCCCCGCGTGGCCCCTGCAGGACAGGAACGCGGGCGGAAGCTCCACAGCTGGGACTCTTCACACCGCCCCGGTTCAGGGGTAGAGCCCTGGAGGGCTGGTTTGCACGTGGCCCTTCTGTGGGCCGCCTTTTAGCTTGGAAAGAGCAAAGTGCCAGAAAAATAGGAACCAGTGTGAAGGATCAGGATGCGAGTCGTCCGTCCACTTAAGCAGGAGGTCGGCTGAGAGGCCCTTCCACTCATGGACCAGTCAGTACTGGGACGAAGCCACCGTCCGCCCCAAAAGTGCAGTTGCTACGAGACATGAAGTCCTGTCACGGGTGTGGCGTCCAGAGGAGAGGGCAGAACGCGAGCTGCCCCGACACCTCTGGGGGTCCAGCCGGCCAGCTGAGCCCAGGTTGCCATCCTCACCCACCCCCGCTTGCAGCTTCAGGCCCATGTGTTTCTGGCTCATTGGCACTTCATTGGAATCATTTTGTAAGAGCCACTGAGATCCCAGAAACTTCTGCGTTTAAAAGCATGCTCTTGGGCTTCCCTGGTGGCGCAGTGGTTGGGAGTCCGCCTGCCGATGCAGGGGACACGGGTTCGTGACCCGGTCCGGGAGGATCCCACATGCCGCGGAGCGGCTGGGCCCGTGAGCCATGGCCGCTGGGCCTGCGCGTCCGGAGCCTGTGCTCCACAACGGGAGAGGCCACAACAGTGAGAGGCCCGCGTACCGCCAAAAAAAAAAAAAAAAAAAAAAAAAAAAAAAAAAAAAGCATGCTCTTGAGGGAAGCTGTTTGGCCCTGAACTAATTTGAGAAGCTCTGCGCTTGCCATCGGCACACAGCCACACCACCGACCTCCCGAGTCAGCTCCGTCCTGGGTGGGTGCTGGCCTCCTTCCCCGAGCAGTGCCCTCGGCAGGCGGGGAGGCCCGGGCCTGTTCTGGCCAGAGCGCTCAACGCATCTTAGGAAAGGCGCCTACTGCCCTTAAGCATCACCTCCCTCCACCTTTTCGTTCTTGGAAGCCACTTGTAACTTTACTGTGTCTCCCACAGGTTGGAATTGGGAGGCAGTGACGCCAGCAGCGAGCGGGCCTCGGCCAGAGCCCGCCGGGAGGCCCGCGAGGCCCGCCTGGCCACCCTGAGCAGCCGCACGGGGGAAGACAGCAGCAGGGACTACAGAAAGGTGGGGGCTCCCGGGTCCCCGTGCAGGGGTCCCCTCCACTTGACCCCCCTGCCTCTTCCTTGCTGAGAGGCGGGAGGGAAGGTGCTCCAGCGACAGATGCTAACGGCCGGCACGTTTACCCCCTCTCAACTAGCTAAATGAAGACCCCTTCACGTATTGCTTTCGGTGCAGTAAAAATGCACCTAAATCAGATATTTAGAGGTGTAGGAAAAAGTAAGGGTTAAGAATCGTGGAAAGGGAAATAAGAGTAATGCTGGTTGCCTGGGCCCGGAGAATCATTTGATGGACTCTGATATTTTCAACAAACGTGCTTTTAATGAGGTCCTGTGAACATCAACCAGATACTTCTTGGCAATGGTAAATAATGACAATCTGGTTTGGGGGGTTTCCATCGTTTTATGGTTCGTTTCCTTTGGTTCTTGAGGGAGAGAACCGAGCTCCAGGGGCCGGCTCAAAAAGCTTCCCTTTCAAGTGCTTGAGATGCCAGGAAAACACTTTTTTGTTAAGAAAATGTTTGTTTTGTTGAACAGAACTTGGCTAAGGTGGATACACAGGAGGGTGGCTCCAAAAGGAAACTTCTTTTGTGTGAGAACCACGTCTTTCAGCCATGTGAATGCCCTCCCTGCTGGAGGCAGTGCACGGACTTCCCTACCCCACCCCTACCTCCTGGGGATTAACACCGCTGACAGTGGAGCATCACCTGTGTTCCGCACCTAGGACCTCACGGGTCCAGCGGCAGGACAGCCAGAGCCCTTGGCTGAATATCCTCTGTCCCTGGGCCCTCCTGTCTTCCTGCCCCGCCCACAGGGTGGGGACCTGACTCCCTCTTCTCCCTCCCCCAGCTCTACGAGGGCGCCCTGACCGAAAACCAGAAACTGAAGACAAAACTTCAGGAGGCCCAGCTCGAGCTGGCAGACGTGAAATCCAAGCTTGAGAAGATGGCCCAGGTGAGGAGGGGGGTGGGGGGTGGGAGTCAGGTCAGCCCTCCCAGAGATTTGGTTTGGGGTTCAGAGCGCGTTGAACTTAAAATTGGAAACTGATGGTCCAGTGGACCATTCCTGGCCCCCGAGTGCTCGTAATTACTCTTACGGGTTATCTGCTCATATCTTTTTTTTTTTTTTAATTTATTTTTATTTTTATTTTTATTTTTGCTTTATAACAAATTTAATCAGTTATACATATACATATGTTCCCATATCCCCTCCCTTTTGCGTCTCCCTCCCACCCTCCCTATCCCACCCCTCCAGGCAGTCACAAAGCACCGTATCTGCTCATTTCTTAGCGGAGAGCATGGGCCAGCGTCAGGGCTTGGTCGTGGGCAGTGTGTGCCTCCTGCCTTGTCGGTCACAGTTTGGTCACGGCAAACCCAGGACGAAGGTGTCGTTGGGACATTGGGTTCTGTCCTGCGGCCCCTGTGCCGGAACAAGGAGCCAGATAAAGCTCTTCCTCTCGCTGCCAGGCCTGGTTTACTTAGTGACACACAGCGGGTGGTGCACTCATCACCAGGGAGGTAGACCCTCACTGAAGGCTGGCGCGAGCCCTGTCTTGGGTTATTGCTGGGTCAGCAGGAAGCCGTCTGGAGGCCTGGGGATGAGAATTTGGACTGTTACCGGGAAGCTCAGATGAAGACCAGAGCTAGCTGTTGGTTCCACCCCAGGGTGGGGTCCAAAAGCAGAGACGAAAACGCTGGGATCTACGGCAGTGAGCACGTGGGGCTCAGGGCAGTGCCCTCCCAACACCCCTGGGCAGGCAGGGGTGCTGGCGCTCGAGGGGCCGCGCTTTCCTGAAGGGCTCGGCCAGCGCAGAGTGGGCCTGTCCTGGGAGCTGCCTGTCCGTCACTGTCATCGTGGAAGGGCCCCGCCTGGTTGTAGCGGCCGGGGCTAACTTGGTCCTGAACCAGCACGAGCTAGTCCTGCAAGGAGCCACGGCCCGCCCGCCCCGTTCCCTCCTCTGCACAAGCCCCAACAGTGCATCTTTTGAGCTTTGGGGTCTCGGCTTTGGAGTTGCGAGCCGGGGACACTGATTGCACAGAGGGTGTTGAAAATAAACTCAGCCTTTTAGTCGCTGGGGAAGAGCACTGACTTTCTAGCCAACTGCTTTGCTGAGTGTGTTGGAATATACTGAGTTTTGCCAAATACAGGTTACTGGAATTCAGAAGAAACGGTGGTGCTACAAACCAAGCCTCTGCTCTTTACCAAAATTGGACTGTTCGGTAGGACGGTGCAGGGGAGGCCTGTCGACCCCACACGTCTGTGTGGAAACAGTTACCACGTGCACATTCAGTGTGTTCCCATGAAAGGTCCACCCAAACTCGGAGGGGTTGGGGTTAAAACAGAGCAAAACAAAATAAGGTCTTTGTCGAAGAGAACTAGTTAAGTTCTCTTTGTGTAGGTGAACCAAGTAGTGAAATCGGCACAGCTTCTACGCTGCTCAGGCTAGGGAAGAGAGGCTTGTGGTGCAGACACGCCGCGGCTGTGACCTTCAGAGCAGACGGCGAGAGCCCAGGACAGGAGCCAGAAATCCCAATTTACTGCCAGTTCTGGCTAGTCCTTAATTTTTTGGAAAAGAAACCTCCTCAGTAAGACCAGCGTAATTTCTGTACTTATTAAATGTTTCCGTGCCTGGGACTAGGTATAAAAGTAATCACTCTGTCGTCATTAACTGTCTATTGATTGTAAGAAATTCTGCCCAAAAGGGACTCAGGTCATTTCCCCACTCTGTTAAACAGTCGCTCGCTGAAGCTGTTTTCTACCTTGTAGCTGTGGCGGCTAAATGTTTTAGCCCCTCTGCAAATTTATATGAAAAGTAGAAGATGATCCAGAATAAAGCTCTAATCTTATCTGGAAGCCCAGTGCATAAAACAGTAACAGTTCTGTGCAGAGCAGGGCAGGTCCCATGAATGGACCCCGAGAGGCTCCGGCAGCCCGTCCTCCTCGAAAATCACAGCCTCGGTCCCCAAAGCAGAAGGAGCAGTGTGGGAGGGGGTCGCTCAGAAGAGCGCCTGGCGCTCAGGCTTTGACAGGAGCAAAGGCACTTCCATTTCCTCCGGGCCTGAGATTCCAGAAGGAGGCGAGGGAAGGGCGGTGAGGGGGGTGGTTGGCCTCGAAGTGTGTGTGTGTATGTGTGTGTATTGTGTGGTCTGTGTATGTGGTGTATGTGTATATGTATTGTGAGAGGTGTGTATGGATGTGGGTGTGGGTGTATATATATGTAGTGTGTGTGTGGTGTCTGCACATGTGGTGAATGTATATGTGTATAAATATGTATTTTGTGTGTGGTGTGTATATATGTAATGTGTCTGTGTGGTGTGTGTGTGGTGTGTGTGTTGTGTATGTGTTTGTATGTGTGTGTGGTGTGTATATGTATTGTGTGTGTGTTGTGTGTATATATGTTGTGTGTGAAGGGTGTGTGTGTTGTGTGTATATGTATTGTATGTGTTGTGTGTATATATATTGTGTGGTGTGTATATATGGTGTGTGTGTGTGTGTGTGTGTGGTAACGCCTTTGCACTTGTGACCATGTTACACTTCTGGGAGCACTGCTGCTTCCTCCACTCCCGGCGGGGATTCTGTGAACTCAGAAGGGCGACTTCGTCTCTGTGACATCAGGACCCGTGGGTTGGGCCGCGTGTCCGGGCGTCCAGTGGGGCTGGACTGGACGGGCCCTCTGGCCCTGAGATGCTCCAGTAACAATGTGTTCCTTCCGTTTGCACCAGCAGAAACAAGACAAGACCGCCGACCGGTCGTCGGTGCTGGAGATGGAGAAGCGGGTGCGTGTGCGTCGGGGGGAGGACACCGTCTGAAGGAGGCGGGAGCCTGCACGTCCCATCCCAGGGGGCGCCTCTCCTCTCTCTCTGACTCTGGACAGCAGTTTGGTCGCTGGTGCTTCGGCCTCCTCAGAGCTCGGGGCGGGAGGGTCCTCAGGGGGCCGTCCGCGTTGCCCTGGGAAAGCGGAACTGCGCAGGCCCGCCTGCCACGGCGTGTGGTCCAGGCCTCTGGACCCTTCCCGTCCCTTTGAACAGAGGGGGAGCTTCAGCAGGACCCTCTGCCCCAGGTCGAGGTCTTAGGACTCCGGCCCTAAGAAGAGCAGACAGTGTGCCGGCCCTGACCGAGGTGGGGTGGCTCTGGGCCAACTGCCGACCCCCCCCGACCACACTCAGAGTGTCTTTCTGGGGGTTGACATTCTCGGGTTGGGAAAACTCAGATTTATCGATGAACCCTAGCTTTGACTTGAACCTGGGCATATAATGGGTTCCCATCTCCCCTGATTGTGTTTAATTTGGAAAGCAGCTACGTTTTAAGTTCTATTCCCATGGCTTTGGGGTCCGGATAAGTCGGGGGTTAGGTGAGGGGCAGGGTCTTGACTCCTCTCCAAATCTGTCAGATGCTCAGCAGTTTGGTTGTGTTGAACAGGAGAGGCGAGCCTTGGAGCGGAAGATGTCGGAGATGGAGGAGGAGATGAAGGTATGGAGAGGCGCGCTTGCCGTGTGCCTGCACCCAGGCCTGCGGGGCGGGTCACGGGCAGCCCGTGAGGGATGCAGGCATGGTGAGGACGAGGTGAGCCTGTGCACGGCCCCTACCCTGGCTCTCAGCTCGCCCGGCGCCCCTGGGGCCCCTCATAGCCTCTCTGGGGACAGACGTGGCCTTTGGAGTAAGGGGATGTTGTCGTCCAGCAGGCTGGAGGCAGACCTGAGCGGAACTCGTAAGGTTTTCTCAGCAGCAGCTTCACCCCGAGGGAGGGGCGGGTGAAAGGCTGAAGCCGGGTTCTCAGCTCCTGGCCCCTGGGGAGAGCCTGGGAAGCTGGAGCCGGGAAGGCACGCAGGTGGAGCCACTCCTCCGTGGCGGGCAGGCTGAACCTCCTGCTGGTCTCCCGCCCCCGCCCTTGCCCCTGGAATATTCAGCCACATCTCCCTCCCTGGGGACGGTCACCACTGGGGCAGTGAGTCCTGGGAGCCGCACTCGCGCTGCCCAGGGGAGGGGGAGAGGGAAGGGGCTGTGGGAGTGCATGGGACCCGGGCCTTGGGGCTGCAGCGCGTGGGGCCGCGCCACGGTGGCTGGGTGCCGCTTGGCTGCTTTCCTCTCTCGGCGTATCTTCACCCGTGAAACACACGCCTCTGGCTCCTGGAAGTGTGAGCAGAGCCCTCAGGCCAGGAGCCCTCGGGGAGAGATGCTTATTGCTCCCATGGCCTGAGAAGTTTGGTTCTTTACTGAAAAAAGTTGCTCAGGGCTCAACAAGGTCAAATGCCCGGAATCCTGGTCCTGGTTGGTCTGCGTGGCTGCTGTACGAGGGAGGGGCAAGCCCTGTGCGCGCTCCACGCGCTCCATCCCGGACGTGCCAGGACGCCCGCACACGGTGTCCGGCAGTGCCGCCTGTGTCTCACGAACAGCCAGAAGCAAAAATAGCTGGTGGTTGCTTCTCCAGCTGCTGGTTTCTCCAGACCCGCCTCACCTGCCGCTCAGAGCACGTTCGCAGGCTGGACAGGTCTGAATGCAGGTCCACGGCTCACAGTTGTGCAGGGGCTCCTCCATTTTGGAAGCCCTTGTGTTAAACTATCTGTTGGCAACGAACAGGACGCTCATTAAGAAATGGCCCAAACGCCGATCAGGAGCGTGGATAAGGCCCGAGCTGTTGCCTTGTAGGGTCCTTGAGGGCCCAGGCTGCCTCGTACCCTCCAGCCGGGAGGCGCTTTCTCATCCATTCAGCCCCACACGAGGGCTGGATCGCAAGCCGCAGGGGAGCAGCTGGGTCCCCCCCACCCCCGATTCCCGCTCTGAGTACAGAGGCGCCAGGCACCCTTGGGGCCGTGGGCTGGGGCAGGTGCGTCTTTCTCTCTGTCTCATCAGCCTCTGGGGCTGAGATTTCATGAATGAGGTCGTGAGTCCTTTTCTTTCCTCGGTGGAGAGCAGGTACACGGAAGCTCGTGCCCCGCTCAGCCCTGGGTCGTGTGCCCGCCCACCTCAAATTCAGGCAGAGCCTGGCTCTGGCCGTCCAGGCCCCACACCGGTAGGTGTGCTGACTGAAGCCAGTCTTCTTTCAGTTAAAAAATTCCTTCATGAGTCAGATGCCCGTGTTCTGCGTTGCCAGTTGCAGACCCCTGGGGGAGAAGCTCCTGCCGACTCAGGCCTGAGCACGTTCGCTCAGCTCGAAGCCCGGCCAGTTGAGCAGACAGCCCCGCTCCACCCAGGGACTGGGGGGGACGTGCCAGCCGCCCGCCAGCCGACCTTAGGTTGTTTGCGCCTGGACCCTCCTTGGGGACAGAGACTTCAGATGTACAGACTCAAGCATCGTGAAAACTGGTGTGCTGGCCTGCAGGAGGCTCAGGGGATGCTTGGTCAGCTTTCAGGCCCTTCACGCAGACAGCAGTCTGTGGGGACATGCGTGGATGCTTGGTAGCCAGCCGCAGTACAGGTGCTGGTCGCACCCGCGGCCCGGTTGAGCTGAGGGTGAGTGGACCCGGTCCAGTTTGTACAGATGCTCAGACCCTCCGGGCGTGGTCCGCAGGGAACAGGGACTGACCTCCAGTGAACCCTGAGGAGCCGGGGGGCTCAGGGACAGAAAGGGACTCGGGCCTGTTCCCCGCCTCCGGGAACCGTAAGGTGGGCTCGCCCGTGGGGTGTGGGGCTCCGTGGTGGTGACACAGGCTGTGCCTTTCTGGTCTTTACTTGGGACGGTAGGTGTTTATGGACCCTCCCCAGGAGAAGCGCACGCGAGCTGGGCTGGAGCGGGGTTGCGTGCCAGCCTCTGCGGGGTGTGCGGGTCAGCATGCCTGCGTCAGGCCTGAGAGCTTCCCCATGGCGGCCTCCTCCCATGCCTCCTCCCCTGCCCCAGGCCCTCGCGTGGGAGGAGCCTGGCAGCCAATCCCCCATGAGATTGCTCTTGGATTTTTCGATTTCCTTGCCCTGGCAGCCTCCCCGGCCACCGCCTCCCCACCACGCCGTGTTCTCAGCCTGGCTCCTACGGCAGCTTCCTGCCTTTATGGCCACATTCTTCCCCTCAGCCTGCCTGTGCGCACGTTCACAGGAATCGTCCTCCTAGTTGAGCGTTATTCCCCAGGAGGCGAGGACCGCTTCATGTCAGGACCATGACTGCCTTCAAAGCTTCGGTCCAGTGTCAACGCCCAAGAAGGGTGAGAGTCAGGGGCTCTCCGTTGGTTCTTAAATTTGGTCCCGCAGGCTGCACCGCGACCCTCTGTGTCCTCTCCCGGCCGCTCCCGGCTGCTCAGAACTGTGTGGCTGCCCTCCCTTTTCCCAGGGTGGCGATTCTCCCTCTGTGGGGAAGGAGATGCAGCCGTTTGTCTCTGCTTGTTTTCCTTTTCACTGTTTTCATCTTCACACTGCCTTTCATTTTCTTGCTTCTTTCACTCCCAAACAGCTATAACTCCTCCACCTTTCATTTCTGTCCTTCCTGTCCACGTGGGCAGGAGAGACTTCCTCTGGTGCCCGGTGACCCGTCTGTGGTCACCACAGCCCACAGGATTGTCATGTCCGTCTGTGAAGCCCCGTTCGCATGACAAGACTGCGTTCTCTCTCCCAGAGCCGGTGGCCTCAGCTTCAGGGTCAGAGGACTCTTAGGAAAGACTAGTGACAGGAAGCAGGCCTGGCGAGGACTCCGTTTACCGCCGGCTTTAGATCCTTGTGGGACCCAGGGCTTGGGAAGCGTGGCTTCGGGCGGGTGGTTCTGTTCCGTTTGCAGCACGTGCTGACAGCTGGACTGGCACGGGCACCGCTCACCGGTCCATTGTCGTTGGACACGATGCCCCCCACCTTTGTGCAGAGCTGCGATTCCACACAGGAGGCTGTCGGTGGCAGCTTTAAGTAGCTCCCGGCCTCTTTGTGACCCGGGCAGAGACAGTATAGTGTGCCGTGGGTTCCCTGGTGCACACGCTCCCGGAGCAGGCGGGGGCAGGTGGGCAGTTCTTGACCCTGGAACAGGCGTCCGGGCAGCAGAGGAGGCCTGGTGATGGTGCTTCCGGGAAAGGGGGCGGGCCTCCTGCAGGTGCGCCTCCCGCAGAAAACGCTTCAACAACAGGCCCTGTCTTCTTTGCCTCGTTCCATTTTTTAACATGAGAAATAAATGAGGTAATAGAAAGACGCAGAAAGAACACAAGTAGGAGTCGGGGGCCACGTGTGGGGGGCGGAGGAGCGGAGCGGGCAGCAGGGCAGCAGGGCAGCAGGGCAGCAGGGCAGCAGCGGACTTGGGAGGAGCCCCGGGCGCCCGAGGCCGGCCCCCGCCCCGCCCCCACCCCGCCCACCCTTCCTCTGGCCTCTCTCCTTTCCTTTCTCGCATGCGAACGAAAAACAAAAACAAAACGTCAACAGAATGTCAACGTGGTTTCTTTGTCCCACTTTTCTCTCCTCTGGTCCGTCTGTCTCTGTCTGCCTGTCTGTCCCTCGTGTCTCACTCTCTGCAGAGCCTCCACCAGCTAAAACAGATTCAGACCTTGAAGCAGATGAACGAGCAGCTGCAGGCTGAGAACAGGGCCCTGACCCGGGTTGTGGCCAGACTCTCGGAGGCCATCGAGGGCTCGGACCCCCAGGGGCTCTAGTCCCGCCCCCTCTTCCCCTCCTCCACTCCAGGCACGTTCCCTCTTGTTGTTGGTCCCGGGCTCTGCGCTCGCCCCCCAGAGCCTGCATGCGGGTTCCTGTGAAGGTTGGTGGTCTGCAGACGCGGCACGGGCCGCGACGACCCAGGGCCGGGGCCTGGCCCGGGCTGCCGTCGGTTTGGTGCGACTAGAGACAGCGCGGGTCACTCAGCCAGACGGGTCCACGCCTACCTGTGTGTGGACACACACGTTTCTGGGGGGAGGTCAGGGTCTCAGTCAACAGCAATCCAAGTGCAACCTGGTCCCTGGAGCAGTCGGGTTGCGCCTGGGTGACGGTGACCAAGGGCAGGGGCCACATGTTCCAGACACCTGGGGGCTTGAGCACATTTGTGCCAGGCACCCCTCAGAGGCAAAGGCCCGGGTGTCTGTTCAGAGCTCCCCTGCTGGTTCTATTGTGCAGCTGGGCTGAGAACCACGGCCCCAGGGCCTGACAAGAACGAGCGCTGGTGGGGGCACTGACCCAGCCCCGCTCCGCCCACCCCCTGCTGGGTCTTTGCATCCTTCTCCCTTCTTGGCGGGTGTTGCCCTCCTCCTTGTCACAGATCTGGGCCTGGGGATGTGCCCTCCCACGGCCAAACTCCCAGCCCCACTGCCAGCAGGGGGCTTGCAGAGGAGGCGGCAGGTGAGCGGGGGCGGGGGCGGGGGCTCGTCTTTACCTGAGAACCAGGAAATGCATCTTCTGAACTTGACGCCTCTCCCTGGATGTGGGTCTGAAGGCAGCCTCGCAGATGGCTCATTTTCCCACCGTGGCGGCGTGAGGGGTCCTCACTGCTGAGCGGTTTCACTCTCTGAAATGAGTTTGTAATTTGTAGCAACAATCTAATTAGTCCTGACCCAGGCCTGTTCTTCTTTCTGCCTGTCTGCTGTGTCTTCGGGGTCAGTAGCTGGCAACTAGTACCCACTAGATCTGAAGCACCCGAATTACTGTCGGGCGGAGCTGATACCCTGCTGGAGACGCTGTGACACAGAAACTTGAGAGGGAGGTGGCCCGCGGCCCCGAGCAGCCTGCCGGCCCTCCTCATGAGAGCACATCAGGGCCAAGCTTCACGCCAGGAGATGAGCCAGCTTTGACCTGGGGCGGACGTGGGGCCCCCAGAAGATGGCCCAGTTTTCTCGGTCTCCCTCCTGGTGCGGAGGGCGTGGAGTCAGGAGGGCTGGTGGCCCTGGAGGCGGCTGCCGTCTGAAGGCCTGTGCGGAGCCCTGTGCTCGCTCGCTCTCATTTATTCCCCATAACAGTCCCTTTTCCTATGGGAAAAACCAAGTCACAGAAGAAGTAACTTGCTCGAGGTCACTCGGAGGGTACGGGGCAGGCAGGCCAAGGACGTCAGGCTCCGGGCCGGTCGCGCACCCACCGCCTGGCGGCCCTGGCGTGGGGGGAGGGGCAGCCTGCGGCCCCTCAGTGCCAACTCCCCAGCAGGGCCACGCGGAGAGGCCTGCCCGGGTCACGGAGAAACCCACAGAAGACGCGTGGGGATCCCGTGGGGTCAGGTTCCAGCATCCACAAGCGCCGTCTTCCTGGAGCCGGGCCGTTGTGTGCGCATCGCCGTGTCTGCGGGCCCTTGAGAGGCGGGCGTTGCTCAGAGACCACGCGGCTTCGGACCCGGGCCTTCGCCACCCAGCCCTTCCCAGGAGGAGCCTGCCGTGCCTGCCGACGGGCGCTCGGGAGGGCCGGCCTGTCCCCGGTTTGGGGGTCTCCTGGGGCCGCAGCACCGTCGGGACCCCACGCCCGCACGCTCCTCACCCAAGGCTGGAAGAGGTGACGTTGGAGAAGAGGTGCTTCAGTTTATTTGTCCTTCACGTCAAACTGAGGCAAACCGGGCACTTAGAAACGAGGAGGCTGTGCAAGCTCGTCGTGCGCGGCGCCTCCACGGGTGTCCGTGCATGGTCGTCCCGTGCTTCACGTGGGGCTCCGAGAACCCCCTCCGCGTCCTCCTCTCCCCCCTGAGGCCGGCTTCCTCACGCTTCCTCCGCGCCCCTCCCTTCCTTCCTGGCGCTCCCTGGAGCTGGCCGCGGGAGCTTGGGCAGCTGGGAAAGTGCCTTGGCCAAGTTTTTCCCAAAGAATTGAGTCTCAACGCGGACATAAATCTCCAAGGCTCGAGGATACGTTTGTACATGTTTTTGAAGGGGAGCGGTTCAGATCCGACCTGACGAGCTGCCAGCGGTGACACACGGCCTGTCCCCACGTAGAGCTTCTTCCCACCCAGGGCTCCCGTCGTGGGAACACGGCCTGAGGGTCTCGCTGGCGCCCAGGCTGCCAGCCCCGGGCTGCCCTGGGAGGGCACGTGGCAGGGGAAGCGGAGGGAGGCCACGCCGGCAGGCTGCTGCGAGCCTCTTGGCTTGAGTGTCTGGGCAGTTGAGGCCAAGGGAGGGAGGCCAGCCAGGCTCCAACGGTGTCAGGTCAGAGGTCAGAGGACAGGCCTGCTCCGGTATTTCCTGGATTAACGCCCTCTAACACTGCATGCAGTCACAGCTGTGGCCCCCACGGAGCCCCTGCTTTGGGAGGGACGAGGGTGGGGATGGGCTTCTTTAGATACAAAATGGAAAAGCCAGAGAGGAGAGTGGTGTGCCTCAAGCGGCACAGCTCACGGGTGATGAGTTCCGGCTTCTGGGCCCGCGACCGCGTCTGCAGGGAAGGGGTGAGCCCTGGAGTCAGTGTCCGCTTTCCCGTGAGGAGCTGTGCCGCGCTGCGCTAGTGATGCTGGACTCGGGCCCTCGTTTGTGGACCTGAGGATGGCTGCACCACAGACCCTAAGGCCGTCCTGACGCTCCGAATGTTCTCTGTTCCCTCGATACCAGTGCCTCATGTGTCTGTGGTCCGTGCCCACGAGGTTAAGTCTCCCTCTGCGACTTAACCTGCATCTTCCATAAGAGGCTGAGGGAACGGTTCTTTACGGGGATCTGACTGGCCCCTGGGTGCTAACAGCAGAGCCAGAACTGGAATTAGCCCTGGGAACGCGGCGGGGCCTGTAGGTTCGAATGACCGACCAGAGGACACTCGCCCCAGACAGATGTGGGTGTGGTTTCTTGTCGCCTTCACGGTGAAGAGGCGCTTTCCCTCTGGCCTGACCCTCTCCTGCTGCCGGCAGGGCTCACACACCAGCTGTGCCCTCACCGGGACCCGTCGGGGCTGTCAGACGCCCCACGCTTGCCCAGCCTGGGCTCGGGGCCGCTGCCCTCCGCTTCACAAGTTGCGCGACACAGTGTGATGGTCCGGGGAGGCCGGGCTGGGAGAACAGACGTCTCCACCCCTATCTCCCACAGCAGAGCCCCAGCCCCCTTTGGGCATGCTCGGGCTCCTGGGTGTTGGGGGTTGACGGTGGACACGTGTGCTACGGCCAGCGGGGACCTCAGCGGGTTCCGGCACACGGCACCAGAAGCAAGACCCTAAGTCGTCTTGGGGGTGTGACGGGAAAGCCGAGCTGTGCCCCCCACCACGCGTTCCCGCCGTCCTTCCCTCCACCCCATCACCTCTTCTGACCCTTCCCTGTGTCCCCAGCACACATGGCGCTGCCCTGGTTTCTCTGAACCAGAGGTGAGTGCCGGGGAGGAAACCCTGGAATAGTTACTCGTTCAGGAGGAGGCGGGGGCAGCGCACGGGGAAGGGGCTGTTCCTGCTGTGCGTGCGGAGGGGCTGTGGCCCCGCGCGGTACCGTCACCAGCCCGTGAGCAGGAAGATGGGCGCTTGGTCACCGTCACCGGCCGGACTGACTCGCCTTCCCTTTCCGCCCGCAGGTCCTGACGGAACTGAAATCCGACAACCAGAGGCTGAAGGACGAGAACGGCGCCCTCATCAGGGTCATCAGCAAGCTGTCCAAGTAGACCGCGCGCAGGCTTCCCTGGAAGGCGCCGGGCCCCGCCTCGCCCCCACCGGCGCCCACCAGCCAAGAGGAGCCAGAGGGACCTCTCTCTGGCCGTCGTCCAGTTACCGCCTCTGCACGCTCCGTGTCCCCTCCTCTGGCCCCCGCCGCTGGGTTTCAGACAGTTTTCATTGAAGCACGACTGCGATCCTTCAACCGATAGAGCCGTCTGGTGGAGGCCTCGGGGTCGCCTGCCAGCTGTGGACCCGGCCTCCAGCTGCCGGGCCACTGGTCCACGTAGCACTTGGTCCAGGCCCCAGCCCTGTGGCCACCGCCATGCGCTCTGACGTGGGACACACGTGGGGAGGCCTCTGGAGCTGCCACCACTAGCTCCAAGTCGACAGTGACTCCACGTCGGGGCCCCTTCTTGTCCTTGCCTCTCAGGAACTGACTTTCCTCTAACTCCCGCCGGTGGTGGTGGAATTTTTTCTACCAGCAGCCCCGTGGCCCCTGACTGGTCTAAGCGCCCGTCCCTTCCGTGTCTGGCCCTCTCCCCGGGGCTCGGGTGACCGGGCTTGCCCCTTCCCTTTCTGCCCTTTTACTTTCCTTCCTCCATCTGCCCCGCGGTGCGTGCCCCGGGGGGTGGGCACTGGCACAGGGCACCGACCCAAGCGGTGTGCCCAGGCAGCGGTACCGCCAGCCTCTCCCCAGCCAGGCCGGGCCAGGCTCGGCTCCCCGCCGCCCTCCCCGCGCAGCGTTTCTCTGCTAGAACCCCCGCCTGCCCTACCTCCCTTTGACCTCGTCTCCTCTCCTGAAGAGAAGTGGCGCCGCTGTGAGGAGGTGTGGGGGGGCGTCTGAGGCCCCCCCCCCATGCCTTGTGCTGTGAGCGTGGTGGGCTTGATGGTGTCGGGAGCGTGTCCAGGGGAGAGACGATTGTTTGCTCAGAAGCCAGCAGGAGGAACGAGTCTGGACTCGGAGTGGCGAGACCCGGTGGCCAAGACTGTGTCCCAGGGATCCCACCCTGCGGTCAGGGAGCCTCTGGCGGCTGTGCCTTGATCGCTCGAAAGCTGGGCGGCTTGGATGAGAGTTGAGGTCTTCCTGAGGGTCCCCCTGTAACGTGACAGCCCTGCCGTACCTGCGGTTGGGGACCCCCAAGGTGCTGACGCTCCCCTGGACCTGGAAGTCGGTCCCCACGTGCCCTGCTTTTCCCACCTGCCCCGTCTTGGCTATTCTCTCTGGACGAAAACCTGGACAGGTGGCTCCCTTGGCCCAGCACAGAATTAGGTCATGAGTTCTTGATGATGCCCCAGTATTAACACTTAAGTGTTTGCTTTTTGTCGGCGCTTTAGCCCTCGGCTGGTTTGAGCGTGCAGGGCACTTCGGGGTTGCCGGAGACATTTCGTGTGTAGCAGTCCGTCCTCAGCATACGCCGCCTCTGTCTGGTTTCTCTTTCCAGCCCCTTCCATGGCCCTCAGAAGCGTCACATGCTCCTTAACCCAGAGCCATGATCAAGGTCCCAGTTCGGGATAGGAGATTTGTCTCCTGGGGCAGAACGCCTTTCTCGGAGTGTGCAAACTTGTCTATGTCTGGCCATTTCCTGCGAGGAGCGACGCCTGGCGGGGGATTTGTGTCGTCGGGGCCGGGGGAGTTGCGTGGGGGGGATGCTGAGTCAGAGTGAAGTTTCATATCTTCCACTGTAGCGTTTCCTTTGTTCTGGGGGAGGGGACCGGGCACGAGGCCTTGACCTTGACCCTGAGTCTCTGGCACACCCTGGGTGCTGGGCCAGGACTGGCATTGGCTGCCACCTCTTTCTCAGGAAAAGGAAACTGAATTATTAGGACGTCACCTGGACTCTCTTGCATCAGGCAGACCAGGCAGAGGGGCCGCGGCATGCCCTCCGCTCCGTCTGTGCCTTTCGGGGGCGCGGGCGGCTCTCGGAACCCGGTCGGGCTGTGTCCTGCGCCTCCCTCCAGCCCTTCTGTGTCAGGCCTCTCCACTCAGGAAGCCAGGCTCTGTGGCCGGAGCCCGTGGTGTGGACCGTCCCGTGATCTCAGGCACTCTCTCTTATGCAACTAACTCTGTGAGACAGACTCTGAATCTGGTCTCTTTCCAGGCTGTGCTGGTCCGCGAGGTGATAGCCAGGGGCCTCCTTGCTGCCTCTGGGGTTCCACCCTGTCACCACGGTGCCTGGATGGGTGGTCAGCGCTGGGGGGAGGGCCTCGTCGGCCTTGGCCAGCGGTTTTCTGGACAGGTTGCACCTCTGGGAGTGACAACCAGCCTCTGAGAGTCTGGGTCTCTGGCTGAAGCCTCACTGCTTCTCCCCCTTGTGCCTGAGGCCCCAGGCCGGGCCTTGGGAGGGTCTGAAGGAAGGACGAGCCCTGGCCTGTCCCCTCGGCCCGTGTGCAGGGCGTCAGCTCCTCTGCCTCCCTGCCCTGAGCAGGTCGTGTGCATGTCGGCGCCACTTGGGACGAGAGGCGGCTGGAATCCCACTGCTAAGCCTGGGGACCCCACCAAGGTGTGTGTGAACTGCCAGCATGGAAGGGAGCAGCTCGTTTCCATCTCCAGGTTTCTGGCCCTGCAGCAGGCCTCTCCTACCCAGACGGACACAGACAGAGGGGCTTCCCAGCTTCCAGGCCACCGTGTGCCTCCAAAGGGAAAACCTCGGGGACTCAGCAGCTGGGCCGGTAGGGAGGGGGCCCCTGGTTCCATCCACTGGGTGAGCGCTGGCATCCTGGCCTCCAGCACTGCCCCTGACTCTGGACACGGCGGCCAGCCGTCATAGGTGGTCCTGCCCCTGTCGGGGCCCAGTTACAAGTACAGAGCGTGGTCCCCATTACTGAGTTTTAAGGCAGGTTTCAGCACCTCGGAGGGTGTGTCTCCTGACCCTGTAGGAAGGCAGCTGTGGCAGCAGAACGAGGCCGCTGAAAGGACCGGGCGTCGGGGCCCGGGGCCAGCGCCTGTCCTGACCAGCCGTGCGGCTGTCTGTGAAAGGGGGCTGGGTCGGTGGTCCTCAGGACCCACTGTTGGCTTGAGAGTCTGTGATTTGTTGACTCCTAGGGAGACCAGAACATTTCTCACTCAGAGTTTTTGCTCTAACTTCAAAAATTCTTTTCTTCTCATTCAGATTGTTTAAGAGTGTGTCAAGGTGGGAAAGTGAATTCAGTATGGAGGGTAGTGGCCGTCCCTCCTGATGGCCTGGTGAGAATATGCAAACCCGCGGGGGTGGAAACACGGCCTCTGGATGAGTGGTTCTCACGGGAGGGACCCGGCTCCTGGTGTCCAGACAGCAGACCCGCTGTGTTTCTCCCCGCCGGCCACTCAGTCTCATCTCTGCCTTAAGCACCAGAGGGCCTTCCTCGAGGAAACCCCAGCCTTTAGTTTTGTGGGGCCATCAGATCTGGACCTGGGCTGTCGCAAGCCGAGGTCCCTCCCCTGAGCAGGGCTGCAGGGAGTTTACACCAAAGGCTGCAGGACCGAGCAGCCCCCGGGGAGGACGGGGAGGGCCAGGGTCTGGGGCCCGCATCCCTCGGCCTCCAGCCAAGCCGAAGCTTTGCTCAGCCTCCCGGATGGGTATGTAGACTCTATCAAGGATGGCCATTGACCGCTTGTGCTCTGATTAGATTGGGCAGTAGGTCGGCTTCACTGCGGCCCCGGGAACCGTCATTGTCACAGCTGCTTGGGAGTGAGGTGGGCTCGGGGGCCGAGAAGAACCAAATAGAGAATGTGGACCGGCTGGTGGCTGCGTAGCAGGCGGTGCAGCCCTTCCTGTGAGGGTCGTGGTTGGACGTCAGGTTGCGGAGGGGTCCTGGGAGCCGCTCCTTGGGAAGTACATCTAGAGACAGACACTGCTGAGGGTTGCTCAGATCCTGCCTTAGGAGGTTTCGGGCTTTGGCTCTTGCTTCTAGCCTGTGTGCGTACGCGTGTTTGCTACGTGGAGACTTCAAAATGCAGTCTCATGACCCAGTTTCACCCAAGTGTGTTATTCTGTTAACTCGTATCTTTTGCTTCCCCCCTCCATTCCCCAGAGGGCTTCTCTCTGAGCTTCTTCTCCAGTTAATCTGCTTATCATTTTGGACTGGGAATCTGCAGAGTGATCTTTTCTGTTACTTCTCCACATTTTCCCCTAATGCTCCCAGTAAACTTCTCCTGGGTGGCCCTTTACGGTGACCTTACGATGCTCCTGTCTTTGCAAAATAAACACACCTTTCGCCCTCCCGCCTACTCTCATCTTCCTCCACATTAAGTTTTTGCTTTTCTCACTTGGAGCTGATGGTGCTTTAGAGGAGAGCTTGTCCACGAATCAGCCCCGACTCTTCCGGTTGCAAAGCTGACTGGCTGTGCCACTTCCCCCTCGAAGGTGAGGTTTGGCCGTAGCCTGGGCAGGGCCCATGGGCAGCCTGGCCTCGTCTGCGCAGCTAGAGACTGAGTGAGTCCTCAGGAGGGCACCGGGCAGTGCCGGTGCGTCTGGGACAGTGGCTCATCTGCTGTTGCCTTGCAGGAGCAGGTTCAGGGCCTCGTTGAAGCCTCGATGGTCTCACAGAAGCAGGACTCGGGGTGCGGGCAGGTCCTGGACGTGGGGTGCTAGGCTGGCCTCTGAGCCTGACCTGCGTCTTCTCTCCACACCGTGCTCTTCTGGGGAGGGGGCTCGGAGGGAAAGACGAGGGGCTCAAGCCAAGACAGCAGGAGGTGGGCCGCAGGGGTGGGGGTCCCCTTGCACCCCTGAAAGGCTGGGGCTGCCGTCAGGCTGGCACCCAGGTGGGGGAGGGCGAGACTGTGTCCCCATGTCTGACCATGGGGGACTCCGACTCAGGCTGCAGCGCCGTGGTCCCCCCTCATCCCCCTCCGTTCCCTCTGCCTCGGTCTTGATCAGTGGAAAGAGCTGTGAGACCCTTCCTGGGGTCTCCACACCCCCATTCCAGGGGTCGCGTTTTGTCTCTGTTCACCTTGCCCCCACCTGACTTCCCCTCCAAGAAAGCACCAGATGGACCGTTTTAAGTCGGCTCCGTTGTAAATACACGTGGTGGGGATAGGGGTTTAGGGAGGGACCCAGATGCGCTTTGTGAGCTGAATGTATTTTTATGCAATTTTGAGTGGCCTTTCAACTCTGAGATGAATGATTTTGTTTTTCTGGTTGTTGTTATATAGTATTATTAAGTATTCTGTGTTTGAAAGTTTGGGAATAATAATATCCACATCTACATGATGCCTGTAAACACAACAGTATTTATAAATAAGTAAATTAAATTGTGTTTTAACTTTGTGACTGTCTCCACAGTTTAGGAAATGGGGTTTATAGAACCTTACCTAGGGCCAGCCTGTGGTAGTTTCATGTCACCATCCTTGCCACTGGGGGCCTCTGTCCCAGGGACGGCCACCGGGGCCGAGGAGGAGCCTGGGGGGGCTCCCAGCGTCCAGGGGTGGGCACCGGTGCTCTCACCCCGGGCGGCCGGGGCCCTGAGAAGGTGGCTTCCTTGGGTTCCCGGGGTCTCTGCCCTCTGCTCCCTGCAGCATTGTCTCTGCAGGGCCACCGCTCGGTTCAGGGGAGCCGGAACCCTCCAGGGCTCCAAACTCTAAAGGCAGCTGGCGGGGGTCACTGGAGGGTAAGGTGCTCAGCCGCTGGCAGGTGGGCCAGGGTCGGGCCCTCCATCCGTCCTAGTGCACCCCACCTGGTTTGCTCAGACCCCGTTCACACCCAGCGGAGGCCCTGTCACCGAGCTGGAGGTCAGGGAGGTGAGGGAGGGAGGCGTCTTCTCCCCCGCGGACACCCGGCTGCTGGCCTGCGGCCCAAATCAGAGGCAAAGGATCAGGTCTGGAGTGAGGGCTCCTCTGGGTGCCCGCTGGGCCCGGGCAGTCAGCGGAGACTGGGCATCGCCTGGAGGCGGTGAGGCCCGGCCCTTCCCTCCTGAAGACTCCCCAGCCCTCGCACTGGGCTGGCCTTGTCCCCCTCAATCCCAGCCTTACAGGCTCTGCCTTCTTGTCCCTGGAGCTTGTCCCTGAGCCGGACGCCCCCCTCCACCTGCTGCAAAGGGGCTGCGGGGGCCTCCCTGAGGAGATGGCCCCCAGATCGCGGTGAGGACGGGTCACCCTTCCAGGTCTGGGGGTGGTGCTGCCCTACCGTCTCTTTCCAGGAAACCCTGAAGCCCTGTCCTCGGCCTCAGGAGTCACAGACGTCTGAAGAAGTCGGCTGCGGTGAGCTAACCGAGGGCTTGTAGGAACCATCCCTCCTCTGACCCCACCCCAGGGCCAGACGGTGGCCGCGCCCCAAGCCTGGCTCCGCTGGCAGCGGGGAGCTGAGGGTCTAGTCCACCCCAGACCCCGGGGGGCCTTGCCCAGCAGCTGCCCTGAGGGCCCACATGCCCACCGCCCACCCGGACCTGGTCTGCCCTTCTGGTCTCTCCAGCCCCTGAGGGAAGAGCCATGTCCCCAGCCTCAACCCCCCGCGCTGACCCTGGGGGCGGCTCTTGCCCCCCAGCCCAGCAGGAACAACCAGAGACCGCCCCCAGCGTGCTTTCAGCTCATTCCTTTAATAAGGAGATGCCGCTTATTACAAAAGAACATGTTGACAAGAGGTGAGACAAGAACAGAGTCCACGTCGGGAGGTGGGCCATTGCCAAGCAGGGGCGGGGGCTAGACATGGGTCCTTCCTGGGACGACGAAGGCAGGGGTCCTGGTGGGGCTGCGCGTGCCAGGGGGCCTGGGGCCTGCCCACCGTGGTCTTGCAGCCTTCAGACCCCAGGATTTCAGAAGCAGCGGATCCCGTCCTCAGAGGGGAGGTGCCAGGGCAGAACGTCTGGCTTCTCGGAAGGGGTCCTAGGGTCCCGCCGCCCCCCAGCACAAGGGGCCTGGCTCGTAGCACACAGGGCCCACCTGCCCACCCGCGGCCTCGTCGGCACTCCTGTCAGACCCCCCGCATCTCCCCCCGCTCCCGTCAGGGCTGGCTGGAGGGGTCGCCCCGTGTGTGGCGTTCCTCTGCACCGGGGCCTGCGGCTACTGTCCCTCCTGGTTCAGCGTGATGGCTCGGGGCCTGGGGCCCCCTGGCCCCTTTCCACCTCCCGCCCTCCCACGGGACACCTGGCCGGGGCCGGGCTGGGCCGGGGCGCTGGCGAGGGTCCCTCGTAGCCAGAGCCGCCCGGCCACAGGAGAGAGCATGCGGGGGAGCTTGGCCCACCATGCTCTCCAGCCCCCAGGGTCCCTCCCCACTGCCACCCTCGGCCCCCCAAGCCCCCAGTGTCACGTGAGCAGGGCTGGTTGTCCACCCGGGCGGCATCGGGGACCTGACCACAGACCCAGCCGCCAACAGGTCCTGAGAACCCTCGTCGCCTGCACGGGGTCCCCCCACGGCCCGTCCACCCCCCCCAAGTGGAGTCGGATCGCGACACCAGGTGAGGGAGCCGGGCCAGCGGGGGCATCTGCTGGGGCCCGAATGGGAGACCTGGACACCATCCATCCTCGCAACGTGGGGCTGGGAGCAGGGGGGACGACAGGGGAGCCCTTCACAAGTGTCCTGAGGGGAGCCCGTCAGGGGGGCGCGGGAGCTCTGGGAGGATGGCCCCGCAGGGGCCCCTGTATGGCTTTTCAGTGAACTCAGTGGGAGGAGGGGGCACACCACACACACACACACAGGACACGGGGCTGGGCGCGGGGCGCCGAGGGTCAGCGCCGCCCACGGTCCCCTGGTCAGACCAGGGCTGGAGGCCAACTTCCCCCGGCGCAGGGCAGGGCAGGGGGGCCGGGGTGGGGGGAGGACTTTATACACAAAGTCAAAGGAGCAGCTCAAGTTGTGTAAAATGGGGCTGGGGGCACTCAGCATTGCCATGCGGTTATTTACAGCGTTGAGACATGCATCTTGGTGGGACGAGACCGGGGTCGTGTTCACAGGTGACCACCCTCTCCGTGAGGCTCAAATGGCTTCAGAAGGTTCTTGTTTTGTTGTCGCTTAAAAAATATATTCTTGTGTCTTCAAGTCACAGTGTCCCCCTTCCCAATATTGCAGCTCGAAGAATGGGTCGAATCCTGGAGACCTGTCCCCGCCCCCTGAGGCTAGGGGTGAGGGCGAGGCAGAAGTGGCCGCAGGACTGGGCAGCCGGACAGAGCCCGGACGGCGGGGCAGCCTGAGTTTCGGGTGAGTCCCAAACAACGCCTAGGAGGGACTGACTTACACTTTGAAATTATTGGTTGTTTATCTGAAATTCAGATTTAACTTGGTGCCCTGCATTTTTATTTGCCAAATCTGGCAACCATGTCAGGGGGCTGAGGGTCACCACGATCAGGCCTGGGGACCCTCCCCTGTCTGCCACCACCCAGGGCTCTGAGGCGGGAAGCGGGATGGAGCGGAGGGAGACCCAGGGACAGCTTCTCTGTGGGGCTGGGGGAAACGGAAGCCAGACCCGTGGGGGGGCGGGACGCCCTCCCTCCCCAACCCCAGGGGTGGCCGCCCCCAGTTCGCTCACCCACCACCTCCCACGGCAGGGTTGGCGGGGCAGCTGCAGGGACCCCCCACCCCCACCCCTCGCTGAAGCCCCGGGCCAGCAAGACCATCTCAAACCGATTCTAGAAGCACAAGCTACGTATGGTTCCCGGGAAGTAAAAAGACCAGGCCTGAGGCTGCGTGAATCCCTGCTGTCCCGTCCCCCAGCCAAGCGCCCCGGAACGTCACTTCCCATCCTGCCTGGCACTGGTCACTCATCATCTGGGGCTTCCCCCAGCTTCCCCCAGCCCTCAGCTTGCACGGCCAAAGTCTGAAAACGTGCCCAGAGCCCTGGCAGAGGTGGTTCCACTCTGGAATGATTATTCAAGGAGAAAGGAGGAAACAGAGCTTTCTGGCCTCACCTCCAGTTTCTGGGTGGCACTGGGTTTCGTTTTTCACGGTTTCAGTCCCTTTGCAAAAATCGCTTCTACTTTCCTCTCTGCAATAGACTTTGGGAGTGAAAACGCGCAGCCTGGAGGCCTCCGGAACCCCTCATAGCCGACCTTAATTGTGTCCCACTCACGGCAGGATCCCGACACCCCAGAAATAAGCCTGGTGGCAGTGAAGGTGCTCTGTGGACTGGGTAAGAACCCTCAGGTGCAGGCCACTTAGGACCAGTGTGTTTCCCCACCTAGTTTGTGGGCCCGGTAGATGCCTTCTGCTCAGACGGCTCCTCTGAGGCAGGGGCCCAGCCAGGACCGGCCAGAACCCAGCAGAGCACTGCTCCCCTCCCGGGTCCCCTCGGCTCCGCACTGGTGCCCACACTCAATCTCCCTGCCCCTGAGGCTGCCCACTCGAGGTGGGCCCAGAGGCGTAATCCAGCCGCGTCTCCGGGCCCAGGACCCCCAGAGCAGCAGACGTGCTGCGGATCCTCTCTCCTTCCCGCCGGGAGAGAGGCGAGTCCTGGGCTCGGGAGGGCGGACAAGAATCCCAGATGGTAGAAGGTGGTCGGGAAGGGGCGGGAGAGTGAAGGTGGAGGGCGAGAAGTCAGCCCTGTGGGCCCGGGGGGAGGCTGGCGGGGAGGGGGCGCTGAGGAAGCACCAAATCCCATAGCTCTGCAGGGGGGCATCCAGGCCCCCCGGTCCTGAAGCCTCACTCTTGTCCTACAGCCCGGGCCCTAGGACCAGCCCACAGTCTTCGTCAGGTCCCATCTTCTCGGCATCAAGTGAAGAATGACTTCCCGAGGACCAAGGGCCACGAGCAAGGCTGAGCCCCACTTCCCAGCTGCTGCTACCGGAGGAGGCGGCTTCTCATTCGCAGCCGGGCAGGAACACAACGCCTGCTCCTTTCGGACAGCGAAGGAGACGTCCCTCTGCCTCAGGTGCCCGCAGACGCTGGGGTGGCCGGGCGGGGTGGGAGGTGCTGCCACGTGTGCTGGGTAAGAGGCGCAGCTCTGGGTCTGGGAAACCTTGAGCGTTCTGTGCCGAGGAGACGGCCAGGGCCTGCGGCTGCAGAGACGAGGGTGGCTGAGGGGGCAGGGGGCCGGCCTCTGGCCACAGGTTTGGAAGGAGACTCGGTGCACACCGGACTAACGTATATATATGGCTTTTTATCAATGCTGGGGACACGAGGTGAGCAGGGAATGAGCACAAGTGACCGTGGGGCAGAACCCGGCCCACGTCCTCTGCCACCGTTCGGAATGGCCGCCCCGCTCCCCGGGGTTCACAGCAAGTCCCTCAGGAATGCTAGGAGGGGCCTCCCCGCAGGGCCCCTGGCAAAGCTCAGCCAGCTGTTCACTACCTTCCCCTTCTTACCTGGACCTCAGAGGAACTAAGAACCTGTAAACCTTCCTTTTCAAGCCCTCTGGCTCTGAACAGATACCGTGTCTTCAGACAGCGCCGCTCCACTTTGATCAAGGGAGAAGCACGGGCGGGAGGGGAAGAGATGCCCGTGACTGCTGGCTCCCGTCCTGGAAAGGGAACCGGCATCTGGGTCTCCCACCGCAAGGGCGAAGACCCGGCAGTTTCGTTTTGGCCTTTCTGGGAAACGGGTCTTCTGTTGCTTTGCAGTTTGACATCACCCGTCAGCAAGGTGAGGTCACGGGACGGACAGTCCCCATTCGAGGCCGGCCAGTCTAGCCTGTAGCTCAGGTCTGTGGTGTCCCGGGAAGCCCCCGGCAGCAGCAGGAGGTCCCCGCCGGCACTGGGCTTTGGTCCTGGCTCTGCACAACCCAGTCTCCCCGTCTCGCCTCCCAAACAGCCGCTCGCACGCAGCGTGGCAGCTGCCCAGTCCGCGTAGGATCCTGAGCCTTCTGCTCCCCCGCGGCACCCCGGCCCCGGCCCTCCCCAGGCACAGAGGACGCGCACACGTCACTGGCTGCTGGTTGCCTTCCGTCAGGAGTCAGGAGGTGCTGCCATTCCGTTGGTCCGGATCGCTCAGAAAACAGAAAATGCCACCACTTTCTGCCAAGAGAGCCTCCCTCGGGGTGAGGCCTGGGCGGAGCTTTGGAGGAGGAGGGTGGCGGGCATGCAGCGAGGAAGCTCCCGGGGCGGCGACGGGCCAGGCTTCTCTCACCTCCGAGGGGCCCTCCTCAGCCGCCGTCGGAGGGAGGGGGTCTTTAGAAAGAGGACGAGGGCGGAGAAACGAGGGCACAGCCGCACACAGGTGGGCAGCGGCGCCTCGGGGGCTGCCCAGCTGAGGTAGCGGCGGCTCTGGAGCGCGGCCCCTACTTGTTCTTGCCCAGCAGCGCGTCCACCTCCTCCTCGGGCTTGAGCGAGTGCCACTGGGCGATGGGCCGGCGGGGGTTGGCCAGCATGTCGGACCAGTGCCGCAGCTCCGTGCCCGTGGCGTTGCTGCCCACGAAGATCTTGCCGATGGCCTCGTTCTTGCCCAGCTTGTCGTAGTCTAGCACGGTGATGACCACCTGGACTTTCTGCAGGAGGGAGGGAGGGAGGGGGAGTGGGCAGGAGAAGGGGGCCGGCGGCCCTGCCCCCTCCGGCAGCACCTCCCTCCCCAGCTCCAGCCGAGCGGGCGCACAGAGGCGGGGCCCGCGCCTTTGACGCATCCTTCGCTTCTACCAACGACTGAACACAGGCCCCCGGCAGCGTGCCGAGCGCCTGGGAGCAGAAGGGCGGACACATCCTCGCCAGGTGACAAAGGTCACGCCCGAGAGGCCAGCACGAGGCACCTCGGGACCTCAGAGGGAGTGACGTCCGGCTGGTCAGTTAGGGCAGGCTTCACAGAGGAAGTGACATGGACTGGGAGGTGGAGGCTGAGGATGTCTCCGGGCAGAGAGGAGAGGACCCCGGGCAGGAGAGCACCGGCTCGGGGGGGACGGGGGGAGGTGGGCGTCCACTGCCTCGGCGGCTGCAGCCTCTCCACACACGCGCCCTGCCACCGACCTCGAGGCCAGAAGGAGGTGTCTGTGAGCAGCTCCCGCTCACCTCCCCAGAGAAGGGGCGGGCTGGGAAGTGCCCGTCTGTCCGTCCGTCTGTAGCGGTCAATGGGGGAGGTCGCCCACCCCACGTCCACCCCTGCCAGCCCAGCACCTGGATCTGCTCGAAGGGGATCTCGAAGCTGAAGGACTCGTTGAAGTACGGGTTCAGGGTCTTCTTCTTCACTGTCGTCTTCTTCTTCTTGAGCCTCTTGCCGTTCTGCATCAGGTGGATCTTCACGTAGGGGTCTGTGCGGAGGCAGCCGGCCAGGCCCTGAGCACGCGCCCGGCCCGCCAGCCCAGGGACAGCAGAGCCAGCTTCCGGGCCAGGGCGGCCAGAGGCTTCACCTCCGGGACCCGCCATGGCTGTGGCCGCCTGGAGCTCTGCTGGGATGGGCCTGCGCCGGCGCTCAGTGAGGAGGCAGGGGGCCACTTGGTGGTGTCCGTCCTGGGCAGGGGGCACGTCAGCGACCCACCCCATCCCATCCTCCCGACTCTGTCGATGAGCCACGAGGCCCAGAGAAGGGAACCCGTCTGCCCGCGGCCACACGGGGGCTCAGGGACAGAGCTGGGCTGCCGGGAACCTGAGCACTTCAGGAAGGCGGGCAGTCGCCCCCCAGCCCCGCCCAGAGCCCCTTCCAAGGCAGAGCCGCCCTCATCTCCCCCCGTAGAAGGTCCCGGGCGCGGACGGAGGGCCTGCGTCGGGCCGAGCCCTCCCACCACCTGCCCTCCCTGTCCCTGCCTCCCCTGGGGGTGACGTCCCCGACCCCTTCCCTCCAGGGCCCACAGGGAGAGAGCGGAAAGGCAGCTCTCAGCGGGGCTCCCCGCCCCGTCCTGCCCTGAGGACCCAAAGCCGCTCAGGCAGCCTGTGTGTCCCACGCGTCTGAGGCCTGCTGTCCAGGTTGAGGGCTCTGGGCCACGACCGGCTGGCAGGTGCCCCCCGATGGTGGCCAGAAGCCACGCACACACCTGAAAGGCCACCCACGTCCATCTTCTTGAGGTTCTTGGCCTCCAGGATGCAGACGGTGAGCTTCCCAGCCGTGGGCACGTAGCGCAATGAGGTGCAGATGTCACCCAGCTTCTCTGGCTGTCGGGGGAAGGGGACGTGGTCAGCGCAGCAGCGCCTGTGTCCAGCGCGGCTGACCCATTCGGGGCCTCAGGCCAGGGTGGGCACAGCCCTGGCCGCGACGGGTGGACACTGCAGAGCTGAGGACAGGCTGCTGGCAGCGTGGTGCCGAGGCGGCTCTGGACGGGCGTGGGGCTTGCCGGGGCCCCTCCCCAGCCTGGCAGGCGGCGGAGGGGGACGCGGAGCGGACGCAGTGCCTGAGGGCCATTTCCAAGGGCACGGGGAGCCCCCCTTCCTGGTCACAGACATCCCACCTGCAGAGCGAGCTGTAGTCCTCCAAGCCCTCGGCATCCCTTTCCTTGTGTTAGCGTCACAGGGCAAGGACCTCGTGACTAGCAAGAGAGGGGGCTCCTGGGCCCCAGAGCTCGGCCGGTGCCACGGCACAGTCGAGGCTTCTCAGAGGCGGGCCTCGGGGCCCAGGCTGGCCGCCTCGCCCACATCCCGGTCGGGGTGCTGACCCTTCCTCCAGGCGACCTGAGCCCCGAGGTGAGGAAGGGCATGCCTCACATGCGCGGACTCGGCCAACACACTCGGCTGGTGCTTGGAAGGGATGGTGGCTAAATGGAGGCTTTGGTACACAGTAGGTGCTCAATAAATATTTGGCGAGTGAGTGCTGTGGCAGTTTCTAGGGAGACAGGCCCCCCCCTAGCTGAGAATCCTCTAGAACAATGTGGGCTTTCCCTGTGGGTGAATGAGGTCCCCACGTGGGTCGCCGGCCCTAAGTGGGCCCAGAGCCGCAGGAGAAACAAGAGTGACGCGTCCTCGCGTCCTGTCCACCTGAGGTGCCCCACCAGGTGGCTGATCCTCGTCGGCAGAGACAGAGCCGGGGGTGTGGGGCGGACCCGCCAAGCTCTCCCGCCCTCACCTCCTCCTTCTCTCCGCCCTGCAGGTCCCTCCACTCCTCGATGGGCTGCCCCAGGTCCACGGTGTTCATGGGCACCTTCACCTCCCCGATGATGTCGTGTTTGGAGAAGCGGTCAAAGTCATAGATGGCCATCACCAGGGTCTTGCCCCCCAGCTCCTGATAAGGCACCTGCAGGGCACAGGCAGGATGGAGGGGTCAAGGCAGCTCGGGGCCTCTGGGGGCCCTGCAAGACGCCTGCCAAGTCTGCAGACACCCGGGCTCGGGTCCAGGCCGAGCTGGTTCTGGGCCTCAGCCACAGCCCAGGACCAGGGGAAGGTCCGCAGCGGGCCAGCCTGTCACCTTGAAGGTGAAGGTCTCATTGAAGGCGGGGTTCAGCGTCTTCCGATGGACTTTGGTCTCATATTTCTTCTTCTTGTCTGGAAGGAGGAAGACCTTGACGTAAGGGTCCGAGGTGCCGCCCATGTCCAGGGCGGGCAGCTCCGCGGCCTGCAGGACGCCCACGGTGAGCTGTGGAGCGAGTGGGCACCGGGTCAGCCCCGAGGGGCGGGCGGGTGCCAGACAGGAAGTCGGTCTCCACCTCCCTCCCCGGGGAATCGGAATAACATGGGGGAGACGGTCGCCGCGAGGTGACTGGTCTGCCCGAGGAGGGCGGCACGTGGACGGCGGGCAGCCTGAGTGCAGCCCTTCTTCCCTAGAGCTGGGGTGCCCGCCCCGTGGAGCCCTGGGGGCTGTCCCAGCCCCGCGCACCTGGTTGGCCTGGAAGTCGTAGTCCAGGGAGAACTGCAGCTTCCCCAGGTTCTCTGGCTCCTCCTCCTCGCCCTCCCCCTCCCCCTCCGTCAGGCCCGTCTCGGCGTCGTCATCGTCCTGGGGGGCTGAGGAGGGAGGGTCGAGGGAGAGAAGACGGGGAACCTGCCCCCGTGCAGACCCCGACCCAGAGCTGGGGGGGCTCCGTCGGGCCCACTTCCCCTCAGCCCCCAGCCCGGCCCTGTCCCTGCAGGGCCAGCACAGCCCAGATGCCACGCGGCTTCTTGAGTGGCAGAGCCTCCCTGTGACCCCCGGCCACCCCCCCAGTGCAGGCCACCACGTGGGCAGCACGTACCAGGCGTGCAGTCCGGGCGTCCAGGCCAGGCGAGTCCACAGGTGTGAGGAGAAGGGAGAAAGTGGTAAGAAAAACCTGCAGCTCAGACCAGCCGCATGGCAGGGTCGGGGCCCCCACAGGCTCACACACACACGCACGTCCACGTGCGTGCTCACACACGCTCTCACACACGTGTGCACGTGCACGCACAGACTCAAAGGCCGCGGCCCCTGGCTGACCTCCTGAGATCAGCCCTCCTTCCTCCCTCCACACTGATTCCTTGAGCAAGAACTTCCTCCCAGAACAAACATGGGGAAAGTGAGGCGCCCAGGGCCTCTGCCAACTTAAAAGGAGACACAGGTACATCACGGCCTCTTCCAGGCTGGCCCCCTGCTCCCTGAAAGACAGGGAGAAAAGCCACGTCCTTGTGGACTAGAGACGGACCCACGGGGCCACAATGGGGACGTGGTCCAGCAGCCCTGCCGGCGGGAAACCGGTCGCACGATGGTGGCTTCCTGGTGGGCGGGGGTCTCTCTTCCCAGCATTCTGTCCCAACGGCCTCCTCTGGGGTCAAGGACGGTCCCTGCTGACCCGAGTGAGCCCTTCCCACCCGGAAGGCATCGCAGGGCCTCTGGCCCCCTGGTCCCCCCGGCCCCGCCTACCTGGCCCCCCGGCCCCGCCTACCTGGCCCCCCGGCCCCGCCTACCTGGCCCCCCGGCCCCGCCTACCTGGCCGCCCTTCATGTCCTTCATGTTCATGGCGTTCTTGGCGCCCTTGCCCTTCTCCTTCTTGTTCTTCTTCTTCTTCCAGCAGCACTTCTTGCAGATGCAGAAGCAGCAGGCGAGGATCAGGAGGCCCAGGAGCACCGCGATGGCGCCCAGCGCCCAGCGGGGCACTGCCCACGGGGACACGGGGTCAGCGGCGCCTCCTGCAGCCCCGACCCCTCAGCAATAGAAAGCTGGGTCGGGGCCCAGCCCCGCTTCCGCACCCCGCGTCGTAAACCCACAAGTGGTGTGCACGTGAAGTTGCACAGCTCGGTGCCCTCCCCTTTCTGCCGCCCCAGTGGGGACAGCCTGAGACAGGGACAGCAGCCAGGCGCACACCACGGGGACCCCATCTGGGCTCTGCTGAGATCTGACAACTTTGATCCTTGGAACTGCAGCTCACGCGAAGGATGGGATGGTCCTCATCAGACCCCGGTGGGGGAGGAAGGCCCGGCCCTCAGGCGCAGTCCTGAGAGGGCTGAGCCTGTGCCGGGCTCAGAGGGGCCGCGGAGTACGGGGAGGGGCGGGCCGCGGGCCGGCCGGGGCTGCTCTCCGAGGTGCTGAAGCACCGCCTCCCGCCAGTGGGGCTGCTCCCCAAATCCGGACCTCGGGTTTCTCCCCACAGCCTTTACCAGAAATCCAGGAAGCAACAGGGGGTTTCATTTTCTATCTTGCAAAATAAAGTAGTTTTAAAGTATGACTGGAAAACTTGAATATCTTCTTTTGGCTCCATCTTTTGACAGATTTCTAAGTATAAGAACGTTTATCCCCCTGGGAGGTTGGGGCACATAAACCCCCTTGTTCCCTTCATTAGTGCCAGACCACACTGCCCCCCATTCCTGGAGGGGATCCCCAAATGATCCAGCCTCGAGTCCACACATTAGGAAGGACCGCGGCTGCCCCACCCCCATGGTGCCCCCCACCCCCGCCCCCAAGCCGCACAGAGCGATACTCACGAGGGAACTTGACCATCTCATTGAAGAATCGGTCCTTCAACGTGGCAAACACGTCCCCCTTGCCGTCCCTGGCGCCTCCGCTCTCGGTGGAGTTGTCCATGGGCGCAGCAGGCACGATGGTGGTGGCGGGAGCCACCATGGGCTCCTGGTTCCTCTTGAAGATGTTCCTCATGGTGGCAGAGGGACGGCTATGGGTGAAGGGGGCAGGATGAGTATCCCACGGGCCCGAGTGCAGACGGCTCTGCCCACGGGCCAGGAGAGGCTCTTCCAGAAGCTAAAGACTTTATGAATAAAGGCCAGTACAACAAACCCACAGCAAACATTCTCAATGGTGAAAAAATTAAAGCATTTCCTTACGATCAGGAACAAGGCAAGGATGTCCACTCTTGCCACTCTTATTCAACATAGTTTTGGAAGTCCTAGCCATGGTAATCAGAGAAGAAAAAGAAATAAAAGGAATACAAATTGGAAAAGAAGAAGTAAAACTGTCACTGTTTGCAGATGACATGATACTATACATAGAGAATCCTAAAGATGCCACCAGAAAACTACTAGAGCTAATCAATGAATTTGGTAAAGTAGCAGGATACAAAATTAATGCACAGAAATCTCTTGCATTCCTATATACCAACAATGAAAGATCAGAAAGAGAAATCAAGGAAACAATCCTATTTACCATAGCATCAAAAAGAATAAAATACCTAGGAATAAACCTACCTAAGGAGGCAAAAAGATCTCTACTCTGAAAACGGTAAGATACTGATGAAAGAAATCAAAGATGACACAAATAGATGGAGAGATATACCATGTTCTTGGATGGGAAGAATCAATAGTGTCAAAATGACCATACTACCCAAAGCAATCTACAGATTCAATGCAATCCCAAATTACCAATAGCGCTGTTCACAGAAATAGAACAAAAAATTTCACAATTTGTATGGAAACACAAAAGACCCCAAATAGCCAAAGCAATCTTGAGAAAGAAAAACGGAGCTGGAGGAATCAGGCTCCCTGACTTCAGACTATACTACAAAGCTACAGTAATCAAGACAGTATGGTACTGGCACAAAAACAGAAATACAGATCAATGGAACAGAATAGAGAGCCCAGAAATAAACCCACACACCTGTGGTAAATTAATCTATGACAAAGGGGGCAAGAAAATACAAGGAGAAAAGACAGTCTCTGGACAGCTACATGTAAAAGAATGAAATTAGAACATTCTCTAACACCATACACAAAAATAAACTCAAAATGGATTAAAGATCTAAATGTAAGACTGGGTACTATAAAACTCTCAGTGGAAAACATAGGCAGAACACTCTTGGACATAAATCACAGCAATATTTTTTTGATCCACCTCCTAGAGGAATGAAAATAAAAATAAACAAATGGGACCTAATTAAACTTTAAAGCTTTTGCACAGCAAAGGAAACTATAAACAAAACAAAAAGAAAACCCACAGAATGGGAGAAAATATTTGCAAATGAAGCAACCAACAAGGGATTAATCTCCAAAATATACAAACAGCTCATGCAGCTCAATATCAAAAAAAAAAATAACCCAATCAAAAAATGGGGTTAAGATCTAAATAGACATTTCTCCAAAGGCATACAGATGGCCAACAAACACATGAAAAGATGCTCAATATCACTAATTATTAGAGAAATGCAAATCAAAACTACAATGAGCTATCACCTCACACAGGTCAGAATGGCCATCATCAAAAAATCTACAGACAATAATGCTGGAGAGGGTGTGGAGAGAAGGGAACCCTCCTTCACTGCTGGTGGGAATGTGAATTGGTACAGCCACTATGGAGAACAGTATGGAGGTTCCTTAAAAAAGCTAAAAATAGAACTACCATATGACCCAGCAATCCCACTACTGGGCATATACCTGGAGAAAATCATAATTTGAAAAGATACATGCACCCCAATGTTCACTGCAGCATTCTTTACAATAGCCAGGACATGGAAGCAACCTAAATGTCCTTCAACAGATGAATGGATAAAGAAGATGTGGTACATATATACAATGGAATATTACTCAGCCGTACAAAAACAAAATAATGCCATTTACAGAAACATGGATGGACCTAGAGATTGTCATACTGAGTGAAGCCAGACAGAGAAAGACAAGTATATGATATCACTTATATGTGGACTCTTAAAAAAAATGGTACAAATGAACTTATTTACAGAACAGAAATAGAGTCACAAATGTAGAAAACGAACTTATGGTTAACAGGGGGAGTGGGTGGGATGAATTGGGAGATTGTGTTTGATATATATACGCTACTATATATAAAATAGATAACTAATAATAACCTACTGTATGGCACAGGGAACTCTGCTCAATACTCTGTAATGACCTATATGGGAGAAGAATCTAAAAAGAGTGGATTATGTATATTTATGACAGATTCACTCTGCTGTACAGCAGAAACTAACACAACATTGTAAATCAACTACACTCCAATAAAAATTAATTTTTAAAAAAAAGACTGTATTAGCTGGGACTTCCCTGGTGGCGCAGTGGTTAAGAATCCGCCTGCCAATGCAGGGGACACAGGTTCGAGCCCTGGTCCAGGAAGATCCCACATGCTGTGGAGCAACTAAGCCCGCGAGCCACAACTACTGAAGTCCATGCGCCTAGAGCCCGTGCTCCGCAACAAAGAGAAGCCACTGAAATGAGAAGCCCGCGCATGGCAATGAAGAGTAGCCCCGCTCGCCGCAACTAGACAAAGCCCGCAAGCAGCAACGAAGACCGAACGCAGCTAAAAATAAATAAATAAAAATTAAAAAAAAAAATATATATATATATATCTGAGTCCCTGTTTTAAAAAAAATACATAAGAATAAAATTTTAAAAAGACTGTATTAGTCGTAATCCCTTTACGTCCCAGGGCACTTCCAGCAGTAGCAACACCGTGAAGCAGCAACCACAGGGCCACCAGCCACTCCTCCCCAGACTCACGCACCAGCCCCGTTTCACAGATGCAGGAATGGAGGCCCAGGGCCTAGGCAGCCCCCGCCACTTAGCTCACAAGTCCTGGAATTGAGGTTCGAACCAGTCACCTGACCCGAGAGCCTGCAAAGCACGCGGCTCTCCTGTATCTGGCTGCACCCAAGCGCTCCACCCAGGAAGGAGCGCGGTCGCAGTGAGGACCCCCGAGCCGCCTCCTCCCTGCGTGACAGCGCCCGGCACCCCCGCCCTCCTCACCTCCGTGCCTCAGGCTCCTCCGCACCCACCCCGGGTGGGTTTCAATCTCTCCTCCAGGAAGATGGCACCCAAGTCCACCCCCGGAGCCCCTTCCTCCTCCTCGCCAGCCCTGCCCCCTCTACTCAGCGGCACATCAACCTCCTACTCAAGCCAGGGCTGCCCATTAATAACAAAAGCCATCCGGGTTTATGGGGGAGGGAAAGAGACTAAGGGAGACACTCCCCATGATCCTACCTTCCAGAGATAACACAGGTTAGCGTCCTTGGAGAAGCTTATAACAGCATTTTTTTCTGCGGGTGTTTTACATGTTGAGATCATACGATATATAATTTGGTATTCTGCCCTTTTTTCACATAAAATTTTGTCACAAGCATTCTCCTTTATCATTAAAAACCTCCTTTGTTATCAAGTAGTTAAACAATACCCTGCTACATGGTAGTACTGTGTTTGATACTCAGATGGTCTGCAAGCTCCTGCTGGTAGAAGTATTTTTGTGATGGTCTTCAGTTAAGGGAATGTTCCTAAGAGTTTTTAAACTCTGCGCCCCCAACCCTCCCCTCCCCACCGAGCTATTTCTGCTTCTCAAGATGGGGGTACGAGCCTCCTCCACAGGCCCTGTGAGGTCCGACGCAGGCAACATCAGCATCCCTCTGCCCGGCGCACAGTGGGTGCCCAGGGGGTGTCTGGACAGCAGCGCACACCTGAGGTGCTCCAGGTCATGGGACAAACAGCACATCTCCTAGAAGCATCAAACACACAGCAGGAGGCAAACAGCAAAGGTACAAGCGGGGCTTTTCTCACTGTGCTTCTCCCTACACTCAGAGCTCTTCTGAGGGCAAGTTTTAGGGGCCCTGAAGCTCCACCCCTGCTCTAAGAACCTGAGCCCCCGCCCGGGAGCCAGCATGGCCGGCACAGGCCGCCCTGACCACACGGCGATGCAGGCGCATTCTCCCCGCTCACGCTCGCCGAGCAGTTTAGTAAGCTCTTGTTACGTGCTGGGTAAACTAGCCTTGATCCTAAACTTCATCTCGAAAGGGAAGGTGGAGCGTGCCGGGCCTCGGGGGCTCAGTCCCATCTCCCTCACCCCCACCTCACTGTCCAGGATTCCGCGGCCCGACTCTAAGAAGGCTTAATTGAGATGCAATTCACATCCATTCAATTCACTCATTTAACGTGTTCAGTTTGGTGGTTTTTAGTATACTTACAGGGTTGTGCAACCATCACCACGATCTAATTTTAGACCATTTTCACCAAAAAGAAGCCCCACTTCATTACCAGTCACTCCCCATTCCCACCCTCCTCCCAGCCTCGGGCAACCACTGACCTATCTGTACAGATTCCCCTATTTTGACTTTTCATACAAATGAAATCATATGATAGGTGGCCTTGGTGTTCAGCTTCTCCCACAGAGTGTAGTGTCCTCAAGGGTCATCCATGTTGTAGCAGGTGTCAGCACTTCATTCCTCTCTATGGCTGATATTCCACTGCATAGATAACACATTTTATTTATCCATTCAATTTATGGACACGGGTTATTTCCACTTTTTGGCTATAAGAATAATGCTGCAATGAACGTCTCTGTGCACGTTTTTGGACATGTTTTCATTTCTCTTGGGTAAATACCTAGGAGTAGAATTGCTGGGTCATATGGTAACTACATTTGACATTTTAAAGAACTACCAAACTATGTTCCAAAGTGGCTGCACTGAGCCACGATGGAGAACAGTGTGGAGGTTCCTTAAACTAAAAGTAGAGTCACCATATGATCCAGCAATCCCACTCCTGGGCACATATCCAGACAAAACTATAATTCAAAAAGATACATGCACCCCAACATTCCTACATATACATATACACACACACACACATATACACACAACGGAATATTACTCAGCCGAAAAAAGAATGAAATGATGCCATCTGCAGCAACATGGTTGGACCTAGAGATTATCATATTAAGCAAAGTAAGTCAGAAAAAGGAAGACAAATACCATATGACATCACTAATACGTGGAATCTGAAATATGACACAAATGAACCTATCTACGAAAGAGACATAGACTCACAGACGTAGAAAACAGACTTGTGGTTGCCAAGTGGGAGGGAGGGAGGGGGAAGGAAGAACTGGGAGTTTGGGGTGAGCAGATGCAAACTAGTACATGTACAATGGATAAACCACAAGGTCCTACTGCATAGCACAGGGAACTATATGCAGTATCCTGTGACAAATGATAATGGAAAAGAATATGAAAAAGAATTTTGTATGTGTATAACTGAATCACTTTGCTGTACAGCAGAAATTAACACAACACTGTAAATCACTTATACTTCAAAAAAATTTTTTTAAAACAGCAGCTTCACTGATTTACATTCCCACCAGCATTGTACGAGCGTTCCAAGTTCTCCACATCCTGGACAGTACTTGTTATTACATGTCTTTTTGTTTATAGCCGTCCTAGGAGAGGTGAAGTGGCATCTCACTGTGGCTTTGATTTGCATTTCTCTGATGACTAATGATGTCAAGCATCTCTTCATGTGTTTATTGGCCATTTGTATGTCTCCTTTGGAGAAATGTCTGTTCAAATCCTTTGTCCATATTTTAATTGAATATTTGTCTCTTTATTATTGAGTTGTATGAGTTCTTTGTATATTCTGGATACCAGTTCCTTGTCATGTATGTTTTGCAAATATTTTCTCCCATTCTACGGTTATCTTTTCACTTTTTTTAATGGTGTCCTTTTTTTCTTTATAATGTATTTTTGGATGCATTGGGTCCTCGCCGCTGCACATGGGCTTTCTCTAGTTGTGGTGAACGGGGGCTACTCTTCATTGTAGTGCGCAGGCTTTTCACTGCGGTGGCTTCTCACTGCCGAGCACGGGATCTAGGCGCATGGGCTCAGTAGTTGTGGCACACAGGCTCGGTAGTTGTGGCACACGGGCTTAGTTGCACCACGGCATGTGGGATCTTCCTGGACCAGGGCTCAAACCTGTGTCCCCTGCATTGGCAGGCGGACTCCCAACCACTGCGCCACCAGGGAAGTCCCTTGATGGCATCCTTTGAAGCACAGAAGTTTTCAATTTTGATGATGTCCAATTTATCTGTTTCTTTTGTTGCCTGTGCTTTAGGTGTCATATCTAAGAAATCATCACATAACCCAAGGGCACAAAGATCCACTCCTTTATTTTCTTAGAGGAGCCTAGTAGTTTTAGCTCCTACATTCAAGTTACGATCCACTTGGAGTTCGTTTTCGTGAATGTATTTTGTGTATGGATCTCCATTTGTTGCAAAGGCTGTTATTCCCCACCGAACTGTCTTTGTACCCTTGTAAAATATTAACCAACCATAAATGTGAGGGGTTATTTCTGGATTCTCTATTGCATTAATCTATGTCTATCCTTATGCTAATACCACACTGTCTTAATCACTGCAGCTTTGTAGTTAAGTTTTTATATCAGGCAGCATAAGTCTTCCAAATTTGTTCTTTCATGAAGATTATTTTGCCTATTCTGGGTCTCTTGCATTTCCACATGAATTTTAAGTTCAGCTTGTTAAAAAAAAAGATCAGCTTGTTTATTTCTGTAAAAGCAACCTGGGATTTTGATAGGGACTGCACTGAATCTGTGGGCCAATCTGCAGAGTGCTGCTATCTTAACAACGTAATATTCCAATATCTTTCCCTTTAAGATCTTCTTTAATTTCTTGCAACACTGTTTTGCAGTTCCCAGGATAAAGTCTTACACTTTTGTTAAATTTATTTCTAGATATTTGATTCTCTTTGATGCTGTAGACAGAACTGATTTCTTAATTTCATTTCAGATTGTTCACTGCTAACAGATATGAATACAGTAGATTTTCGTGTATTCATCTCATGTCCTGCCATATGCTGAACTGGCTTACTAGTTCTGATACTGTGTGGTGTGTGTGTGTGGAATGTGTGTGGTGTGTCTTCCCTAGGACCCTCCATCTACAAGATCGTGCAAAGTGAGACAATTTCACACCTTTCTTTCCAATCCAAATGCCTTTTCTTTCTTTTTCTTCCTTAACTGCCATGGTAAGAACCTCAGTGCAGTGTTAAATAGAAGTTGTGAGGGGCTTCCCTGGTGGCGCAGTGGTTGAGAGTCCGTCCGCCTGCCGATGCAGGGGACACGGGTTCGTGCCCCGGTCCGGGAAGATCCCACATGCCGCGGAGCGGCTGGGGCCATGAGCCATGGCCGCTGGGGCTGCACGTCCAGAGCCTGTGCTCCGCAACGGGAGAGGCCACAACAGTGAGAGGCCCGTGTATCGCAAAAAAAAAAAAAAAAAAAAAAGAAGTTGTGAGAGCGGGAATTCTTCTCGTTCCTGATCTTCAGAGAGAGTGTTCAGTCTTTCTCCACCAAGTACAACGTTAGCTGCAGGCTTTTTGTCAGACTCAGCCCGCATGGTCGTTCGTTCTGGATTCTGTGGTGGGTAAGAGGCAGCCCGGCCGGGAGAGGCAGACTGTGATCCTGGGATGCTTACCGCTTGCCAGATGACTCCCAAAAAATCTCGTTCTGAAACTCGATTTCCTCATATAAAAATGGCAGAAAATAATACCTACTTTTCAAAACTGTTGTGAAAATTAAAAGAATAAATTTGATTGTGTCTGGCACGGAGATGATAACTGTGGTCGGATCTGAATCCAGGAGCCCCTTCGAAGGGCCTGAGTATCCTCGGCACAGCAGAGGGACCCCTACTGGACATGAATCTTTTCCCAAACCCACAGGACGAGTGAGATGAATCATGAAACAAAAAATCGACCAGGGCAGACGGTGCTGCATGTGCCACAGGCTCAGGGGGCCCCACAGACCAGGATGTCAGCTGGAGAGCCCATCCCAGGGGCCCTGAAGTCCAGGAAAAGGGGCTCGGACGGACTTACGTCCCCAGCAGGAGTGGCCTGATCTGTTTAAAGGGCAACGACAGCTCCACGGGGAGCAGAAGGGGTGAGGCTGGGGCAGGGAGCCCGCAAGGGGTGAGTTCACAGTCCAGCCAGCGATGATGTGGACCCAGACAGGGTAGGAACGCTGGGGACAGAGCAGAGAGAACAACGGGGAGGTATTCATTCATTCATTCATTCATTCATTCAACAAATAACTGAGTGCTTCCCTGGTGGCGCAGTGGTTGAGAATCCGCCTGCCAATGCAGGGGACACGGGTTCAAGCCCTGCTCCGGGAAGGTCCCACATGCATGCCTCGGAGCTACTGAGCCCACATGCCGCAACTACTGAAGCCTGGGCGCCTAGAGCCCGTGCTCCACAACAAGAGAAGCCACCACAATGAGAAGCCTGCGCACCGCAACGAAGAGTAGCCCCCGCTCACCACAACTAGAGAAAGCCCGTGCACAGCAACGAAGACCCAACGCAGCCAAAAAAAAAAAAAAAAGCAACCTGATTGAACTCACATCCCACTTCCCCTGCGGGACTTATAAGCTGGATGTTAAATAACCGCACACAAATGAATGTAAAATTGTAACTGTGAGAAATGCACAAAGGAGAGACCCTTGCTGGTGTGAGTCTGTACTGGGGTGTATCTGACCTAATCTGGGAGAGCAGGAATGCTTTCCTGAGCAACTGGTGATGGAATGGGGGCCTCCAGGCAAAGAGGAAAGGAAGCAGCAGCACATGCAGAAGCCCAGGGGTGGGAGCAGCATGGCGAGCCCAGAGCCTGGAGGAAGCCCTGCATGGCCACACGTGGGGAGCACGGGTGGAGGTGAGCCCGCAGGACCAGGCACACAACCTTACAGCCACAACAAGGAGTCTAAGGATGCAGGTAATGTGTTCACATTTACATTTTGGAAATTTCACTTAGACTGAAGTGAGTAAAAGAGGCTGGAAAGGAACCTGGCTCCAGAGGGAAGGGGAAAAGCGTCAAAAACAGCCAAAATGAATGTCTTGTCATCCCCAAGTTCTTATGAAAGATATGACAACGCTCCCGGGGGTTCGCGGCGGGGGTGGAGAGTGGACAGCTGCTGGAAGGGAGCAGGGGCCGCAGACCCGTGGATCCCAGGGCCTGGGGACACAGCTGCCCAGAGCAGGGGAATAACACACACCCTGAGAAGGCAGATGCCGGGCGGAGGCGGGCCGGGGGCAGCGCCGGCCCCGCCCAAAGCCTTGGGGTCCTCAGCCCCTCCTGCCCTCGCCGCCCGGCCGGAGCATCTGCAAACTCCCTCCTCCACTCACAACGTCCCCCAGTTCAGCCAAGAACAACAGCCACGTTCTGGAAGCTTCCACAGTCCTCCACTCAGTCTACTCCCCACACGGCAGCCGGCCTGATCCACGTGAAGCCCCCAGGGCTTCTGTTCACACTCAGAAAAAAGGCCCCGCTGGCCTGGGCCCGGCTCCTCCTCACTGCCTTCCCTCACCCCTGCTCTCTGCGTGGGCCACAGACTCACCCGGCAAACGCCGGCCCCCGGCCTGGACGCCCCCCGAAACCCCCTTGGCCTCGGAGGGGCCCCCTAGCCCCTCGGCTCATGTCCTCCCAGGTCCCTGCACCTTGTTCCTCTGTCTTGTTGTGAGACTCACCGGCGAAACACCAGCCCTGAAACTGCCCGGCTCGGACTGAGTGCCCGCGACCCCCAAACTCACGTGTGGATCTAAGGCTCAGTGAGACGGGGGGCGGGGCCTCGGGGTGACCCGGTCAGGGGGGTGGAGCCCCCACGGGTGGGTGGGCGGGGTTCGCGCCAAGAGCCTGCTGGCCCCGCCCTCCACGAGGGCCCGGCTGAGGCGGGGAGTGGAGGGGGCCTCGCGGGACGGCCGGCCTCCATCTCCAGGCCTAGTCGCCTGCACCCTCCTCTGTCCTCCCGCAGGAGAGACTTCACAAAACCCGCCCGCCCAGGCCAGGCGGCGACCCCTGCCCAGCCGAGGACCTTCTCCCGTTTGAAGGGGACCCTCTGACCCGTTCCTTCTCACGCTCACCTCCGGTTCCCCCCTCCGTCACCCCGGGCCCTGCCCCTCCCCCCACCACGCGGCTCTCTGTGAGGAGAGGTCACCAGACCCCGCGGACACTTGCGTGCCTGTCGCACCGGACGGCCCGCGATGGCCACCCGACCGGCCCCGCACCCTGGTTTCGGCCGCAACTCCGACTCCTCCGTTTGCCTCAAGCCCCTTCTCTGCCAGGCCTTGGTGACCCGGCGACCTTCCCCGCCCTCGGCCCCGCACCCACCCTGCCCCCAAAGCAAGCTTCGAGAACGTGAATCTCATCCTGCCACCTTTAGACGCCGCCCTGGGGACCGCAGCTGCCCCTGAAGGCGGCCTTCAGGCCCGTCGTCTGTGTCCGGCGCCCCGCCCCCATCTCCACCGCCACCCCCAGCGCCTCCGCCCGCCGTCGCGGAGTGGCTGCCTCTCCGCTCAGCTCAAACGGCCCTCCTTGCCCCGGCCCGAGACCCGGCCTCACCGCGGACACAGCTGCCCGGCCGGCCGCTCCGCTGCGTGAACCACACCCGGCGCGGCTGCTTCCCGTGGACAACCGTCCCTGGAACACGGCACGCGGGCCCAGGCCGTGGCCTCTCTGGCGGCCTTCCCGCTGCAACAGAGCGGAGTAGTTGCCACCGAGGTTGTGCGGCCGAGCCTGAGCTGTTTCCTCTCTGGCCCTCGGGGGAAGACTCTGCGACCCTGCCCTGGCAGGTGTCTCGCCGTCTGGCGCGCGACGGGCACTCGGCAGACGAGTGTGGGGCGGGCAGGAGCGAGCCAGCAGCACAGACCCTCGCGCCACAGGGCGGGCGGGGCTCGGCTGCCCCCACGGCCCCCGGGCGGGTCCAGGGGCGCCACCCCAGCATGGGGGCAACGGGCCTGGGGAGCCTGTCGTGACAGGGGGGTGGGCGTGCACCCCTGGGAGCAGCGGGGCTGGGCCATCCGAGCGTCCTGACCGGCGGGGCCTTAGGCTTGGTCCCGGCCGCGCGGGCTGTGGCCCCGCGCGGGGCTGGACGAGCTGCCGGCCCTTCCCCAGCACCGCGAGGCCTCCTTCACAGCCTCCAGGGTCCAGCTCAAACCGTAAAGAGAGAGAAGCAGCCCCAGCCCTTGCACACCGTGCCTCTGGCGCCTCTGAGGGGCAGAGGGTTCCCCGTCAGGAGCGGCAAGATGGCGTCAGCCCTACCCAGTGAGGAATGTTCGGGAAAGCACCAGCCATTTCTCCAGCAAAACACCGAGGCTTCACGTTCCCTCCGGATAAGCCTAAGGGGTGGGGGTTTCACCCCCGCTTATTCCACCAGAAGGAAGCAAAGATGCTCGACCGCAGCTCTCAAGACCCCTGTGGGGAAGAGGCCCAGAGAGGTGAAGTAACCTGTCCAAGGGCACACAGCACGCGCTGCCGGGGGCGGCGCTGGACCCGCAGCCCCTGGAGCACAGCGGGAGGAGGGGAAGCGGTCCTCCCCGGGGTCTCAGGCCGCAGTCCTGGGCACGGCTCCAGGGTTGAGGGTGATGGATGAAGCGGTTTCCCACGCCTCCCGCGCAGGAAGCGTGAAGCGTGAACTGGCGCATTAGCCAGCGATGCCCGCTGAGAGCGCATGCGCAGGAGAGGGGACGGGGGTGGGGCTGGTGAAGCCTCGGGTCACCCGCCACAGCGACCCCACTCCCCCAGCCACTCGGCGGGAGGGAGAGAGGGAGGGAGGAAATGGGGCCGCTCACCCCGAGGCAGGTGGTTAGGACCGCGCTCCGCAAAACGAGGCCCTGAGACCCCGAGATCCGAGGGTGGGGCCAGGGGAAGTGCGGGCCCAAGGCCGGGTGTTGGAAGGAAAATAAGCCCCCGAGGCTGTGCCGGCCTGGACCTGTCCTCACCTGCCCTGCTGGGGTGGGGGGGCGCGGCATCACCCCCTCCCGGGACGAGGCTGTTCCGCTCAGACAGCTGACTGATCTGCCCCACGGGTCAGCGTGAAGGTTGGGCCTCAATCCGCCACGGCCTAAGCCTCGGGGCCCCCCACCTCCGCGGCAGGTACAGGGCCCCATCCGTCCGTCTGTCCGTCCAGTCCATCTCTCCAGGGTGGCCACTCGGCTCTCTGACCGTCTATCCCGGGCCCTCGGACCCTGCATCTCCCCCAGGAGTCGGTCCCACGAGGGGCCGCAGCCCCGCTCCCCGCCCTGACCCCACACGGAACCTCTCCCGAGTGTCCCCGAGCGAAAGCAAAGGGACGGTCGCCTCGGCCAGACCCCCAAGGGGCCCAGGCCCCGGATCCGGATCGGAGGGAGGCGCCCATCTCCCCCTCCCCCTCCGCTCGCGCTGACGCCCACCTGCTGCTTCTGGACCCCTCTGCGTGCTCCCAGGGGAGCACGACCCCTAAATGGAGCCCGACCCCATGTGGGAGACGAGAAAGTCCTGCCCCCACGCCCCTGCCAAGGGCACAGGTGCCCACACCCCGACACCCCCCACCCCCACGCACACACACACCCCACGCACTCAGGCCCGGCTTCCATCGATACGGATAACAGAGAACTGAGGAGATTCCACCTTTGCCGACGCTGTATTTGCAGAAGACAAAGGAATGAGATGGAAACAGGTTAACCAGCAAGATGCGTCTCGCTGAAGCCAGCGGCTAAGAAGATCGATACTTAAGAATAAGTTTGTCTTTATTTTTCTGGACCCATGCTTCAGGCCAACATTTGGTACTAGGAGGTGGAGACTAAAGTTTGAATGAATTAATTTTCTAGCTCACTGTGAAAACAAATTGCCCATTTCTGTGAGTTCCTCGCGCGCCTGCCTGGGTCGGCCGTGGACGCCTGCACCTGGGGCCAGGCCCCCGCCCGCGTGGAGACACCGGCCCCAGGGCCCCAGCCCGGGGAAGCCCCTCCCAGCATCTCACTTCAATCTCTCCGGCTCCAGCCACGCGCCATCACCTTCCCCTGCGTCCAGACTGAGATGAGCAAATCCCAGGCCTCCGCCTGCACGCCCGCAAGTGAGGATGGTCAGAGGAGAAAACGCCTGTGAGGCCCCGCACATCTGCCACGGGCCGTTCTCCCTGGACCTGGAATCCGGGTGCAGGATTCACAAATCACAGACGAGCAGAACCCGGACCCTGAGAGCCCAGGGAACCCTGCACACCACGCAGTCCGGAACCCACGTGTGAAACGTCACACGGGGAAAGGCTGCACACCCCTCCAGGTGCACCACAGCCACTACCTCGGGCACAGGGGGCGGGGGGTGGGGACACCCCGGCAGGGCCACAGCCCGACCCCACCCAGCACCCGCAGTGTCTCCCAAACCCACAGGCGCCCTCATGGGCCTCAGGGTCTCAGCGAGCAGGTGGGGAAGGGGGGACCATGAAGGGTGACTGAGGGGGTCCGTGGACACGGGGACCACAGGCTGCTGGATGGATGCAGGTCGTAGGAAGGAGCGGGGAGCAAGGCTGGGCCTGGTATGGCCCCCGAGTGTCAGGGGCCCAGGGGCACCCGACCTCGTGCTGTGTACACGGGCAGGAGGGGCAGCCCCGCTCCCCGGCTGAGCAGTGACAACCCGACGGCACAAACCCGCCCCACACACAGGGCCGCAGCCCCACGGCCCCTTAGCCTTCCTCCAGATGCACAATGACGTGTTCAGCAAAAAGCCATTAAAAATGGACACACTGGCTAAACGTGACAGGCTCTGACACACAAGGTCTGCTACACATGACCCCCCCCGAAGGAGCTGGGACGGGGGTTTGGGTTGAAAGCAAATGCCTTTTAATGTGAGCATAGGAGAGTGTGTACAGTGTCTGTGAGGTGTGTGTGGGTGTGAGGTGTGTGTGTGTGACATGCGTGTGGCGTGTGTGAGGTTGTGAAGTGTGTCTGTGTCATGTGTATGCGGCATGTGGTGTGTATGTGTGGTGTGTCTGGTGTGTGTGTGTGTGGTGTGTGGTATGTGGTATGTGTCTGTGGTGTGTACAGTGTGTGTTGTGTGGGGGTGTATACAGTGTGTGGGGGTGTGTACAGTATGTGGGGGTGTGTACAGTGTGTGGGGTGTGTACAGTGTGTGTGGTGTGGGGGGGTGTATACAGTGTGTGTGCATGCTGTGGGGGTGTGTACGGTGTGTGTGTGGTGTGTGGGGGTGTGTACAGTGTGTGTGTGGTGTGTGTGGGTGTGTACAGTGTGTGTGCACGCTGTGGGGGTGCGTACAGTGTGTGTGTGGTGTGGGGGGTGCATACAGCATGTGTGTGGTGTGTGTGGGGTGTACAGTGTGTGTGTGGGTGTGTACAGTGTGTGTGCATGCCGTGGTGGGGGGAAGAGCAGCGGGCAGGGGTGACGGGGGTGACAGGCTCTGAGAAGCCCGCCGACCCCCTCACCGATCCCCCGCGTGGAGCCTGGCAGGCGGGGCCTCCATCCGGTGGAGCCTGGGCGCCATCCCCTACCCCCCAGACACGCATACACACCCGGCAGGACCGCAGGTCACACAGGAGGACGGAGGCCCCAGGGCCACCTGGGAGGGGCCTCAGCAGCGGAACCGGAGAGGCATGTGTCTGACATGTGTGTGACACCGTGCGTGACGTGTCAACACCCTGTGATGCATGAATGGCCGCATGTGGGAACATGAGGCGCCCTGGGGCGGGAGGCCACACCCTGACGAGAGCTGATCCCCGGCTCTGCGCAGGGCAGGCGTCCGTCCCCGGGGCAGCCGCTGAGATGAAGCCGCGTGTGTGTTGGGTGCAGAGAGGACCCCAGGACACACACGTGCCCTTCCTCGGTTCCCTGCGTCACACATGCGCATCGTCTGACCCTGTGTCCCCAGAGCAAGGGGGCAGGTGCGGCCCAGCGGCCCAGGCGGCTCTGTGCAGGAAGCAGGGCAGCTGGGAGGGGCGGGTGGGAGTCCGAGGCTGGCGCCCCTCCCTCCCAGCTCTGCCCACTCCTCAGGCTGGTCATTCCTGCCCGTGTGGCAGCCCCTCGTGTGAGCAGCCCCCGGAGCAGCCCGGCTGCTGGGCCTGGCAGCAGGTAACCGAGAAGGTGGGGTCCACTGGGCGATGCCCTCTCCCCTCCGCAACCACCATCCTGCCCGCCAAGCCCCCACTTCAGGGAGAAGAGGGAGACCCGCAGCAGAGGCAGGCCCGTCAAGGCCAGACCCACGCACCCCGGGGCCGAGCGGTCACGGTCTGGGCGGGCGGGCCAGTGGTCCTGGATGGCCCGACAGGAGGGAGATAAGCAAGCGATCCTGGGGACGGGCAGGGCAGCTCGGAGCCTCCAGAGAGTCGGGGGACTGAGGCATGAGCACCACCTCCCTGATTACCTAGGGCGGCGGCGTCTGCCCTGTCCAGCCTTGAGAAGGACCCCTGGACGTCTGACTGTTTGGAAATCCACCCTCCACCTGACCCTCACTCTCACTCGCTCCTCCAGGTCCCCGCAGGCTCCCTGCTGAGTGGCCAGTCCCCCAGCAGCTCCAGAGATCCACAGACTCAGGCCTTGGTGGGCGCGCAGCAGACGGGCTTCTCCCCACGATGGAGGCCTCCCTGAGGGCGTGGACCCTGAGCTCCCAGCCCCCGCCAGGGCTCCTTCCCCAGCCAGGAGGTCCCACTGTGGGAGGACGGGGCGGGGGGGGGTGGGGAGGCCCCAGGAGGGCCACGTTGCGTTTCTCTCCACGCTCAGCCCCGTGAGGTCAGTGCTTGGCGCCCACTTCAGAGATGAGCAAACGGGCTGAGCAGGGACGCAAGTTACCGCTACCGCATTCCCTCCCCCTCGGGACCCTCAAGGGGCAAACATCACAAGGGCTGAGCCAGGAGCCCTGTCTGCCCTCGGTGGGGCGGGGAGTCAGTGAGGAGGATGCAGTCTGTCCCCCGCTTTTCCACGAGGGCCTCCTTCCTCCCAGACGCCTGGCGGGCCCTGGGGAAAAGCTGTGCCCAAGGCTTCCCTGGTGGCGCAGTGGTTAAGAATCCGCCTGCCAGTTCAGGGGACACGGGTTCGAGCCCTGGTCCGGGAAGATCCGACATGCCGCGGAGCAACTAAGCCCGTGTGCCACAACGACTGAGCCTGCGCTCTAGAGCCGGCGAGCCACAACTACTGAAGCCCGTGCGCCTAGAGCCCGTGCTCCACAACGAGAGGCCACTGCAACGAGAAGCCACGCACCACAACCAAGAGTAGCCCCCGCTGGCCGCAACTAGAGAAAGCCCGTGCGCAGCAATGAAGACCCAACGCAGCCAAAAATAAAATTATTAATTAAAAAAAAAAAAAGACACGCCCTTCACTCTTCACACAGAGGTGCCTGTTCCCGCCAATACCCCTGACAGCTCCCCGTCTCGTGCGAATCCCAGGACACGATTATCCTCCCTGAAGAAGCCAGCTTCCTCCTGCCTGACCTGGGGACCAGGATGGCCAGACGTGTCCTCAGAAGGCCAACAGGCCGGAGGAGGGGAAAGATGCAGCAAAATCCAAACTGGAAAGTCACGACTAACAACTCTGTGGGTGCAAACCTAGGAAGCAGTGTCCCCGAGGACGGGAGGTCGGCCCTGCAGCCCAGACAGCCCATCGGAATGGCCAGGGAGGCCTCTCCCGACCACCACGCCGCGGCCCGGGGCGAGCTCACACCCTTCGCTGCAGGTCCTGGTCCCGGTGAAGCCCCAGCCCAGCCGCCCTCCGGGGCCCCGCTCTGGGCCGGGTCCTCTCTCCTGAGCCGTCGTCCTGTCCCAGCTGCTCCCCGCCCGCGTCCAGACACTACGAAGTCTTCCACCCCCCACCCCCCACCTCCAGCTGCCCAGACACTCGTGCCGTCCGGCTCTGTCTTGTCTGCTTGAGCTTTCGAGTTGTTTTGGGTGGGTGGAGGGGTCCGACCCCATCCTCCCCAGGGAAGCAGCAGAGTCGGGTCCTTCTCTAGGCCCCCGTCCACCCTCAGATGACAGGACCGCACGCGGTGAGGCCAGGCCGCCCAGACGCCCCCGGACATCCCCCCTGAACCCTCGCCGCGCCAGCAACCCGCCAGGTGGTGGAGCCCAGCAGCCGGCGGGCAGGCGTGCGGCTTGGGCACGGCAGCTGACGCCCTGGGGGCCCCTGGCACAGGGGCCAAGGGGGCTGGGAGCACAGCCACGGGGAGAAGGAAGCCGGAGACGGGCTCTGGGTACCAGGGCCTGTAAAGCAGGTGCGAGGGAGAGGAGGACTGGCGGGGGCTGGGGGGCCGCGGAGACGAGGCCTCAGCTGCGGTGACAGGCGAGCGCGGAGGGCAGTGACGGGAGGGGACGCGGGGGCCTCCGGGCGTCCTGGGTGTTTGCACAGGAGTGCGGACCCCTCAGCCGTGCACTCTGTGCACCTCGATCAAAAGATGACAGAACGTGCAGGAGAGGAAGAGCCGTGAGCTGGGGGCGTGGCCGGCGCTCCAGCCCGGCCTGGTCCACCCCAGCCCCGCTGCCCCCGTGGTGCCAGGGGCTCCGGCTGAGGGACCACGGGGCAAAGGCAGCGAGACCAGCAGCACCACCCGGGAGGCTTCCTGGAAGAGGCGCACTGAGTCGGGATGTTTGGGAGGCGTGGAAGGGGCCGACCAGTTCCAGCCAGAGACAGACCTGGCAGGGACGGCCGGTGACAACTACAGAACAAGATGGGAGGACCCAGAGCCACCACCCCCGGAGGCAGGGGGGACAGCTGACCCACGTGGGGAGGACACAGCAGGACGCTGCCCCTGCCCGCTGGGACGCACTGCTCAGAGCCCCCTGGGCCAGGACGCGGAGGCCCCCAGGTCCACGCTCACGGGAGCGGCCTCTACCCTGCCACCGGCAGGCACGCGTGCGAGCCGGCCCTGGCCCGGCTGGGACTCAAGGCCGCGGGGCCGCAGCCCCTGCCCGGGCAGGGGAGGGGAAGGGAGGTGGGCGGAGGACTGTCCCCTCCCTGCGACTGCTGGGAACACTGCCCCCCCACAGAGCTCGGCCACCGCGCCGCCTCCAAGGGTCCACACACAGCACATCCATGGCCGAGGCCACGAGACCCAGCAGGAGGCAGAGACTTGCCCCAGGTCACAGGGTCAGGGAGGTGCGGCCTGGCTCCCAGTCCACGGCGGGGGGATCAGCAGGGCAGGCCTGACTAGACTAGGCCTGACTAGCCATCGCCGAGTCCTGGGCATGGCCCCCGTCAGACTGCGTCCCTGGAGCTGGTGACCTGGGGTGTCTGCCGTTTCCATATTTCTAGCTTTCTGACCCACACGCTCCAGGCACCTAACACGGTCTCTCCTAACAGCATCTCGCTCTTCGTGGTGGCCCCTTCCCCGAGCAAGGTCCCCGTGGAGGGAAGGGTCCCGCCACGCCTCTCCCGGCCCAGACACTGCCCTGGGGCTTCCTCTGCTGCTCCTCCAACTCCAGCGGCACCAAGGGCTGGGGGCCTGACCTTCCCCAGCGGCTCCCCACTTCACGGTGCAGGAGCACAGATTCAGGCTCAGAGTGAGGGGACAATCTCTGCCTCAGCACTTGCCGAAATCCTGACGGGATGTTGGTTTTGTGAGGTAATGAGTGCCCTGTCATTGGGGGTATTCAACCTGAGGACAGACCACTACTGGCATGACCCAGGGAGCGACACGGCGTTGGCCTAGACAAATTTCAAGGCCTGCACGTCTCTAAACCCCTGACACCTCCACCCCACCCCTACTGCCAAGTGGCCGGTGCCCCAAGCAGCTTGTCCTCAGGAGGAAGCTGCCACCCAGTTTTTGGGGAGCCCAACGGTTCTCTTTATAACATCACTACTCTTGCAGGGACAGCCTGGCGGTGTTAAAATTAAATACAAAATAGAGACTAGACTTCAGAAATTCCCTGAGCAGACAAAGCCATTTATGCCACGTAAGCAAAAGTAAATCTAGCTTATTTCATGAACATAAGCAAACCTTAACCTAGGCTGCTTCTTGTAAATGCCTCTGACAATCATAAAAGAAACAAGTCATCGTCCTAACGGCCGCAGGAGACAAAGACACACCTCAGCCTACCGTGCTTCGCAGATATCGTGCGTTTCACAAATCAAAGGTCGTTTCACAAATCAAAGGTCGTTGCAGCCCCACGTGGAGCAAGTCCATCAGCACCATTTTCCTGACAGCCTTGCTCGCTTTGTGTCTCTGTGTCACATTTTGGGAATTTGCACGATATTCCAAACTTTCATTATTATTATATTTGCTGCGGTGATTTGCGAGCAGTGACCTTTGATGTTACGAGGGCAGGTGTTTGGGCATTTTTTAGCAATAAAGTGTTTTGTAATCAAGGCACGTAAGTTGTTTTTACAGAGATGATGCTATTGCACACTTAAAAGACTGCGGTCTGGTGTAAACATAACTTTTAGATGCACAGGCAAACCCAAAACTTCGTGTGCCTGTCTCTACTGCAGTGTACCTGCTGTCACTTTTGACCAGTCTCCTGGTGTCTGGAAACCTTGCTGCCATGAGCAACCAAGGTGAAGGGTGAACCCTCTCCCGGGCACCAGATGCACCATCCTGGGGTGTCCCGCCTGAGCTTCCCATCAGTCTTTGAATTTGAAAGCTCCCAGTTCACGGTTCGTCCTCACATGCCCGATAAGCCCTGATGACACTATTTACTGATTTGGTGGTCTGAACTGTGCCATTTCTGGGTTTTGAACAGGGGTCGGGGTAGGGTGGTGGCTGCTCCAGGGCCTGAGCTCCGTGTGGCGTTGCCACCCTGTGGTGAGCGGGCCACAGGACAGGGCAGAGTCTGGACCAGATGGGGACCAGCCCGGCTCCTGCCAATGGAGGGACGGTGGAGGGGGTGCTGGCAGGAGAAAAGGGAGCCCTGGCCCAGCCCCCCGAGTGCGTGAGAGGGAAGGTGAGTGTTGGAGCGCACCGGGCAGGCAGGCGGTCCGGTGGTTAGGGCTCGGCGCTCTCACTGCCGTGGCCCGGGTTCAATCCCTGGTCGGGGAACTAAAATCCTGCAAGCTGGGCGGCGGCCAAAAAAAAAAAAACCAAAGGGCCCACCCACGGAGCTTAAAAACAGTGGGAGGCACAGGCATGGGGCGGGGGGGTGTGGGGGGAGCTCAGCAACCACAGGCGGGAAAGGCCACCCTGGAGACTGAGCAGGTGGAAAGAGCTGGGGGAGGCAGGCGAGGCCAGCAGGGCTGCCCCGGCCTCAGGCAGGGAAAGGCCGAGACCCAGGGACACGCCAGCCGCCTGCCCAGAGACACTCCGGTGGTCCCCCGGGTCTGGGCCGCCACAGAAGCCCGTCCTCTCCATCCGGCGCGCAGGCTTCTGGAGGAGACCGCCACTCACATCCTCCACCGCCACCTGCCAGCTCGCAGAAGGCACTTCCCCAGAGGCGCCGCTGCTCCCTCTGCGGGTTAAAGGCTCGGGACACAGCGCCTGGATCCAGGAGCAGCTCTGACCAGCAGGTTCCGGAAGCGCGAATGCGGAGCGGAGGGAGGGCCGGGAAAGGCTGCAGGACGCGGACACGCAGAAGGAAGATGCACGGCGGCCGCGGCTGCCTCTCCGGTGTCACCAGACTGGGCTGGCTGACTCGGAGTTGGCTAACACACACTGGGCACCTACTGTGTGCACAGCACCTTCCCACGAATGAGCCCAGCCCAGGAACGAGGGCCGAGCCTCAGAAGCCGGCTGGCTGCTTCACTGGTGTGGAGGCTCCAGGGAGCAGGACTGGGGCACAGGTGCGGGGCACACAGTGACATGGCTCTTCCTGGCTCACATACAGCAGGCCCCAGCCCCTGGTCTGTGGCGGGTGCCCCCTCCTCCCGCGCCCCGCACTCGGCCCCCACCTGGCTGGTCAGCACACTAGGTGGGAGAAGCATTGCCGGGAAGACGGCGCAGAATCTCCATGGGAGGTACGACCTGGAAGGAAGCCCAGGATCGGGTACCCCAGCCCCTGCTGCACAGCAGGAAATGAGGCCCAGAGAAGGGAAATCTCTTTCCAAGTCAGGAGGGGAGTCAGAGCTGGGGTGCCTCCCTCGCCCCGACCCCAGGTGGAAGGTCCTCTCTGTCTCTTAAGAGCCATGTGGGAGGCTTTCCATACTGGGGGGACACAGGAGCCCCTAAAACCACACCCGGGGACAGAGGATGCAGGGGTCTGGTCACCTCCCCAGGAGGGCCATGTGGTGGGCAGGGAACACTCCCACAGCATCACACTCAGGCCAGTGTGTCGGGTTCAAGCCTGGCTCCCCAGCAAGTATCCTTGGAACCTCTGAGCCCCAGGTCCCTTATTCTATAAAATGGGAATAATAATAGTACCTGCTTCACAGAGAACTGTGATAATTGAAGGAGGCTGTCCACATACAGTACTCAGAACAGGGTCAAGTAAACAGCAGCTTTAAAAATAAGTACCGTTGGGACTTTCCTGGTGGTGCAGCGGTTAAGACTCCGTGCTCCCAATGCAGGGGGCCCGGGTTCGATCCCTGGTCAGGGAACTAGATCCCACACGCATGCCGCAACTAAGAGTCCACATGCTGCAACTAAGGAGCCTGCCTGACTCAACTAAGACCCGGCGCAACTAACTAACTAAATAAATATAAATATATAAATAAATATATATTTTTTTAAGTACTGTTGTCCTCAGTCTCCACGGGAAGTGGTTCCAGGACCCCTCAGACACCAAAATCCAAGGACGCTCAAGTCCCTTATATAATCCGGCATTGTGTTTGTGTATAACCTAGCACACCCTCCGGCAGGCTTTAATTCCCCTCTAGATTACTGATAATACCTAATACAATGTAAATACTGTGTAAATAGTTGCTGGCATGTGGCAAATTCAAATTTTGCTTTGTGGAACTGTCTGGAATTTTTTCAAATATTTTCAATCTACAGCTGGTTGAATCTTCAGGTGTGGAGGAGAACCCACAGATGCAGAGAGCAGACTATAAACCATTAGACCCAGCAATCCCACTCCTAGGTATGCACCCAAGAGAAGTAAAAACACTTGTCCTGTCAAAAACCTTTACACGAATGTTCACAGCACCAGCATTCACAACAGTCAAAAACCAACCAAAATGCCCATTCACAGATGCATGGATAAATACACTGCGGTCCCTCCCTGCAACGGAGTATTATTCAGCAATTCAAAGGAATGAAGGACTGATACGTGATACAATGTGGTTGGACCTTGAAAATATATGTAAGTGAAAGAAGCAAGTCACAAAAGACCACATAATGAACGATTCTATTTACGTGAAACGTCCAGGGAGACAGACTGACAGAGACAGAAGACAAATTATCCATTGGCTGGAGGTTGGGGAAAAGGAGAACAGGAGTGACCACTCATGTTTATACTTTTTCTTTTGGGTGAAAAATGTTCTGAAGTTAGGTGGTGGTGGTGGATGCACGACTGTAGCCGCACTAAACCCACTGAACTGTGCGCTGCAGCTGAGTGGCCCGTACAGCACGTAAACTATATCCCAGCAAAGCCGTTTTTAAAAGTAAACAATCTACAAACCCCCGTAAGGTAAGGGGCTTCGATCCCGGTTTTGAGGAGGGTGATGGGCTCAGAGAGCTCGAGCGCCGGCCTGCAGCCGGGGCAGGCGGCTCCAGGGTCTGACTCTGGACTCCGTGGTACTGAACTCCAAGCCTGGGGCTCTTTCCCGAAGCTTCTCCCGAGCCCGAATCCAGCCTGACTCCCAAACACCCTGGGAAAAGCCTTTGCGCCTCCTCTCGCACGGAGGCCCTCCGGACGCCTTCCCAGTTCGCTCATCACACCTCCAGCTTCCCGAGGGAGGACTTCCCATGGGATCTAAGGTCACGGCCAAGGTCACAGGAGACAGGGACCCGACCAGGACCCCACACTCCAGCCAAAGCCCCACACCTTCTTTAGGAAGCCAGGGGGTGGGGCGGACGGAACACAGCGGGCTCTGGGGGCTGTGCTCGCTTTCGAGGTGACCCTGGAGGTGACCGTGGCAAAGCAACTCATCTCCAGGGCTCTTGGGAAATGATATTTGGGAAGAGGCTTTGAGGAGGCGACATTTCCAAGGCCCTGAGTAGCTCCGCAGAGTTAAAGTAGCCTCTCCTGTCCAGACCCGCCACTGACCCTGATGACCAGCCAGAGGGCTCTGGGGCAGCGGGCATCACTCCATGGGTGGCCTGGGTGCCTGCAGCCTGTCACTCCCCGTCCTCAGCAGAGGCCCTTGGCCTAATCATCTGCCCAATGCCGTCAGCAGGCAGGAAGGAAAGCTGCAGGCGAAGGAGGCGACAAGGGTGCCATCCACCAGGGCCCTGGACTCGCCTGGCGGGAAAGGCGCCGAGCGCACCGCGAGCCGCCGTCTGGCCCAGCCCTGCCTCCTGGCACTGCACACAGCCCGGCCCCGGGGGAGGAGGAAGGGCCCCCCGCCCGTCCCAGGGTCACCAACCTGGTGCCCCAGCTCGAAGAAGACGTGCCCCCAACTCTCTGCTTGTACAACCACGTCCAGAGACACTCCTGCCCGGAGCAGGCCGACCGAGGAGGAGCAGACGCTGGGAGAGGGCGCGCTCAGCCCGGAGCCACCAGCACCCGCGTGTCCTTGTGGGGAGAGCGCCGCGCTGGGGCTGGTGCTGTCTGTAGACGGCACAACCGGCCAGAGCCTCCACCAGGAAGCCCACCTGGGTCAGAGGCGAGACGGGAGGAGGCCAGCGCCTCAGAACGTCATTCAGGGCACCCTGGGGGACGCGAGGGAGGCGGTCACCCTTCTCCACCTTTCAGAGGGGACAACTGAGGTCCAGGGGCAGCACGACGCAGCTTGCCGGGGGCCGTGCGCGGTAACTGCACAGCGAAATCACCGGATGCCAGGTCCTTCTGGCCAAATACCATCACAGCCTTGCCTCACCCCGCCCCCCACCCAAGGCTCCCACGCTGCTTCTCTATCTACAAAGTGTCTCTCTGGTTTGAAGAAGCACCATAATAACAACAGCAAAATCTTCATACTCTTACCGTTCTCAGAGCTTCGCAGAAATATTAATACCCTGAATCCTCATATCGACCGTATGGCATACACGCTGTTTTATTTCCACTTTAAAGATGAGGAAACTGAGGCACCCAGTGTTTCAGTAACTTAGTTACAGTCCTGTAGGACGTGGGATCTGGACAAGGCGCCTGGCACCTGGGTGGCGGTGCTGGGCACCTGTGACGTGCCAGGCCCACACACCCCAGACCCCACCCCGAGGGGCCAGGGCCCCGGAAGACGCAGGGAGTCCGCTCTGGGCTGCGCTCTCGCCCAGGGCTGTGCGCTAGGGGTCCCGGCGGACAGGCTGCAAGCTGCCCCTGCTGCTGCTGGACGGCTGATCAGACCAGGTCGCAGGGCTGGCTGCAGGGGGAGGCGGGGGGCCCTCCCTCAGTCTCCCTGCCGCTGCCCCAGGTCCACGTGGGACATCGATCGCCCTGGCTCTCCGGTCTCCGGGGACTGCCAGCCCTGTGATCGTCTGGGGGCCAGGGGACTGGGGTTAGTCTTGGGTGGCAGTCCTGACCACCAGGAACGTCGCGTGGCCCCTCTGGGGCAGGCAGCACAGCCAGAGCGCTCCCAAGAGAGGAAGGGGGCTCGGTGGATCCACCCACAGTCTCCCACCTGGCGGATTCCCACGGCAGGCAGCCCCTCCTGTGCCCAGTGCAGCCCCAGGGCCTCGCCCCAGACGCGTTCTCCTTCCCAAAGCTTCCTTCGTTAACCTGTGAAGGTGCGATCCCAGGCGACCACAAAAGCCACCATAGCAGCCCGCAGCTGCCTTGGGTTCGAGAACTGCATTTCAGTGGAGGAAAGGCTCCGGGTTCTGGCCCTCCTCTCCCGCAGGCCCTTCCCCAACTTCAGGACACAGAATAAGCAAGCAGGATGCAGAGAAGGAAAACGAAAAGATAACAAAACAAAGGCAGGACAAAAAAAATCAGGCACGGCCTCTCTTGACCTGACAAGGACTTTTTCCACATCTTCCCTGGGCTCAGGGGCCAGATAAGGCAGCGAGCCTGAGCCACGCTCAGGGGGCCATGTGCTCCGAGGCCTTTCCGCGGGAGTCCATTCCTCCAGGGAGCCCGGGGGGCGCCAGCTACAAGCAATCAGGGAAATGTATCGGGGGTCAGGCCGCGGGCGGGGTGCAGGCTCCGCGAGACACCCACGAAAGGTGATTTAACATGGTGGATCCAAGGCTGCCTTAGAAGCCCAGTGCTGACGCCGCAGGCCCAGGCGCTGCGACCTCGCTTTTCAGAATCACTGCCTTCACTCTCGTCCCAAATCAGACTTATTTCCCTTCCTTTGCCACTGGGCAAATATTGACTTTCTTGCACTCATGTCACCGATGGTGCTGAGGCCAGCGGGCTGGCTATTGTCTCCTCTCTACAGGGCGGGCAGGCTGTCACGGAACAGCTCAGAGGGCCGGCAGAGCCAGGCCAAGAGAGAAAGCCAAGAGAGGAAATCTGGGTCTTGGAAGTAGTGTTTCTGCCTTTCTGTCCTCTCTCCCTTGCCCAAGCCCGTGGGGTTTGTTTTTCCACGTCTGGCTGTCCTGCTGCCATACGGCCTGTCAGGCCCAAGAGACGCAGAGCAGCAGCTGGTGTCACTGGCAGACCTCGGGCCTCAGAGCACGCGTCTCTGGCTCTGGGCGACCTCCGGCCGACCCTTCCATTCTCTTGGGCCTCAGTGTTCTAACCTGCAACCTGGGGATGTTGGATTTGACGATCTCACATCCCTTCCGCTTCAGTCAAGGCCCCTGACCTTGTGCTCTGATTTTAGAAGAGATGGAAAATAACTGCTCCGTGGTTCATGGGGAGAGTGGAAAGGGCACCGGACTGAGCGTCCACAGGGCAGGTGCAGCCCCGTCCCTGGTGCTCCAATGCTGTGTGACACTGGGCAAGGTGCTCCCCCTCTTTGAGCCCAGCTTCCCCACCATCAAAATCAGAGACTGAATGAGATGACGCCCAAGGTCCCTTCCGGCGCCCCAGGCTGTGGTCCACTCACCTCACATGGCCCGTGGGCAGTGATGCCTTTTCTCCAAGACCCTATTTTCCAGTCCCTTCCTCACGACTAACCTTGAACGGAGGCTGTCGGGCCTCTGCCTTGTACCCTTGTCACCAGGGGCTTCTGTCAGCCTCCCAGTTCCTCTCTGCAGACTCACCTCCGCCTGCAGCCCCTGCCCCCAAGGCCCTGTGACGAGAACCAGCTCCTGAAGCCCCAGGCAGAGTACAGTGAGACCAGGATGAGGAAGGGAGAGCTTCTCAGCAGCTGTGTGTGGCAACACCTGCGGGACGGCGGGCTCCATCCCCACTCTTCCTCTAGCCTGAGTCCCCTCTGTGATGACACAGAACCTCAAAAAGCCCATTCCTCATGCAGCACCCAATTCACACTAAGAACTCCCCACATCCCAGAAGTTTTACATAAATTATTCCCACGTAATCGTCAGAAGAACCCTAAGAAGTAGGTAACATTGTTCCCATTTCACAGATGACATAACTGAGCCGGTTATGCCAAGTAATTTGCCCCAATTCACACAGCTAATATGGAAAGAGCCAAGATAGGAGTTTGAACCTGTCTGTCTGCAAAGCCTTTGCTCTTAAGCATCAGCATTCTTGCTGAGGAGATGTCATCCTCTCCTCGCAGGCTGTCCCAGGACCTTAACAAAGGGGTGGTGAGAGGTAATGCCCGTGTGACTCCGGAAACCTCCCACACACCCCGCCCCCAGCCTCAGCAAAGGCAGAGCCAACAGGGTCACAGCCAAGACGGTCAGAAGGCCCTTCGAGCAGCTAAACCAAACTTTTACTTTGCAGTTGAGAAAACAGGGGCCCAAGGGGTGTGACTTGCCTAAGGTCACACGGCAAGTCCATGGTAACCCCACTACCCACCCACCAGCGTACCCCTGTTGACGTCCCAGGGTCCCGAGAGCACCCCCGGGCAGGGCCAGTGCCTCTGCCATTCTCCTGCTGCAGCCCTGGGTGCAGATGTGCTCTGGCTGCTCACTCCGGGGGGCCAGCCTCACCCCCTCTCAGCTCCAGTTGGCTCCTTCCTCGAAGGCTGGGGGCGGGGGTGGGTGGGTGGATGGAGTGAAGCCCATCTTGTAACCGCAGAAAGGATGGGAGGTGTGGTACGGGGTGGGGCCGGGGGAACCAGCGGAAAAGAGGTGACATTACAGGGAAGTCAAGCATTTTCTTTCTTTCCCGTGAAGCTTCTGCTGCAGAATCACTCGAATGATCCAGAGACAGAGACGGAGACAGAGACAGGGAGAGGCAGGCAGCGCCGCTGTCCCCATTCTGCAGAGATGCTCTGGAAGCTGCAGGGAGATCACACCGCAAGTCCATCCCCGCCCCGCCCCCCTCCGGCCTCTGTCCCGCTCCCCGCAGGTCTTTATCTATCTCATTGGCAGCAGCTGCTCGCTCGGGACTTGGAAGGCTCAGCACTGGACTAAGCGTCGTACATGTGTTTTCTCATTTACTTCTCACAACAACCTAAAACACCACAGCTGTTACCATTTTGTCGCGACAACTAACTGAGGCTCAGAGACATAGAGTAACTTGCTCAAGGTCACACAGCCACTAACCAGTGAGCCCGGGCTTCCCGAGGACGCATGGCGGGGGCGCGCAGGGCCAGACTGTGGCCCACTCATACCGAGTAACTCTCTCGAGCTGTCTCCACTCTGCGGACAGATGTGCACTGGGAATTCCAGGGCCACCTGCCCCATCACCCAGCCAAGCCCACTTCTTACGATCAGACTCCAGCCCAGAACTGCAGCCACAGGACTGCAGGGCTGGGAGGGTCCCGGAGAGTCACCTAGTTCAACCCCTTCCATGAACAGGCGAGGAGAGCAAGAAAGGGGCTTGCCCAAGGTCGCCCAAGGTCACACAAAGTCACACGAATGGGAGGCAGCGCCTAGAATTAGACTCAGGTCTCCTATCTTAAGCCAGGGCCCTCTCCACAGCACCCTGAGGCTCAGTGAGAAGCTACTGCGCATCTCAACTGGAGCAGAACCAGAGACACCCCCAGGAGGCGTCAGGTTAGACTCTCCTGGCAAGGGCAGCGAGGTGCACAGAGGGGTGCTACGGGCCGTCGCGGTGCAGACCTTTCAGAACCTCCACCTCATCCTGGACACAAGCGTGACCTTGGGAGGCCCCTGACACCCCCTGAACCCACAGGCCTCCTGTCCAGCACTGGGAACTTTTCTCCAGGAGAGGCCTTGCCCCTACAAAGAGGGTGGGTGGTGCGGGAGATTCTGAGTCTCACAGCCCTGCTGCCTTGTTGGAGGAGGGAGCTACAGTTTCCCCAGAGGCTAGGTCACAGAAGGGATGCGCTGATGAGGCTGCACCCCCATCCCCTCAGCTCACCTCACCTGCCGGCGGGCCAGCACTAAGGGGGACTTCAGACACCATGAACTCCAAACCCCCATTTTCCAGATGAGGATACTGAGGCCCAGAGGCATAAGTGAGCTGTCCAAGGTCATAGGCGGGGTTGGTCTGGAAGCTTCCCGACTCCCCCCAGGCACGCTGGGAGCGCAGCTCCACACCGCCCCACCCCCACCCCCCCTCCCTCAGGAAGGGAGCGCTGAGCTGCCGCAGACAGGTGGGCGAACGAAGACGGCTCATTTCTAAGCGCCCAGGCCCGGCAGGTGCGCCCGTGGGCTTGTTCACCCACTGCCCTGCCCCCACACGTCCCCACTCCCCACTGGGGCACCACGCACCCCATCACCCGGAGATCAGAGATGTGCAGCAGCTCGTCCAAGGTCACACAGCAGAATGAGTAGAGCCTGTTCTCCTACTGCCCTGCTGCTCCTTCCCCACCCCCTCCTTGGTCTCTCCAAGCTCCGCCGCTTGCCAGGATCCTGGGGACCTTGCTTCCCCCGATGTACCGGGCAGCGCGCTGGCTCGTGTATGAAAAAGTTTCGTGGAGAGGAAGGGGCGGAAGACGCCGCCGCCCATCCCCGGCCCAGATTGCCGCGGCCTGGCGGGGGGGCGCGGAAAGGAGGCGAGCTCCGTGCTCCGCCAGTTCCCCGGCGCGCCCCGCTCCCTCACCATCTCCGCGGTGGGCGCGGCTGGGGTCCCGCGCCCGCACCCACTCTCCAACGCGCACCCACTCCATCCGCCCCCCGCGGCGCCCTTCCCGCGGCTCTCGGAGAGGGGTTCCCGGGATAATTCAGGACACCTCCCCAGGGACCATCAGGGTAATTCCGGCGCAAGCGGACTGCCGGAGCCCCGTCCCGCACCCGGTTCATCCGCCGCGAGCGCCGAGCCCAGAGTCCGGGCGTCCCAGGTGGGCGCCCGCATCCGCCCGCGCCCCTGGCCCCGGCCGCCCCGCCCGGCTGCTCTTACCCGGGGACGTTCCGGCGCGGTGAGCCCCAGCTCTCGGCGAGGGCAGCGGGCGGGACGCCGCGCTCCCGGAGTCCAGGCCCCTCTCCGCCTTCCCGGCGCCCCGCCGCTGCGGCTCCGTTCCGCCCGCCCGCTCCCTCGCGCGCCGCAGTAGTAACACCTGCTCCGCGCCCGCCGGCCAATCAGATGCTCCTCACATCCTCCAGCACGCGGCGCGGGCCGAGCCTCGGAGGGCGACCCCCGCCGGCCGTAGCGCAGGTCCCCGCCCCGCGACCCCGCTCCCTCTCGGGCCGGGGCGGTGGCTGGCAGGAGGCGGGGGCGCGGGTGGGGAGGGGAGAAGTTTGCGGTGGGCGGGGCCGGCCGCGCGCCCCCGGAGCCCCGCGGAGAGCCCGTCGCTGCGGAGGCGCCCCCGCCCGCCGCGCGCCCCCTGCGACACTCCCCACAGCACCCCGCCACCCACGGGCTTTCCGAGCCTCTCGGGCTTGGGGATTGGCTGGGAAGGACGGCGGGCGGGGGGGCCTCCCAGCGATCGGGAACCAGCTAACGGGTGGGAGGGAGCCGATTTGCTTCGGGGGCTACAGATGAAGGTTTTCCTGAGTCGAGGAAGAAAAGGGAGGCGAAGAGGAGCGGTGGAGACAAAAGGGGCGGGGGAGGCGGGGGCGTCGGGCCCAAGAGCCCCCACAGCCCCGGCCCAGCACCCCAGAGTCCCGACTGGTGCCCAGGGCTCTCCCCCCGCCCCCCGCGTCTCGGGGAGGAGAGAACGCGGGCGGAGGGGCCCTGCGGGGGAGGAGGAAGCGTCTGGGACACAGGATCCCGGACCGGCTCCCTCCTGGGAACCCACCGCTTCTCCCTCTCGAGGAGGTGAGGCCTGGCCCCCCTGAACAGAGGCAGGTACTCCCCACACCCACAAGGCGGGACGGGCAGGGAGGACGCCAGCCCGGGGTCGCCTCTGTGCCTCGGTCTCACCCCTGAGCCCCACACTGGGCTCTCAGCGCCCACCGCCCAGATCTCAGGACCCCAGTTCAGCCGCGCAGCACTTAACGCTGGTGCCAGGCGGCCCCCTCCCCACCGTCCCCCTCCCCTCCGCTCTCAGCAGCTCCTCCCCGGTCTGTTCCCAGTCTACATACTCAGAATCCTGGATCAAGTTTGGGGTTCGACCCAGGAAGTGACACCCCCAAATCGTGTGTTGGGGGAGGCCTTACTCAGGCTTCCGGGGCTCCTCATCTCCGCGGAGTCAGAGCAAGGAACCCCGGAAATTCCCGGTACCTGCAACCCCCCTTGTCTCCCCTCCTCCCTGCGTCCCCAGCCCGCCAGCCACATCGCTGGGAGCCGGGCCACTGCAGTGCGGCGGAGGCACTGCTGCTCTCGCTGGGCTGCAGCCTCCCTTTAGAACCAGCCAGGCACGGACCCTGGTCTGCAGAAAACGCTGACTCGGCGTTTCCAGGCTGCCAGCGCGGCAGGGAGTGTGTGCCACCCGCATACCTGGCTGGGGGGCACGTGGGCGGGAAGAGGGGGACAGGACTGATGCCCGAGACCCTCTAGTCAGTTCTGCTGACCCCTCACCATTCCTCCTGAGGGTCAAGGGCTCAAGGTCAGCTGTCCCGCAGGAGGACACCAGGGGGTTCTCCCCACCTCTCCACACCCCGCATCCCAGCTGCGGGTCTCCCACACTGAGGGGGGACCTGTCACCTGGCCGTCCCTCTTCTGCTTCTCCCTGGAGAAGGAAATGCTTCTCCTTTGAAATCCCACAAAAGCATCTTTTGCCGGGAGGAGGAAGGAAGAGGCTGAAAGTTCCGCAGGCTGGACGCAAGTCAGACGCTGGGATTTCCTGACGCCCAGGGTCCCGAGATGCCATCCTGCTTGATTAGAAAGCCTGTGGCTTAATGATTGGACAGCCATGCTGCTTGGGTGCAGGGGGATGGATGAAATGGCCCTCATGGCTCCTTCTGGTAAAATGGATCAAAAGAGCCCTGAGCCCCCTCAAAGCTGCCTCCAGTCAAATGGTCCAAGAATTGAGAAAATGGTCTAATGATGGGAAAGCGAAGCATTTGGGCAGGGCTGTCTGCTCCTCCGGAGGCACCTGTGTTTGAGGTTTGAGCTTCCTCCACTGCACCCTTCCGCTGGGGGCTGGGGTTCTGAAGGGTCAGGTGACATGTGCACAGGCAGAGCCGGGGTCTAGATGGGGAGGTGGGAGCACTGCGGCCCCTTGAAAAGAGGCAGCTTGGAGCCTCTCAAGCACCAGAGGACCCCTCTCCTGGGGTGTTGGGGGGCCGTAAAAACAACTTACAGCCTTGAGTTCACTTGAGTCTTTTCAACAATCCCAGAGGCAGCAAGGCAAGGATGGGGCAGATTTTCACTCCACTGTGGCATAGGAAGCCCCCAAAGGCTTCCCAAGGTGTCGTCTCGGTGCCGAGTGAGGCACGGAGTCGGGTCCCGTGACCCCAGATGCTGACCCTCCCCTAGTCCACACAGGCCAGCGCACAGCTATAGCTGCGCCTTCTTCCTCCCGGGGGCTCCTTACCTCACCCCGCCATTGCCCCTGCTACCCTGTCTCTCCCCGTCGGCTTCCGGTGCCCATCACTAGATGTGGCCCTTACCCCGCCTCCAGCCTCACCTGGCACCGCCAGGCTCGCCTTCTGTGCTCCAGCTGCACTGATCCCCGTGCAGGTCCTTAAAGGGCTGTGCTCTTTCCTGCCACAGAACCTCTGCCCACGCTGTCCCCTCCACCCACACTGTCACCCACCACCCCCTTCATCCGGCCAGTCCCATTCCCTGATGCCTCTCCCGTGTACCACGCTTCTCCTCTGCAGCACCTGTCACCTGTTCTTGTTCTTACCTCCCCGTCCCCAGACCGTGAGCTCCCGGTGGGAAGGACCTCAATAAGTCTTAGTGGTTCTGAGGCTCAGCATCCTCAAATCCTGGCACTGCCGCTTGGATGCTGTGTGATCTTGGGCAACCTCTCTAAGCCTCGGTTTCTCACCTGCACCACAGGGATTCTAACTCTAATTCTAAATCAGAGTTACTGTGGGGATTAAAGGGGTGATGTATGTACAGAGACCAGCGCGGTGCCGTGGCTGGCGCACAGTGTCAGCTTCTGCTGGTAAAGAAGGAACAAAGGGTGGACACGTCGCTCTACCGCCAGCCTTCTCCCCAGGGACCAAGTATATCTCCCCTCCTTGCCCCCCAGGCCCCTCTCACTTAGCGCCTCCAGAACCCTAACTTCGGCCCCCGGCTTCCGGGATGAGCGGAGAGCGGCTGCAGCCACTCCTTCCCTCCCCGCCCAGGCCTGGCCTCTCCAGTGCTGGCAGCCACGTTCTCTGCTTTGTCCCTGCATTGGCCTCGGGTGCCAGCACAGCCCGGGTGTGGAGCCCCCGTGGCCGAGCCGGGAGGCAGGGTGGCCTCCGTCACAATCTGCGTCAGCGTCTCCCCGAAAGCCACGTCCAGTGACATCTGCATCCCCTGCCTCTGGAGGGGTCCTTTGGCGCCTCCTCTGCAGAGACCCCCGAGCTGCCCCAGACCTGGGCTGAGGCCAACCCTGCAGGAGAGGGCCCCAGGGGCCTTGGCCGTCTCCCTGGGTTGGATTCCTGTTGCTGTTCCATGTCCTCCTTTCTGTCTGATCTGGGCCTTTGTGAAGGCCGCTGCCAGGGAGGTGGACGGCCCTTCCCTCATAGCTGGTCCCCTGAGGAAGTAGCCACAGCAGCCTGGCTAGAAACTTCCCCCAACCCCCAGCCCGGCCAGCTCAGTGAGGGGAGAGGGAGGAGGGAGGGAAGGGCGAAGAGGCCTCTCTAAAGGCTCTTGACCGAGTTCCCTCCCCACTTCAGACCTGTCCAGACAAAGTAATGGTTCTCAGCCCTTCCTTCCAGAATTGCAGCAAACGGGTTTCTCCTGCAGTCACCGCCGTAACCACCACTCGTGCTAAAGGTGGCCCTCCCCCGCCCTCCTCCCTTCCCTCCTCCCTTCCTCCCCCTGGGCTTCACTGGACAATCTAAGCAGCAGTCTGGGACCACAGACTTTGAAGGATGGGACCCTCACCGCCGTCCCGGCCACATGTTGGACTCTGCCGGGGTTAAGAACATAGGCTCCGCAGCCAGACGCTGGGAGTGAGCCCGGCTCTGCCACTTAGCAGCTGTGTGACTCTGGGCAGGTTACTTAACCTCTCTGTGCCTCCTATGTAAAATGAGGACAAAAATTGTTTGTGCCTCATCCAATCACTGTGAATACTGCATAAGTAAAAAAACATTAAAAAACTTAGAACAGTGTCTGGGACGTGACGGGTGCCCAGTAAGCGTTAGCTCTTTTTCATATTATCTCTACAGATGGGGAGACAGAAAAGCAGCTCCTGTTTACCGAGTGCCTTTCCACGTGCCAGGCGGTTTGTATGGCGTGGCGCAAGGGGTGCAGGATGGGCCACGTCAAACCTGAGGAGTCTGCTGACACCCCTCGTCCGAGAATTTACTTGCATCCACTTGTTGATGTGGGGCTAACGAGCGGCACCTGGGGAAACAAACTGCATCTACAGCTGGGCTCCAGGCACGGATGGCGTATCTGGCACCCGTTAAATGGGGGTCTCGGATAAAGAAATGGTCAGAGAGAAAGAATGCAGCTGACAGTGAGCCAGACCCCACGACAGGGCCTGAGGGTCCGAGGGAGGGACCCTACAGGAGGGGGAGAGTGGCTGGCCCTTGACCTCCTCTGACCCGGTGACCTGGGAAGCAGGGCAGGGCCCCGGCCACCTGCTGGGAGACCCACCCCCGAAAGGAGCATTTCACCCCTGAGTGTTCTCATTCGCTCTCTGAGTGAGAATGTCTCGAGGGCACCGACACAGCCCAGCAGCAAGTGGGCAGGTGGCCGCCCAGCAGAGAGGCACCCTGCCGGGCAGCTTGCAGAGGCTCCTGGGACGCTGGCCAGGTGAGGCCGGCGGGGGTGGCAAGGTTTCCTGGAGGAGCAGGTGGACAGGTTCGGGTTCTGAGATGGTGATGACAGGAGACACACCCAGTGTGTGCCAAGCACTACCTGCTTAATGCTTCTTATTCCCATTTTACAGAGGCAGACAGAGGTAACGCAACCTGCCCAAGGTCACACAGCGAGGGAGTGGAAGACGCAGGTGTGAGCTCTGATGTTCTGCTCAGAGGCTGCCCCCTGCCCCCCTCTGCCACCTGCCTCGCTGATCAATACTGGGCCCCTCATTCCTAACTGTAAGCTGGACGGGGTGTGGACACTTGGGTCCTACCTAATCCTTACAGCTACCGTATGAAATGGGTGTTTGTCCCCAGCTCACAGCTGAGAAAACTGAGGCTCAAAAATGCAAAGGATTTGCCCGAGTTCACGTAGCTGGGAAGTGCCAGAGCCAGGGTTCAGGTTCCCCTGCCCAGGACCACCGGCTGCCGTAAATCCAGTTCCAGCACCCCCTGCACCAAAGGCCACTCCTACACAGGCTTCTCCCAGGCATGGGAGCGATTCCAAGGGCTCTCCAGACTCAGGCCAGACATGCAAGCCACCGAGTTTGGGAGAGACCCCCAAAGAGGAAAAGGAATTGGGTCTAAGCTCGGAGGATCTTCCCAGAGAGTTCGGGAAGCCAAATAACCGACTCCTGTGACTGTGGGCCTGTGTTTACGGCGTGAGCCTCCTCTGAGCCGTGTGTGAGGGGCCCAGACAATCGCCTGCTGGGCAGGAGCACAGGTGAGGGTCAGGCTGCTCCTGGGGGGAGGAGAAGCTGGCGGGGATCCTTCCGTCCCACACCCGCTGGTTGTGTGTCCATCAGGTGTAAGCTCTGCTGGCCGGGTCCACAGAGCTGGGACACAACCCCTGCCCGTGAGGGTCTCCGTCAGGATGGAGCAAGGGACACGGGCTCGGGGCAGCTGTCCACCTGGAGGCCTGGACCAGGCGGAGGGTGCCTCAAGGGGGCGGAGCCATGAGAACTCCCTGGGAAGGGGAGGTGCTCAGCCAGGGCGCGGGCACCAGTGCTGACAAGCATGGAGGCGGAGGCACCGGGCAGAGCCGGGGGAGTGGGGGCGGGGGGTCCACACACAGGCCCCCTTGCTTTACTGCGCTTCGCAGACTCTGCGTTTTCACTAACAGAAGGCCCGTGCAGCCCTGAGACGGGCGAGCCCATCGGCGTCCTTTTCCCAGCAGCCTTTGCTCACCTCGTGTCTCTGTGTCACATCTGGTAATTCTCAGAATATTTCAACCTTTTTCATTAGCGTTGTAGTTATGGTGTTCTGTGAGCGGTGGTCTTTGATGTTCCCACGAGGACGAGCTGAAGGCCCAGGTGATGCTTAGCAAGTATTTTTAAATTACAGTATGCATATTGTTTTTTTAGACATATTGCCACCACACACTGAAGAGGCCGCAGCATGGTGTACACGTAACTTTATGCGCACTGGGAGGCAGGAAAACTCGTGCGGCCCGGCCGGGCTGAAGGGGCCGGCTTTGACCCACACAGGCAGCAGGGCTGTTGGGTCAGGAGAGACAACCCCGCCAGGCTAAGGGGGGACCCCGCGCTGGGCGGCTGGATGGGGCGAGGGGGCACGGGGGTCGACGGCTCCTGGCTCTGGCTGGTGACTGGAAGGGGAATGAGGTCGTTTGTTACGTGCAGGGGCTCGGTGGGCGGGGGCCTGGGGAGGAACGAGCTGGGAGTCCACGTGGGGAGCAAGGCCAGATCCAGGAGGAAAGATCCAGGAGGCTCTTGGAAACGTGGCCTGGACCTCAGGAAGGGGGTTTGGACGGGAGGTGCGCCTTTGGAAGACACTGATTCATAGAACATGGAGAAACACTTGCTCTGAAGACGTGAGTAACCTAACAAGTGACAGCAACCAGCTTTGGTCCCAGACGTGGACTCAGGCTTGTCAGTTCTCGCCACCTCAGTGCTCCTCTCTCTAATAGTTTCTACCTCAGGGCTGAGCAGCTGTGAAATGCCCCCAAACCATCTCCTTTCTCTTTCCTAAAGGTCTCGGGTGCGAGTTTCTAGCCACATACCGTTCTACCCATTTTACAGAATTGGAAAGTTGAGGCACATCTTTACTAAGCCACGCAAGCTGACTGTAGAGTCTGAAGTGGTGTCCATCCCCACCGACCTCAGCCGGGAGAGCGGTTGTTTTTTTGTTTGTTTTTTCTGGGGGTTTTTTGTGGGTTTTCCCCCAAAGGAATGCTGTATTGACAAATCACCCATTATCTACTTTAAGGAAAAGATAAATCAGTTATTACACCTGCATCCTGCCTTCCCATCACACCCCATCTGAGAGATTCCAACCCTGGGGAAAGAGCACAGAGCAGCGTTCTTCCCAAGGCACGAGTGTGGACTGCAGCCACCGCACCCCCCAGTGTGTCTGAAGTGACCAGCAGACACTCAGGTACCAGACAGCACATCACGGTCGACCAGAGAAGACACTGAGCTGACAGCTCCTCCCCTTCGAGAGTGCACAGATGCAGGCGAGGTCTCTGCCCACTAAGAGCCTGTCAGGCACAGAGCTGCCCCTCCAGGCGCGCCAGACCTGGGGCCCCGGGTGAGAGGCTGCTGGGCTGTGGCAGCATCAGAGCGGAAAGAGATCTTTGTAGCTCCTGAGAAACGGCAACAGCAGAGTCCCAGCCGACCCGACGCCCTGGCCCTGACCTAACTGCGGGTCTGCCTGTTGCTCACTGGCCCTGGCCCTCAGCTGAGCTGGTGCAGCCGGTGCTGGGGAAGGGGTGCCTCCCCTCTGCCACCCCAACCTGGCTTGTGGGGAGAAGCAGGCGTGTGTCAGAGTTGTGGTGACGGCAGAGCATGAAGCGCTGGGGCCGTGCACACGCGAGGGCTCCAGCCCCCGTCTCCGCTGCCCCCCCAGGACCCACCACACAGCCCCTCAGCTCCATCTCCCACGTCTCCCTCAGTTGCTGGCGTCTGGCTTCCGTGGGACATGGTCCCAGACCAACGCTGACGCTCAGGCTGTCTTCTGTGCCTTCAGCCTCCGTGAGCACAGTGCACGAAGCGCGTGGTGACAGGAGTCTCCCCCACGGTGGGACGGCGGGAGCTTGCTGCAGCGCAGGGGTCGTCCGCCTCTCCGTCCACCAGAGTCACCCGAGGAGCTGGGAAGGACCGCCAGCCCCTGCCGCAGACCCACCCCTCCATGGAAAGACCTCGACTGCAGAGCCAGGCCTGCCTCATGTTCCCGGTGGGGCTCGGATGAACGAGACGCTGAGCTCCAGGTTCTTCTCCTGAAGGAACATCCGTGGCCGGTCCCCGAGGGAAACGCACAGGAAGCACAGTGCCTGCGGCTCGAGCTGGCCTTTGACGCACGCGCACCGCCACACCCCCAGCTCCGCGGCGCCTGGGGCTTCCTCCCAACCCAGTGCTGCAGTCAGCCCCCCGCCAGCGTCTGCGGGAGCTGCGCACCTCCTGACGGCACGACGGCCTCACACCTCCATGCTGTTGCCCCGAGGACCTTGGTGTCACCCTTTCCGGCTGCACCCACCCGAAACGCCGTTCCCAAACTGGCCCATCTGATCCCCCAGCTCCCGCGGCCCTATGCCCAGCGCCGACTCTCCTGAACCTTCCGCCACGCAGCCTCCAGTGCCCACTCCCCGCCTTTACTCTCACGGTCTGGCTCCCCTCGCGGCCCAGACGCCGTCACTGTCCCCTGACGGTCCTGTGCACACGAGTCCAGCACTGCACACCTTCCTGCACCACCCCACTGGCTCAGACCGTAAACCCCTGAGGCAGCACAGATCCCGGCACCTGGTGGTGCGTCATGAGCCTTGACCCTTAACCTCACGTGGGGTGACAAAGAGATCGGGCCGGGTGCAGAGACTGGGACGGGGACTGGGCCGTCTCCAAGCGCACCCCCAGCAAACTCGTGCTTCAGTCTCCAGAGGGGGGAGCAGACACCGGTGCTGAGGCAGCGCAGCTCCTGGAGAGCCAGACCTCACTGGGCCTCCGCGGTGCCACCTCTGTGGATCTTCTCCTCTTCTGGTTCTGATCCGGAAGCCTGGGAAGCTGGGTTCTAGGTGCCCTCATAGGGCATTCAGTCCACTTAGGGACCTGACACTGATCGTACGGCCACAGACACACACGGCAGACCTTTGCTAATGTCAGAACTGTGACGGAGAGTGGGGTGGTGCTATAGGACTATTAGAAGGACTTCTCAGGGAGATCAAGGGCAGCTTCCTGGAGGAAGCAGCGCCTGCACTGAGGCTTGAAGGCTGCCCAGAAGTTAACCTGGCAGAGTGAGCAGCTTCTGCACGACCCGGGAAAGAGGCGGCCGTGGCTGCACCGGGTGCCGGGATGACAGAGGAGAGTGAAGGCTTGGATGTGGAGGCGCGGTGGGGGTGGTGGGGCGGCACTCACAGGCGGGACGGGAAACCTGGAGCCGGCCCAGGCGTGGGCAGGTGGGTGAGAACATGAGGTGGGTGTTGGGTCACCTGGGAGGCATCCAAGTGGAGACTCTGAATGTGCAGGTGGGTGCAGGTGGGCTTCAAAGGAGGGGTCCGGGCTGAAGACCTGTTGTGAGTCATCCACTTAGAGGAGGGGGCTGAAGCTGAGGGGCCTGGACCCCCCAGACGGCGACCCTTCCAGAGGGACACGCACCCCGTTTCACAAGGCCGTCCTGTTCAGCTTCTCCACCTCGGACTCATGTAGTCCCGTTTCCTTTATCTGTTGTTAAACCAACAGCTGACCGAGTGCCCACGAGCCGTCGGTGACGAGGAAGCGTCGCTGTCAGCTGAGGTGTGACGGGGGCTCCCGCCAGCTTCGTGCTGTCCTTCCACGCCCCTCGGCCCTCAGGAGGCAGACGCCCCTGCCCTTGTTTCCGGAGCAGGACGCTGGGGCTCAGAGAAGCAAAGCCCTGCCCGGTATCAGTGTTGGACGCCTTCTCACTTCCGGGGCTGCTTCCCCAGAAGAACGGCCCATGCCCAGAGGGAGGCGGGCAGGAGCCAGCCACCACCTCCATTCGGGACCCGACTCGCATCCCCGATGGACCAGCCTCTGCTCACACAGTCCTGGCAGCCAGTGGCCCACTTCTCACATCGCTAAGCGCTATTAGAGTGGATTCCTTATCTTAACTGAAATCCGTGTCCCTGTGGCCTCCTCTGCTGGTCAGAGTCCAGGTGTCCAGGAGACGTGCATCCTCCCTCTCTGAGAACAGTTGCCGGGCCTCCCTGGACGCCTGTGTCCGGTCCGGTTCACTCCTGTTCCAGTGTCTTCCTTTGCCTCTCACATCCTGGCCAAACTCTTCTGGACAAGAGCCACTATGCCTGTGTCCTTCTTGAAACGGGATGTACAGAGAGGTACAACCCACCCTAAATATGAGCCAATTCGCCCAAAATCAAGGTTAGATGGAGGCAGGGCCAATCTCTTTACGGTCAGTGGTACATCAGGCCCAGGCTTGAGCGGAGCTAGTCCAGACCCGCTGCACAGGAGGCGTGTCCCAGGTCTTAGGGGACCACAAGAGGCGCCCAGGACTGGAGGGCGTCTTTCTGCACCCACGAGTCTCTTCCCTACAGGCGGGCCTGGAGCCTACTTCCCGGGCCTCCCTCCGTCTGGGGGCCGGGGTACCACGGGGCCCTGGGGAGAAGTTAGGGAGGGAGAAGGCAGTCAACGCAGGGACCCGGAAACCCCGGTGGGTCCCCGCTCACCTCTCCACCCCACACAGGATCCCGGGGCGGCAGGTGGGAGGTGCCCCCAGGCCCACCTTCCCTGGAGCCAGCCCAGAAGCCGAAGAGGGCAGCCTTGACAAGGTCTGGAAGCCGGGCCGGGCCAGCAGCTGAGGGTGGGTTTTGCCTCTGGAGGGTGGGGGCACAGGGCTCCAGGGAAGCTGGGGGGATGCCGATCATGCTGACCCCGTATGTGGCATCGGAGCCCGGCTGCCCCACCCCTTGGCCACCTGGAACGGCCAACCAGTGGGTCCCCAGCCACATCCTGCACCAGCCTGGCCTCTGCTTGGGACCAGCTCTGCCCGCCCTCGCTGACTGACCTGGTCAGGGCACGTCCCCGCTGGGGGCCTTGGATCCCTGTTGGCCCAAAAAGCTGGGCCTAGATGGCAGCGTGGGCCCTTCAGCCCCGCCAGTTCTGGGGGGTTCGGGGGGCTGGCAGTGGGTGAATGACCGAGGCTGCCTGGCCCCTTTTGAGGGGAGAAAGAGAGAAATGGTGAGCATGGTGATTCAGCTAAAGGGACAGGTCTCAGCGAAAAGCGCCCTTGAGGGGGCTTCCCTGGTGGCGCAGTGGTTGAGAGTCTGCCTGCCAATGCAGGAGACACGGGTTCGAGCCCTGGTCCGGGAAGATCCCACGTGCCACGGAGCAACTAGGCCCGTGAGCCACGACTACTGAACCTGTACGTCTGGAGCCTGTGCTCCGCAACGGGAGAGGCCGCGACAGTGAGAGGCCCGCGCACCGCGATGAAGAGTGGCCCCCGCCCGCCGCAACTAGAGAAAGCCCGCGCGCAGCAACGAAGACCCAACACAGCCAAAAATTAATTAATTAATTAAAAAAAACATAAAAGCGCCCTCGAGCATGGGGACCCATGGGTGTTGGGATGAAGGCGGCGGAGGCCAGAGCCCCGGGAGCCAGCCCCCCCATTCCTCACTCTCCACACTCCAACCCTGTCCCTCGGGCCCTGCGCCGGCTCTCGGGCCAGGAGGCCCCTGGAGCTGCACGCGGACGTGAGGGTGAGCCTGAGGCAGCAGCAGCCCACACTGTCGCATCGGCTCTGCAATGCAGTGCTGCGCTTTTTCGTTAGTTTTTTTTTTTTTTTTCCTAAAAGTCCTCATTTCCCAGGGAAAGTGCAGCCAAGCGCTTCCAGAAAGGGGTGGCCACGTCACCTGGGGACGTGCTGGTCCTTCCGATTCTGGGACCTGGCAGCCGCTCGTGCCCCACCTCGGGCCAGCAGCTCCGCCCTGGGCTCTGTGGACGAAGCAGGAGGGACCTGGGGCGCAGCCAGGGGAACCTCAGGGATCGTGGACTGCAGCACCTCTTAGCGCCCACCGCAGGCCTCTGGCTTGGGCTCCATCACACATGCAGAGACGCCTCAGATCCAGGGGGCTCGACCGCCTCCCCCCACCGCACCCTCCTTCTGTCTCTCTGAATGAGCTTCTTTGTTTTCGGGGGCTGACAACATCCCCCTTTGTTGTGTCACACAGCCAATCTGCTGCGGGGTCCTCGGGGGGAAGGGACCCCCCCCCGCATCCGCTACATGACACACTCTCTGCCACACTCTGCGTCTCTGTTCGCCTCCTGTTCTTGGGTTTCATTTTAAGGGAACTTTTCGATCCGGCTCTGCCCGCCCAATTAAAACGGTGGTGGGTTCAGTCAGCTACGGGAACAAACCCAAACCCGGGCCAGTGGAACGGGCAGACCCTGCCTTCTCCCCAGCGGCCCCAGGGAGACGGAGAGCAGCGGAAGGAAAGGGCCGGGGGAAGAACTGTGGTTCCGGCCGCTGCCCATGGCTGGGTGAGTGGCACCCCCCGGGGGCAGGTAAAGCTCTCGGTGCCCTGAGCTCTCTCCCCATGGCCGGGAGGGACTGCAAGGTCCCGTCTGCCCTTCTCCTCTGACGGCAGGTCTCTCAGGCACAGATGGCTCTAGCTCGGGGGCAGCCAGGCCAATCTGGGCACAGCCCAGGGAGAGGCACTGCCAGTCTGCCATCTGCCACCCAGGTGACAGCCGGTGACGCAGAGCTCCGGGCTAGGAGGTCAGAGCCTCTCCCTGCTGCCACCAGCCTCCCAGGGCCTGGCAGGAGGTGCCTCCAGGCCCTCAGGGGCAGTAGGTCTTTAAACGAAAACAAGCCAGCCCTCTGCCTGGGAGACACTGCCCTCTGCACGGTGTTTCCACCAGGGCACAGGCTGTGGACGCAAGTGACAGCTCTCTGCCCCGAGCTCGGGACAGGAAGGGGGTGGGGCCAGCCGTCAGGGGGACACCCACCAGGAATCAGAGGGAGCCCCATGGGCAGAGTAATGCTGACGAGCCCAGACTGTGGGTCCCACCTCCTCTGCCTTCTGGCCGTGGGTCCCAGGGCAAGTTCACTGAGCCTAGAGCCCCGGTTTCCCCGCCTGTAATGGGATGGAATCAGCCACAGGCACAGGCTGCTGGGAGGGCTAAAAGGCCTAGTGCACCTATGCCTCCTGTCTACTGCAAATAGCCCTGGACTCCCCACCTCAGCAGCCTCAGCCAAACGCCTGCCAGGTTTTCATGTCATTAAAACTGTCCTGGAAGCTCCATGAGGGGCAGCTCCCCAGGCCCGGCCCCCGAGATTCCCATGCAGTGGGTTGAGGCCAGGCACCCAGGGGACTATGACATTTTAAGAAGCAGAGGACGAGACGGTCCCAAGCCCGTGGGTCTGGGAGCGCGCAGGCGCGAGCCCAGGTCCTCAGCACGTCCAAGCCCTGGCCCTGTGCCCGGCCCACCGCAGCCCGGCTCCTCTCCGCACACAGAAAGGCTCCAGCGCTTTGTTCTTCCCGCTGCGTCCCATCCCTTTGCACCCACGCTCCTCGAGTCAGTGACTCATGAGCCCCACCCACCCGGCCCCAGACTTTCTCTAGGGCTGGGGGTCAGGCCATGGGCCAAAAATACCCCTCACCCTCGTGGCCCACGTAATTCTTTATTCACTGACACACGGACTCACTCGTTCTCTCTCATTCATTCTCTCACTCATTCACTCATTCATTCACTCACTCATTCATTCACTCATTCATCCAACACTTCCGCGAGCCTACTCGCTATAAGGCACAAAACTAGGGGCCAAGGTTGACACGTGCAAAGCCCCCCTTGTCAGAAAAAGGCCAAGGAAGTGATGGTCCTTAGAAGCCACATGCCCTTGGGGACCCACAGCTCCAAACCCAAGGGCAGGCTCATGCTGACTGCCCCGCACCCCACCCGGGAGGCGGCAGGAATGGGCCCCCTGGGCTGCCCCTGCTCGCCAGGAGGAGAAGCTGTCTGGAGAGGGGGATGGTCCTCCCCAGCGCACTCACCGTCACTGCCAGGTACAAAGTACTTTTTCCTCCGATCCAGCCCCGTCCCTTTACACAATTCTATGCCTTATAATTACGTGCGAGGACGGGCCAATTCCCCCAAACACGGCGCTCCCTGGAGCCGCCAAGCAGGGGAGCTCGGCCATGGCCTCGATTCTTCCCGTCGTCCCCCATCCAGCCTCTGCTCCCAGAACAGGCTGCAGGCGCAGGCCACTCCCCCGCCCCCGCCGTGGAGCTCAGAAAGCACCCAACCCCCTCATCTTGGAGAAGGGCGACAGGCTCTGAGCAGGGTCTGATTTGCTCTGGGTTGGTCACAATCTAGTCCATGTCCTCCATTCACCCCTCATTCATTCATTTGTCCAACACATTGAGAGTCTATCGGGTACCGAGGCCGTGCTGGGCACTGGACACACGAGGATGACCAAGACGTGGTCAGTGCAACTGCCACGATATAGCACAGGAAGAGCACGGAGAACAGAGAGGGGTCAGGGCTTCGCGGCGTTCTCGGGAGAACAGGAATCGCACCAGCACGTGGCATGGGGAGGGCACCCAGGCACAGGGAGTGGCAGGAGACTGGCCCAGATCCTCAGCTTCCGGTGTTTTCCTCCTGCCTCTGAGGCCTCGCTGCTCCCTAAGGCTTCCTGACCCCCTCTGTGGACCTGGGCCTGCCTCGGGGAGAGCTTTGCACGCAAGGAGCCAGAAGGTTCACACCCTCAGGTTAGCAGCGATGTTCAGAGCAGCCCTTCAAGGGCGCGTCAGGGTCAAGGGCTTCCTTCACCCACTCAGGGACAGGACGGCCAGGCTGCCCCATGACATGGACCAGTGATGCCCCCAGCTTCTCTGGGCGGGTGCCAGGTCACTGGAGACACTGCACAGAGATGACAGATGCAGCTTGGGCATCACACACCACTTGTTCCGACTGTTGGCTCAGCCACTGACCATCTGAGGAGACTGGGGCAAGTCAGGGCACCACTCTGAGCCCCAGATCGTCATCTGTGAGAGGGTCAGTAACAGCCATTTAATAAGGTTGGAGGAGTAAGCAGAAGGTACACAGACGGTCAACATCAGTGCACACGGTCGGTAGGTCTGTGTGACAGGGTGGAGGGACCAGTGGCTCTTTCTCTCCCAGAGGAGATGGGGCAGCAGCAGAGGCTCCGAGTCCCCAGAGAGCCTGTCCCCCACCCGAGTCACTGTGTGGACCTGCACGAGCCACTTAACCTCTCTCGGCTTGTCTGTGGCTGTCTTGGGTTTTGCCCTAGTGGAAACGGAAATACTTCACAGGGTTATTATGAAAATTAAATCCCCCCACGCACGGGAGCGCCTGCCTGCGGTGAGAATGCAGTGAACACTCTCCTTCCTCCCACAGAACTAGGCTCCTGTGCCACCCTCCTCAGCATCGTCTCAGGTCCTACGCCCTGCAGTCTCCCTTCATGAGACTGAGGATATGGGACGTGGGGCAAGGGATGGGGTCGAGGTCCCAGCCCAGCCTGGGGGGTTCCCTTCGTGGTCACCGAGAGACAGAACTCAGGGGTCCTTCTGCTCCAGGACGAGGGGCACCACCCTCGGCAAGAAGAACCGCTCTCCCCGTCGAGCGCCCCAGCTGTGCCTCCAAACGGGCTCCTCCGTCGGGATCCCCACGGCCCGTCCACGGCACCTCGGGCTTCTGTCCACTCTGCTTCAAAGCTCAGGGTCAGCGTCTCACAGAGACATTTTATTACAGACATCAGCAAACTCGTGCAGAAGCAAAAAGAACGGCCTCCTGTGCTTGGCCCCCGGCTCCAACATTTATGAACATTTTCCAATCTCGTTTGCTTAGACCCCTCATGTTTGCTTTCCCCACCCCCCCCCCCGGAGTATTTTAAAGTGAGTCCAGATATCATGTTATTTTTCCCATAAATACTTCAGTATAACTAATAGGCCTTTTTAAAAACTGTATCTCTCAACGAACTTATGGTTACCGGGGGAAGGGTGGGGTGGAGAGATAGACTGGGAGTTTGGGATTGACATGTACACACTGTTATATTTAAAATAGATAACCAACAAGGGCCTACTGTATAGCACAGGGAACTCTGCTCAATACTCTGTAATAACCTAAATGGGAAAAGAACTTGAAAAAGAATAGATACATGTAGATGTATAACTGAATCACTTTGTTGCACACCTGAAACTAACACAACACTGCTAATCAACTACACTCCAATATAAAATTAAAAAATTAAAAATATATGTATATATCTTTTTATGACTATCTGGCCATTATCACACCTAGCACAGTAAGATTCTTTAATAGTATTAACACCCAATCCACATTCAAACTTCCCCAATTGTCTCAAATTTTGCCCTTTTTTTCTAACTCCTATGTTTTCTTCTAGGTTTCAGGTCTTATGTTCAAGTCTATTTTGAGTTGACTTCAGTATATGGTGTAAGATAAGGGTTCAGTTTTCCCAACACCATTTATTGAAGAGACTGTCCTCCCCCCTTTGTATACTCTTGGCTCCTTTGTGGTAAACTAATTGACCAAATACGTGTGGATTTATATCTGGGCTCTATTCTGCTCCATTGATCTGTGTGTCTGTTTTTATGCCTGTAGCTTTGTCATACAGTTCTTTTTTAAATTTTATTTAGTTTTTTGGCTGCGTTGGGTCTTCGTTGCTACACACGGGCTTTCTCTAGTTGCAGAGAGCGGGGGCTACTCTTCGTTGCGGTGCGTGGCCTTCTCATCATGGTGGCTTCTCTTGCTGCAGAGCACGGGCTCTAGGCACGCAGGCTTCAGTAGTTGTGGCACACGGGCTCAGTAGTTGTGGCTCACGGGCTCTAGAGCACAGGCTCAGTAGTTCTGGCACAGGGGCTTAGTTGCTCCATGGCATATGGGTTCTTCCCGGACCAGGGCTCCAACCCGTGTCCCTTGTATTGGCAGGCGGATTCTTAACCACTGAGCCACCGGGGAAGTCCCTGTCGCATAGTTCTTATAAACTGATGGTTGGATCTCGAGGGTCCATTAGCTGCAGGTTAGATTTCCGCCATGACCCACTCATCTCCTGTTCACCCCAACTCTCCTTCCCAGCACCACCGGCCCAGCCACAGCTATGTGCCCTCTACACTGCGGCTTCCTCAACGTCTTGTAAGTCCTAGATGCAGGCTCTCTCTCACCTCTGGGCCTTTGCACCTGCCGTCTCCTTCTGCTTCCCTGGGTGGGATGTACCTTTTCGGACGCAGTTCAGAGACACTTGTGTGGGTGGGTGCGTCCCCTGCTGTGCTTGCTTCCCCTCACATTTCCCAGCTCCAGGCTCCTCACTTACCTCGATGCTTGCATGCATCCCCCACCCAGACTGGGAGCCCCTGAGCTGCAGGGCTGACACTTAGTCATCTTCCTACCCCCAGGGCCTGGCACAGAACAAGCATTTAATCAGTGTTTAGGAGTGGACGCAACTTGCCCAGCAGCAGCGCTGGCTCACAGGGCGGTAGGCCGGTGATGGGGTTTTAGAAATGTTCTCGGGCCGGGCGCTGGATGAATGGTTAGCGCCCAGCAGCAGCAGAAACCCACAGGCCAGGGAGAGCCCGCCTTCCGCGGGGGTGGGAGCAACAATCCAGCCAAGCTCTCCTGGACCCCAGAGCCCGTCCTGCCCTCGGTGAACTGGAGACGGGCACTCCCCAGGCTGTGCTGCGTAAGGAGAGCCTGTTCTGCCTCTGGCCGGTGGAACTGTTTGGGGACCCAAATCACAGGCCTTCAGGTGGAGTCTGCACCCACAGCCGGAGAGTTAAACGTCCCCAACAGTGTCCAGATGGGGCTTCCTGACTGGTCACAGCAGGGGCCTGGCCACGTCACACGTCACGTCTTCCTGCATTTCTCTCCTTTCTGCTCATTACGGCCTCCGAGCACGTTCCCCCCACCCCCTTTGCTCTATCTCCCTTCCCGTCTGTCTTCACGCCCATCACACCATCCCTCGTTCTGTTTTTCCACATTAATTGGTCATCAGTCCAACATTTATATTTTTATTACTCATTGTGCTTATTCAGTAGACTTTTGTGGTCACAGTTCCTAATTTAAGAAGCAGATAAATGGGACACCAATTTGTTTCTTCGAAGAGCTCACTAAAATAAGTCAGTTCTGTCAGCAGCTCTCAACAGGAAAAAAAGGTTATCTGGTCCCTGGTCCTTACGATGCCAAACAATTCATTTAACTTAAATTTCCCCAGTGATCTGACAGCTTGACTGGCTGTTTCAGCAGAATCTAGATCCAATCTGCTAGGGGAAGTGGTACAAGTCTCTTCACCCAGAGAATTTCCCATCCAGGAAACTGGGGCAGACTGACGCCCGCGGAGCAGGCCGACGGCTCAGGCCTCCTTGGGAATCTGCGTCTACTTCATGTCTCACGCTTAATACCAAGAGGAGGGACAGTGTGAGGGCAGGAGCCAAGCAGGGAAACTCTCCCCCAGAGGGAGGCGCTACTAGGAAACCACAGCTTCTCCAGCTGGCAGAGGGACGGTGGCAGGAGCAGGGGGCGGGGAGGGGACGACGAGGACCAGAGTCTGGACCACCTGTTAGGAACTAGAGCCACAGAGGACACCCAGGTGGCTGCCGGAGCGGCCTCCTGAGCAAAGGGAGAGGGGCCTCCCCCGGCCCTCCAGCCTCAGCCTCTAGCCTCAGCCTCAAGTCTCAGCCTCCAGCCTCGCCAGCGCCTACCTTTGAGCTGAACCTGCCCAGGTTCTAGTTGGCAAAGGAGCCTGGGAGATGTAGTTCCTTGCCTTCAAGGCCAAGAAGAGGGTAGGTGGGGAGTGGGTCTCAGGGCAGCAGGCGACCAGCACAGCGCGCGCGCGCGCACGCGCGTGTGTGTGTGTGTGTGTGTGTGTGTGTGTGTGTGTCGGGTCTGGCCACAGAGAGGCACTGACACTTTAATGCATTCTGGTTTCCCAAGAAGCCCCACGAGGTAATGACCTGAGCGCACAGCAGGCCCCTCCCCTCGCTGTCAGGGCCCCGACACCACGAACGGGGTGGACAGCTCAGCGGGAGCAGAACAGAGGCCAGGGTCTCGGGCCCCCCAGACACAGTGCCCTGAGGGTCCAGCAACAGTGCAGTCGTACCCACAGACACGCGTAGGCAAACGCCACGCGCACGCCTCCTGACTCGTACGTGCATGGCACACTCAGACACGCACAGGAACTGTGGCTGAAACTCCTCGTAGGGGCTTTAAATCTTCTTCCTAATATGGTCTAAAACTCTCCGATGTGGTGTGTGGGGTAAACAGGTAATCGTACCTGTGAAAGTGTTTCGCAAGTTCATGGCGCGTCTCACACAAGTGCAGAAACAGCACCTGGGTCGTACCGAACCTGTCTGGTCTGTGCTCCATCGGCTGGGAGTGGAGGTGACACAGACATCACAGGTGGAGTTACTGTGAGGGTCACAGGGTTCAGAGGTGCCCCTGACCTGGGGGAAGGTCGCAGGACAGCATTGCCCACCCTGTGGAGCCCCTCAGGACCGGGCGTCTCACGGGTGTGGCTCTGTGCATCGCCGGGAGCTCCTGTCAGGTCAGGGCGCGAGCCAGGCCCCGCTGTGGCCTGGTGACACTTCCCCACAGCTGTGGGAGGAGGTCCAGGGAACGCAGCACGCGGGCTCGGCCCGTGGGCCGCGATCACGTGTGAGGGGCCCACAGCCGAGCAGCCCAGGAGAACGGAGGCCCAGGGACCAGCCTGGCACCGGGAGCCAGGGTCACAGCCAGGGTTTTCAGGGCTCCGTGTGAGCCTGGACTTAGAACGCAGCCCCTGCAGCTTGGCAGGTCCCCTGCATGACCCCACCTTGGGGCTCTGCGGGCAGACAGAGGGGGCCCAGGGGCGCCGTTACCCCCAGACCCAGGCGGGCGGGTTGCAGGGGACAGAAAAGCTCTTTGGCCAAGTTTCCTTTGACACCAGGGAGCTTCTGGCTGACACTGGGGTTAGGCTTCTGAGACCCCGGTAGCTGAAGACCCGCAGACTCCCCAAACCCCCGGCTGCCATCTCAGGAAGGACATTCTTCCCGAGCCATTTACGAGTAGAAGGAAGGGGTCGGTGTGGGGGGGCAACTACACCAGCCACTAAATGGAGATCAATGAAGTTCCCGCCAGGACTAATTACTGCACTCTCGAGCCGGGAGCATTTCTACCAGCCAAACGGCCTCGTCTGGCTTGAACAGTGTGGGTGGGACGTGCTGGTGCCTTAACCCCCTGGCGTCTCTGGTCTGGATGCAGCTGTCAAGGAAGCAGAGTGAAGGGGGGCACAGCCAGCGGCCCTGGGTCGCGGCTCTGCATTGAAATTCATCACGGTTTGTCCAGCTCCCTCATCTTTGCCCAACACAGGCCCTGAACAGGTCACGCAGCCACTGGTGCAACCTGGTGGTGGGAAGGCTGGTCCACACAGGTCCTTGCTCCCCGCCTGGGTCCACACGCGCCACACCGAGGCCTCCCCACCATCTGCTCGCGTGGGCAGTGCTGGCCGAGGCGAGTCCAGTCAGGACTAGTGACCGGTCACACCCACGGGCCACTGACTGGTCTAGAGGAGCAGCCAGAGCAGCACAGCCCAGGGGTGCCGCTCTCTCACTTCCCCACGGCGTCCCCACGGCCGAGCTAGCCCTCAGCCAGAGCGAGCACAGCACGGTCTTCCTCTGACTCTTGAAAAAAAACCCGAAAGAGGTTTTGGGAAGAACAAGGACCAGAAGCTCCGAGCTGAAGAGGAGCGTCTGCAACAAAGCCCCAGCCCCAGATGCCAGCCCGGTTGTGCCTCGGGCCGAGGCAGCCATGTGTGTGCAGGACAAAACAGAGGGACCCCCTCTCAGTAAAGGGAAACTAGGCAGCTAAGATCAACCCTCCTCAAAGGCAGCTAGGAGAAGTCTGATGTAACACAACAATCATCTTAAAAGTATCCAAGGGCTTCCCTGGTGGTGCAGTGGTTGAGAGTCCACCTGCCGATGCAGGGGACGCAGGTTCGTGCCCTGGTCTGGGAAGATCCCACATGCTGCGGAGTGGCTGGGCCCGTGAGCCATGGCCGCTGAGCCTGCGCGTCCGGAGCCTGTACTCCGCAACGAGAGAGGCCATAGCAGTGAGAGGCCCGCGTACCGCAAAAAAAAAAAAAAAAAAAAAAAGTATCCAAGACCCAACAAGATAAGAAGCAGACACTGGGCTGAAATCTGGCAGTGGGAGTCCAGAGGTAAAGGCGCTTTTGTCCTGAGAGCGTCCGTTCACCATCCGGCAGGAAAAACAGCTGAGCAGCCTCCCTGGGGTGGGGCCCATCTGGCAGGGACTTTGATAAAAACTACCTGTCGTTCTAAACCCTGGCCTCATCACGGATGTGCATTTTAGAATGGACCAGACGGACCTCTGCTCTGACTTTTCACCCTCTGGTGATGGAAACCCAAGCCTTGAACTTGAATTAAGGTGCCTGCTTGAGGAATGCCCCCAGCACCTGCTGAAGCAAACAAAAATCCTCTCTGGGGGAAGACAGCAAACGATTTGTCACACTCGGTGCTCAGCAAAAAACTGAAGATCAGGCACAGAAGGAAACAGAAGCCTTGAGTGCAAGCTGTCAGGAAGAACAGGTGACAGGAGACCCACAGGGGTGCCAGGGGGTCAGAATTCACAGGTGCCGACCCTAAATACGAATCCTGTAACTGATAAATACAATAAAACCCGGTGGACAGATCTCACTGCAGGTTTGATGCAGCTGAGGAGGAAACTAATGAACTGGGAGGCAGCTCAGAAGAAGGAGTGGCGCACAGCGGCGAAAACTCGCAAACGCCCAAGGAAGGGTAAAAGGCCGTGAAGACGACGTAGACTTCACTGGAGTTAGAGCGAGGAAAAACAGATGACGGGGTAGAAAGACGGAAAAGGATACTCAGGGCTGAGAAAAGATATCAGCGCACAGATTCAAGAACCCCAGCAAATCCCAAGCAGAAAAAAAAAATAAATGTGCCTCTAGACTTATCAGAGAGAAAGCGCAGAAAACAAAGAAGAAAGTTCTAAGAACAGAGACCAAAAAAACAGGTGCAGAGTGGGAGAGAGGCAAGTGCCTCCTGATGTCCAGGAGCTGCTGGGACAGAGCCGACGAGAGCCTATCCCTCCTGGACACCCAGGCCTGTGGGTGGGGTGGGCAGAGTTAAAAAGAGCACAGAAAACCTGGGGCCAGAAACAAACGTAAGGGCAGGTGGTGGGCCTGGGTCCCTGATCATTGTAACAAACCTCTGGAAAGGGGGAAAGTGCTTCTCAGTCTGGCTTAGAAACTGACAGAGAACAGAGAGCAGGACAGCCTCCAGGACGGGCCTGTGTGGCCCGACAGCGTCAGGGCTAGAACGCATAAGTTAAAAAGCAGGTGACGGGGGCTTTCCAGGTGGCGCAGTGGATACGAATCCGCCTGCCAATTCAGGGGACACGGGTTCGAGCCCTAGTCCGGGAAGATCCCACATGCCGTGGAGCAACTAAGCCCATGAGCCACAGCTACTGAGTCGGTGCTCTAGAGCCCACGAGTCACAACTACTGAGCCCACGTGCCACAACTCCTGAAACCCATGCGCCTAGAGCCCGTGCTCCGCAACAAGAGAAGCCACCACGGTGAGAAGCCCGCACACCGCAACGAAGAGTAGCCCCCACTCGCCACAACTAGAGAAAGCCTGTGCGCAGCAGTGAAGACTCAATGCAGCCAAAAACAAATAAATTAAATTAAAAAGAAAAGCAGGTGATGATGGCCCAAACGATCATACAGAATCATGGGCCTGAAACCTCAGTTACCTTCCAGGAAAGAATCAGCAATCTGTGCCTAAATGAGGCCCAAACAAACCAAAACCAGATCGTTTTGTCCACGTACTCCAAAAGCAGTCTGGAGTGAGTTTGGACTCGACTAGCATCGAATGACGTGGCTGTTTCTGTGTCAAGAAGACCTACCCTCACACTGGGACATGTCGGCTCCAGCCGTCCACCCTGGGGTGACGTCAAGGGAGCAGTGTCGCCACACACCCGGCCCCTGCCCCACTCTTGGGTGAGCAGGGAGCCCAGATGCCGGCCGCCCCTCAAAGATTTACTGTTCTGTTCCCACCACCGTCTCCAGCCACCTCTAGTTTCTCAGCCGGTAATGCATTTTCTACATCCGTACAAGATTTATTGGAGGCGGGAGGTTTATTTAGCACATTCAGGCCCAACAGAGAGGACAGCTCCTCCTCAAGTTCCGCGTGCGTTTGCCGTTAGAAGCCTGGATGGGTGGCTCGGGTGCCGGGCGGCGGCTCAGGGTGGGGTGACGTGGGGACACGTTTACATGGCCACGACGCTGCTGTGCCGTCCCGAGTGGACGGGTCGGCGTGTGGGCACCCAGGTGGATTTAATTACACGTGGGCCCGGCGTCAGCTGGCCTGCCGAGCACCGGGACACCTGTGTGGAAGGACGCAGAATTCCATGGACCGTGTTATCTGTATTCTGTGTAAATACAGGAGCCGAGCTCGCAGGCTGAGTGCACGTGCCATCACCCCTGTGCAAGTCCTTACCTGTGCACCTGGCGGCCGTACGACCCACCGTCGACCAGATCATCCTGCCTCTGTCCAAACCTCTCCCAGAGCTCCTCGTCTGAAATCCCATCTCCCAAATCCCACCTCGAAAGCCTTCCACGGTCCAGCCCTGCCCTCTGAGCTGACCTTGGACCCCTTGCACTGCCCTGCAGGTGCTGCTCTGGTCCCACGGCACCACCTGTCGCTCTCAGGGCCCCTCAAGGCCCTGTGACCACCCCGGGGTCTCAGTCTCCCAGGCTGCTGTAACAAGACACCGCAGATGGCGGCTAGTCAACAGCACTGATTTCTCACAGGCTGGAGGCTGGATGTCCAAGGTCAAGGCCCCGGCAGATTCTGCTTTTAGTGAGGACCCGCATCCTGGTTCACAGCCGGCGTCTGCTGAGTGTCCTCACGTGAGGATGGGGTGGGGGTGCTCCAGGGCTCTCTTCTCATAAAGTCCCTGACCCCAGCACGAGGGCCCAACCCCCAGGGCCTCACCACCCCCAGAGGCCCAGTGTAGGTCGGGGGTCAGCACAGGGATTTGGGGGCCCGGCCGTCAGCTTGGAGCCCCGTCCCTGCCCGTCTCGCTTTCTTTGGCGCACTCAGCCCGTCCGAAGTTTTCCTGACTGTCCTGTCTCCCACGGATGCGGGCTGCACAGACAGCCGCTGCCTGTTTATCGCCAACCCCCGGGACTCTGTACGTGAGACCACACAACACACGTTGGGGAAAGTAAGAGGCAGTGAATGCCGTGCTTGTGGGGCATGTGAATTAGAATGAGCCGTGTTGCCACACACTTCAGTTCAGTCATTCATTCAACAGACCCTCCGGAGCGCCCACCAGACGCTCCAGCCGACGGTGGGGACTTGCGGCAGGCCCAGCTCCCACTGAGCTCATGGACATGGACACGACCGGACGTGAAATCATGCAAGACTCTGGATGCCGGCCCGGGGACGTGGTTGCACAGGGGGTCCTGGGCTGCGGGCACAGCGGGCGCAGAAGGACACTGGGCACTGCCTGACCCTCACATGTGCGCGTCCACTCGCCGTGGTCGCTGGGGTCTGAGCACCGAGCAGGAGGACTGTGGTCCTGATGAAACACGTTCTGACCCCCAGGATTCCTCTCTGGCCTCCGCCCAGTCCAGTCAGCCGGGCTGACACAGCCGAAGGGCACCGACAGGGCCGGGTGAGGGCTACTAGGCTGAGGTTCGGGCCGCCTGTCACCTGGCCTGGCTTCAGCAGGGGTCACTCTCGCCCTGTCCAGACACTCTGCAGTCCCACCCCGTCACGGGCCGGGCTGGGCAGTGCCTCGGCCTCCTTCACAGACGGGAAACCAGACCCTGAACAACCTGCCTGGTCATCGGGCGCGACTCACCCCAAGGACCGGTCCCTCAGGGGCCTTTGCCCCTGCCACCCCTGCAGCCAGACAGGCGACCCGCCCTGCTCCAGCCGTGACCCAGCCTGGGCCCCTCCCCCCCCCTTCAGAGTCCATTCAAGTCCCACCCCCTGCACCTGATACGCACTTCGAGGTGTTGGGGACTGGGGGGAGGCCGGATGAGAACCCTGCGGCCCGGGGGGCCCAGAACATCCCTCCCGAAGCCCACCTGGCCCACCTGTTCTGAGTGCCACTCAGCTGACAAGCTCTCGCCACCCCCATAGTGTTGGTGTGTCTCTCCCGATGGTTATTGGTTTCTCCAGGGCAAGAACCTGCCTTATATTTCTTGTCCACCTTCCAAGTCCTGGCACACAGACCCTCTCTCAACTCATATTGACTGATTACGTTTCTCTTGGCCTTTTCTTGCTGAGACTAATGCTTTAAACAAGTGGCATGAATCTTGCGTTTCATACCAGACAACCAGGCTCAGCTTTTTGGATATAAATCTCTCATCAAAACAGAAGCTTTGGGCTTTCCTGGTGGCGCAGTGGTTGAGAGCCCGCCTGCCAATGTAGGGGACACGGGTTCGAGCCCTGGTCCGGGAAGATCCCACATGCCGCAGAGCAACTAAGCCTGTGCACCACAGCTACTGAGCCTGCGCTCTAGAGCCCGCGAGCCACAACTCCTGAAGCCCACGCGCCTAGAGCCCGTGCTCTGCAACTAGAGAGGCCACAGCAATGAGAAGCCCGCACACCGCAATGAAGAGTAGCCCCCGCTCGCCGCAACTAGAGAAAGCCCATGAGCAGCAATGAAGACCCAATGCAGCCAAAAATAAATAAATAAAAATAATAAAAATTTAAAAATTGTTAAAAACAAAACAGAAGCTTTTCACTAGGCTCGCATTTGGCCTTAATAATAAAAGGCTAAGCTGAAGCCAAATTCATGGATTTGCTGCTAATTGCTCTTCCTGGCTGCCTGGACCTGAACCAGACTTGACAGCATAAAGGAGTCAGCTCAGTTCTGAACCCCATGACGAGACGCTAAGCGGGAGAAGCAAGTGGAAGAAGAACACGGACTACAGAATGCTATTTGGGTAAAGGCTGTGGAGACACAGCCGGCAGCCCGTCTCCCATCAACCTCCTCTTTCAACGTGACTTCGACACTGAGAGAGGCCACTGTCCTCCCCTCGAAACCGGGTGGATTCGTGACCGACAGATCACGCGGAAGTGACGCTACACGGCGACGGTTAGATAACGAAGTGCGTTTCCACCTTGGTCTCCCGGGACACCTGCCCTCGGAAGCCAGCCACCATCACCCGGAGAGGGACACCTCCACCAGCTGACGGCCACCACCAGCTGACGGCAGCGCCAGCTCGCCACACGTGATGAAGCCGTGCGAAGTGGACCCTCTGGGCCGTCCCGTCCCTGCTCAGGTGTCAGAGTCTCAGCAAGGCAGTCACTGCTGTCGCCGGAGCCACGGAATCAGGGAGGTTTGTTACCTGGCATCTCCCCAGTACTAGCAGGCCCTCTGCTGTAACCGATACCAAGGCCACACTCCGTGGGCGGTCACAGGGGCAGGCCCGTAGGGGGCGCTCCAGCGGGGACTGTGCCTTACCCAGGATGCTTTCCGTCCATCCGCACATTCTTGTGAAGGAAGAGCGCGTGGGTATGTTGTGTTGTTTTTAAAACAGGGAAAAAAACTGACGAAACATTAATTCTGTGAAAATGGATGTTTGTTCTATTTCCCTATTTTAATTTTCTAAGTTTCTTTTAATATGGCAGCCGGTGAAGACTGATTCTATGACCGCATGAATCCGGATTTAGGGTCCGTGACTGGGAGGCAGAGACTGCTCCTCCCGACGTGTCTGCACCCCTTCTCCCCTCTTTCCTTCCGTTCTGAGGCTCCCCAACCCGCCTCGTCACGGCATCGCCATCTCCGGCGTCCTCTCCGCCCGCTCCCCGCTCTCCCCAGGCCCTCCTGCCTGTCCCGGCCCCACCGCCTCCGTGCGCACGCGCTCAAGCGCATCCCATCCATGAGTTCACACGCGCGCCCACGCACGCACCGCCCACCTGCACGCTAACCCAACCCCCGGCGCCGGCGGCCTGGCGGCCTCCGAAGTGCTAGTTCTCATCTGACCGCAGCTGCCCCGTCGCCCCGTCCTTGCTGTGGGGCAGCACCCGTCTCCTGCCCTCCCGCACCCTGTCCCCCTCTGCCTGTCCTCCCGGGGCTGACACCGCCACCCCTTCTGTTTCCCTCCCTGCCCCCCCGCGAGATGCCCCAACAGTGAAGACCCCGCGTCCCCTCCCCCGCCCCCTCCCGCGTCCCCTCCTGCGTCCGATGGCCAGAGCCAAGCTCTTCCCCACCTCTCAAGTCGCGTCCACTTTCCCCTCCATTTCTGGCTCAGCTCTTGGCATCGCCTGGTTTGGGGCTCGATCATCTCCGGCCTTCTCCTCCCGTCTCCTGCTACCAGGGCTGGGGCATTATCCTCCTCATCAGTCCCCAGTGCAGGCACACCCCCAGAGGCCCAGGCCCTCCCCATTTCTCACCTGGATCCCATTACCGCCCGTCTCCCTGCCGCTCGCCTTTAACCAGGAAGCACGTCTCTGCCAGAGAGACTTTGTAACACGCACACCTGGTCCCACCTCACCCGTCATCATCCTCGATGGGTAAAACCCAACTCCCGGCCCTCACATCGCCTCCTGCAAGGCGTGCAGCTCACGCCTCCCTGCTTTCTCCTGCGGGGCTCCCTCCGCCCAGGACGCCCCGATTCCTCAGGTGACCCCTACTCCTCCTTCAAGGTCAGCTCCAGTCAGAGTGTCCTCAGCACGACCCGAACCTCGACTCACGCCGTTGCCCAGGATACGGGCTCCTGAGAGCAGGGCGGTGGCCCTTTCTCCCGTGTCTCAGAATCCAGCATGAACATATGGGGCTCCATACATTTTGGCTAAATACAGAGCTTCCTAAAATCAAACCTGAAAATCCAGAGGATTCTGATTAATATGGGCCGTCGTGTGACTGTTGCTGAAACACGAGATCAGAACACATGGCTCCGCCCCTTGGACACTCGTGCCTCTGGGGTCAATGAACCCGCGGAGCCAGTGGGGACGAGCTGTCACTGCTGGAACCGAGAGGTGCCTCCCGCGGGGGCGTACCCAAATCCCGCACCCCAGTCTCAGCCCTGCCCACGTCAGACACGCCTGGTGCCGTCCACCGAGTGATCCTGAGGACGGACGAGCCACAGGGCCAGGTGGACGGAGGGGCGGCATCCAGGGCTGTGTGCCCGCTGGGGGCCCCAGACTGCAGGGCGCTCTGAGGGGCGGGAGGAGAGCCCGCACAAAGGTGGCATTTCACAGCGCTCCTGTGCCGCAAGGCCAGGGCCACGGCCACGCCGTCCAGCTGGTGCCTGGGGACCGCGTCCCACACACGCGTCCCACACACACGTCCCTGGCCACACATGCACACACGTGCCCCCGGCCACGGCCGAGCCTCGGGGCCCAACTTCCCTTGCTGACCCCAGCCCTCCGAGCCTCCCCAAGGCCACCCGTCCACTGGCCTGACTCCAAGGCCATGGACCCTCCCTCAGGCCCCGCGGCCCCGGGGAGTTAGAGGAAGGGCCCTGGGACGGGAGCCAGAGACATGCCCACCCTCCACAGGGGGACCCCAGAGCACGGTCCACTCAGGACGTCGAGTGCAGGCCCCACCGAGAGCCCATCAGCCTCCAGGGCTTCAGACCAGACCGCAGGACCTTGGCCACAAGGACAAAGCCGGGGCAGGGTCCCCAGAGCAGGATGGGCCCTCCCCAGAGCGGAGGCAGGGATGCCGCCCCGACATCGGGTATGGATGGCAGGCCTCAGGCAGCTGCTTGGAGGACTGCTTCCGTCCAGCGGTGGGCAACGTGAGGGCTGAGCTACGCCCCATCTCCCAGCACTGCCTGCCGTGGAGTGGGAAGTGGGGTCCTTGGTGCCGAGCTTTCTGGAGGGCAGCTGTGAGCCTGGCTGAAGGGTCACATCTCAGATGGTGCCCTCACCAGTGGCCCATCGACCAGCCAACCACGGGCCTTCTGGGTACAGCATCCCTGACGCGGCAGGGGCTGCAGCCGAGGGGACCCTCAGGCTCCGACACCACCCCCTGGCTCTCTGGGCCCCCATCCCATCTCCCCGCTGAGATGGACCCCGTGCAGGGAAGGAACCATGTCCCGCTGCATCAGCCCGGCCCCTCGCACAGAGCTGGTGCACAGTAGGTGCGCAGCAGAGCGTGCTGGCTACCTGGGGGCACACACAGGGAGGGCAGAGGGAGCGGAAGCTGTGACCCACCTTTCCCGGCCGAAACAGGTGCCCAGAGAGGCACCACCAGCTCGGGAGACTGGGCGCAAGTACAGAAGGTCACACAGTGCGAAACACAGCCACAGGGGTCGCGACAGAAGAGGGTTAACTGCTGAAGGACGCAAACAGGAAGGGCCGAGGGAGCTGTGTCAGCGTCCGAAAAGGCTTCAAGGAGAAGCGGGCTTTCGTGTGAGCCTTGAAGGCGGGGTGGGGACGTGAAAACCCACAACGGCTCACTAGGCCCAGAAGTGGGAAAGCCTGCGGAGGGTGGGCCTGGGTGGCCTCAGCGGACCCCCAGGGTTCACGGGGGCGAGGGGTGGGGGAGGCCGGGAGCAGGGACCAGCCCACACACGGGACAGGCAGGGACCAGGGAGTACTCAGGTCACCAGGCAGATCCCGGCCTCCTGACGTCCCGGCCCTTCCGCCGCAGGAAGAAAAGCACACGGGCAGGATCACAGCCCCGGCCCGCAGGAGACGGAGGGACGCCGCCCACGAATCAGTAAGGAAACGACAGGTGACCCAGTAGCGAAACGAGGAGAAGAGTTAAAGAAGCACTGCAAGGAAGGCCAGCGAGTGCGTGGAAAGGGGCTCCACTGGTCAGTCACCAGGAAGTCAAAGGAGAGACCACACCCACCCACCCGAACGGCTGAAACGAAAAGACAGAAAACACCAAGCGTTGGCAAGAATGTGGGACAGGAGGAGAAAGTGGCAAGAGTATCCGGGAAAATGCATAAACGCCGGTGAGACGCGGCGCGCGCACAGCCCGAAGACACGCGCACAGCCCGGAAGACACGCACACGGCCCGGAAGGCACGCGCACAGCCCGAAGACACGCACACGGCCCGGAAGGCACGCGCACAGCCCGAAGACACGCGCACAGCCCGGAAGGCACACGCACAGCCCGAAGACACGCGCACAGCCCGAAGACACGCGCACAGCCCGGAAGACACGCACACGGCCCGGAAGACACGCGCACGGCCCGGAAGGCACGCGCACGGCCCGAAGACACGCGCACAGCCCGGAAGGCACGCGCACAGCCCGGAAGGCACGCGCACAGCCCGAAGACACGCGCACAGCCCGGAAGACACGCACACGGCCCGGAAGACACGCGCACAGCCCAGTCGCAGCAAGAGGAAGGCGTTTATCGAAAGCACAGCAAGCGGTTTGAGCATGGGGCGGGGTCCAGGCTCAGGACCCACGCAGCCAGAAAAGGCCTTGGCCGGCAGGGCCTGCGCGTAAGGGGAGCGGCAGCGCGCGGAAAGGAGGGCCTCGGGGGTGGGGGGTCCCCGAGGGTGGAGGACCACGTGTTCCAGCAGAATATGCTTCCTTTACAATTGCCGAACAGACTTTTACAAGAGTAAGTACTGATGATGATACTGAAACAAATTCATCAACGTTTATGAAGGAAATGAGAGAGCCATCATCTATTAGATGAGAAAATGAGTCACCATAATAATGATGAATGAAAATACTGCTCGTTATAAAGTCAAGGAAGCTACCCTGTGAAACTGGGCTATCATTCGGCAGTGTTGTTGAGTTTTCCCTTCTGGATTCAGGTTTTAGGTTGTTACGAGATACTGAGGGACTTCCCTGGTGGCGCAGTGGTTAAGAATCCGCCTGCCAATGCAGGGGACACGGGTTCGAGCCCTGGTCCAGGAAGCTCCCACGTGCCGCGGAGCAACTAAGCCCGTGCACCACAACGACTGAGCCCATGCGCCACAACTAGTGAAGCCCGGGCACCTAGAGCTCATGCTCCACAACAAGAGAAGCCACCGCGATGAGAAGCCCGCACACCGCAACTAGAGAAAGCCCGTGCACAGCAACAAAGACCCAACGCAGCCAAAAATAAATAAATATTTTAAAAAACATAGAGAGCAGGTTAATGACAGCACCAGACTGGAAACTACCTAAAGGTCGTCAACAGTAGACAGACGGGTAAGTGGAGGTGCGTGGTCACGACGAAACACGACTCTGCCGCACGAAGAAATAAACCGAACGACGGGCAGCGAGACCGTGAATGTCGCAGGCGAAGCTCTGCGTGAAAGAAGACCGTCACAGGTGAGGGCGCTGGGGGCCGCGTTATTCCAGATCAAAACCAGGCAGAACTAGTCGATGGTCCCAGAGTGAGGCTGGGGAGATGCCCGGAATCCCTGCCCACCTTGGGGCGCCAGGGACGCTCTGTCCCCTGGTCTGGCTGCAGGTGACGCAGGCGTGTTCCACTGGTGACCCAACGGGGCTGACAGTCTGTGCACTCTCCTGGACTGATGTTGTACGTCAGTCAAACGTCTCTCAAAGGAGAGCACGTGCAGAAGCTTGTCCGGGTCACCTTCTCTCCAGTGTTCCCCGGCCCTGGACGTACGGCCCCTCCTGAGCGTCACACGTTTCTTCACACGTGTGGCAGAGCCTCCAGCTCCCTCTCCAGCTCCCAGCATCTTAGCAGGACCGCTCCCTCCAGCCCTGACACCCACCAGGAAAAAGCACTTGGTTCGGGGGGCAGGGTGACCTGCCACGTTAACACAGCAGTGGGCTGGAGGCTAGGGGGGAGGTGCCCAGGAGCCCAGCCTGGACTGGGGGGAGATAGAGCCCTCGGTGCCATGGGGCTCCTGGAATTCCACCCTCTCCCAGCAAGCCGCCTGCCCAGGAAGTAACTGTGGGACAAACAGCACTTTTACCTTCTAGAGAGTGAAATAAACGAGAATAGAGCCCTTTCCACTCACCTGGTGGCATCACTCACTCTCTGGGCAAAGTGTGTCTAGAGGTCACAAGAGGTGGGGCTGGGGGTTGTGTTGACAGAGACTGATCTCACTAGTGACCCCCTCCACCCCAGGCCCCCATCCTCACCACCGCTGCTCAGGCCAACAGGAAGTCCACTAGTGATTAATCCGCCAGCGACGCGGGGAGTCGCCAGCGTCCACCTATCCAGGTCCAGGCATTCAGCACCCCGTGCTTCCTTCCATACTCCCAATGCCGCCATCATTCTGGAAATTCGAGGCCCAGGTCCCCTGGTGTCTCTGCCCCCGAGGGCCCTCTGGAATCAGCCTTTCTTAAACGCCCTCAGTCTTCCCCACGTACTTCACCCCACTGCCCCACCTCACCCGCAGGCAGGGATGCCACGTGAGGGAGAGAGGAAAGTCCGGGGAAACGCACCCCTGGAAGCTGGTGTCTGGGTGAGGTGCCTGCGTTTCTCCTTTTTAATGCTCTGTTGCAAAATGCACCGGGTGTTTTATTTCAGTCCACACTGAAGCACATTCCAGGGCAAATTTCCTATCGCCTGTCACAGCTCGGGGCAAAAACGGATGCACATTTCCCAGCTCCATCACCTAGGGAAACAGGCTCGCGGCAGAAAGCGTGTTCCCTGCAAGTCAGGAGAGGGAATGAAGTATCGGGGAACAGTCTCACGGGGTCCGAGGCGAGTGCTGGGTGCCCCTGGGGCCGGAGAAAGGACCAGCCCGGGGGACATGGCCGTAGTCCCCGTTAGCACGTGCTCCCCGGGTCCTTGCCTGTCGCCCTCCTGCCTCAGCCTGGCTTCTCGTTGTCACCCCGCCTCCCATCCTAACCTCGGACAGGGTCTCAGGGAAAACAGACAACTTCTCTCCTTCTCGAGGGTGGAGTCCCTGCCACCTGGGTCTCCAACGGCCAAAGAAAGAGGGGACTGGGCTTCCCTGGTGGCGCAGTGGTTGAGAGTCTGCCTGCCGATGCAGGGGACGCGGGTTCGTGCCCCGGTCCGGGAAGATCCCACATGCCGCGGAGCGGCTGGGCCCGTGAGCCATGGCCGCTGGGCCTGCGCGTCCGGAGCCTGTGCTCCGCAACGGGAGAGGCCACAACAGTGAGAGGCCCGCGTACCGCAAAAAAAAAAAAAAAAAAAAAGAAAGAGGGGCCAAGGTCTGGGGCAGGGGCTCCCCACTCCCAGGTCCCCCACGAGGCCGAGGACAAGTTACCCTGAAACCCATTCCCGACACTCTGCCAGGCGGGGCAGGCGGAGGCCCACCACCCCTGACCGCCGGCCCTGGCTCTCCGCCCGCACGCCCCCCCGGCCACTCCCCGGCCCTGCACGCAGCCCAGCTGCGCCCCGCCCAGCCCCTGCAGTCTTTGTTCCATGACCCCCTCCATCTGTCCGGAAGGCGCCGGCTCTCCTTCAGGACGCCCTCCCGACTTCCTTGGGCAGAACTGACAGCCCCCTCCTTTCACCACTTTGCCGTAGGAGTTCATCTGAACACACCGTCCTGACCTGGTGCGGGGCAGGGACCGTGTCTGAGCACCTCCACACACACAGCGCCTGCCCCCTGCCGAGTCCCCACTAAAACGTCGGCCACACGAATGGGCGAGGCTGGCAAGGACCCCGCCCGCCGGCTGCGTGTCCTTGAGAAGGTCCCCGGCCCCCCGCAGTCCTGCACGTGCCAGGTGTGACATGCTGCCCCGCCACGCCCTCCATCTCTCCCCTCCTGCCTGGAGCAGAGAGGAGCTCAGAGCGCGGCCCTGCTGGGCAGGTTGTGGGCCTTCAGCTGGACTGGGGGCTGAGTGACTGGTGGGCAGAGAAGGGGGGCTGTGAGGGGGGCCCCCCACCGGACACTGGAGAGAGAGCCTGAGGGTGGTGACACCCCTGTCCGCCTGTTCAGACAGGAAGGGCTGACCTCTGAGAAACAGCCTCGCTGGCTTGTTTTTAAAGAATAGATCCTCTTCCATGTCATTAATTCTTCCCTTTGGGAACCTGAGACATCAAAGCTACGCTTTCTTCCCACCCCCGTGCCTTCCTATTTGCCAAGTCCTTTGCACCAAACACTGAACTGAAGCTGAAATAAGGAGAACAGCCGTCTCTTCAGCCATCACAACCTGGAGGCACATTCACGGAGCGGGGACAGCGCCCCAGACGGCAGCCGGTCAGCCAGCGCACCTCCTGCCGCGGCAGAGGCTGGGACAACAGAGACGCCACCGTGGGCAAGAGCTCGTGGCCACGGCCTCTGGTCCCCGTCACCCCTCAGACCCGGGGCTGGACTTCAGGGCAGAACACCAACGTGCGTCCACCCCCCCACCTGCAACGTGAACTCCGGCCACGCTGCTGTGAGTCTCGGTAGCCCCATCTGTAAAGTGGGCTGATGCACTGCCTGCACCCGCCTCCTCCACCCCTGGCACCAGCGAGGAGGACCCTATCACTAATACACTCTGCCCACCCTGACCCAGGACACAGGCGCAAGCAGAGCCCAGTCCTGGGAGACCTTCCACGGGCCTCCTGGACGGCGCCCAGGTAGCAAGGGCAGACGCGCGCCAGGCTGGCCATGAGAGAGCGACCGAGGGATCGCGTGCTCCTCTCTGCTGAGCAAGCGTCGCTCACGGTCTCCCCTGCCCGCCACGTTACAGGAGACCTTGCCGGCGGAGGGGGGACGTGCAGACCCAGGCGGCTGCAACAGGGGGCGCGGGCTGGAGCCCGGGAAAGACTTCTCGACCACGGAAGGAGCCTGCAGGACGTGGAAGCAGATGGTCAGGGGAACCGGCCCATCTCTCGGGGTCTTTCAGAACTGGCGAGTGTGGGCCGAGCTGAAGCAGTGTCCGCAGGCAGCCCTCCCCCACCTCCAGCAGTGATGGCAGAGCCGGGACAGGGCGGCAGACGGAAGATCAAACGGGGGGTCAGGGTGTGCGGGCCCTGGTCGTGGCCTGCAACTCCGTGGAGGTTAAACGCTCATGGGAGCAGCTCCAAGGGGGCCGACCCCACACCGACAGAGCCGGGGGCCTTGGAGGCTGTGCGGGGGAAGGCTCTCCTTCCATCCCCACCACGAAGCCAGGCCCCGAGCAAATCCTGGCCCAGGCTCCTCCCTAAACACGGGCTCTGCTGTACTCTGCACCCTGCAGAGCTGATCAGGAGCGGCGGGGCGGTGCGGACGGAGGGAGGAGGCTGGTGCAGACCCCTAAGCACACACCCGGAGCACAGCAGACTCTGCCTGACACACACACACACACACACACACACACACAGACATTCCCATCCTCCCATCCCCCACAGGGACCAGCCAGCCTTCTCAGCTGCTGTGGCTGTAATTCTATCCCGGGATCCCAAGGACATCATTTACTACCCACCAGCCATATGACCTTAGGCAAATCACTTAACTCCTCTGAGTGTCCTTCCTCATCTGCACGAGAAGGCCATTCTCCAGGACTGCTTTAAGTCCCCAGGGGCAGCTGTCCACCCTCAGTGTCCCCCTGCCTCGCAGACACCCCGGGGGCCGACTGCCCCCTGCCCCGCTGCCCGCCACTTCACTGACATTCCAAACACTGGGCAGCAGAGACACCCCACAAAGCAGGCAAGTCCTGTCCCCAGAATTAAGGACTCTGGGCCCCGCCCCTCCCCCGCAAAGTTCACCCTGAGAAGGCTGCCCCGCCGGCCCCCTTGCACAAAACCCCGTTGCCCCCGGGGAAGAACCCCCCACCCCAGGGCTCTGAGAGGGAAAGCCAGGAGTCCCACACCTCCCAGGAGGGCAGCGGGTGACATCCGATTACCCCAGCCTGCTCCAGCCCCGCTGAGCCTTCCATCCAGGAGCAGCGATCCATCAGCCACCATCAATTATTCATCCACGTCAGGGCCAGAGCCAGGCACGCAGCCCGGGAGCCGCTGGAGCGGGTCCCACCGCCACCCTACCTCACTCCCCCGAAGGCAGTCGATCACCCCTCCCATCCCGCCCCGCCCACCCGGGGTCTCACGAGCGCCCACCTCTGGAACGTGTACACGATCGTCAGATGGCTATCACCCCGCTGAACACATGGCCAGCAAGTCACAGGCCAAGCTAAGGCTGGCACACAGGAGCCTCACAGCAAGGATTTCCAAGAACCAAGAAACAGAGAGACCTGCTCTCTGTCAAGGTCGACAGGCATGTCTGGTGGCAGAGGTGCCTGCGCAAAAGGTTCCAGGCTCCGTGTCCCCAGAAAGACGCCCACTGCCAGCCCAGCCCCAGCCCCACCCTGAAGGTCCCCTTTCCGCAAGAAGAGGTCACAGGATCCTGGACTCCGAAAGTCAAAGAGGAGGGACTTCCCTGCTAGTCCAGTGGTTGGGACTTCGCCTTCCAGTGCAGGGGGTGTGGGTTCGATCCCTGGTCGGTGGGGGTGGGGGGTGCTGAGATCCCACGTGCCTCGCGGCCAAAAACCGAAACATAAAACAGAAGCGATATTGTAGCAGACTCGATAAATAAAGACTTTAAAAATGGTCCACGTCAAAAAAAAAGATCTTTAAAAAATAAATAACTAAAGTAAAAGTCAAAAAGGAAAGGCCCTCAGGACCAAGCCAGCAGCAGTGCTGCAGGGCCCTCCAACAGCACGACCACTGAACCCACCCGCGGACAAGGCCCTCCCATCAGCATTCGCCCAGTAAACATTTACTCGGCATCTTCCAAGGGCCAGGCGCCAAACACGACACTAGTTTACACCCAGCCCAGCCCAAGTCCTTGCTGACCGCCTTCCTAAGAGTGGGTCACGGCCAGTCTTTGTGGATCAGCTGTTGTTCACTGGCCCAGCAGGAGATGAGACAAGAGAATCAGGTCTCCTTCGGACCAGAGCCTGGAGCTCGCAGCAGTGAGGCCGAGGCGCCCAGCTTGCTCCCCCAGGCCGGCCCTGGACCACAGCCACCTCTCTGTTTGGCAGTGGCTTTCCAGACTGGACCTTGGCAATGAGCACTCCTGGTGCCAGAGGTCTAGGCCCCAGGTGTCCTGCCCACAGGAACACTGTACCCACACGTGTACCCAGCGGTCTTCTCTGCCAGGATCTCCCTCACTTGTCCCTGCCCTGCCCGACTCCCAGATCCGGTTCTGCCCACGGGTGAGGAAGGCAGCGGACCACCTGGTGTTATGAATGGCAGGAAGAAGCACTGCCCCAAATACAGCCCGGGGGGTGGGCAGGGGAGGGGAGGCCTGGGTGGCAGGGACACCAAGCAGGCACTGGCATCTCTGAGCGGAGTTTGCAGGGGGAGGCACCAAAGGGGAGACAGCAGGTAACCTGACGATTGCGTGGATTTTCCCTTTTGTTAGGTGAGTCCTGGAGGGTCCTAGTGACCCCATGAGGAGGGTGGCACCTGGGCTGCCTGCCTCTCATGACTCAAGGGATGACAGTTACACCTTCTGCCCTGGCCACGTGCACTAGACAGGGACACAGGAGGGCGTGGATTATCCGTTTTGGAGGGTATGTGGTGGTCCGGGTGGCGCTGTGGGTGGGGAAGGAGAGAAAGGGAAGGAACAGAGGCGGAAGAGACCTCCTCCACCTGCAGGGCGTCCTGAGCGCTGGAAGCAGAGGAATGAGCCTGCTCAGGTGAATCGAGAGGCCGGAAAGCAGCGCTGCCCAGCTACAGGGCCCTCAGAGCTCTGGAGAGCCGCCAGCCCCTGCCCACCTGCCCCGGCAGCTGGTCCCGCCCCCTCCTACCCGGCCACGGCCCCCCCGACTGCACGCGGCCCCCACCTCAGCTCTCACGCCCGCTCTGACCCACCAGTCTCGAATCCCAGTGCAGCCCCCGCTCCAGGGAGGCCCACCGCAGCCTCGCTTCCTGCCGGGTCCCCGCAAAGGCCTGCCCCTCCCACCAGCCCAGGCTGGTGTCCGCGTGAGAGGAGTGGGCAGTGAGGCGTCAGGATAAGGGCCAGAGGGACAAAGTCACTGACACTGGGAGGCCGCAGCCGGATTCCAGGGCCTGAGGTCATGTGTCGTGTGGCCCTAATGCCCACAAGCTAACCGTCCCAACCCGGCCACGCGCGTCAAACTGCTCCTGAAGGCCTCCTGCTAAAGGCGTCCCAGACACGGGCTCACGGCAGAGGTGCTTGGAGCCCGTGCCCCCATCTTATCGTAAAAAGTGGGACCCAGGGGGAAAAGGCGGCTCGGCCGCGGTCTCAAAGAGAGGGGACAATATCCACCACACTGGGTGTCCCCTCACTCCCGCCTCTGACTCTGCCAAAGGTTAGGAGGCAGCCGGGACCCTCCATCAACTGAGGCGCGCGGGGCTCTGTCCATGGTGCTGAACCGCCGCCGCCCCGCTCGCTGTCAGCCCCGCGGGGGCCTTGGCATTGGGTCCATCCTTCTGCAAGGAGGGGGGATAAACAGGCCGATGTCCCGGAGCATGGGAACGGGGAAGCGCAGCACTCCAGCACCCACCTCTGCTCATCACCTGAACTGGGCGTGCGCACCTGAGCGGAGATGCTGAGATACGGTTGTTCAGAGAAGTTAAAAGTGAGAAAACAGGACTGATCTGGTGAGTCCCAGGGTTCCCAAGGAGAAACTTTCTAAGAAGGAATTCACAAGAGAAATGTGGAGAATATGCGACAGGAGAGCCTTTCAAGGGTGTGGGGGGGTTCTGAAGGGTCCTGCCAAGAAGCTGCAGGTCAGGTGTCAGGATCTTTCAAGGTCACACGCCCGAAGTCCAGAACCGTGACTGTGGCCCTTCTGGGGAGGGGGGCGGTCCTTGGAGTCTAGTGGGCGGAGTGTCAAAACATTAATGCCCTGTCCATCCGTCCTCTGTTGGTGGCAAAGTAACTTCAGATTAGGTTTATGTGTTTCTAGCATAAACCCTGAGATGCACTGGGCACGTTTGGAACAACCTCAGGGTTGTGTTGAAAAGCAGGGGCTGCGTCTATCCTGAGCCCCGGCCTGGAGTCCCTGCTGAAACACCGAGAAGCCGTATTCCTCAGGGACCTGGTCCTCTACCGTCCCTTCACTACTGAGGTTGAGTGATGGTGGCCTGTTGCAGGGCAAACATTCCGCACGTGTGAATGGACCACACACAAAAGAGCCGCTTCAGCAGGACATGCACAGCCTCCTGGATTTAAATGGACAGAACAGGTGCTGGGAGCACCTGCGAGTTCCCCTGCAGGTTTGACTCTCACAACGGAAGTCTCCTGATGCTGAGTCCACACACAGACACACACACACATGCACACACACACACCACCCCTTACCCTGGGGATAGCGTCAGGGCACGGATGAAGGGGGCTTTCACCCGGCTAAGCCCCTCTCGTCCAGCGTTATTCTCCCCCCCACACGCTGAGATGCACCCACTGAACACGGTGACACCGGCACATCGCTGTCCCCACACAGACCCCAGGAGGGAGGCAGTGGTGGTGGTCAGGCTACCCTCTCCTAAACCTACCCTGGCCCAGACTCTCCTCTGGGAGGGAGGTCTCACCACCTGCTCGGTCTTCTGTCACAATGTCTAACAACACTTACTGTTCAGAAACTCCTCTGGCATCCACTTGAAATACTTCACACTTTAGGTGAATCATTTTTAAAGAAGTGGAGAGTCTCCCTCGTTGGAAGTGGGGCACGGACCCCCCCCCGACCCACATACACACGGAGAACCTGTGGCCACGGGTAACGACAACAAAAAAGTCCAAGGACACAAAGGCCCCTCGAGAGGGCATCTGATCCTCCCATTTCCAGGGACAGCACTGGCCCAGGGTCCCCTGAGGAGAAGCCCTGGAGGAGCCTATCTCCCGCCCTTGTTTCTGGGTCTGAAACGTGAAACACCCTGGCCTCCCTTAAACCCCAAGCCCAGCCCCCGCCCAGCAATCACATCACCAGCAACTAATACACTTCTCAGAAGCCATATTTCTATTACAGCAGGACAAGAGAGCAAAGGTGTAATTGGGCTCGACGTCACTGAGTGTGACAACTGCACAGTTAGCCACATGTGTCATCAAGAGACATGACCTAGGGACAGTTCATGCTCAAAAACTCATTTCCAAGAGGACCCAACATCTCCCTCTCACAGACATCCAGACGGTGCTGACATCAGTGGCAAAGCCAGAAGGAGAGATCCATGGACTTGTCTGAGGGGGAGACCTTGGGAGGCCATGCACCACCCGCACCTCTGCACAAACACTCTCTCTGAAAAGCTCTTTCTCTGCTTTTCTGGAACATCTATCCGACACCCTCTCTTCGCCCCTTTGATCACCTGCCAGATGTCTCAGTGCCACAAGCAGAAAAGTGCAGCCTAATATCTACCCTAAGCCCCGCGTGCTTCAGTTCTCAACCGCTGCTCTAGGCCCCCCTCAGGGCAGTGCCGGCCACTTCTCCTGTCCCGTCTCCACCCCTGACCCCGGCCACACTGGGGACACACCTGCACGCCCACTCACCATCTGAGACACCCCTGGCTCTCGAGCTGTTCTCCATCCCCCTGCTCTCTGGAGGGAGGGCCAGGGAGCCTTCTCAGCCCTGCTCTGGAATTCCTGTCCCAGCCTCCAGGGGAAGAACTGTAGTTTGGCCTTTGAAAACCTTGAATGCTTGCCTGGGGCTCTGAGTTTCTAGCCAATCTCCTCACCTTACAGAGGAAGGGACAGCTACACAGAGGGAAAGTGACCAGCTGGAGGCCACCTGACAAGCTGAAGGCAGAGACCACACTGCAAGTCCCTCTACAACCCAGGCCCTGCCCCCAACTCAGAGCACCTCCCACGGCCCCGCCCACAGGTGCAGTGCTGCACGGGCGCACCCACGCACCGGCAGTCCCGGAGGGACCTCCCGCTCAGGAAAAGGCCCCTCCACAGTCCATGAGTCAGGCTGGGCCCCACCACTCCCAACTTCTGGGCACCCCAGCATAAACCCTTGGGACACTGGGCACTTTTTATTTCATACCAATTATCACAATCGTAACTACGTGACCATCTTTTGTCTACTGTCCTGCCTCCTCAGACTGTAAGGGCCCCGAGGGCAGGGACCGGTGGGCTCTGTTCCAGCAGAGCGCCTGCTCGTTGGGGGGATGAACGAGTGAGTGGGAGGCTGGAGGGGCCGCGGGCCTGGCCAGGGACACACAGGGAGGGGCTGCGAGGCCGGGGGCCCTTCTCCTCTACCAGCTCCAACGCTGAGGACGGAGGACAGGAGACGTCGTGACTCTCCTTCCCTGGAGAACTCAAGTGCAGAAAGGACGCTTGACACCGGGGGCTGGTTTGGGAGGCCCCTGCTTCAGGCGAGCCTTCAAGCTGCTGGAAGGAGTGAACGAGTCTACGTGCTTCTGTACGTGCCCTTCCCCCCTCGTCCTTCCCCACACATCTCTGTCACCAGGGCAGGGCGCCAGGTCCTGACACAGACACATCATCTCACCCGCCCCGCACCAAGCCCCTGCAGCCCCTGAGCGATGCCCTCCAGGAGGAGCTGCAGCCTGGACATGAGGCCTCAGGGTCAAATTTCATCCTCAATTTCCAAAGAATGTGAGGGAGAGGAACCGGTGCCCACAGGCAGGCTGCCAGCCGTGTGTGCACAGCGGGTGTGCCTTGTGTGTTTGTGTGAAATCGTGGCTCCTTCCTACCCTGAGCCACGTGCCCGGAGGTGCCGCAAACCCCAGACAAGAAGGAAATGCTCTCTGGAAGGGGGGCCGCTCGGATCTGTCTAGTTCATTAAGGGCCACAGCCCAGGGCCCCAGAACTGACAGTCTTGGGAGTCCCAACCCGCCCTCGGGAGGCCCCTGCTGTCCTCCAAGCACCTCCAATCGCTCTTGAGTTCTCTGCCCACTAGTGCCAGCCCAGGGCCCACCTTCAGCTCCTGGGTACAAGGAGGATGCGCCAGAGGGGAGGAGAGCTGGAGAGCAAAGAACTCCCGCTGCAGCTGGAAGACCCCACGGGACACGTCCAGGGTCTGAACGCCCACCGCCCTCCCCAGGAAAGGACAAACTGCTCCAGTGACCCTTCTCATCCGGGGGTGGCGGAACCCATCTTTTCCTGTCTTGGTCTCTGCCCACTCCTGGACTATGGTGGGTGGCCCAGGATGGCTGAGCCGGGAAGCAGCCACGTGCCAGCGCCGTCCCTCACCTGGTGTGGCCGTGAAGAGCAGGACGTGGGGCCCCACAGGGCCCAGTGCGCCTGTGCAGACACCAACCCTTGTCCGGAGGCAGCCCTTCCAGCAGCCGCCAGGCCTCCCCGCCCTCCGCTCACCCTCCCGGGATGATCTGACACCAGCCCCTCAGAGCCAGAGCCGCGGAAGCCATGGAGCAGACTTCCTGTCTTTCCCACCTCGGAGACCACGGCGCTGGATCTGCCTTCCCATACCCCCCTCCACCCCCGCTCACCACCTACCCCTGGGGAAGCCTGGGGACGCCTCCCAGCCTCTGCAGGGGGGAGGACCTGGCTTCTGTCACCGTCCGTGACCCCTGGGTGCCCCTGCCACTCCTCCACCAGGAGCCCTGCTTGGCCTGGGTGGGCCCGGGTCTCTCCCCAGGAAGCCTCAGACCTCAGGGCGGTTGCCAACCGCGGGCTGGGCCCTGTCCCCCGGCCCCCGGCCCCAGCAGCACCCAGGTCCCAGCATCAAAAAGCGAATCCAGTTTCCTGGCTGCGCTCCCCTCTGCCCCCTGCAGTGCTAGGATGGATCCGGAGCCAGGGCAGCCTCGTTAAAGGGCTGCCTCGTCCTCCCTGTGGGAGAGCCAGCCCCGTCCCCTCCCGCCACTCAAGCCCGCGCTTCCTGCTCACAGCGAGCCGGCCACACCTCCACCTTCCGGGCTCCTGGCGGTGGGGCTGGGCGTCGGCCCCCAGGCTTCCTTCCTGGGATCCCAAGCATTCGGCCCCCAGGTTCTTGTTTACCCTCCCTGCACCCCTCCCTCCAGGTGGGTACAGGGAACCCAAGGGCCTGGCCCCTGACCTCCGACCCCATCACTGGGCCTGAGATGGGGCCACATCAGCAGGCACAAGGGACCACAGCTGACAGGGAAGGGGGAGCCAGGCAGCCCCAGGAGGACAGAGATGCAGGACGGTGTGCTGGCTTTTGTGCAAACACACACAGGAGGTCACAAAGGTCACAAAGGGCTTCGTTTCTGCAAACAGCAGGAAAGTTGCTCCCTCGGTCACTTTCCGAAAGAAGGACACGCCCGAGACACAGGGGCATCAGTTCAGACCAGAGTCGAGGTCAGGAGGAGACACTCCACGCACACCTTCCCGCCCTCGGGGAGGGTCCTTGCACTCCAAAGCTGACCTGGGGATGTCACTTCTGCTCCGGGAGGGGACAGACGGGCAGCCCCACGGGCCCCAGGCCACACGCGCGTGCCCACCCCACCTGGTGCCGACAGCACAGCATCTGCGCTTCAGAGGAAACCGAACCTCGGAGTGGGCGTGACGAAGGGGCTACAAGGAGAAAGAACGGGAAGACAGGGGCTGAGAGATGAAGGTGCAAGGCAGCCTCTCTCGCTCGCACACCCGCCGCGGTCGGTGATAAGTCTGCTCTTTCTCCACACCGAGCCGGAAGCTGGGTGCACAGCCATCTGCCCCCCGCCTCCCCAACGATCAGCTGCCGCCGTCACCCCCCTGCCCCTGCCGGGCAGCCTGGACTAAAGGGCATGCAGGAGGCCTGGGGTGAGCTTCCGTGATTTGGCCTCCGTCCCCCTGCCTCTCCTGGGCTGCGGGGAGGGTGAAGTGCCTCCCGGGCCCCCATCCTCAGTCTCAGAGCCCCTCCCACTCCTCCGTTCATCTCTCTGCTCCCGTCCCCCTAGCGCCAGGCTCGCAGTTACAGCCAGTACCCTCGGTACTAAGTGCATGGCATGGGTGAATTATGGTCTAATTGCAATATTCCCTAAATGCTAAATTCCAGGGCCACGGCATCAGCCCAATTATGGGAAGCCCTGCTAGGGCGCTCCGTGGCCTGAGGACGCCCCGTCCCACTCAGAGGCGCCTGGTCCCCACAAAGACCTCAGGCGAGCCTCCCCCTGCCCGGCCACGGTCCTACCCCGGTCCCGGGCTGCCCAGCGATGAGGCTCAGGCTTCCCAGCTTCTTGGCGGAGGGCACGGAGGGCTCCACCGTCAGAGGAAACCTGGCTCCGGGGGCAGCTGTCCTGGGCCAGGAGCGCCCGGAGGCCCCGCCCCCAGGCGCCCCGCCCTGCCCTGCGGGGGCGCGCCCAGGCTGCTCCCTTCTGTGCTGGCGCCTTTTAGGAGCAGGTCTTAGTCCACCTGCACTGGGAGTGGAAGGACGGGAGCAAAGCAGAGCCTGTGGGTGGCTCTAGCTGCCCTCGCCAGCCAGGCCAGGCGCAGGGCTGTGAGGCCCACGAGGGTCCTGCCTTCTCAAGCCCGCACGTGAAGGGCGAGCAGCCCGACACCACTAGGTGCCCTTTGCCTCTGCTTTCCAAGGAGCCCCTCTCTATCCAGCCGGTCCCCACGGCCCCCAACACGCATGCGCACACATGTATGCGTGCACACGTGTATACACACACGTATGCGTGCACACGTGTATACACACATACGTGTACACAGGCCTATGTCCTGCTGCTGCTGGGAGGCAGAGGAGGCCTGTAATTAGAGAATTCAGACCTTGTGGAGGCTTCTGGTGCCAAGGCAGCGTCCCACTCAGACAAGGCTACTGAGGCCGGGGCCCCACCGTCTCTCTGGCGCACCCACCACGGCTCTCCCCGCCCCCTTCAGGGCAGGCGCTCCTGAGGCTGCCCAAGCCCCATGGCGAGTCCCACGAAAACCCAGCACCAGCAAAGGAGGCCGACTCAATTTTGCCAAGGGGTCACCACCTCATCTGGTAAACGTCTGTTGCTTGTGCTCAGAGTATGAATGGCCTCATCCCTGAGGACCCGTGAGCGTGTTTGTCGAGGGCTCCACAGGCGGAGTTGGTGGGAAGGGGCAGGGAGGGGAGGAGAGCCCCCAGGACGCCCCTCGGTGCTGTGAGATTCTGCACAAGTCACGTAAGTTCTCTGGCCTTTGCCTCCTCACGGTGAAATGGGACAGGGATGGCTGTTCTGAGGACCGCAGTGATGAGAGATGCAAAGGCGTCATCACGGGGGACGCACTGAGGGAGAGGAGGGCTTGACGAAGCAGCGGGTCGGCACCCAGCTCCATGTCCCCCCCGGCCACGCCGGCCACTGTGGCTCTGCCCACGGTGAACGCTGAGCGCCAAGGCCCCAGAGAAGTAGCCAGAGATGAGCCTGTCCTGACTCCACAACAGCAGCCGAGCCCGCCTTCTTCTTCTTTTGCCCGACCCCCAATCTGGGGGCTGCCCACTAGCACCAAACCCTCTGAGGTTCAGTAACCATTATAATGGCCCCAGCAACTCATACCCCACTTCCCTAAGCGGCCAGGTCTGGAAGGGGCCTAGCATCCAACCTCCGGACACTGGTGTTCGGTCAGAAGGTCCCACGGCCAGATAGGTGAGGAACTCTGGTGGAGAGTATCCGGGGAGGGGACTTTCAGGACACCTCTGCGTCCCATGCATTTGGGGATCCTTCCTGGTGTGTAACTTTGGACCCCTGGCTGAAGTTCAGATGTCCTTCGGGGAGGGGCTGGTGGCCAGGGGCTCCCTGCAGTCCAGACTCACAATGACTGGCCAGGATCCAAATTTACCCATCACTCTGGCCACTACCCTGAACTCTCAGTTGCAGGGATGAAAATGAAGAACTCTGGGACACATCCTTCCCCAAAATTAAGCTTTGATAAGACACGGCTGGGGAGGCATAAATAGCTGCCTGAAAGTCAGAGGGATGAAACGCTGGAAGAGCACCCAAGGAAGCTATAGCTGCTCCTTCCCTTGAGTTTTTAAGAAAAGCCAAGGGGGAAGTGCCCACTCCAGCTGCGGAACCCAGAAGGAGCCATCTAAGTGCTCGGAGGCAACACAATCATGATCAAAGCGCTTCCACGGCGCTCCCGGGCGCTGTGCGCTGCTCCAAGCACGTTCCTGGAATTAATTCATCTAATCCTCACCAAGAGCCTGTGTCACACGTGTGAGTTTTATCTCCATTCTACTGATGGGGAGTTTGGGTAACTTGCCCACAGTCGGGGTGAGGGGCGGCGCCGAGGGAGCCCAGGCCTCAAGTAAACATCCACGTTGTGACACTCCTCCAGGAAGCCACGTAGCTCAGCGCAGGCTTCCTGCTCACTGAGAACGCAGGCCTGGACCCCAGCTCCTCTGACTGAGTGGATGACGGCTATCAACCTGCTGTCTGTACAGTGATTGTTCACGTAGAGAAGTTAGAATTTTATCTGTCCAGCGGGCTATGTTAAGTTCCCAGTTACTGAGTGCCCACTACCCTGTGGAGTGAGTGTTATCACCTCTGTTTTTGTTTGTTTTTTTTTTTGCGCGGTACGCGGGCCTCTCACTGTTGTGGCCTCTCCCGTTGCGGAGCACAGGCTCCGGACGCGCAGGCTCAGCGGCCATGGCTCACGGGTCCAGCCGCTCCGCGGCATGTGGGATCCTCCCGGACCAGGGCACGAACCCGCGTCCCCTGCATCGGCAGACGGACTCCCAACCACTGTGCCACCAGGGAAGCCCGATCACCTCTGTTTCATAGATGAAGCTCACCAGACCTGGTCAGGTTAGCCCATTATATGCTCTCCAAGCATCCTGTATGCTCACCTAACACCAGTCACAGTTGTGATTAATTACCTATGTAATTATCTGTTTAATTGTGTTACTCACTAGACCGTAAGTGCCATGAAGGCAGGAACCAGGTGTGTTTCGTTCCCGCTGAATCTCCACTCCCTAGCAGAGCCCCGGGCAGAGAGCAGACTCTCAGAAACAAACGGCTGAGTGATGCAGAACCTGACTCAGAGCAGCTAAGTAACTTGCCTCGGCCCCAAGGAACGCAAAATCCAAAATGGCAGGGATTCCGTCTGCTGTGCTCACCGTGGCATCCACAGTGACTAGGACAGAGCCTGGCACATAGTTGGGCTCACCAACAAGCACTTGTTGAATTAATAAAGTCACACTCTGTAACTAGTGGCCAGGAGATTTGAACCCAGGCCTGCAGGGCTCCCAGCCTCTATGCTTCGCTGCTTTCTACATCAACCACACCGCCCCCGTACTGAGTGAGCACCTGCTACTATTCCCTCTGGCTGCCATTCCGGTTCTGAAAGAGGGTCCCCATCACCCTGGACCCTGTGTTGTCTGGCTCAAGAAAAACGAGCCCAGCTTCAGCTAGAACCTACATCAGGAAAGTCCAACTACCCAACCGCAGCGCCAGGTGAAATAGTTCCTCCTCATCTACAGCCTTGGACCACCCATGAGGACGCTGTGTCCAGGGAGGGGGCGGCGAGTCCCACTGTCCCAGCCCAGGAGCCCCAGCCTCCTCCCCCGCCATCCCCACCGTCCCCACACCCGCTCCCAGCCCGCACACCTGCTGCCCTCTGCCTGAGGGGACCCAGCTGAGCGCCCAGCGGGAGACAGAGGGGCCAGTAGAGGTCACACTTGCCTGGGGCTGGGGAATGTTGATTGGCTTGGAGAGGGCAGGGAAGAGGCTTCTGCAGGTCTCTGCTGTGCCAGGGACAGCCCTGTGGCATCTGCCTGGAAGCCGCCTGAGGGTGAAAGGGAGGATGCCCTCCGGCTGCAGTACAAAGTCAGGAGAGCCCTGCCCAGCTCCAGAAAGGGTCTCCCTGCCCCTGCCAGGTCTGCAACTAGGGGCGCGCTTTGCCCAGGGATAAAACTAACACCAGTTATGAGATGAAGCCAGTTGCAAGCTCTTCTGTAGGGAAAGGGCAACGTGCACAAACACTAACACCTTTCTCTTTCCCTGGTCCTGATCGGTGGGTAGCAGGTCCCAAAGCTGAAAAAATGAAAATTGTATTTGCATAATCTCCCCCACCTAAAAGCTGTTGCCTGGAAAAAAGTCCTGGACTGCTGAACAAAACAGACTCTTAGTACAGTAGGCTGGGCTCTACTTCCTGGGGACGGAGGGCCAGGTCCACGTGAGGCTAGAAGTGGAACGCCTACCTCTGTGTCAGCTCCTCCTTGGACAAGGCAGGGAGGGGAGGGGGCGAGCCTCAAGCCCAAGAGGTGCCCAGAAAAAGCCAGGCCCCCCAGGGTCATCTGTCCAAGAGCCAGCAGGGCAGGGGAAGCTCACCCGCAGAGAGGAGCCTGGGGTGAGGACCCAGGTAGTGCTGGTCATTCCCTGGGGGCGTGGAGAGGAGAAGGGCTGGGGCCAGGTTCTCTGGGCCAGGCTGCAGGACCCCTGGCGCTGACTCACCCCCAGAGCCCAGACACAGGCTGCAGCTTGCAGTGCCTGCCAGGCCGCTGCTCACCAGGACGCCAGGCACGTCCCACTGCATCAGAGCTGCCCTGCCCCTCCCACCGGCCCCTGTGCCTGGGTTTCAGGGGCGCTGGGCACGGCTCTTTGGCTTCTCTGGTGGTAACAGAGATGCTTCTAGCAGCCTGGAGACTGGACTTGTCGGACCTAAGCAGGGGGAGATGATTTGGGAGGATTAAGGCTGCGCTGTTCTTACGGTCACACCCTCTGATGAAGTGCCCAGGTTACGGGGAGCTGGATGGGTGGGTCGAGGACCATCTATTGTACATGGGAGCCTCCCCCCAGGGCCGAAGCAGGGGTGGGGGTGGGGGGAGGCCCCCCCAGCTCTCCAGGTCGGACCGTAGCCCACCCTCCCGTCTGTCTGGGTACCCCTGGATCCTGAGGACTTCCTGGGCCTTGTGCCCACCCCACTCCACTCTGGGCAGCGGTCTCTCCCCACTGCAGTGTCCCCTTCTGGGCCACGGCCTCCTCTGTCCTTGTGCCGCTTTCTCTCGGCCACCACAGGAGAAAGCAGCGGCGAGTACTTGATCCTCTGCCCTAACAGCGGAGGGCGGAGGATGCTGCAGAGGGGAGAGATGGGGCTTTGGAGGCCCCCCTCACACACACACACACACACACCATGGGCTGGGGGTGTCCTGGAGGCACCTGTGGAATGTGGGAATGAAAAGGGGGAAGGAGAAACGATAAATCACCTATCTTTTTAGTTAAAAAATAACCACCCGGTGTCCTGAGACGGGGAGGGAATAGAGTCAGGGGAAGGGGGAACCCCAAGCGGGAGAGTAAATGAAGGAGCCCAGGAGGCGGGTGGGTCTTGGCGCCCAGCGGGGGCGGAGGGCTGCCGCGGGACGGGACGTCCTAGGTCTGCTGAGTCATGAGATTTGGAGGAGGTGAGGGGCGCCTCCATCCCCCCCGCGGCCCTTGTCCCAGCTCTTCCGGACCCTCACTTCCAGACAATCCCCGTACTTTGCCTCCTCACCGTCTCCCCATCCAGGGTCTCCGCCTCCCGGAGCTCTAGGACCCTCCCTGCCCGCCCCTCCCCACGACGGCGGGGCCGGCGGTCCCCGAAGCTTGCGGCAGGGGCAAGAGAACCTCCGTTGGAGACCGCTCAGGCGGCAGGGGTGGGCGAGACGCGAGTGGGGGGCGTCCCGGAGACGCGGGAAGGGCGGGGGGCGCAGAGGCCGAGGGTTCAGGGGACGTCGGCAGCCCCTTTGCCCTGCAGCTCGCCCCGGGGTGCCCAGGGCAGAAATCTGCCCCCTCCTCCCGCCCCAAAGCGGCAGAGCAGCCGACTCCTCGCCGCTCGGGTCCAGCTCCCCAAACGAAGCTTCACCTGGACGCGTGCAAACTCCCCCCAAAGAACGGGGCGGGCGCCAGGCTCCCTTGGCCTCAAAGTTCCCCGACCCCACCCACCGTCGGGAGCAGACCCCACCCGAGGCCCCTCGGCTCAGTAGCAGAAACTTCGGAGGTGGAGGTCGGTGCCTCCCACGGCGCGGGGGTACGACTCACCGGGGTGGCCGGCCAGGAGAAACCCGGGTCCCCGAGGTGAGGGGCGGCGGGCTGCAGACGACGGCCGAGGGGGCGTCCGCTCCCGGCCCGGAGTCCAGCTGCGCCCCGGCCCCAACTCGGCCCGAGTGTCTTTGCCGCAAGACTTGCTGAGCTTGCAGCCTGCGCCTCTGCCAGGGAGGCGCGCGACCCGTGGTGCGCGCTGCAGTGCGGGGAGGAGGCTGGGGGCGGGGTCCCAGAGGAGGGGGAAGGGAAGGGGAGGAGGGAGAGGGGACCAGGAGGAGGGGGCGGGGTCCGGGGAGGAGGTGGAGACCTGACAGGAGGGGGCGGAGTCCGGGAGGAGGGGCGGAGGACGCGGAGGAGCGGGGCGGGCTGGAGGAGGTGCGGGGGCGGGCCTGCCCTGAGCAGACCCAGGTCCCCCTTCGCGCAGTCCCTCTGAGCTCTCAGCGCCCCCCCCCCCACCCCGCCGACTTCCTGCTCAAGGTCACGGCTGCTGCTCAGGGTCAGGGAGAGTCGAACCGGAACCGGGTCTCGTAGTCCCCGCCCGAGATGGGCTGTCTCTCTAGGGCCAGCTCCTTCGCCCCAGCCTCCCCAGCCCACTGCAGCTCCAGGCTCCATTATTGGCCTCAGGAGCCCCGTAGCCATTTGGGATCTCTAAGCCCCTCTCCTCGCCGTCCTCCTCCTCCTCGTAAGGCCACCTCTACCTGCAGTTGTCACCTGGAGGGAGGGGTTTCTGAGCCTAAAAGGTTGGGGAGGAAGGGGAGGATGCTTGGGAGAAGTTAAAGGTGCCTGGGCAGGTGAGAGAACGTGGGGAGGGGGAGGGCAGGAGGAGGACCTAGAGGGAGTGGGGATGACCATTTACCACGACAGGGGGTTCCACACGCGCTGGCCTCTCTGTGCTGAGGGCAGCTCTCTAGGTGGGTACGGGGGCGGTTCGCAGGGAGGAAACGGCTCCCGATGGTACTTTGGCCAAGGAGCCGCAGGCTGTCCGTGGTGGATAGAAGGGGCAGGGGTGGCAAGCGCCAAGTGGAGCTCTTCCTTCCGGGGCAGCGGGAGGAGGGACACAGCGCCCAGGAGCTCCTGGCAGCACGGTGCGACTATCTGAATATTCACGAGCTCACTTCCAGTCAACTTTACAACAGGACCGCAGCACCTGCCTCTCCCAGGGATGCCCAGAGAGGTTCCCACCAGAATGCGCCTGACCTGACGTCAGTCCTCAGTACACACTTACTGAGTGAGGGACGGAATACCGCCGTAGGCGGGAAGCAAAGAGGAGGTAAGCTTTGTGGAGGGGGGAGGTGGAAGCAGGGCTTTTCCAGATCACTTGGCCGATAACACGAGGTAGAACATGGAGGCCATCCCAGCCAGCTTGCCTCGAGGGGATGGAAGGCCTGGGGGATCCTGAATGAAACTGAAGCTGTGCCCGCCCAAGGCCTGGAGGTCACCCCCACTCACCGGGCAAGGGGCAGAGGACGAAGCTGGGACTGCAGTCTGAATCCGCGGCCACGAGGGAGGGCGTCATCAGGCTACCCACCTCAGCCAGCGCGTCCCAGGACCTGCTGCTTCCCTAGAGGGCTCGGGTCACTCCTTCCTGCTCTCCCCAATTGACAGTGAATCTGCAGGACGCAGGCCAGAGAGAGGGCTGCGGTCTTCTGGCACAGAACCCGGCCAAGCCAACTGGGCCGCCTTGCCGCCCACCACTCCACTCAAAACCTGTGTCGCCTGCTGGCCCCGCATCTGTTAAATGAGCCCGGGGACCTAGGGGCAGAGGGAGCCAGCCTGCCTCCCAGACTATTTAGAGTCAAGGCTATGATCAATGTAGTTAAATGAAAAATGTGGTGTCCCTGGCCACGGCCTCCATGTTCTTTTACTTCATCAGGACCAGCAGTGTGGGCTACAAACCTGACTGGGAGCTCAGCACCCCTGGCGTCCATTCCCCCGGGCTCAGGGGCTAGAAAAGGAAAGGGTGGGAGGGACGTCCACCACCCACCCGCCAGTTATTAGATACTTCCTTTTCAACTGTTTGTCCTTTGAAAGAAGAGTCTGTGGTCGTCCTAGACCACCGTCTCTGAACTGCTGCTCAACTAGGCCACCAAGGCAATCCCTCTGTCTCCGTGCAGTACCATTTGAACCCATGAAGGTGGGGGAAGGCTGCCTAGTTTTGAGAGTTCTTGAGGGAGAAAGAGCCCATAAGCCCCCGGTTACGTGGCTTCTCCACTTTCTACCGAACAAGCGCTTCCTGCTGTTTCATTTCTGGTTGTTCCCAGGTCGGAGACAGGGCACAGAGGGAACAGCAGCATCTCCCCCATCATGGCTCTCCCCGGGGACCCAGACGCCCTGCCCCTCCGTCCGCAGGCCGCTGATCTGCTTAAATAATCCCATTTTTGCCCATCTTCTTCTCTTACAGGTCTGCTGGCACTTGGATTGCTCCCACCCTCTGTTCTGGTGATGTCTTTATCCTCATAAAGCTGTCAAAGCTCTGCTGTTGCCATTACAGCAGACAGAACAGAGCCAGAGCCGCCATAACACCGCAGGCCCCGGGCAGCTCCCGGGCCCTGCTTCCTCTTCACACCCCTCCCAACATAAACCGCTCCCAGCCCTGCCCTTCCCATCCTGCTGCGGCACCGCCCCGCCCCCATCCTGTCACTATCTGGAGCAGTTTGCATTGTTCCTGACAATTCAGCAGACCTTGGTGAAGCTCTCCACTGAGACACCTGCTTTCCTGCCTGTGAGAGAGTGAAGGCTTCTAACACTTCTGTGCAATTCCTGCCACTCAGGTCTTGGCGACCTTCATGTAATCTGATTTCGTAGACATACCAAGCTTAAACGTATTCTGAATTTACTTACATCAGCATATTTCACACTAAAGTCCACTTAATTTTAGCTATTGCATAAAAATGCTTTTAATACAAAAGACATTAACTCATTAGATGGGGCCAAAAAATGAAACATGGATAAAGTTAAATATCATACAATCCACATAATATCTGACGTTTTAATTTAAAAAAAAAACAAAACCAAAAAACCGGTCTCTAAACAGCCGGTGAAGGCCAACTCCTCCAGGAAGCTGATTAAGTGAACTATAATTGTTTATTCCCCATGCAATGAACAAAATAAAAACAATTTTTAAAAGTGAGTCCAATAAAACTTTTTACTACAGAATGGGGAGGGTGGAGGAGGACTTCTTATCTCTAATTCCACACTGCATGAGACAGGGGCATCTTAAGGTTTTCAGGACCACGCCTGGCACAGAGAAGAAACTAAGTCACAAAGATAACGATCTCAGACTCTCATCAGATCGAAGGGCCTACTGAGCATCATGGGCCTTCCTCTTCTCACATCCTTCCATCCCCTAACTTGGCTGAAAGTGAACGTGATTTCTCTTCTTTCTCAGAGTCAAAGGGAGTAATAATTTTAAACACCGGATTTTATCACTGTATTTCCTCCTTCCTCGGTGAAGCTCCAGTCAGTCCTGTGTCCCAGGTAAATCCTCTGAGCCCGGGTTCTCACTCCCCCAGGAAAGGAGAAGTTTCTCTTGGTCTAGGCTGCCCCTTCCCCAGACCCCCCGGCCCTCTTCCAGTGAATCCAGAAATGCAGGAGGGGCTCTGCACAGAGGGGCGTGCCCCCCCGGCGTGTGCAGGGTGCGTGCTCCGAGCTGGAAACCACAGCGGGCGGGACGACTCCTCTTTCCCAAGGGCAACCATGGCTCTCAGGACACCGACCATCGAGGGTGTGAAAAGCAAATCAGTTGAGACACTTTCTGAGTAACTCACCCTGGCCATTTACCATGCCCGCGTCCATGAACCCTCTATGCGTTGAGGTTGCGTCTCAGAGCGGCCTGGCGGGGCCCGGCGAGGTGAGCACCGGAAGCCAGAGGAGAGGACAGCAGGGGGAAAGGCCTCGATGGACACAGGGCCGGCTTGGGTGTCCCAGGGCCACCAGCCACCCTTCTCCGGGCCTCGGGTGCAAATCTGGAGCAAAACCTCAGCCTCATTCGCGTGCCTCATCTTGCCCAGTCACAGCTCTCCCGTCACTGAGGATGTTGTTTATCAGGCACCCGCTAGGGGCTGGCAGCATGGAGGCCAACACTTGCACGCCGCCCAGGGCTCATGGCCTCCTTAGGGAAGACGGTGGAAACCACGTGCACCAACTGGAACCCGAGAGAGACCCCCAGGGGGACGGCAAGGGTCCCGCAGTGACTGACCAAGTGATTTTCCAGTGCCTCCAGGCCAGATGGCAGCAGCAGGTCAAGGTGGACAGTTGAACTGGAGGGTCAGACAGGAAGCCGCAAGGCCAGGGGCGCGTCTCTTAACTCTCTGAAGCTCAGCCCCCGAGTCTGTCGGATGGAGACTCCAGCACCTACCAAGGCACTGCTGTCACCACTGAGAAAGGACTTCAGAAACCCTGAGCAGGATCTCGACAACAGGCAGCTACTGTTCTGACGCTTTAGGGACAGGAAAATAGCCCCACCGGGGGCCACGTGTGCTGGGACTGGGGGATCGTGCAAGGTGAGACGCAAGGGCAAGACCACGGTGGTCAGGCTCTAGACCAGGCCGTTAGGATTTTCTTCAGAAGCGGAGACCACTGAAGGCGTCTGCACACAGGAGGAACCTGGTCAACTTTGTGGTTTAGAAAAGCCACTCACGTCAGGTGGTTGGAAGCCCAGGCTGGTCCCCTCCCCTGCTGACTTCTCAAAGGGGGCCGGGGGCCGCATGTGTGGTGCCGGCCAGTTTGGGTTCTGAAGCCCAGCTGCCTGGGTTCAAATCTCAGCTTGCCTCCCACAGGCCTGGGTCCTTAACAAGTGAGTTCACTTCATGGGAATGAGGGGAGGATCAATGGAGGGGGTCCAAACACCCGGCCCAGAAGGGGCTCCATCAGAGCCAGGGGTTGTGTCATTCTCATGTGTCTATGTGTGTGCGTGTGCGTATGCATGCGTTTGTGTGTAAGCTCACAAGCGGCACGGCCTGATGGGTCCTTTATCTGGGCTCTGGGTGTTGACTGTGGGCTTCTGCCCAGATAAGGCCCTGCTACCACAGAGCCCTTGCTTCAGGCCGGGCCAGTCAGGCCAGTCACCTGGAAGCCATGGCCCTCCCATCACTAAAGGCCTTGTTTCCTCGCGCTGACTTGCTCTCGTTGGATCTCAATGGCTATGCCTGGCCTCCATCCCGAGTGATGTGCCTTTGCCCACCCCAGGAGCCCCTAAGGGCAGGGTGCCAGCACACAGGCCTGCATCCTGAGGCAGCCGATACCCAGACCTTAACGAGGCAGCTGAAATGCATTTCCAACTTGACTGAATTAACCAAACAAGTTTAAGGGAGAGAAAAAAAAAGGTCACTCAGTTCTCTAAAAGGCTTCTGTGAGCTTCACCCTACTCGTGGTGGGAGAAAACCCACAGCCTTTAAGGGCATCAGAAACTTTGCTGTGGAGTTTTTAGGAATTCGTTACTGCTCTGGGGAGCCACACATCCCAAACGCTAGGCTCAAGGATACACAGAGGCCTTCCATCTTGTTTGTACGGGTTCAGACTCTTGAATCAGACTGTCTGGGTTTGAATCCTGGCTCCTCTATACCAGCTGGATGGCCTTCAGTCTTAACCTCTCTGAAATCCAGTTGCCCATCTGTGAAATGGGTACGAGAGTACTGACCTCACTGGGAGGCTGCGGAGATTGAGTCACTTTATGCAAGGCTTTCAGAGAGCGCCCAGCACGTATTAAGGGTTGTGTCAGCTTTTATTATTTCTCGTTGTCATTCGCCCCACACATACATCATGTTCTGGTCACACCGGGCGTCCTTGAAGGTGTCTTCTCTACTCACATGAGCAGAGTTTGTACCCAAGGGTCCCACTTGGAGGCAAGGCCTGTCCCTTCCCCAGAGCAACGTGCAGTCAACATCTCTGATTCCCTTAGGTGGGAATTGGGTCGGGGGGGTGGGGGGTGGGGAAGGGAGTCAAGTGGGCCAGGCCTTCATCCTCAGCACGGCCACACGGCCAGTTTGTGGTGAGATAACCCTAGGGGAGCTCTTCTCTGACCCCGTCACAATTGTGATGCCCATGAGAGCAAGAAACCCCAAAGATATATTTAGGCAGGCCCCTCCCGCACTGGACTTGAGGTCCTCGGGGACAGTGACCACGTTCTGTGAGCCCTGAAACTACAAGATTTGCGCGGGGCACAGAACTGGGACCAGCAGCAGCTTCGCTAGAAGGCCTGACTGCCCATCTGAAGTCCACGACTCAGTCTCCCCTAAACGGAGCGGAACCTCTAAGGGGCTCCACGTTGCAGGCGCTGGCATAGGGGCAGGATGGAGAGGCCCAGGCAGGGCGCCAGTAGGGGCCGCAGAGGCCCGGCTCAGGGACCTGGCAGGAAAGCAGCCCGGCGCCGGCCCTCTGCTGCCCTCTGCCGCCCGCAAGACACTCCTGCAGGCTTGTCCTGAGGGCCACCCTACTGTGTCAGCGCATTCAGGGACTGCAGTCGGCAGCCAGAACTGATTGCCATGAGCTCAGACTAGGACAGAAAAGCAGGGCCGGCGGTACAATCTCCTCAGGAACCTGGACGTCCCTCCCTCGACTAATACCCACCTGCTCCCTATTTCCAATCCTAAAGCTCAGGATTAAGGGCACAATTTGGCATCAAAATTCCAGCCGTGGCCGCACACCCAAGGGGGAATGTCAGCTCCGGAGTGGGGGTGAAGCCCTAAGAACGGCACCCGGCTGCCGTAAAGCGCTGTGCTGGGCCGCCGTCTCAGCACAGTGGGAAGGCCTGGCTGTGTTATTTCTAGGACACAGGCTTGGGGTCTGGCTCACGAGTGCCCCCGCAGTCCTGCTCAAGCCACACCCCCATGATGCTTGCTCGGGGCTCAGTCTAGAAGGGGCTCTGGGGTCCAGAACCAGCAGGGAGGCTCCCAGTCAGCACAGCTCCGTCCTCTGCCGGCCCAGCCTTTCCCTGTGGTCGTCCCGTAAACTGTGATCCCTCCCTCCCCGTTTCCCAAAGACTGAAGCTGGGGAAGCGGGCCGGCGAGGCAGGACTGGAGCCTCGGGAACGTCTAAGGTGGCCAGAGGCTGCCTGGGCCCACTCTGCTCCTCCCCTGGCCGATCCGACCAGGGAAACCTCCGCCTGCACCCGTGAGCAGGGCTCCAGGGGCAGAGCCTGGGGCGGCGGTAGGGCCTTGCTGAGCCGAGAGCCCCGTTCCCAGGCGCGCTGCCTCATTCCCGCCTCCGTCTGCTTTGCTTTCTGGGCACTGCTTGCCCGTAATGCAGCAAGAAGTGCCCTGTAACTTGCTCACTCTTGCTCCTTGAGAAGTTTCTTGGAGGGCGGGGGTGGGGGTGGGAATGAAGAGAGCAGGAAACAGGCTGGGCACCCACGTCCACTACGACCTCAACAACCTCAGCTAGTCAATGTCCTGGGCACAAGGTTGGGAGGGCCATGCCCAACAGACCCTGGCCTCACGGGGGACACGCAGAGACACAGTAAGGCAAGCACCATCACGGACACACCGCTGTCCTTAATATCCGTGGGGAAAAGGAAACTTAGTGAGGAATTTGGGGGGAGCGGCTAGATTTCAAGGCATCTCTGTAACGTAAAAGCCCCTCACAACCAGGGCCACAAGGCACAGATGACCCATCGATGGCAGTGACCTAGATCATCACACTTGCCCCCTCTAGTCCCTGCTGTCTAGGAACAGACAGCAGTGGGGCACGGGCAGAGGGGTGCAGCAGGCTCGCCGGCCCCGGGCAGCACGCTGAGGTCTTGGAGAGCCCACAGGCTGGCCCTCACCGAGAGCAGGCGTAGAGCCAGACCAGGCTCGTCCGGTTCCAAACCCACGCTCCTCGGACCGCCGCCCCTCAGCTCTCACCCCCGTGAGACAAGGATGCTCGCCACCCGCGCTGAGAACAGAAGCCCCGGTGGGCCGCACCCGGCCGGCAGGTCAGGACGGCCCCGACCAGAGGACACCGAGCTATCTCCTAGGAGCTTACGAAGTCTTGCAAGAGCTGGACCAGGCAGCTGTGAACACAGCAGACGCCCGTCTGGCCAACGGCAGCTTCTCCCCTGCTCGGGTCTTCCTTGGCCCGAAGTCGGCCCTCTTCCGGTCTCGCCTGTTCCTAGTTGCCCACGAGTCAGTCTGTTGTAGCCATTATGTTTTGATTATTACATAAACCTATGAGTGTGAAGAGTTGTTTTTATAAAAACTAGATTGAGTTGCTTTAAAAAGTTGCTGTTAAATTAGGTACAGGTGAAAACTCTAACAAAAGATTGGAGAAAATAGGTATCTTGAATTCTAAAGTCAAACTCCTTCACCATGTCTAAATTCTTTATCCATTTTAAAGGAAGCCGAAACTGAAAATCATAGACAACGCATGTGATTACTGTGAAGAAAAGCCCTTGCCTCTCCAAACTGATTTTTCTCAATTTTAGTTTCTTAAGTGGATGGACATACAACTTAGGTAAGCATGTCATTTTTCATCCGTTAACTGACTTTTTGATGAACTGTCCAACGACCTGTTCCGGCCCTATGCAGAAGGGGCCTCCTTCTGTGTATGTTCCTACCAGGGTCACGGGCAGACAGGAGCCAGTGCTTTTGAACCCGCACTCCCCCCGACCCCAACATCCGGCTAGGGGAGCTTGCAGGAGCCCCACATTTCCGTGTGGGGAGAGGGTGTCTTGGGCATTTCTTTTCAATAGAGCAAATAACCTTGCTCCCTGAGAAAGGCCATTTTAAATTTCTCTGTGTTCCCATTCAAGGGAAACAGAAAGAAGAGTCCTTTGGCCTCCACTCACCTGCAGCAGCTCCAACGACCTCGCAATCCCATTCCTCCATCCAACGCAGTGGGTCCTCCTGAAAATAAGAGCACATCGCTCGGCTACCCTTCATCCTAGTACAAGTAGCCCAGAACAGAAGAGGGAGCTGCGTCACCATCTAAAGGTTCCATCCTAACTGATAAAAGGGTGAAGATGTATTCCTAGGTAAGCAATCTTGAAACATGAAAATGTTTACAAAAATTTGGAAGAAGTAAAAGGTACACTTTACAGATGGGCTCATTATGCTTTGGAAGTGATTTATGACGGTACGACTTCACACGACGTCTTGTCCAGGCAGCTTCTCTGTCCCACAGAACCGCCCAGAGAAGTCGAGGGCCTCAAAGGATCCACGTGCTGGGCTGGAGAGGGCGGAAGATGGGAGCCATCGCCCCGGTGCTCAAGGAAAGGCACCGGGCTCTTCTTCCCAACAGGCGAAGTCCAGCAGGAAGGAACTGTGTTCTCTGCATCTTTACACAGAGGAAGGACCATTCTAACAGAGGCCAACGCGCAGCACAGACTGGGCACAGGTACTGAAGGGCAACAGGCAACGATGGCTAAAATCCCTGCTGTGCCATTCCGCCTCCTGTCCCAGGTACGTGGCGTCGACAGTCCACCCCAGTCTGTGTCACGTGGCAGGAACCCCAGGTGGGGCCGAGCCCAGAGAAACACCCACAGGCATGAAGGCCCGGTGCAAGCTGAAAGCGGGTCTCCATTCGAGAGGGCGGTGAGACTAAAGGAGCGGCGGGGGCCCGTGATGAGAGCCCAACCAGAGGCACAGGGGAGCCGGGCTCAGCCCTCCGGGAGACACCCACCCTGTCCGCAGGCTTACCCCTGCCCAGGGACCCATGCTTCCACCGAAGGCCCCAAGTCTCACCAACACCTCTGCCCCTCGTTACTAGAGCGTGCAGGCAGAACAAAGCAGGTTGCTACCAACTGCCACCACCTCAGGTGGCGTCTCTGGCTTCAGATTCACTCTGAGAGGGGTAAACGAGCCCCTCCTCCCAGGACGCTGAAATGAAGCGGTAAAGCAGCAGACCTTCCTTTTACAGTGCGTCCAAATCCCAGTCTTCTTCCAGGATAGAGGCGACACACAGGCAAGCCCTTTGCGCTCGGTGAGAGATCCTACAGCCTGATTTGGGAGGAAAAACAAACACAGTAGTCACGGCGCTGAGGCGGGGGCACCAGATTCTTTCTTCACCCACGTACCCTCCTGGCTTAGGCTCCAATCTCACTCAGCCCTTTCTTTCTTCCTCACACCTCACGCAGCTGCAAGACCCGGGACGGAACAGCGTCAGCTTGCGTGTGTTACCGTCTCGCGCGTCTTGCCTCGGGTATCCACGAGGGTACAGGCCAGCCTCACAGCTCACACGCACAAGCACGGTTTGTAGATAATACACCCACTCCGGGGTCTCGGTGGGGCCCTCACAGAAGGCGTCCGTCGGGGGTCCGTGTTTCCACGTCGTGCTGGCGTGCAGGTAGGATGGAGGCTCCAGGAGAGCCGTCGTCATTCACTAGCAGGATAACTGTTGGCACGTGACAGGCCTTTAACTTCAGTACCGATGTGTGTAACAGACCATGGCCCCCCCTGGGGGGAGGTGGTTTACATACACACACTCCTGCCCCCACCCCCCACCCGGGGCAGAGACTCTTCAGCACAAGGGTGCTACTGTCAGGGACTGCGAACCACCCTCCAGGTGAAGAAGAAAAGCTTGCGGGGCACGGGAGGTGCACACCAGATGGGCAGAAGCTCCCTACAGGCAAAGGCTTTATTCCAGGAGCAAAGTCCCCTTTAAGCTTATGTTCTCCGTGGAACTGGGAGAGTCAGCATCGTGCCCCAATGTCGGAGAGTCTAAGAATCGGGGTGCTTAAAAAGGCCAGGAACCAGCAGAGATTGGCACAACGTTGTGAATCAACTACACGTCAATGAAAAAAAAAAAAAAAAAAAAAGGCCAAAACCCCTGCCACTCCAGATGGGACTCTGAGATTGTTCTTCTCCACTGGCCCCAGAAGCCCATCAGACAAGGAGAAATATGACAACTCTGGGAAAACTGCAGACGATTCAAAGTCATTCTTAAAGAGGTTTAATTATCTGAATTGCATAAAAGGGGGCAGTACACATTTAAATCTCTGCTACATCACAAACTGCTGTTTTTTTTTGTTTTATTAAAGACCCACTGTTTCTACCCATCTTCAGGTTTATGGCTATAGAATGGAGGGAAAACAGGTATTATTAGCAACAGGATAGCAAACAGCAAGCAAGAGTCTGTTCACCAGAATGTCTTCTCCACTGCAGAACAGAGTCCTTTAAAAAGAAAAGGCAGGGAAAGGCTGTGAGCCATCCATGACCAGTAACAACAGTGAGAGAGAGAGAGAGAGACAGCAAGGAAAGCAAGAGGGCAGAGCCTGCGTGTTCACAAGTGTTTCCTTGACCCACACCCTCCTAGCTCTCTGTGAGGGTGCACTCTCCTTTCGTCTCCCCTTCTGACATCTCAACCCTAAACCAAGTTTCCCTGTCAATTCAAATATAATAAAGATATCATTCCCACAAGGAGGGCCGATGTGAGGACTGGAATGATTTGCCAACATTCTGAGAAAGCTTACTTAAAAATAGCATGGCTTTAAAGACAGGTTCTATTCCTTGAAGACGGGAGGAAAGAGGGGTCTTTGTTAGTGCGGATTGGAGGCATATGGCCCACTGAACAGAGCAGGATACAGAAGAATCCCCTAAGGTCTGCAGGCTACCATCCACCGCTACTGCAGCCTGGCTGGGCAGAGGCAAAAGCAAGCAACGCCTCTGCTCTTCAAAGCCCACAGGTGCAGGGGCAGAAGCAGATGTAGGCTCATGGCTCTAAATAACCAGCATTTAGTGTTCTATTAGGACCAAGGATTTATTCCACAATATAAACTGCAACATTTGATACAAGCTACCAAAAAAACAGGCGAGGAGGGAAGGAGCAAGGAGAAAGCCAAAATACAGCTGTGGCAGGTACTTACAGAGCTGCCTCTTTTCTATGTCACTAGGTCACCAGTGACACTAGAAACTAGACGTTTGCGTTCTGACATCAACCAGATGCTAAAGCACCAACACGCTGTTTGGAAGTTTGTTTTGTTTTAATTCCAGCCACTGAAACCAACATGGAAGTTATTGCTCAGATAAATAAACCTAGTCTACCAGGAAAAAAAGAAAAGTGGATAAAAGAAACAAACAAAAACCCCAAAAGTGAAAAACTTAAGCTCCCCAATATGGTAACAGAGTAAACAAGAGAGAAATCCCTCAAATGAGGATTTACTGGAATTTCTGGTGCTCTTCTGGGCACTGAAACTGAGTTGGACTCTTAAGCCGGTAAACCCCAGAAAGAGGTAAGACTTTAATGCTGTACATGAAAAGGTGCAAGCTCCAATCCTTCCACATTGGTGGGAACCCCTGCAAAAAACAGTCAGCATTTCAAACCTCAACAATCACAAACAGCTCTTAAGGAAAAAAATACAAAAAGTGTCAAAAAATTTTTTTAGTCGTTTTTTTCTTTTTTTCAAAGAGTTCTGGAAAAATGATCCCGTAAGGAATAGAAATAGCACCGTTCACAGGCTGGTTTGAATGCCAGTCCTGCAGCTTTGCTGTGACACTGGAGGAGTCCTCTGGCCGAGTCCTGAATTACAGTTAGGGTCTGTTTGTTTTATCTCCGGCCTGGCGCGTCCGTCGCCGCACAGCACGCGCACACGTAGTCCTCCTCCTCGGCCGTCTCGGGAGAGACACCAACACAGACCTGATGGAACCACCGATTGCAGCTGCCATCACACTGGACCCAGTCCACCTGGTTACAGAGAGCAGGGAGACGGGGTTTTCAGGGGAAGAACAGGCCTGACAGACACCGGGCAGGCCACTGCCCCAGCACTGGGACCTCGGGCACAGCAGCCCAAGCGACCGAGTCAAAGCCAGTCTTCAAGTGGTGACTGCTCTGGGGCTAAGACAGCGCAGCCCTGTGACACGGAAGCAAAGGGCGTGGCAGCAGCATCCCTCCCACCTTCTTAGCGCTGGGCGGTGAAAGCTGGAGGAGCAGGAAAAGGAAAAAGGGAAGAGGAAGAGTTTCTTCAAGAAAAGGGAGAAGACCCAGGAACGATGTGAGAGCAGAGATACCAGTGGGGGAGGGTGAGCAATCCACTCAGATCGGCTCAAGGCAGGTAAGCAGGAGAGAGACCCGGCCAGGTGAGCTGTAGCTTACAGGGTTTCTGAGTTAAGGGAACGCACGTCCTCCATGGCCCAAACCTCACTGACCTCGTCTCCTTCTGGCTGCAGGCAGCTCACGGCCGGGCAGACGGCGTCCTCGTCCCCAGAGTCCTCCTGCTCCGAGCAGGACGTGTCTGAGGGCAGGGACTGAGTGTCGGCAGAAGGGACCAGCTCATAGCCACGCGCCCGCTCTAACTTGAAACTGTTCGTGTCCTTGCGGTGGCTCAGTTTGATCCTCTTCTTTTTAGGGGTCCGCAATTTGGCGACTCGATCCCACCGCTCACTGGAGAGACCTTCTCTTTCCAGGCGTCTCTTTACTTTGCTCTCGAGGCCGCTGACTCCGTCTCGCTTCCCACGGCAGCCGTCACTCTGGGTGGAAGACGGCAAACTCCATTTAGCCTCTCGCCAAAACCAGCGATGCTAAGAACCGGCTGCACAAGAAGCAGGTGCTCCCCATCGACACCGACATGTGCTGCACCCCACCCCACCTCCCTTCACATCCTACAGGACCACCTAACTTCACTGTTTAGTCTACCAAAGCAACACTGGAAAACAGAAATGTCACAGACACAATTCGTCTCAAATTAGCCAACCAGCTCTGGGAGATGGGAGATGCCACATTCTTTTGGCCAAACCCACGAGGAAGTGCCTGACGTCCAGAGAGTTTCTATCTAGGTGTTAATAACCCACAGACAGCTAAGGAACCAAGGCAATACCTTGCTTCTTTATGCACATCTCCACCCCTTATAGGAGGAAGGTGCATTAACTGAACACAGCTGATAACAGTGCTACACTATTTGGTGTCATAATGAAAAACAACTCCTAAATGCCAGCGTCTGCCCTCATGCTGTTTTCAGTGAGATTCCTCCCTATCTGACTACATTCTCAGGGGCCTTAAATGTTACAGGTCAGCAAGTTCACTCACAGGAAGCAGCAGCAGCATCTTACGCTACTAAGAAACAGGACATTATTAGTTATCCCCTTCAAGTAAGTCAGCACTCAAAATGGGCACCCTTGGGACTTCCCTGGCGGTCCAGTGGTTAAGACTCCTCGCTTCCACTGCAGGGGGCATGGGTTCAATCCCTAGTCGGAGAACTAAAGATCCCGTATGCCGTGCGGTGTGGCCAAAAAATACCCAAAAAACAAACAAACAAAAAAAGGGTACCCTTGGTCTAGTCACCTGGTCCTCACACCGGCTGTTGGGTTTGGTTTAGAAGAGTTAAAGCATTTGTTACATGTTGACTCCAAGAATGAAGGCTTTATCCCAAAGGCCTTTCCAGCTATAATTACATTTTCATCTCTACAGTAATTCTCTTACTGAAGAAAAATAATCCTGCTTCTAGCTATTATCACATGGAAATGATGAGAAGCACACCTTGCTAAAAAGAAAAAACAATTTCACACAGTGGCTTAAAAACCAGCATCAAAATCCAGGTTGTGAGCCCAAAGTGCTCAGTGACAGCCGTTGGAACAGGGCTGTGGGGTAGGTGGTCTGCATCCTTTCCTGGACCAAAGACAGCATCTCGTCCCCGAGCTATTGATGGATGATGACACTCTGAAGCACGCTGCCGCCCAGACCCCGACGCCCACCTTCTCACTGCTGGGTCTCACTGGAGAGCTGCGGTCAGCTTGCTGTGCAGGGCTGGGCTTTGCCAGTAGCGTCTGGTAGAGCTCCTGAATTTCAGGAAGGGACACCTGGAGCAGCTGGGCCTCCATCAACAGCTCACTCACTTCTGGGCTTAGACCTGTCGGAGACCAGACCAGATCACGGTGACACCCACCTGAGACAAGAGTGAGGGAAGACCACCGCTCCCATTACCACCCTTTCCCTTCAAGTGAGGTTCACTCCACAGGCCCAGAGCCACAGCGTAGCAGGCCCAAACTGGACTGTGTAAGTCTATCAATGACTAGGAGGACTCCTGCTAATGCAGGAGGGAGATACCTCTGCTTTCACAGAAGCACAGAAGAGCCAGGGCCTGGGCACTCTGAGTGGGCCCAGGGTTCCAGGCAGAACTCATGGGGGAGAGTCGCCCTCAAGGAAGGACAGGAGGAAGGAGGCAGGGTCTCTAGAGCCCCCTCAAGTCTCCTAAGTAATGAACCAACAAGGGAACCCATGACTTAGCATCTGATGACCACGATGCCTGGTGTTTAATTATCAGTTGGCATGGCATGAACCCTTTCATCCCTGAAAACAATGGATATAAAGACTTCCTTTCTGTCTCTTTTGCATTTATGAGCCTTTAACTACGATTCTTCTCCTACCTTGCAAATACATAGTAATCCATATCCTACATATGAGGATAAAATCCTTTTTAATGGTTCCTGGTTTATGTGCAACAAAAACCTACTGCACGATCACTTTTTACTATTCAGCCCTCAAAATCATAACAATAATAATGGTGATGATAATAATAAATACAGACCATGGAGGGGGATACAGCTCCGTCCAGTAGAGAAGGGAGAGTGTAAATATGAGGTTCTGCTGTCCCAGTCACCAGGTAAGGAGAAGGACGTGGAGCCAGGAGGCTGAGATAGCTGGCGGAAGGAGAACATCGCACAGTGAGGCTTCTCCAGGGCTAAACCACTCCCACCAGCCCAAGGGAAGTAGCTTGGGTTATCAGGCAGCCACCAGCAAAGAGAAAGACTTGATTTTCCCAAACTGAAAGAAGTCTCCTGGCAACTCAGATCTGGCCGAACCAACTCATATCCAGCAAGCCTCTGGTCTTCCTGGTTGTACCTGGACTGACTGCAGAGGTCAAGAGCACCACTGGGAAATCAGTCACTTTCTCTGTGTGGAAACAGGTCACACGGCCTTTTAATCTCTAGGTAATCCTCCTTCTGAAGAGTCTAACCCGACTGACACAGACATGCACCCCCTCTGGGTAAACCAACTGAGGAACTGCCAGACAGTATTCACATCCACGTCCCTACCTTCACCAGAGCTTATCAGAGGAGCTGGGAGAGACAGTCCTTTGACCACAAATTAGTAAGTAAATAACAGCTGTGTCTTTCCCTTTTATTAACATAGGTGAACTCCTAGTACATCCTGTGTAAGGAACACAAATGTCTCCAATGTAGGCTACCCAAATACCCACAACTCAACTATGAGACAAAAATGTAACACATCATTTGCTAAGTGCCAGGCACTGTATTTCGGAAGCCTGGGGAGAAATTAAAAAGACAAGAAGACAAATACAACAGAGACCAATCTTCTGTCCTCGTCTCTAATCTGTATGACCTTCAACTCTTACACTTCACACATCTCTGCTGGTGCAGCACAAGGGACGCGTAGTATCTGCAAGAGAATCTGCCAGACTTGGAAGTCACCAGGTTAACATTATGAGAGGCCTGAGTACTGCCTGCCTGGCGGCACTCCTCATCACCCACGGAAGAAGACAGAAGCCCGGCCGTCCCAGTGACGCTCAGGGGAATCTGGCTTTGGAAGAAAGATCACAGATGGTATGAAACCCACCACCTCTGCTCTGAAGCAACTTACTAACACTCAAGATACCTCAAAACCTCTTCTTCCTCAAAAGGCAACAAGAGACAGGAGGAGGCACTTCCCCTTTCTCCTCGGTGACTTACACGAGAGGAAGCAGGAAAAAAACAGCCAAGCAAAGAATTTTAAAACACATGTATATTGGGCTTCCCTGGTGGCGCAGTGGTTGGGAGTCCGCCTGTCGATGCGGGGGACGCGGGTTCGTGCCCCGGTCTGGGAGGGTCCCACATGCCGTGGAGCGGCTGGGCCCGTGAGCCACAGCTGCTGAGCCTGCGCGTCCGGAGCCTGTGCTCCGCAACGGGAGAGGCCACAACAGTGAGAGGTCCGCGTACCGCAAAAAAAAAAAAAAAAAAACCAAAAAACCCCCCACATGTATATTAAAAATACATCTGGTTCACACACATCAATGGAAAAAGCACATGCGCATATGAAGAGGTGAAATCTGCTCCACAGGAAGCGTGCCCGGCTATCGGGAGCAGAGGGAACTGAGGCAACGCGGCAGGTGCACGCAACCCTCGAAGGTAAAGCGGGTGCCGGTACCGGTGGCACCACCAGAGCTACCGGCTCCGGAAGAAGGTACAGGGCTGAGTCTGATAACCAGCGAAGGAGAGTTCTGGCTCACCTTGCTCGTCTCTGGCGCCTGTCCTGCTGAGGCCTGCCATCTGCCACATAACAGTCCTGAGCCCGCTCGCTCCTGCATGGACTGGAGGTTACCTGACGAGAGCAGCTGTCGGGCTCTGTGCTGCCAGTTCACGGTTCTTTCAATCATATACCGCAGCGCATCTCCCTCGGGAAGGCGAACTCGGATACGCTGGAGGGAGGCCAGCAGGGGCAGAATTTTCTCTAATGGAGGTTTCTCTGACCTCCGACAATGGGGACACAGCCAGATCCGGGGGCCCTGCGCAATACTGGGTACCGCCACACAGCCGGTGTGGAAAGCATCCCTGCAGAGTTCACACTGGATCATGGGGGCAGCTGGGGCCTTCTGACACAGGCAGACCCTCATCTCCACATCCTGGACTGGCGACAGCAATTTTCCCTCATTGGCTTGTCTGAGAGACTGCAAGGCTTCCATTTCTCGTAAGCGGGCTTCCCCAAGCGTTGCCATCTAGAAAGGAGATAACAATCAGGGACAATGTCACAGAGAACTCAGCCTTCTCCTAAAACTAGGGTCCTGGTGGCTAAGAACACCAGGCTCCAGAGTAGACTCTGCCTGCCTCACTAAGTCAGGTGGGCAACAACATCCACTGTGGCTAAATTTCCACACGTACGAAGTAGAGTCAGTAAGAGTGCCCACCTCACAAGGCCGCTATGACGATGACATGGGCTGTGTGACAGACGCTCTGACTGGCACCCAGCAAACCCTCAGTGTGAGCAGCTACCTAACACACCATTCTTCGAAGTCCAACTTCCTCACACATTTCTCTCTTAGAAAATGTACCTCTCTTGAAGGATACAGGCTTTTCACAGTCTAGGTGTATTAATTTCTGAGGTTTTCCATTTGTTTTCAGTTCCACTAGCTTTTGAGTTCTTCCAGAAGGGCACTTTAGATGAGAAAGTCTGTTAAACAGCTGTAGTAACCTGTGTCTCTTACTGCCTTTAACATTAGGCCTTATATGTGTGCTGGACACTGGAACTGTGCGTAGTGAAGCTGGGTCCCTCACGAAAGAATCAAACAGAACCACTTCACCAGACTTCCCTTTCTCAGATACACACACACACACTCACACACTGTAAGATCATTAGGGCAGAGACAAAAGCAAGCTGCTTTTCTGCAGAAAGTGGCAAGTATACTCATTATAAAGTCTTTTCTCTCTATTAAAACTGAGAGCCATGTCTCAGCAAAGTCCTGAGTTCAGTTAATCTGTATAAGCGACTTGAAAACACAAACATAATCAGCTTCACAACAAAAAGCTGAAGTGACACTGAACACGTTTCTGACCAGTATGTACAAGCTGTCCATACAAGGGACTTCTACGTGAACAGACCAGGCGCCCACTACATAAACCAGTCCAGGCGTTACCGATTTATTCACCTCCCACCATGAAGTAAAAGCTGCCTAAGGGTGACCAATTCAAATCACTAGCTATGTCAGAGTTAGTCACTACCCCCTCGAACATAGCACATCCATCTTCCACAGTGGAAGGCTGGACCACCAAAATACTAATACTTCACTGAGGGAGAAATACAGAGCAACAGGGGGTAAACACAGGCCTTTAAAACTGAGCCTTCCCCTTTAGAAATAAACACTACAGGCTGCAGGAACCATTCTTTTCCCAAGTCTATTCCTATAAATAAGTCCTTAAAACGTTAATTTGTCATAGTTAAACCATTCTCGATGATCGGATCCAGCCACCACCAGATCCATCCCGATTGACTAGAAGAGGAAGCTGAGTCCTAAGGCCAGATCGACTCTTCTGGATGAGAGAAGAAAATGTATGAATGATGGATTAGGGAAGAAACAGATCCAGAAGTAAACCACCTAACAAACCTTTGGTCTATTTAAGAAACCTACTTATTTCTCTAGCTAAAAACAATGTACAGGCAGCATATACGGGTTATGTGATCACAAAGTGATCAATAGGTAATGTACAGAGGTTCACAGACTAGATCAGCAAGACTAGACAAGCAAAGCTCAAGACAGACAGTGTCTTTACAAAAACGAACCACATAACAGTGGAAAGTAGCACCTTGAAAACACCAGAATTATGCTCAGGCAGCCGCAGCTGATTAGAGCCTGAAGTAAGGGACAAACATGCCAAAGAAAGTCTGTGTCAAAATACATAAACACGTCAGGGAAATCCCATGTCAATCACAAGAGAGATCAGGCAGCTACGAAGGATCAGACCAGAAGGAAAGTGCCTGGACCAAGGACGAGCCCAGGCCCAGTAGCAGGTATGTTCCTGCTCTGGAATGGACAATGCTTTGTGCCTTCAAAACCATCCTAAAAGTTTGACTTCATCAAACCAAAAAGCTTCTGCACAGGGAAGGAAATCATCAACAAAATGAAAAGACAACTTACAGAATGGTGGAAAATATTGGCAAATTATAATTTGATAGGCGTTAATACCCCAAATCAATGAAGAACTCATACAACTCAATAGCACAAACAAACAAACAAAACAACATCACCACTACCAAAACCAAAAATCCAATTAAAATGGGCAGAGGATCCAGTAGACATTTTTCCAAAGCAAATACACAGATGGACAACAGGTACGTGATAAGATGCTCAACATAACTAATCATCAGGGAAATGCAAATCAAAACCGCATTGAGGGCTTCCCTGGTGGCGCAGTGGTTGAGAGTCCGCCTGCCAATGAGGGGGACGTGGGTTCGTGCCCCGGTCCGGGAGGATCCCACATGCCGCAGAGCGGCTGGGCCCGTGGGCCATGGCCGCTGAGCCTGCGCGTCCAGAGCCTGTGCTCTGCAACTGGGGAGGCCGCAGCGGTGAGAGGCCCGTGTACCGCAAAAAAAAAAAAAAAAACTGCATTGAGATTATCACCTCACACCTGTTAAAATGACTGTCATCAAAAAGACAAGAAATGACAAGTGTTAGGCAGGATGTGGAAACAAGGGAACCCTCGTGCACTATTGGTGGGAATGTAAACTGGCGCAGCCACTGTGGAGAACAGTACGGACGGTCCTTAAAAACTATTAATAGAACTACCATATGACCCAGCAATTCCACTTCTGGGTATACATCTAAAGGCAATGAAAACACTAACTTGAAAAGATTATCTGTACCCCCATGTCCAGTGCAGCATTATTCACAATAACCAAGATATGGAAACAACCTACATGTCCACTGATGGATGAATGGATAAAGAAAATGTGGTATGTATATACAATGGAATATTATCAGCCATAGAAAAGAAGAAAATCCTGCCATTTGCAAGAACATGGATGAACTTTGAGACCATCATGCTAAGTGAAGTAAGTCAGAGAAAGACAAGTACTGCATGATCTCACTTATATGTGGAATCTACAAAAACAAAACAAAACAAAAACCACCCCACAGATACAAAGAACAGACTGGCAGTTGCCAAAGGCGACTGGTGGGGGAGATGGGTGAAGAGGATCAAAAGGTCAAAATAAGTCCTGAGGATGTGATGTACAGCATGGTATGACTATAGTCATTAATACTATGTTACATATTTGAAAGTTGCCAAGAGCGTAGATCTTAAAAGTTCCCATCATAAGAAAAAAAAACTGTAACCATGTGTAGTGATGGATATTAACTAGATTTATAGTGCTCATTCTGCAATATATACATATACTGAACCATTGTACTATACAACTGAAACTAATATAAACATTACAGGTCAACTATAGCTCAATTAAAAAAAAATTTTTTTTTTTAAATTTTCAAAAAGCATCCAGATCACACAGCTATCTTCTTCTGTTCTGATATTCTGCTCAGTAAACATTAGCTAGATACTGCTTCATCTTCCTGAAGATGATACAATCTTTGAATCAACAGGGCTTACGCTAAATGCAGGTCAGACTCAAAAGTATCCAGTACCCTTTTAAGTGTATTTCTTGTTGTAAACTAGTAAGTTGGCATTGCAGTTCCCATATCCGTTAGCCTGGGTGTCCTGAGTCTGCATCCCTGGACCAAGCCTCGGGCACTGGAAAGATTGTTTCTGAACCTGGGAGGTCTTCCCTGAATCCTTTGCACCTCCATGCACCTTCCATTCAAAACTTTTACAAATAACAATTCTCCCAAAGTCGTTTTGGCAAAACAGAGTACTTTTAAAGTTATTCTTCTACTTGCCTTCCCAATATGACCAGTCAGTAAGAGAAGAGTTAGAAATTATCCTCCCCCACGGAGAAAAGAGGAGGAAAAACCCCAGTACGTACAGCTGAAGCAGTCTCTCTGCTTTCAGTCAGAGCTCTCTCCAGGTCACTCAGACTCTCTACTCTGGGGCTTCTCTTCTTGCCACTTGGCAAGGGCTCCTTTAACTTTCTCTGCTTCCTCTTCAATCCCAAAAGGCCAATATCACATCGAGGACACAGCACCTAATATGGACAAAGCACAACCGCTGGTAAAATGGATTTCAGATGAAGCATTAGGAAGTCCCCCAATAAAAGCCTAAGGAGTGGGAAGGATGTGAGTTTCTTAGTATTTTCTGTGTAACATGCCTCCCTGAAGCCAGAAACTCTCTTCTACAAAGGAAGGAAGAAAGGAAGAGAGGGAGGAAAGAAAGAAGGAAATCTCACAAAAAGACAGACTTTGATTCCAGATTCAATCAAACAGTAAGTTAAAAAGTGTGATGTAGAACGATTCCAGTCATAATGTGTGACCAGCATCAGCTTACAAAAAAACACAGGAAGCAACTATAGCACTTTGAGAGGTGGATGAAATCTTTTATTGAGCTTGTTAAAAGCAAGTGGTGAAGCATGGCCAAGGTTAAACGTCCAATTTCAACAAACTGAGGAACTTCAAGGAGGAAAATTTCTTCCTTAGACAGTGAATGCTATCCCTAAACATATGCAGAAAACATTTCAAGATTCTTCTAAGTTTCAATTGAAGCTTTCAGTAGAAACTTAGAAGAATCTCCCTGGCTCCACTGAGAAAAATATAACTCCTAGAGCATAGATCAGTCAGTGATGCCACCTCCGTGTGTGAGGGACTACATGTTTTGCCAGGCTAGGGGACCCAAGGTCTTGTAGGTGGGCTAACTGCAAACTTACCTCCAAGAGAGAATAGGACGAATTCTCAGTCAGGAATGTATTAGCAGCACATTCTTTCCAAACGTGAACCTCAGCTACTAGTGACTCCAGTCTCGGTAAAGAATTCAGATGCACCGGGATAGATCGGCCTCGTGTAACAAGTTCTATCAGTGTGTCTAACACTGGCACACGTCCTCCAGCCTAATAAATCAAGGGGAAAAAAAAATACTTCTATGTAAGTGGGAAAAGTACCATTCGGACCGGGCCTACCCCATGATTTCAACATATTAAATTCATGGACGGGTGCTGACAAAACCTGCCAGCTGGCCGATGGTGGTGGAGGTGGAGCAGCGTGGGTTCTTCCACTCGACAAGTAAGAACCTACTTTGTGCTGGGACCATGGATACAACTTTGGACCTGGCATATACTGTGGTCCCTTTGTTCAGACTGTTTATGCCCTTGTCAATTCACTTGTCATTTTTGTCCCTATGGATGGTTTGAAAAAAATTCAGCAGAAATGTAAATTTGTAATAACTCAAAGGATTTCCATACTGATTCAAGAGAAATAAAAGCAACAAAACAAATATTTTACTCCAATTCACTCACCAATGATGAATTATAGTAACTCAGTATAGATTATTCAGGAAACCAAAAATGAGTTGTGAAAGCCCACTGGCTCTCCAACTTTATTATGCATTAAGAATCATCTGGGGGTCTTCTATTTATTCTCACAGGATTGAAACTATAAGGGCATAGGTATTCTGCTGGATGCGTAAAAAAGGTGTCTCACAAATTATATGCTCTGCCTATGGTACTCCATTTAGAAACATATGGAGCACTCCCTAAGTGAACAGCAGAATACTGGGTGACATTTTAAAATAAATAATCCACTAAACACGAAGAGGTTCCTTGTTGTTGCTCACACCTCTCTACTATTCCTTCAATATATGACGCAAGGAAAGGCCAGGCTATTATTTCAGGAATGGAGCAAAACTTGCTTTTTGTCCTTATGGACATTGTTGCAAACACAGTACTAAGTAGTACATACGTTACAGCATGTGAAGGGAGCAAACCCACCCAGACATGTGTCCTTGCTTCTGATTTCATATGCTCACGTCTCCTCATCGTCATGACCTCACCTCCTGGCTGCCAGCAACCATGAGTGCAAGGGGGGACAGTGACCGTAACCACTACAGTTCCAACAATCACAGACAAGAGCCTGCATCAAAAACCTCACTGGAGGGCTTCCCTGGTGGCGCAGTGGTTGAGAGCCCACCTGCCGATGCAGGGGACACAGGTTCGTGCCCCGGTCGTGCCCCGGTCCGGGAAGATCCCACATGCCGCGGAGCGGCTGGGCCTGTGAGCCATGGCCGCTGAGCCTGCGCATCCGGAGACTGTGCTCCGCCAACGGGAGAGGCCACAGCAGTGAGAGGTCCGCGTGCCGCAAAAAAAAAAACAAAAACCCTCACTGGGGAAGTTTATGTACACAGTAAACACTTTCCTTGGTTTTTTCTTGGCGGGCTGGGGTCGCCCCTTAATTATGTAATATTTATCAAACAATGTATCTTCTCTTCCCTATTAACAAGAACAGATGTCCAGATGTTTTGTTGAAAACACGTGGCTAAAACTGTCCTGTTTGGCATTTCTCATTAGCAATTGGTTAATTAGCACCACTTAAAATTACATAGATATTCAGAAGACCAGATGGTATTTTATTCCTAGAACCTGATGGCTTCAACAAAACAGAACTTAAGCCTCAAGAACAATATAAATTAAAAATTTAAAAACCTATCCCATTAAATAATTCAAAGATCTTTTTTCTCAATAGGCCCGTAAGACCCACTGATTTATGATCGTTAGAGAGAAAAAGGAAGACACTCCCACCAACCACTTTTCAAATGAAGTTATCCAGCTGAAAATTGGGAAAAACATAGAATATATTCTGTCTATACCTTAATAATGTTACAAGTGAATTTAATTTTCTATGTTAACTTATAGGTAAGTCTTAGCAAGTATAACATCTAGCACAGGGGCACAGATACTCAGTGCTGATTACTTTGGACAGTTACTTTTAGAACGTGCTCATCTCACTGCTTTTGTAGGTATGGAGCACATTTAAGTCACTACTTGGTGAAACTAAGGGCCTAGTTTGGCCATGTAATCACGTATCAAGACTCACTGAATCTGCTACTCTTCATTATGTAAACTCCAAGTAGTTGGCAAGCCAGCAAGAGACAGCCGTACTTGTCAGACGTTAGAAACTGTGTTTCTCCCACAACTTCATTTTTAGCTCTTTTTCTTCAACCCCAACCAAGTAATTAAGTCTGTTATGGGAGGGTCCCAAGCTCCTAGAAGAGGTTGGTTAAATTATCTAAGCTTTAAATACTGAGCCAACTAGTCAGGACAGTAGACGGGGTGGGTAAGTGCATCTACATAAGGTTGAAGAGAAATCAGTAATCTGGCCAACCCAAACACTGAACCTGTGTAGTGAGGTCCAACATATCCCCCTTTGCAAGTGTTTACATTACTGCTCTTTATAGACGCACTTACACACACGGGACATTTTGTAAACCCACCTGCAGGGCCTCTACGTCCTGAAGCCAGTCTCTGGCTCTCTGCACAGAGTCTTTCAGAGCCGCACCATTGGGCAGGTATGCGGGGATCTCCTCGATCTCCTTAACCACTGTAGCAAGGCTGTTCAATGAATGCCGAGGCCTACAAAAGCAAAATGACGCTACTCAGCTTTTACACTGTGGCTCACTTTTCTCGTGGTTTACTTACCAGAGAAAATAGGAAAATCACTTCAGGGACTTCCCTGGTGGCACAGTGGTTAAGAATCCACCTGCCAGTGCAGGGGACATGGGTTCGAGCCCTGGTCTGGGAAGATCCCACATGCTGCGGAGCAACAAAGCCCCTGCACCGCAACTACTGAGCCTGTGCTCTAGAGCCCACAAGCCAAAACTACTGAGCCTACACGCCACAGCTACGGAAGCCCGTGCGCCTAGAGCCCATGCTTTGCAACAAAAGAAGCCACTGCAATGAGAAGCCCGCACAACGCAACGAAGAACAGCCCCCGCTTGCCACAAAAAAGAAAAATCACTTCAAAGGAAATTCAGAATAGCAAATAACTTTTTTCAAAGAGCAAATAACTACTAGATATCAAATTATCTATTTTCAAATGGTTGCATAAGACTGACGCAAATAACTCAGTGAAGCATTTAAGTTCTACTTATTTCTGACACAAATAACTCAGTGAAGCATTTAAGTTTTACTTATTTCTGATTTGACATTGGAATAACCATAAACTTCCATTTGCAAAAGATAACTTAGGGATAATTTACGCTATGTTAAACTAGATACGCTATCAAGACTCATACAGCTTCACTAAGAAAATTAAAAATCTCCAGGATATCAATATACCAAAAGCACAGAACCCAAAACTTTTGTACTCTCTGCTCAATGACCACTATTTTAGGATTACAAAATAAGGTCTGCAACCTAGGTATTTCTTGTACTTTATGTTGTCAATTGGAATAATAAAGATCTGTCAGACAGAAAGCAAGATTAGGGAGGGAATCATCATCTCCCCTCGGATGGTTAGCTTGAGTCCAACCCATCTCTCGAGTATAGATAAGGTCACAAAGCTACAGCATTAATGTGGAGAATTACGGCACCACCTTCATCTTAAAGACAGTGCACACTGACTCTCAGATGTTTCTCTTTAAGGCTCCTTGGAATCTTATTCATTAACTGTGGGTTTAAACAGTTCCACTTATTTGTAAATGTTTTCTTCTCTCAAAGATGTTATCCTCAAGGTCCAGGGAAATTTCATTAAACCAACTCTAGAAAAGGTATTTCCATTTGAACCATTCACTTCACAATCGGTTAAGCAAGGAAAGAAATTAATATTCTTTTGCCCAAGCTCCAAAGCAGCTCCAAACACCTCAGCTATTTCCACACACACAGCTCAGCTACTGTGCCCACGTCCCGTCCTACCCCCCATGCTCTGTGCTTCCAGAGGGACACAGTGCCAGCCTTCCCCGGGCAGGGGCATGGGTGTGCTTGTTTACCTGGCCTTGAGGAGACTCCTGGCTTTGTCATCCCAGTGCTCTGATACCGTAAGCAGTTCTTGAAGCCGTGCCATAGCCTTCTCCACAGCTGAATACGGGGCCAGACCCACCCCCAGGTCTATGAGACGTCTCATATCATCCAAGGTGAGGGAGCTGGGGTCTAGGCAAGCCTGCTGCACCTCCTCCAGCCAATGGGCCTGCTCCAGCCGAACACGCATCTCAGCAAGCTGGGGAAGCTCGACATCAAATTCAAAGCTGACGTCTAGCAAGTCTTGCAGCTCAGCGGCACTGGGCATCTCTTCAGAGAGCAATTTCTGGCTATGCTGTTGGAAATCTTCTACACGATTCAAGAGATCCTTAAAAAACACAGGTTGTTGCATCAAAACAATATTTTCAGTAACTGGCTTCTTGAAAACTCAGAATCTTCAGTGCATGTTCAACATGACCCTCTGCCATTTCACTTGATTCTAGCAACAATACAGGTAAACAAGGTAATACATAAGCCAACTGACAGTTACACAAGTGACTCTAAGAGAGACTTGTACCAACTGTAGTAGCTGGTGGTCACTGTGAAAGGTAAAAATTTCCAACCTTCTCTCTCCTCTGCAGGCCCGTTACAATCTCTTTATATACACGTACCACTCAAAGGGTTACTAAAAGCATTTGCAAATAAATGTACAAATTAACCACAGGGGAAGACAACTTGATCATGTGAACTGGGCTCGTGTACAAAATACAGGAAGGCGGGCAGCCCCACCTCCCCATCCAGGTACCTTCAGCAGTGGCGTCTGACTGAGGACACAGGGCAGGGCGTGCAGCTGGCTCACGAACTGTCGGAGCTCATTCACTGTCAACTGATTGTGGGATTTCCCTCCACCAGATCGATACCTAGACAGACAAAGGCCCAAGGAGACTGCATGAGAGCAGGTACCCCACCAGCCCCAGACTCCAACGTTATGGGTAAAACCAGCCACAACAGGCTGCCGAAGAGCCCAAGCCAGGGCGTGCACAGCGCCCACCTCGTCTGCCTCTTGCCGTTAAGCAGCTGCTGGGCGACAGAGGCACATTTCTCCGCGTCCTGCGTCACTAAGCGGAGGTGACGTAAAAGATCGTTGTCCGGGAATTTCTTCATCTCAGATTCCTCAATCAAAGCCTTAAAGCTGACAAGGCCTAGGAATAAAGAAAAGATCATCTTTTCTGTGATCATTATGTATGAAATACAGAGGGGGAGGTTCAATTTGATCAGTTCTTACCTATGGATATTTGCAATGTTTTACCTCTTTAATAAATTTGCTCTTTTTTTTTTTGGCCGAGAGTGGAAGCTTTAAAAGCGCCTAGAACTGCCCTTCACTGTGGACATGTCTAAGAAACAAAGAACCCCTGCCTTGTCAAAGCAGAGCAAACGCAGTTCTTCTTGTGGCTGGAACCACCTTTTCCTCCTGCATTTTACTCTGCACCCAGCAGGGAACTGGTGGGCTCAGAGACAGTGACCTGCACCCGCCCCTAAAGAGGAGAGGGAAGAGTCACCTGCTGAGCGACAGAAAGGAAAGCAAACGAAAAATGAAAAACGCTTTGAAAGAAAAGATGCGAAGGGAAGCGGTGACTTTCAAATGTAATAACAAGAGACAGAGACTTTGACTGAACTAAGAAGTAATAAACCAGCATTTCACAGACTCTTAATTTGATGATATGCTGTCTTTGTCCTGAGATCTAGTTCAAAAACAACAAGCAAAACAAACAAAAACCTTTTCTAAAGGTCCATATAAAATGTGAAATACTTTTATTTCTGAGACAAAGAGGTGTAAAGGTTATTTGGTAACAATATGATGTTTGTTAAATACACGATCCTGCACAACTCATATATCAAGACTTCACTTTGATGTAAGGACATATGCCTCATTCACTCTTGGCTTTAAAACCTCTGCTAAAGCTCCAAACCTGGCTGGACAGATGGGTTAAGTCAGGCTGCTTCAAGTAATCCATTTGCTGATAACTTTAAGTTGACTATGTTACAACCAGTCCCAATTTGCCAATCACCAAGTCACACTTTCTATATACCACGTACTTTTCTTCTTATTAATCTTTGCCTCCAAAGCTTCGTTCACATTCAAGGCCCATTCGTTGTAAGATTCTGCTCGAAGCTTCAGTGCATTCATCATGGGGTAGAGATCATCCAGAGTGTATCTATACCTGGAAACAGAATAGCAGGCTTAGCTCTGAGATATGTGGGTTTGGAGGAAATCAGATGTTTTACACTAAGGATTTAGTGTTTTCCATAGAAAAAAATCATTCTTTCTACTCACCGCAGTTTATATTTATAAGGAGGACAGGAACATAATTCCTTTACATGATGCAGGCAAACAAGCAGGCCAGGTTTACAAGAACAGGAGATGGCAGACATGAAGCATGTGGTTTTGCATTTTACACACTGACGCTCATCATCTGGCAACAGCTCAAAATCCATTCTTTCTGCATCAATTACTCCCTAGAATAAAGTGTGTACTTTAGAGATCTCCAAAGGATAATACAATCCACCAGCCCCCAAGACAAACATGTAATAGTTGAGTTTAAAAAAAAAAAGAGCCTTACCAAAGTAGAGAGTAGAGAGTGCGTTGATTAAAAATGTGGGGAGGAATTCCCTGGTGGCGCGGTGGTTAAGAATCCACCTGCCAATGCAGGCGGACACGGGTTCGTCCCTGGTCCGGGAAGATCCCACATGTCGCGAAGCAACTAAGTCCGGGAGCTACAACTACTGAGCCTGCGAGCCACAACTACTGAAGCCCACGTGCCTAGAGCCCGTGCTCCACAACAAGAGAAGCCACCGCAATGAGAAGTACGTGCACCACAACGAAGAGTAGCCCCCACTCGCCGCAACTAGAGAAAAGCCCGCGCACAGCAACAAAGACTCAACACAGCCAAAAATAAATGAATAAAATTTAAAAAATGTGTGTGGACCTAGCAAATGTGGGCAAGTTAATCTATTTCATCCATCTAGGGAGAACCCCTTCTGGACACGGTAGGTCCTTATGTTTGGCCATTTTGACCTGAGCATGAGAACAGTTATTAGCAGGCCCATAAAACTACGGAGATTAGCTGTTTATTCTACTCCAAATTGGCCTTGTCCATATTTTGGGTCTAGATAAGAGCAAAAGAAATGCGTATACTTTCTACTACAGAGGAAATGCTATACAGGGCTTCAGAGCAATGTTGCTGGAGAATCCACAAAAAGAACAAATGTAAGTGAAAGGAAAGAAGATGGGGCAGGTGAAAAAGACTATCGTGCAGGAATTGTCAATGTGAAGACGCTGAGTGGTCTATTAGCCTCTTATATGGGAAGTTCTTGGAAAAGTTCTGTGCAACAGAGACTGTAATCGTAACAAGGAACTTCCCAACTGATACTGTCAAGATAAATGAGGTCTTGAACCAGGCAGTTTCTTTTTTTTTTTTTTTTTTTTGCGGTACGTGGGCCTCTCACTGTTGTGGCCTCTCCCGTTGTGGAGCACAGGCTCTGGACGCGTAGGCTCAGCGGCCATGGCTCACGGGCCCAGCCGCTCCGTGGCATGTGGGATCTTCCCGGACCAAGGCACGAACCCACGTCCCCGGCATCGGCAGGCGGACTCTCAACCACTGCGCCACCAGGGAAGCCCTCAACTGTATTTTTAAATACTAGCAATAAACAATTGGAAATCAAAAAAATTTTAAAGTACCACTCTTAATAGTACCAACAAATGAGAAATACCTTATTATAAACCCAAAAAAATATGTGTAAAACCTGTGTGCTGCAGTCTACAAAATACTGAAAGAAATCAAGAACACCTAAATAAATGAGGGGATAGACTATGTCCATGGATTGGAAGACTCAGTATTGTTAAGATGTCAATTCTCCCCCAAACTATCCATAGGTTGAATGCAGTTCCAATCAAAATGCCAACAGGCTTTTTGGTAGAAGTCAGTAAGCTGATTCTAAACTTTATATGGAAAAGCAAAGGAACTAAAATAGGCAAAACAATTTTTAAAAGGAACAAAGTTGGAGGACTCACACTACCTCATTTCAAAACTTATTAGAAAGTTACAGTAATCAAGACCATATGGTATTAGCAAGAGGACAAATGCATAGACTAACAGACTAGAACAGAGTCCAGAAGTAGCTCCACACATGTGTGAATTCATTTTCAACAAAGGTGCCAGGGTAATTCAATGGAAAAAGGGGTCTTTTCAAGAAATGGTGCTGGAACAGTTAGACAGCCATATGCAAAAACAATGATCTCAACCCACACCTTGCCATAAACAAAACTTACTTAAGAGTATTAAAGACTTAAATGTAAAACCTAAAACTAGAAAATCTAGATGACTACACATGAGAAAACCTTTGTGACTTTGGTTAGGCAAAGATTTCTTAAGAAGGACATACCAAAAAAGATCCATAAAAGAGAACACTGATAAACTGAACTTCATCAAAATGAAAAACTTCTGCTCTTTGAAAGACACTGCTAAGAGAACGAAAAGACAAGCCACTAGCTGGAAGAAAACACTTGCAGAACACTTATCTGATAAAGGACTGGTGTCTAGAATAAAGAGAAGTCTCCCAACAATCCCATGAAAACGGGGTAGAGCGAGACATGTGAGCAGACACTTCACCAAAGAGATACATATGCAGGTAGCAAATAAATACATGATAAGATGTTCAATATATCACTCATTAGCCATTAGAGAAATGAAAAGTAAAAGCACAATGAGACGCCAATATACATCTATTAGAATGGTCTTAAAGGAAACGAGACTAAAGAAAAGCTTCCTTAAAATGGTATCAAAGTACATAAGAACTCTACTAAGTAACACCCAATGACATGCAGTTGGGGTTCCAGAAACCTTACCAATTTACGAACAGTTTCCCTTAGAGCCTTCTCGTCCTCAATCATAATGGCCATGTCTTTCTGAACAGTTGATGCCACTACAACGTCTAGTACGTCCGCCTTGGAGGCCATCTTGCAAATCATCTCGTCGTGGGAAAATACACAGTAGCGGTGCAGCAGGCGGTAATGCTCCACGCACTGTCGGCCTAAGGGCAGCTGCGCCAAAAGACAGGGAGGACACGTGACATTCATCTCTCCCCTTCCTGTTTCCAAAGACTCCTGACCTTTATTATCAATTACCAAATATCACATCTTGGGTCATATATTGATATCATATATCAATCCTAAAACTAGATTCTAACAAGCCTTGGACCTTTTAAAATCTTTGCATCTCAAGGATTGGGCAAATTAGGTACATTGATTAAAAACTGGTTTAAAAACCCAACATATTAATAATGCAGTAATGTCTACAACAATGTAGAATCTAATTGGAAATATGAATTTATACATTTCCTGAAACAAACATGTGGAACTGGTGTGGTTAATCTACTTCACTGGTGTGGTTAATCTACACTCAGCAGACTCTTCACCAGGTCTTGGCTGACACTGCAGGGCCAGGGCCTCTCCTGCTGGGAAGGTACACAGCTGGCCGACCTGCCATTTCAGCAGCAACTGGTTTAAGCAACTAGACACATGACAGCTTCTAAGCATTCTATACCATTTCTGCAGGAAAAACGGTAAATGTGAAAAGGCTTGCTAGGTCATAATTACACACCCAATCGACAGTGCAGAAGTTAACGGCCTCAGCGAAATTAAAACCTTGATTGAAACCGCTGTGGTAGGCTCGTGGAAATGTGATCACAAACTCCCCAGCACACTGATTAGTTCGGTAAACCTAAGGAGACAGAAATTGGAGATTTTCAGTGACATCCTCACGAAAGACAATCTAGACATAGACTATCAGATGATTCTCCAGAAAGGGTAGGGAAAAAAGTATGGCTGAATATTACCTAAGGATATTCATTTCTGCCACAAGATGGAGTAGTTCCCCAGACTGCCAGGTTGATAAGTATCTCAAGAGAAAACAGCTTACACCACAAAAATCTGGCTACATCCAGGATCAGGACACATCTTTCCAAATATTATCATACTGAAATAGGATCTCCTACCACCAACTGAAGAAAGTCCACTCTATTTCAAGGATCTCATTCCACACAGAGATCTTCTTGATTTGGGCCTCAAAATTACCTCCCACCAACAATTCCCCTTTTCCCTCTACCCAAAAAACACCTATATTGCTCTAGGCATAAAATCCTCAAACTGAACGAACCACTACATAATAGTAATAATATTAGATGTCTTTTCAATACATATCTCTCCACCAGCAGTTCTCCAAAATGTAGTTCCCAGACCAAAAGCAGCAACACCAACTGGGAACTTGTTGGAAATGCCAATTCTCAAGCAGCACCCAGGCCACAAAGCCGCGCAACTCAGGCTGAGGCCCCGCCCTGTGCTGGAACACACCCTTCCGGGCTCTGACAGGCCAAGTCTGCAGAGGGCAACCAACCGCAGGAGCACAGCCCTCCATCGGGACGGCCTCCTCCTCCTCAACTCTCTGCCACACGCACTCCCCTTCAGAGCCCCACGCCTCGGTTCAAACGCCATTAGGAGCCCTTTCCAGCCCTTTCAGAGTTAGTGGCTCGGCCCCCGAGTCAACACCACTGTCAAACCATACCACTCTTCCGTGATCTGTGTAAACGCTGTCTTTCCCTTACACTGTGAGTCCCCGAATGCAGGAGTTCATTCACCTACCTCTCTAGGTCCAGAGTCTAGCCCCACGTGGTTTGCTCAACTATTAAAGAACAGGGCGAGAGGTCTCTTTTAAAGCCAGCAACTCATAACAGATCAGAAAGACGGATCAACATGGGGCGGGGGTGGAGGGGTCAAGATGGAAAATGCCAACAATGAGGAGATGGTGGTATTTTGATGACTATTGGTCCTTATTTTCTAAGCTTTGGCCCATGTATATTTTAGGATCCCTCAAAGAAAATTCCTTTCCATCTGCCCCCATTTACTGGCCTGTGAACCCAAAAGCATAAAATGAAGGTCACAAGATCAAGAATTCCTCTTAACATGGTAAATGTATCATTTACATTTGGTTGAGCTAACCAAGATGGATTCTTCAACTTCATACATCTCAATCTGGCCTCCCAAAATGCCTTCAGAGTTTCCTCCAAAAGGAAGCCACTAAGCAAAAATAAGTGCCACTTCGTAGAAAAACCTCAGAGGAAAAAGCACCAATAGCATCTTTCAGTCTAGAGTGGGAACCCCGAAATCCAAGCTCAAGACACTGAAATAAATTTTCTCTTAAGCTTCATTAGGGGCAGCGGGGAGAATGTAAGATCCACCAAGCATGTCACCATGTAAATTCAATGAGTTATTTTCTAAAGTAGGGATGGAGTATGAAGGATTCTGACACAAGAGTTTAGATCTAATTATATCAATAACAGAACCTAGCCATTTTCAGAGTAAACTAATTTATACTAACAACACTTATTTTTTACGGTTTTTGTTTTGCTGAGTTGAAGGACTGAAGTTATAAACAAAAGTTATAGTTTAGAAAGCAGGAATGGTGATGGTGTACAACCTGTGAATGTACTCTGAACCGAACACCAGAAAGGAAAGGAAGACACAGCCTCACAGTTACTACTGCAAAGTAAGGCTGCTCAGCAATCTAGTCATCAGCTGCAACAAATCAGCTTTTTATGGTGTCTGAGGATCCAGTCCCACCGGCTTAATGCAATATTGTACTAAATGACACCAAACAGCTGTTTCTACACAACCACATCAGCTTCATAAAAACGTGAGCAACAGGGAAAAAGAGAAGTGGGGAGTTCAGCCTAGGTGGCAGGAGGATTGACCCACAACATACAGGCACTTCGTGAGTCATCAGGGTATTGGGGTTCATGATGGTGACGAGCTGGTGGAGCAGGTCGGGCTGGGAGATGAAGAGCTCCGGGGCCAGCCTTTTCATCACCGTCTCCAGCTGCTCGGCGGCGTACCCTGGGACTCCATACCAGGTCTTTGGCTCACCCCTAAAATAGATTGTAAAAGCAGATCAATCTCAAAATTTACATGAAATTTCAGTAGCTTCTTCAACTCATACACAAAATCAACCAGCAAACACCAATGCAAACAAGATGGTTAACCAGTTCCTATTTTTTAGATCCTGCTTTGTAAGGCAATGTTCAAACTGAAGAAATATCACCAGAAATATGATCGGAACACATGTAATGCATTTTCCCTCTTCAAGGATAAAGTTTAAACATGAGACTTCCCATCTGAGGTCCCTCTTTTCCCTCCTATTTTACCTGACCCTTGACCCTTCAGAAAATGTAGATATCTAGCATTTCTAAGAATATAAAGTATTATGTTAGCTACAGGGTATGTGGTCACCACAATTTCCTACAGCAACTAGCAAGGGATGGCAACTCTCCGCCCTGACAGCGAGTTAAACCAAACTCTAAGTAAGGCGATTAGCATTTCTAAAGAGCTCCTCTTCAAAGCACGTTTAACTGTCAACCAATTAATCTGTAACATCCCTGTGAGGTATGGTAAACATCATTTCACAGCTGGGAGCAACTGCCTGGGGAAGCAGGACTGACACTCTGCACGTAAAAGGCCAGCTCCCTCTTTCTTGTGGTACATCCTCAAATCCCTTGTGTGGGAATTTAAGTGAGTTACAGATCTTCAAATATATTTGTACTCAGAAAGCAAGGGAAATGGAGGGGAAGGAAACAGATGTAAAATAAAAGTTAAAGAGCCCAAATATCCGCCCCAGCCCACCACACACACACACACACACACACACACAGACACGCACGGATGGGGCGCACTCTACCTACCGTGCACAGTGATGCTAGAACTCAGCAGGCCGTCAGGAGCGGTCAGTCCCGAGGTCCTGGAGGACCCACACGCCCCACGCCCCACTGCTCGCCCAGAGGGCTATCTGGGCCGCTGGGCCCACAGAACGGGAAGGGGTTTCCACAGTAAAAGCAACTCGGTGCTTTCTAACCTTTCTGCGAGTAAAGACTTGACAATTAGCGAAAAGCTGTCTATCTTCTCCCCAGAAGCCTGTTATACTTGAAAACTCATGTGCAAGTGCAGGGTTTCATGCATTTCCTACGGATTCTTAAGAACCTTTGTCTTAAATTGTTAGGATACCTGTCCAATAGTAGTAAAAAAAAAAAAAAAACCTACGGAAAAAAAACCTCATCACTCTTCAGACTCAGTTAAGAGATGTGTCACAACTAAGAGGCGGGTAAGTTTTCCAACTCGGCGTGCATACCATCTGTAGGTTCTCTGGAACCCCTTACCAGTGCAGGTAGTTAATGGAATAGCTCCAGTGGTCTTCAATATGCCAACAGAAGGAAGAAAAGCACATTCCCACGTACAACCAAGGAAGCTTCATGCCACATATGTCAGCGGTGATGTGAGCGAGAACGGACTGCTCCATCACTGGCATGTTGTTCAAATTCCAGCCACTGTCAAGATATTCCTAAAAATAAGGAGAATATCTTGACATTATAAATAAAGTATAAATAAAGGTTTATACTTTATACTTAAATTTTCTATCATGCTAACATTTTGGAACTGCTGGTTTCAAAAAGCTGGCTGAAAGGTCTCCTTCAAAATAAAAAGAATGGCGGGGGGGCCACTATGCTTACCTCCTGGATGCCCATAGATTACTTCTGCCCAGCTCTGTGCTTTACATAAATGGACTTGTGTGTGTGTGTCTGTGTGTGTGTGTCTATATTATGTGTGTGTATCTGGTTCCAATCCCTCAGATTTTCTTCAGAACGAGAAACCAAAGTTACAGAATCTGAAGTCAAAGGGAGGTAAGTGATTCTCCCATATCATCTAGTTGGGACTAGAATTCTTCTATGGGTTCTTTCTACTATTCTTGAAATCATTAAAAATCCGGTAATTAAGGATTTGCTGAAAGTATCATAAATTACTTCAAGCCAGCCAACCAATTTCCATGACTATCTCAAGTTCCAAGTGACATACGTGTTGTAGCACAGCTGCTACTAGCCCAGCGTGACGACCTCTGGATCAACGGTGGGCTCGCTCTAAAGGCGCCCCCCGCCCGTCCCCCCGGCGCCCCCGCAAGTCCACATGCTCACAGCCACGCCTACCTCCTCCTCAGGCGAGAGCTTCACTTTCCCGTCTCGGACCGGGAAGCCACTGCCGAACTCCTTCGAGGCAATATCAGCTCCATATTCCACGGTAACATCCTCTTCAATAGTGCTCACCAGTCGCCAAAATTCTTTCTCAACCAGTTCTGTGGGAACCATCTGTATACAAAACAAGGAAGTAAAGAGAGTGACTCTCCTCAGACACTCACAAACTGCCCGTGACCAATCTGACTAGACAGGCTAAGTGACAGGAGTCACAGGATAGCAGCCTGAGGAAAAACTGTGTACATAACGTCCCAAATGTTCCTCAACTGGACCCCGACAACTCAGACATGAACATCACTTTCTAAAAGGAATTTTATAACCAAGAGCTGACTAAGAATTCATGTTCCTCTATCAACAACCTGGCCACTACTGTAAAAGGAGTCAAGGAAAGCAGTGCTAAGATTTAAGAACTGGAGATGTTTTTCTGTTTTGAGAACTCTAATATACAACCTGGTTGACTTCTGTTTAGTAACAGTAGTTAGCTGTATTTGAACGATGCTTTATCCTCTGAAATGCGTTCAAACACATCACCTGAGTCCACCCTCTCGCTCGTTCCACTAGACCTTGCAGAGAGTAATGTGGGCAGCCACGAGGAAAAGGCAGGGTGCAGCAACTCAGCGGCTGCAGGCCCGAGTGTAAAGGGCTGGCCAGGCTGAGTGCTTAGGATCTGCACTAATCTGATATGAGGTCAGAGGCCTGTCCCTCAAAGTGCAAAAAGCCAACCACAAATACAAGAGGCACCAGGACTGGTTAAGCAAACATATGGGGAAATAATATGTAATGCAGGAGGGGTAAAAAGATCTGAAAATTCAAAGGGACTATTACTTGAATGTATAAGCCTGTTAAATAAGGGAACATTTTAAGTAACTTAACAGTTAATGTTAGTGATGTGAGGCGAAGCAGGTGCACTCATACACTGCTATGGTCCTGTAAATGATACAGCTATTAGATGGGGAAAAAATAGATAAATATTAAGAAAATAATCCAATTAAATAGACACATACAGGACTTCCCTGGTGGCGCAGTGGTTAAGAATCCGTCTGCCAATGCAAGGGACACGGGTGGGCTCAACAACCAGATCCCGACCGGTTCCCGGATCCCTGGTCCGGGAAGATCCCACATGCTGTGGAGCAACTAAGCCCGTGCGCCACAACTACTGAGCCTGCGCTCTAGAGCCCTCGCGTCACAACTACTATAGCCCGTGTGCCCTAGGGCCCACATGCCTCAACTACTGAAGCCTAGAGCCCGTGCTCCTCAACAAGAGAAGCCACCACAATGCGAAGCCCGTGCACCGTAACAAAGAATAGTGCCTGTTCGCCGCAACTACAGAAAGCTCACACGCAGCAATGAAGACCCAACACAGCCCCCGCCCCCCGCAAAAGGAGATGTCTGCTATAGCACTTTGTTGGTAGTGAGAAAAAACAGCTTAAATATCCAGAAGTATGGTAGGAAACCATTCATTTTGGTGTACGCATTTGATGGAATAGTAAATGCTGAATGAAGCATGCTTATGCTTCTAAGGGAATAAAGGAGAATTTAAAATACTAACGTTTAGGGACTTCCCTGGCGGTCCAGTGGTTAAGAATCTGCCTTCCAATGCAGGGGACGTGGGTTCAATCCCTGGTCGGGGAACTAAAATCCCACATTCTGCAGAGCAACTAAGCCCGCATGCCACAACTAGAGAGAGCACCGTGCTCCAAAGAGCCCGTGCACCGCAACTAAGACCCGACGAAGCCAAATAAATAAATAACTATAAAATCCTAAAGTTTACAGTGCTAACTTATGACAACATAACAAGAGGTAAATGTGCCCCCAGGGCACAGCACATGGATTGGCACACAGGAGTCATTCAATAAATTTTGCAAAGTTTTCTTTGAATTTTATTTGTTGAGCTGAAAGGACTGCTGGTGATTTCCTTTCATTGGTATTCTGTTACTGTCGCTATATGATTTGTCTCAAAAGGCCTATCTTTAGAGAAATCAAATGAAAAATTAGAATGCATTTTGAAGTACTGTGGAATGTTAATACTACCGAACAAATTAAAGGTTTCATTGTGCAAGACAATGACTGACTATCGGAGATAAGGGCCAACTCAAACGTCTTCAGATATACCTTTCCCCAAAGTTATTAAAATCCTAAATCGAAGCAGTTATGTATGTACATACATGGACTGGCATGTTGAAGTAATCAGATTTGAATGCATCTGCCATTTCCCCGAAAGTACGGAGGGTATAGTCCCTGGCTGCCTGTTCAAAACCAAATGCTTCTTGTGGCTTACTGCACTCCTGTCAAAACACAAAGAAAGAAAAAGGAAAGATATTTATTTATATGTATATTTACTTATGGTTCACATATATATGTATATATATGAGAAATCATATATATATGTTTACTAAAATTACTTATGTAGTGTAATTCCATTTGTGCAATTTCCATTTGTCTGGATGAATATACATTGAAGTATTAACAGTGATTATCTATGGACTATGAAATTATCTATTTTTTAAGTTTTTCAGTGCCTAAGAATTTTTGCAAAGAGCATGCAATGCTCTTTTTAAATAAAAATTTTTAAAGTGTAGTTATTAAAATGTTTTCCTGATTCTCAGCTTGCTGCACAGCTGTGCAGCTAGCTCACTTCCAAGACCTCTTTCCTATTCAGGCCCACCCCAATTTTTGTCATGAGACTCCTTATTATCAATTGCCAAACCTAAACCGGAAGGTGAAGAAAAAACCTTCTTAAGGAAATTTTCTGATGCCACCTCTGCTATTACTGCTGACCTGAGCCAAACACTTAGGACACCTCCAGTCTCCCTTGGGAACATCATGGAGCGGCGGGATCAGGCAGAAGGTGTGGTAACTGTCATCACACCCATCACACAAGAGAAGCCGGTCCTCATCGTTGCCACTGCCACACAAGAGGCAGACATACAGGTCAACCTGCAGCATGAAAATGGGCACAGAACACAGGGTCGTGAGCTGCTGTTTGATTCTGTGAAACTCTAGGAATGAAATGGATCTGAGGCATAATCTAGTCTCTCCAACATGCTGCAAGTGAAAATGTTTCATCCTCTATAAGGGACATTTTAAATAAAAATGCTTCACCTTCTGTTATGAGATATTTCATAACATCTCATGCATTCCCAACTCTGAAGAGTAATCTCCAAGATTTCTCAATTGTGTGTTTTAATTAAAGTTTGTTACTTAAATATCCAGCTTTTAGTAGCTTATAGAAAGATAGTTTTCTAGAAGAATAACATGTTAGGCAATAAATTATCCACCTAACCAAAAACAGAACTAATGAAGGAAAAGTTCAATTTTGCCATGTTAAAAGGCAAAAGATTTTACAGTTTTTACAAAACTTAGTTTCCTTTTAACATGTTTAACAAAACTGAAGTTAACTAACCACATTAAATTACCACTTTACATTCTAATTAATCATAGTTAAGTTCCCCCAAACACAGTAATAAACCTACACAGTCATTACCTACTATGGGTTGTATCGTGTTTCCCCAAAATTCCTATGTTGAAGTCCTAACCCCCAGTACCTCAGAATGTGACTGTATTTGGAGACAGGGTCTTAAAGAGGTCGTTAAAAAGGTCATATGGGTGGGCCCTAATCCAGTATGACTGGTGTCCTTTTAAGAAGAGACTAGGACACAGACACACCCAGAGGAAAACCATGAGGACACAGGGACATGACCGTCTACAAGCCAAGGACAGAGGCCTCAGTAAAAAACCAAGTCTGCAAACACCTTGATCTCAGACTTGTAGCCTCCAGAACCGTGGGAAAATAAACTTCGCTTGTTTGAGCCACTTGGTCTGTGATACTTCATTATGGCAGCCGGAGCAGACTTTTTTGTTGTAGCTAATAGAAACCTGGGCTCTGCTAGTTTTCTGACTGCTTTGTTTCTGTGCTGGGGCAGAGGAAGATGATATTTATGAACAGAACATTTAATTGGAATAACTTCCAATTCCAAGATCAAAAGCACTGTCATCAAGCTGCTCCCAGGTGCTCAGAAGGGGGCTGAGGAAGAGACCTTGGCTTTTTGTTTCCACCTGAGTGAACAGCTCCCCAGGCCTCTGACCCTGCTAGGCCCTCACCTCCCTCCTACCTGCGCACTCCTTCCCTTATCCTTCCTTGCTGTAAAGTTGGAAAACATCATCTTTACTTCTGATCCACCTTCAGCTCGCTTGGAGGTGGGCTAGTCACTTATCGACAATTCTCCATAGGATCGAGCTCACCAGTATTCAGTGCTAAACCGAACGTCCTCCAGAAAAATGGCTGTCAACGCTCCCAGCTGTTACTACTGATTTCATGATGCATCCGTGTTTCCCTGTTTATAAACTGATACTACAAACCACCTCTAAAGGTCTTTTCATTGTGAGACACTGAGCCAGCAGTCCCAGGTAAGGCACTAAGTATAAACTGGGCTGTAAAAGTGTTTAAAGATGTCGACTCACAGCACTGGTGGTTTTTTTCGCTCGACTCCTGGGTTTCTCCTTCTCACTCTCTGTAATACACTCCTTCCTCTCAGCAGGTTCTTGCTTGAGGCTGCTTTTCCCGTCTTTCTCTGTAGGAAGCAGTCCAGGTCAGCACTCCCTCTGCTCTGGGCCCATCAGCTCCCTCCCCCCGTGCTCATCCCTCCTGCTGCTGAGGCACACCGGGGATTGCTTCAGCACCCGGGATTGCTTCAGCGCAGCAGCACCCAGAGTTACTACGTTCAGGAGCTCCGTGCTGCCTACTTTATGATGACGTGCAACTCTCACACCATTCAAATTCCAAGATACAAGCACAAGATAGGATACCAGATGTTGCTCAGGTCTGTATGCTTTCAAAATGGGAGCCAAAGATATGCTCTTCTTAAGACTAAGACATAACATATGTTGGTGAAAGCAAATTCCTCTTGATCTTGACCATAAGACACTGACCGTTCACCAACAGCACCCCCTCCACGTTACAGATTGTCCCTTCATGATCTAAGATTACTAGCCTCTCTAGCTTCCTGGTTTCAAAGACTGAGAATTTTCTAAAACACTAGCTATCAATTAATGAGCTATTGTGCAGAAAGTATTGCGCTAAATGCTTTCCATCAATTATTATTATGTCAATCACATAATCCTTTGCAACCAATCTGTTTCAAAGACAAGAAAACTGACGTTAAAAGAAGTCAAGAAGTATCTCTAAGGTCATACAACTAGTTAGTGGCTGAGCCAGGATTCAGATTCAGATCTGTATTTTTACAACTCCATCTACTTTCCATTATGTTGCGCTGCCTTTTCCACTAACTCACCAGTCACTAAGAAAAGCCCATTTCAATAACTACTTCTTCATTACTAAGTGCCTGCCTATATAGAATTTCTCTCAAGACAGTGTCAAACCTACCTTTCAGTGACTGACATCAAGCAGTGGCCAGGCAAGCATCTGTCAACTAAAACTCAGATTAAGAAAGCCTGCCTGCCTGCCATGCCTGAAACAAACCTATCAGATATCCAGTCAAAGGCACCTACGCTTCTCACAAATCACTTCTTTACAATTAATGCTATTGAACCAAATTTCAAAGTATTGGGTTGGCCAAAAAGTTTGCTTGGTTTTAAGTAAAAATAAGACACATTTTTCATTTTCACCAAGAACTGTATTGAACAACATATTCACTAACCGAATGAACTTTTTGGCCAACCCAATAGCAACTAGTTACAGTTGAGAAATTCAATCACATTTCTAATATGCATATATTCATTTGTTTATCTCTCCTTCCAGTCATCTAATTATGAAAACAAGGATATTAATATAATAAGATTTTATTTCTCAAGGCACAACCCAGTGACTAGTATGTAAAGTTGTTCCAATATTTTCTTAACTACCAGATGAATGATTGTTTTTACTTATTCACTCTTCCTTCCTATTCATGGATGAACTTTCTTACCATTTTCACACTTTGGAGCTGGACATCCCATTCGACGTCTCAGGTTATGAGTTCTGGCTTCTGCTGTCTCTTCTGGTTCTATTTTAATATTCATGGCCTTAAAAAAATTTGTCATATACATGAATATTACCTTTAAAAAGACAGAAATCTTCTAAAATCCAATTGGAATCACAAAGTGCCTATAATCTTATAAATTCTCTCTATTAATAGGACATTCAAAACTCTCTCCCTTAGAGCAGAGATCCCACCCTTAATATTATTGTTACTTAAGGAATCAATGAGGAAACTTAGAAGTTAGGAGTATTCTCCACTTCAACAGGTCAAAAACTGAGGGAAAAGTCAAAGGATCAGGGATGACTTATGGGAAGTGTTACTACCCAAATCGGGAACAGTGTGTATTTCCTCCTAGAAGCCCCTCAGTTCTCATCTACTCACAACTTACATAACTTAGCCAAATCCTCAACAGTTACATAAATAATGTAATTTCATCAGCCTAGAAGAGTTTGCTGGCTCTTCCAAAGTATGACAGCATTCAAGGAAAACTCAGCTTCCACAACAAGTTTCTATTAATTCTTGTTGTGAACTGTCACTACAAACTGCTCCCCTAACACCGCTGAGTCACAGCTCCCTCATCAGTGAGAGCGCGTGAGCCAGTCTCAGTACCTGGTGTCCACGAAGTGCTCATACTGATTGATAAGCAAAGCCCTGTCTGCTCTGGGACACAAGTGACGTTGTGGAACTGTGCCTGTGTTCATTCATGCACAATCAAGATGTCTACTGCTAACACGATTTCTTCCAGGGCCATACCATCACCATGATGCGTCATCAAGACAGACCTAGGCATCCACAGCACTGGGCGTGTCTTACACATTTAAAGATCAAGATGTGCTCAAACAAGAACTGACTTTAAGATGAATAAACTTGCAGCCTGCTTGTGGGCTTCAAATAACCATATATGTTCCTATTCTGAGGGATTCTCACTTCAAAAAAATAGAGTCACTAAATTTTTTCATATCTCCAACTTACCTAAGTGAAAAGTAATTCTCTTATTTATCCATTTCCTCAGAAACCAAAATGGCTGATTTTTTTCATCCTCACCAATAATTATTAAATAACCCAACTACTGATTTAGAACCCTAACCAATGCCATGAGGCTTCCCAGTTCTAAACTTCCCTAATATATTAACCACTGACTCTTCATACTCATGTGTCCACCTCTGCGTGGGAACAAGGCAGCTGGGAGAATTACTCTTCTCCCTTTCCAGGAGAAACCTCTCAGAGCAGAGAAATCTAAGAGCAGCTTGTCTTCTTAAGTCTTTCACTCCTCATCTTCCCTCGTGCTTCACTCTCATTTTACCTGTGTGTTATATATCACCAGCCCCCCTTGCTGACTGAATATTTTCTGGCTTAGCATAAATGTTTGCCACAGATTCCATACTCCTCTTCAGGAAGTCTGAGAAAAATAGCTTTCACTACCTTCTTCGTAACCTCTCAAAAACAGTACTTTTCAGCAAAAATCTCCAACTTCACTCCTACTAACCTTAATTCCCAATAAACCTTGCCCAACATCACGAGGGTCACAATGAACGCCTATTCACCTATTCTTCCCTAGGCTCTGATAGTTAACCATGCAGCAGCTGACTGTCCAGGCAGCATAAACCTAGAAAGATTTCAATTCCTTGCCCCTCTGACAGTGCAATTCCCCCAAGTGTAAAAGCTAGAGTATACACAGCATCCATCTGTGAGGTTAAGTAAAGTTCAATCTATGAAGAGCACGTGCATGAGAGAAATCCAGGGTCAGACACACGTTAGCACTGGGACTTGAGGCCTGTCTGATCAGCCTCACGAGGCTCTCACCTCCGCTCTCATGCGTTTTGCCCGTCGAGCTGGAGGACACGTTTCCAAGGGCTGCACAGACTGCCTCTGGGGAATATCATGGGGTTTGTATTCCTTGTCCTTTGTGTCTGTGGTCAGGTTTGGCTTCTGCAGACACTGGAAATAAAACACAACCGTACTGATAAATTCTCCGCCACCCCTTTTTTAAAAAAATAAATTTATTTATTTTTAATTTTGGCTGCATTGGGTCTTCGTTGCTGTGCATGGGCTTTCTCTAGTTGCGGCGAGAGGGGGCTACTCTTCATTGCGGTGTGCGGGCTTCTCATTGCGGTGGCTTCTCTTGTTGAGGAACATAGGCTCTGGGCGCATGGGCTTCAGTAGTTGTGGCACGTGGGCTCAGTAGCTGTGGCTCGTGGGCTCAGTAGTTGTGGCTCACGGGCTCTAGAGCGAAGCCTCAGTAGTTGTGGCGCATGGGCTTAGCTGCTCTGCAGCATGTGGGATCTTCCCAGAGCAGGGCTTGAACCTGTGTCCTCTGCATTGGCAGGAGGATTCTTAACCACTGCACCACCAGGGAAGTCCCTTCCTCTTTTTTATTTATTTTTTATTTTTTTTTTGTGTGGTATGCGGGCCTCTCACTGCTGTGGCCTCTCCTGTTGCGGACCACAGGCTCCGGACGCGCAGGCTCAGCGGCCATGGCTCATGGGCCCAGCCGCTCCGCGGCATGTGGGATCTTCCCGGACTGGGGCACAAACCCGGGTCCCCTGCATCGGCAGGCGGACTCTCAACCACTGCGCAACCAGGGAAGCCCCCTTCCCCCTTTTTTAATCTTAAGAGAATTTCACTGGATTTTTGCAGGGTATATTTTACAATGATTTATGGAAATACATAACAGGTGTGCAATTTTTAAAATCTAAATAAACACAAAGACAAGTCTGCAGTTACCAACCATATACACACACATACAGTTGTAACAGCTTCACTTTTTTTCAGGAGGTGAATGGTGTTGCTTCAATTCATTTAATTGTTGATATCACCTCATCAGGTTACAACAGGCCACAGCAGGCTCAAGGCAGTCCCCATGAGCCAACAACAATTATCCCTGCTTGCAACTGTAAATTAAGTGAAGGCCCAAACTGCTAGAAAGGCCCCCTGTATGTTCCCCAAATAGCTTTCCATAATCAGAATATCTCATTTAAAAAAGGTTTACAGTAATAAAATATGGAATCCAGTAAGTTTTCTAAATTTTACAATCTCGTAGGTTTAAACATAATTAGCAACCTTCTATTATCAAAAAGATATCATTTGGGGCTTCCCTGGTGGCGCAGTGGTTGAGAGTCTGCCTGCCGATGCAGGAGACACGGGTTCGTGCCCCAGTCCGGAAAGATCCCACATGCCGCGGAGCAGCTAAGCCCGTGAGCCATGGCTGCTGAGCCTGTGCGACCAGAGCCTGTGCTCCGCAACGGGAGAGTCCACAACAGTGAGAGGCCCGCGTACCACAAAAAAAAAAAAAAAGATATCATTTGAATTGAGAAAACAGACCGTGTGACTATTATCCCTTATTAAAGCTTTCCTTTTCTTCAATATATTCCTACAAAGTCTAACTCACAAGAAAAAGGTTAATAGAGAGCCTACAGCAATAACTTTGGTTCTGATCATACAAGAATCTCTTCTTGCTTTTTCTTTTTAGTTTGATTCTAAGCTCACCGAAAAAGAGTATTTAATGCCAATACAACAAAACACAGTGACAACAAAATATTACCACTGAATCTAATATGAATTTCAAGTAAATACCACTCCTTTATAAGAGGTCCTACAAATGCCACAGGAAACACTTTTAAAAGCAGGCTCCAAAATGTAACCAGTGAAGGTCTACTGTATCATCCATACTTGTAATAAGATACACTGAAACTATAACCTTGTACAACTCTTGGCTCTGCGAGCACCATTACAACCATGCAGTGTCACTAACATGATTGGCTCCTTCCTCCTGACATTTGCAGAAAGAATCCAGAGCATGGGGAGAAGGACAAAAGAAAATACAGAGCAACCATCTAACACAATCTACTTCTGACATTTAAGTAATATGTACTGTTAAAAAAATACTAGAGTAGATTTCTCGATACTCTCAACAAGAACGAATCTACCACTGGGAGCACAACCTATAATATTAAATATTCTGCTTCTTCTAATTAAACCTACACACTGATTTGATCTAGAAACATCAACTCAACCAGTATGGAATATCACTGCCCATTCCACAACAAGTCCTCAATTGAGCGTTTAGAGTATGTTCAATGAAAACATGCAGATGGGAATAAAACCTGTCCCCCATCTAAATTAACCTCCTTTATGTATTATGTACACTTTCTATTGAGACCCGAAAGTATGTGTGATTGTGGAGATATGAACTGAGCTGAATCACAGACATTTTATTAAGTGGATGGTCAGAAATTCACATGTTATATACGTGGTTCTCATCTCCCACTAGTCTAAATGGTTCTGTAATCCATGGCCTGCTTGGCTGTATAAGGACTTTGAAGAACTAAGATAAAATCAAGCTCAGAAGCTCTTTAGAATATATATGAAGAGATTATTTTGTTTCAAACCAGGATTCCAAACATACACTTGATGTGTTTGTTTTATATTTATAATGTTATCACATGCCAACTCTTAAACCTCTGTTTGAGAAACCGGGATTTAGAGGTGATTTATATCATCACACCGTAATGACATCATCCTACAGGGACAGAGCAATCCCTTAAGACGTTTAGAAAACACAGGGATACAAGACTGAGGTCTCTGTCCCGTTATCCAGCACGTCGCCACTCAACTTCTCTCAAGTTTCCCGAAACTTACTTTAGGCTTGAGTTTACCCTTTTGCAACAGTTCCTTCATTGTGCACTCTATCCCCGCCCCCTTTAGTACGGGTTTATTTTTTAAGAGCAGTTTTAGGTTTACAGCCTAGTTGAGAGGAAGGTACCTAGATTTACCGTGCAACGGCTGTCCCCACACATGCACAGCCTCTCCCATCATCGACATCCCCTGCCCGAGTAGTGGGACATTTGCTACACCTGGTGACCCTGCATTCACACATCACCCGAAGTCCACAGCTCACACGTCAGGGTTCACTCTTGGTGCTGCACATTCTACGAGCCTGGACACAGGTGGAGGACCATCCGGAGCACGTCCACCGCCGCAACAATCCTCCGTGCTCTGCCTATTCATCTGACACTCCCGCCCTCAGCCCCTCGCAACCACGGATCTGTTTACTGTCTCCATAGTTTGTTTGTTTCCAGAATACCACTGAGTTGGAATCATACAGTAGATGCAGTCTTTTCACACTGGCTTCTTTAACTTTCATAAAAATATGGACTTGGGACTTCCCTGGTGTTCCAGTGGTAAAGAATCCACCTTACAATGCAGGGAAAGCGGGCTCGATCAGTGGTCAGGGAACCAAGATCCCACGTGCTGCAGGGCAACTAAGCCCATGCGCCACAACTCCTGAGCTCACACACCTCAACTAAAGCCTGCGGGTTACAAACTACAGAGCCCACAAGCTCTAGAGCCCACACGCCACAACTAGAGAAGAGAAAAAAACCTGCACACCACAACTAGAGGGAAGCCCATGCACCACAATGAAGGATCCCGCATGCCACAACTAAGACCCAACGCAGCCAAAAATAAATAAAACAAACAAATAAATAATAAATAAATCCTAAAAAAAAAAAAATGCACTTAAAGTTCCTTCTTGTCCTCTCATGACTTGACAGCTCATTGTTTTTTAGCCTCTATCGTCTGGCTGTACCACAATTTGTTTATCCATTTGCCTACTAAAGGACATCTTGGTTACTTCCAACTTTTGGCAATTATGAATAACAAACCTGCTACAAATATCCGCGTGCAGGTTTCTGTGTGGATATAAGTTTGCAACTCCTTTGGGTAAATACCAAGGAATGTGATTGCTGCATTGTATGATAAAAGCATGTTTATTAGTTTACTAAGAAATTGCCCAACTGTCTTCCAAAGTGGCAGTTCCATTTTGTATTCCCACCAGCAATGGAAAAAGGTTCCTGTTGCTCCACATCCTCGCCAGCATTTGGTGTTGTCATGTTCTGAATGTTGGTCATTCTAATGGTGTGCAGTGGTGTCTCATTGCTGTTTTCCATTCCTTTTTAAAAAAATGTATTTTAATTCTCCTTTCCTCTATGGATTATTTTCAAAAATCAGAAATGGGCATAAAAATTTATGCACAAAGAATTCAGCAAGAGGCGACATTCACAGAAGGATGGACAAAATGAAAAGGCAGAGGACTTTCTACCAGATGAAGGAATTAATAAAGCCCCAGAAAAACAATTAAATGAAGTGGAGATAGGCCACCTTCCAAAAAAAGAATTCAGAATAATGATAGTGAAGATGATCCAGGACCTTGGGAAAAGAATGGAGGCAAAGATCAAGAAGATGCAAAGAAATGTTTAACAAAGACCTAGAAGAATTAAAGAACAAACACCTAGAAGAATTAAAAAACAAACAAACAGAGATGAACAATACAATAACTGAAATGAAAAATACACTAGAAGGAATCAATATCAGAATGACTGAGGAAGAAGAATGGATAAATGACCTGGAAAACAGAATGGTGTAATTCACTGCTGTGGAACAGAATAAAGAAAAAAGAATGAAAAGAAATGAAGACAGCCTAAGAGACCTCTGGGACAACATTAAACGCACCAACATTTGCATTATAGGGGTCCCAGAAGGAGAAGAGAGAGAGAAGGGACCCAAGAAAACATTTGAAGAGATTATAGTCAAAAAATTCCCTGACATGGGAAAGGAAATAGCCACCCAAGTCCAGGAAGTGCCGAGTCCCAGGCAGGATAAACCCAAGGAGAAACACGCCAAGACACATAGTAATCAAACTGACAAAAATTAAAGGCAAAGAAAAATTATTGAAAGCAACAAGGAAAAAACGACAAATAACATACAAGGGAACTCCCATAAGGTTAACAGCTGATGCCTCAGCAGAAACTCTACAAGCCAGAAGGGAGTGGCATGATATATTTAAAGTGATGAAAGGGAAGAACATACAACCAAGATTACTTTACCCAGCAAGGATCTCATTCAGATTTGATGGAGAAATCAAAAGTTTTACAGACAAGCAAAAGTTAAGAGAATTCAGCACCACCAAACCAGCTCTACAACAAATGCTAAAGGAACTTCTCTAAGTGGGAAACACAAGAGAAGAAAAGGACCTACAAAAACAAACCCATGGGGCTTCCCTGGTGGCGCAGTGGTTGAGAGTCTGCCTGCCGATGCAGGGGACACGGGTTTGTGCCCCGATCCGGGAAGATCCCACATGCCGCGGAGCGGCTGGGCCCGTGAGCCATGGCCGCTGAGCCTGCGTGTCCGGAGCCTGTGCTCCGCAACGGGAGAGGCCACAGCAGTGAGAGGCCCACATAGCAAAAAAAAAAAAAACCATAACAATTAAGAAAATGGTAACAGGAACATGCATATCAAAAATTACCTTAAACCAGCCAAAAAACACAGGCTTGCTGAATGGATACAAAAACAAGACCCATATATATGCTGTCTACAAGAGACCCACTTCAGACCTAGGGACACATACAGACTGAAAGTGAGCAGATGGAAAAAGATATTCCATGCAAATGGAAATCAAAAGAAAGGTGGAAGAGCAATACTCATATCAGATAAAATAGACTTTAAAATAAAGAATGTTATAAGAGACAAGGAGGAACACTACATAATGATCAAGGGATCAATCCAAGAAGAAGATATAACAATTATAAATATATATGCACCCAGCATAGGAGCACCTCAATGCATAAGACAACTGCTAACAGCTATAAAAGAGGAAATGGAGGGACTTCCCTGGTGGTGCACTGGTTAAGAATCCGCCTGCCAATGCAGGGGACACAGGTTCAAGCCCTGGTCCGGAAGATCCCACATGCCACGGAGCAACTAAGCCCATGCACCACAACTACTGAGCCTGCACTCTAGAGCCCGTGAACCACAACTACCGAGCCCACATGCCACAACTACTGAAGCTTGCATGCCTAGAGCTTGTGCTCCGCAACAAGAGAAGCCACTGCAATGAGAAGCATGCACACCTCAACGAAGAGCAGCCCCTGCTCACCACAACTTCATTGCCTGCGCACAGCAACGAAGACCCAACACACCCCAAAATAAATTAATAAATTAATTTTAAAAATAATTTAAAAAATTTAAAAAAACGAGGACATCAACAGTAACACAATAATGGTGGGGGACTATTAACACCTTACTTACACCAATGGACAGATCATCCAGACAGAAAGTTAATAAGGAAACACAAGCTTTAATTGACACAACAGACCAGATAAATTTAATTGATATTTATAGGACATTCCATCCAAAAACAGCAGATTACACTTTCTTCTCAGGTGCACACGGAACATTCTCCAGGATAGGTCACATCTTGGGTCACAAATCAAGCCTCAGTAAATTTAAGAAAATTGAAATCATATCAAGCATGTTTTCCGACCACAATGCTATGAGATTAGAAATCAATTAGAGGGGGGTTTCCCTGGTGGCACAGTGGTTAAGAATCCGCCTGCCAATGCAGGGGACATGGGTTCGAGCCCTGGTCCGGGAAGATCCCACATGCTGCGGAGCAACTAATCTCGTGCGCCACAACTACTGAGCCTGCACTCTAGATCCTGCGAGCCACAACTACTGAAGCTCACGCCTAGAGCCTGTGCTCTGCAACAAGAGAAGCCACCACAATGAGAAGCCCACGCACCACAATGAAGAGTAGCCCCAGCTCTCTTCAACTAGAGAGCCCATGCCCAGACAACGAACACCCAATGCAGCCAGAATTAAATAAATAAAATAAATAAATTTATTAAATAAAAAAATCAATTACAGGGGGAAGATGTAAAAAACACAAACACATGGAGGCTAAATAATACGTTACTAAATAACCAAGAGATCACTGAAGAAATCAAAGAGGACATCAAAAAATACCTAGAGACAAATGACAATGAAAACATGAGGATCTAAACCCTATGGGATGCAGCAAAAGCAGTTCTAAGAGGGAAGTTTATAGCAATACAAGCCTACCTCAAGAAACAAGAAAAATCTCAAATAAACAATCTAAGCTTACACCTAAAGAGCTAGAGAAAGAAGAACAAACAAAACCCAAAGTTAGCAGAAAAAAAGAAATCATAAAGATCAGAGCAGAAATAAATGAAATAGAAATAAAGAAAACAATGGCAAAGATCAATAAAGCTAAAAGCTGGTTCTTTGAGAAGATAAACAAAATTGATAAACCATTAGCCAGACTCATCAAGAAAAAGAGGAAGAGGACTCAAATCAATAAAATTAGAAATGAAAAAGGAGAAGTTACAACAGACACCACAGAAATACAAAGCATCCTAAGAGACTACTACAAGCAACTCTATGCCAATAAAATGGACAAGCTGGAAGAAATGGACAAATTCTTAGAAAGGTATAACCTTCCAAGACTGAACCAGGAAGAAACAGAAAATATGAACAGACCAATCACAAGTAATGAAATTGAAACTGTGATTAAAAATCTTCCAACAAACAAAAGCCCAGGACCAGATGGCTTCACAGGTGAATTCTATCAAACATTTAGAGAAGAGCTAACACCCATCCTTCTCAAACTCTTCCAAAAAATTGCAGGGGAAGGAACACTCCCAAACTCATTCTGTGAGGCCACCATCACCCTGATACCAAAACGAGACAAAGATACTACAAAAAAAGAAAATTACAGACCAATATCACTGATGAATATAGATGCAAAAATCCTCAACAAAATACTAGCAAACAGAATCCAACAACACATTAAAAGGATCATACACCATGATCAAGTGTGATTTATCCCAGGGATGCAAGGATTCTTCAATATATGCAAATCAATCAATGTGATACACCATATTAACAAATTGTAGAATAAAAATATGATCATCTCAATAGATGCAGGAAAAGCTGTTGACAAAATTCAACACCCATTTATGATAAAAAGTCTCCAGAAAGTGGGCATAGAGGGAATCTACCTCAACATAAAAAAGGCCATATATGACAAACCCACTGCACACATCATTCTCAATGGTGAAAAAATAAAAGCATTTCCTCTAAGATCAGGAACAAGATAAGGATGTCCACTCTCACCACTATTATTCAACATAGTTTTGGAAGTCCTAGCCATGGCAATAAGAGAAGAAAAATAAATAAAAGGAATACAAATTGGAAAAGAAAAAGTAAAACTGTCACTGTTTGCAGATGACATGATACTATACATAGGGAATCCTAAAATGCCACCAGAAAACTACTAGAGCTAATCAATGAATTTGGTAAAGTTTCAGGATACAAAATTAATGCACAGAAATCTCTTGCATTTCTATACACTAATGATGAAAAATCTGAAAGAGAAATTATGGAAACACTCCCATTTACCATTGCAACAAAAAGAATAAAATACCTAGGAATAAACCTACCTAGGGAGACAAAAGATCTGTATGCAGAAAACTATAAGACACTGATGAAAGAAATTAAAGATGATACCAACAGATGGAGAGATATACCATGTTCCTGGATTGGAAGAATCAATATTGTGAAAATGGCTCTACTACCCAAAGCAATCTACAGATTCAATGCAATCCCTATCAAATTACCAATGGCATTTTTTACACAACTAGACAAATCATCTTAAAATTTGTATGGAGACACAAAAGACCCCGAATAGCCAAAGCAGTCTTGAGGGAAAAAAACGGAGCTGGAGGAATCAGACTCCCTGACTTCAGACTATACTACAAAAGCTACAGTAATCCAGACAATATGGTACTGGCACAAAAACAGAAACATAGATCAATGGAACAAGACAGAAAGCCCAGAGATAAACCCACGCACCTATGGTCAACTAATCTATGACAAAGGAGGCAAAGATATATAATGGAGAAAAGACAGTCTCTTCAATAAGTGCTGCTGGGAAAACTGGACAGCTACATGTAAAAGAATGAAATTAGAACACTCCCTAACACCATACACAAAAATAAACTCAAAATGGATTAGAAACCTAAATGTAAGACCACACATTATAAAACTCTTAGAGGAAAACATAAGAATAACACTCTTTCACATAAATCACAGCAAGATCTTTTGTGATCCACCTCTTAGAGTAATGGAAATAAAAACAAAAATAAACAAATGGGACCTAATGAAACTTCAAAGCTTTTGCACAGCAAAGGAAACCATAAACAAGACGAAAAGACAACCCTCAGAATGGGAGAAATATTTGCAAATGAATCAACAAAGGATTAATCTCCAAAATATATAAACAGCTCATGCAGCTCAATATTAAAAAACAAACAACCCAATCCAAAAATGGGCAGAAGACCTAAATAGACATTTCTCCAAAGAAGACATACAGATGGCCAAGCAGCACATGAAAAGCTGCTCAGCTTCACTAATTATTAGACAAATGCAAATCAAAACTACAATGAGCTATCACCTCACACCAGTTAGAATGGGTATCATCAGAAAATCTACAAACAACAAATGCTGGAGAGGGTGTGGAGAAAAGGGAACCCTCTTGCACTGTTGGTTGGAATGTAAATTGATACAGCCACTATGGAGAACAGTATGGAGGTTCCTTAAAAAACTAAAAATAAAATTACCATATGATCCAGCAATCCCACTACTGGGCATATACCCAGAGAAAACCATAATTCAAAAAGACACATGCACCCCCAGTGTTCACTGCAGCACTGTTTACAATAGCCAGGTCATGGAAGCAACCTAATGCCTATCGACAGATGAATGGATAAAGAAGTTGTGGTACATATATACAATGGAATATTACTCAGCCATAAAAAGGAACGAAATTGGGTCATCTGTAGAGATGTGGATGGATCTAGAGACTGTCGTACAGAGTGAAGTGAGTCAGAAAGAGAAAAACAAATATCGTATATTAACACATATATGTGGAACCTAGAAAAATGGTACGGATGAACCGGTTTGCAGGGCAGAAATTGAGACACAGATGTAGAGAACAAACATATGGACACCAAGGAGGGAAAGTGGCGGGATGGGGTGATGGTGGTGGGATGAATTGGGAGATTAGGATTGACATATATCTACTAATATGTATAAAATAGATAACTAATGAGAACCTGCTGTATAAAAAATAAAATAAAATTCCAAAATTCCAAAAAAAAAAAAAAAAGAATTCAGCAACAGGAGAAATCAAATCAAGTTCTGGGTATAAAAATGGAATTGACACAGAGTCATTAAAACCTGTATCTTCAGGCTTCCCTGGTGGCACAATGGTTAAGAATCCACCTGCCAATGCAGGGGACACGGGTTCGAGCCATGGTCCGGGAAGATCCCACATGCTGTGGAGCAACTAAGCCCGTGCACCACAACTACTGAGCCTGCCCTCTAGAGCCCATGAGCCACAACTACTGAGCCCTTGCGCTGCCACTACTGAAGCCCGCGTGCATGCCTAGAGCCCGTGCTCTGCAAAAGAGAAGCCACCGCAATGAGAAGCCCGAGTACCGCAACGAAGAGTAGCCCCAGCTCGCCACAACTAGAGAAAGCCTGCGCGCAGCAACAAAGACCCAATGCAGCCCAAAATAAATAAATTAAAAAAAAAAAACCTGTATCTTAAAAAATATACAGTGACATGTTATGCAGGAAAAATACTGTATACGTAAAGAATACACTTCCAATTTGTGTATATGTGCATAAAAACAGCCTTAAAAAAAAGCAGATGAGAGGATTAGGAGGGATTTATTTTCATCATACTTTCCTTTGTTTTTATACCTTCCACAGTGAACGTGTATCAGTAGGCCCTTCAACAGGTATTTATCTGTGTTGTAGATGTAATGTTTGTAAACGGTATCTTTGAATACCTGTTCCCTTCAGACTATGATTGTATAAATGCTTACCTACTCTTCAACTATGAAATTTAGGGCCTCTCTAAGTATACAGACAAGCTGTTTCTAAACCCATAAAGCAGAGACTCTCTCTCTCCCTTTATTCACCTAACTTCTGCACCGAGATAAGAAGGTTCAAAGGAGAAAATCTATTGTGGGCAACTGTATGTAGATCTGACTATAAAACAGAGACATAAAGGCTCCATATACAACATTTTTAACAATTTCATCCATGGGTTCACTAAACATTGACACAGTGCACATTTCTTTAAACAACTTTCTGAGTATTAGATTAGTCACATTTTCCAGGCTAAAAAGAAAGCCCATCTGGAATCAAGGGAGAGAGAAAAGAAAAACACAATGCTACGAAAACCTATAGGATTTAAGCATTCCAGATGATATGTCTGTATCAAGACAGAGTTTTGATTAGCAGGTTTACCCTCAGAAACTATGTTGTGATCTTCCTCCCTCTCTATAGCACAGTAACAATTCCTAAAATTATAGGGCTCACTGTTCTAGTGTAGAATATCTCAAAGGGTGTAAACAATTATGACATTCTGCTTTCTACCAGGGCCTAGAATAAGTGGGAAGTTTTTATAATATTGTTTTGCTTTTAATTAGAACAAAAGTTTTTATCTGAATAATTTGGCAAATACCACCTTTGTAAGGAAACAAACACGGTTACACAGGAACTATTAGCAGAGGGCTCCATGAGCTGTCCAGCATTACTGAGTCCCCTACTCTCTACCAATGTCAACATTCTATGAGAATCTCCTTGGAGACCTCAGCTGGCAAAAGAGAGCAGGCAGGCAAGTTATTTCACGTGTTGTATTTTCATGTGACAACCAGGAATACACTTTAAACAGTAAGTGAATGCAAAAGCATAAGCCGTAACAAGTAGGTAATAACCAACTGCTGTAAGAAAGGAACATCTATTGCGAAGTTAATACAGATTTCAGTTTTTGATAACAAAAGAATATTTCCTCTGTAACCTTATTCATTCCAAAAACAACCTTCTTAGTATGGTTGCTCTCAAAACAGAACTAAAACATTGGAGGAAAAATCCATAAAACAAAAGTCTTCCAAGCAAGTCTTCCACACATAATCAAGGCCTTTTCATTCCTCCCAAAGACCATGTGCCAATAAGTAGTGAAATAAAACAGGTTAAGGCTAGCCCCACTCACCCTCAAACTGTCTCCAGACAGGAATAAGTTGTAGGGGTTGAGAATTCGCTCATAATGCCCTCTGATATGGGAGCCCACAGCTTTGCCAGGAGCAAACCCCATCTTGGTGGCAATTTTGGTCCATTTTCTCTCCTTGCAAACAACTGCAAATCCACCTTCCTCTGCAACTAACTGTTGAATAAAACAGCAAAAGAAATTAGTTCTTGGCTGTGGTCATCTTTTAAAAATACATTTTCCGAATAAAATATATATATATATGCACTATTAATTTTAAACTAGAAATTTAAAACACTGCTTTTAACAGCATATTCCATAAACTTTTTATACCCTCCAAAAGCTACTTCTCAGTTCCCCAAAGCAGCCAAGATTTTCCATGAGGAAGAATTAAATTAGCAGTGAAACCTCTGATAAAGAAAAGGTTCTAGTAAGCTGAGGAGGAGCAAGAACGGCAGCATGTCTGGGGGAAATAATGCAGGCTTTAGACTGAAATGAACTTTAAGATATAGAATTGTAACAGCCTTTTCAGTGGGTCAGCTTGGACACTGAAAGCCTCTGTTGTCTTATCTGCAATAAAACAGACAGGACTATCTAAGAGGACCATTATGAAGTTTAAAAATTACCAAAAAACAGGTGGCAGCAAAATATTTCACAAGATAAGGCTTTCAGACCTGACAAGCAGAGACCAATTAATCACAAAACTAAATGAAGAATTTTATTTTACATATTTCCAGCAGTAAGTTTCTTATTTTAAGGCAAAGAAGATCAAATTCATGCTGTCAGAAAAATTATTCAATGAGAAAGATGGTCATTAGGCTTTTACCTTATTAAGCTGAAACAAGTCCAAGATCTTCCTCTCCACATGTGGAATTTTCAGAGTACTTCCCTGTAATTCCCAGTACTTTGCAATCTGGTCCAAGAAATTTAATTTTACACGAGTTTGAGCCTAAATGACAAAGAACTGAGTTTTACTTTTACCTAGCTTATTATAAAGCTCCTATTACCTGTGCATGTGATATTTTCATTCTTATTAAGTGCAATACCACTTGTGAATTCAATAGGGGAAACTTCCCCAAAATACACAGAATAAAACTGGTTAAATAATTATATGTTAACTCAACAAAAATTTAATTCAGCCCCTACCATGTGCCAGGTAAGTAGTAGTTACACACTCAGTAAGTCCTCCCGTAACATAAATAGGCGATCTGAGAGGTGCTTTATTTAAGGAGTATCATAAGTAAGATTCTATATGCCCCTTTCGTCCTTTTACAGTTTGGGTATTTTAAAGTCCTGCTCTCTCCGAGTACAAATTTTCTGATTTGCTCAAACACAAATCTAAAAGCAGATTTACAACAGAACCACTTATCTTTAAAGTCCTGATAACTTAAAGATAACAGAAAACCAGAAACTTTCTTCAATGTTATTCCCTTAACAGATTATTACTGTTGCCTACAAGTCATTTTTTAAAATTTTGTCATTTTTCTTTCCGCTCATTGTGAAATTAAGTCAGACAGTTTTAAGACTTTTATCTTGCACAAGACCAAAATTGAGATCAATATTCAGATATTCCCAACCACTTCAAAGTTAATACCCACCTCCCCATCTTTCAAGCTCGACATGAAAATACACTGAAATACTTGAAAATACATACACTAGATGCTACTACTGCCAATGCCCACAGAATTCCAGTGGACATATGTGCCATTTAAATTAAGAATGTTTAGTTTAGTATAGAAAAACAAAACATGGTTCAATATGAAAATCAGATTAGCAAAACATTCATATAAACAATGAACCTCTTTGCTATCAATACCCAAGCCTTATTCACCCAGCACTTTAGGGCTTAAGTCGCCCACAGACTAAAGAAGAAATACTACCTCTTCTCTAGAGAAGTGCTATTCACTCCTCCTAGGGAAATTAAATTATTAAATCTAACTGAAGACATGTATTTTGGAAGAATATCAGAGCTGGAGAATCTTTTCCATTAAATGATTCTGAAAGCACATGCCTTTCAAAACCTAAACTCTAGGGCTTCCCTGGTGGCGCAGTGGTTGAGAATCTGCCTGCTAATGCAGGGGACACGGGTTCGAGCCCTGGTCTGGGAGGATCCCACATGCCGCGGAGCAACTAGGCCCGTGAGCCACGACTACTGAGCCTGCGCGTCTGGAGCCTGTGCTCTGCAACAAGAGGCCACGATAGTGAGTGGCCCCCGCTTGCCACAACTAGAGAAAGCCCTCACACAGAAAGGAAGACGCAACACAGCAAACATAAATAAATTAATTAATAAAAACTCCTACCCCCAACATCTTCTTAAAAAAAAAAAAAAAAAAAAAAAAAAACCTAAACTCTACTGGTTGTCACCTAGATTGAGAAGGATTTAAATGCATTTATTAATTAATAGGCTGGCAATTACTGACAAAAATCAGTGTTTTTAATGAAACTGGGTTAGCTGCAAAGGCTTATCACCATTTGTTTTACCATGATTATCAGTTACTAGCCATGTTTTCGCTTCACTGAAACCACTAGATTTGTGACACAGCCTCTTTCAAAGAAGCCCCCACTGGAATACAGGCAACCAGCATAGTAGTTAAGACATTACCTCCAATTCATTCAGCCTCTGGATACGTGGGGTAAAATGAAGTTTGTCAACATCACATGCAAATGGTGGCTGCCAAGCCTAGTGGAGAAGCAAAGGTTTTCATTAGAAAAATTTATAATTCTGACATTTAAAAAATGGTTTTAAAGTTAAAACCCTGTTTAAGTAAAGCATGTTATCTCTAATGAGTCAACAGAACACAGGGCAGTAGTTTCTTAACTCTTTTTCCACCAGAACAGCAGAATACGTATGATGACCCTTCTTCAAATGATACATTCTGCACACACCCCGCCTAGCACCCCTCCAACCAGCAACGTCACTGAGCCTCAATTGCCGATGAAAAATCATCAACTCAGGCAAAAAAAGACTTTGACTCCTCTATTCCATAAGTATCTCTCCTCCTACAAAATAGCTATATTAATGTCAAATTATCTACAGACTGTATTTTAATATATGTAACCCAGTTACATTAACTTTTATTATAAAACTGAGGATAAGTTCTTCTGTGGGGGGAAAAGAAAAAAACTGACATCCAAAACCAATTTTAAGAATCACCCTTAACATATCTACTGATACAGGTTCTTGGAAGAACTGCTATCAGGAGAAAACAGACAGGAAGGAGAGTGTGTATGGACTGCTGTCTGTAAGTGGAGAAAACTGGAAACAACTTAAATGTTCATGATAAGAGAATAGTTTAAAGGCATAAAAATTATGCTGTGTTAATAGGTAGAGTTTCAGTTTGGAATAATGAAAAGGTTCTGGAGACGGACAGTGGTGATGGTTGTACAACATTGTGAATGTATTTAATGTTACTGAATTGCATGCACCTTTAAAATGGTTACAATGGTATATTTTATATTATTCAGTATTTTCATATTTCAACATAATTTTTTAAGACAAAAAAGTTCATGCTGTTGTATAGCTCTATTGACATTGAAATTTTTCCTTATATATATTTTATGAAAGAAAGAAAAACAGGCTATGCAATAGGAAAATAAAACACTGGAAAGAGAGCAAAATGGTTAACAGTGGTTTGTCTTTGGTAGGATTATAGGTGATTTTTCTTTTGCTTCCTTACCCATTTTAAATGCAGTCGGAAATATATTAAATACATTAAGTAATACCTATTAAATAATAAATTATTTCAGAGTAAGAGAACAAGTTAATACAAATGTTGGTACATCTGTAAATAACAATAAAATACTCTGAAGTGGTAATAAAGAATATCTAGATGTTCTAAACATGGAAAGATAGCCAACAGTGGATGAGTAAAAAACTAAAACATGCAAATTTGTGTTAACATATGTAAATTTTAAAGACTGTTGTAATAGGAAGGGGGAAAGAGGTTATTTTTATTTCAAATTTATACTGCTGGAGTTTATCACTGCTTTTAGTTTAAAAGTAAAACAGGTTTTGTTTTTGTGATACAAACACTTAAGTAAAAATGCCCACCAGCAATGCCTGATTAAATATTATGTTAAAAAGTAAATTTTACAATTTTTTTTCAAAGGAAAAAAGCAGATTACAAATTGGTACAAAGCTATTTACTACCACCCCAAAAAAGAATAGGAAGAAAAAAAGAAAAGAAAAAAGAAAAAACGGCAATACTGTTTTAGAAGTCAATGACAGGTCAGGACTTCAAGTGTCTAATGCTGTCATACAGCCTCTTCAGCAAAGACTATGGCTAATGTTTAAATGCCAGTTAAAGATATACTGTACTGCTAATAAACTTTAAAAAATACTACCTACTCCATCCTGGGTCAAAAAGATTACAGTGATTTTTGTTTACCTTGATAACTAAAGATAAAGAGAGCAATGTGTTTAATTATATATAATACAATGTAGCAGAAGGAAATCCCATCGCTTCTTAATATTCTGTGGCAGGCTAATGGAAGACTTGATATTGCTCAGAGCTTTGCTCTCTAATACTTTATAAAAGCTGTAGGCTTTCTGAAATGAATTGATCTGGGTTGAAGGTTAGACCAAAAATATATCAAAGACAAATGTGTCAGAATATACAAGTAAATGATTAACATACTGTCCAAATGACCTGCAATTTTTATAGATTAAGATTTATGAGTAATGTATAATGATATCCTCCAATGAATCAAATATGCCTTCTACTCCCAAAACACGATACAAAAATTAATCTCATCTTAAGTGTACATATTAAAGTTTTATAAATTAAGGTGAGCTGTGTCTTTGTATGTATGTATGTTATTTAATTGATACTTGTTTTAGCCTGAACCCTTTTTCAAATAAAATAAATCCTAAAAATCAAACATCAAAGGGAAAACACTATGTATCTGTCACTAAGGAAGTTCACACAGTGGGTATAATACGTTTAAAACTAAAACTATGTCAGTAGATCATTCCTTCATTAAACACAGATCCCTGCAAATTTTGTCTCCTCCTCTGGTTACAATGAAAGAGAAAATGGGATAAATGTCATTCGGTTTTGAGACTTTGTCAGCTGTAAAGTTCTACTCCAATAAAACGATTACATATTATTTGCAATGCTCAGTGTCATATTAGAACAAAGATATTCTTGGCAAAGTCTGGCCTCATTGGGCCATGACTTTTACATGCGGAAAAAAGCCATTTACACAACATTGTAAATCAACTAATTTCAATAAAAAGATTTTTAATTAAAAAAAAAGTCATCAGAGAAGGAAAGAGACCATATTAAAGCCTCTAAGGAGTGAAAAATTTCAAACAGGAATATAATCCTCAAATTAAGTAGTCAAATAAATAATGAAAATCTCCATTTAGAAACGTGATACTTTTTGGTTTGACCCTTAAGTATCTAAAAGGGATATCATGTAATCTAACCAAAACTTTCAGCCTCTACCAATAAAATAGTTCATAAAATCATTTTTTTTCTAACATAAAAATAGCATTTCCAGGGTTTCCCTGGTGGCGCACAAGTTAAGAATCCGCCTGCCAATGCAGGGGACATGCATTCGAGCCCTGGTCCAGGAAGATCCCACGTGCTGTGGAGCAACTAAGCCCGTGCGCCACAACTACTGAGCCTGCGCACTAGAGCCCACGAGCCACAACTACTGAGCCCGCATGCCACAACTCCTGAAGCCCGCGCACCTAGAGCCCGTGCTCCACAACAAGAGAAGCCACTGCGGTGAGAAGCCCGCGCACCGCAACGAAGAGTAGCCCCTGCTCACCGCAACTAGAGAAAGCCCACACTCAGCAACGAAGACCCAATGCAGCCAAAAATTAATTAATTAATAATTTTTTAAAGGAAAAAACAGCATTTCCATACAAACAAGATAATAGATTGCAAGGAGTTCAATGTAAATTCCCTGCTGATATTCATCTTAATTTCCTTTAAAAACTTTAAAATGGTTTTATTTTAACCCTTTCAAAATAAAAGTACAGCTATATTATTTAAAAGCTCAATTATTTTCCTGAGCATTAAAAAATATATTCCTTGGGAAAGCAGTTAAGTAGACCATTGACACTTAAAAACCCTCAGAGAGGCCTGAGAAACACCAGGTAAACATTTTCCTTAGTCCTAGCACTAACCAAGCAAAAATAAGTTACCGCACATTTAACTGAGAGAAATGTTTGAAATTATAAAATTGACCAGTATGAAAATAACTTTCATCGAATGCTAAAGATTTTTCAAAAACACCAGGAAAATTCACTCTGTAAATGATCCACTGTTAGCATCCACATACTTAACATACTGGAATACTGTTTTAATATCAGTTTAAGACCTAACGATCAGCAACACAAGAAAGTATACCCTCTACAGAGCTCACTACAAGTTAGTTCTCCGATTCCCTGCAGACAAAACCAATTAAAAATCAGCGTCAAAAGTACATTCTGGTTAGTTTACAAATAACAACATGAATTAAGAACCAAAGCATTTTTCTAATTGCGTATATTCTATCAAACCCAGTCATCACTGAATAAATGCACTCACAGGATTTTAATCCAGTGCCAGCAGAGGTAAACTCAGTGTTGTTAATACAGATTCTTATAGTTTCTATGTTATCAACATTACCACAGAACTTCGGTGAAACTTTTAACGATCCAAACAAAGAATTTATCTTAGTATTTTAAGGCAAGTTAGAAAAGCTTTCTGTTGAGCCTAAGATTTATCAACCTTAATAAAGATTTCAGTAACACATATATGAAATACAATTTAAAAGACTACTTTCTCATCAATTAAATGGTTTGTCAGTAAGATATCCTTAAGACACCTGCACAAATGGAAGAGGTAGTACAAGGCACAGCATAATCATTATAAATTATAAGAACAGACTTACTATTTATGAACCCCTCAGGCATCCTATGCCACTCATGACGACACTGATAGGTGTCTATCAGGAAAGCTTTGTAATACAAAAGGCTTCATTCAAAGTCTCCCCAAGGTAAATAAAATGCTAGTGATGCTGCTTCTCCCTTGCTTCTTACTTCCCTCTGGGCAGACTTGGCCCCAGGCAGCTTTAATTAGCCACCAATTTGTTCAAAGCCTGTTTAAGATCTCCGGTCCTTAGAGAGCCACTAGTAAAAACACTTTATTTTGAGGATTTCCTCTTTAGACTAAGGAACCACACTTTTATACCCTAAAGCCTAGGCATTTAAATTGTAAATAGAACTGAGTGTATGTGGATTTTTCTGGGAAGGCTCACAGCTTTCACCAGGGTCTCAAAGGGGTCTGTAACCAAACAAAGGTCCTGAGAATATGTCTGGCTTTCCTTTAAAAATTTCGCACCTTTAAGTTCTTATCTCACTACCCCAACCCACTTTCTTTCAATCCCTTCTCTTTATACTTAACCAAGCATAATAATAATGGATAAGACACTTGTTCCTCAGAATGTAAGCAGGCGATTAGTATAGGACCAAAAAAAAAAAAAAAAAAAAAAAAAAGAGCAACGCGCTGAAAGTCAGAAGACCAGAATTTGCGATTCGGTTCTCTTACCACCACTTCAGGAATCTCAACTTTCCCATCTGTAAAGTACGAACAATAGCTACTTTCAGGACTATGGTAAGAACTGAAATTACAAATGTAAAGTTTGTTTTATTATAAAGCAAAAATAACAAGTATTACATGACATTAAGTTCTGACCACTGAAATGTAATTTTCCTCTAACAAGAAGTGAATGCAACCTCAACTTTCAAGGAGCAACTGACCTCTGAAGTTTACCTTTAAGGACCCCATCCTTTCAGCCTAACTCTAGGTAGCATCTAGTGGCCAACCAGCACTTTTCATCATAGCAATTTCAACACAGGTTAAAGAGTTCCCCTAAATAAAGCAAATATTTTATAATAACTATAAATGGAGTATAATCTTTAAAAAAGAAGAGGGCTTCCCTGCCTGGTAGCGCAGTGGTTAAGAATCAGCCTGCCAATGCAGGGGACAAGGGTTCAAGCCCTGGTCCGGGAAGATCCCACATGCCGGGGAGCAACTAAGCCCGTGCGCCACAACTACTGAGCCTGTGCTCAAGAGCCTGCGAGTCCGCACGCCACAACTACCAAAGCCTGCACGCCACAACTACTGAAGCCCATGCGCCTAGAGCCCGTGCTCCGCAACGAGAAGCCACCGCAATGAGAAGCCCGCGCACCGCAAGGAAGAGTAGCCCCCACTCACCGCAACTGCAGAAAGCCCGCGCACAGCAACAAAGACCCAATGTAGCCAAAAATAAATAAATATATAATAAAGTTCCCTTTAAAAAAAAGAAGAAAGCAACATTTTTTAAATTAAATATATATATTTATTTATTTTTGGCTGTGTTGGGTCTTCGTTGCTGCACGTGGGCTTTCTCTAGTTGCGGCGAGCGGGGGCCACTCTTCATCACGGTGCATGGGCCTCTCACTGTCGCGGCCTCTCTTGCTGCAGAGCACAGGCTCCAGACGCGCAGGCTCAGTAGTTGTGGCTCACGGGCCCAGTTGCTCCGCGGCATGTGGGATCTTCCCAGACCAGGGCTCGAACCCGTGTCCTCTGCACTGGCAGGCAGATTCTCAACCACTGTGTCACCAGGGAAGCCCGAAAGCAACATTTTTTAAAAAAGAAATAACAGTATATTTGGGAGAGAAAAGAACTTTTGGTTTTAACTTGCACCCTGACTTTTTAAAGATAATTATATATATCATGTATTAAATCCCTCTGTGTATACACTGCTATTTTATACATTTAACTCAATAAAGTCAGAATAAGCTTATATAAAATTAAAAGCAAAAACAAAAAAGGGCTCCCCTGTATCATCCTCATCTGTCATTTCTTCAGGGCTGAGTTTTAAGGCACAGTGATGCCCTTTACCACCTCCTGTACAGTAGAACAGACGTTAAAGAGGGTAGGCTCTCAGTCACACTGCCTGGGTTCAAATCCTGACTCTACTGTGTGGGTCTGAAGTAGGTTCATCTCCCTGTGCCTCAGGTACATGTAAAAAGGGGAAACCAGGAGGCTTAAATAAAATAATAGGGGCAAAGCCTTTAGACAGGTGCCTAGCATTTACAAAGTAAATGGTTAAAAAAAAATGATAATGATTAGGGAATGTTCATGTTGCAAAGCTTTGTAGTTTCCAGGAAGCCTACTGCAACCTTGTTCTTGTTTTTGATTGGTTATGTTTAACACCGTGGTTTTGATTCTCTAATCTTCATTATAAATTTGTATAAGATAGAATTCATTAATATATACTATGCAAGGTCCATTAATCTATTTTTTTGCTGTACTCTTTTTCCAGCATTGAGATACATGCATCTTGCTTTTTAAAGTCAGAGGATGTACTGTCAGATATCCATGTTTAAAGAGCTTCCTAGGGAATTCCCTGGCGGTCCAGTGGTTAGGACTCTACCCCCAGGTTCAATCCCTGGTCGGGGAAATAAGATCCCACATGCCGTGTGGTGTGGCCAAAAAAAAGGAAAAGAAAAGAAAAAAGAGAGAGAGCTTCTTATAAGATTGTCTTAGGTTTATTAATCCAAGGGTAAGGCAGTTAACAATGGATCTGCCAAGAGAGGAGCTGCTAGGGTGGCAATGGAATTCAGCTTCTGTAACACAAAAGACAACACTCTAGTGGGCAAGCCTACATACGGTCCCGTATCAGTATTTTATATTGACCAAGCCATTTCCTGTATGTCCACTACATAAAACTTCCTGACTGCATATTCTCTTATGGGACAAAGACTAAGCGACAGAATGGGTCTAAAATACTTTTTTCCTAATACAAAAGTAATGCTTACTGCTGAAATTTCAGAAAAAAACATATAAAGAAGGAAAAATGAGCCAAAATCTCAGAGAAAAACCTGTTACATTATGCTACACGTCCTTCCAGTATTTTTTCCAAAATGCTTATCTTCATAATTTCAAACCAAAAAAAATTATATTGCCTTTTACTTGTTTCTATACTGGGAACATTAACGTTTCATTGTATTGATACTTTAAAAATTTCTTAGTATTGGACATTTAGGTTATTTCCTTTACTTTCCAATGTTATTCACTATAAACAAAATATCTATACCTTCTAGGAAGCTTATTTCAGCTCCATTCAGGGTCACATTTTACATACTGAAGTTACAGGAAAAAAGAAATCAACATGATCACAGTGATTACAGGTGCCTGCCTGAGACTGCCTTTTATGAATGATGTCGTGTTCTGCCTCTATAGAGAAGTGTAAAAATGGTTATTAAGGAAGAATTTAAAATGAAAACTACCTTCATAGAACAGTGCTATGGATGTTCAATAAATGTTACTGAACAAGTAAAAAGTCTAATTAGGAAAATTAATTTTAAATGTCTCTATAAAGCTAAAGATTAAAAAATATAAAATCAAAAAAGCTCTGCTAAACAGTTGCCAATGAAGAAAACCTGGTGACAAGAATTTGGAAACAAAGAGAACAATGTTTTAGTAAAAACACATCATGCTCCTTATTTAGATATGGGCAACTGTATCAAGCGAGGTTCATATTGTAGCACAGGGTTTACTTAGGTGTAACACAAAAACTCCCACAGCTTTAGCGTTTAAATCATTCCACAGCCAACAGAAAAGACTGCAAGAATAAATGTCCCTTTAAAAAAAAGAAAAAAAATTTGCCCACATACCCAGTCAGTCCTCAAAACGGTCAAGGTCATCAAAGCCAAGATATCTGAGAAACTGCCACAGCTAAGAAGAGCCTAAAGAGACCTGACAACCAAACGCAGTGTGGTGTCCTGAATGAGATCCTAGAACAGAAGAGGACGTTAGGTAAAACCTCAGTTCATCTGTGTAAGTTCATGGACTTGGGTTAATAACAACAGTGGTTCACCGATTATAATAAATGTGTCATACTGATAATGCAGAATGGTAAGAAAAGGGGAAACTAGGTGAGGAGTATATGGGAACTCAACTATCTTCTCAATTTTTCTGTATATCTAAAACAGTTCCAAAAAAAAAGTCAATTAAAAAAATCATTTGGATCAATTTTTATCTTTTGTGTTCCAAACTCTTCTGATTCCAATAGAGAGCTCTCAAAAAATGAAACACAATCATATCTTTAATACAAAAAAATTTAAACTTGACAAGATGAGACCAAAAAGGTCCACTTCGACAGTTTAGTTGTTGCTGGCTATGTGGAAAAATTTATTGTTTGCCTTTTTGAAAACACTTTAAAATTTTCACTTCACAGAAGCAACAGATAGGTGAATAAGGGAAGTTTTTACCAAATCCTCTACTGGTGTTATAATATCCTCTTCAAAGGTTGAGCACAAAGAGAAACTGCTTATGCATAGGTCCTAGATTTATTCCTATTGAGTCAAGCCTTTGCAGAAGTTAGTTCCTTTTTTAGTACTGCAACTCTCAAATTTTTGGCCTTAGGTCCCCTTTAAACTCTTAAAAATTGACGGCTTCAAAGAGTTTTACTTCAGATGGGTTCTATCCATTCATTTTTACTGCATTAGAAATTAAAAGACATTTTAAAAATTCATTTAATAATAAGCAATGAATTGGTGAGAAGAGTTTTACTTTGCAAATCTCTTTAATGTCTGGCTTAATAGAAATAAGCTGGATTTTCATATCTTCTGCTGTCAATCAGTTGTTGTATATGTTGTTTTGGTTAAAATGTATGAAGAAAAGCTGGTCACAGATAAACATTTAGTTGAAAAGAGGAAGTTCCCGCGGACCTGCTGAAAAGGTCCTGTGAACTCTCCAAGAGTCCTCAGCCCAAACCTTGGAAACAACTAACAGACCCCTCCAGGGTTCCCCATCCAATCTGGTTCTCCAGAGAACTCTGTCCACACAGATTTTAAAAGCAGTCCCTTCGCTTCCCTGGTGGCGCAGTGGTTGAGAGTCCACCTGCCGATGTGGCGGAGAGGTGGGTTTGTGTCCCGGTCTGGGAGGATCCCACATGCCGCGGAGCGGCTGGGCCCGTGGGCCACGGCTGCTGGGCCTGCGCGTCCGGAGCCTGTGCTCCGCGGCGGGAGGCGCCACAGCAGTGAGAGGCCCACGTACCGCCAAAAACAAAACAAAACAAAACGAAAAAGCAGCCCCTTCAAGTGTTTTCTCCATTCACTAACAATGATTTCTTGACCTGTTTGTGTAATGCCAACGTTTTTAGAAAAGCCATATGGCAACCCAGTCTTCCCTAAAGTCCTACCACCAAAAAGAACGTGAAAATACCAATGCAATCATTTGCTAATATACACGGACTTTTGATAGTTGTATTAAGATAAGAAGTACCAAGGAATAAGAACATTTGTTAAAGTTTTAACTCCTATAGATGGGGCTTGGTAAGAGCCAGTTTTCAGTTTTACACAACTTCTTGTTTAAAAGAATGTTTTAATTGCTGAATATTAAGTATTTGGGAAGGCAAAGCATTGTTTCTATGGACCATCTATTAGTAAATGAAAATACACCAGTAAAAAAGAGACATGTCGGGACTTCCCTGGTGGTCCAGTGGTTAAGAATCCGTCTTCCAATGCAAAGGATGTGGGTTCAATCCCTGGTTGGGCAACTAAGACCCCACATGCCGTGGGGCAATTAAACCCGCATGCTGCAATGAAAGATCCCACGTGCTGCAACTATGACCCAGTGCAGCCAAAAATAAACAAATAAATACATAGAGGCATGTCATGGTGTTTACTTATTAAAGCATTAGTCCCAATAAGTTCTTTTTCCACCACTTTTAATAAAACTTGGAAATGATAATCTGTATTTATGTGACCTCTAAATGACTTAAATTTATTATTGTTAAAGCCATATGAAAATATTGATATAAAACAGTCCTCCCATTGATACTGCTTCTCAAACCTCAAAGAAATAGTTTCTTCCCAGGCCCCTCTGTACAAACAAGCTAAGTACAATCTGGTTTATAAACAGTAAGAGGGAATAACTAGATCACATGGAGGCCATCTTACTCTTCCAAAATGTCCTTAATAGATAACTACCAAAGTTACCTGGAGTGATTCATACAGATTTTTGGCATATCCCTAAAGTCTCATCAAGCCTATAATGGAAGTATCCTTTTAAATTCACAGAGGGGGCTTCCCTAGTTGCACAGTGGTTAAAAATCCACCTGCCAATGCAGGGGACACAGGTTCCAGCCCTGGGCCAGGAAGATCCCACATGCCACGGAGCAACTAAACCAGTGCGCCACAACTGCTGAGCCTGCGCTCTAGAGCCTGCGAGCCACAACTACTGAAAGCCGCGTGCCTAGAGCCCATGCTCCACAACAAGAGAAGCCACCGCAACGAGAAGCCTGCACACCGCAACGAAGAGTAGCCCCCGCTCGCCACAACTAGAGAAAGCCTGCGTGCAGCAACGAAGACCCAATGCAGCCAAAAATAAATAAATAAATAAATACATTTTAATGATTTGTCAAAAAAAAAAAAAAAGATTTGTCGGGGAAGGGGGAAGGGGTTTAGGAACGAGGCTGAACTCTTCCCCCTCCACCTTCACTCAGCAACACCCACACCTACCTGGGCGCCAAGGGCAGGGAAAGGTAAACATCCCGCACCCTCACTTTAAGGCCTCATCAGGTCTGTAAACACTTGCTGCCCTACCCCTTTAGTACTTGACAAACTGGTGGTCACTCCTGGAGATTCAAAATCAAAGTCAGGAAAGAGACAGTACTGACACTAAACATCAGCCTGAGCCTCAGAGAAGATACTAAATCTTTGTTTTGTTTGATGGTCCATCTCAAGACACATTTGCAACTGCACTAAACAAACAAACAAAAAAGAAACAAATAGTAAGCCATACATTTCACTAAAAGCAAATATTTAACAGCTCTTCAGCCCTGCTGCAATTAAGATATATTAACTATACGTCTAGCAATAAAAGTGGAAATAATTTTGGAACACATATGATCCCTAATAGCCATATCTGAAGTAAAAGACTGAAGCCTGAACCTGTACTGGAATTGCTAGGAAGCTGCTGTTTATCCCACTGCCGATCATCTAATATTTACACAAGGACAACCTGATAGTCTATTCAGTATACTCTAATTCTGACCATGCTTCAAGGCTAGATCTCCTGTATGAAAGATAAAAGGGTGTACTATTACACAGGCAAGCCCAATTTAGGATGGTAGATAAATAAATCTCATGTCCAAAACTCTTAAAATAAATTTATAATGTATCTCAGTGTTACTGTTTTAGAGAGAGCACTATCTTATTTCTTTCACATTTATTGCCACATTTAATAATTAATTTGGGGAATCCCCTGGAGGTCCAGTGGTTAGGACTCAGGCTTTCATTGCCAGGGCCCAGGTTCGATCCCTGGTGGGGGAACTAAGGTCCTGCAAGCCATGCGGCACGGCCAAAAATAATAATAATCAATTTGATTTAAAAGATGACCCTCTTTAACCTAAAATATAAGGAAGTTCCAGCCTGATAAAACTGGTCCTCATTTGAATGGCTGCCTGGTATCAATGGGACACACCATAAAAACTCTTCTATTACCTACTTTCCCAGATTTTAAATAGAGGATTTTACAGCTGTGTCTACAGTTGAGACTTAAGAAAATCATCACCAAGAAGTCACGTAAGTCTGAAATACAGGCTCAACAAACCAGCTCTTTTCTCTCCTTGGCTTCCCAGCACATTTCCTGCGGCCTCCAACCGGATTCTCTTTACTCCTTAACTGTTGGTGTTTCTGCGAGTTCTCATGGCCCGCACTCTCATTCTGCACTCCTATCTCCTCCCTAAACCTGCCTTAACCTAATGCCTTCCCAGATACCCCCAGGCTGCCCCCTCTCCCCATACTCCACCCACCTCCACATCCCCCCAACCCTAATATCTTCAACCATTCTATATACAATTTCCATTACTTGCACACATCCTACTATATAATTACTGATCTTTCTCACCAGCAGACTATGAGTTCCTTTAAGTCAAAGCTGTAAACTGCAGAACCTTAACACAATTCCTGGCACTTACTGACATATCAATAAATGTACTGAACTGAACCCATAACCAACCCCAAGGACCCAATCCATTTCTTCATTCACCAGAACTGACAGAAAGGATTCCTTAGTTTCTTGTAGTGGAGCTGAGAATTTCTATTAATTCAAAGTCAACAGGTAAGAAAATTCCCTATATTAACAGCTGCCTAAACCTCATCAGGGAATCACCTAAACTAGTAGTTCTCAAACCTAGCTGACCTTTCCAATGGCCAGAGGAGCTTCTTCCATATTCTTCCAATTGAAGCTAAGTGGTCACTGAAATTGATGACCAGGAGTTTCCACACAAATGAGCCAACCAACCAAAAGTATATGGAATGGCCAAGCTCATACACATTGATAAGTTAAAAAATAAGGGCACACGGTTTACTTAAAATTTTATAATTACATTTTACAGGCAACTATAACAGACAAAACAAAATGGTACTGTGCTTTGGTATCACATAAGGGCAGCTTTCTAGTACTGATTTTCCTTCAGTGCGTTAGGATAGCCACAAAGAAGCAAAGGAAGATCACACTCTCCTTCCCAAAAAGCCCAGCTAATTTCTGGGATCTATGAAAGCAGCCACTGGCCACCACATATTAGAAAGAAGAACACTGAACTTGGAAGTAAAAAGCCAGTTTGGAATTCCCTAATTTGTCCTTTAAAAGCTGTGTCACCTTAGACAAGTCATTTAACATCTCTCAGCACAGCTTCCTTATCTATAAAATTGTCCTTGGAATTCACTGGCAGTACAGTGGTTAGGACTTGGCGCTTTCAATGCCATGGGCCCGGGTTCAGTTCAGTCCCTGGTCGGGAAACTAAGATCCTGCAAGCCGCACAGCACAGGTGGAAAAAAAAAATCCTACCTTAGCAGCAAGAACTAAGTTAACAAAAGGGAAAAGGGAACCCTCCTACACTGTTGGTGGGAATGTAAATTGGTGCAGCCACTTGGAGAACAGTATGGAGGTTCCTTAAAAACTAAAAACAGAGTTACCATAGGATCCAGCAACCCCACTCCTGGGCCTGTATCTGGAGAAAACCACACTTTGAAAAGCTACATGCACCCCAATGTTCATAGCAGCACTATTAACAACAGCCAAGACATGGAAGCAACCTAAGTGTCCACCAACAGATGAATGGATAAAGAGGTGGTACATACATACAATGGATTATTATGCAGCCATAAAAAAGAACGAAATGATGTCATTTGCAGCAACATGGATGGACCCAGAAATTATCATACTGAGTGAAGTAAATCAAAGACAAATATATGCCATCACTTATATGTGGAATCTAAAAGATAACAGCAATGAATCTATGTACAACACAGAAACAGACTCACAGACATACAAAAAAAACTTAGGGGTACCAAGGGGGAAAGGGAGGGTCGGGGAGGGATGAATTAGGAGTATGGTATCAACAGATACAAACTACTATACATAGAATAGATAAGCAACAGGATTTACTGCATAACACAGGGAGCAATATTCAATAGCTTGTAATAACCTATAATGGAAAATTATCTGAAAAAGCATATATATAACTGAACTACTTTGCTGTACGCCTGAAACTAACACAATATTGTAAATCAACTACACTTCAATTTAAAAAAAAAGAATAAAAAGGTTCATAATTTTCCATCTGCCGTCTCATGTAATCCCAATTTCATGTGGATATAGGCAATATAAGTAATGGTTAAGAGTACTGTGTGGGCTCGTATCAGGCTCCTCCACTTAGTAGTCACATGACCTTGAGCATGTTTACTTACCTCTTTATGCCTCATCATGTAAAGCAGGGCCAGAATTATCCTCATTTTAAAAGGCAGGTTAGGGCTTCCCTGGTGGCGCAGTGGTTAAGAATCCGCCTGCCAATTCAGTGGGCACAGGTTCGAGCCCTGGTCTGGGAAGATACCACATGCCACAGAGCAACTAAGCCTGTGTGCCACAACTACTGAGCCTGCATTCTAGAGCCTGTGAGCCACAACTACTGAGCCCACATGCCACAACTACTGAGCCCACATGCCACAGCTACTGAAGCCCACGTGCCTAGAGCCCGTGCTCTGCAACAAAGAGAAGCCACCAAAATGAGAAGTCTGCACACGTAAGTGAAGAGTAGCCCCGCTCGCCGCAACCAGAGAAAGCCCGCGCACAGCACAAGGCAGCCAAAAATAAATAAATAAATTTATTAAAACAAACAAAAAAAGGCAGGTTAACGGAATAAAACCTTGAAAATCCAACCTCAAGGCTGGAAGCTCAAGGATAACATGAAGATAATGGAACACACACCAGAAGCCAAATGTGTGGACTCCTGCTCCACGATTTTTCCACGAAATCCCTATTCTCTGCAAGTTTTCATGTCCTAGCTAGCTAATACCAACTGCCAAAAACAAATTACCTTGGATCCTAAATCAAATTTTAAACCCTGTTCCCCTCAAAAAAAATCTGGTGAGCAATTATCTATTAACATAAGTCAAGGATGTATTTTACACTTGGAAGACAGGAAAAGCCACAAGGTTAGCAGTGGGAAAAAAAAGTACTTATAGAAAGGAACCCAGAAGAATGGGCTGCCATTAAGTACAATCTTTAAAAACCCCAAACTCACACCCTACACAAATCCCCAAAGCCAGCCTTCCGCTGGAAAATCTGGTGGCTGTTCTCAATTTGTCCAAAATATTGGATAAGAGCCTCTCTGGGAGAGGAAAAAGCTTGGAATATCTGGAATTTTACAAAATGGAGGTTATAGTCCCAAAATTCTTTCTAGACCTTGCTCATCTCCATGGCCTCACCCCCTGTCCCACAAATAAAAAGACACCAGAGTACAAATCCTAAGAGATCCTCACTCTCCCCGTCCAAGTTAAAGCCTGGCAAGGGTGACATGTTCCCATCTGGTTTAAATATCACCAAATGATGAGTTGGTACAACCGCACAGAAAATTGGGAGGATCCTGCCTTAAAGACCTTGAAATTATGTGGTTTTGACAGGATTTGCCCTTTGTCTCTGGAGTTAGCAGTGGAGTAGACAGCCATGTTCAGGTATCTGTATGCCTCACAGGAATGCATGCTTAACAAAAGCTTCAACCAACGGCTGAAAACACATTCAGGTTTAAACTTAGTTCTCTAAAACTACAATTTTTTTTTCCATCATATATTAATATTGTGTGCTCTAGACCTTCAAATAAATGGAATGGTACAATGTGTGCTCTTTTCTGCACGATGTCCATCACTTAATGTAATGTTTTTGAGATTCATTCATGTTGTTGAATGTTATCAGTAGTTTGTTCCTTTTTATTGCTAAGTAGCACTCCATTGCTTGAATATAACATTTTATCCTAACCTATCTATCATTATGAAATGTCCCTCTTTATCCCTAGCAGTACAATTTGTCTTTTTTTTTTTTTTCTTTTTCTTTTTGGCTGTGTTGGCTCATGGGCCCAGCCACTCCGTGGCATGTGGGATCTTCCCGGACCAGGGCACGAACCCGCTTCCCCTGCATCGGCAGGCGGGCTCTCAACCACTGTGCCACCAGGGAAGCCCTCTAACACTACAATTTGATCAAGCTCTGAAGTGGCAAGAATTAATGTAGGAATGCACAAAAATCTGCCTAGGGCCACACAAGGAACATAGCTGGGAAGAGAAGCTCAGCCTAGCTACGTGCTCGCAACTAAACAAACACTTTCCACATTTTAAAGATTTTAAAACTTTGTATGTACACCACTAGACAGTGTTTTAACACATGTAGAAAACCGTATTGAGTGAATTGCTTGATTCAAGACAAAAACAAAAAAGCCACAATAGTAGAAATACAATATATACGGGTCCACCTAAGAAGCAATGTTATGAGATCCCATAACATATTTGAACAAAAAAACACGGTGAATCTAAATTTGTATGATCATATAGAAACTCTAATTAGCTTTATCTAAAAAAATTAAAAAGTCTGCCTACTTCTTAGTAAAAGAATAAAATATAATCGGGCTCTGTCCTGAAGACCAAAATAAACCTTTTCCCTGACACCTCTTCTACTTTTCTCCTCACTTTACAAGCAACTTAATTAAAGACTCAATCTACTAACCCTTCAGGCAAGAATTGGGACTATTTAAATTATGTTAGACAAAATATAATGCTCTCCATCTGCAGGGCTTCCACAGCATCACAGCCCTCCCACACTAGGGGAAATTAAATAATTTTAAACACTTCTTAACACAAAGCTTACCAAACTCCTACCTGTATAACACACATACACTGCAAATTTTCTGAAATAATTTATAACAGCTCTACCTGAAAAAATTGTTTAATTTCAACTAATTTAAAAAAACATCCAGGTATAGAAAAGCTTCATCTAAACCAACAGAAGAATTTACACTTTGTATATTCTAGTTTTGATGTTGGGCTTTTGACTTTTCAAGTTTCACTTTTAAAATCCCTTCGCTGTAGGAGAAATGAGGGATATGTATTTGGCACTAACCCTCGTCTCTCTAAATCTGTCCCCAGACCCTTCTTAGCAGCGAGCAAGTAAAAGCTTTGGAATTTAAGCTCCCTGCAATCCATCAATTAATCTGGACAACAGCTCTAAGTCAGCGTCAGATCTCCTTAGAGCAGATAAGAAGGCATACATTGGAAAAAAATGACTTTGTCCAAGGTCGTGATGGTATTAGATTCAAGACTCTATCCACTCATTTAAAAAAATTTAGAAACACTCCTTCTTTTATGTAATAGAAAAAAAAAAATCCACATACACTCCCCTTGATAAAGCTTATTTTTATCCCTGCAAAATATTTCTTAAAATTTGCATCAGTTGTAAGATAACATTTCCAAGTGAAATGGAATCAACAAGCTTAAAAAAAAAAGCCGTTTATTATGTCACCTTCTGCCTAGTGATGTTTAACTTAGTTCCTGAAAAATGAAGCTATTTATTATTTTGGGGAGGAGAGTGCTTAGATGTTAAGGGGTTATTTACAGAAAATATTTTTCAATGGCCTGACTTTTAAATCACTTCTTTTGAACATTTGAGGTCACCTAAATGTTCGTCAGCAATTCTGCTGAAACAGGAACTGCATCATCGAGGCTGGAAGTGGAACCACCATCTTCACAGTAAAGTGAACCTAATGACATCCTGACCAGCCCCACATTAGACCCTTTGACTCTCATTTCCTTCAAACTCCTTTTCCAGAAGGGACTTCGTTCTACTTCTTGGTCACTCCCGACTCCCAGCTCTATGCTGCCGAGATGACTGTCAGATAGGAACATGGACCAAGGGCAGGAAAGGGAACAGACGGGCACCACCTCCAACCACCACACCTCTGCATCCAGGAGCTGGCCTGACAGCGGTCAGGTTCCCACACAGGCTCCAACAAACGTGTCACAAAGCAACAAAGGCCCTGTAAAGACTGAGAAATCCAGTTCCCATCCTGATTAGGCAAAGAGTGGCCATCTCTCACTAAAGGCTAGAAACCTCAATTCCTAATTGCTCAAATCTCACTCACCCTGAATAAGACAAAAGCTAAGCCAAGTTGTTCTCTGCACCTGAGGTCACTAGTTTGCTCTCAGTTCCAACACTGCTGCTCTGCTTTCCGCCCTCTTACACCCAGGAAAATACGTAAAGGGACTATATTCTCTACACTTTTGTGTATGCTTGAATTATTTTCATAATTTAAAAAATGTCATTTATACCCTGGAAATGAAGGTTCTAGCAGAGCACAGTAACTGGTCCTAAGTCCAGAAAGAAAACTTAAATGATTAAAAGAAATAAAACAGGGGAACAGATGGGATGACTCTAGGCCATGTCCAAAGGCGTATGGCAATGATGCTTTAAGAGGAATGGTCTACAATTACAATTCTGAATGTTTAAAAAAAAAATTTAAAAAGATAAGAATACATTTAGTCAAATTCTTCCATCTTACAGTTATGAAACAGAAACGTCCCACTGCCCTAGAGGCGGCTTCTCCCCATTAGTCTTCATAAACTTGGAAACTGAAAAAGCAAAGTCACCACTGAACTCATCTAATAGTTAATGACAGAAAAAGCATTTTTATAAGAATTTGTTTTAGGTGTACAAAGGTAATATCTCATTTTTCTCTTTAATCCCATGCTAGGACACAGCAGTTGATAAATACTTAAGAAATCCTTGTTAAGCTGCATACAATTCTCATGTCTTAGACAAGTTTCTCACAACTCAGATTTTAAAATCCAGTTATTAGTTTCTCAGACCTTAAGTAATCAAAAGTAAATGGGAGTGGCCCAGTGATATGGCACGGACCCACTCACCCCAAAGGGACTCACTGCTGTGCTTCTGATGATTCCTCTTCAAGGGATCCAAACTTAGAACTTTCTGAAAGTATAGTCAGTCCTTCAGTTCCGAACATTTATTCCACATTATTAAAAAAAATTTTTTTGAGACTGCAATGATCTTCTACACATAAAACAGGTATATTAGCATAATCTCCAAAGAATATCTAATTCTCTTAGAAAGGAAAAATCACACCACCAGCTCAATGCAAGGACTGTACAATGAGGAAAGCAAGGTCTTTCCAGGTTACTGGTTTTTAAACCCATCTAGGCCTTTGCCAAGAGATACACAAGTAGGCTTCGTGGAACCTAAATCCAGGAACCTAATTAATCAGCACTTTCATTTGGGGGCATGAGGTCTCCCTCTATCCTTTTCTACAACCAAACTTTAACGTAGCCCAATTAAAACAACGAGAGGTTACCAAAGCCTGCAAAAAGCTCCCATTTACAGCATATAAACCAGATTCCTTTTTGTTTTTTTTTTAAATTGAATAGTTCACAATGATATTTTTGCCTTTCTAAAAGAAAATTCTCTCACTGGCAGATTTCTGTCTGCCTATATTAAAGTATTGTAAGCATCCTGGACTTTGCTATTGTCTCTCAAACTAAACAAATAAGTAAATGAATTTACTACTGATCAATCAATCAGAAATAAAAAAAATTAAGGACCTTAGAGACAAAGAATGAAACCGAGGGTTGATCATTTTCTCTAATTTTTCTTATCAGTGTCTCTCAATAATGAACTCAACACCACAGCTTTAAATCAGAACATTTATTAAGACTCTTCAAAGGCAATTCTCTAGTCATTCTGCTCTTTAAAAAAGGTTTAGACTGCATGTTTAAAAACAAATCCTACAACCACAGGAAAGGAAACTTTTCCAGTGGGGGTGGGGATGTAAACCTTAAGCTGTTTCATATATTTGCCATATCACTCACATTCCATTCTAAGAGTCTATTATTAACTTGTTGATTAGTTCACTAAGAATTACAGCTAGATGGATGCCTGTGAGTGTGACCAATCTACCACTGGCAAAGTCAAATTTAGCTAATCACCCATTCAAAGACTACAACAAATGAAGTTTGTTTTTACGTTAAGGCAGACACAAACTAAAACTGTAGGACTTAATCCAGCCTCCTACCAAGTGAGAAAAAAAAGTTCTTCTTTTGAGAGGTACAGTTCTAAATTTCTCTTTAGAAACTAGTTACAATTGGGTACAGGGTTTCTTTTGCGGGTGAGAAACATGTTCTAACACTGATTGTGATGATGGTTGTAAAACTCCATGAAAATACTAAAAACTACTAAATTGCACACTTTAAATTGATGAATTGTATGGTAAATACATTATGTCTAAACAACACTGTTATTTTTAAAAAGTAATAAGTTCTTCCTTTGCTCAAGGATATTTCTATTGATAAGCTTTTCCCCCAAGTATTAAAAGGTTTAAGGTGGCAAGGAATCACAGCTAGAGAAAAATTTCATGACACCAAAGAAACTGGAAAAACAACAGAGAGGATTAGGCCACAGTCAAGCAAACCTAACATTAGGGAGAATGATGGGCTGGAATGAGAGTAAAAGAGCTCTGTATCACTCACACCTCCCCCCATACAAAGAGAAGTATATTTAAGTTCCTTCATGTTCTAAGGGCGGAACCAACAGGCTCAATCAAAGACACTGACTGGATTAAGACACTGACTGTATTAGAACATTTGAAAGTTTTACACTTTGGCTATGAAGCCTAAGGGATCAAACTAATGACCACAGGAAGTTAAAGTTGAAAAATGTGTCTATTGTGCCATCTGGGGTTTGACTTAAATCTCTAATGTCTGGACACCTCCAGAGAAGAAATTTGTGGAATCTGCCTATCTATGGCCAAATGTTACATGTTTGAGAGCAACAGAGTAAATTACTGAAGCCACCACATATATTCCTATCAAACTCGAGAGACTGAGAAAAGTATTTACTGAGCAGTCCACTATTTTCTGCCTAATAGTTACACCCCTAAAATTAATCATCTCCAAATACCACAAAATGACCTGGAAAATATAATTTGTCCTTAAAAAGAAATCTAAATACATCAAGAAGGAAATGAAAATTTGCATTTTAAAGGTAACAAACCAGAAGTCAAATTAATTGTAAATTGGGGGAAAAAAAAAAAAAGTCCAGGAAACAAGCCTAGTTATCCTACATACTTGATGTAATTTGAAAATAGGTTTGTTTACTACCCTCTTTAAACTTATAACTCAGGATCTGAATAACATCTTCTTGATTTTATTACCTTTTAGCATATTTATCTTACTATATTTTCACAAACAAATTTCTGTGAACCTCAAGTTTTCAGTAGCAAAGTAGTTTAGGACCATCACTAAGAAGCAGCTATAAATTGAAGCTACATTAAGTACCATTAATTAAAGATGCAAAGATAAGGACAAAAGAAAATAGAAATGCTTTGTAATTCTTCCCCTTATCTCCGAGAAATAAAATACCAATAAACCCAATCCCCATTTTAATACAGTCACTTGTATTCCAAAAACTTAGTGGTCACAAATCATCTAGAAACATGGGCATTAATAGAGCTATCGCCATGGAAAATATTTCTTATCTCTTGGTTTGTTGTTGCTTTATTTCAACTATATGAAACCACTTGTTCACAGTTAGCTTTCTAAAAGAAAACGGTTTCTAAAACAAAGACTGTGTTTACATCTCCATCTCTTCAGATCCCTTTGTTCCAACAAGACCCTTCTTCAAGAGCTACAACTTCTGGAAAGGTTTCCCTTTTTGCGGTGATATCAACTAGAAATACTCCCAAACTCTTTCCAATTGGCACAGGAGTTTGTTTAACAAAGGAGGAAGCAAGCCTCCTCCACACAAAGGAGGTCTCCAAAACAGAGCCCTGGTTATGTCTGTGGATTATTTATTTGTGCCTCTTTAATACCCTTCCTCGGCTGTAGTAAGTACCACTCTCAATACAAAATGGTGGCCATCACGTCTGTCTGACATTCAGAATGGGGAAAGGCAGTCAGATCACACACTTTGCAGAGCTTACCATTAATATTCTGGCCAAGATGCTGAAATGAGTAGCCAAACCTAACCAGAGCAACACTATCCTTTTAGGAAAAGAACCCGACAAAAGGAATAGGAAAAGAAAGTAGATAAAGGGTTTACCCCAGCCCTAGTGCACCACAATACCAACATGGAGGACAACTCACTCCCAGCAACCGACTGCACACATCTGGGCTACTGAGAACTTACTCAAGTTGCCTAGTTTCAGAATAGACGCCCATGGATGCAAATGGATGCAAAAGCGGACTATTCATAGTCCCCGTCCCTAACGCTGACACAAAGCTCCGGTGCTACCTGTCCATGCCCTGTTCTTCCACAACTAAAACCCTGGCCCCAATCACCGCACAACTTCTGCAGGCCTCTGCGCTCCAACCGACACGCACTTCCCTTAAGCAACGACAATCAACCTTGCCTACTTCTTGAGAGAAAGGCGTCTATTCTCAATCATCTCCCTCATCCTAACTGACCAGTTATTCCCGGAGACAGGTATTTCATCTCCATTTCAAACTAGTCCAAGATAAACTCCAATATAGAGTCCACGTTTCAATTCGGGAGGAGGGGGAACTTGGCATCAGACAGACTCAGTCGGGATCTCCCTCGACACAGCTCTCCAAGCTGAGCGGTTACGCACAGAACCCCTCAACTCCAACGTCATTACAAAGAGCAAGCCTAAGAAAGAAAGGGGCGGGAGCGGGGCTGCCTCCGAGGGAGCGGGGGCGGAGCGGGGAGAAGCTTCTGAAACTGTCGGAAAAGCAGTTAAACCTCCGGCCAACGGTCCCGGCCCATCCAACTGCTCAGGCCGCCTCGGCCGGTCCGAAAGGTGGGCACAGCCCAGGGGTCCGGAGCTTGCGGCCGGGGGCTGGGGGAGGGGAGGGAAAGTGACGAGAGGGGAGGGAGAGGGGAGGGGGAGGGGAGGGAGGAGAGGGGAGGGGAGGGAAGGGAGGGGGAGGGGAGGGGAGGGAAGGGAGGGGGAGGGGAGGGGAGGGGGAGGGGAGGGGAGGGGGAGGGGAGGGGAGGGGAGGGGGAGGGGAGGGGCAGGGGCCGGCAGGGCTTCTCCGTCGACGTTGCAGCCGTTGGTGACCGTGTCGGGAACACCCACCCTCACGCCCACCCGCGCAGGGGGCTGCACGAGGGCCTCCGCTCCGGCTCGGGACGCGGGGCGGCCTCCGCCTTCGGGGCTGACACCGCCCGCCGCGGGCAGCTCTCGGGGCGGGGGCCGGGGAGCCTCTGGGCGGCCGCCCCCCGAACCCCACGCTCACGCCCCCTCGGCACGTCCGCTCGGCCCGGCCCGCGGTGCCCCCGTCAGACGCCGTCGCCCCGCCTAGTCCCCGGCCCGGGGGGCCCGCCAGGGGTCCGGGCCGGGGCGGGGGGTCCGGGGCCGGAGGGTGGGGCGCCAGGTGAAGCCGCCCGGGCCGCCGCCGCCTCCACACAAAGGACCAGGGGCTCCGCCGCCATATTGAAAACTTTCCTCCTCGCGACAACTCGCGGGGCGCGCACCCCGCACCCCCGGCGCCCCGCACCCGCCGCACCCGCGCCCGGGGGCTTCCGCGCCAGCCCGCCCTCCGCCCCGCGGGCTCCGGCACACGGCCGCGACCCCGGTGCCGGCGGTGCTGCCGCCTCTCCGTCCGGATCCGAACCCCGGCCGCGCTCCGTCCGCTGTCGCCGCGCCCCGCGCAGAGGCCCAGCCGCCCGCCGGCCGGCCGCGAGCCCCGCTCGAGACTCACCGACGGCGGCCGCACCTTGCAGATCCCGGTCTGCTCGGCTATGGGCCGAATCTTGTGGATGAAGGCGAAAGGGTCGGCGAACTCCTCCCAGCTGGGCTCGAAGACCGGGCACTCGGGCGGCGGCAGGAATTCGCCCAGCGGGCCGGGGCCGCCGAGGGCCGGCGCGGGGCGCGGGCCAGGGGCCTCCATCCTCGCGGCGCCGCGGACGCGGCTGAGCGACGGTTGTCGGCCTCCTCCGGCTTCTTGGCCTTCCTCCTAATCCTTCTTCTTCTCCTCCTCCTCTTCCTCCTTCTCCTCCTCCTCCTCCTCCTCCTCAGCCTCGGATCCGGCTCCTCAGACTCCGGCTCCTCAGACTCAGACTCCGACTCCGACACCGACCGACAACGCCGTGCCGCGCCGCGCCAGCCACGCCGTGCGCCTCCGCCGCGCGCCTCCGCCGCCACGGCGAGGAAAAGGAGTCCCACCCCACCCCCACCCAGCCCGTGCTGAGCGCCCGCCCCCGGGCCGGGCGGGGCGGCCCCCGGGGGACGGAGCTCGTCCTCACGGCCCAGCCCAGCCGGGACCCACTGACCACTGACTACGTGCCAGAGCCCCTTCCCTCCCTCGGGAAGTTACGGGTCTGGGGGAGAAGCCGGGCCCACGGGTGGACGCTCCGTCCCGTCCCGCCCCGTGGGAAGCGCCGTGGTGGAAGTGCAAGGACACCTGGTCAGACCCCGAGGGGGGCAGGGTGTCGGGGACGGAGGAGGCTTTTCCAGGTAGAGGGAAGAGCTTGAACGTGACAACAGCCTGTAGGTGAGAAAACAACAGTTAGGAGGATAATAAGCTAACACTCTGATTACTTCATCTCCTAGGCCCTGTGCCACGTGCTTTCACGATTAATCTTTAATATACACAGCAACCCTACGAGACAGATACTCGTTTCCATTTTACAAATAAGGACAGCGAGGCATACGTAGGTTGATCAAGAAATTTGCCCAAATTCCTAGGCTAACAAGTGGTGGAGACTCCACTTATTGGAAGGTAGGGTGTTGCAGGGAAGTGTGGTCCGCGAGCAATACACGGCGAAGCTGGATGTGAGAAGAGCGGGAGCCTTGAAATAATCCAGATGAGGAATGATGGGGCCTAAATTAAGGCAGTGGTGCTATTCATTAGGAGGGAGGGATGCAAATGGAGGGCATAAAAGTGATAAATTGGGGAGGCGCGATTCAGGGGTGTAGGTACGTGCCTGAGTGGGTGCGGCCGCTGGCATCGCTGGGGAACAAGAAGTCAGTCTGGGGAGGGAGCTCGTGGGTCCACTTCTGGCCATGTTGAGTCTGAGGTGTCTGGTACAGTTGGAGATACCCAACAGGCTCAGCGTATAAATCAGAAGGGGAGAGATGAGAAGTGGAGATGTAAATCTGGGAGTGATTAGCCTGAATGAGAGCCCTTCTTCATCTGATGCTTACTGTGCATAGGCATCCTTGTAAATGCCTTGTGTGTAGTGGTATATTCGCTCCTTGAAGCTTCACTCCCATCCCGCTTGGGAGGCATTGCTATTACCCCCATTTTGCAGAGCAGATCATGAAGGCACAGAGAGGTTCAGTCACTTTAAGAGGTAAGAACAATTTTGACACATGGTGGGGGGGTCAGGTAATGTCCTGCCCCAGAAAAGGGGAGAGAACTCAGAAAGTAGGACTTCAACATTAAAAAAGATCTCTTTTATCCAGAAAGCAGCCAAACCCATGGAAGGACTGTTTGCCAGGGCCTCCTTTGTAGGTAGGTGTCAACAGAGTCCTAGCCCTGCTTTTAGATTCACCTGGAGTAAAGAAGTCTCATCCTTGAGGATTCTTCAGCTAAAAGGCCGGCGAGGGGAGAAAGCTACTCTTCAGTAAACTCTTAAGTAAACCGAAAGGTCCTTGGAGAAGGCAGGCCTTATCTGTCTAGGGCTTTGGGACCTAGCTAAGCCACGACAATGGAGACCGAGGCCAAGGGCAGCTGGCATCCTAGTAGAGAAAAAGTCATCGGTGTAAGAAGGATATGAGACAGCAAGTTAGAATCTAGGTGCGGGAGATAGGAGTCGGCTGCAAAAAATTCCTTTAACTTTGCTGAATCTTTCAAATTTTTTCACAGTAAAATGTTGGGGAGAAAAAATCCTCGTTGTTGCTCTTTGCCGCGTGCGGTCTGTGCTTTAGAGGGTCTCGCTGGACTTGATTTCCTGTCATGTGCTCTTTCCTAGGAGCGACGTCAAGACTATTTTCACACTTAGCATTGGCATCCGCCAAGCCAGGTAGGCATAACTTTGAGGAAAACTCTAGACACGTACGGATTACAACCGAGATGCAGGACAGCGAACCCACGGAAAACTCTCCAGTCCCCAGCTGCCCCCAGGCCGCCCCCGCCCCTCCCCGCCTCGCGTCCCGAACTTCCGGTAGCGACCCCAGCCACGGGATTTCGTGGCTCCAGACGGCGCAGCAGCTGTCGGCTCCCCGCGGACGCGTCGTGACGCTCAGAGAGGGTCGGCCGCCGGGCGGCCAGGGGAACCATAGAGATGCTCCGGGAAAGAGTGCTCGGTCCGCGGCCGCTCCTCCCGCGGGGACACGGAGGCGCTCCCAGCCCTTTATAACGTGTGTTTACATGCGCGGAGGGATCCAGCCAGCTGACAGCGGCGCCGCGCCGGTCCTTCTTTTTTTAAAGAGCCCGGCCGCGGGCGCTGATTGGCCGGCCGGCGTGGGCGCTGATTGGCCGGCCGGCGCGGCGCTCGGGGGCGGGACACGCGCCTCATTGTCTGCTCCGCGGCCGCCGGGCTCCCCAGTGGCTGGGCTGTGCTCTCGGCCGGAGGTCCGTGTCTCGGTGCAGCTGGCAGCGAGGCAGGGGCGGGCCGGCGTCGCGGCCGGGGCCGGGGCCGGGGCCGGTGGGTGGCAGTCCCGGCGGCCGGAGCGTAACCGAGCCCTGTCCGGGTGCCACGTCTCCAGGAACCCCTCCTCACCCGGGACGACACCCCGCCCCGCCGGGCTCCGTCTCCAGCCGCCGCCTGTGTGCGGCCCCGGAGCCTCGCACACGTCCCTGGGGTCTCTATCCTCCTCCTGCCCGCTCAGCCCCCAGGCCTCCCGAACAGCCTGCCCGACCCCGGGTGGGGTCGGGCAGGCTCTGCATCCTGCACCCCGGGCCGGCCGCCCGGTGATGGGGCGCCCCCGCGTTCCTTCCGGGCGCCGCAGACTCGCAAACCGGGGGGCGACCTGGTCCCGCGCCCACCTCCGGACTGGGCTCCGGGAGCGGGGAGGCCGGCTCCCCGGCGGCCGCGAAGGGGGCGGCCCGCGCGGCACGTAGCGCACGTGGAGGGCAGCTCCCGCCCCGAGGCCGCCGCCGCCTCCGACCGCTTTCCTGGCGCGCGGGGTGGGCGTGCGTCTGCCCTCCGCCTGGCCCCTGTCTCTGCGCGGCGTCCCTTCCACAGCGCCCGTCGCTCCCCAACGCTGCTGGACCTCCTCTCTCCTCTCCTTTCCCCTAATTTCACCGACGCACAGGCCTTTCCTTGGCCTCCTCACGATCCAGCTCGGCCCCTCCCTCTAGTCCACTGTCGTCCTCTCCCACCCCTTCGGGGGCCCTGGAATGCTTGGTGTCAGATGTCCCCTGTGGAGACAGACCCACAGACCTTGAGATCTCGGGATGAGCTGCCGCCTTGGTGGCCTCCATGTTTTGCTTTATTTATTTTGTGCACTCCCACGACGTCTCTTTATTCCTGTTCCTTTAACCAGGTATTTGTCTTTTTCCACTGCCGTCCCTGCCCTCTTGCCCTACACAGGCAAGGGTCTCCACCGGATTGTAAACCGCTGGAGGGAGGGAGTCACGGTCTCCAGCCCGGGACCAGGCACGTGGTAGGAGCTCCACACGTTTGTTGAAGGGGAAGGGAAATAGCCTTTAGTGTCTGTGGCTCTGTCTGGCCGAGGATGGAGTTTTGGGCCGGACAAGGAGAAGAATCTGGTTGCCCAGGGGAAGCAGGAAGAGGTCTCACAACAGATCAGTGTGTGTGGGGGGGGGGGAGCCCACGCACTGGGATGCGCCCCTGACATTCCCCAGCTCCCCTGCCCTGATTATTTCCCTGGAACCAGCAACCCTTCCTGCTCTGCTGGACGTCTCTTTGGTGGGACTTCGGTGCTCCCGGTTCTGCCCCAGCCGCAGCTACGGGGGCTGCCCTTGCAGATCAACTCCCACGGAGACAGGGGTCTCATCCCTGGGCTTCTGTCCCTGGGAAGCTGGGCCTGGGGAGGCACCTGGTAATACCTCTTCCTCCTCCGCATCCGCTCTTCCTCTCCAGTCCTGGGACCCCTTCTCTCTGGCTCAGCCCAGAGGGATCCAGGATCAGGACTTTGGTTTACCTGGGTGTGTGGGTCCCTCCCCAGGGAGCCTCAGTCCTGGTGCCGCCAGCCCTGCCCATAGGGCTGGGGCGGGGCAGCAGCGTTATCCACACTCCCTTCGGGGTGTTTCCTCGCATTCAGGTTGGGCCACTTGGGAGGTTCTGGAATCTGCTGGGAAAAGCTGAGAGGCAGAACTCAAGTTCCCTGTTCACTGCAGCCGCCACCGTCACCCCTAAGGAAGGTCTCTGGACTGAGGACCCCTCTCAGCACGCTCTAGGACCTTGGATGGTTGGAATGTTTGAAATTCTCTGCAGCCGGGATGAAAGTCTTGCAACAGGAATAAAAGGACTTCTACACTAATTATATCTGAACTTCCCAGAGCACTCCCAAATCCACCGTGCTCATTTGAAATCCAGTGTTCAACCAAATCCTGTCACATGTTGTCCGGCACAGGGTCTGACACAAAATCCTAATGCCGAGTCCCTTTCTTCTCTCCCCTGGCAGGAAGGGATGCTATTTGAGCACCTAGAGATACTGTGCGACCAGGAATAAGACCACACCAGCGGCTGGGAGTAATTCATAGTCTATTGGACATACCAACCCTGTGAAGTAGATGGGGGATACTGTCACCATTTTTCAAATGGAGAAACTGAGACTCAGAAGAGTTTGTTAGGCAAAATCACACAGGTGACAACAGAGCTAGGACTGGAGTGGGAACACTGGAGCCTGTGATCTTCCCTAAACACCAAGCTGAGGAAAGAGGACATGGAAACCCCATCCCAAAGCTGACCACCAGCTGGCCCTGCAGCTGCCAACATGTGTCCATTCTCTCCCCTCTAAGCCACGCTGGTTTCACACTTTCTGGACTGTTATCTGTAGTACCTTCGCTTACATTCTAACGGTTTCACAAAACAATACTTGCCCTTATACAGTGATGCACGTGCCGGTTGAGACTCATGAGGTTGGTTTTGTAACCTGTTATGGATTCTGACCCTCAGTTGGAAAAAATGCTGCTTGGAGGTTAGTTTTTCCTGTTGTTTGCTAGCTTTCAAGAAGATGTAGCTGCAGTGGTTTCTTCACACCCACCTCACCTCAAGGTTTGGCCGTTGCTCCTTGCCATGTCTTCCCTACATCCTCCAGAACGCTGTCCACGTCACATACAAGATCAATCCCTATTGCTTAATCTCTTCGGTCTGCTTTGTACTGTTTATTATTCACTTGGCTGCAATCTTCTATTCATTTCCCTCCTACCTCTGCCCACAGCCCTTCAACTCAAGGGGTCACTTTGTGCCCCATCTTTTCAGGTTCCCAGTTTAATAAGACCAGGACCTAGCATAGTCTTCGAGTCTCCCAAGACCTGACTTAGAGCAGAGGCCAAAGACTCAAATGCCTTCAGGGGACAGAAATAAATGAGAGAAACCAGCCAGGCGGACTCTGAAGAAGAGAATGCACGTCTGGCTACCGGGGCCATCACTGCTCAGGCCAGGGTGGCAGCAAGTTGCAATTTTTCAAGAGAAGCCAGAAGTCTAATTATTTATACAATCTCTCCTAATTTTTAGATGTTCAATCTTCAATCAAATTTCTAAAAAACAGTGTGTGGGCCAACCAGACGTGCTTGTGGTCCGAGTGTGTTCTGGGTGGAGCCACCTCCCTGGAGAGGCTGGTGGGGTGATGAGTTTGCTGACCTTCGGGGAGAACAATGGTTACCAAGAGAGCACCAGTGGGAGCACCAGAGAGAGATGCCGGAGGGATAGAGGTGAGCTCCTGCCCATCTCCCCACCTCCCTGCCGGGGCTCACGTTCATGCTTCTAGGCTGGAAGGAGAGCTCTGACTTCCAGCAAAGTCTGGAGCCCACACCTGGGACACACCATGGCAACAAGCACAGCATCTCAGACGGCTCACCCCGATCTGCGCTGCTGCCGAGGGGCCTGCCAGGGCTTGTTTAGTATTTATTTTCATTTTACGTCACTGTGCTTCAATTAAAAAATACGTATTTTCCCCTCTTCCTCCACTGTTTGCCCCCTCTAAAGCCCTCAGAGGAGTGCGAGTGTTTAAGGAGTGTGTAAGAGTCTAAAAGTAAAAATTTGGGTGGGGATTTAGGAATAAAGGGAGATGGGCGTCTCAAATATGACAGAAAGGAAGGCAGTGCTGGTCTCCGTGTCTGAAAAACAGTCACTGTTAGCACACAAGTGCCGACATTTATTGAGTGCTTGCTGTATGCGGGGCATTTTCCTGTGGGTGATTTCTTCTCATCCTCATAAGAACACAGGAGAGTAGCCATCGTTATCTTTAGTTTCTAGATGAGGAACTGGGGTTCAGAGAGACCGAGTCATTTGGCCAAGGTCACATGGCCAGTAAGTTTAGCAGAAGCACACTCTGGCCCGAGTCTGAGTCTGAGTCGAGAATCTGAGCTCTTAACCATTGCGCACGTATTGCCCTTCTCTGTTGTACTGCCCGGTCCTCCTGGCACTGCTGTGTCCCTGGCACCCAGCACATGTTTGTGGAAGAGATAGATGACCACTCACCGTATCGCATAATCCCGATAACTAGTGACTTAATGCATACTTGTTGAGCTCGCTCTCTGGGCCAGGTACTGTGCGAAGTGCTGTGGATGTGGCATTGAATAAAACAAAGGCCGGGCCACCAGCCTAGTGAGTAGAGACAGACAGCGACACATACAAGGAGGATAGCTTCTGGTAGAAAGAAATGCTAAGGAAAATAGAATACGTGGTCGCGCAACGGGAGGACGGGAGAGGTGGCGAGAGGCGACTTTAGCCACGATGACTGGAGGCCGGAGAAAGAACGTCTGAGCTCCGATGTGAGTATAGGGAGGGGTCGGTTCTCGGAAAGTCTCCGGAGGAAAGTTCGAAGAAGAAGACCAAATGCAAAGGCCTGAGTTGAGAAACAGCTTGGTTTGTCCAAGGGATGCTCCCTCCCCCAAGGGGGAGGAGGGGCGGGGAGGGTGGGGGGACGGGAGATGGAGTCAAAGAGACAGATGGCCAGTCAGGCAGGACCCAGGAGGCTGTGGTCTGGAGTTCGCGAAGGGATATCACTTGGTCTACAACGTAAAAGACCTCTTTGCCGCGTGGAGGGAAGGTTGCAGGAGAACAAGGGTGGAGGGAGGGACCAGTTAGGTGGTGGCAGTGGTCCAGGCAGGAGACGATGGTGGTGTGGACTCGGGTTGTAGCAGCAGAGATGGAGAGAAAGGGTCGTATTCCGGATGCCTTTTGAAGGAAAAGATAACAGGACTGAGTAGATTGAACATGGAGTGTTAAGGAGAGAGAGGCTTTGAGGATTTTTCCCATGAGTAGCTGGAAAAGTGGTGGTGCTCTTTACTGAGATGGGGAAAACTTGGGGAGGAAAAGATTTGGGAAAATAGGAAGAGTCTATAATTCTATTTGGCTCTGTTAAAAGTAAGATACCTGTCATCCAAAAGGAGGTGGTGAAGAGTCAGGTAATTTGGAGCTCAGGACAGAGGCCAAAGCTGGAGGTGAGATCAGCCCTAGGAGTTCTCAGTGTGTGCATGTGTGTGTGTGTCTGTGTGTGTGCGTGTGCACGTATATATGAAACGTACGTATATATGAAAGGATGTATGTAGACACACACCTTATATGTGTATGTATGTACACACGTGTATGCACACGCCTGTAATGTACACAGCACCTAAAGCCACGGGACTGGGTCAGAACCCTGGGACGCTCGACAGTCACTGGCTGGGAAGAGGAGAAGCCAGGGAAAGAACCAGGGAAGGAAGGCCGGGCTGGCGAGCGCTGCATGGGAAGGGTGTCTCGGGGAGGAAGGGGCTGAGTGAGATGCAGGAGGAAATGGCGGCGAAGTGAGACCGATGATGACGACACAGCTTTCCAGGGCTGTTGCTCTTGAGGGCTGCAGAGGGACGGGGCAGGATTTGGAGAGAACACGAATTCGGGGAGGGATTTGCTTTCTGCTTTTTTTACCCACCGGAAGATAGCAGATGTCCTTTTTACAGTGCCGGGAATGGTCCAGTAGAGTGGGAGAAGTGGCAACGTCGCAGAAGTGAAAAAGGGTAATTGCAGGGGTGACGAAGTCAGAAGGTGAGAGGGAACGAGAGTCGGGAGCCGACCCCCGAGGGCAGGAGGGACGGGGTAGAGGGAGGGCGTGCTGGGGGGCAGTTCTGTGCTTCTCAGGTAAGCACCGCCCACAGGTAAGTCCTGGCCGGGTGTAGCCCTGATGATGGGACAGGTGGCAGGACACAGAGCAACGTCACAGAGGAGCTTAGCTCAAGGCTGGAGAGCTGGGGGGAGGGGCCCAGTTCGCTGCGCGGGTCCTCAGCACCCCAACTCCTCTTTCTCTCTCTCCTGGTCTCCCAGGAGCCTGTCAAACTCAGGGCTGAGCGAGGGCAGTGCTCCCGCTGGCGTGACAGGTAAACCGCACAGGAGGGGCAGAGGGAACAGGGCTGTTCCCTTGAGGGTGAATTCCTCCGGCTATAGTTGCAGAGCCTTTTATTCAGTCAGTATATGTATCCACGTATTTATGTTCTAGAAAAAAGAAGCCTATTTCTGTTACATGTAGTGGTTTGTATCTGAATGACCTATCTGACTTAAGGAATCCAGGTAAGGAAAGTTTAAGCCTTCCTACCATAAATAAGTACTGTTTCTGTAACTCTTATCAAAAAGCTAAATGGTTAAGGGAGGGAAGCATGGTTACCTCTACCAAAATACTAAACTGGCAGGGAACCATGAAAATGGGGAAATTAGAGAATAGTATAGCCTTGGGAGCATAGAAATTACTACGATTTCTTTCCTTTTGTGTCCTGACTAGGCAGACAGATGACCAAGAGTGGGAGACAAGGTATATCAGAGCCTTTCCTCTGATCATTTAGAAACAATCAGAAAAGCACATTCTCTCCGGAGAAAAGACACTAACAGGGGAAAAAGCACACAAGTGCTTTTGAGTCTGAGCCAGCCTGAATTCCAGCAGCCCACCACTCACAAAAGGATTTTTTTTTTTTTTTTACTCTGAGTTAACAGAATCGTGTTCTTTTTTTGTTGCAGGGCATGGGCTCTAGAGCGCGGGCTCAGTAGTTGTGGCGCACGGGCTTAGTTGCTCCGCGGCATGTGGGATCTTCCCAGACCAGGGATCGAAGCCGTGTCCCCTGCATTGGCAGGTGGATTCTTAACCATTGCGCCCCAGGGAAGTCCCAGAATCATGTTCTAATCAAGGTCTGTGAATGAGATTAAGGATTGGGATAAATTAAGGACGCCCTTTACAAGAAGTAAGAAAGGCACCAAATTGCTTAGCACTTAGCAACACTTCAAGTTCAGCTATTTTAATAAATTGTTTGACTTTTGTTTTAAAAAGTAGGGGTGGGTGGTGGCCATCTTTCTAAGATAAACGGCCCTCATCACTGAAGGCCCAGCAGACTGTTATCATTTGAACAGGGGGAGCCCTGGGGAAGTGGAATCTCCAGACAAACCTATAAAGAGAAGGCAGCAAACATCCCAGGACAGGTGGCCTCCCCTCTTGAGGCCGGGAAGAAGGCTCAGGTTCCCAGGTCAGACAGACAGGTGGGCCTGGGAAGTGAGATAACCGTGGTGAGAGGAAGGCTGGAACAGGGCCGTCGGGAGGGCCAGCCTCCCAGGAGTCCGGGAGGTGGAGGCGTGGACCAGGGAGCACCCCCTGCCATCCTGTCGCCCTCCTGCCCTCTTGCTATAGGAGCTGCCATGCAGGGTTTCGCCCGGCACTGCTGCATCACCTTGGTGGGCGGCGGGTTCCTGTGGCTCTTGTTCACTCTGAAAGTCCCCAGGGAAGTTGAAGACGACCAGAACAGGGTGGCTATCGAAGCCCAGGTAGCAACAGTTGCTCTCACTGTGGGGATCAAGGGTGTGTGGTGGGTGTGGACAGGTAGAGTCTTGGAAATGCCCTGTACCTCTCACCGGAGAGCAGGAGGCTCTGAGGGGGGTGGGGTGCGGACCTGGCCAGACCCACTGGTCCACAGAGAAGCTGCATTTCCCCCCATATTTGTTAAGGTAAGGAAGACAGCAAATACTGCTTGAGCCCTGGATACTCTGGCCAGTGGTCAGACGTCCTGAGAATGTGCTGGGCTTGCTCTGGGGAGACTGACCCGCTCTTTCCCTGGAAAGGCTCATGGGAAACCACTAGAGGCTAAACCCTGTTCTTTTTATGAGAGGACGACCAGGCGGTGCCTCTGCCAAGGCCGCAGGAGGGCAGTTATAGGAGAAGGAAGGATCTGGAGCCACTAGAAGACTGGCAGAATCTCACCTTTGGAAAAAATCCAGCAGAGAAAGAAGAGTGCGTTCCGAGGAGGGGAGCGGGCTCCCCAGGGGACCAGAAGCATCAGGAGAAGGAGGGGCTCAGAGGGAAGAAGGGGGGACGGCGAGGGGCAGCGGGCCCGGCGGACAGTCCTCTCCCTGCCCAAGCCTGTGTGTGGAGGAGGAAGGAGGGAAGAGGTAACGCGGCCGCTGCAGGAGGGGGAATCACTGCGTGAGAGAACCCTGGGGGGTAAGGGGGCCTTCGGGCCACGTGTCCAGTTCACCAGTGTTGAGCTCAGGGGTACAGGGACCCGCTGGAGGCCACAGAGCCAGTGGCAGAGCTGAGACAACAGTCTCGGGCTCCTGACTCCCAGGAGAAGGGCTTTTCCTAGTAGATCTCCTTTAAAGGAGAGCTTTGGAAAGATGAGCTGGGTAGAGTCAAAATGAATGACAATGACTATGAAAATAGCTAATATTGGGAATTCCCTGGCGGTCCAGCGGTTAGGACTCGGCGCTTACGCTGCCGAGGGCACAGATTCGATCCCTGGTGGGGGAACTAAGATCCCACAAGCCGAGTGGCACAGCCAAACATTAAAAAGGAAAAAAAGCTAATATTTATTGAGCACTTAAACCATGTGCCACAAAATTCCAGCTCAAAGAAGCCTCAGAGGCCCGTGGGGACGCAGCTCCCCAGCTCAGGCACCTGGTGACCTTGTTAAAATGCAGACTCTGCTTCACTAGAGTCTGCACGTCTAAGAAGCTTCCAAACGGGGCGATGTTGCTGGACTAAGGCCCACACTTTGCGGAGCGAGGACCTGAACCTCCCCTCTGGGGTGGGAAATAGCCGAGCAGTGAGGGCGGAAAGAGAGCCGGTGCCGCAGAGCATCCACCCGGCCTGCCTGCGCGCTGACCGCGCCGCTGGCCGCCCCGGCGTGGCTGACGCTTGGCACCTGCTCGAGGCGCCCCGGCCAGACCGCAGCGGCCTCCCGTACACGCCGCTCCCCGTGTCCGCGCCACCTCGAAGGTGCAGCGGAAGCGCCTCACGGTGCTGGCCCACCTGGCGGGCGCTGGCCTGACCTGGCTCAGGGAGACCGTCCTCCGCATTTCCAGCCTCTTCGGCCCCCAGATCTCGGTGGGGCAGCTGCTGCTGATCCACACCCCGCCAGAGGCCTGTCCCCGCTGAGGGCGGCGTCGGGGCGGGGGCCTCTTACCAGGAGGCCTACTCCCAGCGGACCAGGCCTTCCTCATGAGCTGCGCCGCGAAGCTCTCGGAGTACTTCCTGCCACTGGAGGACGACGCCTTGTGCGCCCCCAACTTCATCAGCCACGTTCAGTGGAAAGTGGACACCCTGGGGTCCCAGCGCTGGGCGCTCCTGGAGTTCTCCAACCTGGGCTTCCTGGGCCAGCTCTTCCGCAGCGGGGACCCCCGGTGCTGGCCCACTTCCTCCTCCTCTTCTATAGGGAGGAGCCCCTTGCCAGGCTCCTCCGTCACTTCCGCACCCTCCTGGCCCAGAAGGACCCGATCCTCTGCAGACCGTTCCTGTTCTACCACCGGGTCCCCTACCATGCGCCGAACGACACAGCCAGAAGGCCTCGGGCACGCAGAAAAAGAGCCCCTACGCCCCTGACAACCCACCAGGAGCCGTGTTAACCGACATGAAGGTTTTTGAGGTCCACCTCCCCTGGGAGGCCTACAGTCTGGACGAGTCCTTCTTTTGGACCCACAGTGTTAGCGCAGGGAACCCCCTGACGGCCATCCTGAAGCGCCCAGCAGACCTGAGGAGGGTGCCGGTGCTGACGGGCACCAGCGTGGACGGCAGGCGCGCCCTGGAGAGGCGGCAGGCGGAGCCGGGCTACGAGCCCGAGGGGACGCCGCGGCGCTGCGCCAGCCTCACCTTGCCGGGCCAGCTCCTGGAGGGGCGGCGGGATCAGGAGGTCGTTGCACAGAGCGTGGGGCACGAGGTGAGCTGCGTGAGGCTGGCGGTGAGCACTAACCAGGTGGGTGGGCTCAGCGTCAGGCACATCGACCTCTGGGAGGAACATGCCAGGGACGTGGGGGCAGCTCAGGAGGAAGGTAACAAGACGATGAAACATTACAATCTTGCAGCTAGGTCATTCTAGCCTATCTGAGTGACCCGGAGGCGGGGTGGGGATGCCAGGGACTGAGGGGCAGAGAGGGAAGACGTGGTCATTCTGGTGCCGCCGAGATGTTAGACCTGTTCGTTCCTTTTTCTACCCAAACAAACGACTCTTATAGGCTGTCTTTTCCTGGGCTGGATATAGCTGAGCCCAGTTTGGGACAAGGCCTTGGTCATTCCCAGAATCTGTCCCTGGGCTGCTGAGGTCAGCACAAATACAGGGTGTTGGTGTGTGTGTTCACACATAGTTAGAGGCCAGGGGTGAGGGGTAGCAGGAGGGGGATCATGGCCAGGCCCTGGAATTTACGTCCTAAGAAGCCAAGGAAGGGCCTCTCATTAGAAGTCGAACTCTCTGAGGCTCTGGAATGCAGCAGATGGACGCATACCCATAAAACTAAGCCCCTGACTCTGTCTTTTTAAGCTGTTCTGTGGCGCCAACCTAGTTCCCTTCTTCCCTCACAAACGAACTCGGGCACAAACAGCTTGTAGCTGAAGCTTCACTTTCTCCTCCCATTCACTTCTCACCCCATGCTGGCTTCCGCATCCCAGCATTCACTTCTCACCCCATGCTGGCTTCCGCATCCCAGCGCTGCTGAAACTCCTATCTGTAATGACAAAAATAGTCAAAGCCTAGTGGCATTTTTTTTTTTCAGATCTCATTCTCCTTAACTCTCTGCAGCAGCACACAGTACAAATTAGTCTTCTTCCTTGACTCCTGGGCTTCATCCATTCAACAGAATTACTGAATCCCCACTATGTGCCAGGGACAAAAAAAGCTCCTCTTGGGGTTAAGAAGTACAGGGTCCTTGGGGAGTACAGACCTGTGTTAAAACTTTATTGGGAGCTTAGGAAAGGCTTTTTGGAAGACATGTAAGCCTAGGCCTGCCAGATAATTGGAGAAGATAACCAGGTGATGGGGAAAGAAGGTCAGGGAAATTTTCCAGTAAAAGAAACAGCATGTAGAGAAGTGGGCCAGAGGTGAGAAGAAACCTGGCTCATTTGGGGAAAAAAAATCATTTAGTGGGGCTGGCGATGGAGGGCAAGCTGGAGTAGTGGTGGGACAGAAGATGAGGTCACAGGACTAAGAAAAGACCTGCTTACAAAGGGCCATGGACAGTTCAGTGGGGGAAAGAATAGTCTTTTCAACAAGTGGTGGTGGAACAGCTGAATACCCACGTGCAGAAGAATGAAGAGTGACTCCTACCTCACGTTGTATTAAAAGTGAACTTAGAATGGATCACAGACCTAGTTGTAAGAGCTAAAAGCTATAAAACTCTTAGAAGAAAACACAGGTGTAAATCGTTGTGACCTTGGATTAGGCAATAGATCATTAGGTATGACACCAAAAGCACAAGTCATCAAAGAATAGATAAATTGGACTTCATCAAAATTTAAAACTTTTGTGGTTCATAGGACACTATCAATAAAGTGAAAAGACAACCCACAGAATGGAAGAAAATATTTGCAAATCATATGTCTGATGAGAGACTGGTGTCCAGAATATATAAAGAAAGCTTACACACAATAATAAAAAGACAAATGACCCAATTAAAAATGGGCAAAGGATCTGAATAGACATTTCTCCAAAGAAGATACACAAATGGCCAATAAGCACGTGAAAAGACACTCATCATTAGTCATTAGGGAAATGCAAATCAAAACCACAGTGAAATACCACTTCACACCCACTAGGAAAGCTATTTAAAAAACAGAAAATAAGGGCTTCCCAGGTGGCACAGTGATTAAGAATCCACCTGCCAATGCAGGGGACACGGGTTCAAGCCCTGGTCCAGGAAGATCCCACATGCTGTGGGGCAACTAAGCCCATGCGCCACAACTACTGAGCCTGCGAGCCACAACTACTGAGCCCACGTGCCACAACTACTGAAGCCTGTGCACCTAGAGCCCATGCTCTGCAACAAGAGAAGCCACCGCAATGAGAAACTTGTGCACCGCAACGAAGAGTAGCCCCTGCTCGCCGCAACTAGAGAAAGCCTGCGCGCAGCAACGAAGACCCAATGCAGCCAAAATAAGTAAAATAAATTTTTAAAATAAATAAATAAATAACAGAAAATAAGTGTTGGTGAGGTGTGGAGAAATTGGAGCCTCATACATGCTGGTGGGGTTGTAAAATGGGGCAGCCACTTTGGAAAACCACTGAACAATCCTCAAAATGTTAGATAGAGTTACCATATGATCCAGCAATTCCACTCCTAGGTCTGTAGGAATGAAAATGAATGAAAAAATGAAAACATATATCCACACAAAGACTTACACATGAATGATCATAGCAGCATTATAATAACTAACATGTGGAAACAATCCACATGTCCAGCAACTGACGGATGAATAAACAAAATGTAGTATATCAGATGATGAAAATGAAATACTACTCAGCCACAAAAAGGAATGCAATACTGATACACGCTACAACATGCACAAACCTTCAAAACATTGGACTACATGAAAGCAATCAGTCACAAAAGGTCACATAGTATATGATTCCACTTGTATGAAATGTCCACAATAAGCAAGTCCAATGGGGCTCATATGGGGGCAATGAAAATGTTCTAAAATTGATTGTGGTAATGGTTGCACTCTGTGAATATGCTAAAAACTACTGAATTGTATACTTCAAGAAGAGTGAATTTTAGGCTATGTGAATTATATCTCAATAAGGCAGTTATTTGTTTAAAAGCTGTAGAAGCAAATGAAAGGGTTTAGAATACCCTGGTGGCAACAGAGAATCATGGAGCAGTTCTGAGCAGGAGAGCGAAGTGACTGTTCGTGCTTTGGGGGGTCACCCCAGGCATCCCGGCGGGGCAGCCAGGGGGTCAGGATAGGCAGCCAATGAGAACTAACAAGATAACGAGAGGTCTTGGCTGGGGACGGGCACTCCCTCCCCTTCTCCCTTCCAGCCCTCAGCTTTCTTCTCACCAATCAATCATAAACTAACCTGTTTTTCCACATACCTCGCTGACTAGTCGTGGTCTCCCTCATCTCAGCCATCCCTAAATGTGGGAAAATTCCAAGGCCTTTCACTCTGTCTGTATATTCTTTCTTTGATGACTTTCGATCATGGTTAAAGCCTTACCTGAATGAACTTTGAGGCACCACCCAAGTCCACATCACCCTCTAAGGTCTCCAATCTGAGCCTCCGAGTCCCGTGTCCAGCTGATGACGACACTCTCCACTTGGGTTTAACTGTCACCTCAGCCCAGCATGTCTGACACCAAATTCTTTAGCTTGTATGTGTTTCTGGCAATGGTTACCTTACATAACATAAACTCAAAATCCTAAAACAGTGCTTTGGTCTATGAACCACTTGCATCAGAATCCCCTAGAATTACTTATTTAAAATGCTTTTACCCAAACTTGCTCATTCTCCCATCAAAGTGCTTCAACCGCTGTAAGCTCCTACCTTCCCATCCACCCCAGTCTAGGCCTGCCGCTTAGGCTCATGGCCAAACTTTTCCTGACTGACCACTACACGTCAGGCCCTGGGCACAGGGACAGAGAAAAAGCCTGTGGACTCTTCAAAAGCTTCTAGCCCAGAGAGAGAGACAAGTGAAATACTGCATTAAAGGGGCAGAGAAGGGACTTCCCTGGTGGCACAGTAGTTAAGAATCCGCCTGCCAGTGCAGGGGACACAGGTTTGAGCCCTGGTCCCGGAAGATCCCACATGCAGCGGAGCAACTAAGCCTGTGGGCCACAACTACTGAGCCTGCGCTCTAGAGCTCGTGAGCCACAACTACTGAGCCCACGTGCCACAACTACTGACACCCTCGCACCTAGAGCCCATGCTCTGCAAGAAGAGAAGCCACGACAATGAGAAGCTCGCGCACGGCAACATACAGTAGCCCCTGCTTGCCGCAGCTAGAGAGAGCCCATGCGCAATGCAGCCAAAAATAAATAAATAAATTAATTAATTAAAAGGGGCAGAGAAGAGGGATCAGGGGAGGCTTCCCAGAGGAGGTGACAGCCAACAGGTGCAGTGTCCTCAGACAGGGAAGAGGAAGGAAGCATGTGAGCGAGCGGCCTGAGGTCCCACCAGGGCCTCCCCTCCTCGCCGCGTCTCCAGGGCCCGAGGGTCTGCCACCCCGGTGAGCCCCATGCAGGACCCCACACCAGGGAGAGAGCTCTGTTACAGGGGCAGGGAGGTCGGGAAGGCTGGAGGCCTCTCACTGGCTGAGCCACAATTACTGAGCCCGCGTGCTGCAACTACTGAAGCCCGCATGCCTAGAGCCAGTGCTCCGCTCAGGTTCTCTTCTTCTCCTGGGCTTTGCAATCCCCTGATGGCCTCCTGACTCTCTTTTTTTTTTTTTTTTTTTTTGCGGTACGCGGGCCTCTCACTGTTGTGGCCTCTCCCGTTGCGCAGCACAGGCTCCGGACGCGCAGGCTCAGTGGCCATGGCTCACGGGCCCAGCCGCTCCGCGGCATGTGGGATCCTCCCGGACCGGGGCACGAACCCATGTCCCCTGCATCGGCAGGCGGACTCTCAACCACTGCACCACCAGGGAAGCCCCTGACTCTCTTTTAATTGAGGTTTCTGTTAATTTTCAGAGCAAGCTCCCCGCTTCTTGGGGATCTTGGTCATTAGGTGGGGCTCCGGTGCGGGTGGGGAGGAATCAAAGTTCCCACCAGCCCCCTGCGCCCTCCGAGTGGCCCCTCAGCAGCCTGTCGGGCTCCCCTCAGGCCAGTCCTCGCTGACCTCTTTCCCTCCCTGCACGCCTGCCACATCCTCTGCTTTGCGTCCTCATGGATTGCCTCTGTCTTGGGAGCTGGGTTCCTGCTCCCAAATGCTGGCCCGGCAGGACAGGACGGGGCTTCCCAGTGAGACTGGGGAGGCCTGGACACCCATCACCAGGGAGCTGGGGAGAGCCCACTGCCTCCACTCCCCCACGCCGGCCCCAGTCCAGGGCCCAGCGGCAACCCTTTCCTTCCAGCTTTTCATTCATCCAAACCTTTACTGAGTACCCAAGGGGTGCCAGGCACCTGTGCAAACTTCCCCTTCTCCTGACACCTTGGGCTCTATCCACGGGTTAACCAGCCTCAATGGAAAACCCGGACGGAGGCTTTGTTGTCACCAAACCTGGGTTTTAGTCCCAGCTCCACTTCCGAGCTGAGAGATCTTAAAACGTCATTAACCCCTCAGAGCCGTCTCCCCACTCTAACCGAGGATTCCACCCGCCACACAGCGTTGGCACGAGGGTTAAAGGGAATCAAACCTGTGAGGCAGGTGCCAGACCCCCAGGTGCATCAGCTTGTCTGCCCGTTCACTCTGGGTGCCAAGGCTCAGCATGTAGAGCCCCCAGCCCTCCCCCTACCCCGAGCTCCCCCCACGGAGGAGGACCCCAGGCCTCCACTCACTCCCAGGCAGTGTCTGGGGGGCTCCCTGCTGGCGCATCCCAGGGCTCCTACTACAGGTCTGAGCTCCTTCCCTCCCCCCTGGGAGCCCCCCCCCGCAGGCCTGGGCAGGTAGGAGTTTCCACTGTGTTGCCCGCCTGACCCCAGGTGGGCGGGGAGGGGCAGACTTCCCACCAAAAGGCCTCAGGGCGCGCGCCTCCTCTTTCTGGTTGGGCTGCTTTAGGATCTGGTTGGATCCCCGGAAGCAGTACCATCACCCAGAGGGCTGACAGCCAGGGCAGCCAGGGCTCCCTGCCCTCGGGCACTGGGGCAGCCCCCTTGCAGGGCAGGAGCATGGGGTGGGGTCTGGACCTCTGTGATCCCAAGTGGTCTCACCTGTAGGATGAAGGCATTCAGGGCTGCTGAGGGAGCAAATGGAGGCTGCACGTGTGAGGGGTCAGAGTCTCAAGAGACACACCGCGTCGGGTCACACTACCAGGTAAGCCCCTTCGGCCAACGTCCAGGCTTTCCCTCCCCTCCCTGCCAACCTAGGAGCACGGCCTGTCCTGGCTGGAAGTCAGTTCTGCACCTGAGAAACAGGAATGCCACTTCCCCAAGAGCTGAAACCTCGAGGGACGCAATCACTGCCGACGTGTCAGGCCGTCCAGCACCTCGGCAGCATGTCAGCACGATGGAATCCATTTCCCTTAGAGTCCGTCGGGGTCCTCGGGGCTCCTTCCCACCCGCACGCTGGCCCTGTCAGGTCAGGGTCGGTTCAGGTGACTCTGATCCCGGTCCACAGGGCGCTGACGCAGTGGGAAGGGTGCGGCCCGGCGCCCACGTGGGGCCCCTGCGAGGCTGCATCCGAGGCAGGGACCCTCTTCTCGGCTTCGAGGAGTGAGCCCCGCCCTTTCTTGGCCTGTAACTGTTGGTGGCCATAGGGACGCTGGGACCGGAGGCAGGTCCAGAGCATTGGGAGGAGGACACAGGGACTTGCAGGACAGTCAGGTCTGTAACCTCGGGGAGTCAGGAACACTTGCCACGCGGCTTGCAGGATCTTAGTTCCCCGACCAGGGATCAAACCTGGGCCCTCGGCAGTGAGGGCACCGAGTCCTAACCACCGGACCGCCAGGGAACTCCCAGGAACAGTTTTCTCTTCGTTTTATTAAAGCTCTATCTTGCTTGGGCTGTGTGTGTCACTGAGGAAAGTTTTTCTAAAAAAGTGTGCCCTGACCTGGTCCCATCGTGCTGGGTCCTCGTGGTCTGGGGCCCCGGGAGCAGCACTTGTCACCCCCAGCTCAGGCTCTCTCAACACCAGAGCCTGGACGCTACACTAGATGAGCCCCAGAAGCCCTGGGGTGGTTGGTAAAGCTCCGGTGACCCCGATGCCAGGCCCTCCAGGCCACTCCCCGTGTGCTCCTGAGAGAACCTGGTAGACGGGCAGAGTGCCAGGCCCCCACCTGCTGGGTCGGACAATTGTCGGGGGATGGGACCAGCAGTCTGTGTGGACAAGCCCTGCAGGAGATTCTGATCCAGGCGAAAGAACTCTCAGGGAGGCACAAAGTTTTAAAGCTGGACAATCAAGAAAGAAGTCTTCTCCAAGATGAGAAAGGAGGGACGGCTTCCCCACGGCCACCGGCGAGCCCTCGGCAGCGGGGGTCTACAAACACAGCCACCGCAAGGCCCCAGCCTGGACGCAGAGGACACCCCTCCCATCAAGGGTGGACGTCATTCCCCTTCTGTATTAGCTTGCTGGGCCACGGTCACGAAGCGCCACAAACCGGGTGGCTTACACAACAGAAACTCATTGACAGTTCTGGGGGCTGGAATTCCAAGGTCGAGGGGTTGTCAGGCCTCGTTCCTAGGATCTGGTAACGGTGGGCGCATGACTCCAATCTTCACGGACCTTCTCCTTTGTACGTGTCTGTGTCCAAACTCCCCCTTATATATGGACACCAGTCAGGTCAGATTCGGGGTCCACCCTCCTCCAGTTACATCTGCAGAGACCCTACTTCCAGTGACGTCAGGTCCTGAGGAACTGAGGGTTAGGACCTCAGCATGTGGTTTGGCCGCGGGGAGCGGGGGTGGTGTTCGGCGTGTAACACATCCCGGTGAACCTGGGCCTTGGGCGTGGATCCTTCGAGTCCCCCTGGTTTCCGTGCACCACCTGGAAGTGGCCGTCCGTGAACAAAGTGTCCCCCCGCTGGAGGGAGGGGCCCTGGACCCAGAGGCTTGGCAGAGGGAGGGAAGCCCAGGCCACGCCTCGGTCCAGCCACCTTAGTGGAGGTGGCCCCGCCCACCCTACCTGGGGGGCAGGGGACGGTGGGCCACCTCCACAAGCCCTGCCCGCTCACACAGTCCTGAGCGAATACGCGGCGGTGGTTGCCCGGCACCAGATTTGGGGTGGCTTGTCACAAGGCGTGAGACGGAGTGCCACAAGCCTCAGGCCCGGAGCCTGGTCACTAACGCGCATTCCTTCTGTCGGAGGCCCTTCTGCCAGGAACCAGCGCCGGCCCATCACTCCGATGAAGTACTCGGGTCTCACTGCTGGCGGAGTGGCTGGGAATGGGGAGAGTCCTGCTTGTACCTAATGAATGGCCCCTCTGACCTACCTCCAAGCTGCTGGGAGCGCGGGGGCGGCGGCGGGTCTGGCAGCGAGAGGGCGAGTGGGAGGGGCCGGGAGCCACTTCGTGCCACGAGCCCCACGCTCGGGGCCAGTCGTGCGGCTCCGGACACTGAGCACGACTGGTGAGAGGCCTGGGCTGCAGAAATCGGGGTAACTAACCAGACAGCAAGTGTCTTCAAAAGCGCTTATTTTGGGGGAAAGGAAGAGCTACAGGGAGGCACAAAGAAGGGAATCAGAACAGAAGCTCACTGCGTGCAGAGCATCGATGGAAGGTGACCGCCCAGATCGGTCCCGGGGGCTGGGGGCGGGCTTCTGCTGACGGCCACGCTGACAACAGCCAACACCGGGGACCCTCGAGGTGCCCCAGGTGCTGCTCTAGGCACTTAATCCTCCTCACAGCCCTTGGCCGCGGGTCCTACTGTTTCGGTCTCAGTTTATAGATGGGAAACTGAGGCCCAGCGACTGGACGGGGCCACACGCAGTTCCTGAGCAGCGAAGCTGGGACTCACATCTGGCCAGTCCAGCTTCAGAGTCCGTGTTCTCAAGCATGAGTAACACTGCTGGATTCCCACGCGGCCCCTCACACCTCTGCAGAGCCTTAAACGCAGCAAGTAGATGTGACTTGTGCTCAGTGCTAATAAAATCCACACCGAGGGGCCCGGCCACCAGGGATGGGGCCTCTTGCCCCCGAGCTGCTCTCTAGAAGAAGATGGCCAAACGGGCCAGGGTCTGCCGCCTCCCCGCTAGTTGCTGCTGCATGAAATCCCGCGTGGGACTCGCCTCCTGCCCTTCCGACGGCAGGAAAGCCGCCCCTCCCGGGAGAGGCCGGCAGTGGCCTGGACTTGCTGGGAAGAACCGCAGACGGGCCCTCCTTCAACTTCTCCCCCATTGCCTGGGTTCTGCAACCTCGTCCAGAGAGACACGGGGGTGTCCTCAGCTGGAGATCGAGTCCACACCCCTCAGTTTAGAGAAGGAATGACCCGAGGAAAGAATTCCTCCCCCCAGCGGCACACTCCCGGGCTTTCTTCCCGAGGACGCGGCTGCAGAGGGGAGGAAGCCCCAGGGGGGCCCACGGCGCCCCTCGGCTGGGTCCTGCCGGGTCCTTTTGAGCAGGTTTTAGGTCACCAGCTGCATCTCCCCGGGCGATGAGCTGGCCTCACGGTGAGGTGGGGCTGAGGTGTCAGGGACACGGGCAGGACCAACCTTTATGACCGCCCCTTGAACCTTAACTCCTGCACTCCTGAGGTCTCAGGTGGTCACCGCACCTCTCTGCCCACAGCCGGGCACCAGAGCTCCCCCTCACCTCGCCCCGAGACCTTTAACCTGGCTCCGAGCTGGGCACGTACCTCGTGGGATGCACCCACACAGGAACCCTGGTGGCGCAGTGGTTAAGAATCCGCCTGCCAATGCAGGGGATACGGGTTCGAGCCCTGGTCTGGGAAGATCCCACATGCCGCACAGCAACTAAGCCCTGTGCGCCACAACTACTGAGCCCACGAGCCACAACTACTGAGGCTGCGTGCCACAACTACTGAAGCCTCTGCTCCACAACAAGAGAAGCCACCGCAATGAGAAGCCCGCGCACCGCAAAGAAGAGTAGCCCCCGCTCGCTGCAACTAGGCCCCGCCTCTGGGGCCCTCATTCCTCACCGGGGGGCTCCTGTCTGGGCAGGGGTCCCTCTCCCGTGAACGGCCTGCTCCGTAGTCTTCACCTTTTGTCACCACTCTGCCCTGTTCCTCCAGGGAAAGCTGGGTGTAGTTCTGAGATGTTTGGCTGTGCCCTCTGCCTCATTCCTTCCAATCGGCCTGGTCAACTCCTAGGCAGCCTTGAAAACCCATTCAGTCAACCCCACGGGGACTGTCGGCCCAGGTTCACAGTCACATTGTACTGTGGCCTGTTCACAGAGCTTCCTCCCCTGACTTTGTTTCTTCCCTCCTAAGCTTAGACTCCAATGGCAGGTGTCGCAGCCCCTGTGCCAGGGACCCCTTGGCAGTAGCTGTGTTGAGGCCCCAGGGTTCGGGGGGTGGGGCCACGTGTACTGCTTGAGGAGCTGACGTCATGGTCCCCAAGGGTGCTGGGGGGGCGCGTCCCGCTCCAGGTGCTTCTTCCCCTGCCCCCAGAAGATCAAAAGTCTTGAAGACTGTCTGACTCGTGTCTTGCATTCATGTGAATAAATAAAATGAATTCTTCTCCCAGGAAGTCAACTTCCCACCTTCAGACGCACCTGTCCAAGCACCCAGCTGTCACCGCATCTCTGGGCCTCGTACTCCGCACCAGAACACATCCTGTGCTCTAGCCGTCTGTGGCTCTCCTCTCGTGGCTGGGCGTCTCTCCCGCTGTGGACAGCCGCATCCCGACGGTCCCTTCTGTCCTTCCACACTCCCCACAGCTGACCTCGCCCTGACCTCAGGCTCCAGAGCAGCCCCTGGGCACCTCGAGCTGAACGATCTACTAGGGGCTGAACTGTGCCCCTGAAGTCCTGGCCCCAGCACCTCGGAATGTGACCGTTTGGAGACAGGACCTTTAAAGAGGTGATGAGGACAAGCTGAGGTCACCGGGTGAGCCCCGTACGACTGGTGTCCTTACAGAGGAGAGAACTAGGATGTAGGCACAGAGGGAAGAAGCAGGAGGAAGACGGCTGTCTGTGAAGCGAGGAGAAAGGCCTCGGAAGAATCCAACCCCGCTGACACCTTGATGGTGGACGTCCAGCCCCCAGAACAGTGAGCAAATTAACTTCTGTGGTTGAAGGCTCCCAGCCTGTGGGACTCTGTTATGGCAGCCCCAGGGGAGTCATACAACGTCCAGAGCTGAATCCGTCTCCAAATCCAGATGGAACCACATGGCAGGGACAGCATCGCATGAGGGCCGAGGCAGGAATCCAAAGTCAACCACGCTCCACTCCATGTGACACGTCATCTGGCCACCAAGTGCCGTGACCCCAGCCCTCCCTCCCCCGCCTCACTGCTCCGAGGGAAGCCTGTTCACCACCCTGGTCACTACAGCTGCCGCTGTCCCCTCACCGCCCGTGCGTGGAGACCTGCCCACCCCGAAAGCTCCCCTCGTGCAAACACCAAGCCATCCCGTGAGGCTAGGTCTTCCCAGCTCAGCACTATTGACATTGGGGGAGGGATCATTCCTGTGGTGGGGACCTGTCCTGTGCTTTGTAGGGTGTAGAGCAGCGCCCCTGGTGTCTACCTACCACGTGCCCCAGTGTGACAACCTAAAACATCTCGCGGCTTCACCGCAGGCTGAGAACCACTGCCCTGAGGACAGGTTCTTCCCAAGTGCGGCACCTGAAGATTTCATACAGGAGGAAGTTAAACTCCTTTGTTCCCCACTGGTCCCCTATACCGTCTAGAAAAATCCATGGCATGTAGAAATGCTCGATAAATATTTGAGAAAGAAATGCAAAGCCAAGGTCATCCAGCTCTGGAAGCTTTTCTCTAGCTGCCTCTTCCTCCACCTCGAGTTTCAGCTACAAACGACTCAGCATCATCTGAGCATAAGTGTGCCCGCATTTCCCACACCTTTTCCTACACCCGCCTCTGCCACCTTCAGCACCCGGCTCCCGGAAGCCTCCCCTGGGCTGGGCTGGGGCCCCCCGTACCCTCCAGGCTCATCCACACAGTTCTCATCCAATTCGCCGGAGCTCTAAGGATGGACAGAGCCAGCAGGTTCTCACATGGCAGCTGTCCCCGGGGAGGAGGCGGGGAACACATGAGACTAGGAAGACTGTTAAAAGCTTCACAAAGGAACAGTTTGACCCGGGAGCCTGTCTTTCATCTTATACGTGCGGAAACGCGTTAACGCATCCGACAGAAGACAAACTTACCCCTGAGAGCGGTCAGATCTAAAGGCTCTGGTCTCAGCCACCCGGGCACAGCTCAGGTGCGGAGCCAGCCTGAAACCGGGCACCACGGAGAGGAACAGCCTCCCGCCCCATCCATACGGTCTCTGAGCACAGGAATTTTCTCTTTTGCCTGGGCTATGGGCCAGGTGCTGTAGCCTTCCCGCCCGTATTGGGGCTAATTCCCCGTCGTCTTCCGCCCTGCACCATCAGCAGGAGAACCACCAACCTCCCCCCGGGGCCGGGTCAGGGGAGGTGGTGGTGCCTGCAGGAAGCCTCCTGGGTTCGGACCTCTGCTGTGGCCAGGACCGCAGTCCTACAGCTCCAGCTGCAGCCCAGGAACAGCAGCTTTGAGAAAATCCCAGCCCCGCTGGGGAAGCGGTCACTTCACGCTCACGCATTAGGCAGAGCACATACTGACTTCAGGTATCTCCAGTTCAGGCCACAGCTCCGAAGGCAATGCTTTCTCCTTCCACCCTCACCCTACCAAGGGCTCCCTACTTTGGAAGGAACCCGGGCAAGGCTCTCCCTGGGGACCGAGGGACTTGGCTCCAGCTGGGTCTTGGAGGTGGGGTCCAGCACAGATTTAACAAAGATCCTCCCTGCTTATTTAAAAAATTCAAAAAGGATGGGAGGTGGGAAAAGAGCATGACTCACATCTATTCCAGTTTAGGGCCGCGAGAGAAGGAAACGGCAGCTGGGACTTTGTCCAGGTGAATCACGCGGCTTGCTCTGCCCACTAGTGACTGAGTCACTATCTGGTACGGGACCACGGCGGGGGCTGGGGGGGGCGCTCGGCTCAGGGTGACGTGTCCGACCCTCCCTGGCCTTCCTCCTTCCCGTTGCCTGGGCTCCTGTGTGATGAGGGGTGGTGGTCGCTCTCCTTGGTGCTTTGAACAAACGGAAGGACTGCTAATATTGATATGTATGAATTCATGTGCCCAGCAACGGAAAAAGCAGAGAAAGGAAGAGAGGAAAGAGAATGTCGGCTGTTGGCGTCCAGGTAAGATTCCAGCAGAGCAGGCTGGATGGACCCACCCAACATAGACCCAGATCCTTGACACGGCCCCGGGGAAGGTTTCTCTGGCCAACCCCCTTTCCTCTTGTTCCTTAACTGCTCCTCCAATCCCAGCCCCCAGAGTCCTAGAGGAACCATGAGGTTAAAAGGTTCTTAAGTGGAAGGTTAACAGCTCTAGGGGCTTCCCTGGTGGCGCAGTGGTTAAGAATCTGCCTGCCAATGCAGGGGACACGGGTTCGAGCCCTGGTCCGGGAAGATCCCACATGCCACGGAGCAACTAAGCCCGTGCGCCACAACTACTGAGCCCTGTGCCACGACTACTGAAGCCCACGCACCTAGAGCCCATGCTCCACAACAAGAGAAGCCACCGCAATGAGAAGCCTCTGCACAGCAAAAAAGAGTAGCTCCCGCTCACCACAACAAGAGAAAGCCTGCACGCAGCAACGAAGACCCATCGCAGCCTAAGATAAATAAATAAAATAAATAAAATTTTTTTAAAAAGTTAACCCCTCTAGCGAGGGAGACTCTATTCCCTAAAATGGAAGAAAGGGGTGCAGGTAAGGAAGACCCAGGCCAGGGCCAGAGCTGGGCTTTTTAAGATTAAGACGAACCAGTAAAATAGGCTGAGGGCCTTGTCGAGCAGGGACTGTCAGAGCTCTGCCCTCAGACCTGTGGGGACAGAGGATGCTGGGGGGCCAGAGCCACAGCCTGGAACTGACAGCCCCCATGGCGCGCACGTGCCGGCCCTGTGGGGGTCACGGGGTGGGGCTGGGCACCATCCTCTCAGCAAACCCCTCTCAGGGGTCCATCAGGCAGGGCTCACAGACGCTGGGGTCAGTTCCTAGGTTAACGCTAGTATCTCGTCCCCTGAACCCAAGGCAAGGCCTCCAGTGACATTCCTAAGCAGCCCCAGGGCTCACTGGCGCAGACACACATCCTGAGCTACAGGCCGGAAGTGAGCGTCCAAAAATCAGAGCAGGGAGCCCCAGGCCGAGAGCACGGGCCCCCGCGCCCCTTGCCGAAGGGGCCTCTCAAGCCACCTGGACCCCGGGCTGCGCTGGCAGAGCGTCGCCCAGCCCTTGGTTCCTGCCGTGCCCTTGCACTGACACCACACTGATCTCTCAGACCACAGACCCTAGAAAAGTAGTTCCTTTCTCTTTGGGGACCCCGTTGAGAATAAAAGCTATAGACCTCCTCGCCTAAGAGGCTCATGGGCACTTTGTAAATTATTTCAGGGGCTCGTCTTTTGGAATCCTGGTTCTTGGACGCCGTGCCTTAACAAGGTGTCGGGGGGAGCCGTTGTAAGACGCTCGCGGAGCGGCCTGCGAGTGCACAGGGCCTCGGCCTCCACTGCCCTCGCGGGGACAATCTCCTGGGCCCAGGGCCTGAGACGCGCTCCCTCGGCTCCCGGGCAGGCGCACCCGCAGCAGCTCCAGCCGGAGCCCCTAGGCGGCGCGGCTCACCTTTCCTTGAGGCCGGTCCTAACACCCGTGGTGCTCACCCGGAACCATGGGCGCCGCTGCGGGCGGAGGCCACCCTGCGCTACCTTCGAAGGAGGGCAAGGGCGTTGGAAGGTTGGGGACGGCCCACTGCGCGGCGGAATCCCGCATCACACTTCCGCCCGCCCGGGGCGTGGGAACAGCGGACGGAGGATGCAGAAGTGCGGAGAGACGGCTTAACATCCGGGTCCTCACTCTCGTCCTCGCCATCCCCCCACCCTGTGCCCCTCTTCACGGTCTTCCAAGGCGGCCAGGTCCTCAGGGGGCTCCTGTCCTCCCCCTGGCACCCACACACTGGGCACCGGGGGGACTGGGGCCTCAGCCGACCATGCAGGCCCCCCTCGCTGTCCCCCGGCGCCACCGCGGGGCTGGTGGCTGATGTCGAGCTAAGAAGAACCAGCAAGTAGCACGAGTGCCTGCGTCTGTGTTCCCTGGAAGCTGTCTGTACAGGGGTTCTTATAACTGGGAGGGGCGGTCACCTGCGGTTGGTCTGCCAACCTGCAAGAAACGGAGGCACAGAGCCACGTGCTGCCCACCACCAGGGAACATAACTCCAGAACGTGGGGCGTTCAAGACGGTGAGACGAGTGCCTTCAAAATCACAGTCCAGAAAAAGGGTGGCTGCTTTATGTCAAAAAGTTTAAGACACAAATAAATACAACACTTGGTCCTTGATTATATGCTGACTTTGAAAAACTGACTCAAATTTTGTGGCGACTGGGAAAGTTTGAATACTGATTAGGTATTATTTGGGGAAGTATTATTAGTTTCGTTAGTCACAAAAAACAGATTTGTGTGTTATGTAATAGCTATAAGTGAGTTTAAATGGGTCAGCAGAGCAAAATAAACACAGTAGACTCAGATATTGAATCCAGGTAGTGGGTATATGGGCATTAATTATGCTAGTCTCACCACTTTCCTGTAGTTTAGAAAATTAATAGTTAAAAAAATATAAAACCTTGTGACAATCTCCAATGGGATCTAAACTTAACCTACTTTAAACATTGCTCTGTTCAGAATATATAAATACATTTCCTATTCAATGTTTTAAAAAAAGGGCAACTTCATGTGGTACATATACACAAGGGAATACTACTCAGCCATAAAAAAGAATGAAATGATGCCATTTGCAGCAACATGGATGGACCTAGAGATTATCATACTAAATGAAGCAAGTCAGAGAGAGAAAGACAAATACCATATGATGTCACTTACACGTGAAATCTAAAATACGACACAAATGAACTTATTTGCGAAACGGAAACAGACTCATAGACATAGAAAACAAACTCATGGTTACAAAAGGGGAAAGGTGGGGAAGGGATAAATTAGGAGTTTGGGGTTAACAGATACACACTACTGTATATAAAACAGATAAACAACAAGGTCCTACTGTATAGCACAGGGAACTACAGTCAACACTCTGTAATGACCTATATGGGAAAAGAATCGGAAAAAGGATATATGTATAATTGAATCATTTTTCTGTACAGCAGAAATTAACACAACCTTGTGAATCAACTGTACTTCAATAAAAAAAAATTTTTTTTAAAAAGGGCATCTTGGGCTTCCCTGGTGGCGCAGTGGTTGAGAGTCCGCCTGCTGATGCAGGCGACGCGGGTTCGTGCCCTGGTCCGGGAAGATCCCACATGCCGCGGAGCGGCTGGGCCCGTGAGCCATGGCCGCTGAGCCTGCGCGTCTGGAGCCTGTGCTCCACAACGGGAGAGGCCACAGCAGTGAGAGGCCCGCGTACCGCAAAAAAAAAAAAAAAAAAAAAAAGGGCATCTTCCCCTCAAAGCCTCTAAGGACGGCAAGGGCGCTACTTCCTGAGGGCAGCTGCTCCGCCCCGAGAAGCCACAGCTTTCCTAACGTGCAGCCTCCCATATACGCTGCCCTGCTGCCCACGCACTGAGCTACAGACACCTCTTCACTATTATCTTTGTGATCAGGAGCCCTGCCTGCCCTCCCTTCATGCTCACACAGGCAGCAGGGTAACAGGGCGGCAAAGCTGCCTGTTTCCTAAACGCCACAGCTTCTAGAGTCTCACCCTGGAAGAAAACCCATAAAACTTGCACCAGGTCTTAACGCCAGGTTCCCTCTGGGACTGTGAACTGATGAGAGGGTGGAGGGGAAACCAGTTACTCAAAAGGAAGAGATGGTGTTCTTAGACCTCTGACCCCGTGTTGTCCGTTACCTGAATGGAGGCCTTTCTGTTACTCCCCCCGCCCCGCCCACCCCGGCCCCTGTGGGAGCCACAGTGAGCGGGTGTGTCCCCGGCATGTGACCGGTGAGACCCTCACCCCAGCCTGACTGGCAGGCCCGGGGATGCCTGTCTGCCAGGCTAACAGGCATGAAACACTTTTCCTTTCACAAAGGCAAACTTTCGGGTAGATTCGACCCTGTGGCACAGGCCAAAGACCTGGGTTCCAGGCACAGTGGGATCTGTTAAGTGAAAGACAGCCTCTGAAGCTGAATTTGCAGGACTCTCCCATCCCTAGTGTGTTTGTTTTCATGCCTCCAGCTCTGCAGGACCTGCCCCGCTCAGGGGGTCCACAGGCCGCCGCCAATCCCTCCCCTTCATTCCCACTTGCCTTGAAAGCCGTGGGACACCAGCCCAGCCGGACGGGTGCCTGCCCGTGACCATAGCCACGGCAGCTCCCATCCTGGGCACCGGGTCTCCATTGTGGATCTGCCATGGCGGGGACCGCACTCGACCCTGTGGCTGGAGGGTTCAAAGCAGGCACTGGAGATCTCGGACACTGGGAGCTCCTCTGGTAGGCCTTTGCAGCCAAGACAACGGGTGAGTCAGTGACCAGAGGCACCTGGAGCTCCGTGAGGTCCAGGTCAGGGCATCCTCAAAGCAGGGAGGCAGAGATGAGCCAGTTGAGGCTGGTGTAGGTGGGGAATGGGGAACTCGGTGTCCAGGTTGGGGCATCATGGATGATCTCATTGTCCACCATGAGGGCAGAGTCTGGGTGCTCAGGATGGAGCTGGAAGGGTTCTACAACTGCTGTAGACACTTGGGGGCCGGTAAGTAGCAAACCTCAACTTGGACCTCTTGTCCCGTCAGCAGAAAGCCACTCTCACCAGCAGGGTCTTGGGGCCTCAGTGCCCCCAGAGCTGTCAGGAAACAGGTAACCCTGAAGCCGGTGCCCTGGTCCATCCAGGGCGGGAGCAACACCGTAAGGATGCAGATGGCACATCACTTGCCCAGTCCTCCTCTCCAGACAGGGCGCTTTTCTGTCTAGAAAACTACTGTGACCCAATACAACTGTGTCCACTTTTGTAATTCAAAAGTCAAAAGACTTTGAAGCATACTTTACACTTAAGTGCATATGCTTTACTATATGTGCAGTGAGTGATACGACAAATGTATGGACCTATAGAACAAACCAGAAAAGATATAGAAATTCCCATCCCTCCCTCTGACGCTGTGCTGCTTCACCTCTTCAGAGGTGACAAGAGAATGCCCACAGGGGCTTGGAGTCCTGGGGAGACATACGACGTGGAAGGCCGTGGCGTGTGTGTGTGTGTGTGTGTGTGATGGGGGAGGTGAGGTAGGGGAGATGAGGGCTGGGGGACAGAGGGCATGTCATCAGAGCTTGGCCACCCTGCTGCGGTAGAGTTGGGGTGGGGTACCTTGTTGAGCATGCAGATTCCCAGGCCCCGCCTCAGACGGGAACCCAGGAACCTGCAGGTTTAACAAGCGCCCTTGGTGTCCCCTGGACTAGAAAAGCACCAATCTACAGCAGACACACAGTAGTGATAGTATAAAAATTCTCCATTTACTCGCAATATATACACGTATCAAGTCATTATGTTGTGCACCTGAAACTAATAGAATGTTGCCTATTGTATATCAATAAAAATAAATTTAAAAAAAAAGCAAAAGGAAAGAAAGAAAGAAAAAAGAGCAGGTTTTATGCAAGTTGTTGACTAAAAAAAAGAAAATTCTCCTTTTAAGAAAGATCTAAGCCTAGGGGTGTGTTACGTCCTCAGGTCACCGAGCAGCAGACAGTGTCTGGACAATGCCTCTAAAGGTCCAGTGCCAACTGCTGGCTCCCAGCCGGCCTCACCCCTGGCTCTCCAGGCCTCGGGCAGGGGATGGGGTGAACTGGAGAAGGGGCTAGAAGGTAAGCAGGAGCCCCTCCCAGCTGGAAAGCCCTGCTCAGGAGTCTAAGAACAAGCAGAGCATCAAGGCCAATTCCTCCCACCTGCTGGACTAGACACAGACCAGAGTTCAAAGGAGGCTTGGATCAGACAATCAGACGGCAAAGCCAGGAGCCAGCCGGGCACGGCCTGCGTCCACAGTCTCAGGGCAGGGCTGGAAGCTCAGGCTTCTGTCCCTGATCCACACCCGGGACACACAGCAGCCCCAGGGGAAGCCGAGTGGACAGACAGGCCAGAGGAAGCATGTGGACGCCACCGGCACCGGCCACAGCCCACATCCTGTGGTTCCTCTGCTTCCACATATATCCAGCCTCCTGGGCCAGAGAGGAGGCTCCAGACATGCTGATCTCCTGTGGGTGCCCAGGGCACATTGTCCACTCACCAGTGTCCAGTTGGTCCAGCACCGGCTGGAGCATCTCCTTTCCTGTGTGCAGTGGCCTCGGGCAGAGTTGCTGGCTGCATCTTCCTCACAAGACGCCAGCGGCTCAGGGTGGGTGCCTGTAAATGCCAATTCTTACTCTATCCAGAGGCAAAGTGAGGTCCATCCCCCACGAGGACACGGGGCACGAGGACTGTGTGGCTGAGCCCCCAGGTGGAGCCCACCACAGGGCATGAGGGACCTGAGGCCCACTTCTCAGCCAGTCCTGCCTCCTGCCTGAGCAGGGAGGGGGACTCAGGGGTCCCGTACCAGCAGTCCCTCAGATCACAGACACCTCATCCTGCTTGGTGAGGAATCGGGGTGTTTAGGGAGATCTCACTTGACTTTTGATTGGGATAAGAACACAGGCTAATGCAGAAAGCCCAGGCCACAGCTTAACACTTACAACATGTCTGTAGAAAGACAGGGAGGGTTTTCCAGGAACAGGAAACTGAGGAGGATCCAGATGCAGAAGGGAGACGGCCAGGACCCCGGGAGCTGGCGACACATCCTACCAGGGCCACCTCAGTTCAGGCCGAGCAGGGGCCCCTGGGAATGTTCTCCTTCGGCCACGCTATGCTCAAGAGTCTGAGGGTAGGAGAGGGAGTTTCCAGGCTCTGCTTTCATATCCGCTCTTTCTGCAGTCTCCGTTCCGGACTGGACCCCGACTCAAGCATCTGGCAGTTTCCAGGCAGAGCTGTTTGCCAGGACCGCAGTGTCACAGAAGCTTGGCCTCGGTGCTGTTCTTGACAGGGGCCCCCCGAGTCCCAAGAGCTTCTCCCCCAAGCAGAGCTCCCCTGACTCTGGGTTGGAGGAGGGGACCCCCAAGCACTCAGTCACCCAGGACAGAAGGCTCCAGGTCCACAGAGGCAGCTTTGTGCGGGGCTGGCCAGGGTGGTGAGGGGTCTCTCGGGTCCCCAGGCCGTGTGCCTGGGCGTGGCGCCCTCGGGCTGGCACTGCCCGCCTGGCCCCGCCCCCGGGTGGAGGTAGGGGCCGGGGGATCCGAGCAGGGCGCGGGGAGAGGAGGGGTCCTGAGATTCTCCAGGAGTCTGACGCCTCTTAATGCGTTACCTGGTCTGAAACCCAGAGACTGGACTCCCTTTCCAGGCCCCCCTCCCTGCTTTAAGGCCCTCATTTTCTCTTCATGCGCTCAGGGCTTGAGGTCTCTAGAGGCAGGAACTAGAGAAAACGGACACCAAGCAGCCCCCCGGCCCCCCTCCCTGTCTGCTGGGTCGGAGCGGCTGGGGAGGCTCAGAGCCCTGCGTGCTTCTAGCCCCAGGCCCCTCAGAGAGGGGTCTCCACGACGGCACCCTGTGACCCCTACACCCCGAGGGGCAGAGGGCTGAGTTCAGGGCTGTGGGCTAACAGAGGCAGAGGCTCCGGAGTGAAGCCGGTTTGAAAGCTCGCCCACACGGTCCTCTTTTGGGGGGCTGTGCCCCTACTCTGGACACCTGTCGCGGTCCCCTGCAGTGCACAAGAGCTAATCCAGATGAGGACTGCCCGGGGGTCACCGCGGAGGCAGAAGGCTCACCCCCCCCGTCGGCTCTCCTCACTCCAGCGAGTCCGGAGCCGGGCGGACTCCCGCTTCTGGTCCTGCGCGCAGCCCGCTGGAGCTGGTCGGGTCGTCTACACCCGCAGCCGTTCAACCGTTTAGTTAGGAGCTCCCTCAGGACGGCCTCAGGGCCCTGGCAGGGGCTCGGCATGGGGTGGGATCACAGGTTCCCGAGAGGCGCCGGGACCCGGGGAGACACCCGGGCTCTTCGTTCCACGGAGGGACTTCGCGTCCCGGGCACCGACGGCGGAGAGAGGGCCGCCGGGAACACCCCGGTCAGCTGGGCCGAAGCTCGGGCGCCTCTGACCTCGGGCCGGAGTGCAGAAGAGCCGGCTCAGAACTGGACAGCCCGCGGAGCCCCGGCCACCCGGGGGCGGAGAGGTCCCGCGACCTCCCGCCGCGGCGCCCGGGCTCCTCGGCGCGTGCGTCCCACGCCACCCGCCTTTCCGCGCAGCCCGCAGTCGCTGCGGACGCCCGACGGCGCCCAGCCCCGCACCGCGGACTCCGAGAACCTCAAAGCAGACGCGCTACCCCCAGCGGCGCCCCCAACCCCGGCGCCGGCTGCCTAGAGAGGCTTGCCTCCCCCCAGCGGCCGCCTGGCCGCCCCTACCCCGCGCTCTCGTGCCGCCCGCCCACACGAGGCCCCCTCGCGCCGCTATTGGGCGGCCGCTTATGAAAGAGCCCCGCCCCGCCGGTCACGCGGCAGGTTGTAGCCCAAGGGAGGGAAAGCCGCGAGCGTCGAGTCCCTCTGGCCAGCTCGACCCGCTTCCCCGGTGGCCTGTGTGCCGCGCTGAGAGCTTGAAACGCTGGGCAGAGCCTTCGTTCCGTTTTTAACTTAGGGTAACACCGCAGACCTATCGGAAAAGTGCGTAACCGGAGGGTGGTGCAGACTTGAGGTGCGCAACCACCGGAGAGCGAGAGATGCTGTGATGAGAACCAGGTGCGGGGAGGTTCGAAGGCGGGACAGAATGCGGCTGGGGGAGGGGTGGCAGACGGGTGTGGGGAGAGCATCGCAGGTGCAGGTGCCTGAAACTTACCTGCCCTTGGGGGCGTCCCTGGTGGCGCAGTGGTTAAGAATCCGCCTGCCAATGCAGGGGACATGGGTTTGAGCCCTGGTCCGTCATGATTCCCACGTGCCGCGGAGCAACTAAGCCCCTGTGCCAGAACTACTGAGCCTGCGCTCTAGAGCCCGCGAGCCACAACTACTGAAGCCCGTGCACCACAACTACTGAGCCCGCGTGCCACAACTACTGAAGCCCGGGCGCCTAGAGCCCTGCTTGGCAACAAGAGAAGCCACCGCAATGAGAAGCCCACGCACCACGCACCGCAATGAAGAGTAGCCCCAGCTTGCTGCAACTAGAGAAAGCCCCTGCGCAGCAACGAAGACCCAACGCAGCCAAAAATAAATAAATAAATAAATAAAATAAACAAACAAACAAACAAACAAACAAATAAATAAATAAATAAATAAACGAAACCTACCTGCCCTTTGGCTGGGGCCCCTGCTCCAGTTCAGGTGACTTCAGTCCCCCAAAGAGCGAGGGGTCCAGGCTGCCTGAAGCAGATGAAAGAGGACTTATGGCTGAAGATGGAAAGGGCCTTGGATGCTAGTCTGGAGAGTATGCACATCATTGCACCGGCGATGGGGCGCCATTGAGGTTTTTTGGGGGTTTTTTCTGGCTGCGGCCATGCTGCATGTGCATGACCAGGGATCGAATCCTCGCCCTCTGCATTAGAAGCGCGGTGTCTTAACCGCTGGATCGCCAGGGAAGTCCCCATTGAGGGGTTTTGATCAGAGGCGTGATGTGATCAGAGAAGCATTTTAGACAGTACACACATGTACGTTTTTCTTCCCCCAGTAGTGGTTTCGTAGTTTTCCATGATGAAGGGCATACACACATTTTCCCTCTCCCCAAGCTGTCAGCTGAGGGACCTCTGAGATGAGGTTTTACTTCTAAATACCTAAGTGTAACTCGCTGGTCCGTCTTCTAGTGTGAGAGGCTGGCTGTCGTCTGGTTTTATAAGATGATTGGGGCCCCCGCAATGATACCCTCACTATTGTGCAACGCCATCCAAAGGACCTCACGCACCTGTCATCTCCTGTGGACAGGTGACTGCACCCAGTGTACGTGGGTCGGGCTTGGAGGCTTGGATTCTTGCCTTGGAAAACCTGCAGCGGTAATGACTTCCTGCTGGTAGAGCTCAGGAAGACAAAGTTAGGGTCACCCACCAGTGCCCCTGGATTCCTGCACCTATTTACCCACAAGACACTAGCCATGTCATTTGAAAGTATCCTGAAATATTTTAAAACTAAATGCCCAGGCTTCCCTGGTGGCATAGTGGTTAAGAATCCGCCTGCCAATGCAGGGGACGTGGGTTTGAGCCCTGGCCTGGGAAGATCCCACGTGCCACGGAGCAACTAAGCCCGTGAGCCACAACTACTGAGCCTGAGCTCTAGAGCCCTCAAGCCACAACTACTGAGCCCACGTGCCACAACTACTGAAGCCTGCACGCCCAGAGCCCGTGCTCCGCAACAAGAGAAGCCACCGCAATGAGAAGCCTGCGCACCGCAACGAAGAGTAGGCCCTCCTCCCTGCAACTAGAGAAGGCCCGCGTGTAGCAACTAAAACCCAATGCAGCCAAAAATAACTAAATTAATTAATTTAAAAAAACAAACAAAAAACCTAAATGCTCAAGTGTCTCAGGTGGCTTAAGTCCAGGGTGCCCAGCTGAACCTGGAACTCTGAAAAGTGTCCTTTGGTCTCAACTGTGGGGTTTTCTGAGGCTGCCAACTCTAAAGTGGATGTTCTGGTCAAGGGATAAGGGGAGAATGTGTGGGTGGGCATTCAAGTTAGTGCTTTGGAACCTCGTGTGTACAAAGCTCAGATGTAATCTATTGCCTGTCACTGCCTTGAACAAAACAATTTGCACGGGGTGTCCTGCTGAAGGCGGGCACTTCAATGATCAGAGTGAAGCTGCCTGGCCATGAACTCAACACCATCGTCTCTCCCTTTGCCTCTTTGGCATTCATCCCACTGCTGGCAGAGTCACCCAGTTTAAGTCCTTCCATCTCCCTACTAGATAGAGCCCCCTCTGACCCAGGGATTATAAATACATTTGAAACAGTGACTTCCTCAGTGTTACTTGTGGAAATGACACCGCCCCCTTGACACTATGCTTCTTTACATCACACCAATTAAAATTAGTCCTTTTTACAAGGTATTTGGATTTATTTCTACTATCTAGACTATTTCCAATTTTAGATTTTTATTTCTGACTTTCCCTCCTCCTTTTCTCTATATCTCCTGTTAACCTCAAAAATAAAAGAGGCAGTTATTTTACCAGCAAAATGGGTTTATTCAGGAATGGCAGAGAATTTCGCCTTGGGACAGGCAAGCTGTGGTGAATCGCAGGTAAGCTGGGAGAGCGCAGAGAGTCGTGCTTTCACCAGGTTGAGGAGGAGCTTGGGGACATGTGTTCTGAACAGGACACAGGGGAAGAACAGGGGTCCAAGTTTGTGAGGGCTTCTCATTGGCTGCCAGGTGGTCAGAGTGGGACCACCACTGGGCAGGGAGGGATTTTCCTTCCCTTTTTGTTTTAAGCAGGAGATAAACTGCCTATGTGAAAAATGCCTCCCTTGTACCAGAGGGAAAAAAGCAACATCTTATCTTCCCTCTTCCTGCTGGTGATGCAGGCACGGGCGTGAAAGGCCCCCCTTCTGGCCTCCCCACTCCATGTAAGATGAGGTCCCTTGATTTCTTCTCACACACCCCCACTCATCTCAGCTCCAGGAATTTAAAATACTCCCAAGGTTGGAGGGGAAGGCCCACGGTCAACTCTAGTTTTCAAGCCATCTGAAGAATCCTGACACGTCTGCATCCTTTTCCTGTCGGCACCCCTTCCCCGTGCACCCCCATCACGTAGCAACAAAGTGACATGTAACTGAAATGACAAACACGGTGAGCCCGGGCAGGGGAGGGGCAAAGGAAGAGGGAGAGACTTTGTGGGAACAAGCTTATCCTCTTGGTGAACAATCAAGGTACCAGGGAGACACCAGGGCCATGCCCAGGCTCATCATTCTTGAGCCAGTGACGAGGCTGTGCAGGTGGTTCCTGCTTCCAAATGACTGAATTGCTTACAAAAGTGGGCTCTGTATAGGACCATTAGTTACTTTCTTTAAAAAACCTTTTCATGATGAAAATAACATGTGTTCAGAAAAGTGCACAGAAGATGTACAGCTTAATTTATGACATAACCACTATGCAGATATTTAAAAACTAGAATGTTACCAACCTTGCAGAAGCCCTCCTGACCCTGCCCTTCCAGATCACGACCCCCACCTTTGTCATAAATCAAGTATCCGTATGCATGGTGCTGTTTCTGAGAGATTTTGTTTTACCCTTGTGACAAACTGTGATGTCTCTCCAAAAGAGAAATTCTCCCATCTGGTTTTTCTCCATGACCGTCTTGGCTAGTCTTAGTCCTCTGAACTTACATATAACTTTTATTTTAAAAAAATATTTATCTATTTATTTGGCTGCGCCAGGTCTTAGTTGCAGCACTCGGGATCTCCATTGCTGAGTGCGGGATCTTTAGTTGTGGCATGCATGTGGGATCTAGTGCCCTGACCCGGGATCGAACCTGGGTCCCCTGCATTGGGAGCTTGGAGTCTTAGCCACTCGATCACCAGGGAAGTCCCCTTACATATAACTTTTAGAATTAGTTTGTTGAATTTCACACACACAAAACCTGTTGGGTTTTTGGGATTTTATTAAATTTATATACATCAGTTTGGGGAAAAGGCAACATCTTTACAATTAGTCATGAGTTGGCAAAATTTTTCTTTAAGGACCAGATAAATATTTTAGGCTTTGTGGGCTAAGAGGCAAAACTGAGAATTTTATGTAGGCAAAAACCATCCTTAACTCACAGGCTCCTGAATCTCAATAAATCAGATGTCAGCTTGAATGGATCAAATGTAACCATATGCTTGGTTACATTTTATTATATTCAGGATATTGTATTAGCAAAACTGTTTGCAGAAAGAATCTGAAGTTTAGGATGGTGTCATTTTCCTCTAGAGAGGGTTTTTGTTTGCTCATGCCAAAGGCCTGGGCCAACGACCACTTGGGATCACCTTAATCCAATTTCAAGGGCTGAGATTTTGAGGCTGAGCTGCAATCCGTCTTAGAAACTTTCTATTCCCCACCCTGCTTTGCCCTGCTTCCGGGGGCAAAGGACCGAGGGCCCCAACCCGAAGTGAGGGCCTGCCGCCTGGTCCACACCCTGTGACAGGCCCTGTCCCTGACTTCTGCAAGGCCATCAGGACCACCCATCACCCTCCGAACTGCCTCCTCTAAGCTGGAAAGTGCCGCCAGGAGGAGAGCGTCTATCACACTAAGCCCACCGCCCGGGGCCTCCATCTTCTCCGTGGTCCCGTTCCAGTAGTTCTCCAAACTCGTGTTAGCGCCCTGATGCCTCCGGACTTTTAAAGTATGTATCCAGCCTTTCGAGCTGCCCTCACTGGGATGGTCAGTCCACCAGTACTGGAAGCAGAGGTGCTCACAGCCACACGGCGGAGCTCTGAGGATCCTCATGCAGTGCGCTAACAGCAGTAAAGTGTCAGTACACCGCTATCCACCTTTAATTCTGTGTCAAAACAGGAAGGCCCTGGAAAAATCAACCGCTCCCCCACTGCAGCTGCAGCCTCGATACTCACAGCCGCGGTCGTGGGCTCCCCCTGGTGCCCCGGCGCACACAGCGACCTGACTCACAAGGCTGTCCCCAGAGCCCACCATGTGTGGGGGGCAGGGAGACGACCTTCATTCCACGACAGGCCCCAGGGTAGATCCTAAGGCGCAGGCTTTAGCCCTCCTCTCTGTTTCCAATTATACATTCTTCCCAAGGACGTGCAAGAATCTAATTGTCACTGTTTAAATGCCTTTATTTCTTTCAAATCAAGCTGAAAAGGCAGAATAACAACTCGATATTTCGGCTATTGGAGGAACAAAGTCTGGGAATTCTCAAGAAACGAAACACAAATGACCAGTAAATATATAAAAATTTCATTAGAACTAAAATAAATGCAAATTAGTACAATGAGACACTATTTTTCCTACTATTAAAGTATCAACATATTCATTTAAGATAATAAATACCCAGTGGGGAGGAGGGTAAAGCCGCACAGCTGTTCCGGGGTGTGTGCGTCAGTCAGCAGAGCCGTGAAGACGCACACACCCTGCAAGCCCGCTACTGCTGACGCAGCCGGGGAAACAGTACAAAAGCCTGGACAGATTCAGCTACAAGGTTGCACCTTATATCACATGGTTTAGGAGAGGCTGGAGACAATCTAACAGTGGACTGTAAAATAAATTACAGTACAGAAATACAACGGCGGAGATGGACGTCACCTACGTGGGAAGTCAGTATTTTGTTAAATGGAAAAAGCAAGTTATGAGAGTACCACATGATCTCATATTTGTTTTAAAAACCCTACGTTTATTTATACAGTACATATGGAAAAACACTGAGAACATAACACCACATTACCGTCGGCAATCTCTGCATGGTGAAAATATGAATGATTAAAAACATTTTTCTACCTACTTTTTTTTTTAACATCTTTGTTGGAGTAGAATTGCTTTACAATGGTGTGTTAGTTTCTGCCCTACAACAAAGTGAATCAGCTATACATATACACATATCCCCATATACCTACTTTTGTATTTATCTGCAATGAATGTGTACTAGTTCTGTGATTAAAAAAGGAAAGAAAAGTAAAAGTCTAATTAAAAAAACGCTTTGCCCAGGTTTTGGCTCATGATACGAGGGGCCACATGTCCCCAGAGGCATCTATGTGGTTTTGTTCCTTCTGACCTGAGTGGATATTCTCACAGTTTTTCTGCAAATGCCATAATCATGGACATCTGACTCTCTGTCTAGAAAACAGTTCTCTCATTTTCTACCAGAGCTTGTGAGGCTACGGCCGGGGACGGAAGCCACCTTTCTAGGGGAGGAGGTTGGTGGCAAAACTGTGCCCAAGGCCCGCACTTTAGTTGGGGGGCCCTTAGACCAAGTTCTGGGGAGAAGGAGGGAGGAAGCAACTGGAAAACAGGTTCGAAGGAATGTCTGTAAGGTCTCCACTTAGCCCTCATTTGCATTGTAGGTCTCCTGAGCCTTAAAGGCACGGAAGATGGGAGGATACCCGGAGCCTGGTTTCACAGATTCCTTCTGAGATGGTGAGTCGTTTCAGAAGAGAAATGACAGAACTGAGAATCGTACTGAACATCGAACTGTCAGAGCAACCCCACAGCTACAAAGAGAGGCATCTGGACGGAAAGTCTGTATTCTGGGTTAGTCTAGAGATTCCAACTGAATCAGAAATCTGTGAGGACCACGCCCAGCGCATACAGTAATGATGACACCATCCACTTAAGAAGTCTGTCCTAGGAGCAAAGGGAGAGTTAGATGAGAGTTATATGCGTCCACGTCAGACAAACCAATGAAGTCATGTGTGATGTGGCAAAGGTCCGCCCCCTACGTCCCACACTCTCTGCTGACTCCAGGAGATCTTGGGAACACAGCCAGGGCTGAGTTTCGCTCGGGGTAGCTGACAGATGGGGTTGGAAATCTGACTTCCGGCTTGCAGGCTATATATAGCAGTGCGGAGCGAATACAAAGAAAAACTACATCGAGATTTGAAGGGACAATAAAGTCACTGTCAGCCTGCGGGGGGGGCCCTAAACGTGGTCTTAGAGGCATGTCCAAAGGAATGTGTTTCTGATTAGTGGTTTAAATACTGCAGTTTGGAAATGCTTTACTTTTAGAAAGAATAAATTACTGTAGATAAAGTTAGCCACACAACAGACGTCCGTGCACTTTCCTGAATGAGAAAAAGGCGGGTTTCAACCGTCAGCACCATCATGAGCACCATCTGTCACGCGTCATCATGGCTAAAAGGTCGCATAACTGGTCTCTGAGGGTGAGAGCCCAGGGTACAGGACAGCAGGAGGCCGGGAGGGGAGATCTGTGGAAGCACCCCGTGTCCTAAAACCGGGGGGAAAGGGCGCTGAGCAAAGGCGGGAACGCCTGTGAACTAAGCAGGAGGCCGGCGCTGAGGCCGTGAGGAAGCACGTGGACGCGTGCTGGACGGGGCGGGCCGACACCCGTGACTGACGTTAGCGCAGAGAAGGCGACTCGGCCGTCCTTGTGGGGAGTAGCTTTTATAGCGGGGGTGGAGCTGAGTCCCCTCCCCTCAGTCACTCATGGGAAACCCGTTCCAAGGCCACATAGAAACTGTTCTTGTCGTCCAGGCAGTGCCAGCCGATGGGGCCGATCTCGCAGTCCGCGCAGACCAGGAACTTGATGTTGCCCACGTCCTTGGTGAAGCCCACGTTCTCGAAAGTGAACATGTCCTCCACCAGCCAGTGCTCCTGCAGAAGGTCGCCCTCAGGGGTGCCGCCGTCGGCCAGCGCCGGCTTCTTCCTCATGGGCGGGAGGCAGAGCTGCGCGGAGAGAACACAGCAGAGCCCTGCTCGCTCCGCACGGCCGGCCCCCGAAGCTCCCCCAGCCCGGGCGCCCGCCTCTCAGGAGAAGGGGGAGAGGCGCTGCCTGGTTGCCGCGGTAACCGGGACGCCCTGGGTCCTCAGGGCCGGCCTGTTCCTCCCCTCCCCCTCCTCGGGCTCCTCCTCCCCGCCCCCGCCCCCGGACCCTCCAGGGCCAGCTCCTCCCGGACACTCGGCTCCCTCGTGGCCTCCTCAGGGCCTCCCCCAACCGGACAAACTGCACGAGCTTCCCATGCTGCCCACTGCATGTGTATTCTTTAAAGTGGCTCAGCTGAGGCATAACTGACGCACACCAACGCGGCCAATCTGACACATTCTGGCACACGTATACTGCACACCAACAAAGCTTTACCACGATCAAGATAACGAGCATATTCATCACCCCCAAAGTTTCCTTATGCTGCTCCATTTCCTACTTGTCGTTTCTGAAATCATCTGATCAGTTTACTGGCTGTTACTCACCAGGGGGCTCCCTCCACCAGCTCACTTTTCCTGTTATTACCACATCCCCACTGCCTGGAACGGCAAGTGACACAGAGCAGAGCGCAAATATTTGGGACAAGACCAAACAGGATGTCCGGCTTCACGCTACTCCATCACTGTTGTTACGAAGATACGGGCTTTATCTCATAAAAGGAACATTAAAAAGGAAAATCTAGTTCTAGAATTTGGAATATTATCTCTAGGACCCTTGCATCTCCCATTCACGAGGAGAAAGCATGCGCACGCACGCACGCACGCACGCACCCCCTTTGATTTCTTCCACGTGATTAGCGGACGCCTCAGCTGCTGACGCCTCAGCTGCCCCGCCCACTGCAGTACACGTCAGCCAAGCTCCTTCCCTGCTCCTCCCTACGGCTGCCGCCGATGCGCAGAGTATTTCCCACCCCATGATTCACTACCAACGCACCCCCAAACTCTAATAAAATAGGATGGCCTTAGTGTGCTAGCCCGGCATTGGCAATCAGGACAAAAGCTAACAATTTTTAAAGTTTTTTAAAAATTAGACTGACATCAATCCAAAACAGGTCAATGCTCTGGTGGGGATGAGAATGTCAGGAAGTCCACAAGAGCTGCCAGTGTGTGAAATACCCTGGAGCCCGCACTTCCGAACTCCAGGCCTGCTGACGCTGGTAGGGTATCCCTGGCAGGGAGGAGGGAGCTCTGATCCAGAACATTCCCCCTCCCTGTCCTCCAAGCACTCGGCTTATTAAAACACATCTGTGCATTTCCCTTTGCTGTGTCACCTGAGACTTCATCTGAGGACATCACAAAATATGACAGTCCCTCTTCCTGTTATATTGTCATTCCAGCCACTCTTTTTGCCTCATCTGATGGTTAAATGAGTCCCTAATGCTTTGTGTTACCCTGAGTAAAGGCAGAGGCAAAGAGAGGTAGGAATCAAAATTCAGGAACCAGAAAACCTGAATTCCAGTCCTAAGAGTAATTTTCTGTGGGCCTAAACGTCCCTAGGTACATTTCCAGCCTACCTCCTATACTGTGGGTGTGAAATCACATCTTAACTAAATGCAAGAGGAGTGAAATGTGAGGGGAGAAAATCGAAGACTATATAAGCATTAGCCCTCAGGACATGTCTAGCAAAGGAGCGCGAATCTCCCTCACATTGTCCCCGTTCGCAGTGCATAAGGCCACCTCTGCTGTCTCCCACTTGATTAGTGACTAAAGGGCACGAACTATTACTAGCCATCCATTCAAGGGGTCAGTCACACTGGGTCCTGTTCCCTCTCTTCCTCAACATTCCCATTTTTACTGAAATCCTGTTAAGTCAGAGCCACGTATGTGCACTTGTCTGTGTATCTGTGCCTGGACCTCAACAAAGTAGAGGACAACGCTAGGGTCACGCTGTGGGATGTAACATGTGGGACACAATGAGGCTTTCTGGACAGACTACTGGGGTGGAAATCTAGAAATTAACACCTAATTTGAGGTGGCCAACTCGGCTGCCTGGGGGCCAAAGTCACCAGACCCCTGACGAGGTGGGTTAGCTGTGCGGCCAAGGCCCCGGCCAGCACCCCTGATCCCGGACAGCTCTGTGAGACACATCGAACACCACGACGCTGAGATTCTGCTGATGTCTCAGTGAAACCTCTTCTGCTTTCTTCAAGAACTATTAACAGTACCCGTTAAAAAATAAAATATTTTCTTTCTCTTTGTAAAAATACATTCTCATTAGAGAGAACTTGGCAAGCATGCTGTACTATAGATGAGAATAAAAACTGTTACAGGGGCTTCCCTGGTGGCGCGGTGGTTGGGAGTCCGCCTGCCGATGTAGGGGACGCGTGTTCGTGCCCCGGTCCGGGAGGATCCCACGTGCCGTGGAGCGGCTGGGCCCGTGAGCCGTGGCCGCTGAGCCTGCGCGTCCGGAGCCTGTGCTCCGCGACGGGAGAGGCCACAACAGTGAGATGCCCACGTACCACACACACACACACACACACACACACAAACTGTTACAGTAACCTTCTGTTAACCTTTTTTGTAATTTTTCCCCCTTCAGTGAGTACATGTGGTGGTTTTATTATTTTTTATTATTATTATTTTTTAAGATACTGACATGGGGAAAGAACCCGACATATATATATATATATATATATATATCTGTTTATCGCTGCACTGGGTCTTTGTTGCCGCGCGTGGTTTTCTCTAGTTGCAGTGAGCGGGGGCTAATCTTCGTTGGGGCGCGCAGGCTTCTTACTGCAGTGGCTTCTCTTGCTGTGGAGCACGGGCTCTACGCACATGGGCTTTAGTAGTTGCAGTGTGTGGGCTCAGTACTTGTGGCTCACGGGCTCTAGAGAGCAGGCTCAGTAGTTATGGCACACGGGCTTAGCTGCTCCGCGGCATGTGGGATCTTCCAGGACCAGGGCTCAAACCTGTGTCTCCTGCACTGGCAGACAGATTCTTAACCACTGCGTCACCAGGGAAGTCCCTTGTGGTGGTTTTAAAACCACACATGTCCACAAATTCTCTGACCACCTTTCCAAGATGTGGAGACTGTGCCTCTCCCCTTGAGCCTGGGCAGGCCAAGGTGGGAGTGACAGGCTAGGTTAGGGAAGGCTGGGCCACTTTTGCAGGTTGCTCTTGGAACAGTTGCTCTGGGAGCCCTGGTGACTCTGAGGCCTCCTGGCGGATACCGGGAGGAGCGGCCGGCCCATCACAGCCTGTTCCAGGTGCCTGAATCCTCTCAGTCCACAGGCAGACATGGGAGTGAGCAAGCTTCTGAGATGACCCCTCTAACCGCTGCCCCGTGAAAGACCATGAATGAGAGAACTTCTGAGCCGTAGCTGGGCCCTGCCAACCCCCAAATTTGTGAGCAAAATAAACGTTAATGTTTTAAGTCACTGTCTGGGGTGATTTTGTTATGCAGCAGTAACTACAACAACACTGCCCAACACACCTGAGGCATGTTCCATTTTGATTCCTGATTTTTCACTGTGATAAACTATACATAACATAAACTGTACCATTTAAATTATTTTTAAGTGGGCAGTTTGGTGCCATTAAGTACATTCCCATTATTGTGCAGCCATCACCACCATCCGTCCACCCTTTTATAACCACACTTGCCAACACCCCTGACCCGCCCCCGCTTCCTAAACCCCGGCAATCACTAATCTGTTGACCATTTCTAAAATTCAAAAATGTCATATAAATGGAATGATACAACAGTAATCTTTTGGGACCAGCTTTCTTCACTCAGCATAATTCCCTGGAGATTCATTCTCATCCAAGTTGTGGTGCCCGTGGTGTGGCATCATTCACCAGCAGAAGGCCTGCTGGGCTGTTTCCGGTTTTCGGCTCTTAGGAATAAAGGTGCAGTGAACATTCGTGCACAGGTTTTGTGTGAACATGTTTTCATCCCGCCAGGGATAAAGGCCCGGAGAACACTAGCTGGGTCCTATGTTAGGTGCATGCTTAGTTTGAGAATAATGTCTCGGTTTGCTCTCATTCTCACCCAAACGATGCTCTATTCTCTCTCTCCCACAAGCTCATCTTCCACCCCCCTCTCCTGCCCCAACTGCCCTCTCCCTCAAAAGGTAACAAAGCAGCTATTCCCTTCTCTAACTCATCACCCTTTCCCTACATTATCAAGCTCTTTGGTGTTTCTTTCCTCTGTGACTGTAATCTCCTCTGCCCCAGACTGCAGGTGAGATTTCACAAAGGACCGAGTCGGGGGTCTGAACATTTTATAAAGAAACCGTTCACAGGGCTTAAAAAAAAGAACACGTCGGGTGACCGATGGCGCCTGCGACACGCGGATCCGCTCCGCCTGCTCTAACCCTCAGGCTCACGGACTGAGAACTTCACTCCCTCATTTACTTAAATCCCAATGTCTGTGTCCTCCCTCACGCGCAGTCTCGGGGCAGCGGGCGCGGGACACGAGACGTGGGACACGGGATCTGTGCAGCGGTGTGAACGACACTCCTAGTGATTCACGACGTCGGCGGGGATCACAGACCCGGGAGCGAGCGAGCGCTCTGCGGGTTCGGGCCTCGCCCCCAGGACGGCCCCCACGTCCCGTCCCTCCCCCACCGTGCCCACCCGCCCAGTGCGAACCGCCCCCCAGTTTCCCCGCCCACTCCCCCCCCCCCCGGGACCCGCGCCCACTCCCAGGGCAGGGCGGGGCGGGGCGGCGCAGTAGGGAGGAGGCTGCGGAACGTGACAGCGGGACGACGGGCACCGACACCTGAGCCTGAGGAAGGAACGCTCAGGCTCCCTAGAAGGTCGGTCTACAGCGGCCCGGCGTCGGCACCCGCGGTCGGCAGGCGCGGCCCCGGGGCGCCAGTGTCCGGTCGTGTGTCCGGGTCCAAGCCGAAAGGGACCCGGTGTCGCCGCCCCTCCCCCCGTTTCCCTCCGCGTCCCCTCACCTGCCGGCGGGAGAAGAGCGCCGTGCCCGGCTGCAGCACGCGGGAGCCGCAGCGCTGGCACAGCACCGCCTTCCGGTTCCGGCCCTCCGCCGACACCAGCTCGCTCGGCGGCGCCGCGGGCTCCATGGCCTCCACCCGGGCCCTTGGCGGCGACGCGCAGGCGCGGTCTCAGGGCGACCTCTTCGCACTGCGCAGGCGCGGTCTCGGCGGCGGCGGCGGCGGCGGCGGAGCCGGCAGCGCTCCTTCAGCGCAGGCGCCGCTTCCCGGCCCTGGACACTACTGCGCAGGCGCGGCCGTTCGCCGCCGCACAGGCGGCCGGGTGTCGGCGTGGTTTTGTGCTAGGTCCCTTCTGGGACGTGACAGAGCTTCTGCCCAGGCTCACCTGGGCGCTGGGCTTCCCTTACACTGAGTGAAACTGAGGCAGTCCAGGTGTGCGTTTAGTCCCGTGAACGACGGGGACGTCCTGGGGTCAGACCCCCATCAGCAAATCTCAGCCGCAGTGGCTCACACGGGACGCGACCTACAGGGACACCTGCCTTGTGGGCGGAGACAGGCGCCTGGAAGCTTCGGTTGCTGCTCTCTGTACTAATCATACTGACCACTAACTACGTGGCAAGACCTGGTGTTGACGCGCTTCCAGAAACGTCTCGAGTCCCAGTTTCCCTATGGGTCGGTCGTAGCGCAGTGAGGCGGTAAAAGTCGGAAAGGCTGCCTTCCAGGGCCCACGGGTCCAGGCATGGCCCTAGAGCCACTGCTGGGTCGTTACACTGCATCTCACTCTCTCCGGTTCGTCCTCAGATGTCTAGCTTACTAGTTGTAGTGCGGCAGGCGTGGCCTTCCTGCGATGGCAGGGGAGGCAGACAGAAGGGGAGCCAAGCCGCCTGAGAAACGTCGCATCTACCCACCACCCCCTGTCGGCGGCACGTTTTTCTTCTTCCTCTCTGTCCTTCATTAATTCAACCTTTGCTGAGCAATAACGGAATATGCTACACCCTGAGGATACTATGACGACAGGCACTTTGTACTGGAGAACGCAGTTTAAATAGGAAGACAGACCCAAACCCAAGGACATGTGATAAAGACAATCCAGGGAACAAAGCACAGATCAGGAGTAATTCCATACGGGGAGTCAGAAAAGGCTTTACCTAGGTGACACTTGAATTGGGCATTAAAAGGTGACGAGGATTTTTTCGGGAGAGCAAGATTATTTCAGATAGAAGGAAGGGTGTAATATATCCACAAGGGTGAGAACAAACTTAGGAATGGTTAAGACCACTGTGGATGAAGCACGTGATACCTGGGGGAAGGGAGGGTGGTAGAGGAGGGAAGATCAGAAAGGCGCCGTGAGTCCAGATCGCCATGGGTCTAGTGTCATGCTAAGGAATTCAAACCTTATAACATGGACAGTGGGCATCTATGGACTTTTAGGCCAGAAATAACTGTTTGATATTTACTGAAAATGTGTTGTATGTTTGGTATTGTAATGGCCCTGTCCGTGCTTTAGAAAGATAACTGATGACCAAGTGGAGGGGCTAGACTGGAAAGCAAGAGAAGAGTAGAGGTAAGGGTATCAGGAGACTGTGCTCCCTGAGTCTGGGCAAAAGATAAAGTCTGAACGACGTGGTAGCAGAGGGAAAAAAAATACAGGAATGGATTTGGGACAATTAAAGTAAACTCATGTACAACCTAAAAACTAATCGGATGTCTGTATTGTGGTGGAGGTGACAGGTGACACAAGATGAAGGTAGCTTTCAGAGGTTGCATAACTTAGTGGCTGCCTGCCAGTTACGGGAGCTAGAAAACCAGGAGGAACCACCAAATAAGGGGTAGCCGTGCGTAGGTCCATGAGTAGGGGAAAGCACAGAAGACTGGGGAAAGAGTGGAAAGGGACGGAGGGGGGCTATTCAGCTGTGGCTGCCATCTAAGAAGTATTTGGGAATTTGGTCTGAAACTCCGAAGTCAGCCATGAAGACAGCCCAGAGCCCAGAGCCATGGGTTCTTCACCCCCTCCGCTCCTGTGCCGCCCCTGGTCTCTTCCTGAGAGAACGAGGCACACGTCTCACAGTTCGGTTTCATCGCAGGCACAATCCCTCTGCTAGAGAAAGGCCGGCCGGCCTCTTTGGCTCCCCCTTCCCTTTGCTCTGGGAGTATTAAGAGTTTTGCAGTTCTGCAAGCCTTCCGCGTAGCTGTTTGCATCACAAACAGCTGTTTGTGACACAAATCGAGGCAAATGGAAAAAGGACTGGGGCGACTAAAACCCTAAAATGCAACTGGTTACAAAACAAGCCCAAGATTGCCTCTTCTTTATCCCCTGTGGTTTCTAAGTAAAATCCAACTGTGCGAGTCCGTGAATATGCAATTCAGATAACCTTGTATTGATGGGAGTCTCCGGAGATCTCTTACCTGTCTAACAGAGACACAGCAGAGCTAGTTGGCAAACACACAGGTGAACGGGCTGAAGAGACAGGACCTGCAGCTGATCCCTATGCCTGGTCCCCCAAAATGTCTGCAAGACAGGCACTTGAGACCATTGATTTTCAAGATTTTCTTAAAAAAAAATACAAACAAAATGAACTTGAGGTCAGTACAACTCAGGGAAAGAGGAAAAAAAGGAATTTCAGAGCAAAGGGAAAATGCATCCTTCTTTAGGTGATCACGTCCCCACACTCCCAATACCCACAGAGCAGGAACGTCACTGCACAGCACAGGGGAGCCTTGGAGGGACAGCGCGTACCGAAACTAACAAAAGGATTTTAGTTGTCGTTGATTATTCTGTCCTGGGATGAACAAAATCCACTTTAAAGACAGGGAAGGGGCGTTCTAATAGCAAAGAACTACATGTACAAAACACAGCAGTAAAAACCACACCTTAGCAGAAGTATGTCCTTAAAAGAATGAGGGAGTAATCAGGCAGCTGAACTTCTAGGCAGCTGCCACCCCGCCCCTCCCCCGCCCCCTCTAAACGGTATGGACGCATAACAGTGGAGCGAGTAGCATTTCATTCAACAGAGGAAGACCTTCACAGCAGGGAGGACTACTGTGAAATCACAGGAACTTCTGGCTTATCCCTGGCCCACTGAAGGCCCACTTCTCCACCTCTGCTCACCTAACATGTGCTGGCTCTGTCACTCTCTCAGTCCCCAGGGCCCAGAAATGCCAGGGGGCCAAGGAGAGACCCTCAAATAACACTCCCTCCTCAGCCTTCCAGCTGTCGCAGGTTCACTCACATTCCACCACGTCCAGCTCCCTTCCCACACTCTACACCCAGGTCTGACGCCAACCCTGTCCCCCCAAAGTTTTGACGGGGCTCTTCCCTCTGTTTTCCTCCAGAACGGAACTGTGTTGCCCCTGCTACCTGTAGACTAGAAAGATATTTATTGTTGTAAAACAAGAGTTGGTATCCTTCCAATCATCGAGGCTGGATACTGCCCACACCCCGGCGCCCATACTCACCTTAATTCTCTGCAACACGCGAGGCACAACTTAAATGTATATTCTCCCAAGCGCACGCTGAGTCAGAAACGAGGAGAAAGTGCCCCCGCGGCCGGGAGGAGAGGCGCTCTGGCCTCTCACACCCACTCAGTGTGCAGTCTCCTCCCTTGAGGGTCTGCTGCCCACCCTCCTCGGGGACAACCACCAGCGCGAGGGGCGTCAAATAAGCACAATCATCGCGGCACTGGTGCCTGTAATCGCTCTGTGCACACAGTGAGAAACAGACATTCTGGAAAGGATCCTTGGTTCCCTGCAAACTGTCTCTCGGACCGGTCACTTCTCGCGGAGAACACACACGCCAGCGTCGCAGCGCTGAGTTCCCATGGAGGTCACGACCTCCCAGCTGTCGATGATGGGGTCGTAGCACTCGATGCTGCTCAGCAGGGAGTTCCCGTCGTAGCTGAGGGGAAAGAGGCGGGACTGAGCTCTGCAGCCACACGGCCCCCTCCCACACAGGCCCCCTCCCAAACAAGCCGTCTCCCTCCCGAACCAAACCCCATCTCCACCCCAGATGCGGCTCGGATCACACCGCCCTGGATGCCTGGTTTAACCCTCACCCTGCAATCGCATAAAGTCTCCCCCGAAGCACCGTGGCCCCGACGTAGCATCGCGGGGTGGTCATGCTAGTGACGGTTGTCCAGGAATCGGTGCGAATGTTGTATGCTTCGACAGAAGAAAGGTGGGCTGTACCATCGAATCCCCCCACCACATAAATATGGTCATTCAGCAGGGCTACTCCTGCACCTGGGGAAGAAAAGGTACAGCAAATGAATCTGCTAAGCTCAGGATCTGACTTCTAGAAACAGAACACTGTCACTGACGGCTAGCTGAATTCCCGAATGGCCGAGGGATGGGGATGGGGCCAGACAGGCCTGGAAGAATCTAGTCCAGCACAGGTTACCCGCCTGTAAACCCTCTTGAACTGGCTGTCATCTTCACCTTTGTTAATTCACGGCCCAACCCTTATCAGGAGAAAAGAAGGAAGTGGAAAAAAGAAGGCAATAAAGGGAGGAAAGGGGTTGTGACTGGCTCTGGAGCACATCTTGCCCAGAGGAAGGGCGCTCTGCTTACTGTGCCCCAGCCTGGGGGCTCAGGGAGCCCCTTCGCCGCACACGCACATTCCCTCAGGCAGTGTGCACCACGTGCACAGAGCTGGACTGGCTGCTAAGATGCAGGGAGGGGCCCAGATGCAAAAAACGAGTAAGACAGGAAGCCTTCGCCCTCAAATTGTACCCCAGTCAAGGTTTAGGCTGCCTTTAGTCTCACTGTATTTAGAGACAACAGGCTGGAGGAGAACGGACCTGACTCATGTTTCCCTCTGTCTCCAGGGAAAACGGGGCTGCAGCCCTGGTCCGATGCCTGGCCTGTGGCTGCACCCTCACTGCACATACAAGGTTTGGACAGCTCCATCTGTTGCCCCCCAAGATCTGACTGGTCTTACCAGAGCGCTTGGTGGCCATCGGTGTGACATTAGTCCAGTGTCCTGTATGGGGATCATATTTCTCAACTGAATTTAAGATATTCAAGCCATCATATCCTCCTGAAAGACAAAGCAGAGACCACTCCAGAAAGAATGGTAAGTCCTCATGCCCATTCCCATTCTGCCTTTCTCGAGTGGTTCAACTAAGTCTTTTAGTTCCAGTTCTCCCTCAAGGGTTCCAATAATCCAAAAAGAAATCTGACAGTACCCTATTTTCTGCTTCCATGAAAAGGAGAATCCCAGTTAATGAAAAATATACTGCGACAGACCGGGGTTTTAGTGGAAGGACGTCTACGAACTTCATTCTGGTAAAAAGGATCCCACCCCGAGGCTGCCGCCCATCAGTTCTCCCCGCGTCCCAGCCCGCACACCTAGGCAGTAGATGACCCCGCTGGCCACCACGAGGCCTGCGCCTTCCCGGGCCGTCTGCATGTCTCCCAGCATGCTCCACTGGTCGATGTTTGGGTCATACCGCTCCATACTGGTGTGACGCCTGCTTCCGTCAAAGCCCCCAGAGACATAGATCATATCTGCTCAGAATGAACAAGTCACAGCTGTTAGAGAACGAGAGGCTTCTAATAACTCTTTTCTCTACAAATCTCCCACGACTCTTTCCAATGTTTGGGGGCAAAAACAAGTGTTTTTTTAAGGGATAAGTCAATTAAGTCCTTTTTAAAGAGGACAGCACAATCGAGACATGTAAAAAGAATGGGGTAAGATGGAATCTTCAGAAACATTCCAAGACTAGATGGGAATTTGCAAAACTAACAACTAGTGCCAATTCCCCACTCAGCACACTGGAACTTGATTTACCAACTCTGTTGTCAGCGTTGAAACACCCATGAGTATTTCTGAAAGCAGAAAGGCATATCTGATCTCACCAGTAGCCTCCACATTTCATAGAGAGGTATGAACCCCGATCCAGCCACCCCGAAATGCAAACACTGCCCTGTGCACCAGCCTACCTCCTAAGGTGGTGGCTCCAGCCAGGCCTCGTCGGACATTCATAGGGGCCACAGAATACCAGACCCCATCTTCGTCTGCTGTGTAGTCTAGACACTCCACTGAGCTGAGGCGGGAACGGCCATCGTAGCCGCCAATCACATAGATCCGGTCGTGAAGGGACACTGAGGCTACATAGCGTCTCTTCCGAGTGATGCTCTAGGATTCAGGAGAGAGGAGGTACCTCTGTCATTTCAGTCATGCCAGTCTTAGGCCTCCCCTTCTGCTGTCCTTCCTGTTTTTATCTATGCACCTCTGCTGCTTCACCTGTCACTGTGAAGCCTTCTGAGCAGAGGTTCATCTGCTGTCTGGATGAAAACCTCTTGCTTGTTGTGATGCTCTTACAGGTTAAAGCCTTCTCTACATTTGCCTCCTTCCAAGGCTTCCAAAGGACCTAATGTCCTTCTGTTATCCAGTATCCGATTCCTTTCTATTCCATAAGGCACTGGGCTAAAGACCGGTATCCTTCCATAAAGTAGAAAGTGATTACCACCATGCTATCTAAGGGCCAGGACCCAAAGACCCAAAAAGTTAGGAGAAATGATCAAAAGATTTACAAGTTTTCTCAGAATTACTACTGTTCATTCAGCACTGAAACAGACACGCCGAAGGAGAGAGATACAAACTTCCAAGTTCCGCTGGACGCCAGTTCAGCTTAGCACAGTTTAACACAGTGTGCAGGTCAACAGGGCACGAGGGGAGCGCCCTGGGAGTTGCACAGGCAGCTCGGGAAGGCGCGGGAATGGTGGCGGCCAGCTGAGTGTAACGTGATACAGGGTCATTAATATTTCTGATGTCTCATTAGTCAGTAACTAACTACTGTAACTAATGCCGTAAGGATCATGATGCTGTTACCAGGCTCTTCTAGTCCAAGGGCTGGACTAGTTACGATCCGGAGCCAGGGACTGCATTTAAGCTCTTTCCCCAGGCTTGGTTCCACCACTACTTACTGGCAAAAAGCTCCACTCCTGAGTCTTGGGGTCATACTTCTCTACCACGTCGATGGGAGACTGCTGGCTTCCGAAGCCCCCAACCACCAGAAGCACTTCGTTGGCTCCTGAGGACAAGGGAGAAGGAGAGAGGTCACTTCCCCATCGCTGCTGGGTAACTCCTCCCAGGGAAGGAGAAGGAGAAACGGGGCTAGGATACCTTGTTCTCTGCAGCGCAGAGAAGCCACCTGAAGTAGGAGATTCATCATACGGCTGCCTAACAGGAAATTATTTCTTCCTGAGAACCCGAATCTCTGAAATTTAAATTTCTGGACAACATTAAAACTCCGGAAGGCAAGCGTGAACACACCCTACACCATTTCAACCCATCTAGACAACTTGGCTGATTTCACAACGGGCCCCAAGTGCAGGCTGGAGGCTGGAGGGGCTCTATCTGCCCTTCTCACCCTGTAAAACTCAAAAGGGGAGATTTTTTGCAACGGCAAAGAATGCTCTCCTAACCTTGTCCCCAAAAAGTTGAGAGTTGTGGCTTAGGAACCAAATGATAGATTAAAAAAATCTTTTCCATGACTTTTATTTTTCCAAATTAGCCAACTATACGACCACATTCCCTGCTAATTCATCAAAACTGCCAGGTAATCATAAGACTAGGCTTTTAAAAGGGAGTCTTTTTCTCTACTATTTTCCCAAACAAGACATTTTGATAGCTTTTATATCGTCCCCTTTCCCCTAAGGACTTATTTGGATAATCTTATTCTGATAATATTTCTTTTGAGGAAGTCCCCCGTGTATTGTTCTACTGGAGAGAACACTTAGCGGGAGCATTTAGGGAAATTCAGTCACCAGGAGGGCATTTTGTTGACCTGGACTTGAAAGAGCAAATGCAGTGCCTTTAAACTGATAAGAAATACAGACAAGCCCCTAATGAAGTCACGGCTGTGACAGTCACCCACAGCTGCTATGACCATCAGGGAAATGCTCACATACGCTTCACAACACTCAGCAGGAAGCACGCCACCATCACTTACGAAGTATTCTTGCCGAAAAATTGAGGCTGAATCTTGATTCTTATCAAGCGTCTAGTCTAACCACCAGTTTACAGGAGATACAGGGGACAGAAGAATGTGCTAAATGAGACTACTTGGATGCAGTCAACAGAATCTAGACTGCAGAATCTAGACTGTGGGAAATTCTACAGGTTTCTTTAACAGATAAATTGCAAAGGAAAACCAAAGCAGGAGGGAAAAAACTATGGATTAAAAGAGACTAAAGAGGACTTCCCTGGTGGCACAGTGGTTAAGAATCTGCCTACCAATGCAGGGACACGGGTTCAATCCCTGGTCCAGGAAGATCCCACATGCCACGGAGCAACTAAGCCTGTGCGCCACAGCTACCGATCCTGCGCTCTAGAGCCTGCGAGCCACAACTACTGAGCCCACACGCCACAACTACTGAAGCCTGTGCGCCTACAGCACGGGCTCCACAACAAGAGAAGCCACCACAATGAGAAGCCCACGCACCACAACGAAGACTAGCCCCAGCTCGCCGCAACTAGAGAAAGCTCACGCGCAGCAACGAAGACCCAATGCAGCCCAAAATAAATAAATTAATTAAAGCCCAACAAAAATATGTGAAAAAAATAGTTTCAAAATAAAATAAATGAGACGAAAGAGTGCTATGAACTCAGTGCAATGTGTGGGCCTTGTCTGGATCCTGATTGGAGCAACTGAAGTGTCAAAAACAAAGAAAAATCAATTACGGGAAAACTGAGGAAGTGTGTATGTGTACTTGATATCTGATGAAGATAAATACTTGGTTGTGTGTTTCTTATCTTTTAGAGATACACACGAAAGCATAATATATATGGATGGAATTTTATCCTGTCTGGGATTTGCTTCAAAATACGTAGGCTATGAGTTGATAACTGTTGAAACTAGACAATAGGTATGGGGGAAATCCTTATATTATTCTGTTTTTATACGTTTGAAATTTTTCTTAAACCCACACATAAAGCATGGACTTTAACCTCCCCCTCTGAGAGGGCACCTGTCTGTGAACTTGCCAAATAAAGTACGTGGCCCCTTCTCCAAGGTGAGCAGCCATCTCCTTTTAGAAAACAAGGCATTTGAACAAAGGGCCCTTTTGTATGATGCAGATTTTATTTCTGAAATCCCTCCAAGCTGGGGGAGGCCAGGGCCTGCGTTGGCAGCACTTCCCCGCCATCTGCCCCTTTCTCCCCCTGACCTGAGCAGAGGAGGTGAGACAGCGATGAGTCCCGAAAGCACCCACAACAACCGAGGGGATTTTCTATGCTTCGCACATTAAAAAAAATTCCATTGATTTTCAGCTTTAATTTCAAAATCTGGAGGACCAGTAGCACTCCCGTTGGCTGCAAGTTTCTCAGTAAACCTCCTGGTAACCCTGCATCCACAGAGGAACGTGGACAAGGTGTCAGCGTGAGTCGCTCAGTGATTTATGGCTCTGAACCCTGGGGCTCCTAGATCACTAGAGGCTGGGGTGTCCGAACCTCTCTGCAAGGAAGGCCTCTTTTCATTACTTTCCCTGAAAGATCCTGTGTTTTGAAAGACTGCCTGCCACGTGAGTTTAAGTGGTTAACTTCCCCACTGCAGCCGGAGTTCATGTCAGTGCCAACAGAGCTTTTGATAAGGATGAGAGGGCCAGTGTTTTAACACTGAAAACATGTAATTTTAGTCAATCCTGATGTCTGTTTAGCCTGTGTAGCTTTTTCTAGCACAAAATTGATTTTCTTTTAAAAAGTTTAAAAAATAACTCAAGGGCTAGTATGACTGTCATCCTCACTCACATGTTACCCACCCTTTGGTTAAAAAGATTTAAGAATTTTATGTCTTGTGATTATAAAACATATAATATATAAAATACATTATCAGTGTTAAAAAGCTTAAAAAGAAAGTGTTATGAAAAAAATTTAGCTATAATTCCACAATACAAAGACACAGCAAAACATAAGATTATTTCCTTCCAGTTTTGTTTCTAAATATTTATAAAACATAAATGGGACCATATTGTAGTGCGTCCTGTTTTATTTCATTTTCTCAAAATATTAACAAAATCCTTTAATATATGATTTTAATATTCTTAGGCATTTCAGGAGTTCATGATTTGGGGTTATAAATAATCACATATAATCCTATGATAAACATCCTTGAATATGAAACTTTTCCCAGTCATTTTCTTAACACAGTAATGGGAGGACTGCCTAGTGAAGAACATGAACCTTAAAGAAATCTTTTGATCTGTATAAGATACTGAGGTTGAAACAAATTCCATCCCCACCAACACTCTAAAGGTGCCAATCCATTCTACTCTCAGTAGCACTGGTATTGTTTTTTTATTCTTTGATACTTTGGTAGGCAAAAAATTGTATTTATTGTCTTAATTCTTGCCTTATCACTGCTAAGACTTTATAACTACTTCGGCCGAATCTCGCCCCTTATATTTAGCAGGACTCCCCTTCTATGAGCCGTACACTCAAGTCTCTAGTGTTTCTTTCTTGCATGCATTTTTATGAGCTCTTTGCCTGCAAACGACTTTAACCTTTTGCTGTGGCTGCAGCAGATTTATTTTCCTGATTTGTCTTACAATGTTGTACATGGTTTTCATTTAGTCAAGTACACTGGCCTTTCCTTTTGCAACTTCTTCTATTGCTTTGTGCCTAGAAAGTCTTCCTCCCTCAGAGGAACTCCTAGGGTTTCACTGTTTTTGGACCCTCAGCTGGGACCACTACTCCAGCAGACTTACTAATGTGAGAAAAAGCCAGGGAAAGGGCTGACCAGAAGGAAGCCTGTTTGTTCTCTGCCAAGGAATGGGGCACTTGCCAAGTTAGATTCTTATCTTTATGATGAGGAAAATGTGTCTAAACACCTGATAAGAGCAGTGTGAAAAGGCGCATTACTCACACCAAGGCGTCCCAACAGTGCCAGTCACTATTTTTTTTGGGGGGGGAGGAGGGGAACGTGTGTGCGCTGGGGTGTTTTGTTGGAGGAAAGTGCAGACAGGCTGCAGGACTGCTAAGAACAGGTTCAGGGACCGACATTTCCATGTGCTCAGAAAAGAAGCCAGTGACAAAGTAGGAACTACAATTTCTATTACATCTTTTATGAGAGAGTAATGGGTAAGATTAACAATTAAAACAAAATCCCCACACATTATTTGGCATGCTGTTTTTCCTCAGCTGTATATTTAATTTCCTTATGCTGTATGCAAAGAGCCATCATCCTGGTAACTGACTTAGCAACCTCTATGAATAGAGACGGGCAGAGAGGACAGGATGGCTGGAACAATTTACTTCTAAGGTACTAACGTGGAGATGCTAAATTAAGAATCTGGTAGGGAACAGTTTCATTATTTCCTTCCTAGAACTTTTGAAAAAATGACCTCAAAACTATGAGGGCGTGTAGAATCATATTCTAATCCCTCAAGGTCAGGACAATAAGCAAGTTCTCTGAGCAAGCAGGAGCTTTCTGCTGCCTGTTCAAAGAAAAGCAGGAAATGCACTCTAAAGAACCTTCTGGGTTTGGTGGTTCACACAAATTTTCATTGGACTTAGTTCGATTTAACAAGCAATTATGTACTGGTTGGGACACTTCTGGCTCTACAAGAAAGAAACACATCTTCTGTATTGGAAAGAACTCTAGTGGCTGAATTTAACTCCTTTCATATGCCGAAGAAGAAATGGTAATCCAGAGAAGCTGAAGGACTTGTCGAAGTTCAAACAGCACGTTAGCAGAGTAACAGAACCGGGAGTGAAAAATCAAAGTAAGCGAGATGTCTTATCTCCTAGTGCCAGATTCTTTCCTCTACATCACTGGCTTACCTGGTACTTCCAGAATATATATTTGTTATCTTCTCTGTAAGCTTATGGTAATAACACGGAGGTATATAAACAAAACACTAGTAGTTAATATTCCCCCGCAATCTCACTTTATTAAAGGTTTAGTGTTTATCCTGTATACATATCGTTTGTTTATGCTCAGGCAAACGCACATATATAGGAGCTTTTGCCTCTTTCTTTTCCCCCACTCAGTGTACACAATTAATCTTACGTGTATCTGACTCAATGCTTTTAACAGTTTCGTGACATTCCATGGTACAGCTGTGCTATAATTCAGTCAACCATTAATCCCCCTTTACTTGGCATTCAGGTGGTATTCATTTTTTTCTGGATATTAGCAATTTATAGTAAACGTTCCTATGCATGTATCTTTCCTCATATGTGCTTATTTCTGTACTGACACACTGTTTCTACAGTACAGGTTCCCGGAGGTGGGACACACAGGGTGTGCCCGTTTTAAACTCTAGTGACTACCTTGTTCTAATCTGTGGTTCCAGACCTCCTAGTGGAGCATCTTTTAAGCGCATGGTGTTCCCTCACGCGTCCTCCTCTGTGTGCTACCTGTGCGCCTCCCAGGCCGGCTTCTGTGGGGTCACTGCTCTTTTTCTTGTTGATACATATGGGTTCTTTTTACGTAGAAATGTTAACCTTTTGTCATACATATTGAGTATATTTTCTCCCAGTCCCCGTCTTTTGACTTTACGTCTTTTGCCATCAATTTTAAAAAAACAAAAAACCCCAAAAAACTGATGCAGTCCAGTAACCTTGAATAGTTCTAGGTTTTTCTGTTTTAGTTAAAAAAGGGGAGTAGAGAGAAGGGAGGTTGCTCTCTCATGGATACAGAATCCCAGTTTTGTAAGATGAGAAGAGTTCTGGACATGGCTTGTACAACCGTGTGAATGTATTTAACACTGCTGATCTGTACACTTAAAATGGAGAAGATGGTAAATTTTATGTTATGTATATTTTACCACAATTAAAAATAGAAAAAAAGGCTCCCACCCAGAAGTTATACAAATAATTTTCGTATAATTTCTTCTAATATTTTCATGATTTTTCACTTAGTCCTTCAATCTTTTTAAAAAATTTTCCTTTTGTATTTTTTCCATTTATCTTGCGTTGATTACATATCTCTGTATATAACAAGCAATACAGATCACATTTTGTCATCTCCCAGGAATTAACAGAACAGCATCCCTTTAAAAACAACAATAACAAAAAGTAGTATCTCTGGGTGGTGGAATTATGGATGACTCATTTATTTATTTTTTGCTCCTCTGTATTTCTAAAACTTCTACAGATATGTACTACTTATGCCATTAAAAAATGAGATAAATCATCATTCTACTTAAATCTATCAATGAAAGGCTTAATTATCAATTAACACCTTAGCACACATGAGTCCACAGTCAGATAAGAGCAAAAATAGGAAGTGATAAAAACGAGATACCACCCCATATACACAGAGTAATTTATAACCTGTGAAATGCTGTTACTACATACAGTATCTAGGATCCTGGGACAGTGAAATGGAAGTGACGTAACATTTGAGCACAGATTACGTGCCAGCTGCAATGTCAGGCATCTTACATGCGTGATGTCATTGGGCCTCCACAACAACCACAACAACTAATGTGTGATAAGACATTAGTGTCCTCATTTCAGAGGCGGAAGCGTCGGCTCAGACAAGTGGACACCCTGCCCAGGCTCACAACCAGCCAGTCACTGGCTGGGCTGGGATCTGAACCCAGGTCTGTCTGCCGACATGACAGCCTCCGTGCACAGCACTCACGAGTGCCGAGAGCCGTTCTCAGCCTTTCACTTGCTCTTCACGACAACCTTCAAGGGAGGAGCTATGATGGCCCCCATTTTACAGATGATGCAACTGACATAGAGAGGCTGAGTTTCCTGCCGAACACCTGGCAAGTGGTAAATGGGGACCTGCACCCAACCCACAGTCTGGCTTGAGTCCAGGCCCTTGACCACCGCATGCCATTGCCTCTGACCACCCGGGACTCCTCTGCAGGTCACCACGCTGCTGCTTCCCCTTCCTCTTTTCTCTTCACGTGGAGAAGGGCAGAGGTGGGGGAAGCAGACCACTTACTCACTACATGACATTTGAGATATTTCTAATTCACAGGCTCCAAATATACTGAAATACAGTGATAACTTATGTTGCATGATACTTGACAATTTATGAAGTGGTTTCACACACTTTATCTCATGTAATCCTCCAAAGAGTTATGTGAAATAGAAGGGAAGATATCCTTGGTTTATAGGAAAGAAAGCTCAGGGTGGTAAAGGGACTTGTACAAGTTGACACAATTAATACAAGATGCCAGCTTACCTAGACGCGCCCTTGTCCTGGGTCCCTGCATCTGACTGCGCAGCTCAGGCCTCAGATGAAACTTCTTTGCTTCATCAACGAGGTCCCTGCACTGTAAACTACAGCGGATGAAAGGCTGAAATACAGCAGGTAGGACAGTGAGCTGCAGGACCACCTCTAATAAAAGCATAAATGGCACATATAAAGAATTAAATTCTTAACACAGAAAACCAGTTTCCAAAGCCCTGTGGTTCCAGGAGGGCTGATGGTAATAATTATGCTACGGGTTTCCGGAATGATTAAAAAAAGATTTTTTGAATAGACGTTACATGATTCAAAGGTATGTGAGGGGTATGTGAGTGGACTATAAGGAAGAAATTACAAACAGGAGGCAAAGAATTTGAGATGTGACACTAATCACCGGCATCTTTTCTAATGCGAACGACTGCAAAGCTGTGTCTGTAATTAACTTCCAAAGAGACCAGGGTTGGGCCAGAAGCAGGAGCACACACGCCCTCAGGGCCTCACCTACACATTACAAATCAGCGGCCCCCAGGGTAGCCTCCAGGTAATGCACATGGTGAAGGTCAGAAAACGCACCACCGAGATCTCAGGCTGGAGAAACACTTATAAACAAACACGATATGATCCAAGTTGATATTATTGGGTTGACCAAAAAGTTCGTTCGGTTTTTTCCTAAGCTGGCTCTAGTAGCACTTAGCTGACTTTAACTTCCTTCGAAACAATTTTTTTAGATTGTATTGTGACAGCTGTCATATCGGTGTGCATTAAAAAATACTTATCAAAATCGTTGAATTTTTCTGTAGCCATTTTAATACTGAAGATGGAAGAAAAAAGCAACATTCTTGGCATATCATGCTTTATTATTTCAAGAAAGGTTAAAAATGCAACTGAAACGCAGAAAAAGATTTGTGTAGTGTATGGAGAAGGTGCTGTGACTAATCAAATGTGTCAAAAGTGGTTTGCGAAGTTTCGTGCTGGAGATTTCTCACTGGACAATGTTCCACGGTCTTGCAGACCAGTTGATAGTGATCAAATCGAGACATTCATTGCGAAAATCAACGTTATACCACGCGGGAGACAGCCGACGTACTCAAAAGGTCCAAATCAAGCATTGAAAATCATTTGCACCAGCTTGGTTAATTGCTTTGATGTCTGGGTTCAGTATTAAGTGGAAAAAAACCTTCTTGACCATATTACCGCAAGCGATTCTCTACTGAAAGGTAACAAAAATGTTCCATTTTTAAATTATGACTGACGAAGAAAAGTGGATAGTGTACAACAATGTGGAACGGAAGAGATCGTGGGGCAAGTGAAATGAACCACCATCAACCACACCAAAGGCCGGTCTTCATCCAAAGAAGGTGATGTTGTGTATATGGTGGGATTGGAAGGGAGTCCTCTATTTTGAGCTCCTTCCGGAAAATGAAATGATTAATTTCATCAAGTACTGCTCCCAGTTAGACCAACTGAAAGCAGCACTCAACGAAAAGCATCCAGAATTAGTCAACAGAAAACGTGTAATCTTCCATCAGGATAACGCAAGGCTGCATTTTTCTTTGATGACCAGGCAGAAACTGTTACAGCTTGGCTGGGAAGTTCTGTTTCACCTGCCAGACATGGTACCTTCGGATCTCCACTTATTTTGATCTTTACAAAATTCTCTTAATGGAAAAAATTCCAATTCCCTGGAATACTGTAAAATGCACCTGGAACAGTTCTTTGCTCAAAAAGATAAAAAGTTTTGGGAAGATGGAGTTATGAAGTTGCCTGAAAAAGGACAGAAGGTAGTGGAAAAAAACGGTGAATACGTCTTTCAATAAAGTTCTTGGTGAAAATGAAAAATGTGTCTTTTATTTTTACTTAAAAACTGAAGGAACCTTTTGGCCAACCCAATAAATGCATCAAACTCCTTTCATGCTGGCCTCACCAGAAGTCAAAAATAGAGACTAGGTAAGCAAAGCACCTTTTCCAAGGCAATTTGGAACAATTGCTGTTTAACAGAGAAGGGGACAAAACTTATCATCCAATGTTGCTTATGCAAAACACCGAGGAGCACGTAAAATGAAAAGACAACAAAGCACAAAATTAAATTAAGCCATAGACTTTCATTTCTGCCAGGAGACTGACCGGCCAAGCGACCGCCTGCAGACTCCCCGCCCCAGGCCCCCTGGGACATGCTTCCCAGGACGCTCGTGCCTCCTCTGAGGTGACCAGTTCTGGGTTCACGACACGAAGCTACAAGAGATGCCCACAGCCCTGGGTCCTGTGTGGCTCACCTCGGCATCTATGACATCTGTGATGTACCTGGGCGTCAGCAGGGGCATACGGACGTACTGCAGCAGGTCCGGCAGAGACTCTTCCCGCCCCTCCCTGGCGTGCTTCACCCAGTTGATGACGGCCTCGAAGACGGGCTCTTCAGAATCCACCTGCGAGTGCGTGACCACATGGTGGGGCTGCTCTGTAACCTTGCTTCCCTTCCCTTCCCTTCCCGCCCCATTCCCGCCACCGTTATTTCCCATCTCCCAGAAATAAGCAGGCTCTTGGGAAAACAATCGTTTCAGACACAACTTGCTGAGATCATGAAGAGAGTTATAGTCAAATCGGGTGAAAAAAACCTAAGAGAGAGAGTCCCTAATAGACCATCAGTCACAAATCGGCTTTTAATTCAGAATTTTCCCCATTCCTGAATTTTTTTCTGGTTATTTCTGAAACTTCAGCAGGGGAAGGGGGAATCTGCTGCCCTATTCGAAACTGGCTCTTTTTTTTTTTTAATTTATTTTGTTTATTTTTATTTTTGGCTGCGTTGGGTCTTCGTTGCTGCACGCGGGCCTTTTCTAGTTGTGGCGAGCGGGAGCTAGGCTTCGTTGCGGTGCGTGGGCTTCTCATCGCGGTGGCTTCTCTTGTTGCGGAGCACGGGCTCTAGGCACACGGGCTTCAGTTGTTGCGGCACACGGGCTCAGTAGTTGTGGCTCGCGGGACCTAGAGCTCAGGCTCAGTAGTTGTGGCGCACGGGATTAGCTGCTCCGCGGCATGTGGGATCTTCCCGGACCAGGGGTCGAACCCGTGTCCCCTGCATTGGCAGCCAGATTCTTAACCGCTGAGCCACCAGGGAAGCCCCCGAAACTGGCTCCTAAAATAACTTATATTCATAGGTGTTGTCTAAGGACCTCCATGCTCACTCTCGGACCCCTCAGCCAAGGCTGTGAGCAGGAACTTCCCTTAAGGCATCGTAAAGAGTGCAGGGTCTTCAAAGCACTGTCAATTAGTATTTGAGCAACTACTCTGTATTAGGCACCGTGCTATTTGAGATGACACATATAATTAATCATTTGGGGAACTTAGGTCTAAGCTACATATGACAGACTGGATAAGACACACCCTAGAAAACCTACATTACGTCCCTGGACAAGCATAAGGTACAGTAACACCTAGTACCTCCCTGAAACTGACACCTGAGGACTAGGCCTGTGTCCCTCCATCAGCCCCTAGAGTGTGTCTGTTCTGAGATAACTTTCAGAGTGTGACAGTGCCCAGACAAAGACATCACTCTGTGGACTTCTCTCAAGAATTGAAAATACAGAAAATGTTTCAGAATGTTCATTCATTTGATGGATTTACCAAACACCTACTAGTGCCAGGAATTGTGGAGGGTAATTATACAACGGTGAAATCAGACATGAACCTTCCTCTTAAGTGGGGAGATAATTGTTAAATCAGAAAAACGAACAATCCCACTCTGTCATTATGTACCACATAGGAAAAGTACAGGGGCTATGAGACAGAATACATGAGATTTCATTAGGCTGATGGGACAGGGAATGCCTCCCTGCAGGAGCAACAGGTTTAAACCTGATGGAAGAGTAGCAGTTAGCAGTAGCCTCGGGGCAGACAGAAAGCACTTGGAAAAGCCCTACAACTGCACTTTCCAACACAGTAGCCGTGAGCCACGTGTGCTATTTACATCTACATTAATTAAAATGAAGTTAAATTAAAAATTCAGCTTCGGGAATTCCCTGGCGGTCCAGTGGTTAGGACTCCGCGCTTCCATTGAAGGGAGCACAGGTTCAATCCCCGGTCGGGGAACTAAGATCCCGAAAGCCGTGTGGTGCGGCTGAAAAACCCCCCAAAACCCCCAAAGTCTGTCCTTAATAGCAATGAACGTGGCCAAAAAAAATTCAGCTTCTCAGTCACACTGGCCACATTTCAAGTGCTCAACAGCCACCTGTAGCTAGTGGCCAGTGAACTGGACAGCACAGACACAGGTCCTTTCCATCTTCACAGGACTTTCTATTGGACAGCCTGGGAAACGACAGAGGCTGGTGTGGCAGAATGAATGAGGGAGGGGATGAGAAAGATCAAGCTGGAGAAGTAAACAGAGCATCAGGAGACTGGATTTCACTCTAAACCGTTAACAGGCTTCAGGTAGGCCAGTGTTGGGCCCCACTGACGTCTGGTAAAGATTTCTCCGAGAGCCGCGGGAGGGCGGTTTAGAAGGGCTAAGAGCTGGGAGGCCAGTTAGAAGCTACTCTGGTCCATCAGGCAAAAGGTGATGCTTAGCCTACGGCAGTGATGACAGAATCTGTGTGACCTACTTTATGGGAGGTCGAACTAACCCAGCCCACTCACGGATTACATGCAGGTGAGGGTGCTGGAGGGCAGTCATGGCTTTTTCAATAAACTTTGGTTAAAGGCAAGGAGGACAGGCTAATAGTTCTGAACAGCTGCGTGCTAGACTCTGACACGTTCTAGGTTTAATGTAGATATATCCATTTAAAATGGGGTTTTTCAATCATGAGCAGAGATCCTTTATCTTACTGAGGACAGAATAAACTAGAATTGCAGAGAAACAGCTAAACTGGGAAGAAAAGCCCCCAACACTAATGCTTCACTATGGAGAAAATATTCTCCATAATAAATTTTCTCAGAGACTTCGTTTATGTATCAGGCACTGACATTCTTATTTAATGCTCCGAACAGCCCTACGTAGTAAGTACGACTAGTATCTATATTTTATGGGAGAGGGATCTGAAGGTCAGGGGTTAGGGGACACGCGTCACACAGCCAAGCCCAAACCCCAGTGTGACCCTGAAGCCCCTGTTGTTTTAAACAATGTGACACGCTGCCTCCATTGTTTCAAGTACTATTGTTTTACATGGTCCAGAGGAAGCGTTAGCCCCGGGGCCAGACATCTGGTTCCTGTTTCTGGCTGGTATATGAAAGACAAAAAATGTCATTTGCTGAAAAAAAGCAAAGGCCAGTCTCGCTGGACACTTAAGGAAGACTGTACAAAAGAGTTCATCCTGGCTTCTGCAGAGGTCAGTTGTTTGCCCTCCCTGTTCCATCTGGTTTTATCCCCCAGTCTCCACTGTTCTAAAATAAATGGTTGCTGTGACTACTTCCAGATCTGGTCAAATAGAAACACAGCTCACAGCTCCGTGGTGAAGAGAGCAGACTGTGGATGCAGATGGGCGGTGCAAGTCCTGCCCCTCCTAGCTGGGTGAGGGTGATGACTAATCACAGCGCCAGTTTCCTCCTCTGAAAAATGGACACAGTTCTGAGAACTGAACAAGATTTACAAATGCTGGACTTCCCCAGCAGTCCAACGATTAAGACTCTGTGCTCCCAATGTAGGGGCCCGGGTTCGATCCCTGGTCAGGGAACTAGATAGAGCCTGCATGCCGCAACTAAGACCCGGCACAGCCAAATAAATAAATAAGTAAACGTTTAAAGTCGTTTCTCATTATTATCTCAGGAGAGTGAGAGAGGAAAAAAAAAAATAAAAGAACTCTTAGCCTCCTTAGAGAATCGAATGTCTCCTCACTGGGGAAAACAAACCCAACAGGTAGACTCCTCCCCAGCACTTGGCTCTGCTAGGGGTCTTCCAGAAGCTCCTAACCAGAGGGCTGGAGCGCTGGAGAGGAATGCCTGGCTGCGGCGACACGTACAGCCCCCGCTGCACTCACTGCAGCTCCCAGCCTAACTACAGATCCACACGCAACGCCCCCCCCACCCTGCGGAGGACGAAGGCTCGCTCCCCGCTGGGCCGTGCCCCTGGGCGCTCCGGCACACGGAGGCGGGACCCTACGGCGTCAACGCCCGGTCCGCAGGGCCTTCTACTCCCACAGGCGCTGATGGGCGCTGATGAGCTGCCTCCGGCTCACCATCTCCAACCTGCTGCCCCGTCCGTTCTGATCCGCCCCCTTTACGATCTCGTTTAAATCCGGAAGGTTTTCTTCTCTCCTCTATGGAACTTCCTCCCCTTGAACAGGCTCATTATTCTCCTGACACTCAGTCGTCATTTTGGTCTTCCTGTTTGTCGCCACTACTACACTGTGACTTCTCTGGACACAAGACTGTCTCTTATGCACTCTTGGCTCCCCAGCACCTGGCATGGCGATGGCTATACGGGAAGACATTCTTGGTAAATGTTTTAAAATGCTTATTCCATACTGTTTAATAGTGATTCTTAACCACTGGGATCACAAATTTCATTGAGGGAGGTAGCGAACTCCCATAAATAGGCAAATACGTTTGGCACGTAATTTCAGGGACATTTAATGAAACCTCAGAGCTTAATATGGACCCTGCTACAGAAGTATAACAACTCCACCTTGCTTTCTGGTCTTCTGGCCCAGTCCTGAAGAGAGCTAATGCCAAGCCAAGTCTGTACCTGGATCTCATCACACTTGATGAGCTTTTCCACCTCTCCTTGACTGAGAAGAATGAATTCTTCATGCTGCACCACTTCAGGAAAATGCTTCTGGCTAAAAACCTCAGCTGCTTGCATCAGATCAACACAGTTGTGAGTTTCCGCAAAGTCCCTGATACCCAGGCAGTTAGAAGGGTCCAGCTGGCTTTCCAAGAACTCGCAGCAGGCTTGCTTCACGCCTAGGACAGACAAAAACAGTGAGTCCTTGAGGACACTCGGCCAGGTAGATGGGCCTATATTCTTGGATCACAACATCTCCATGTTGTATCAGAGGAACCCTGGCTCAACACCTAAGAATCAGGTTAGAAATTTTATGCTTTGGGAATTCAAATCCTATTTTTGTCTTATGTGCTGTGTGGCCTTCCGCAAGGACTTTACAAATATCTGCTGCTGCATTAGAACAAGTACAGCAAGACGAATTGCTTGTATGGACACCACCACAATTAAACAAACATGCCTATAAAACTCTTGGGAATCAAGCTATAAAATCAACTTAATTTAGCATAGTGTACCTAATTTCTACTCCACATGAAGACGTACTCAAAGACTCCGGTGAAGGAAAAATAGGAGATACTGATAACAATCTCATATTTGTCTAACTGAAAAGCTCAGAGTATAAAATTAATGTTAGAGCTGTGCACTAATGCAAAAACTTCACACTGTTTCAATCATGTATCAAAAACTGAAAATAACAGAAACAGAACTGGAGGTGAGGACAGACAGGTTGGGAATTGGAAGGGGGACCATCTCCAATCCTGTGAAAACTTTACACTTTCATTTTTGTGTGTCAGTTTAAATTTTTAATAGATAATTTACATGATTCAACAAATTAAAGGTACAGAAGGGTTTATGTGAATAGTACCCCCAGCCTCCCGACCCACCTGGCCATCTAGTTCCCTTCCACGGAGGGAACGACGCTTATCAGTTTTCTGTGTTTCCCTGCAGGACTGTTGTGCACATAACATGGAAGGAAAGGCATCTATTATCCCCCCCTCCACTTTTTTAAAAACAAAAAGTAAATGCTCTCTTCCAAAGAGCCAAAGACTCACATTTGGAGGCTACTCTATACCGCACTTGAAATCTCAACTTGTGTGCCATGGGCAGTAAACATGAGGCCCACAGTCTGCCTCCTTAATTTTCACGATTAAGTTTACATCACGAATTTTAAACATCTCCAGAGTCACTGTGGCACGAACAACTTTAGCACCTGTACCTTTCAGCTGAAGCAGGCAGGCTGCAGGGAGCAGTTCCTGGACATTCTCCACCGTCACGTGCACGGTCTCCGTGTACACAAAGTCCAACAGGATTTCCATGGTCGAGGCAGTTAAACCCTGGATATCTACATACGGTTTCCCCTTCTCTGAAAGCTGAAAGTTCAAAGGGTATGAAATCATGGTGGTTATAATTCCACAAGATTAAGGCAGAGTCTCATATACAAGAGCTTCAAGGGACATTAACAATATTAACTGAATATCGGAGGAACCCTGGCTCAACGCCTAAGAATCAGGTTAGAAATTTCATGCTTTGGGAATTCAAATCCTATTTTTGTCTATGTGCTGAAAGATCTAAAAAAAAAAAGATCGACTATTTTGTTTGATTTGTACAAAGCAAACACGGCATATATTTGTAGCTTTTCAAATGGGGGGAGCTATGTGTAACCCAAGAAGATACAGAGGTGACACCTTCCTGGAATATTAATTTTACTTGTGAATAACTTTAAATGCTGCTTTCATATTAAAACAAATACAGACGTAACACCAAATAGAACCAAAAGTTGCCATGAGCATGCCACTAGTGTCCCTGAGCTTTTAAGATGAAATACAAACTTCGCTGAGATTTCATGCTTGTAGATGCCCCAGGAGTTCCAGCTCCAGACCCTCCAGGATGAGCCAGCACTGTCCTATCTGTCCCTAGACTACACGCAGGTCATCTTGAGAGGGCTTCTGCTGTACCACTGAAGACAACAGGGTTGTTTGATACTTCTTCAAATACTGGGTTGACTCTCTTTTGGGATTACCAAATTACTGGTGGTACATTTAATCTAGACTATATCCTTGGAGTTATGAATATAGTTGAGGCCAGATAATCATAGAAAATGGTTTAGCTAAGGGTAGAAATCTTCACTTTTACAGGATAGTCAACTATCTGAAAACTGATTACCTTACAAAAATTTTACTAGATTGTAACCTTAGTTTAGAAATTCCAATTACTTACAAAATCCCAGTGCACGTCCATTATGAACTAAATCTTTATCATCAGCCCAGAATAATAATCAGAAAGTATTCTCTACCAAAGCCAAGAACAAAATAAATCCCTAACAATACAAAAAGTCACCAGTACATTATTGTGGAAAAACATTTTACTAACATTTAACACAGCATAAGTATTTACAAACAGAAACATGAGTACCTTTATGCCAGGAATTTCTTAGTCAATAAACTATATTCCCATTAGCCAAATAGCTTAAATATGTAAATGAGATCACTATGTAATAACTTAGAGCAACTGTAGTATTTCACATTAATATTTGCTTTACAATTTTTCAGGGTGCCTCTCATTTACTATTATTTCATCTGATTCTCACAGCAACCTGGTAAGGCAGTTAGGTCTGATATTACTGCCCTTTAAGACATAAAGGATCTAAGGTTCAGAGAAGTTATGTGACTTAACCAAGGCCTCAAGTAATAAGCGACAGATCAAAGCCAGGCCTCCTGCCTCACCCTGTGCTCTTTCAGTTGCACCACATTTAAGGAGCAATTTAGGGATGGAAGAGAACGAACAAGCCATCAAGTTCAATCACTCTGTTCTACAGACAACCTAGTGAGGTTAGATGGTCACCAGGGTTCACACAGAATTACTAAGAGAACTGAACCTAAAATCCAGGTCTCTCCCACCTCCTAGAGAAATGAAAATTAAAAAAAAAAAATAAACAAATGGGACCTAATGAAACTTAAAAGCTTTTGCACAGCAAAGGAAACCATAAATAAGATGAAAAGACAACGCTCAGAATGGGAGAAAATATTTGCAAATGAAGCAACTGACGAAGGATTAACCTCCAAAATTTACAAGCAGCTCATGCAGCTCAATATCAAAAAAAACGAACAACCCAATCCAAAAATGGGCAGAAGACCTAAACAGACATTTCTCCAAAGAAGATATACAGATTGCCAACAAACACGTGAAAGGATGCTCAACATCACTAATCATTAGAGAAATTCAAATCAAAACTACAATGAGATATCGTCTCACACCAGTCAGAACGGCCATCGTCAAAAAATCTACAAACTATAAATGCTGGAGAGGGTGTGGAGAAAAGGGAACCCTCTTGCACTGTTGCTGGGAATGTAAATTGATACAGTCACTATAGAGAACAGTATGGAGGTTCCTTAAAAAACTAAAAATAGAACTACCATACGACCCAGCAATCCCACTACTGGGCATATACCCTGAGAAAACCATAATTCAAAAAGAGTCATGTACCACAATGTTCACTGCAGCTCTATTTACAATAGCCAGGACATGGAAGCAACCTAAGTGTCCATCAACAGATGAATGGATAAAGAAGATGTGACACATATATACAATGTAATATTACTCGGCCATAAAAAGAAACGAAATAAGAGTTATTTGTAGTGAGGTGGATGGACCTAGAGTCTGTCATACAGAGTGAAGTCAGAAAGAGAAAAAGAAATACCGTATGCTAACGCATATATATGGAATTTAAAAAAAAAAAAAAAAAGGTTCTGAAGAACCTAGGGGCAGGACAGGAATAAAGACGCAGACGCAGACGTAGAGAATGGACCTGAGAACACGGGGAGGGGGAAGGGTAAGCTGGGACGAAGTGAGAGAGTGGCATGGACGTATATACACTACCAAATGTAAAACAGATAGCTAGTGGGAAGCAGCCGCATAGCACAGGGAGATCAGCTCGGTGCTTTGTGACCACCTAGAGGGGTGGGATAGGGAGGGGGGGAGGGAGAGGCACGAGGGAGGGGATATGGGGATATTTGTATACGTATAGCTGATTCACTTTGTTATAAAGCAGAAACTAACACACCACTGTGAAGCAATTATACTCCAATAAAGATGTTAAAAAAAAGAAAAAAAATCCACGTCTCTGGAACCACTCCTTTAAACAACTTCAATGCAAGGGTATGCAGAACAGTATGGAGGTTCTTAAAAAACTAAAAATAGAGTTATCATTATAAATAGAGTTATCATACTCCTGGGCATATATCCAGAAAAGATGAAAACTTTAATTTGAAAAGCTACATGCACCCCAATGTTCATAGCAGCACTATTTATAATAACCAAGACATGTAAGAAACCTAAGTGTCCATCAACAGATGAAAGGATAAAGAAGATGTGGTGTGTATACATATATGTGTGTGTGTGTGTATATATGTATACACACAGACACACACAATGGAATATTACTCAGCCATAAAATAGTAATAACAATTGTGCCATTTGCAGCAACATGGATGGGCCTAGAGATTCTCATAGTAAGTGAGGTAAATCAGACAGAGAAAGACAAATACCATATGACATTACTTCCGTAAGGAGTCTTAAAAAGTGATACAAATGAACTTATTTACAAAACAGAAATAGACTCACAGATATAGGAAACAAATATATGGTTACCAAAGTGGGGGAGAGGGAAAATTAGCAGTTTGGGATTAACAGATACACACTACTATATATAAAATAGGTAAACAACAAGGACCCACTGTATAGCACAGGGAACTATATTCAATATGTTGCAATAACCTATAATGCAAAAGAATCTGAAAAAGAATATACAACACACATGTATAATTGAATTAGTTTGCCGTACATGTGAAACTAACACAATGTTGTAAATAAACTATACTTCAATTAAAAAAAAAAAACTCAAGGGGATAGGAGGATGAGTTAAATAGATGAGGGAGATTAAGAGGTACGAACTTCCAATTACAAAATAAATGAGTCACAGAGATGACACGTACAGCATGAGGAATAAAGTGAATGATACTGTAATACATTTGAACAGTGACAGACGGTAACTAGGTTTGTTGCGCTGATCATTTTATATTGTATAGAAATAATGAATTACTATGTTGTGCAACTCAAACATAGTGTTGTAGGTTAATTATACTTCAGTTGAAAAAGACAAGACCATTTGACACTTTCTTGCCTCATGTCAGTTTTTAAAGAAAGACTATAAAATAATCACTGGTGAGAAAAAAATAAAAGAGAGTTCTTTTACAGAACTCCACGCTAATTCCTGAACATGCAGAGAAAGAGTGAAGACAGGACGCACAACGTGTGGTGAGCAGCCAGCAGTCCGAGTCCTCAGTGCTTCCTGCTGGCAGCCGTGATACTCGCCCAGTTAAATAAATACCACTGCTTCTGGTGCTCCTTGGGGTACTGTACAGGACAGGGTCTGTAATGTCGCCCTGCACAGGGTCACTTTAAAATTAGCCTGGGGCTTCCCTGGTGGCGCACTGGTTAAGAATCCGCCTGTTAATGCAGGGGACACGGGTTCGAGCCCCGGTCTGGGAAGATCCCACATGCCGCGGAGCAACTAAGCCCGTGCATCACAACTACTGAGCCTGCGCTCTAGAGCCCACGAGGCACAACTACTGAGTCTGCGCTCTAGAGCCCGCAAGCTACAACTATTGAGCCCAAGTGCTGCAACTACTGAAGCTCGCGCACCTAGAGCCCATGCTCAGTGACAAGAGAAGTCACTGCAATGAGAAGCCCGCA